>NC_138890.1:36230505-37556984 GCF_965194825.1 Balaenoptera physalus
ATTTAAAAAGCATAGATGGTCCTATAGGCCATTTCTCACCATGAGTATATGGGCTGGAGTAATCTTGAAATGACAGAAGTGAATTTCCCATTTTCTCATTCATTTCCTATTACCCAGAGTGTATCTTGTGACCTGGGCTTCTAGTGTTTACAGAAATGTAATTTTCACCACATGACTTTTCTAATATGTACTGAACAAAACTGGACATATTGTCTATTTTACATGGGCATTTTAAAGAATTAAAGCCTATTTTTGGTAGCATATAATTCTTAACTTACATACTGGCTTTGAAAGCAAATCCCATATGCTGTGTTCCTCCATTGTATACATCCTAATTTCAGAAAAGTTAAATGTGTAACATTTTATATCATAGATACAGGAAAGTTTTTTTTTTTAAAAATTGAAGTAGCCGCACAGTAACAAAGGTATTGACTTTCAGAATTGGCACTTCTCAAAGAATAGACGCTAAGATAGCTGTAGTCTCTTTTAGGGCAAAATAAATGTTGACCTTAAAAGTAATCACTCTTTCTGTCCTGCCCACATTATGATGCCTCCTGGAGGTCTTTTCAAATATGTTTGTCCCTCCTTTGATTGAAAAGAATGTTTGGAAAGGAACAGTGTCTTACTAGAATTGTATCAAAGTGACAAGCAATAGTTGCTGGGGTTACAATAGTGAAATATACACACAAGTAAAAATGGAAAGTCAAATCTTTCTATATTTAATTATGTTATTAAGATAGAGGCACTGAGTTTCACATGTTTCTAACTTAAGTCATTATACATTAGGGATGCATACAGCAAACATCTGCAAGTATGGCCAATATTTTTGAAGATGTCTGGAGTGTCGGGACTGATCACTCTAATTGCATATTTTTTCTTTTTACACATAACTTAATCTGTGGTTGAGAAAGGTGGTCCTTAGTTATGGATAGTCATGTTTATTCAAATGATGAAAAATGAGGTTATAAGCAGAAAAAAACTACAACTTTGTAGCCTGAATTACAATTTTATTATACCTTTAAAGAAGGAAATTAAATGTTTACATTGTCTCCATGTGGAGACATTTTGTGGCAGGAATAGATACTGTAATTTGTCTGTAGTACAGATATTCCCTGTATCGATCACACTCACTCAGGAAATGCCCAGAATTCAAATCATCATAAAATTAGTTCAGTCAAGACAGATTAAAACACAAAATGGTTTAAACCATCGGGCTACTTAGGACACACACATATAAATATGTGTATATATATGTATATATATATGTCTATATATGTATGTGTATGTGTATATATATGTATCCTGATATATTTGGAGATATACATACCACTCTTTACTTTAGTAATAATAATAAAAAGAAGAAAAAGAATGATGAAGGTAATATCACCACTTCAGCTATAAATTAAATTCAGCTTTTTCCAGACTAACATCTTGGTGATTATAAAACTTTCATTTTGATTTGTTATCCAAGCCGTCAAGAAAAGCATGTTTATTATATTATACTTACTGAATGTCATTACCTGAATATTAACAGTTAAGCTGCCTTTAAGAGATATGAAATGGTAGAAATTCTGAGTGTTCTTTTTATACTACCTTTTTGCATTTACTGGTAGATTTTGGTCAATAAAATATACAGCCAATTATTAAGGTCAGTTCAAATATGAAATGTGGAAAGGTTTTTTCCTCAGCTCTTCTAGGAAAAATTCTACCCACTGAGAAAAATTCACCCTAGGAATTGCTTTATCTATAAGACTAAAGAGTGGGTTAATTTAAGTCATTGTTTTGAAATAGTAGATAGCAGTTGAATAAGCAGTATTAGCAAAGCTGTATGATGAGAATAGTTCTACCAAGCCCTTGTATATACAAGCTATAGCCACACAATGCCTTGCAGGAAAAGAAAAGAACAAACTTGAATATGCCTGCAAGATAAATAGAAGAGGAAGACTGGAACATCATATCTATAGGTAACGTCACAGTTTTTATTCCTCAAATTTCCCTTGTTTTTCAACTATACTTTAAACTACTTCGGCATTTCTTTCAGTATTTGCTGCAGTTTTAAGATTTTCTCCAACCTCACAGTGTATAATCTCAAAAATATATAAATAAATAAAAAGCAGTATAAACTATTTTAGAGCTTTTTTTCCCTCCCCAGTTTTCTACAGTGGCCCAAGAAACACATCAAAAAAGCTTTGAACAACAGCTCTAAATCTGCCTCATACTGCCATAAATGGAGGTTCATATAACAATATTGCCTCTCTTTAGGTTTACAGAAGACACAGAGAAACTATCTACACTATAAATTTATCTTTGAAGAAATACTCCAAAAGAGTTTTAAAAATGCAAAAAAGGGGAGATAATATGTGTTCTCTTTCCTTTCTTCAAAGAGACTTTTTTTAAAAAAATTTATTTATTTATTTATTTATTTTTGGCTGTGTTGGGTCTTCGTTTCTGCGCGAGGGCTTTCTCCAGTTGCGGCAAGCGGGGGCCACTTCTCATCGCGATGCGCGGGCCTCTCACTACTGCGGCCTCTCTTGTTGCGGAGCACAGGCTCCAGACGTGCAGGCTCAGCAGTTGTGGCTCACGGGCCTAGTTGTGGCTCCGCGGCATGTGGGATCCTCCCATACCAGGGCTCGAACCCGTGTCCCCTGCATTGGCAGGCAGACTCTCAACCGCTGCGCCACCAGGGAAGCCCCAAAGAGACTTTAAAATGTTTGCAGTATTTGAGAGCTAAGAAAAATACTTGTATAACGGGAAATCTCTGAAGTTTTACCTTTCTAGCATGTTCATATTGTTGTCAATAAAACAGAGATTTGAGTGGAGATTTTCTTGCTATTCAGATAAAACCAATTTCCAGACTAGATCTTCAACTTGACCGTAAAAATAATATCCCCCTCCTCATGTATGTCTAAAATAAAGAGCTGAGAAATACTGCTTTAAGTTATTAGAGTTTGAGCCATATTATCATATTTTATGTATTTGCTATTCAGTTATAATGTCATGAGTTAGAGTGCTATAAAGTTAACCAAACTCTGAGAGACCCAGAGATCAGTTCTATTAAAAGCACAAGTGACTGCCTATGGAAACTTCAGAAAATCACTTGACCACTTGTGCCCTCTATTTTCTTATCCATAAAATGAGAATAATGGTACTTTCTCATGTGGATTTTACTGAGATTCTAAGAGGATCAACTCAAAAAAATCAATTTCAAGTGCTTTGAAATGTATAAAACATGAGGACAGCATTAAAATATTATCAATAACATGATGAGGTTAGGTGAAATTTCATAGAATGAATAAACCCACAAATAGAGATCTATGTCATTTTGCTTTCATGATTAAACTTGGAAATTTTCCCATTTTGTCTTACAATTTAGTTAACTGGTACATGTACATTGAGATTTATATCAAAAGGAGACCTTTAAATTTGTTTAAATATGAAGATTTTAATGATACTAAGTCTTCCAATCCATGAACATAGATGTCTTTCCATTTGTTTGTGTCTTCTTTAATTTCTTTCATCAATGTATTATAGTTTTCAGTATATAGGTCTTTCATCTCTTTTGTTAAATTTATTCCTAAGTATTTTGTTCCTTTTGATGCTATTGTAAATGGGATTATTTTCTTAATTTCCTTTTCAGATAGGTCATTGTTAGTGTACAGAAATGCAACTCATTTTTGGTATGTTGATTTTGTATCCTGCAACTTTGCAATCTAAATGTCTATTGAGAGATGAATAGATAAAGAAGATGTGGTATATACATACAATGTAATATTATTTGGTCTTAAAAAAAAGAACAGGGGGCTTCCCTGGTGGCGCAGTGGTTGAGAATCTGCCTGCCAATGAAGGGGACACGGGTTCGAGCCCTGGTCCGGGAAGATCCCACATGCCACGGAGCAACTGGGCCCGTGAGCCACAATTACTGAGCCTGCGCGTCTGGAGCCCGTGCTCCGCAACAAGAGAGGCCGCGATAGTGAGAGGCCCGCGCACCGCGATGAAGAGTGGTCCCCGCTCGCCGCAACTAGAGAAAGCCCCCGCACAGAAACGAAGACCCAACACAGCCATAAATAAATAAATAAATAACTTTAAAAAAAAAAAAAAAAGAACAACATGGATGGACTTGGAAGTCTGTGCTAAGTGTGATAAGTCAGTCACAGAAGGGCAAGTAACTGCTTGATTCTATTTATATGAGATAAATGAAATATTCAAACTTAAGAAGCAGAAAATAGAATAGTGGTTGCCAGGGGATGGGAAGGGGAAAATAGGGAGCTGTTCAGTTGGTATAGAGGTGTAAAAGATGAATGAATTCTAGAGATCTGCGGTACAACAGAGTGCCTATAGTTAATAGTGCTGTATTGTGCACTTAAGAATTGTTAAGAGGGTAGGTGTCATGTTAAATGTCCTTATCCCAACAAAGAAGAAAGAAAGAAAGAAAAGAAAAGGGACACTAGGAAACTTTTGGAGGTGATGGATATATTTATAAAGTTGATTATGGTGATGATATCACTGATGTATGCATATGTCCAAACACATCAGATTGTATATATTAAATACACGCGGTTTTTTGTATATAGATTATACCTGAAAGCTACAAAAATATTTTAAGTAAAACTAGAATACATGCACAGACACATAGACATAGACACACACACAAAGACACTAAAGAATAAACTGTAAGTCTGTTGTACCATGCAAAAATAAATAAACCACTATTGTGAATTATTGATGTTACATTACAAACCTCCTTCCAAATAATCTGAGAATAGCATTGATTTTAAAAAAGGAAGAAGAGTAAAATTAAAAAGAAACTTTTAATGAAACTTGTAGGAAAAGTCATTTTATTGTTCATTCCTTTTCCTATGGAGTCAAATAAGTTGAACTATATGAGCTTATAGACATGATCACTTGAAAGAAATAATTTGTATAGTGTTATTTGGGCTTGTTTGCTCTGTTCATTAGTTTAAAATGTTAGTCTTTAAAACAAATCCTTTTTAAATTATTTGAACTTTCTGAGTTTATCTTCTGAGAAATCGACCTCATGGATAAATGCTTGATTGATTTAAGAAGGAAATTGGGTAGGCACCATTACAGCGTTTCACAGGAGTCTAGAATTTATACTAAAAAAAAAGTAATTTTGCCACTTGACAAATGGAGAAACATTTTCATTCATCGACTGACACTCCTAAGAGCAGTTTAAACGTTTATTTTCCAAAGGTGTCATCATAGTAAATATGAAACATGGACATTAGTTTCTCACATCATTTGAAGAAGAAATAGTTGATATCACTGATTTGTTGAGCTCAAAGTGGCTAGTTAGCTACATTAGTTATAATCTGATGACTTTTGCTTTTTCCAAGGAATTATATTCTCTAATTTTCTATCAGAGTCCAGAGTGGTTTTTACTTTGCTGAGGGTAGATTCGTGATTGGCAACCTCTTGTAATTCTAATTATGGACATGTTCTGGTCAGGAGTTATCAGCTGAGTAATCTCCTTGCTGTAGATAAGCACTTAAATTAGTGAGCTGCTGCACATATCTCACTACTAATCTAAATGGTATTTGTTTTTGGATGTCAGAAACAGTGTCTGTTACAGGAAGAATCCTCCTTATATGTTGAAAGGGAGACATACCCTGATGCTTCTCCGAGTGTCTAAACCCAAAATGCCCACACACTGAAGTGTGAAACATTGACCAATAGAATAGAGAGTTGAACAAACTCAAGTCAAGAGTATATCAAGTGATAGTGTTTCATGGGGCAAATCACTTTACTTTCCAGCTTTCAGTTTTTTAGTATAAAATGAAGATGTCAGACTAATTGCTCTCTATCCTCCCCTCCTGCGCTATCATTCCATAATAATGTGTCTAAAACTTCACTGAGTCCTTTGAGATGCAGCTGCCAAACAGCGGAAATTTGATTCCTCACAGGGTTGTTCTGAGGCATCAGTACAGGGTTGCACAATGTATTAACTAAAGTTTGCCTCTTTTTATCCTTTACATAACCTCTTGAGAGTGTGTCTCTACCATTGAGTGATTTTTCTGTTTTCCTCAAGGAGCCAACGAAGTTGAAATTTAATTCAGGAAAGGGTAAAAATTGGAGATAATTGCGGTGAAATCATGCTAATAATTTTGAGCACTAAGGTGTTTTTTCATAAACTACTCTGTAGTCATGATCCAGTTAATCATCATAATATCTCCTTGAGGGAGTTAAGTAGATGAATAAAGATGCCCATTTTTACTTTAAGAATTGCCTTCCCCAGGTTTATTTTTAACAGTAATTACCTCTCAGAGTATGATGAAGTATTCCAATAATAACACATATGCTTTTTTCATGTGGCCGAAAGCATATTCTCTTACAGATTTATTTCATGGATTTGATGATATTTCAAGAAAAGTAATTATGTACCACAACTTAGTGAATTCTGAGTTCTTCCTGATTTTACAAACAAGAATTTAACAACCCAATGGAATTCACTAGCCTTCCTGAATTTATCAGCTCTTCCATTAATTTACTGTGTTCTTACCCAAATTCTCTAAGTTTTTTCTTCCTCATTATAAAAGACTGATAATTTAGTTGTTTTGTCAATATTTAAATTACTTAGATGAATTACACAAATTCAAAATAATGTCATTGTCAGTATGTCTGATATCATTTATCCATTTATCCATTGACATGGAAAATGCCAGTGAAAACAATGACTAGCTGTTCCAAATCCCAATGATCCTAACACTTTCTCAAATTTGTACAAATGTAACTACAAAGTTTCATTTCTATGTATGCATAATGCATGTAAAAAGCATACATCTAACTAGGTCTCACTTCCTTATCTTTTTGTTTTTCATTGAACAAGTGAATCATAAGTAAGATAGAAATAACATTGGGAGCTTTCTTTAGAAGTATTTGGTATTTATAGAATTGGACATGACACTAGTAGTAATATGCTCCTGTTCTCTCATTCTCCAATGTATTGAAGCTGTGTAGGAGAGTGAATTTGATGACTGAGTACCACTAACCAGCTCTGTAGACTTGGCCAAAACCTCGACTTTATTTTTTTGCAGTTTTGTAACTAGGTCAATAATTTCTAATTCTTTGAACTGTTAGTGTTAGGTAAGACAATATATTCAAAGCACTTGATATATTGAAAATACATAAGGAGGAACAGAGGGTGACAAAAGAGGTGAAACTGTGTGCTGCTTTGTTCAGAGAGCTACCAAGTGAACTCTTCTTTTTGTTCTATTAGAAAGAATTCTCTTCGATTCAGTTTTCTAACACCCTTCTCTTCCTCCCCTTCTGGACGAGGCCAGGGATAAAGAATGCATAGGACTTATGTACACTACCAAATGTAAAATAGATAGCTAGTGGGAAGCAGCCACATAGCACAGGGAGATCAGCTCAGTGGTGCTGTTTGACCACCTAGAGAGGTGGGATGGGGAGGGTGGGAGGGAGATGCAAGAGGGAGGGGATATATGTATATGTATAGCTGATTAACTTTGTTATACAGCAGAAACTAACACACCATTGTAAAGCAAATACACTCCAATAAAGATGTTAAAAAATATATAAAATTAAATTAAATTAAATATTAAAAAAAGAATGCATAGGCATCAACCTATGAACCTTTCTATTTGCCTCCATATTCTTAGCTTCCACTGCAGCACTTTCCACTGAGAAACAGAATGAACAAGTTTGGGGAATGAGCCAATTTGGCAAAGATCAGTCATCTCTTCCTGTGTTACTTAATGCCCCTAGCAAAGCATGGCGCTCACTTACCCATGTCTTCCTCATTCCTGCCATATTGTGTTATAAATATCTCTATTAACACTTCTTTCCCTAGATTCTAATTATCTGTTGATGTTTCTCTTTTCACCAGGCAGAGTTCCTTGAGGAAATAGTGTACATATCACGTTTTTCTTTTTTTAAATTTCTGCGCAGCTCAGGCACATTATAAGTGCTCAGTATGAATGAATGAAGTTTATATTTCAGATTAATAATGGGAAATAAATTCAGAAAAAGAGAAAATACAGAAACACATATAGACAATGTGTATTGAATTAGAGATCAATCTATGTAGAATGGAGACTTTGATATATATAATTTATGTCACCATACTTGTTAAATTTGTCCGTGTTCTATAATATATAGTCCTGTCTATGTGGGCCCCCTCTTGAACCTGATGACCACACTTGATATGAATTCAGTATTTGCATAATATATGAGGAGTGAGCCACATTTTCTTTGACGTTGATTATTCCATGGATATTCTGGTTTAAAAAACTTCAACCTTCATCCTAATTGCTATTCACAATATGCTATAGTTTATTGATCTTTGAACATGTACCAGGCACTATAGAGGGATCTGTACATTTAAATTTTAATCCTCATGAATATAGTGAAAGAATTTTGGTGTTCTTATTTTACAGATGAGTACATTGGAACATGGAAGTGAAAATGATGATACTAAATTCATAGATATTGTACACATATATTGGTATTTCTTTTTCTCCAAATGACTTTTAGATGGCCTGTTAATTAATTTCATAATGACCTGATCTAAATGTGTTTTTGCTATTAACACTGAGAAAAGAGCCAGCAGTTGGACAATTACTAGAAAGATGAAAGGATATGAATAATGCACATGCTGGATAATTGACCCACTTGAATTATCTGTGTGGCGATGGCAAGAGCACTCTCCCCTCATTTACCCTAAATATTGCTTCTCAATATCTAGGATAGACTTATAAACAGGGAAGGAGAGTACATAATTCAGTGAGGAGAACTAGGTGTTAACAGGCCACTGCTACAAACTTGCTAACATATACAAATGCCTTATATGGGTATAAGCCCTTTCTCATAACCTAGCTCATGAGAGACAAGCAACAAATCATCCTGGTTCAGACACAAGACAAACCTGGATTCAAATTCTGACTCTGCTTTTCTTTGCTGACTGTGAGCAAGGTATATGAGCTCCTTTCTTGTCTATAGAATGTGGGGAAAAGGTCTTAATACCTTCCTTAAGAGATTTTATAAAAATAAACTACTTAGTGTACTATATGGCCTATAATAACACTTTCAGGTAGGCAAAGCTGATATTTTTGGTCTATTAGAGATGAAAAAAATTACAACCTTAGAGAAAGAAGCAAATGACATGCATTCAGAAATTTATGCAGCCTCTAAAAGACATAAGGTACTGCACTAGGCACTGGGGAAATGAAAAGAAATAGAGCCCGAACATAGCCTTCAGGTGTCTCCAATTATCAGTAGTATCTTAAGTGATAGTTCTGAGGCAGCTAATAGCATCATGTTTTTTAAACACGGTATGTCAGATGCTGTTCTACACACATACTCATTTACTTCACAACAACCTTTCAAACTAAGAAATATTATTATCACCAGTTTTTCTATGAGAAAACCAAGTGTATGATCAGACCACCCAAGATGGCTGTTTTGTTGCTCTCGGTACATCCCCTGCTCAGCCAGTGCCTGCTTCACCTACACCCCACTCACATGACTGACCTCCCTACATACTCGCTCCTGCCCCCGCTGGGGACTGTCCTAACCTTCAGATCACAACGTCTCCACCTGATAGCTTATCAAAGTGGTGGTGAGGGGCGTGCTCCCCAACTAGTTTCCCTGGTAACGGATGAGCCCACCTGACATCAATTCCCACTATAACTGGTAACCTCCCCCTCCCCCCCCCCCCACAGGAGCAAAGACTGACGCCAAGTCCTGCCTGTGTCTGCTGCGCAAGGTGGGGTGGGCAGGACCTTGCTTCAAACAAGTAAGTGCCACCTTCCTTTAAACCATTGATGTCTCTGTCACCTGCCGACTCTGGGTTCTTCTTCCATCCTGAAGCTGGGCAGGTACAGGCCTTGTAGGACTGCGTGATGCAGCCCAGCAATTGGGGGAGCAGGCCAGAAAACTAAGGGGACTCCCTTTAGCACCGAGATGTCAGGAAGTAAGGATAGGGGATGGAAGGTTGTGGGCCTCCACTAACATGTGTGGCTGGAAAGTTGCAGGGGGTAATCTCAGAGTGGCCGTCCACACATGCGGGCCCTGTGGTGGCTGTCCTTGATGGACAGGGGCCGCCACGGGAGTAGAGAGAACTCACAGTAGGCTGTTGGGGAGATAGTGGCTGCCTTCCCAGTGGGGGAAAAAGAAGTGGCCACAGCTGTGGGCTGGCTGTTGCTTTTTGCATTAAGAAAGGCCACAGAGGCTGAGCTGACAGCCAAGGCGAAGGTTAACTTGAATGCTGATACTGGTTCCTCTGAAAGTGAGGCATGTGAATGTGAGTGAATGATTTGTATTATTGTCTATTACTGTTACTTGTTGAAACTGAATTAGCTATTTAGAAACTGAAAAAAAAAAAAGAAATCCCTGAAAATGTCCAAGATGGGGCTCTTTTGACATTCTAAAACTGGTTTTTGCTTATGCCCTTAGAGGAAGTTAGCTTTCTAGAAGGAATTGGTATTTCTTTTTTCATGCGTTTGAGATGTAAATGAAATAAGAGCTTGTAGGTAAACTCTATAGGAATAATTATGTTTGGGGAATGTCTGTCTAAAATAGTCTCTCCAGATTTTGGTGATTTGTAACTAAACTAAGTTAAATGAAGAGAATTCACTGATTACCTGGGTAATTTCAAATAGAATAAAATATTAGGACATTAATTGCTGGGCTGGTCTAAGTTTACCTACCCTTGCCTTCTTAGGAGAGGAAGACTAAAGCATAAGTTTTCCAATCAGGAAATGCTGGTATGACAAATATTCATGATTACTTGCTTCTTGGTTTTTACCAGATATTAAGGTTTTTAAGGGTTCTGATTATAATCAGTCATAATTCTAGTTATTGTAACCAAGTTTCTTTATTTTTATTTTATTGTAATTAGGTGTTTAACTCTGCCTTTTTAAGTCTTTTGTCATTTATAGACAGTTGTACTCTGATGCTTTTGCAAAAGTGCTTCATCTTCAAGAAGATACATAGGAAGGACATTTTGACAAGTTTAGGTCTCTAATAAATTTTATATGATACCATTGAATGGGGTAAAAAATTAAAGAATCCTAATGGAAAGCCTGATGGCTTCCTAAAAAGTTAAAAAAAGGATTGGTTACTGAGTGAACTGGTGAATATGGTTATAATTTTTATGCTTTTTGTCTGGAATATTACTGGTGTTTTGTTTGTTTGTTTTTTAATTAATTAATTTATTTATTTTTATTTTTGGCTGCCTTGGGTCTTTGTTGCTGAGCGCAGGCTTTTCTCTAGTTGCGGCGAGCGGGGGCTACTCTTCGTTGCGGTTTGCGGGCTTCTCATTGGGTGGCTTCTCTTGTTGCAGAGCACGGGCTCTAGGCGCGCGGGCTTCAGTAGTTGTGGCACTCAGACTCAGTAGTTTTGGCTCGCGGGCCCTAGAGCGCAGGCTCAGTCCTTATGGCGCATGGGCTTAGTTGCTCAGTTGCTCCGCGGCATGTGGGATCTTCCTGGACCAGGGCTCGAACCCGTGTGCCCTGCACTGGCAGGTGGATTCTTAACCACTGCGCCACCAGGGAAGTCCGATATTACTGGTTTTGATCTGTGTTTTCCAGATATAGGGAAGCCCTTCCCTCAAGTTATAACTTATAGCAATTTGGTAAATTACACCTGTGGGTAGAATTGAAACATTTTTCTTTTCTCTCTGCCTGGTCCCTTCAGAAATTGGAAACTCTTGGGTTCTGAGCAGCCTTATCAGGTGGATGGGAAAAACTGTCTCGTGGCATGTGTGGGAATCTCTATATTTTGGGGACCTCTAGCAGAGAGAAATCGACTGAGGCAGAGCCTGATGGCAGACCTTTGGCATGGCTTTCCTGCTCGAGAGGCCTTTAGGGAATTCAGGCTGAGATTCCTTCTGAGGAGTTCTACCTCAGCCAGTTTGGAGGAGCCTATGTGGTCAATTGACCAGACTTATTTTGCAAACAAATCAGTCTTGATTTGGCTGTGTTTGGTGGTGATAAGGGTACTTTTAGAGAGAAAAATGTTATATTTCAGTAGATAAGAAATTCTATTCCTGTTGATTGAGGTCTAGGTTTATAAAAGTTATTGTATTAGCCTCACTTTTGCCCTGATGTTCAGGAGGAAAAGAAAATTATCTAATGAAGTTGTCACAGAGTATAACTACTCATGATGTATGACTGCTTACTTTAAGTCTGCCACTGAAAGCACATGCACAATGCTCGGGTAACAATTCAGTATAAGTGATAAAATGTGTAGCCTATAAAATGTTTCCCCATTAACATACCTCTGAGTTTGTTCACAGTATCTGATCCGTTTTCCCCCAGCATGGATAACTAGACAAATATGAAGGAGGTCAAGCACAGAAGGTCATAATCTGGACCCAGGGCAGGCAGCATTCACCCTGGCTTCTAGTGACGTATACTTTGGTCTATCAAAAGATTTGCAATCAAAAGGGGGAAATGATGGGAACATTGTCACATATGGAGATATGGGGAAGTCATTCTAGCTTATACATGATTTAACTTAAACCTTACTGACCAGAGTGGCCTGCTTTGTGGCCTATGGACACATTGCTGTATTACTGAAAACTTGAGTTTTTCTGAACTATATGGGAGACCAGGACAAAAACCACGGGCAGGTGTGGTATTATCTCAGAATGCCAGTACTGCTTGTATTTTGTTCGGTGGTCATGATCTCCCCTGTGTTGTGCCTGTTAGATGTCTTTCATATCTTCCCTAGCCTGAGCGGAGGAATCTATTCAAGGATTGGGAAGCTACCATAGCCTCACTGCCAAATGAATCTAATTGTGGGGTCTGCGGTGAGATGCTGTTTTCATCCTCCTCTGGACTTTCATGAAAAATGGACCCGGCTAATGTGACTCTGTGGGGATGGCTGACAGTGGGGGACAAAGACTCTCACCATCTTCCTGTCCCACATGCCAATACGTCAGAAGGATCCCCGTCAATAAATGTTACTGTACGACTGACTGCCCGTGAACCCCCTTGGGCTATGCTGTGTGGAATGGAATAGGCTGACTTCTGGACACATGAGCCCAACTAGTGGGATTAACTGTTTTTTGTTAGGAAAGACCTAATGGGTCCAGCTCTTAATGGCACTCAACATGACATGGGGTGGGCAGACCTGTAGTTTGACTGCTGGCTAGGCCACCAGAATGTTTCTTTTAGAGCTGGCGCCTTCCCCACCCCATGGGGGTGGCTCTGGGTTTGTGGAAACCAGGGGTGACCTTACCTTCCTTATAACTTGTCAGGACACTGCTGTCATTGACTCCCTCTCCATTGACCCGGTAAGTGCTCGGCTCTAAAATTTACCCACATCCTGGCGAATGAGTGTTCTGAGCATACTAGGTATCTTACTCCTGATGCTCTCTGGATGCTCGCCGTCTGTATGGTACTTGTGGTATCTGGTTGCAGTGCCCTCTACATACCTGACCCCAGGGATATGGGGAAGAGGAGCGGACCAGGATTGCAAGGGTCCTGCAGGGTCTGTAGGGTTGGAGTGTATGGTCAGGCCACCCAAGATGACTGCTCTCTTGGTCTCGGTACATCCCCTGCCTGACCAGTGCCTGCTTCACCTACACCCCATTCACATTCCTGACCTTCTTAAATATTGCCCCCACCCCAGCTAGTGATTTACATCAGAACATCTCCACCGTGGTAGCCTATCAAAGGGGCCATGAGGGGTGTGCCTCTCTTCTACTTTCCCTGGTAACGGATGAGACAACCTGAGGTCAATTCCTCCTATAACTGGTAACCTCCCCTTGCCCCTGGGAGTGAAGACTGCCGCCATGTCCTGCCCACTGTCTGCGGCACATAGTGGGGTGTCATTCCAGGACCTTGCTTCAGACGTGTAAGAAAGATCCTCCATCCATTAAACCACTGATGTTTCTTTCACCGACTCTGGGCTCTTTCTTCAGTCTTGAGGATGGGCAAGTAGAGGGCTTGTTGGCCTGCTTGGTGCAGCCCATCACTAAGGTTGTGAGAGTTTAAGTAAGTTGCCTAAGATGGTATGTTTTAAAATGTTTAGCTGTCCCAGAGAGGCTTCACAGCCCATGTTCTCTCCTGTGAGCCGTAGCCTCTTCCATGTTATTTCCATTGTTAGAGAAAGGGGGCTTTACCTTTTGGTCAAGATGTCACGGGAAGAAATTTGTGCATACTTGTTTGCTTCACATACACAGAAATGACAGATTTTTAAAAATATAAATCAATGGATAATTAGTCATATTCAAAAAAGAAGAGAAATCTCTCCACGTATCAGCAATCTCTTGCTGATAAGTTGGTATTCAAGTCATATGGGGGCACAGCAGTGGGAATCATATTTAATCACTCGAGTGTTCTTGCAGTAACTTGGTACAACCCAGAATCTAGCCAGGGGCAGGGGCCATGCTCCTTATCAATAGGCTGTAATTGGAATAGCACAAATTACTTGTCTACCTTTGCAAACCAGAAACCTGCTGGTGACCTGTGACCCAGGAATAGAGCAGAGGCACCCTTGCAAGTACATGGAGCCTATCTGTGATACTTGGTGAGGAGTATAAAGTTCTGCAAAAGACAGAAATGGATCTTGAATCTTGTCTGATCATGAGATACCGTGCAGTTAACACCACCTGTGTGAACCTAAGTTTCCTCAGTTGCACAATGTGCATGAATAGAATCTACTTCACTGAATGGTTGTAATGATTAAATCAAAAATATATGTAAGTACATATAAAAATGTCCTACTTCTGCTAAATAACAAGTATTTACTACTATTAAGACCAAATCTTTTCCCCCATGGCATTTTAAAACAACTTGAAATCTAATCCCATTAACTAATTAACTGGATATATGTACCTTATGAATTTATTTAAATA
This sequence comes from Balaenoptera physalus, assembly GCF_965194825.1. NCBI lineage: Eukaryota > Metazoa > Chordata > Mammalia > Artiodactyla > Balaenopteridae > Balaenoptera > Balaenoptera physalus. The sequence goes on from NC_138890.1 coordinate 36,245,348, forward strand.
CTTAGAAAAATTGTGTTTGGGTAACGGTATTGAAATTAAAATACTCAGTGAATGATGAAAAAAAAAAAAAAAAAGACCAAATCATTTTAATTCCTTTAACTGCTTTTGGGAGAAATATTTTAAAAGGTGTCACATACCCTTCTGACATTTTAAATGGAGGTCATGGAAAGCTCATTTTAAAATTGTTATAAAATAATAGAAATTTAGGTTGTTAAAGGATTTTGAAAATCATCTAATCAGGCCCCCAATTATAAAGATGTAGGAATAAAGGCCCAGAGAAGTAACTGACTTGTTCATGGTTTCACCTCACCTAGTGCAGGGATCTGTTCCAATGCACTTGCACCAGGGCAGTGAGGCATTACTTTATAATGGAGGGCTGTGTGCCCCGATACACAATGAGCCCACAGTTTTGAAACTGATTTTATATTCTACTCTCTAACTGCTTTCTATCTGCTGTCATTTCTACTTTTGGTTTATCTGATTCTAATGCCCCCCTATTTCTCCACATTTTACTCCTCTTATCCACATTGGGATAAGAAACAAATGAACCAGTGTGAACTAGGTTTAAAATATAAATGTGTGAGCTCTGAGTGAGGGTGAAGTGACTCTACTGTGAGTAGAACACTTGCCTTTCAGTACCTTTATTTTGGTTTATTTATTTTGACTATTTCACAGCTGTGGATGGTGGTGGGAGTTGAGAGCAATTCTAGGCTGAGCATCAGGTTACTGGTTTTCTGAAAAATTGAAATCCCAATAAATGTGAGACATTGTTCCATTAGCATTTGGATAAATGTGAAAATTAGACATTGAGAATGAATTAATGACCGTCAACCATCACCACCAAAAAAAAAATAATCCAAGAATGGTACTAAATTAGGAGATGTTAATGTGTTGAATTAGAACTAAAACGCAAAAGTTAGAGAAGATAGTCTGTCCATTTTGTATTAATTGAGAAACAAGCAAATTAATTTAAGAAATGTAAGAAAAGTCTATTTATATATTGTCTTTCTGACTCTACATAAGTCATCTAGTCTGCAAGAATTGCCATTCCAAGGGACATTATGTTATCATAATGCTAATCTCTAGTTTCCCCCCAGTATTTACCCACATGCTCACGAACACATGCCGTCAGAAAGATGAATGTAGCTCAGGTTCTGGAGGATTTAAGACAATAATTGTCATCGATTTTTCTGGAACAGAAAGCATTAGACTGCCAAAATCATGGGTTAAGAACATTATTAAACCATAACACATGATCAAATAGCCAAACTTTGTAGGAAGCTCTTTGAAAATGTACCCTTTGGGGCATCACTCAAACTTTTCAACAGTAGTTTGTGGCTTTGTTTTGTTTTGTTTTGTTTTTGGTGTGATAGCATACATTTTATTTTTGTACCAGCTAGTATCTGTTATCAGGAAGTTCATGATTATACATTTCATAACCTGACATAAAATGTTTTTAACCTTAATTTTATCAATTGCATATCAATGCTTAATGCTAACATATAGTAAGATGCTATGATGATGATGATACTATTTACTACTCTAAGTGATCACTTATTATGGTGCTTTGTATATGCCAGTCACTGTTCTGGGCAATTTACATGTATAACATATATCATTTGATTATAACACATGGAAATGGGCTTTTACTAGTAAGTGGTTTCTAATAACAAATCTCCCTGCTCCTGTATGGCTCCCCCACCAGCTCATTATGGCTTTTGGAATTCAACCATTAAGGAAGAATTTTCAAGAGCTTACACTGGACACCAGAATAGTTTATGTCTCAGTCTGTGTTTGTACTTAAGCTACTGTCTCTTGGTTGCAAATCCACCCTTCTATACTTGAGAACAGTGGCACTAAACTGCACAGTTTTCATTTCTCCTTTTAAAATGCTTCCTACTGAGTTCTGAGAATAGGAGGCAGTATAGGGAGATGAGAAAGCAGAAGGAAAAAGTAAGAAGGGACTTCCTCATTCCTTCTTAAGTCTCTTCTTGCATAAGGAGCATCCTCATACTGGCCCTCTACTTTGGCAGACCTCTACGTGATTCTTACTGCATTGCCAGGAATAGCCTCATCACTCCCCTGGCATTGACCCCTTCTTAAAGGTCTGAGCCCCAGCTCCTTGGGAATCTTCCCCTAAGATGATAACTCTAGCCCTTTTTCATTTTACCCCAGCCCAGAGGATGGTAGCTCTTTCTCTATCTGAACTTTACTTGATACCAGAAGATTCTGAGAATTATTTGGTCATGTCCGTGTCCTCTGATGAAGTACTGATCTCCTTTCCAGTGGGAAATGAGATACTAGTAATTCATAATATAAAGTTATATTACAATTAATTTAAATGATCACTTCTTATTAATTATAATGAAATATCCTGAGAACCCCGTGTCTTCAATCCTTAATTCTTATAGTAATTATGATGACTACAAGAACTGTGGGTGAGATGCCTCTTCTGACTGCACTGGAGAATCTACAGATAGAAATGTATAAACTCAGGGCTTTTCATCCTCAGTTCAAGTAATAGAGAACAGAAGAGCTTCTATAGTACTCGAAAGAATCTCTTTTTCTTATAGTGCAGGGCTGGCTTCTTTTAAAAAAGTAGATGCATATTTTAATTGTGCTGATTGCAGAATTACAATGTAAATCAAAATCTTACACTTGCCATGTCTCTCATGAAAAAGCGAGGATATTAATTGGGAAAGTGAGACTGAAACTTGTATGGTGACATCTGAGGGGACTTGAACAATGCTGAGAATCTTAGAACTCCAAGGCTAAGATTTCTTAGTAGTGGAAGAAATCTACCTTCCTGGATGTGAGAAAACTATCCTGCTCTTGGATTAAGACCCTTCAGTAATTCTGTGCGATAAAGAACTCCAAATCAACCAGCTGGGATGCTGACTGAGAGAAAAGGATAGTAGAAAAAGGAAGTTATTTATATCTACTACAGTCATGTGACTAATTACAGAAATGGGGACTACAGGAGCTATGCATAGTTTATTCCTTGCTTGCTATAATTTTCACAGAGATAGATATAGCTCTTCCTACCCATAAAGACCACATAGATATTTAGACATATTAATATTTGTATATATTATATGCTTTCTTTTGACCTCCTTTCTCCTATCCCCTTACTGTTTTATATAAAGGTAGTTTCTCATCGATAGGTTTACAACTGAGTCTTTAGGAAACAGAATCTTCAGGTGGGACTCTGATTGTAATAGAAGATTAAATATCATCAGAAATGGATGCTGTGATTGTTACCTAGAAATGAACACAATGGCTGTTTGGATTTTGTGTATCTCCTTTTTGGACTAATGAAGACAGTAGTTTTGTTTGTATGAAGAGTAATTGCATCTTATGATTATGAAACAGTATAAGTATGTACAGAGGTGTGTATATGGTACCAGACAACCAGAGGAGTGAATTATTTCATTTATTAAGCACTTTTCTGTCGGCTCCAAATCCAACCTTCTATACTCTATTTTGTGATGCTCTGGCTGAACTCCTTAATTTTCATTTCTTCTCTGCCACTAGGATTTCTGTCAGGTTCTTCCAGTAGGAGGGACTCAAGAGAGGCTAGAAATCAGGTGAAAAGGGAAAGGAATATTCTCCCTGATATAGTCTTGCTTTGCCTTTTAATGTTACCCTTCACCTTGAAATGACAGTTGATTCCAGTCTCCAGTTTTTGGTTCTCCTAGAACCAGCTTCATTTTGCTCTCCCAGAGATAGCAGTTTCAGCCAAGCAGCCCTTCCTCCCTGCAAGTCTCATCTCAAATGTATAAGTGTCCTCCCTCAAGCTCCTGAGATGCTAGCAGCATGTGGGCAGACCTCAGAGGTCTGAGACCCAGGTCTGAGGAGCCCCTGCTCTGATTACCTGTGATACTCATATCAGCCGGGTGGTACCCTGTCCTTGGAGGTCTGATTCCCAGCTCTGGGGTTCTCTTCTCTGAGCTGCTGAGCTAATACTATCCCCATCGAGGTGATGCCCTCTCTACAGATGATTAAATTCAGCTTTAAAAGGCCACTTGCACAAGGTTTTAGGTTCTGTTAACCCTGTCATCTTCCTTTTGGTGTCTGACTCCTGCAGTTACTATCTCTGTGTTGCTCATTTAACAGTTCATTCTGTATTAAATTCTCTCTATTGAAATACCTTGTCTGGTTTTTATTTTATGCAGTCCTAATTTGGTCTCTAATAGCTGTATGAACTAGGATAAGTCATCTGCCCATTCAGAGACTCAATCCCTTATCTGTTTAGTTGGTGAGGGGACAGAAGGGATAGTATAAATAATACCAAGGTGGTCTTTCCCAAATTGTTTTCTGTGGAATGCTAGTTCCAGCATTTCCTCCTTGCAAAATAATATTTATGGCCATGTGGATTTGGGAAATGTTAAATACTATAGCAAACTATGAGAGAATCACAATGCACATAAGCATAATAAAGGCTCTGAGAACTCCAGCAGAAAAGAAACGTATTTTCCTTTGACTCAGCATCTCCCCTCAAATTTTTTAGCTCTGGAAACTGTTCTATTTTCAGTTAACCTCTGTTACCACTCCATGATATACACTGAGAAATAGTATTCTCTAGAATCCTTAGCAGTTCAAAAGTTTTGCAAATTTTTTCAAGATCCCTTGAAAAAATTGAGGAGAAATCTAATGCCTATAATATGTAATGATTTTAGTGGGTTTTACTTATCTGTTTCAGCTCCAAATATAGATGTTGACTGACAGTAATGTGCTTTGCAGTGAAATGTAGAATAAATGCTGAAGCAGGTCAGGATACAAGGAAAGTTATTACAGGAAATGAAAGACAAGGTGAGAGAACTCTGGAGGGGGTTACAGAATAGACTTGCATTGTATGGTTATGGTTAAGTGAACAAGCTATATATTCACACTGCCTAGGTATGGCTCTCAGCTATAACACTTGAGTGCCACTTGATTTTGAACAAAATTACTCACCTTCACTGTGCCTTGGTTTCTTATCTTTAAATGGAGATAACAGCAGTATATACTTTACAGGTTTGTGAAGAAGATTAAATGTCACATAGGATATAATGTGATTAACACCTATGTAGCATCTAATTATTTAATGTACTCTCAAAAACAGGAGCAGGCCTTGTATAATGACTTGAGCTAGATAGAAAAGAATAGTAATGAAACAAACATAAGCTGTTCAAAATGGAAGGACCTTCAGAGGGTGTCCATTCCATCCCCCTCGTCCTATAGGTGAGACTAGAACTATGTCTTCCAGAGGCTAAGTGATTTTTGTTATGAGCTAATTAATAGGGAAGTTAGATGGATATCTCAACTTCCTCACCCTTAGTAGAGAGCTATTTCAATTAAACTCTGATTTGTTTGGCCGTAGAATTGTTTTGTATTTTCCTGGATAAAGGCAAGAGGTAGTAATTCCAGAATATTTCTTTCTGGGTTCAGAGCTCTGGCTGATCTCAATGATGTTCAAGACCCAGCTACAACGAATGAGGGGTTTATTGATTTGCACAAACCATCCCACATGCTTTCTCCTACTCCTGGTTCCTGTTTCCCTGATACCATTCTGTGTGGGAGAAACATGGGTAGAGTTAGCATCAGAAAGAGCTGGAATAGTAGAAAGGGAGAAAAATAGTTTCATTCATTTTTTCAGCTTGATTGAAGTACAGCGGATAAATAAAATTGCAAGATATTTCAAGTGTACAATGTGAGGATTTAAATAAATGTATACATTGTGGAATGATTCCCTCCATCGAGTTAATTAACATAGCCATCATTTCACGTATTTACTTTTTTTTTTTTCCTCTTTGGTGTGAACATTTAATTTCTGCTCTCTTAGCAAATTTCAATTACACAATACAGTGTCATCAACTATAGTCACCAAGTTATACATTAGATCCTCAGACCCCATTCATCTTATAACAGAAAGTGTGTTGAGTGAGCAGAAAAGAGATGAAGGATTGACTTTTTTTTAATATATCCTCTATCTTTATTTTGCTGGTTACAGAATTCTGGGTTGAAAATCATTTTCCCTCAGCATTTTGAAGATGTTGTTCCATTGTTTTCTAGCAGGACTGACTATTTGAATACAAATCCACGTCTTTTTTTTAGAGCTGGGTGACCAAGCCTGGCTGTCCCATACCTTCCATCTCTCAGAATCCCCAGGGACACTAACACTGGGGAGGTAACCACTTCATTTCCCCATACTTACGGAAACTTCTGAGCTTTAGTAAACAGACCCAGAGAAGCATGTTTATTGTTGTTTTGTTTAGTGATACACTTAGAAAGGTAAAGAATAAGAGGTATAAGAACAGTCATTATATACAAGCCTTCTACCACTTCATGGAATTATGAATGAGCATATTATTTTAAAAGGAGAGCTTAATGAGATAAAACAACACTGTACTGCAGTCCAACTAAAGCTATGTACAAATGCATATATAATTTATGATCTATGTATAATTCATATGTATACAAACACCATATTTTATTGAGATAAAATAGCACAGCAAGGTTCAAAACAAATGGCTAAGCTCAATACAGGCTTTACAATGTCACTGAAAGCCATTTTACTAGCATAAAGGCCTCCAACATGCTGGTATTAACCTACTGATAAATATTTAGACTATTTATATTTTGTTCTCTTGAGAACTAAGCCAAAATAAACATTTTAAGGCAGCCTTTGGAAGTGGCAGCATTTCTTATTTTTATTTGCTTTGTGGTAAATGATATTCTCAGTTACAATTAAAATATTGAACAATGAAGGACAAAGATTGGCAAATTCATCTTGAATCCGTTTTATCCTTTTATAAAATTTTCTCTAATGTGCAGAAAAGTCATATTTTTCAGCAACCTTCACCTTCCAATTTTGAGGAGTAACATTATTGCTTTTTTTGCCCATACATGCTTACTCAAAGCTATGTGTTAGAGATTTTCAATTTTGATTTCATGTTCAGAAAAGCATCTATACAAGTCTCATTGCTATTTTTAAACATTCAGAAAATGAGAACTTACAGAATGCAGGTTATTATGGCTGCAAGCTATTCAACACTGCTGCTCACTTCCATCGTGTCTTTGGAAAGATAAACTATCCAGTATACAAGGTTGAATCCTGCAAATGCAACTGGGAAAAGAATCCGAGAATACTGGTCTATTTTACTGGTACCCCCAAAGGTAGGAGAGAGAGGTGGGGGTGTGACAGGTGTTGACTGTAAGATGGGAGCTCTTGTGAGGACTGTGCTGGCCTTGGGGGATGGAACTATTGGCAATGTCAGAGAGGTGATTCTTTTCTTCAGATGGTACTTGGAATCAGAATGCTGTAGAGGAAAAGATACATATATATTCAGCCTGGGTAAAAGAATAGACATCACTTAATCATTCATTTTTTCATCATCGACAGATAGTTATTGACTACTTACTACATAAGTTAAAATATCAGCAAATTCTTGATAGTAATTGATGGTGCTACTTTTCCAAGAAAGTGGTAAAACAAATTTTAAAAACATCGATTTGCTAACATCCAACATCCTATAATTTAATACATCAGCAATTGATGCTAAGCGTGTTCCATGCCCCAGAAACTGTGTTGAGTGTTGTACCATTAGGAGATAAGCTGGGTTATAAGGGCTTATCCACCCACCACCCCAGTTATGCATAAACCTATAGGGCAGTGGGTATGGGCAATGAGAGGGAATTTCATTTTGGAATGTGTGGGCAATTACTCAATACAAGAAAATAACAGCTCGGCTAAATGGTATCATTCTTCTAGACACATTCCCAGCCTATAGCCTGATCTTTACCATTCATAAATTTGAACCAACTGAGGTATCAAGAACAGCAAAAAAATATAAAGGTGCTCATGTACATCAAAAGCCAGTGACAAAATAGAAATACCCTTATATTGAGTGGGATGACTGTTCTTCCCTTGAAATATGGACTGCCTCTTGGTCCAGAGTTCTATATTGAGAGCTTTCTGTTTTCCATTCAGAGCTTCTCACCTGGTCTCCCTCCATCTTAAGTTACCAAAGTCATACATTTACTAACCTCAGAATTGTCATATGTTCTTTTCTATCATGAGATTTTCTGTTCCACTGAAATCATAAGACAACCTATCCTAGTCTTGAAAGGGATATTCAGTGCATTAAGTAACATGAGAAGGCTGAGGTCCAGATGTGGGAACTGCTTCGCCCATAGTTTCACAGCCCGTCATAAACCACCTTGGTCAATCTCACTGCTTGCTTCATCCCAGCATTTTCTCATCTTTAAAGTATTGAGCCTGGTTCAGAGACTCTAATTCTGTTTGCTTTAGACTCCTTTCATAATGGTGGAGACTAGGGGGCTTCCTCTGATTCTTAACCTTTTCTCGTCTACAGCCTATAATAATCACTCTCCTTGTGGCCAGGTTGTCCTTGCTGGGTCCCTGCCTTCACACCCTGGCTGTACATTAACCCTGCTCTTGTAAAACTGCCTCGTTTTCTCCCTGGCAGCAGAATCACCACTTTGCTGCCTGGCAGGGTGTGTTACTCACGTGGACACAGACTCCTGGAGCTTTAGACAGCAGCCCCCCAGCAACAGGATGAGGCCGCCACCTCCCCTGTGCTGGTTGAGCCACAGGACCAGAATTACCCACTGACGTGGTGACATTTGGACTGTGGGAAACAACAACCCCGAGAACCTCTCCTCTCTATACTCCCATCCTGAATTTTGCTTTTGATTTGTCATGGAGGTTTGCCGAGTATCTATAATAGTCATCATAGAGAGTTCAAGTCCACTGTGCTTTTAGGGGCCGTGGGAAAATCTGTTTCTTTACCAAAAGCAAAAATAAATCAGTATGAAGTCTGATTTGACATGACCATGGTGAATTTCAAGCAAAGAATATCTTTATTTGTTATCTGTTGACCCAGTATTAGGCTAGGCACTCTGGACAAAACTAAATAAATCATAGGTGTTGGAAGTAGAAGATAATTTAAAATAGAAGAGTGCCAAGTCTACTGATCTTGGATAGGAAATAAGTGACATTTTCTATTAAAAATATGTGACAACCCAGGACTACTGTGCCCAGGGTCACTAGATAGTGTGTGGATAGGACCAGAGTAGTGGTATTTTGGTCTCAATGCATGCTACCTGTATTAGAGAATAAACATAGCATTGTCTGCCAAGAGCTTTCTATCATGTTTCTCAAACTCTGATTTGAATTTTCATCTATTATATATGTTATTAAAATAGTCTCCACCTGAAAGAGCAAAATTTGTCACTGTTTAATTCTTCAGAAAGAGTTCTCCTCCTCCCAGGTATAAGGAACATTAAAATATTTTACTCTAGTAAATTTTCTAAGGATCATAATGGAAAAAAAAGAGGGCAAGGTTTTAGAGCAGATTTTCTTTCTAAACACGTCTTGATTTTTAATAGCATGCATTGTCTGTTTCTTCCTTTTTTAGGAAGAAAGAGGGCAGACATGAATAAGTTCACTGAGATGAAAAAGTGATTGTAAACCATAATCTAGCATAAAAATGTAAGGCATTGTTTTACCTCTCTCTCTCTTTTGGAGATGTTGGAAAAATTTATTTGTCAGTCTCTTGGCATTGTCACAGTGTCACAAATGACTTAATGAAGATTGCTGAATAACCCTCGTCCAGAGTTAAGCAACATCATTCACCACCTAACAGCATGAGAAATTTATGCACAACGGCATTAGCCTGGAATTAAAGGTCTCCTACGGTAGGATTCCTCTTTTCCTCATCTACTTCCCCAGACAATCTCTACGGAGGGTTGCTTAGGAGTTAAGAGGGCAGCAGAGTCAGAAAGCCCTAGACTGCAATTCCACAGATACTACTTAGCTGCTGTATGACTTAGACATGCCTTAGGAGTCACTAACTCTCCCTAAGCTTACATTGAAATCTACTATACTTCAATTAAAAAAAAAAAAGAAAATTAAAAAAAAAGAAAAAAATAAAGTTAGGGACAATTACTGTTTCAGCTGTAAGGTTTTCTTCTTGTCTTTAAGAACTTGAGAAAGGAAATGTGTCTTTTCTCTGTACACATTGCTGCCTACCTAACTGTTACAACTCTCTGCTGTCATCACCTCTTCCCTGTAAATATTATTTTTGTTGTGCTTTATCCCCTTTCCTGACATGAAATCGCCTTAGTGGTAGAGGGCATATTATTCTCATGTGTAAGTGCTCCACAGTGCCTAGCCAGCGCATAGAACACAGTGAATGCTTAATAAACATATGCCGCATCAACAAATGAATGAAAATCTAAACATTTCCCAAGACTTTTTAGAGTAGTCAGGCAAAGAGAAGGGAACAAAACGTTTTATGATTATTTTACGCTATGTTTTAGCATATTGTTGATATTACATTATATTATAGTTACCATATCTAAATGCTTACCATTAACAAGCACTACATGGCACTTTGCATGCATTATTTTGCTTATTCCTAGGAAGCATCTATAATGCCAAAATATTACTTTCATTTCAGAGATGAGCAAATGAAGGTGTAAGCAGAAAGCTCACACAAGTAATAAGCGCCAGTACCTCACTCAGTCCCTCTCAGATGCCTAAGATCATACTCTTAATAACTATTATTTTTTCTTTCCATCAGCTTTAGGGTTTAGGGCATGGCTTCTCAACCACAAAGCTACATACACTGATGCTTCTTAGTTGTGGGGACTGTCCTGTGCATCGTGGGGTGTTGAGCAACATCCCTGTCGTCTACCCACAAGACGCCTGTAGCACCCACCTCCTCAGAGTTTTGACAACCAAAAATATCCTTGTTCCTTGACAAATGTCCTCTGGGGGAAAATTCACCCACCACTGAGCTTCACTGGTTTAGAATTACACTGTCTCATTGCCCAGCGATGGCTGGGGGATTTCTAGCAGGCAGCAAATACAAGGTGCTCAAGGAAATGCCAGAGGGCTGGCTAACCCACACGCTGGATAATCAGCTCCTGGATAATTGGGAATCGGCAGTGTAGGAGACGGGACACCTAAAATTTAGAAGAATCGCACTGAATTTCTGAAATGAAAAGAAAGCCAATATTGCAAACCATTCAAGCTACAGGTTTGTGTCAGATCCCGCCTGCTCTACTATAAGCTCAGCAGCTTCAGTTGATGGTAAAATAGGCTTTTGTCAGAGTCCAGATGAGGGCTCAGCTTGGGGCTGTCACTGTTTTGAGTGGAACACCTGTGGTTTTGAATTTTTCCAGGGCTCCCCTGCTGCTCAGTGCCATCCTGCTTTGGGTATTTTTAGAGCACTGTTTTGTTTTAAGTAACGCCATATTGCAAAGGTACTTGGAGTCAAACTGGACTTAGTGACAATCAGTTATTTGGTATAGGGATGAGGCATTTGGGAAGTACTTAGAGCAATTCTGATACAGCATTTAGTGAGTCTAATATATTAAAGAAGAGGGGGCAACGGGTTACCTCTTAGGAGAAATATTCTAACCAGGGCTGCATTACTCAAGGGACAAACAAAGTATCTGCTTTTAGAACCAGCGAACAGGGGCACCAAAAACAAGAGAAAATATTTTTGAAAACATTTATTACTTGACATTTTTAAAGCTACATATTAATCATTATGGAGAAAATCAACTCTGTCAAATGTCCTCACATTTATTTTACAGCTGGTAGAATTGAGGAGCAGAGACAATTCCAGAATGCCTGCAGAGAAGCAGCTTATTGGTAGCAATCTGGTGGGTCAGTGGTGCTAGTGGCATGTCTGAAAACCATACTGGAATGTTTGGAGGGTGCAGAAAGGAATATTGGATGGCGATTTGATGGAAGGTATAGGGAAAGAGCCAACCGCCTACACCCCTCATCTAATCCACCCCACCCTCTCCATAAGTCATGTGACGGCGCTACCATGGGGAAGGGACATCATGATCTTTCTGGTGTTCAGAGTCTCTGATGGTCTTAATTCAACTGTTAATTCTTTGGAGTAATGGTAGTACTGAAAGAAATCTTAGCACGATTTGGAACAGGGGAGGTAAATCTTTCAGTATGCTATGATTCATATTTTTCTACACAGGTGAAGGGCAACATAGTAATGGCCCAGCGGACGTTCCAACCTTGAAAAGAGTACAGAAGGGACAATATGTCTTATTTCCCTCTCTGTGCCCAAGTTTCTAACAACTGACTTAGAGTTTCTAGAGCAGGGCCAGGCTCATCTTTCTTTTCTCTGCATAGGTATCACGTCCTCCACAATCACCCCTCCAGACTGAGTTAGGTCTCATGGCTCGCTCGTGGCTTTTTGTCAGCCATCTATACATGTCTAACCACAGCCTTTATCACAGTATATTGTCATGGCTCCTTGAGTAGTTTCCTCTCTTCCTGCTCAACAGGCAGCTCCATGATGGAAGAGGCCCTATTGATGTCACTTACTAAGCATTCTAGCTTAGTAAGCTAGCTAACTTAGCATTAGCTTCAGCATTCTACAAAGGGTCTGGCAAAAAAGCACTTAACAAATAAAGACTTATGGTATGAACAATTTGATGAACACAGAGGTACTCAGTAAATTGGTGTCAGCTGAAAAGAAAAAATAACGTAATCAGTATAAATATAGTTATTATCTTGACCAATTAAATTTTGGTCAACTTAGTTTGTAGATAATTTACCAAGAACATCACACGTTCTGTGAAAAAGAGAAGCCACATTGGATGTATTGATGGGAAGGGGGCCAGGGGATTCATTGTTAGGAACATAGTGGTGAGGGCTTAGATTTTTAAAATAACGAGAAGACTAGCAAAACATCCAGAAAGAGATCAAAGTCTAAAGTTGGTCTTATATATAAAATAAGTCTACCCCAGACACGTAATAAGCTCTGAAACATAAATACAGGAATAACTCTCTAAAGCCAAAATAGCATACCAAATAAAAACAATATGGAAAGATACCATATAAGCAGGAAAGAAACTGTGGACAATTTCTTCTCAAAATCCAAAAATATAAAGTCTCCACTTCCAAATGCCTTAAAATAAGAAAGATTATTAGTCTATAGAGCACTTCTGAAGATTTAGTTTTAGATGTCTCTTCAGGTGTGAGTACTAGGCTTTAAAGGCCTGAATTTCTTTGTCATTATTATAATAAATTTCAAGGTCAAATTCAAAGTGATAAAGTTTTCACATTCATTCTAAGCAGTTTCCTGTGAAAAGCAATGTGCACATTAAAACATACAACTTAGAATCACATGAAATATCCAAGCACTTAATCTCATTTCAACTTTACCACATTGGTTTGCTATTTCAATGTCCAGCTTACTCAAATAATGTTATTTTGATTACAACTGAATAGGCATTTTAAAATGTCATGGTATTTGAAAGAAATAATGACCTTGCAATCATATTATACCATTGTGCTGTATAAATTCAAAATGTGTAATTTATGTTTGTTCCTCTATATTATACAAGGCAATAGCCAAGTTTTGACATAAATAAATAAAACTGTGCATGTTCTATGTAATCATCTATATTTTTTGATGCCTACAAGGTTAATATTGTTAGGTTTGGTTACTTTTGTTTTTATTTTTACACTTTGACTTAGCCTTTCAGAAACAAAATTCTCCTTTTCATTGCCTTAGAATATTTTAAGTGGAGCCAGGTTTAGAAATATAACTTTTTGTAGGGAAAGAAGTCAACTTGCAAGGAAAAAACTACTTTGAGATGATTTAAATGCAATTTTTTATCCAGCTTCCCAAAGGACCTGCTCATTATATGTTACTATTTTAGAACTATTAGAAGATAGTTTATATGAAGACCTGAGATCTTAAATTCCATCTTATTAATAAATTATACCTTTAAAATAATAGACTTAGGGAGCGATAACTCTATGCTTTCTCTAAGGATTTGAAATCATATTCTTCTTAGTAATATATATTTTAAAAGAGTTGAAGTAAGGAAGTTGGTCTTTTTGTCTCAATATCAGATCAATGACTACATTCAAAATCACTTTTCTTACTCTCTTGGTCATGAATTTCTCTTTTTATTTTTACTGTGCTTCTCAAATAAGAAACTGTTAAATGGAATTATGATAAATATTAATTCTTCTTCCTTTCCAGCTATATTTTAAGATAATATATGAACTTTAGACAATATGTCAATTATATACCTATGTAAGCACAGATAGGTTGTAACATAATCACTTATTTTTACAAACAAAATAATTCTCAAAAATATTTTGAATTTATCTTTTCTGAAAAATATAATTTTCAAGTCTTTTGAACTGGGTCTTTAGCATATTTTTGTTACAAAATTTATGTTTTTGTGAACTTTCAAAGCACACACACATATATAAAGAAAACATCATTAAATTAAGGGAAGAATTTTGGGAATAACCTTACCTACATACAGAAAATGTTTTACCCAGTGATATGCACTCTATTATATTTCAGTCTTTGAAAAAGTGTTGGGGAGGTTAGGGCCTCAGCCTCTGTAAATCTGTGGATATTAGGAGTTCTGGAATCAATTCCTAGTTTTTCTACCAACTAGTGCCTAATGTTTTCCTTCTCAGGCTCTGTTTTTTATTTGTAAGTGTAATTGGACCAGATTACTGGATGGCAAACTTTTTTTTTTTTAAAACAAGGTCTAAATCAAGAAAAAAAAATCTTTAAATTATGTATTGCCACTTTTCATGGGACTGGTCTTATCCTTTAGAGGAAATGTAAATTCTCAAACAAGTTTCTAAGTTTATCAAAGAGAAAAGTTTCAATACAAAATTATCTTTTAAAGCCAATAAACATTTGAGTCTTTGGGAAGTAAAACACACATAGCTTTATAATTTTTATCATAAAATTTAACCAAGAATTAACTGGGTTGTATGTGGTTTTGCGATTTGGAAATAGTCATGAGAATTGATCAGTTATAAAGAAATTTTCAGTTCGAAGTGTCTGCATTGCTTGATTTTGCAGAGCAAAATTTTTCTGTTTTCAAGAGCTACTGTTTAGAGTTTGTTTTGAAATAAAAATGTATACTTATCAGTTCTATAATCCATTTTTTAAAAAGTAAGTGCAACTTAATTGTTGTGAGAATTTATTCATACGTGAAATTGAAATTTGGGGGCACATTTATGACCCTTGAATTATTAATGCTATCATTTATTTTTTATTCAAAAAACTTTGGAGACCAGAGCTTAGCCACAGCAAATCTAAACTTAATTTTATAGGGATTTCTCACTGATTGTATCTCAAAAAAACCACATTAATATACATAATAATATGTATATTATATACATATAACATGAATGTGAACATGAGAATGTTTTCACATGAGTCAAAAACTTGGCTTATGACTCAGCATTCATAGAACCTAATATACATATCTTGCCCTCCTGAAATAAAGCAGCAAGTGGATTTCTAACAGAAGTTGTCCATAGGAGTCCCTGTTTGTTTCCTTCAGACTCTGAAACCTCATTAGGAACTTTTTTTTTTTTTTAACTTTATTCTCCCTAGTCAGTATAACGGAACCTGTTGAAAGGAAACATCTAAAGACTAAGAATTTTCTGTCTCCTCTGAGAGCTTGCAATCTGGCAGTATTAGTGAGGATGATGAAAGAGGAATACCAAAAGTTTAGAGCAAAGATAAATGAAGGATTGTTGCTTGGCTTTCTTCTGTGAAGCTGGAGAAGAAGTTGGCCTTGGAACCAAAGTTATGTAACTCATGCCCCACTAATATTACTTTTGGACTATCTAACTGTTTGTGGTAACTATTCTGGCTGCCTTTTCCTATATGGCAGGTAACATTAGAAAAGTAAACAATTACCAAAACAATCTCAGCTTCCAAGGGTTCAGTCGCTTTTGCTATTGTCACTGGGGGTGAGGCTGCAATCTGTGCCTTCCTTTTGGCCTTCTGTGTCTGAAGATTGGTAAAGTAGTTGACAGCTGCGAACTCAATAAGAGCAGAGAAGACGAAAGCAAAGCAAACAGCTATAAACCAATCCATGGCGGTCGCATAGGACACTTTTGGCAAGGAGTGCCTGGCGCTGATGCTTAAAGTGGTCATGGTTAAGACAGTGGTGATCCCTAGAATGAATGAAGCAGAATGAGAAATGCACTATTAGCATCTGCAGTCCAATAGCAAGATCGAACGGGAACATGCTGGTGGAGGGGATTTTTGTTACAAGTGTGTTTTTCGGTTATTATTTTATTATTTTTAATTGTTCACAGTTACCATAGGCATTCACATTTTGGTTTCCTTCAAAACCTAGTGTGGTGACGTGTATTATTAATAATAATATATTATGATATAATAATAGTAAATTATTACATAACTAATACAACTTTGAACTTCTGATCAAATTTAATGCTGGTATAATCTTTCATCATATTTAATAAGTCTATTTGGTGTGAATAATAAATATAAATTAGATTTCTCAAATTTTTTTATTCCTAGCTTGGTTTTAAGATAAAATATTTAATCATGAGAAAGTAATTTCATTACTCATCTGCCAGCAGTTTTCTGTCTTGGAGGATTTATATAATTCAAAGGTGGTAAACATCATTATATAAATATTCTTTCATAACTTGCAAAAAGAGATCTATTTTAGTATGGTAAATTAAAAAGTCAAAATTCATCTGAGATTTCAACTAAACTCAGGTCTTCCCTATGAACTACTAAATTTATAATCACAAAAACTGAGAAAAATATTGGATTTTGTTACAGATGATATTTTTCTGTTATAGCTCTTTTTCTTATTTCATTTTGTTCCATCACACTAGTAGTGATTCTATGCATCATAAATGTAACTAAATATTTAGGTTGAACAATGGGGAAACTGGTGATATTTAACTATTTTTAGACCTAAAAAATGGCAAATTTTTTTAAGATCCAACCTAATAAAAGTGAGATATAATTCATGTATTTGTGGGTTCAATATCTTAGCCTTTGTTGTCATTGCTTTACATGTCAGTTTTTAATTTTCTGCTTTCTTTTTTTAGTTATGAAAAAGCAAATTGAGTTTAAAAAACAAAGCAAACCAACAAAAAAACAACTCTCCTAAATAGGGCACGTCAAAGTCACAGGAAACCAGCCAGAATTCTTGCTGAGACTAATCTTTTGTTGATTCACCACACAACGTGAGATAAGATGAGGGTCATTTTGTATGATACATGTGTCTGAATGAGATAGGAGTTTATTTCCTTTGTGGGTTGAAAAAGTGCACTGGTGTGAATATTCCCCTAAAATACACAAGCAATGTGAGCTGGAGTATGACAGAAAGTAGAGCCCAAAGAGGGAAGCATACCAAAGACAGTTCTGGCCGGAACAGACTCCTTGTTAATCCAGAAAGACACCTGGGAAAGAATGACCGTCATAATGCAAGGAGTATAGATCTGTATCATAAAATAGCCCATCTTCCTTTGCAAGTGGAAATAAACTGTCATTATTACGTATTCACCTGTTGGAAGACAGGTATATCAGGATTATTGCCGTTGACAGTGTGCAGAAAGAATGCAGCTGGAAATAAATCTTGCAGATCTTTAAATTAATATGGGCGGGAAGAAAACAAGCGAAGGCATTTTTTCAATGTATGACAAAGCTGCTCAATCAGCAGATGATAGATATATCAGCTCATTGTTTTCTGTGGGGTTCTTTGTGTCATATACATACCAAACTACTCACTCCAAGGCTACACAAATCTTTATAGGCACATGGTTGCAAAATCAATTTTAAAGAAAGCTACTCATCACTTTAAAACAACAAGTTTAGCTGAGGATGGATAATGAAGAGGAAAAAGAAATAGATATTTTGAAAATGTGCACTGGAGTCACCATGCAGGATTACATCCATGCATTGGTGAAATGCTTACCTGTGTTAGATTTAATTGTCTCACTAGATACTGTTTGTCCAATCAGATCATACTGAAGGAGGCTTGAAGATTCTTCTGGGACTTCCACTGAGTAAAGTGGTCCTTTTTTCCATGTATATATGATTTCACTTTTGGGGTAAGCATCTGAATTTTTTAAACAAATTAAACAGAGAGGTAAATCTGGCTAATTGTGTTTTTTTTTTTTTTTCTTTCAAAGCAAATCTTGTTCATTATAAAAAGGAAATACAAACAAATTTTTTAAATGATTTTCTTTAATCCTGGTGACCAAAACCTCTGACTGTACGATTGACAGACATGATTAAGTAAGTTAATTCCTGGAATCATACTGAGAACGTCAGAGTAATATTTCTCTTTTGCTTTCCAGTGTCTGACTAAAACCAAATAATTACGTATTTTGAATGCATTACTTGACTCTCAGGAGCTTTTTGTAACTTACAACTCCCAAACTTGAGTGGACAAGCATGCCCGTCCATAGGAAAGTTAACCAGCCTCATAGGACAGTCAGCGTTGATGGTAAGCCTAAGGGACATTGAAATAAGTGGTTCTGAGTTAGTATGATGGACAAGTAATTTGGGCAGAGGAAGTAGAATTGGGGAAACCTCACCTCATGGTGTATAGAATTGTTCCATTCTGCATTATTCTGAAGAGTTTGTTAGGAGTTGTCATATTGTGAGCAATTGATTTTTTGCCATTCCTGAAAAAAGTGTCAGGTGTCCAGATTTTACTGACCATCAGGTTATTCAAACTCAAAATCTCCGCTGGCCCCCCAAACTTCAACCTCTCATCGGTCCAAGTCTGGCGGAAGAAAACGTCCATTGTATACTCCTGAGACAAAATAAGAGATTCATGCATGCTGGGCAGATGGCTTATTAAGAATAGTTTATTCACTAGCTTACATACCCAATCCTAAAACTTAAGAAACGAAGCAACTTTTTATGACAATAACCTATCGGGGAAGTGATGATTTCAGTGAATTATTATTTTTTCACACTCTAAGATTGTAATATTATTATAAAAGATAGTGTTGTATTGTATTGTGCAAACCTCTCTCTTCCAGCTTCACCCTCCTTAACATTCTTCCTCTTTTTCTATCAGTCATCCATCTCTTCATCTATTGACCTATTGAGTTCTCCCTCCTTAATTTAGAAGAAAAACAGAAAAAGATTTAGTCTAGGTTTTGTGCTGACCTTCCTACCATCAGTGAGTCTAACCATTCCCTTAGCAGCTTGTTCACCTTCAAAGGTATCTCCGAGCAGCATGGTACCACTTAGTAAAGTTCCAAGGATAGAGAAACTTTACTTGATAAGCATACTCTTGTCTGCACATCATGATTATTTTATACTGTTCTCAGAGAACATAAAAGCAAATGTTACCATGATTACCCAAACAGAGCATCATTTAAGCATGCATAATCAAAATTATGAGTTTTAATTTGTGGCTTTTATGAAATAACATTAAAAATCTTAAGAGTTATGATAAGGGCCTTTGCAAAAGTCAATGATAAATAACAACTTATAATTATGTCAAAATATTGCCAAGAATTGCTTTGCCTACTTTATATGTTCCTTTATGAGACCTATTACTGCAAGTGGTGATTCTACTTTAAAAATATAATTTGACACACAGTATATCCATATAATGATGATCCAGGCTATAACAAGCCTCTCCTGTACAAATACAAGATGTGTGTCTTAAAAAAGAGACACATGCATAAAATAAATTCTAAGTGTCCCCAGATTTCAATGGTACCGTAGAATATGGTTGTGGTTATTTATTCTTGGGGTGAGTCAGTACTCAAATGAAAAATATGATAGTTAAATAATTGAGAATTCTGGAGAATGCTGACTCTAATTTCTCTCAAGTCTTAAGACATTTATCTCTTAAATAAAGTACTCCTCACTCTCTCCCCCTCTTCCTTGTTGTTTTTTCTTACTTCTCTTCTCCTGCCCCCCTTTCTCTTTCTCTTTCTCTTTCTGTTTTACTCCTTCCTTTTCCCCTTTTTTTAATTCCTCCTCCTTTCCTTTCTCCTTATCTTGTCAACTCAAAAAGCAGAAGATGAAAGTATCTAATAACTGTTTATCTAGAATTACATTCCCCTAGTACATTTAATGCACCACTTTAAAGAGTTATGTTTTTCTTCAGTTTTAGTATTTATGTTTTACTTTTGGGGGACATACTACCTGAGAAATATGAAAGAATATCATAATATACTTTGTTCTAGAAGACTGGTTCAGGTTTTCATTGCCGCTTACTATAAATACCCTCTTATGAATCCTATAGCCATCTGTACCTGGAACAGCATCCCCAGAACACCTACTGGTCCATTTGCAAACATAAAAGGTGGAATGCATTAGTCTTTCCAAAGGACTCCCTTTACTGTTTTAATAACACATGCCGAGAAAGATGCACTGCCAAAACAGCTATGTTTTAAATTTAATAGATATTCTCAATATACACTTATGTAGCATACCATCTTTGCTGGTTTTTCTTTTTTCTCCTCCAAAAATTTACTAGGACTTCATAAAGATGGGGAAAAATCTTCTCTTTGTAGGGAAGAATAGGTGCATGATATGTGGACAGAAGAGAGGATATCATCATAAAAGGCCCCTCAGATTAGTGTCCAAGCAGAGCCTTTAGTGAAATGTGAAGGAGATTAAGCCAGTAATCTGCTCTAATGGCCATTCCTTCCCAGCAGGAGCACACATAGTGCTTTTGGATCTGGAGCCAAGTTTGGTAACAATGCCCCTTATCATTCATTCTCCCCCCACTAAGCAAAATTACTCTCCTCACTCAGAGCTCACTCACCATCTCCACATCTGACACGGGCCCAAAACTTGTTACGTAAATGTCTGTTTTGACTTCAGTGACAGCACCTGAAATGAGCCCAGAGGGATGGGGGCAATTATCATCAGTGATGTTAAGGGGACTGAACTGAACAACTCTATCACAAAGCCCCTTCTCATGGCCAGAATCTGCAACCCATCCTAAAGTAATTCCAGCAGCAGGAATCCTTTGGATTTTCAACTCTACAAACTCACACCAGTTGCATTATTTTGAATTTATTCTGGCAAAATTGCGAAATTTAAGGAATGGAAGAGAGCTAGGTTAGTATTCTAAAGAAAATTACAACAATAATTAACGTTCAGTGATAGCATTAATGGGACAAATGCTAAAGAAAGTGTTTTATATGGCGAATCTCATTTTACACTCAAACGCCCTATGAGGCAAGCACTGTTCATACACCACACTACAGTTGAGAAAGCTGAGGCTTAGAGAGTTCAAATGACTGGCATATAAGGTTGCGAATTGAGGAAGGGGCAGAGACTGGATGGGAACATACACATGGTCCCTCCCCAGGCCCTGCAACCTGCCACTCTGCTATCCTGAAGCCTCTGTGCCTTGGAATGGCACTAAGGGGGAAGAAAAGTACAGACGTTTGGTCTAGTAAGGATGCCTCTCACCTCCAAATCCCGGTCGCAGCCGATTGTCATAGCCTTCAAGCAAGTTGTCCAGGATCCGACTGATGTTTCTGGAGTAGACGTTTCCTTCATCTTCAAGTTTCCCTAGGGCATTTTCTACCCTGTGAGTAGACAGTTCAGGACCCTCACTCCTGGCCTCAGAGAAAATAGGCTGTTCATTCCAGCCTCGTCTACCCCACCACACATACATGCCACACCACCCAGGCTGCTTCCATGATTTGGTATAGAAGTCACCCAGTGGGTGTGTGCTTGCCCTTTTCTCCGAGCTAAAAGGAAAAATCAGAAAAAAGTCTTACTCACCATAGAATAATGTAGAGCCAGGGCAGAGGCGATGCCATCCTGCAGTGCACTGAAATGCCCAGTTCTCCCTCCTCCTGGGTTCTCCTCCTCCCAACCAGCTCCCTGTTGCCAATTAACTAGAGCAATCTCCCGGACCACTCATAGCCCTTCTTGTTTGTGTCTGGCCAGTAATCCAGTAGGTGAGAAGGTTGCCAGCTAAACTTGAAGGGTTCCCCTTGCTCTCTTCACTCTCTGTTCCGTCTTTTCACATGGAACAAGGTGGTTTGCGGTCTTAGAGTACGTCCTAATGGACACTCAGCCTCCTCTGACTGACTTAGTTGGGAAATGAGAGTCTGAAGGGACAGTGCATGGTCGGAGAGCAGTGACGACAATCGAATAAGGCATAAGGGGAGATTAGATGGGAGAAATCCACTGCTAGTTCTGGCATGGACTTCGCAGGGCCCTGTGAGGAAATCTGGAAGGCAGTGGCATCTTGCTGATTGAGATTATGTTCCAATGGGCTCAGCATTTATTATTTCTATGGTTCACGGAAGGATTTCTACATGGCTTTCACTGCTTAAAATGTCAAACATATTGGGATCCTCTCAGATTCTCTTTCTGATTTCACTAGGTTTATTGCATCAGACGCCCCTTTCCCCTCTATTTAAAAATTGGACCTCATTCTTCTTTGGAAAAGCATTTATAAGACACCAGAATTACATTCCCACAGCTCTTGACCATCTTGCTGTTGGATTAGCGGTTTTTTTAAGTGTTGAATACTTCGCTGATCCTTCTTGTCAAAGGTGTGGCATCTCAAGCTTAGATACAAAGTTCTACCACTATCTTTAGAAACCTGGCCAGTTTCATGAATGCTGCCTATAAGAGACAGTGTCTGGAAATAGCTTATTAAGGTTCCCATGTAGAAATGCTGTAAGAATTAAGCATCCATAGATAATGGTTAATGATGATGTTGCTGGCACTATTTTATTAGGCTTGCCACAGGTCAAAAGCAAAATGTTTGAACCCAAGAAATAGCATTCTCCGCCCAGTCTGGTAAAGGAAAGTTGGAGTCAAAGAAGTCTCTTTAAACCTTAAAACTGTAATCTTTAAAAAAATAAAATTAATAAAGTATTGTGAATATATATATTTAATTCAGGGACATAAGAGCAAGAAGCAAATGTCTTCTTCACCATCCTCTGGCCCAGTGTCTACCTAGTTCACAGTCTGTATTTTCAGCACAGTCTGTATTTTTAGGTTCTACAGAAGTGATGGTAACTTGATGCCATACAGCACAGTCTTAAGTGTTATTTCTGAAGACATAAGTCATTTGAGAAACATCAAGAAATTAGCTACAAACAAAACAAAACAACAACAGTGAAAACAGAACAAGTGCAAGATTTCTTACAAAATATATTTTTTAAGATTACCGAATCTTAGTTATATGGAATTTTCTTTTTCCTCATCAAAAACCTGAATTCCCTCCAGCATTCCTGGCAAGTGGTATTCAGCATCTGATTTCTCACATTGTTTTACTTGTGCTGAGTTGAAGCCTGCACCCTGGTCCTAGTTCTCACCTTTGAAGCTACACAAAATAATTTTTCAGGGAAAACCTACATGACAGCCACATAAACAAAGATACCTGTCATGTCCTCTCTAATTTAAGCTAAGACTCCTAAAATCTTTCTTTGTTCATTATAGAACCTGGTTTTCATCTCTCTTCTTATTCTTTTCCCTCTACTTTACAGTTACTACAACTAATCACCACAACATATTTTCAATTCCCATTGATTGCACTAAAACCCTAAATATCTGATGCTATTAAATAATTCTCTGTTCATTTTTACTACAACTTATTATTTTTATTCATCATAGGACTCCAAAATATGGATAAATAATCCCTGCAACTTTGTATCATTTTTTTCTATCATTATGTTTACTATCCATCTCTGATTTGTATCATCCTCAAACTTAGGTTTCTAAGAGTGAATATTTTTTCATGTGGTAAAAAAAAATGATCATGGTAAAAAAAAAATGATCATGGGTGAGATTATAGGGAAAAAAATGCAATATGTGCATTTATATACATATTCCTATAGAATAGGCATGTTTTTCTCCTGAAAATTATTTATCCAAAAAAGGAACAAATGATAATTGTTACATTTGTCTCTAAAGAGAAGATTAACATACTTGATTCTATTTTCGGATGGGTTTTGATTAGTAGTTTAATGAAGGAGAAGGAATACCTTTACTGCTCTCAACAGGAAGAAAGAAAAAAAGTCCTAGGTCTGGAAGGATCGTAAGGGCATGTAATCTAAGTCATTTCACCTCTGCGGACTTTACCTGTAAATGAATGTGCTGGACCTAAGGTACTCAAGCTCTCTAATTCTGTGCATTCAATTTATATGTTGGTGTCTGTACGTAATGAAGTCACTTGTTCACACATCCCTGTCAGAATTGGCAGACAAGCTCTAGTAGCAACATTGTTGATTTGACTGCAGTTATTATTTTCCTATGGAACTAGCCATAAAAGAGAGAGTTCAAAAACATGACAATGGCCATGACTTTGAGAAATGTATGGTCATTTATGTAGCATACTGTCTATGCAAACCAAGCATTCGGGAGCTCCCCCTATTTAGAGAATTACCTTCTTCTGGTAAATTAGAGAACATTTATCTCATACCTGTCTACTTCACAGCTGTTTTTCCTAACTATGTTTTTAAATCATCTTGGACAACCACTTGCTTGCTTTGCTGTTTATCTCCACTAGAAAGCCTAGAACTACCATCCTCCCCAACAATATGCTGGGCTTAGCAGAAGGACGAAGTGAAAAAAATCTGTCTCCCTTCTTTGTCCTAAACTTTGAACTCCTTGTACCAACACCTACAACACAGGTTTGTGTGTGTGAAATTAAAGACTCAAAGATGACTGGAGGAGGTCATTGCATAGAAAAAACAAACTTGGCACCAGACAATAAATAGTACTTTCTATGATACAAAAGAACGAATACACACATATATGCATTTATACATTAACTATAGAACAAACAACCAAAATCTTCAGGATAGGTATGGAATTGCCTCTTGGACAGTACAAGGTTGTGTCTTCTCACAGCAAATCTCCACTGGGCTTTTTAAAAAACAGTGTTATAACTGAGCCTCAAAAAACCAGTAGCTCTTGTTTTGTCAAATAATAACTTCAACCAAGTAACTTTATTATTTGAGCATTAGTGTTCTTAAATATATGAGGAGCTTGAACCAAAGGATTCTGGTATTTGTATGATTACTTCCCACCTAATACTGGAGGACTTGAAACTTTTTTCCCTGTTTGTCTTAGAAACTGTTATGGAAAGCAAGTCAGTCAATAAATGCAATTTAAGACTGTGTCAGTGGAAATGAACACAGTATTAATAATAGATACCAAATATTTAACATTTACCATGTACCAAGAATTATGTTAAGAATTCCGCATACTCCAACTTATTCACTGCTAACACAAAAATCTATGAGTTGCCTATAATTGAGTCTATTTTGTAGATCATTAAGTCTGTAACTTGCCTAAACTCACACAGCTAGTAAGTGACAGAATTAGAATTTAAAACCAGATTATTCTAACTCAAAACCAACTAGGTACAAACTAAGGCCAGTGGGCAGAATCCAATGAAAAATATGTTTCAATTCTTTAAAGGAATAATTTCTGTCATACTTATCCAAAGATGGAATGGACTATCATAGAAGAAAATGAATTTTTTTTATTAACAAAAGTATTCAAGTATGGCCTGGAACACCATGAGTGGGTTTCATCAATGTATGTTTCAGGAGGAAATTACATGATCCCTAAGAACATTCAGCAGAAGGTTGAGGTTATTTTGGGGACATCCTAAAGACGAGCTGTTTGATAGAGAGCTTGAGTGAATATTTGGGTTCAAAGACTCAGCTATGGAGTTTCTCTGGAGTGATGTGAGAAGGAAAATTTAAAGAGGTTCTTGGTGGTAAAGTGTACTTTGGAGGTACATTGGAGGAGAAAAATGGAGAGGTCCTACTAAGTTGTATTAAAGGAGGAAGCAAAAGTGGTAGATTATATAATAATGGTTAATACTTATTGAACACTTACTAGATGTCAATCACATATGTTGATATTCTCTCTTATCTGGGTAACTGCCTTATAAAGTAGCCATTTCTATCATCATTGCACAAAAGGGTACAATGAAGCTCACAAACGTATGTAACAACCTAATGTCCCAGAGCTAGAAAGTATCTCAATTCCAAAGTACACACACTTATACACTGTGCTTTATATATGACAGATCTGATATCGTTTTCTTTTTTTTTTAACTGAAATATTGTTGATTTACAATGTTGTGTTAGTTTCATGTGTACAGGAAAATGATTCAGTTATACACACACACATACATATATATATATATGTTCTTTATTAGATTCTTTTCCATTGTAATTTATTACAAGACATTTAATATAGTTCTCCATGCTATACAGTAGGACCTTGTTGTTTATTTCATATATAGTAGTTTGTATATGTTAGTCCCAAACTCCTAATTTATCCTTCCCCCCCTTTCTTTTTTTTTTTTTAACATCTTTATTGGAGTATAATTGCTTTACAATGGTGTGTTAGTTTCTGCTTTATAACAAAGTGAATCAGCTATACATATACTTATATCCCCTTATCTCTTCCCTCTTGCGTCTCCCTCCCTCCCACCCTCCCTATCCCACCCCTCTAGGTGGTCACAAAGCACCGAGCTGATCTCCCTGTGCTATGTGGCTGCTTCCCATTAGCTATCGGTTTTACATTTGGTATTACCCTTTGCTAACCATAAGTTTGTTTTTTTATGTCTGTGAGTCTGTTTCTGTTTTGTGAAAGCCGATTTGTACCATTTTCTTAGATTCCACATATAAGTGATATCATGTGATATATGTCTTTCTCTGTCTGACTTACTTCACTTAGTATGATAATCTCTAGGTCCATCCATGTTGATGCAAATGGCATTATTTCATTCTTTTCTATGAGTAATATTCCATTGTATATATATTTACCACATCTTCTTATGCATTCATCTGTTGATGGGCATTTAGGTTGCTTCCATGTCTTGGCTGTTGTAAATAGTGCTGCTATGAACATTGGGGTGCATGTGTCTTTTTGAATTACGGTTTTCTCTGGGTATATGCCCAGGAGTGGGATTGCTGGATCATACAGTAATTCTATTTTTAGTTTTTTAAGGAAACTCCATACTGTTCTCCATAGTGGCTATACCAATTTACATTCTCACCAACAGTGTAGGAGGGCTTCCTTTTCTCCACACCCTCTCCAGCATTTATTGTTCGTAGACTTTTTAATTATGGCCATTCTGACTGGTATGAGTTAATACCTCATTGTAGTTTTGATTTGCATTTCCTCTAATAATTAGCGATGTTGAGCATCTCTTCATGTGCCTATTGGCCTTCTATACTGACATTGTTTTCTAAAGTTAAGGCTCTAAACTCCCTGGACCAACAATATTTTTTACATTGCTGTTAAGGTATAAGTGACCTCTCAGTGGACATTGTAGAAAATCCCCACACAATCTCTCTTGGGAATTCAGTGCAATAAGGATAAAATTGCTCTGGGAAACAAAGGACAATAAAGGGCCAGTTTTCTGTACAGCCGCTTTAAATTGTTCTGGCTTAGTTAGGAATAGAATGTTGAACACATTATAGGGCATTTTGGTGCTCCCAAAAGTATAGGCAGGCAATATGGATTTCAAACCTCAAGACACAAATATAGAGGGACCAAAATATCATATCTAAAAGAACACAGGCATACGAATTCATGATTTATTCCTGTTCAGCCAGTATCAGTTCAATTTAGACTTTATTTACTGTCATATGTTGAGGATATAGTTATTTTTTTAAAAATAATGCTTACCCTCAGGAAATTCACGTTGTAGATATTCATAATCAATGTGATTGAGCAGATAGAACGCTAAGTGCAAAAGATATAATTTATTAACACTGTGCTTATGGAAACAGAGTGAGGAGGCATCTCTGTAGGGAGGGAGGGATCAGTGATTATTTCATGAAAAAGATGACATTTGGACTGAGTTTCAACAGTTGAATAAACTTTTAGTAGATTAGAAAAGGCCTTTCCAGGCTGCATGATGAGCTCAGAGGCATGGCAATTCACAGTGTTTATGAACAACATATAACTCTGAGAAACTGCAATATAGGAAACAAAGAAGAATGTAATGGATGAAAAGACTAGAAGAGAAAACTGAGTCCAACAGAGGGAGATGTCCATGCTCCTCACTAGAGGATTTGAGAAAAGGCACAGACATCTATACTAGACCATAATGGGGTTGTGTAAACAATTCATAAGAGCACTTTTTCTCTGAGAATTGCCCTGCTGTCTCATGGGGTGGAGCCTTATTCATCATGCTCGTCCTACTGGATCCTACCTCAACCCTCCATTGTTTAGACCACTTTGGAATCAGGTAACTTGGGTTCATTAGCAGGCAAGTTACTTTAGGCAAATTATTTATCATCTCTAGGCATCATCTTCATCACCCATAAAATGGGGTTACAGGGTCTCCATGAGAATTAAGTGAAAAATGCATGAAGGTGTTTATCATGGGGAATTGCCCACAGTAGACACGAAATAAAAACATCCATCAACACCACTACCACCATCATCACCATCATCATCATTGTCATCATCATTTTTGGTCAGATCAAGTCTTCTTTCTCCATCGTTTAGAAATGGGGTCGAAAATTAAAGTTTGGGCTGTGTCATTTACTAAGTCCGCCAGTGTTGGAGGTGGGTATGCTTGGCCAAGTTCATGCAACATCAGAGAAATATCTGTGTAGAGAGAGGGAAAAAAAAAACAAAACAAAGCAGAAATGTTTCTTTCTACAGAAAGAAACAGAGACAAGTCACTGCAACCCCAGAATCTGAGAGAGCAGCTACCTAGGTTTCTGATGGCCTCCTTGATTTCATTCCTTCATTATCTAGTTGTCATTTCTGCCCTTGAGTTCCTCCTGAAAGCACTGTAGCCTTCTTATAAAGTCCTCTTTTTTGCTTCAGGTAAGTGGGTTACTGTCACTAGCTCCTAAAAGGAGCCTTTTAACTCAGGAGACTATATCCCAAACTTGACAGTAAAATTTCAGATTGTGATGATACAGTATGACACTTTGATGGACTGCACAGCGCACTAGAAAGCAAACCTAGACAATGTAGAATCTCGAGTGTACTTCGTGGACCTTCTGGAAAGGAATGTGCTAATTGACAGCTACTTATTGATCTTGCTGCTTCGTGAATCTGTCACACCTCCATGGAGTAGAATAAGCATTTTAGTACGCTGCATGAACTCTTTCAGGCCACTGCGGGGCTACTGAGCATCATCTTCTGGCAGTGCTACCCAAGGCCCAGAATGTTTGCCTATTATCGGATGCTTGGAGTATAGGAGAGACAGGACAGAATTTTGGGTTCAAGCCCAGTGATGAGATCTGGGGAAACGTTATAGAAGAACAAGCAGAATGGAAGTCTATTAGCATGGATTCTGTTGGACTTGGATAAGGTGTAAATTCCAAACCTACTGCCTCCTAAAGGGATACTCTCAAAGCAAGTGATAAAAATGAACATTTGAAAGTGCCATGGAAAGTTCAGAGGCCTTCATGGGAACAGTTGTGTCCTTCATGTTGCCATATTAAATGACTTAATGTTTCTACTTTTTTTTTTAACATCTTTATTGGAGTATAATTGCTTTACAATGGTGTGTTAGTTTCTGCTTTATAACAAAGTGAATCAGTTATACATATACATATATCCCCATATCTCTTCCACTTGCGTCTCCCTCCCTCCCACCCTCCCTATCCCACCCCTCTAGGTGGTCACAAAGCACCGAGCTGATCTCCCTGTGCTATGGGGGCTGCTTCTCACTAGCTATCTATTTCACGTTTGGTAGTGTATATATGTCCATGACACTCTCTCACCCTGTCACATCTCACCCCTCCCCCTCCCCATATCCTCAAGTCCATTCTTTAGTAGGTCTGTGTCTTTATTCCCATCTTGCCACTAGGTTCTTCATGTCCTTTTTTTTTTTTTTCCTTAGATTCCATATATATGTGTTAGCATACTATATTTGTTTTTCTCTTTCTGACTTACTTCACTCTGTATGACAGACTCTAACTCCATCCACCTCATTACAAATACCTCCATTTCATTTCTTTTTATGGCTGAGTAATATTCCGTTGTATATATGTGCCACATCTTCTTTATCCATTCATCGGATGATAGACACTTAGGTTGCTTCCATGTCCTGGCTATTGTAAATAGAGCTGCAGTGAACATTGTGGTACATGACTCTTTTTGAATTATGGTTTTCTCAGGGTATATGCCCAGTAGTGGGATTGCTGGGTCGTATGGTAGTTCTGTTTTTAGTTTTTTAAAGAACCTCCATATGGTTCTCCATAATGGCTGTGTCAATTTACATTCCCACCAACAGTGCAAGAGGGTTCCCTTTTCTCCATACGCTCTCCAGCATTTATTGTTTGTAGATTTTTTGATGATGGCCATTCTGACTGGTGTGAGATGATATCTTATTGTAGTTTTGATTTGCATTTCTCTAATGATTAATGATGTTGAGCATTCTTTCATGTGTTTGTTGGCAATCTGTATATGTCCTTAGGAGAAATGTCTATTTAGGTCTTCTGCCCATTTTTGGATTGGGTTGTTTGTTTTTTTGATATTGAGCTGTATGAACTCCTAGTAAATTTTGGAGATTAATCCTTTGCCAGTTGCTTCATTTGCAAATATTTTCTCCCATTCTGAGGGTTGTCTTTTTGTCTTGTTTCTGGTTCCCTTTGCTGTGCAAAAGCTTTTAAGTTTAATTAGGTCCCATTTGTTTATTTTTGTTTTTATTTCCATTTCTCTAGGAGGTGGTTCAAAAAGGATCTTGCTGTGATTTATGTCATAGAGTGTTCTGCCTATGTTTTCCTCTAAGAGTTTAATAGTGTCTGGCCTTACATTTAAGTCTTTAATCCGTTTTGAGTTTATTTTTGCTTATGGTGTTAGGGAGTGTTCTAATTTCATTCTTTTACATGGAGCTGTCCAGTTTTCCCAGCACCACTTATTGAAGAGGCTGTCCTTTCTCCACTGTATATTCTTGCCTCCTTTATCAAAGATAAGGTGACCATATGTGCGTGGGTTTATCTCTGGGCTTTCTGTCTTGTTCCATTGATCTATATTTGTTTTTGTGTCAGTACCATACTGTCTTGATTACTGTAGCTTTGTAGTATAGTCTGAAGTCAGGGAGCCTGATTCCTCCAGCTCCGTTTTTCTTTCTCAAGATTGCTTTGGCTATTCGGGGTCTTTTGTGTTTCCATACAAATTGTGAGAATTTTTGTTCTAGTTCTGTGAAAAATGCCAGTGGTAGTTTGATAGTGATTGCGTTGAGTCTGTAGATTGCTTTGGGTAGTAGAGTCATTTTCACAATGTTGATTCTTCCAATCCAAGAACATGGTCTATCTATCCATATATTTGTATCATCTTTAATTTCTTTCATCAGTGTCTTATAATTTTCTGCCTACAGGCCTTTTGTCTCCTTAGGTAGGTTTATTCCTAGATATTTTATTCTTTTTGTTGCAATGGTAAATGGGAGTGTTTTCTTAATTTCACTTTCAGATTTTTCATCATTAGTGTATTGGAATCCAAAT
Source organism: Balaenoptera physalus (assembly GCF_965194825.1). Classification (NCBI taxonomy): domain Eukaryota; kingdom Metazoa; phylum Chordata; class Mammalia; order Artiodactyla; family Balaenopteridae; genus Balaenoptera; species Balaenoptera physalus. The sequence continues at coordinate 36,276,609 of NC_138890.1, forward strand.
CGGAAAAGAAGAAGTAAAGCTGTCACTGTCTGCAGATGACATGATACTATACATAGAGAATCCTAAAGATGCTACCAGAAAACTACTAGAGCTAATCAATGAATTTGGTAAAGTAGCAGGATACAAAATTATATATGAATGATCTAATCTCAGAGAGGAAAAAATAAGTGATGGTGTGGAGGACTATTCAGAGAAGAAGCTAAGAGGTGTTTGATGCAAAATTTTGAGCTAATGACTCATCAGTGACTGATGATATTGCCCCAGAAAAACAAAAAACCCAACTGGTGAAAGCTCTCTAACAAACTCTGACCATCAAAGGAACAAATGGATTATTTAAAAGTACTTTTAACAGGTTTTGGAGAGAACATGCTAGGAGTACAGTATCTGATATGTCAGAATTAAAAGAGCTGTGTAGCTCTGTGGACTTTGTGTGAATTTACTGTTGTTGTTGCTGTGTGCTTTGTTATTATGGCATTGTATGAGTAAGGAATGCAATAGATGTAAAAACAGAAAACCAAACTTGCAGTGGTATAAAGAAAATGGCTTATTTTTTTTTCTTACAGTAGGAAAAGGATGGAGGTAGGCAGCCCCTGGCTTTGGCAGCTAAGTAATGCCAGTGCTGACACAGCAGAATTTCATGTAGCCTTCCTTCATGGTTGCAATATGGCTACCTGGGTTTGTCATCATACTTCCATGCAACAGAAGAAATAAAGGACCAAATCAAAGGGCCACCTCTGGCTACAGAAGAAGCTGAGAATGTTATAAGAGATTCCTTGCTTTCTGAATTAGGAAATGAATTTATACAGATAAATGTTCAGATGAATCCTATAAAAATCCTTTGATACTTACTGTAGAAATCTAGGAATGAACTAATTCCAATAGCAAGGGATATTCTTGTCTAGTTTTGTTATCCTTTATAAGGTAGGTGGCCAAGGAAGATGAGTGAATGTTAAACTGCCTTCTAAGAGGTCTCTCACAGGCAAGGAACCCCCTGTAGGTAGATTAATTACAACAAGATACCCCTTACTCTGAGCTGAAGGCGTAGGGAGAGGAGTGCTGGCTACGTTTCTGTTGCCACTGGCACACTCAGCTGCTGGGCCAGGCACAGTCTGCACAAATTAAGTGCAGAAGCCTGGTGAGAGGCTTGTGAAAAATTTGAGAAATACTTTCTCAATATGTTTCTTAATATCTTTCTTAATATTTTAAGATATTCTGCCTGAATTCCATTGTCATCTGATATGGTTAATCCAGCCACTCTCCAATGGCTAATAGAAAAAGACCTGATGCTCAGTTAAAGCACTCAGGCCATCAAAGGCCTAAATAGTTGAACCACCCTAGTTTAGCTCCTCCCAGAATTACTCTTCCTGGGTTGCATTTCTAAGTTACAAACTGAGATTTTTTTTTAAGTCTCCTACAGGAAAGAAATCAAAATAAATTATACCCATTACCTCAGTTAGTATCTATTATATTATAAGTCCCACCTGGGAAATATCTTGTAAAACTAAGTGACAGGAAAATATTTGCCTTGATAAGAAATTGACACATTCTTCTTTTCACAGACTGTACAACTGAGCATGTTTCTCCTTTTGACCTTGCTGCCTGGAAGCTCAAAGTCAAAACTGAATTATAGCTGACTTTTGTTTGTGTTCGTCTTCTCTTATTCCTGTCCCTGTTTTTCTATTTCTATTCTATACTTTGCATTTTTCTTTTTCTGTGATGCTCCTCAAAACTTTCAGGGAAGAAGATAGGATATAAATAAATATCAGTCAATGAAATAGTTATTGATGACTTTCACTTAGTCATTTGGATCAACTTTATTCACATTATCTATTGATTACTTCATCTGGAGTAGTATCTGATCTAAAACCCAAGATAAAATGGAGTAATACAGAATGGAGAAGGCATGAATTATGAGAGGAGAGTTGGAAGCAGACGATTCTAGCAAAACCAGGAATCAGACACTAAACTGGAGATAATACATTTTATAGGAAAGAGGCAGTTACCGTGAAGCTCCAGCCAATTTATACTTTGAAACTACATTAGCAAAATGCCACATATCTTCTTATTTTTAAAATTTTATTGCAGTATAGTTGAGTTACAATGTTGTGTTAATTTCTGCTGTACAGCAAAGTGATTCAGTTATACATACATATATTCTTTTTCGTAATCTTGTCCATTATGGTTTATCATAGGATATTGAATATAGTTCCCTGTTCTACACAGTAGGACCTTATTGTTTATCCATGCTATATATAATAGTTTGCATCTGCTAATCCCAAACTCCCAGTCTATCCCTCCTCCATCCCCCCTCCCCCTTGGCAATGACAATTCTATTCTCTGTGACTGTGAGTCTGTTTCTGTTTAGTAGATTGGTTCATTTGTGTCGTATTTTAGATTCCACATATAAGTGATATGGTATTTGTCTTTCTCCTTCTGACTTACTTTACTTCATATGATAATCTCTGGGTCCATTCATGTTGCTGCAAATGGCATTATTTCATTCTTTTTAATGGCTGAGTAGTATTGCATTGCGTGTGTGTGTGTATACACACACACACCACATCTTCTTTATCCATTCATCTGTCTATGGACATTTAGGTTGTTTCCATGTCCTGGCTATTGTGAATAGTGCTGCTATGAACATAGGGATGCGTGCATCTTTTCGAATTGTAGTTTTGTCTGGATATATGCCTAGGAGTGGAGTTGCTGGATAGCTTCTTATATTTAAGGTAAGAAGGAGATAGTGTTTTATTTATGTGGTAAAAATATTACACTTTTTTACTTTATTTTTTAAGAGAAATTTTAAGTTCACAGCAAAATTAAGAGGAATGTGCAGATTTCCCACACATCCCCTACTCATACACGTGCACAGCCTTCTCCATTATCAACTTCTCCCACCAGAGGGGCCCATTTGCTACAATTGGTGAACCTACATGGACGCATCACTGTCACCCAAAGTCCACAGTTTACATCGGGGTTCCCTCTTGGTTTCGTACATTCTCTGGGTTTGGGAAATGTAGAATGACATGTATCCACTACTAGAGTATCATACAGAGTATTTTCATTGCCCTAAAAATCCTCCGTGCTCCACCTATGCAGCCCTCCCCCAGCTGAGCCCCTGGAAATTACTGATCTTTTTACTCTCTGCATAGTTTTGCCTTTTCCAGAATGTCCTATAGTTGGAATCATATAGTATATAGCTTTTCAGATTGGCTTCTTTCACTTAGCAAAATGCATGTAAGTTTTCTCCTCATCTTTTCATGGCATGATAGCTCATTTCCTTTTAACATGGACTAATATTTTATTGTTTGGATGTACCACAATATATTTATGCGTTCAATACTGAAGTACATCTTGGTTGCTTCCAGGTTTTGGCAATTATGAGTAAAGTTGTTATAAATACCCACGCACAGGTTTTTGCATCGATGTAAGTTTTCAGCTCCTTTGGGTAAATACCAAGGAGCACAATAATGGGATCATATGGTAAGAGTAGGTTTAGTTTTCTAAGAAACCACCAAACTGTTTTCCAGAGTGGCTGTACCATTTTGAATTCCCACCAGCAATAAATGAGAGTTTCTCTTGCTACACATTCTCACCAGCATTTGGTGTTGTCAGCGTTCTGGATCTGGGCCATTCTAATAAAATGCAGTGGTAACACATTGCTGTCTTAATTTGATTTTCCTGATGACATATGATATGGAACATATTTTCATATGCTTATTTTTCATCTGTATATCTTCTTTGATGAGTTGTCTGTTAAGGTCTTTTTGGCCCACTTAGGTTGTTTGTTTTCTTATTTTTGAGTTTTTAAAGGTCCTTGTATATTTTGGATAACAGTCTTTTATCAGATATATCTTTTGCAAATATTTTCTCCCAGTCTGTGGCTTATCTTCTCATTCTCTTGACATTGTCTTCGGCAGAGCAGAAGTTTTTAACTCAAATGAAGTCTAGCTTCCCAATTATTTCTTTCATGGATTGTGTCTTTGGTATTGTATCTAAAAAAGGCATCACCATACCCAAGGTCATCCAGGTTATCTTCCAGGATTTTGATAATTTTGTGTTTTACATTTAGGGCTATGATTTATCTTGAGTTAATTTTTATGAAAGATATAAGGTCTGTGTCTAGATTCACTTTTTTGCATGTGACACCCAGCTGTTCCAACACTATTTGTTGAAGAGACTATCTTTGCCCCATTGTATTGCCTTTGCTCTTTCGTTGAACATTAGTTGATTATATTTATGGGGGTCTATTCTGGGCTGTCTGTTCTCTTCCATTGATCTATTTGTCTGTTCTTTCACCAGTACCACACTGTCTTGATTACTGTAGTCTTATGTTGTCTTGAAGTCAGGTAACTTCTGTCCTCCAAGTTTGTTCTTTTACTTCAATAGCATATTGGCTATTCTGGATCTTCTGCTTCTCCATATAAACTTTAGAATCAATTTGTCAATGTTCATAAAATAACTTGGTGGGATTGTTATTGAGATTGCATTGAATCTATAGGTTAAGTTAGGAAGAACTGACAAATTGACAATAGTTATTTTATTTTGAAGAGTTTTTCAAATATAGAAATGTGTAGAGAGTAATTCCCATGCATTCTGCCACGTAGCAGGAGATTATAAACGTAAACATGTATTTTCTCTTTAGCTAAAATGTTTTGGACATAGAAAATTACAAATCAAGCTGTAGTTCTGTTTGTGTCTTTCCAGATTCTTTTCTACTCCCTTGAGAAAGTCAAATAATATCTTAATATGTTATATGCCTTTAAAGTACATGCTTTTGTATTTTTACCACATGTGTGTTTGTGCATTAGATAAGTTTATGTTTTTAGTTTACAAAAATGTTATTATACTATATCAATCTGTCATTTGCTTCTTTCACTAAATATCACTTTCTAGACTTTCTGTATTACAATTCAATTTTATATTCACCACTCTACAAACATTTGAGTTGGGTTGTTTCTAATGTTTTAGATTACAAATAATGTTATAATGCATATCCTTTTACATGTCCCTTATTATACATGTATAAAATACCCTTGAAGGATTTTATGCTCGTGCATTTTCACCTTTATTAGAAATTGCAAAATTGTTTTCCAAAGTTGTTTTACCAATACATCAATTCATCAGCCCTAATACATGAAAATTCTTGTCTCCTTTGCACCAGTCTTGATATTGGCAATATTGTCAGCCTTTTTTTTCTTTTTTCTAATCTGATACATTTGACATATCTCATTGTTGTTTTAATTTGCATATCTTTACTATTAAGATTTTAAAAAATATTTTATGGCCTCTTTGTATTTCTTCCTAGTGGAATCACCTATTTACAGTTCTTATCCATTTTATTACTTAGTTGCTCATCTTTCATATTAATTTATAAATTAATAAAATTATTTAAAAATTTCATATTAATTTATATAAATAAAAAATACTTTGCTGTTACATATTCAACCATTGCATTCTCCTAGTCAATTACTTTGTTTCCAGCATATTTTGTCACACACATTTTTTAATTTTAATGTTGTCAACTTTATTTTGTTTTTTCTTAATAGCATCTGATCTTGGGTTTTATCTAATAAATGATTTCTTCCTATAAATAAAAACATCTAGTATATGTTCTTATAGCTTTAAAGTATTTTTCCATTAAAATCCTTTATTATCTGGAATATATTTTTGTGAATGGGTAGTATTAAGGATCTATTTTTTGTTGTAATTGTAATGCAATTATTCCAGTACCAAGCATAAAATGGTTTCTATTTTCTTCACTGCTTTATAAAATCCCCTCTATTGTATAACAGTTTTCCACTTTTGCTTGGGGATATATCTGAGCTCTCAGTTCTGTTCCATTGACTTATTTGCTTATATGCACACCATTGTTTTTCATCTTCTTCCTTAAATACTATGTGTAATGGATGTTGTGGTATGCCTCTTGCTGCAAATCTCCTTTCAAGACTGAAGCACTTATTTCTCTACCTGCTGCGAGTGCTGTGAATCCTTTTCCAAATTCCATCAGCTGAAGATGCTTGTAGCTAAGCACAAATATCTATTGGAGCAGCCAACATTCAGTAACGTGGATACAAATGTCTAGCCCCCTCCCCAGAACTTGAGACAAATATAGAAGGCCATCTTAGCTTCAGAGCTCCCATGGGGTTGGCTGGGGCCATCGTGAAGACTGCAAATTCTCTAGTCCAGTCCCTCCCATTCCACAGGTGGTAATCCCAATAGCACTTCCTAATAAGATGCCTACATGCTAACCTCTGATTCAGAATCTGCTGTCTAGGGAAGGCAGCCCGTGACTCAGTGCAGATTAATTGGCGGCCTGCCAGTTTGTAAACTCTTGTACAAACTTTTCCATATACATGGACTTTTGTATCCTATATTTCTAAGTGGTAAGCTATCTTTTCTTGAGAAGATCTGTAGGTATAGTATAATAGGGAATTAGGCCATATATGTAATTTCAGAAATACCACAAAAGAGTATTTTGAAAAAATCTATTATGAAAACATATGCACTTCACATTTTTTGGAAAATTTTGACAAACATTTAGATCTAGTATGTACTAGACCTTACATATTGCAGATTCCAGAGATCAAATAAAAAGGCTTGGCAGACTGGATTTGGAGACTGCAGTTGAAGGCTCAATTTTATTTCACTTATCAATGGATTATCTATTTTTGTTTCATTTTAAATCATTTCTTCTAGATCACACATTCATATTTTGAAATCTTTGGGAAATATTTTGAAATCTTTATGTTTTATTTCTTCCTCTTCATTTTACCTCTATATTTTCCCCAGTAAAGCAGGCAGCAAAATTCTATCCTCCCTTGCTACGGGGCAGAAAGCAATGAATACACTTTAGTTTTTAGCTTTTGTTTCCAAAAGGTCTGATAGTGATAGGCTTAAACAAAGTGGTTTGAAGAAACATGAAAAAAGAAAGATTTCACTCAGACTACAAGTAAATTCCCCCAGGCTAGGGGAATAGAAAAACATGGAAATATATGTAGGTTGGGAAAGAGCAAGGGAGCTGTGCCATGCTTCCCAGCTCTACCACCTGGGAGGCAAGACACCAAGATAGAAATGATGTTCTGGTAGATTATGCAAATGGGGCTACAAGCAGATGTCTGTCCCCCAGGAATAGCTCAGAAGCTTTGGAGAACCACTAGATCGCACAGGACCATACAGGCAGGGGCAATGAAATTTCACTGTCAACTCTGTGAACTGATGCTTGAGAACAGATGCCCTGTCCCCAGTCCATGTCTTGGCACTAAATTAGACCCTATTTCTATAGCATCAGGAAGGAAGAATTTTCGTATTTTGCAAGCCAGAATTTGTCAACAGAGATTTATGTCTGCAACAAATGTGTAATATTCTGTTTTCCTGTCTATTATTTGCCTTTTGTTCAAATACTTCTTCTTTCACTATTTCATAATCCTTTTTCAGGACCCTCTTGGGGGTCAAAATGAGAAAAGGATTTATGAAGAAAATAGGACCTGGAACAGAGAAATAGAAGCAATAAACTAGTTTTCTTCTCAAAAACATTTTTTGGCCTCAGTCTTCAGCTGCAAAATGATATTTCATCTGTAACGGTGGTAAGGGGTATTGGTAATTATTCACAGACTTGATGCCCAGCTTTCATTCATTATCTAGTCTTTTCTACTGAGGCATATCCCTCAGAGATTTCTGAATTTATAGTCCAAGGAATAGATCTATTATGATGGATATCACTTGTTAATCCTCTTGACCTTGCATCTCATACTCCAAGTTGCAACTTAAATGTCAATTTCACAGTTAAATTTACCTATTTCCAATTTCCTACTCCAAATAAATAGTTTTGATTCTTCAATTAGATATTCTCACAGAACATAGTAGTCTACTGTGCACTTATCATAATAACAAATATTTTATGTAATTCTTTGTTTAACAGTATCCCTCCTCCCACTTAGAATGTAAGCTGATGTTCAAAGAGTTACTTCCAGAGTACTTAGTACAATGTTTGACACATAAAATGTATTTAATACATATTGCTTGAGTGAGCATGTGAATGAATAAACTTCATTTTATTGTTTCCATTCTTCCCAATAATATATATGTATACACACACACACGCACACACACTCATTTGTGTGCGTATGGATGTATACATGCCTATAGTCCATGAACACATGACATTTTTAATAACTGTCATTTTATAATGGATAGAAAAAATTCAGGTGGTAATTCATATGAGAATAGAGTGAAAAACTGCAAATTGAATAAAGGATTTTTTGCATCCATTTCTTCAGCCTCTGCTGTTGGATCAAGCTTGAAGGGTATTCAAATAATGCATATTCAGGGAGATATATGTGACCAGTTAAGAACCATGGTGTCGTGAGCAATTCAAGGTTGTTATTCAGTTATACTTCTCTCCTGGAGTGCTCTTCATGTATTTGCACATCTGAGGGATATTTATTGGGCTCCATATTGGCTCTTTATGCCAAGAAAATCATTGAGAAAAACGTAATTGTGTACCTTCAACACCCACAATGTGCTGGGTGGCAGAATCTGAATGCCAGAAAGCATCGTCAAATGAAGGAAAATGAATATGGCAAAAAAAAAAAGCAATTCCCAAAGTGTCCCAACCAACCCATTAAAAACTACTTGTATTTCGCAAGATCACATCAGTCAGTTATATTTGAAGGTTTTATAAACACAAGTCCCTTAAGACTTTGTGAAAGATAAAAGATGATCTCACTTTAGCCCACAGTACCTTGTTGCTCAAGGGCGGTGGCTTCATTTTAGTCACTAATAAAAAAATATTATTCTAGATGTGAAACCCGGTAACAGTGCATGTCTATATAGTGTGACCTGGATCAGAAACTCTGTAATCATTCTGAAGATGTTGTTCTAGTAAATGTAAAATAATCATTAAGCTAACTTTTGTCATTTCCGTTTTATTTCTGTTTCTGATGCACAAGACTAAGAAACAACTTTTTTTGTTTTGTTTAATGTTCTGTATATTGTGTTCACTTTTGCCCAACATTTTTTTTAACATTTTTTTTTTAACATCTTTATTGGAGTGTAATTGCTTTACAATGGTGTGTTAGTTTCTGCTGTATAACAAAGTGAATCAGCTATACGTATACATATATCCCCATATCCCCTCCCTCTTGTGTCTCCCTCCCACCCTCCCTATGCCACCCCTCTAGGTGGTCACAAAGCACCGAGATGATCTCCCTGTGCTATGCGGCTGCTTCCCACTAGCTATCTATTTTACATTTGGTAGTGTATATATGTCGATGTTACTATCACTTCGCCCCAGCTTCCCCCTCCCCACCATGTCCTCAAGCCCATTCTCTATGTCTGCGTCTTTATTCCTGTCCTGCCCCTAGCTTCATCAGAACCATTTTTTCTTTTTTCTTTTTAGATTCCATATATATGTGTTAGCATACAGTATTTGTTTTTCTCTTTCTGACTTACTTCACTCTGTATGACAGACTCTAGGTCCATCTACCTCACTACAAATAACTCAATTTCGTTTCTTTTTATGGCTGAGTAATATTCCATTGTATATATGTGCCACCTCTTCTTTATCCATAAGAAACAACTTCTAAAAGGCACTCATCTTGCCCTATGTTTTGATATATTATGTTTAAATCTTTTATTTATTGCTTATACTAGGGAAATAGCATAACAATAGTGTTTAATTTGATTATGTAATTTAAAATATATTTAATGTACTATAAAAATGTTTTTATCATTGCAAATAATGTTATTCAAGCATACTAATAAGTGCCAATGTGTGAACAGAATATAAGTATACATAGATATTATTAAGGATACTAGATATTTTATCCATATTTCATATTTTTTCTATAATAGAGACGTGGATATAAATGTGTACCTATTTCTAATGTTCTTCACTTGGGGTTATTTATAAGGACATCTCAATGGGTGTTACACTATTACATTGCTGGAGAAGTGCTTATTTTATTTAGTGTGAATTCTTCTTTTTAGGTAAGTGTGTAGATGAATCAGGCCCCTGTGTACTCTGAGAAACTTCCCAGAAACCTACAGGCAGTGCTAAATTAAAGCTGGGAAAAAAATCATACTTCAAGCATTCTTATTAAATTACAGTTTTGGTTAATACCCACTGAGAGATAGGTCAGAAATTTAATGAAAGAAATAAGGACGTTCTTAGAACTTTCATGAAGATAGAAAGGGAGGGAGTAGGACAGAGATCTATACTGGGGGCAAAAAGACCTACCCAAATTTTGTTACTTCCATGTGTTAGAGTTGTCTAGAGAAATAGAGCCAATAAAGTATGAAGCTATTTATTATAAGGAATTGGCTCACAGGATTATGGAGGCTGAAAAGTACCAGGATCTACAGTCAGCAAGTTGGAGACGCAGAGAGGAAATCATGTAGAAAAAGTCAAATCTTAGTTGCATAGAGAAATGACAGGAAACCTGAAGTCAGCTACTCTCCTTTGAGTGACTTGGCCTTATTCCTTTAGAAACATGATGTACAGCTTTCACCTCCACCAAAACCTCTACCATAATTATGAGATATTTTACTGTTCATGTAACTCCTCATGGATCTTTTTTATGTCAGCAGTGTTCTCACTGAGTCCACTACAGCCACCTATTCCCAGGGACACATCCTGGGAACTTCAGGGCCTGGAAAAACCCCACCTCAGAAACATCTAACAGTATTTACTCTCTGAACACCAGACCCATCAATCCAAGGTCGTCATCATCTTGTTTGCAGTGCTTCAGCTCTGTGTTCTCATGGAGATTTCCGGTCTTTTGATAATTCCTCAGTCTATATGTCTCTTCTTGGTATCTTTTCCCTAAACCTACTAGAACCACAAGCTTGATTGTCTCAACTGTTTTCTCCCCAGTAGCCCCCATTTTATAGCACACTTATCTTACTAACAACATATTTGCCAGGAAAAAGAAGAAAAAACAAAAACAAACAAAACTCTGTTCTGAACACCAAACATCTTATCAGATTGCTGCCTACGATTGGAGAAAAAAAAATTAAACCATCATGATTATAAGCACACTAAATCCATAGTCTCTAAAATTACCATAATTCTCTGTGCATTTATCAATCATTTGACTTATTCTTGGTCAGCTTGAGCCCCCATGTTTTCTAACGCCTATTCTAAGTCTTCATCTCTGAGCCAGCTAAAAAGAATCATCCTCTCTCTGTACTATGGTTGCACAGGAAGTATTTAGTCAGTAAAGATTCAGGAGATTTTATTGAACACATGATACCTTCAAAGACTGAAAAAACAGACGTGCAAGGAGATTCCATAAATTTCAATCATTTGCCAATTCCTCTCTTCTCTTCTAATGAAACACACTCAGGAACACCCTTAAAGCATTATTGAACTAAGATCATGTTTCTGTATATGGATTTCAAATTACATAACCCCCAAATAAAATAGAGTAAGGAAGTCGAATAAACATTTTATTATTTTTTGATTTATGACAGCTTTTGTGGTTTTTAAAAAAAATCCTGTATGAAATTATTTCAATAATTTTACTACTTTGGTGCTCTTGTTTTGCTGGAATCTGTTCAGATGTTTAATTTACCTGTTGGGTAGTACAGAACTGAACACCAGAAACACCCACATGCAAAAGGGGAAGGAAGTGTAAAGAAAAATATTCCTTAGTATTTTAAATAACTCATGAATAGATTTCTTAGCACATCATGCTACACCTAAAAAAATCCAGATTTCTATGGTTATTATATCAGATGGAGAAATGGAGCAATATAGACTTTTTAAGTCTTTCCCACCTTAACCCATGTTCACAGAAGGATGTAAATGTGTCCAAGAAACAGAACTTGTTTGTTTAATAGAGATACTCTAACTCAGTTGGCTGCAAAGGAATAAAAGAAAGTCATTTTGTAGATGTTTGTCCATTGAAAGCCACCCACATCAAAGGCATTCATTAAAGACTGGGTCAACGGTAAGAGATTTAAATTTTTCTGACCAGTTCATTTTCAATTTTGATTTACTGTTAAATCTCCATTTTTTTTTTCTTTCAGTAATGGGCTTAATGATATATAACTTAATTTACATTCTATAAATTTCACCCTCAACGTTATACAATTCAGGAGTTTTTAGTATATTCACATTGTTGTAAGTGATGGAAGGTGGATAATGGCAGCTCCACACTTGCATTCTTCCAGCTCAGTAGCTTCTCTAGGAAATATGACTACCCCTTCATAATAGTTCAAACAGTTTTCCAAGATTGAGTCTTATTTGGCTATCTGGGGTCTAAATAAAACTGCAGTGGTTTCACATTGCACTGAGAATTAAATGTAAACCTCTTTCTATGACCTATGAAACCATCTCTAAAAGATACGGCCTCTCTCTCCCTTCCTCTCTGATCTTATAGCCTAATACTACGCCCGCCCATCCCTCTCCAGACATGCAGAGTTTCTGTCTGGTCTTAGAATATTCTGGTCTTTTTCCTACTCTGTAGACTTTAGGATTCTATACTTGATCTTTCTCTGTTGAGAGTGTGACATTCTGAAAGATGTTAATAGTTGTTGTAGGAAGTATTTATTATTTAGGTGCTATCCCTTTCTTGTTTTATGCAGTTTTGGTATAGCTGTAAAACAAGATAATTTTTTGTCCTGGCCAAGAGGTAGGAATGTTAGCCTTAGCCAATCAGCTTCTTTCTTCTGGAATTTTGTACTTTGATTGAATTTGTGTAAAGACGAACAGAGTTACACTTATTTAGTACACAGGCTCTGATACTGAGGTAACTATTCACTAGTTTTTACAATTCCTGGAGATCACCTTATTTGCATTCTTTCTGAGACTTGGTTGTTCAGTAACATATTTGTTAGGGCTTCCGTAACAATGTACCACAGATTGGGAAGCTTAAACAATATAAACTTATTTTCTCATAGTTCTGGAGGTTGGAAGTCCAAGATCAAGGGTTGGTTTCTTTTTAGGCTTGTGGATGGCCCTCTGTCTTCACATGGTCTTTCCTTTGTGCATGCCTGTGTCCAATCTCCTCTTATAAAGACGTCAGTCATATTGAATTAGGGTCCACCTATAAGACCTCACTTTAATTACCTCTTTAAGGATAGTATTGAATATCTCCAAATACAGTTCATATTCTGAGGTACTGGGGAATTGGGACTTCAGCTTATGTATTTACGGGGAAATAATTCAGTCCATAATCTCTTCGATTTTATGACTAAACTGTAACTTCCAATACACATATATATTTTGTTTAGCTTAGTCTAAATCAGCCTCTGTTGCTTGCAGTCAAAGAACCCAAATGACTAAACTGGACCACAGTTTCAGAGATGGAACTCATTGAACCATTATGCTATTTTATGTCCTATTTACAGAGAATATAAAAATACATGGCCATTTAGCCGTGTGAAAGGAACTCTGTGAGGCATGAGTGAATATGGACACTTTTGCTACCTTTACTTAGGGGCCAATTTATTTAAAATTTTGTATCCATAGCTTTTTTTCCCCTGGAACTGGGGCTTCTTTGCTTGTCCAAGGGGAAGGGAAAGTCATCTGGGGGACAGAGGAGAACCAGCAGCCATGTTTTATTAAGCTTGTACCAACCTAAAATCAGATTCTAAACTTTATACATGGTTTACATATCAGACCTGTTTTGTTATTGAAAATCTTAGCTCCCTAGTAAAATAAAGAATGATTTTTGTCATTATTTCAATCTTTATTAAAGCATCATTATTTTTTTAATTTATTTAAGCTCAAAGAATAAAAAACACTGTCATACTTGCTCTCTGAAGCAACCAATTATACACTGAAACATCTGTTGTACTCTACACAAGGATTCTGATAGCAGATTTTTTATAAACATAATATTTATATAAAGCTCAAAATAATATATACAATTAAATGTACTATATAAACAGAATTTTTTTCACTTGCTAAGCTTTTTACATAATCTATGAACATGTATTTTCTTCTTAAATGATTCCAAGTAATTATCCCAATGCCACCTGAAAGTAAATTGTTCAAAACTGGGTGTTATCCTATTCTTGCCTTAAACTTGCTACTGTTTCTGTTTTCACATTTAGCCATTGTCACTGTTTTAACATGTACTCAGTTTTCCAAACTAAGGAACTTGAAATCACACTTGATTTTTGTTAATATTTGGGCCTTTTTCAATCAATCACCAAGATCCATTGCCTTGAAATTACCACTTCACTCTCAGCCCATGAGGATTCGGTGGAGATGATGCTATCATTCAGGTCTGGGGCATCCTACTATACTTTACAGAAGTGATAAACGGTGACCCCAGATGGCCTGCTAGGACTCAGTCTTGGGAATGTTTTTGAGTTATTAGGTAGCCATATTTCCCAGAGAAGCTTTTGAGCTGGAAGAATGTAAGTGTGGAGCTGCCATTAGCCACCTTCCAGCATAAGGTGGAAATCTGTTTGAGAATAAATGTAACCAGAGTAAATCACTGATTGATTCTAGAGAGATACAGATATTCAATGACATGTTTGAACTCTAGTCTGTTTCTGAAGTTAGCAGATATCTCTGAACTTTTCAGTTCCCTGAGCAAATAAATTCTCCTTTGCTTTAGTCTGAGTTGGGTTCTGTCAACTACAGTAGAAAGAATCCAGAGTCTTATAACAGTGAATAAATGAGGAGCTATTATTTTAATATTTTGGAAGTTATTTTCCAAATATATCAATACTAACACTTATGGGATTCCTTGATTTCACAATCTCTGCTCAATTCCCCATGGCATATTTAGATTATTGTTACAACTTCTATTCTTTTTTACCCTATGACCCAGTTTACATAACAGTATTCACATTTAGGCTTTGGCTGTTTTTTCATGATGCAAAATAAAGAAGATCTGTGTGTGTGTGTGTGTGTGTGTGTGTGATATATGAGCCCACTGGAGCTGTAACAAAATATGCTGCTTTCACTCTTGTAATTGTGGTCAAACTACTCCTGCTTCTTCTAAGGCTAATCTTAACAGATAGATATAAAATCAACACCATTTCACCTTCTCAAGGTTTTCGCTTCTGAAATCATCTCCGCATCCCTCACTACATTTATCAGTTCTACTCTCTGTACTGAGTCACTTCATCAGCGTAAAATATGCCATGATATCCCCCAATTTAAATATATTATATGACCCTTTCCCTATCTCCCTATTCAGCTCTTCTTTCCATATCACTGCATCTCTTTTGGGAAAACTCTGCACATTTTTCTGTCTTCACATCTTATCCTTCTACCCTAATCAAATTTTTGTTTCTACTGCTACTCAGAAACTACTTTTGTTTGGATCAACAGTGGCTCTCAATATTACTAAATTTACTTTCTGAAACTGTCTTATTTCCTTAGTATTTAACCCAGTTGAAAATTTTTCTTTACTAGAGAAGAGGTATCTCAAATTAAGGTAGTCAGCACTGACCTCTTAATATTTCACCAAGCACCCCTTTGCTCCCAGCTATGCTTTCTTAGATTCCCTCTCACTTAATCATATATAATTCACTTAATTATCCAGGTCAAAGATCTAAGAGTTAGTTAGTCTCTCTTTTTCCTCTCCTTTGATATGCAATTAATCAGCAAGTTCTCTTAGCTTCTCCTTCAAAATACATCCTGAATCTAACCACGTCTCACCAACTCTTCTGCTTCTGCTTTGGTCTGAGTCAGCATCTCCCTCATGCCACAATCCTCCCTGTCACACATCTTGCTTTGTTTCCTGCTACACACCTCCTCTGGTATATTCCCAACATGATAGTTATGTTTATCGTTCCTTGTCTGGCAAATATGGTAATCCTCATTTTACAAATACAGCTACAGTTTATAGGGGTGAAGTGATTTGTCCAAAATCATATCATTTCACACATCGTTTCTGAAAGTTAGGTTTCACTCAGCTCTGCCTGCCTAAAGGTTTGGGCTCTTAATCTTACATCTGTGCATATTGTTTGTCCCTCCGTAAAGGATGTGTATGCCATTCTTTTTTTTTTGGATTAGTAAATTGAGACTCAAAATTAAGAACAGACTTGCCTAAGATCCCACAGTTAACTGTCAACAGTGCTCAGGTTATCATCCAATATCTTAAAATGTAGGAAAGTTTTATTCAGTAGAGGATTCTATTTTTAAAATTGAATAGCTTATTCCTATTGTTGTTTATTTTAAATATACTCTTCATGGTTACAAACTATGCTGCAAGCAAAATTGTACTATTGAGGAGATCAAGAAACTCGGAACAGTGCGGCTTGAAGAACAAATAAGGAAATCTTTTTTTTTTTTTAGTTGGTTCCGATAAACCAATTAGTTATTTTTTTCTTACCATGATGATATACAAAAAGACTATAAAAGTATCTTTATTATTGAAAGCACTGGAAAAAAAATTGCTTTTGTAAGTTTAATACTTTACAGTCCATAAATGCTTTCCTCCATTGAAATGATTTAACTGAAAATTGCAATGCAATGTAACTATTGCAATGCACTGTAATACAGCAGATAGTTTCATGAATTAAGTGAATAAAAATTATGTAGACAAATAACCACACTTTCTCTCTTGTATTATATGAAATTATGCTTGAGAAATAGTTATCATTTTTCTTTTTATTATGTTTTCAAAATGAGAGGTTTGAGTGGGTAATATTCTAATTTTGCAAGATTTTAACTAAAACTTTGTAAAAATGGAAAATAATGTTAATAAAATATGAATTAATCATAGCTTTACTTGTAAAATTAAGAATTTATTTCAGGGCTTCCCTGGTGGCACAGTGGTTGAGAATCTGCCTGCCAATGCGGGGTACACGGGTTCGATCCCTGGTCCGGGAGGATCCCACATGCCGCAGAGCAGATAAGACCATGTGCCACAACTACTGAGCCTGCGCTCTAGAGCCCATGAGCCATAACTACTAAGCCCGCGTGCCACAACTACTGAAGCCCGCGTGCCTAGAACCCGTGCTCTGAAACAAAGAGAAGGCACCCCAATGAGAAGCCCGTGCACTGCAACGAAGATTAGCCCCCGCTTGCCGCAACTAGAGAAAGCCCGCGTGCAGCAACGAAGACCCAACGCAGCCAAAAATAAATAAATTAATTAATTAATTTAAAAAAATTTATTTCAGCAAGAGAGAATACATTCATAATTTAAAATTTCCATAGCAACCAAAAAATGTTCATTTACAGTAGCAGCTTTAAGGGAGAATGAAACATTAAATAAACTTATATGGCCTATTAAGATAAAACTTTAAAAGAACCTCAACAGAGGAAAATATTAAACAATGGTTATATTTTTAATCAGTCTTCTAAATCAAGATTATTCTTTTGTATTGATGCAAAATAAAGATAAGCAAATAATAATTATGTTTATATAAATTAATAAAAAGTAATTAAGCATATTCTCGGCATAAAAATTGATGAAAGAAAAAAATGAAAAAATGATAAAGTTTTGCTACTTGATATAAGCATATTTAAATATAATTATAATTAATTATAAAATTGTTTAAAACAACAAATCTATTCACTGTTTGACAACTGAGTGGTTGGATTTTGGCTATTACTTTCATCTTTTTCTATAAGTTTATTTTGCTCTCAATTTACTTAATGAGAAAATAGCAAAAGGATGACAAGGGGGAAATTAATAAAGTTTTAAAAATTCATGTCAAAAGCTCTTTTAATTAGAAAAATATTAAATGTGAATTCTTCCAGCTTTTCATCAGATAATCATTTTGCACATATGATATCCAGATGTGAAAAAAGGAACTACCTCAAACCATTTAGCTGTCCTATATTCCTTGGAAAGTGCTCATGCTGCTAGAAGTAAGATTCAGTTCTTTGATATAAATACTTCGCACAGCTAAAGTTCAAACTTTATTGTTTCTAACATCTATAGTTAAGCAGTAAAATGGAACAGAAACATATTTCCGTTTTGGGTGTGAATTTGTGTTCTATATGTTATAAAATAATTTAATATAGGCCAGATGAAAATTGTTGCATACTTAGAATGGGAGAAGTTTACCCAGTCTCTGAATTATAGATCTTGTCCCATATCCAATTGTAGTGAATACGGGAGTCCTTACCTGTTCAGATTTTTTTTTTTTTTAACATCTTTATTGGAGTATACTTGCTTCACAATGGTGTGTTAGTTTCTGCTTTATAACAAAGTAAATCAGCTATACATATACACATATCCCCATATCTCCTCCCTCTTGTGTCTCCCTCCCACCCTCCCTATCCCACCGCTCTAGGTGGTCACAAAGCACCAAGCTGATCTCCCTGTGCTATGCAGCTGCTTCCCACTAGCTATCTATTTTACATTTGGTAGTGTATATAAGTCCATGCCACTCTCTCACTTCGTCCCAGCTTACCCTTCCCTCTCCCCGTGTCCTCAAGTCCATTCTCTACATCTGCGTCTTTATTCCTGTCCTGCCTCTAGGTTCTTCAGAACCATTTTTATTTTTTAATTTTTTTTAGATTCCATATATATGTGTTAGCATACAGTATTTGTTTTTCTCTTTCTGACTTACTTCACTCTGTATGACAGACTCTAGGTCCATCCACCTCACTACAAATAACTCAATTTTGTTTCTTTTTATGGCTGAGTAATATTCCATTGTATATATGTGCCACATCTTCTTTATCCATTCATCTGTCGATGGACACTTAGGTTGCTTCCATGTCCTGGCTATTGTAAATAGAGCTGCAATGAACATTGTGGTACATGACTCTTTTTGAATTATGGTTTTCTCAGGGTATATGCCCAGTAGTGGGATTGCTGGGTCGTATGGTAGTTCTATTTTTAGTTTTTTGAGGACTCTCCATAATGTTCTCCATAGTGGCTGTATCAATTTTCATTCCCACCAACAGTGTAGAAGGGTTCCCTTTTCTCCACATCCTCTCCAGCATTTATTGTTTGTAGATTTTTTGAGGATGGCCATTCTGACTGGTGTGAGATGATATCTCATTGTAGTTTTGATTTGCATTTCTCTAATGATTAATGATGTTGAGCATTCTTTCATGTGTTTGTTGGCTATCTGTATATCTTCTTTGGAGAAATGTCTATTTAAGTCTTCTGCCCATTTTTGGATTGGGTTATTTGTCTTTTTGATACTGAGCTGTATGAGCTGCTTGTAAATTTTGGAGATTAATCCTTTGTCAGTTGCTTCATTTGCAAATATTTTCTCCCATTCTGAGGGTTGTCTTTTTTTATTTTTAATGAACATGTTTTCTTTCACTATACTAGAAATCTAGAAATTGTTTTGTTCCCCTTTTTATTAAAGGAGTCTGTTGCACCTCCCTGGCTCACCTTTCCCCCCACCTCCTTCTCTCCCAATTACATTGCTAATGCTCTAGCAATGTTGGTGTTGACAATAGCACTGCAAGGGATTGTCCAGTACAACAGATATTCAGTTACAAAGCGTGATTTTTTTAAAATATATTTTTACAACCCATGGCTCTTAAGGCTTTGAAAGCCTAATGGGAAACGTTGGCAACTCCTAAATTCATTACTTTGTACTCTGTGGTGCTTAACTATCATGGAATTTTGCTCTATTAAATTATACTCCATTATCTAAACAAGTATTAGCTCTCTGTCTGATAAAAATAAATGAATTCCCCAGGCAAAAGGCTAAAAGGCTAACAAGAAATATGAATTCAATCAGGGTGTTTAAAGTTGATGACTTCAGATTCTGAAGGCAGAGATTCAGACTTTCTAGAACTTAATTCCAGACACATCACTGATATTTGGATAGCAGAGAAGTAGAAGTGGTAGCCTGTGAATAATTCTTTCACTTGCCCACAAGCTACATGTTATATGTTCTAGAAAACAGATGGATAAAAGATTATCTTTTGTTTCTATATCTACTAGAGGTACATACTCCCTTACAAATACAGCACTTCAGTTGTGAGAACTCAATGTCAAGCCATTTCCCTCTGGCACGTAGAATATATTTTTTTCTCTGTTTTATTTGCAAAATGTATTATAACATGGTGTTCTTTCAGAGTTTTGTGATAAGCATTGCTAGCATCCATGTACTTTAAATTGCCCTCAAATACAACTATTTCTCAAACACTTGTAACATTTTTTCAGGGTTATTCAGTACTCTTCTCACTGATCCTAACACCAAATACAACATTCTTAATTTGGTAGCAGTTAAACTGTTTGTACCTATAACACTGAAAAGGCTTTTAGGGATTGGTTACAATGAGGCAATTCAGGTATATCAGCCTGAAGTATTTTGGCGTATAGACCTTCATTCTGTCTGGATGGAAATCAAATTGGAAGAAAAGAGGCACTTTGGGTCTAGCAGAGAGGTGAGTGATACTTTTGAAATATCTACAAATACCATTTTTCTTTCAAGTTCACAGTACTTTTGGGGAAGATTCTTGCCAATATCTCAAGGAAGCTGCTTGCCTCAGAAGAGAACCCTAGGAAAGGAAAGTTGTGTGAATGAGAGAGAGTGTAAAAGGATGGAAAGCAGGCATTTCTGCAATCTTTTACTTGATTTAGCCTCAATCTACTTTTGAATGTGTTTTGGCTAGAAAACTTCCTGTTTTTGCACTTCAGAAGAGACATGGATTTTTAAAAGACTAGGTTTTTACATGAGAAGAACTGGATCCTTAAGTTCACCAATATAATTCCATCAAAAGAAGTGTCTTAGTAGAGGGTCTAAAACCACTCACATACGTGCCAGTCTCGCCAGGAAGTGATGACATGGGATATTTCAGCACCTTCTGTGTCCTTTCTGTATTCAGAGTGTGAGAATCTCAGAGCTCTTCCAGTTCCTGAAAATGTCATCTTCACAGATCTGTTCAGCCTCACACATGTCACTTGACTTTGGTTTGATCCAAGGATGTTTCAGGGAGTAGTCTTTGATGCCGGACATATGTTCTAAGGATGTATCGCCAGAGTGTAAGTGGAGGCCACTAACTGACTACTGACTTAACACCTACATAAAATTTTAGGAGGACTTTTCTTCACAGCTATCATTCCATTTTCACACCTCAGATCCCAACTCTGGCTTGTCAATGATTATTGTTTGACAGCAAAATGGCAAATTAAATTTTCAAAAAAGAGTATTTCTTTTCTGTAAGTCCTTTGGGAGGGAAGACAAAGGAGGAATTTATGGCTAAGCAATTTCTTAGGGTGTAGATTTCACCATCCAGTTTTACACAGGTAGTGTTCGTATGATTAATTTCCATATAATCTCTTGTAAAACACCACTTTGCACTCGTTGCTTTATATTGACTTTGTTTGTGCTTTTTGTACCTTTGAAGAGAGGAGCTGAAATGTTCAGTAATCAGTGATTGTATTTTTCCTTTGTGTCTTTGACCGGAATGGCCTTTAGTCTCAGTTGATTATTGCTGAAATAAAGAAAAGATGAATTTCACAAGTGTGTGATTTCTCAGGTAAAATTGTTGATGAAGATAAGCTGAAAACACAAAATGAACTGTTGGTATGTTAAAATATTGATTTCTATATACAAATCAAGACAACAGTGCTCAGGCAGGATACTGTTTATGATATACTTCAATGAAGTTATTGAACCAATATAAAAACCTATATGAAACTTATGAATTTAGTTAAATGTGTAAGTTGCTTTTTCTTTACACTGGAAATATTTGAACAATGCCTTGAATTTTGTAACATGAAAATATATGTTGCTGTATTCATAGAAAAAGATGAGAAAAAGTTTAATATTTTTTTCAATAGTACGTATACAAACTTTAATTCAAGGCTTGGATTATAAGTCTACATTGTTCAATTTATTTACAGAACTGATTTAGAACTTTATGAACAACAATGAAAGTGAAAAATTATAAATCATAGGCTTCATCTCCAGAAAAATGAAAAAGTTTAGGTGTCAAAGCAAAAATGCAAAGAAAAGACTATCATGAGTATAGCACAAAATTATTATTCTGTTCTTGGTCTCAGAACTCAAGTTATTATAGTTGTAGTTTCCATACATGTGAACTAAGAAGTAAAATAAGTTCAATAATCCTTTTATTAGTCTGCTCTATCCAAACAATACTATAACCATTTTTAACATATCCATATAACCAAAAAATTAAAACATAGCAGAAAATGATGAATGTGGAACTTAATACACATACACAGGAATGAAGGAAAAAGGAGACATCTTCTTGAAAGAGGCTCATAGTACCAGTGATAGGAAGGATGACACATGCAGAGAGATTAATTCCACCGACATCTATTCCCAAAGCAACAGACCAAACAGAAGTCTTCCTTTTTGCACGTCCAGATCATGGCCCATGTGTGCACACCACAAAACTGTGTCTATGATATGCATACTATACTCCCGGTTATATTTTGAACATGCTTCCAAGATGGAGCAAAATCTGATGTTCAGAACAATTCTGGATATCCAGTGATTTGAGCCATAGAAACAACCAACCCAGGTTAATCATAGAATCACTTCTGTCAGCTGTGTAACAAGTGGTGGGCACTGTTATTCAGACAGTTAGCTCAGTTATCACAGGCAGAATCTAACTAAATGCATCAAGGAGCCTTATTTCATATGGTCAAGCTGTCCAAAGTTTTCAACTTCTTATATTCCATATGGTCAAATTATCCCACATTTTCCATTTCTTCTGTGCATTAGCAATAGCTGTGACAATAACATTTCTAGATGTAAGGGAACCATGAGAGCTATACTATAAAAGCAATTTTATTTTACATGATAATATGGCTATGCTGATTATTGCAGAGAGTTTTTAACTTATTTTTCTGCTGTCTTTATCAGAAACTTTCATATATTCAGTAATTTTCTTAACAAACAACTCAAACACCCACAGATTTAAAAAGGAATAATGCTGTAATGATTGTCATATATGCATACTTAATGGATGTATTGTTTCCTTTTCCAGTTTTACTGAGAAATAATTAACATATCACTTTACTTTTTTAAGTTTGTGTCACATGTTCAGCCATCTTTTCTCCTTAGGGGTTGACAGAAGAAGATTGTTGTGAAACTAACCTGGGAACATTTAAATGTTGGATAATTAATGAAGCAATGATGTCATCATTATATACTATCAATTGGCATTTAATAAATTAGAAAAAGCCCTCTTGAATGTGTTATCCCATACAACAGATACTGATTTTCTCTAAAAAAAAATTCAAACTTCCAGAGTGAAGATTTGAGTTTTCAGTTAGTTTTAAGATTTTGATTATATACCAACTATGAAGAGATATTATCATTTTGGAGGCAGATTTTTATGGTGAAATCTTTTGTTTTGAGGTAAAAATACAAAAGCATCATTCAAAAAAGTTATCTCCATCCAAAATGAAAATAAATAAAGAAACACAAGCTTTAAATGACACATTACACAAGATGGACTTAATTGATATTTATAGGACAATCCATCCCAAAACAAGATAATACACTTTCTTCTCAGGTGCTCATGGAACATTCTCCAGGATACATCATATCTTGGGTCACAAATCAAGCCTTGGTAAATTTAAGAAAATTGAAATCGTAACAAGTATCTTTTCTGACCAAAACGCTATAAGACTAGATATCAATTACAGGGAAAAAAAACTGTAAAAAATACAAACACATGGAAGCTAAACAATATGCTACTAAATAACCAAGAGATCACTGAAGAAATCAAAGAAGAAATAAAAAAATTCTAGAAACAAATCACAATGAAAACACAACTCAAAACCTATGGGATGCAGCAAGATCAGTTCTAAGAGGGAAGTTAATAGCAATACAATCCTACCTCAAGAAACAAGAAAAATCTCAAACAACCTAACCTTACACCTAAAGCAATTAGAGAAAGAAGAACAAAAAAACCCCAAAGTTAGCAGAAGGAAAGAAATCATAAAGATCAGATCAGAAATAAATGAAAAAGAAATGGAGGAAACGAAAGCAAAGATCAATAAAACTAAAAGCTGGTTCTTTGAGAAGATAAACAAAATTGATAAACCAGTAGCCAGACTCATCAAGAAAAAAAGGGAGAAGACTCAAATCAACAGAATTAGAAACGAAAAAGGAGAGGTAACAACTGACACTGCAGAAATACAAATGATCATGAGAGATTACTACAAGCAATTCTATGCCAATGAAATGGACAACCTGGAAGAAATGGACAAATTCTTAGA
Organism: Balaenoptera physalus; assembly: GCF_965194825.1. Classification (NCBI taxonomy): domain Eukaryota; kingdom Metazoa; phylum Chordata; class Mammalia; order Artiodactyla; family Balaenopteridae; genus Balaenoptera; species Balaenoptera physalus. The sequence continues at coordinate 36,300,704 of NC_138890.1, forward strand.
AAAGCACAACCTTCTGACACTGAACCAGGAAGAAATAGAAAATATGAACAGACCAATCACAAGCACTGAAATTGAGACTGTGAGTAAAAATCTTCAACAAACAAAAGCCCAGGACCACATGGCTTCACAGGTGAATTCTATCAAACATTTAGAGAAGAGCTAACACCTATCCTTCTCAAACTCTTCCAGAATATAGCAGGGGGAGGAACCCTCCGAAACTCATTCTATGAGCCCACCATCACTCTGATACCAAAACCAGACAAAGATGTCACAAAGAAAGAAAACTACAGGCTAATACCACTGATGAACATAGATGCAAACATCCTCAACAAAATACTAGCATACAGAATCCAACAGCACATTAAAAGGATCATACACCATGATCAAGTGGGATTTTTCCCAGGAATGCAAGGACTCTTCAATATACTCAAATCAATCAATGTGATACACCATATTAACAAATTGAAGGAGAAAAACCATATGATCATCTCAATAGATGCAGAAAAAGCTTTTGACAAAATTCAACACTGACTTATGATAAAAACCCTCCAGAAAGTAGGCATAGGGGGAACTTACCTCAACATAATAAAGGCCATATATGACAAACACACAACCATCATTGTTCTCAGTGGTGAAAACTGAAAGCATTTCTTCTAAGATCAGGAGCAAGAAAAGGTTGCCCACTCTCATTGCTATTATTCAACATAGTTTTGGAAGTTTTAGCCACAGCAGTGAGAGAAGAAAAAGAAATAAAAGTAATCCAAATCAGAAAAGAAGCAGTAAAACTGTCACTGTTTGCAGATGACATGATACTATACATAGATAATCCTAAAGATGCTTTGAGAAAACTACTAGAGCTAAGCAATAAATTTGGTGAAGTAGCAGGATACAAAATGAATGCACAGAAATCTCTTGCATTCCTATACACTAATGATGAAAAATCTGTAAGAGAAATTAAGGAAACACTCCCATTTACCCCTGCAACAAAAAGAATAAAATACCTAGGAATAAACCTACCTAGGGAGACAAAAGACCTGTATGCAGAAAACATAAGACACTAGTGAAAGAAATTAAAGATAATACAAACAGATGGAAAGATATACCATGTTCTTGGATTGGAATAGTAAACACTGTGAAAATGACTGTACTACCCAAAGCAATCTACAGATTCAGTGCAATCCCTATCAAACTACCAATGGCATTTTTCACAGAACTAGAACAAAATATTTCACATTTTGTATGGAAACACAAAAGATCCCGACTAGCCAAAGAAACCTTGAGAAAGAAAAAGGGAGCTGGAGGAATCAGGTTCCCTGACTTCAAACTGTACGACAAAGCTACAGTAATCAAGACAGTATGATACTGGCACAAAAACAGAAATATAGATCAATGGAACAGGATAGAAAGCCCAGAGATAAACCCACACACATATGGTCACCATATCTTTGATAAAGGAGGCAAGAATATACAATGGAGAAAAGACAGCCTCTTCAATAAGTGGTGCTGGGAAAACTGGACAGCTACATGTAAAAGAATGAAATTAGAACACTCCTTAACACCATATACAAAAATAAACTCAAAATGGATTAAAGACCTAAATGTAAGGGCAGATACTATCAAACTCTTAGAGGAAAACATAGGCAGAACACTCTATGACATAAATCACCGCAAGATCCTTTTTCACCCACCTCCTAGAGAAGTGGAAATAAAAGCAAAAATAAACAAATGTGACCTAATCAAACTCAAAAGCTTTTGCACAGTGAAGGAAACCATAAACAAGATGAAAAGATAACCCTCAGAATGGGAGAAAATATTTGCAAACGAAGCAACTGACAAAGGATTAATCTCCAACACATACAAGCAGCTCATGCAGCTCAACATCAAAAAAACAAACAACCCAATCCAAAAATGGGCAGAAGACCTAAATAGACATTTCTCCAAAGAAGATATACAGATGGCCAGCAAACACATAAAAGGATGCTCAACATCACTAATCATTAGAGAAATGCAAATCAAAATTACAATGAGGTATCACCTCACACCAAGCAGAATGGCCATCCTCAAAAAATCTACAAACAATAAATGCTGGAGAGGGTGTGGTGAAAAGGGAACTCTCTTGCACTGTTGGTGTGAATGTAAATTGATACAGCCACTGTGGAGAACAGTTGGAAGTTCCTTAAAACGCTAAAAATAGAACTACCATATGACCCAGCAATCCCACTACTGGGCATATACCCTGAGAAAACCGTAATTCAAAAAGAGTCATGTACCACAATGTTCACTGCAGCACTATTTACAATAGCCAGGACATGGAAGCAACCTAAGTGTCCATCGACAGATGAATGGATAAAGAAGATGTGGCACATATATACAATGGGATATTACTCAGCCATAAAAAGAAACAAAATTGAGTTATTTGTAGTGACGTGGATGGACCTAGAGTCTGTCATACAGAGTGAAGTAAGTCAGAAAGAGAAAAACAAATAGTGTATGCTAACAAATATATGGAATCTAAAAAAAAAAAAAAAAAAAGGGTTCTGAAGAACCTAGGAGCAGGACAGGAATAAAGACGCAGACGTAGAGAATGAACTTGAGGACATAGGGATGGGGAAGGGTAAGCTGGGACGAAGTGAGAGAGTGGCATGGACATATATACACTAACAATTGTTAAAGATAGCTAATGGGAAGCAGCTGCATTGCACAGGGAGATCAGCTCGGTGCTGTGTGACCACCTAGAGGGGTGGGATAGGGAGGGTGGGAGGGAGACACAAGAGGGAGGGTATATGGGGATATATGTATACATATAGCTGATTCACTTTGTTATATAGCAGAAACTAACACAACATTGTAAAGCAATTATACTCCAGTAAAGATGTTAAAAGAAAAAACAAATTATTTCCCTCTGGTTCCTGTTTCTAAAGAAAATAAAATTAATGCTTAAATCTAAGAGTTTAGAATGAAAAAGGAAGAAAAAATTTAACAAAGAAATGGATATATAGTGACAAAATCATAAGAGTTTCATAAATGCTGAAAGCAAAGATGTGGGTTTAGAGAATAAATAGAAAGTGATAAAATGATGTTAAGGTAGTGAGACTCACCATTTCAGCAGATAGAGAATGAAGAATGAACCCATACATTGTATTTTTTTCTTCTCAAAAAGCACTATGATAAAATATAAACTAGATTTAACCCAAACCCAAATATAAACTAGATAACCCAATATATTTTTATGTGCCAAATATTTTTCTGACTGATTCTGCATTTTCAGTGAAGTTAAAAATTATGAAATAAATATTTATGTTTTTCATTTACAGAAAATTTTTAAATGTTTAGCCTGTTGTACATTAGGAGTCTTTATGATGTCATGACAGAAACCTCAGTTCTAATTGGCTTTAACTGTAAAAGAAATTTTGGGCCTTATGAAATCAGGCTGACCCTACTTGAAGCTTTATGCATAGGCTCAAAAGAAACCACCTGTGATGGTTAATTTTATATGTTAACTTGACTGGGCAATGCCCAGATAGCTGGTAAAACATTATTGCTGGCTGTGTCTGTGAAGGTGTTTCTGAAAGAAATTAGAACGTAATCAGTTGACTGAGTAAAGAAGATTACCCTCACCAATGCAGGTGGGCATGATCCAACCCACTGAGGTTCTGAACAGAACAAAGATGGTGGAGAAAGGGCGAATTTGCTCTCTGCTCTCTGCAACCTCTTCCCTCATGACTGCAGGATGTCTGCCAGGTAGTCCTTAAACTACATGCTCTTTTTCAAGCAGGAAAGATAAAGTATCTATCTCCAATAGCTATGAACTTCACATACTCACTTTAATTGGATGTCTAGTTTATGTATCTATTCCTGAGCCAATTATGAGGGCCAAAGGAATGTAATTTTGTGATTCATTTGGGACTGGTGAAACGCACCACTCCTAGAAACAAGGGTGTATTCATTTTCAATCAGAAGTACATGAGTAAAGAGTAGGGAAGGGGTGGTGATCCAGAGGAACATCAGGGTATGGTTACTTGTAGTGGTTTCCTGAAACTGCTGCAACAAATTGCCATGGACTTGGTGACTTCAAACAAAACACGTTTTTTTTAACAGTTCTGGAGGCAAGAAGCCCAAAATCAGGCAGTAGGGCCTCACCCCTTCTTTCCACTCCTCTAAGGAAGAATCTCTTCCAGGCTTCACCTAGCTTTCGGTGGCTCCCAGCATTCCTTGGCTTGTGGTTACTCTGCTGTGTGCCTTTGTGGTCACATTGCCTCCTCTTCCTTGTTTCTCTATAAAAATACCTGTGAGTTTTCTTATGAAAATACCTGTGAGTTTATTTAGGTCCCACCTGGAAATCTAGGATAATTACATTATCTCAAAATCTTTAATTACATCTGCAAAGATCCTCTTCCCAAATATAAAATTTACACGTTCTAGGGATTAGGACTTGATATCTTTGGGTCGCTATGATTGCATTACATTTATCAAATAATATGAAATCAGAGCTGGATGACCCTAAACAATAAATGTCCACCACATTCACCAATGGAGACAGTATGATATGATGGATGAGTAGGATTCCAGCCAAGCTTTGGTCATTGGGTTGGAATCTTTGCTGTCCCAATTACAGTCTTTATGTGCTGTACAATTTACCTGAGCCTCAGTTTCCTATACCTAAACGAGAGATAATAAAAGTATCTACCTCATTCGGTTGAGTGGGGATTAAATAAAATGTATGTAAAAACTTAGCGTATATACACTACCAAATGTAAAATAGATAGCTAGTGGGAAGCAGCTGCATAGCACAGGGAGATCAGCTCAGTGCTCTGTAACCACCTAGAGGGGTGGGATAGGGAGGGTGGGAGGCAGGGAGATGCAAGAGGGAGGAGATATGGGGATATATGTATACGTATAGCTGATTCACTTTGTTATAATGCAGAAACTAGCACACCATTGTAAAGCAATTATACTCCAATAAAGATGTTAAAAAAAAACATTTTACCTAATACATAGTACTTTATAAATATTAGCTATTAGTATTTGTTTAACATTTTAAGACTGACATATCAGAATAAAACACCCCTGATCATTTTAATGCCATTTGTTTCCCTCTTTTTTTGCCACAAATAAAAGTAATATAACAGCATGCAAAGAGTGAACAATTGGGAGGTAGGAGATCTGACCTCCCGCCACTGATCTGAAACCAGAGACAAGTATGTCCTGTCTGAACAGCACTCTCTTTATCTACAAATGGAGATGAATGTAGATCAGAGGTCAGCAAACCACACTCTGTGGCCCAAATCTGGCCACATTCATTCATTTAGGTTTTGTCTGTGGCCACTTCTAATGTCCCACAACAGCAGAGCTGAGCCGTCCCTAGGAAGGAAGACTGTCTAGCCCACAAAGCCAAAAATATTCACTATCTGATCCTTTACAGAAAAAAATTGCAAAGCTCTAGTTTAGATGCTTACTTAGGACTTTCTGCCTTAAGTTTCTATAATTCCAAACACCTCACTTTTCAGATTCTGGACCAAGTAAACCAACAGATGATGGGGTTAATTTATCTAGATCATGCACTGAATTATAGAGCCTCATAGAGATAATACATTTATAGGTATAATACATTTCCAAACAAATCAGTTGGTACTTGATGATTTAATTGGAGGAGGGGGATGGAATCAAAACAAAAAGAAACTAATCCTTCTGAATAAATGACAAAGCCTTCTCAAATGGATAAATAACTCAAACATAGTCTTGTTTTCCATGATGATTTTAGCCTAGTAAGGACTCACTTGAGGAATAGATGTTTTAAAATATTAAGTGTTACTTATTAGAAGTACACAAATAATTGCAACACTCTACCCTTCTCTAATTGCCTAATGATGTCTGTTTTAAGGAATAGATAAGAATAGTTATAATTGTCATATCAAAATACCAGTTAAGTAAGACTGGCCTCTACTGGTATCAGTGTTATAATAGGCTAGATTCTAGATTTCCATGAGTCTTTGAGGCTCGTGCAGTGAGAAAACCTTTTCCTTATGATTACCACTCTTTAGCAACTGTGTTAAAGAAACAAAGAGGACATTAAAATAAAATAAAAGCACCTTGCATCAAGTTTAGTCGGCACTCCGTAAGAGATTGTCTTTGCACCTGAGGGAGAGTAGTCTGAATCTAGGGTAGCTGATGCTTGTGTTGGCTGTTGCCAGGCCGCCTCCTCTGCGGATACAATTTTCTGTACGTGCCATGGTGTGAGGAAGGCTGGGAAGCACTCTAGAATCTGAACTGGGACGGTGGGAGGCTATAAATTAATGGGTGAAATTGTTTCAACTTTTGGAGATGTGGTGCCACTTGATCACCCAACCCCTCCTTTCTAAGATTTCTAACAAATTGATAAATAGATGTAATTAGCCAAATGAAGAAGAGTTCTCAGGGTTGCCGTAAGCAGAACCGGAGAATGTGGCGGCTAGAAGTGCAGTGAATTTTATCATGGATTTGAGAAACCTGTTGCTAAAGTTATATCCTTAGATTGATAGTTATTGGCATGGAATGGAGGAAAGGAGGAGGTGAAGGGAGGAAATGTCCATTCAAATATTTCTTCCCTAAGAACGGGAAGTCTCCTCCTCCCTCTAGAAACACAAATGGAAGAGAACAAGCATATCTTTTAACACATTTACATAGAACAATAACAAAACTTTGACCTAAAACCAGGAAATTGGGATACTAGTTCTTTACTAGTATGTTGCTGATTCTAGCATTTGCCTTAATTCCTCTGAGCCACCAGTGCATCTTCTATTATGTATAAGTCAAAATATCTTGCCTTTTAGAAGTCACTGTAATATATTATCATGTGCAGTCCCTTCCCTTCTAAGATCAGTGATAATGTAAAAAGTGACTAATACTCAGTTCTTGGGAGGATCACAAGCTCTGACTTAATTAGAAGAAATTAACGTATCTTAAACATCTTATTCTAAGAAACTATGCTGGGAAGTGGGATGGTATTGTATCACCATATACTCTATTATTTCATGATTCCCTGTTTATAAATGGCACAATAATTATTGCCTATAGGATTAAGTTGCTTAAAATCTTGTGCAGGAAATCTGACTTTTTCTATTGAAGAGGAAGTTTATTAGTAAAAAGAACAGTATCTTCTCTTTTCTTTTTGAATGAAAATTTTAACTGTTCTTATTTTATATTATTTTATTTTATTTTGTTTTCTCACTGGACAAATGTTTATTGATTTCTGATTTTATGCAGAATATTGTGTTAAGCCCCAGGGGGGTGGGGTGCCAGGATTAATACAAGTTTCTGCCACTGAAGAACTGCCAGTGTGTTCGTATTACATGTATGGCATGTGACAGTGATGTGAGGGACAGGAATGTCAGAGAAGCACATAGATGACTCTGTCTGAGGAGTTGGGGAGGCTGCATAGAGGAAATGACCTTTGACCCAAGTTTTAAATCATGAATAGTAATTTACACTTTACCCAAGAAAAAACCTAGTTGATTTTTTTTGACCTTGCCGCTACTCCTCAATGACTGTGCTGATTGATGACTGTTATCCTTAGCAATGGATGTTAAATTATATAGTGCTGAGGAAGATGAAGAGATCAGAGGTATTTTGCTAGAAACGTCACATGTTATAGAAGAACCTTGCAGAATGGAAAGAGAGAAGAAAAGAAGGAAAATATTTGCTTAATATTGTTTCTTCATATAGAAAGAACACTGTCTTTTAATAGAAAAGACACCCTGGGAGCCAATTAAAAATAAACAAATAATAATCTTGGGGAATGAATTAAAAGATATATTTCTACTCTAGACCTGCTAATAATCTTGAAAAAATATGATAACTGCATTATTATTAAACAGTTTCATCCCAGGATGAAATGACTGTAATAAAAAATAATTTTGATTTTACAGAAACATTTTATTATGGAATAATACAATATATGCAATACATAACAACTTCATAAATATACTTATAACATACTAAAATGAAACAATCATTTTTCCCTAATTATTTTCCATGAATTTTATAGTCATTTAGGTGAGTAAATATAGTTAAATTATGAAAAGATGTGAAAAATGCTTTGTATAATGAATGTTGAAAGCACTGCACTTTTGACACAGACTTATGGATGAAATTATTTGTCCTGGAAGTAAATTATAATATAAATCAGTGTTAATAATTTATTTTAGCTCTATTACCTCCAAATAATTACATTTGTATCACAATACAAACTATCTTGAATATAATGGTGCTAAAAAATCATAGCAGAGAATAGAATAAAATCAATTTGTAGTTTTTCAGAAATGTTCACCAGAAGCATAGATATCATCTGCATTAATACAGCATTTTCTATTTATGCAGTGCTTTTGTTTAACTGACTGTGCAAAATTGTTATTTATAAGTGACACAGCATTCGTCTTCTGATCCACAAATTTTGAGATGTTTTAAAAGAAATTACTTTTGAATGTATATTGTTTTGGCAGGAGTAGTGGATAGAGAGGCATGCATATAATGAAAGAAATTTTGACCCTGTAAGATTGGGATGAGGGATAAAATACATAAAGTGTCTAACAGAATTCTTGGAACAAAACAACTGTTCAAATCCTACAATTTTGCCATTGGTGATTAGAACAAGAAGGCATCAGTGTTGAATTTGTAGCAAAGAGTTCACGGTAGAGATGGGTGTTTTAATTCATCTTATCATGCATTTAATCAGCAAAGTTTTATCGATCACCTACTATATGCCAGACATTTAACTATATACTAGAGATACAATTGTGAAGGCAACACTATCCCTGACTATAGTTTAGAAATGAGGAAGCTAATAATTAATTTTCAAAAAGTTTATTCAAGGACTTCCCTGGTGGTGCAGTGGTTAAAAATCCGCCTGCCAATGCAGGGGACATGGGTTCGATTCCTGGTCCAGGAAGATCCCACATGCCGTGGAGCAACTAAGACCGTGTGCCACAACTACTGAGCCTGCGCTCTAGAACCTGCGTGCCACAACTACTGAAGCCCACGTGCCTAGAGCCCATGCTCCGCAACAAGAGAAGCCACCGCAATGAGAAGCCCATGCACCGCAGCGAAGAGTAGCCCCCACTCGCCGCAACTAGAGAAAGCCCATGCGCAGCAACGAAGACCCAACGTGGCCAAAAATAAATAAATTAAAAACAAAAAAGTTTATTCAAGCTTATATACCATGTTAATGGAAAGATACAAGACAAGAAAATAACTGCGGAGCAACACCCAGAACTGTAATATTCTATAAATCCTTTCTTAAACTAAATAAAATCAAATATGTAAAATCATCTAACCTAGTACTTAGCATAGTGTAGCAATAGAAAAATAAAATTATGTTTGCAACTGTGTTGTGACACAAACATCTGCTTTTGTAACTCAAACTACCAGACATAAGATGTCAGGACCATACATAGGCAGTATGAACTGCTCTGATTTCATTTTGTACATAGTTAAATTTTTTCTGACACCTGAAATATTACTTTGAAAACTTTATAAATTTACTACTAGATATACTAGATATTTCTCCAGCATGGAGAGAGTATTTTTTAAAAAATTAAGAATTTGGGGCAACAAAGTTTAACTACACAATTGGACAAAGTAAGGAATCCTACTCATTCAACACATTTTCATTACTTCTAGCACATTCTATGTCTAGTGATACAATGATAAATGGGATATTGTTCTGACCCTCTAGCAGAAGGGTGCCCCTTGGCATTTTTAAGCAGAAACAGCTCCTAGGATTAGGAGAAACAACAGAATGAAAAGACTATTTGACTTAATAAGAATTGATAGATTTTTCCAAATATCTGAAATAACATGTTGAAAAAAGAATTAAACTTTTATGTAACTCAACAAGGCAGAGTTAGAACCAAAGGGAAGGCAATTTGGCTACCCATGGAATTATCCAATATGGGCACTAGCTGCTTTGAGACTACAGCTATTCAATGCTAAGCTTCTTTGTCCTTTGTCAAGACTATTGGAGAACCTCCTGGAAAATGTGCCCTCTATTCCTCATGCCATGACCAGAGCACACAGCACTAATCAATCTTGGTGCTCTGAGCCCAGACAAATCTCAGAAAATGTCTCAACATAGGATTACAGGCAGCCACAGCTATTAGATTAGTTTTTTTAGCTGAAATGTTGCCATTCCTGAGATGTAACAAACTCCTTGATGTATTAGTGATTAGAGTTTACCAAAGATTTTTTTCTAAATGAATTGTTATATCTCCTATTCATTAAAGCTTTTTTGGTCACACCCTTCCTAACTGCTGTCTGGATGGAGTGAATAAATATGACAGCCTTACCTTGTTTCTGATCTTTAAAAGAAAAGTGTTAAATATTTTTCTAAAAGCATGATATAAGTAGGTTCATTCTGTAGATGATCAATTTTAGATTGAATAATATCTCTTCAATTTCGAGTCTGCTACAAGTTTTCATTAAAAGCAGTTATTGAATTTTATCAAAGGTATTTTTTTACATTGATTAAGACAATCATATGATTTTTCATCTTCATTCTTCTTATGTTATGAATTATATTGATTGAGTTTAAAAGTAATACCAAGTTTGTGTTTCTGGAAGAAGTCCAAGAATTTAGTTCTAGAGTAGTATCATTTTTTAATGTATTGTTGGATTTTGTTAATATTTCATTGAAGTGTTTGTATCTATACTAATAAGGGATGCTATCTAAAATTTTTTCTTCTAATATTTATTGCCAGTTTTGGTATCAGAGTTATTGTAATGGTCTCAAAAAACAAGTTGGGGACTTCCCTGGTGGTGCAGTGGTTAAGAATCCACCTGCCAATGCAGGGGACATGGGTTCGAGCCCTGGTCTGGGAAGATCCCACATGCCACGGAGCAACTAAGCCCATGCGCCACAAGTACTGAGCCTGAGCTTTAGAGCCCATGAGCCACAACTATTGAGCCCATGTGCCACAACTACTGAAGCCCACGCACCTAGAACCCGTGCTCCCCAACAAAGAGAAGCCACCACAATGAGAAGCCTGCACACCGCAACGAAGAGTAGCCCCCGCTCGCCGCAACTAGAGAAAGCCTGTGTGCAGTGACGAAGACCCAATGCAGCCAAAAATAAATAAATAAATAAATTAATTAATTAATTAAATTAATTTTAAAAAACCCAAGTTGGTACATGTTCCCTCCTCCTCTGTTTTTGAAAGAATTATTATAAATTGCTATTATTTGATCCTTAAATGTTTGATAAGATTCACCAGTGAAACCGTCTGGTCCTGGAGTTTTCTTTGTGGGAAAATTTTTAGTAATTAGTTCACAGCTTTAATAGTTACAAGGTATTACATTTTTATTTTTTTGTGTGTTACTCTTAGTGAATTGTAATTTTCAAGGAGACTGTCCATGTAGTCAGCATCTACATTGTTGACTTTATTAGACTAAAGTCTTTCATAATAGCCCCATATTATCCTTTCAGTGTCTGTAAGCTATGTAGTGATACACCCTATCTCCATCCTGATATTGTTAATTTGTGTTTCTTCTTTTTTCTTTGTGTCTTGCTATCGATTATATCAATATTATTAATTTTATTTTTTCAAAGAAATCAACCTTTGGCTTTGTTAATTTTCTGCATTGATTATTCTGTATTTAAATCTCTTATGTTCTTATTTTTATTTGTTTTATTCTCTTCTGTTTGAGTTTGTTTATCCTTTTTTAAAAAATTCCTTGAGATATTTGCTTATTTTAAACCTTTAATATTTTCTAAAATATGAATTTAAAGCTAAAAATTTCCCACTAAACAGGATTTTTAAAGTTTTTATTCATTGTCATTGAGTCAACATATTTTTAAATTTTCCTTATGATTTCTTCTTTGGTACATGGACTATTTAGAAGTGGGTCACTTAGTTTCAAATATTTGGACATTTTCTAATTTTCTTGTTATTTATTTCCAATTTAATTCCACTATGGTATGAGAATACAGGCTGTATGTTTTCAATCTTAAATCAGTTAATGCTTAATTTATAGTACAGCACACGGTCTATTTTGAGTAATGTTTTATATGCACCTGAAAAAATGTATTCTGAAATTGTTTCAGGTAGTGTTCAGCAGCGTCAATTTGGTCACACTTGTTACTAATGTTGTACAGTTTTTCTATGTCCTTTCATGATTTTTGTCTCTGTACTCTATTAATTTTTGAGGAAAATAATTTATCATTATAAAATGTTCTTCTTTTGTATCTTGGTAATACTCATTTTCTTAATGCCTACCTTGTCTGCTATTAATTGGCTCTTCTGTGATTACTGCTTGCTTTGTTTATTTTTTCTCATCCTTTCATTTCAACCAGTCTATGTATTTATATATAATTTTAGTACCACTCATCACTAAAACCAGTCTGACAATCTCTTTCTTTTAATTGGTGTGTTTAGTCCATATATAATAAACGCCATTACTGACATATTGGATTTAAGTCTATATTTTGGCTCTTTATTTTCTATATGTCCTGTCTGGTATTTTGTTCCTTTCTTCCTTCTTTTTTACTAAGTATTTTACATTACCTCATTTTATCTCCCCTTTTAAGCTACTAGTTTCATTTCTTTGTTTAATTTCTCAATGGTTGTTTTGAATCATTAACTTTTCATTGTCTAACTTAAATTAGTATTATACTTTAACATGTATAATTTAATTTACCCACTCTGCTTCTATTATCAGATGTTTTATTTCTATGAATATAATTATTTATTCCTTTAAACAATCAATAGACACTTAAAGGAATTAAGAATAATACAATCCTTATATACTCATATATTTACTACTTCCAGTTGTCTTAATCTTTTCTTGCATCTAGGTTTCCTTGGTGGATTATTTTTCTTCACCCTGAAGAAATTCTATTAGTTTTTTTTATGACAAATTTGTTCAGCTTTTATCTCCTCCCTCTCAAATAAAACTGTCAATCTCTTCTCCAATTATGAAAGATATTTGAGGATAGGATCTAGAATTCTAGGTTCACAGTTTTCTTAACACCCTTACTCCCACCAGCACTTAGGAGGTATCTTTCTTTTTTTAAAAATTTTGTTCTATATTGGAGTAGAGTTGATTAACAATGTTGTGTTAGTTTCAGGTGTACAGCAAAGTGACTCAGTTATACATATACATATACCTATTCTTTTTCAAATTCTTTTCGCATTTAGGTTATTACAGAGTACTGAGCAGAGTTCCCTGTGCTATACAGTAGGTCCTTGTTGGTTATCTAAAATAGCAGTGTGTGCACGTCAGTCCCAAACTCCCAATCTGTCCCTCCCCCTCGCCCTTCCCCACTGGTAACCTAAGTTCATTCTCTAAGACTGTGAGTCTGTTTCTGTTTTGTAAATAAGTTCTTTTTTTTTTTTTTTAAGATTCCACATATAAGCAATACCATATGATATTGGTCTTTCTCTGTCTGACTTACTTCATTTAGTATGATAATCTCCAGTTCCATCCATGTTGCTGCAAATGGCATTATTTCATTCTTTTTAATGGCTGAGTAATATTCCATTCTATATATGTAACACATCTTCTTTATCCATTCATCTGTTGATGGACATTTAGGTTGCTTCCATGTCTTGACTATTGTAAACAGTGCTGCAATGAACGTTGGGGTGCATGTATCCTTTCGAAGCATATTTTTCCCTGGATATATGCTCAGGAGTGGGATTGCTGGGTCATATGGTAGCTCTATTTTTAGTTTCTTAAGGAACCTCCATACTGTTCTCCATAGTGGCTGTACCAATTTGGTTGTTTTTTTTTTGATATTGAGCTGCATGAGCTGTTTGTAAATTTTGGAGATTAATCCCTTGTGAGTTGCATCATTTGCAAATATTTTCTCCCATTCTGTGGGTTGTCTTTTCATTTCGTGTATGGTTTCCTTTGCTGTGCAAAAGCTTTTGAGTTTGATTAGGTCCCATTTGTTTATTTTGGTTTTTACTTCCCTTACTCTAGGAGACAGATTGAAAAAGATATTGCTGTGATTTATGTCAAAGAGTGTTCTGTCTGTATTTTCCTCTAAGAGTTTTATAGTACCTGGTCTTACATTTAGGTCTTTAATACATTTTGAGTTTATTTTTGTGTATAGTGTTAAAGAATGTTCTCATTTCATTTCTAATTATATATTTTTTTACATGTAGCTGTCCAGTTTTCCCAGCACTATTTACTGAAGAGACTGTCTTTTCTCCATTTTATATTCTTGCCTCCTTTGTCATAGATTAATTGACCATAGTTGCGTGGGTTTATTTCTGGGCTTTCTATCTGGTTCCATTGATCTATATTTCTGTTTTTGTGCCAGTGCCATACTGTTTTGATTACTGTAACTTTGTAGTATAGTTTGAAGTCAGAGAGCCTGATTCCTAGCTCCATTTTTCTTTCTCAAGATTGCTTTGGCTATTCGGGGTCTTTTGTGTCTCCATACAAATTTTGATAACTTTCTATTATCATCTGTCTTTGATTTTTTTCCAATAAGAAATGAGTCTTCATTCTTATTATTGTTTAGTGTAATACCATGAATCTTTTTTTTTTGTTTTAGCTGCTTTTAACTTCTTTTTCTTTATCTTTGGTTTTCAACAGTCTGACAATAATGTCCATTGGTGTGTTTTTCTTTGTATTTTTCTTGCTTGGGGTTTCCTGAGATTTTCCATTAATTTTTGAAATGTTTTGACTATTATCTCTTAATATATTTGTTTTCTTTCTTATTCTTTCACCTCCACTTAGGGGACCATGATTACATATTACTATTTTGTATTAGGTAATAAGTCTCAAATGCTCTGTTCTGGCTTTTATTTTCATATTTTAATCTTTGTTTCAGTTTAAATAGTTTCTCTTGATCTGTCTTTGTAGTTATTGATTATTTTCTCTGCTCTGTCTAGCCGATCCAAATATCTTTTATATGTTAGATGTATTTTTCTCTTGTAATAATCCCATTTGGTTCTTTTTTAGGTTTTTCCATTTCTTGGCTGTGATTCTCCATTTCTGGTTCACCCAGTTTCACCATATTTTCCTGAGTCTTCCAATATATCTATAATCCATGTTTTAATATGTTTATTAAACCTGGTTTAAAATTTTTATTGCTAATTCCAGTATCTAAGTTGTATATGTGTGTATTTCTTTTGACTTCATTTTGATTTTTGCATCCAGTTTTTCTCTTTCTTCTCATATCTTGTAAATTTGAAGTGCATACTGGACATTATGGGTAATATATTGTCAAAAATCTGGGTTATGCTATCTTCTTTGAAAGAATGTTGTGTTTCATTCCAGTAGAGAATTAGAAAACTGGCAGGTTCACTTGATGTAATTGTAATTTTCTTTTAATTGGTCCCTTAAGAACCTTGGCTTTGCTCTTAGAACTAGAATGTAGCCTTGACTCCTTCTTAAGGCATGGATCTTCTGGGATTTCAAGGGAAATCCAAAGATGTTTACCAAGTTCCTCTAACTTGTTAGGACTTGAACTCCAAATGTCTCTCTAACAATAGGTTGCCAGAATTTCTGCTCAAGTCTTTATTCTAGCAGCCTTTTTCTCTGGGTTCCTTTTGTATCACCTTGCACATGCAAAGGCATCAGCCAATATTTAAGGAGAATTTGTACACAATTTTGGTGCTTTTTCCTCTGTGGCATCCTTCTTTAAAGAATGTTCCCCTCAATTTCCAGCCATTCTAGCAGCTCCAAATTCCTGCCTCTGTCTCTTCGTCCCAGTAAAAACAGATGATTTCAGCTTCAAGTTCTTTTCCTTCTTTGCTACTGGTACCCTTAGGGAAAAGCTATTTAATTGCAAAACTCACATAGCTTATTTCCCTTCCTTTAAAGATTGTTTCTCTTTTAGTTTCTACCTTCTTTTGCTTTTCTCCAGAACTTTAAAATAATTGTTTTGTAACACTTGTTTTAATATCTGTCCAAAGTTTATACTTGTCATTAGCAGAATGTTTAGTGTGTATCAAGCTACTCTACCTTTATTGAAACCAGAAATTTAGAGTATTAATTTTAAAAATTGCTAACATTAGTTGAGCACATTTAATAAAATCCAGGTACTATGTTTTGCATGCATTTTAAGATTTAATTATCAGAAAAGTCTTGTAAGGTATTTACTATTATTATTCTAATTTTTCAGATGAGAAAACTAACAGAATGAGGGTAACTCCCACTAAGCCAATAACTAGTAGGAGGTAGCATAGGATTTTAAATCTAGGCAATCTATTACATATTGCACCTTTAAACTAGTCCCTTCATCTTAATAACAGAAAGTGATTAAAAATGTATCTAGATTATTATTTCCACATCTCAAACATATACTTTTTCTACAATATTTTCTATGAGCTATTTCCTTTGGCTCTGAAAAATTACTATGCAACTCAGTTTTGTACCATGTGATCTGTGGTGTCACTTTTGTAACTTATTCATATCCAATGACTTATCAGACTGTTGCAATCTCTGAAATATATATTCAAAGCCACTTGGATCATGCGTTCACCCAAGGTACATTGGCCCAAAGTGGCTATTAACTGAGTTTACCCATGAATTGGTATTCTCAAATAACCTCATGCTAAACACACATTTTCAACTGGGGCAAGTAGAAAATATGGTGTATTGAATTGACTTACCTTCATATTGACCATAGTTCTGACATATCTACATTATTTCATAGAGTAGGAGATTTTTAGGCCCGAAGTATGTACGGTCTAAGTCTTTCACCACATATGTAAAAAACATGAGGACCACAGAAGTTAAAGTGGTACCATCTAATGTCACACAGCTATATAGTTTCAGACACAGGACCCAAGTAACAAATTTACCTCTCTTTGTAATAAAAAAAAAAAAAATCATTCTTACATTAAAAAGAGAGTAAGTATATCACAGAGTATTTAGTCTTAAAGTGGTAGAAATCCCTTGTTTGTGTCCATAACCTCTGAAATAGTGTTGATTAATCCACTGGGTTTCCACAAAATAGCTGTCGTGGATCAAATATATATTAAATATCACCAGCTAATTCATTTTTCCCTTGGTACACTGGATCCTTAAAACTTTATAATAGCTTTTATTTATTATGACATTTCATATTATTTCAATTGCCCAAATCAGTCTTTTTTTTTCCAGTTGTTTCAGAGACATGCATAGCCAAATCTAAAAACATATGACTGAATAGTAATAAACTATTAGTGCTATATTGAACAAAACTAAGGGAAAAAAATCACTAAAATTCTTCAGATGCCCCTTTGGGAGGGCTGTAGCTCTTTCAGTGAGCTACACCAACTGGATGCTAACCACACCCAACATGTTCTTTGTCCTGTGTTCATAACTTCTTAAGTGCACTACAGTTTATACTTCATCCTGATAGTATTATAAGCATATATCCTCATTCTCAAAGTTGGCAGTGATAGCATCAAGAAATAATAAGGTCTAATCTTCACCATTAGAATACAAATCCGTGGTTATTTCACTTTTGTACAATGGAAATAATTTGGTCCAGAGAGGTAAAGTGACTTTTTCAGAGTTGAACAGATCGTGAGTAAGGGTGAAAACTGATATCCTGATTGTCATCCAAACACGGCATCATCCTCTTATGAGACATCATATCTCCCTCCATGTGTGTATGTCAGAATGTGACAAGACTTTGTAAGCTACACTGAGACAGTGCTAAATCTGACAGGTTTATTTTCCAGAGGGGAATCTATTGGTAACTGGAACAACTGGATGAGAGAGGACATACATAATTCTCCCAGTCAAAAAAGTGTGGGAGGAGCTGGATTAAACAAAGTCAAGCGTGTTTCTTTGGTGCTTGACTTATCTGAACCTTTAGTATGCTAATATGCATGTACATTTCTAAAAGGGGGATAGAAACATTTACCAAAATTATTTGACCAAAGAATTTTTTAAAAAAATTTTTGCAAAGATTATCCATTACAATAAATATCTGATAGAATACATTTAGAAAAATTCTTCTCTAGAGGTTTAGCTATCTTCAGAACATTGTGGATATTTAATAAAATTATATTGAAAGAAGGAATGGACATTAAAATTGTATGTACATTCATAATAATTTATACCTAAGGTCCATCCATTATCAAATCCTGGTTCAGATAATATCACCAAGGGCCATCTTGTGGGAAAAGAAGGTAGTTTATCTTCATGATGGTGACCTCAGTGGATGGAGATATATTCCAAAGACTTCTAACTTCACTCTGTATCCTGATAGGGTACCATGTCTCTTCATCTCATTTAACTGCCATGTCATTTAAAGTGACTATGTTTTAAAGAGATTAATAGAATCCATTATTGTATGTGAAATTTTAACCAAGTTTAAACAGCTACAGGAACACCAACACCTGGGAAAATTGCCAAACTTGCCATGTTGCTTTCAGAAAGAGAAGTCTGTGAACTGACAGCCCTTTTTAAGTCATGCCCAGCTAGAGAGTGAATTAAAAAAATAAATAGGTTAACCAATTTTAATTTCCCTGGAAGCACTGATTTTACTTTCCAATGGAATAAAATGCTGTATTAAAATATGTTAGACAAGAAAGCACAATTAGTAGCAATTGTTTCTTCAAATTTGTTTATAAGAGGAAAAATTCACTCAGAGTTGATGATGGTTTTTAGTATACATTTATAATATATATAACTACATGTATTTGTAATATTTTATGATTTTATTTCAATTACATCCTTGGAAATGAGAATCAAAACAAGCATTACTTTACCTGTTGGAAATTTCCAATTCAATGAGTATTGAATGAATATATTGCAGAGAATCAAATATAAAGTCCCTACTCTCAAAGAGCTTGAAATCTAAAAAGGGAAAATGACAAGTATACAAAAAAATAACTATAATGACAGGCAGAAAGAGGTAAGTCAATTTTAAACAGGACAGAACCCTATTAAGTTTCCATATAGGGAGAAATCACATTCTACTGTGTGGAAATCAGGGAAGGTAACAAGAGGTGGGTGGATTTGGGCTTTTAATCTAGTGTTAAGACTAGTATTATGAGGGATCAATGCAGGGTTTTATGTAAGCATATTGCAGGGATCCTGACAAATACTACTTCTTCCATGATGTTTTTTCTGGCTGTCCATTACTAAATATGATTTCTGTGCATTTGAGCAGAGTAGAGAGTGCATGAATAGAAATACGGAAGAGAAGGCTTTTGGGCTCAACATGAAGCCCTTTGATTGGTGAGTTTATTAAATGGTGAAATAGTATTGAAGATTTTTTTAAAAATCAGAACTGAAGTAATCAGGACTGATCTGGAAACACTGTTTATGAAGGGGAAATGTAAGGGAAGATGAATTGGAAGCAGAGAAATAAGTGCAATGATTCAGGTAAACAGCCTTCAACTTAGGTACTGGAAGTGAGAACAGAGCGAAGGAGTTGGGGACATGGTATTACAAAGTAGAAATGACAAGTAGAGCAATTATTGAGTAGTGGAGGGAGAGGGACAACTGAAAAAAATCAACTCTAGTTTTCAGGCCTGAGTGAAAAGAAAATCATCATGCCATATACCAAAATAAGCACTAGAGGGAAGAAAGCCAGTTTGTGCAGAGCCTACGGTGAGTTCAGGTTTAGTGATTATGTTTGACAGGTTGGCGAGACTTCCAGGTGCAGTTCTTGAAAAGTCAATAGGAAATGTGGGGCATGAGTTGCCCAAGGCAAAGGTGAGAATTAATAACTAAGTCTGGCATGGACAACAGACAATAAGGCATGAGCATTGGGCAGTTAGAATAGCTGCTGGTTATAAGTAGCTTGTATTAGTGAAGACCATTGGAAGGTCCACCCTGCCTGAATAGAAAAGTAATTGAATCCACCCTGTGAGAAAGTATACAACAAAGCGTGTTGGGAGGAAGCCTTGGGGGAATATTTACATAAGAAGCTGTTAGAAGTATAGCCAAACAAAAGTCCAGGGACGAAATTGTTGGAAGAGGAGGAAATAAAATTCAGTAGACATACTCAATGCCTTTAGTTTCTGTGCATATGTAGTTTAAAAGACACCATCGTTCATTGTCTCTCATCTCTGTTTGATTTATGTATGTGACTTGTTTCCAAACTACACTGGAAGAATTTGAAGAAAAGTAACCTATCTTCTATCTAGGTATTCCTCGTAGTGTTTTAGATACTCATGGATGTGGAAGATTTAAATTTTGAATTAGCCAATTAAGTTTACATATCATTTTAACACATTGTATCATTTGTCTAGCATACCCCACATATCACAATAATGTGGGGTAAGCTAGACAAATGCAACAGATTCCATTTTTCAGATAAAACTCAGAGAGGTTAAGTGATTTGGCTAATGTCTTTGACTTAATTAATGGAGGATTCAGGGCTTCATCCTGGGTCTACTGGTTCATTGTTAAGTGTTCTTTTCTAAATACCCTATTGGTTTATATTCTACTTCTATTCTTCTGCTTACCTCGGGTAATCCAAATTTTCCTAGTACCTACCCTATGGTCATCTTCACAATTCTCCTCCCAGTATGGCAGAAACAGCCCCAACTGCCATGCCATACAGTAGACAGCTATTCCAGGGAATTAAGCTTATGCATTCTTCCCTTTAAAATATACCAAGTTCAGATAATCTTCTTGGAAAATAGGTTTCTTTTATGTTTGTTTTTGTTTTATTGTATTTATTTTTTTATCATAGTGTACACTAGAGGTGTCCAATTCTTTTGCCCACTGTGCATAACAGATGATATATATCAGCATTAAAACCAAGTAAACACATCTGCTAGGATAGTAGTTACTTCAGTTGGAGCAGGCAAAAGGCCACTGAGGATTAATATTGCCCTCAAACAACCTTTTAATGAATTTAAGGCTACAAGACCTTTCTGAATCCCCAGCTCTTACTCTGTTTACTATGCTTGGCTCTTCTTTTCTGAAGACTATCAAAAGCATTTGGATTGATCTTGTATTATAGGAAGCATATCCCTTTCAGCTTAGGTAATACCATCAGAATCATACCTGGAAATGGACCTCACTTTGAGTTCAAGATTCCTGAAATGACGACTACACCAACATTGACTCACTGCATCTTTAGGAGTCTACTGTCTACTAAGACACATTTCAGAGTTTTTAGTTGAGGCCAACATTTTTCTGGTAGGCTCACAGAGCTTGAAAGTGAAATCTTTAGAGCCAGGCTTAGAAAATAAACACTTAAACATATTTTGCTTTCTTTGTACACCCACAGGCTTATTTATAGGATTATAAATGTCACATATACATATATTTACACCTAAATGGGCATGTCCATGCTGTAGTTGATATTTACTGTACATGCCTCCATAAAATGCACCACCATAAAATGGAACTATAACACATTTGCCAAATCACCATTTTCATATTCTGATTTAATGCCTGAATATACTGCTTATAACAATACATTTTTTGATGTAACCCTGGACTGATGAGCAAGACGGTGCTTTGCAGAGAGCTCCCCATGTTATCCAAATTACAGAATTTTTTAGTTGGAAGCCAATAGATGTCATTTATGTCATTTTACAGATAAGGAAACTGAAGTCTTGAGGGTAAGCTTGGGGTTCTGGCCCAACCTCAAGCTAACTGTGGCAGAGCCAAGATTGGGACCCTGTTTTCATCCACTCCTGAGACCAACACTCTATCAGTAAAAACTGGTTTTAAGCAATGGGGTCATATGATTGAAGCAGCTTTAAATTAGATACTGGAGATCACTTTTCTGGACAAAATGGATCTGTGCTAATCCTTCTCAAAAGGAATTTGGTTATTACAACATCAAGTCGCTTTTACTGTCATTTTAACAGTTAAATTTATTGAACATTTATTTTGTGCCAATAATTCTACTAAGCACTTAGCATAGATTGTCCCCTTTAATCATCATAAAAATCCTAAGGGATTATACTATTATGATAGAACAGAGGCTTAGAGAATTCAATTTCCTAGGATCCCACAGCTGGTGATGGGGATCCAGGATCAAACAGAAGATCATCTATTTTAAAGGCACTCCCCTTAACTACTACAGTATAAAAACACTAATAGGCATGCACATTAAAAATTTCAAGTTTCCAGTGAATTCAAGTATTTACAAAGAGACATTCCCATAGAAAAGATGCAGAAAAGATAATATGGAGCCATAAAACAGCATTAGGGTAAAATTACATACTATTTCTATGTTCATGAGATAGCTTTGCAGTAAGGACTAAAGAGATAATTTCCTATCATGTAAACACATTAGGTCTGTTAGACTCCACTTTTGACTACTCACCTACAATGAAACAAAAGAAAGAAAACAGAACCATAAGGTTAAGGATTGGACAGGCACATAAACAACTAGAGAATAAGGTCTAAAGTCTTCATTTCTGTAGGTTAGTGGTTGGTATGCTTGCCTCACAAAAGCTGTATCTCTGTCTATAACTGGTAGAAAATATCTTGTCCCTCTGCCTCCATGCCTCTCTTTCATTTTTTATTTATCTTTCGAGGTATGTTCAAACAGCATCTGTGGAGCCCTTCTAAACATCTCCACCTACACCTAGACCTGCCATGTGGCAGACAGAAAAAAATAATAATAATTTAGAACTTCCTCTCTTTTCATGTAGCACGTCACCTGTGTTTCTATTACACAACACATAGCACACAAAATTTTTATTGGCTTATATACACATTTGCTTCCCCAGGAGACTATAAACTGTTCAAAAGTAGGAACATATCTTACTCAACTCTGATACTCAGTCCCTAGCATAGTACTTCCCACAGAATAGTTGTTCACATTAAACTTTTTTGGATTAGTTAATTAAGTAGAATTATTTTGTATTTACTAGAACAGAATAATTTCCCCATGATTATAATTACAACCTCTGAATTTCTTTGGTACAACATCTGTCCCTGACTTTAATCCATGCTCCATCAGAACTCCAGACACACGTATGTAACCCAAGTCCAAGCCAATCTAAAGAATTTGCAGAGCGATTGACTCATAAGTGAGCACATGACCTAAGCTGGTCCAATCAGAGTGAATGTCAGGACTTTCTAGGGAGCTCCTGTTGTGGGGGGGGGTTCCAATATGGCTCTCTATAGCTTTACATCTCCTACTCAGGAGAGAAGAAAACAGAGCTGAGAAATAGAAAGAAACAGTTCTCTATCAATTTCACTCAAGTTCCTGGACTCAGTCATTTCTGAATCCATCACAACAGTCCTGGACTTTCTCAATTTTAAAATAAAAGTTCATTTTACTTTAAGTTAAAATTTCTACCACCTTTAAAAGCAAAAAAAAAAAAAACCCAAAAACCCCCACAAACCCACATCCAAATAACACAATTAATTTATTCAGAATATCTCAGCATCATGCAGGTTGAAGAAAAGGACAAGAAAAACAGAATACATACAGTCTTAAATAGTTCTTCTATCAATAGCTAATTTTTTCCAAGTCCCCCCAAAAAGTTCAATGCTAAAAAAGGAGTAAAACAGAAAAGTTTTCATTTGATGGAAGAAGCCCCAAATTTCTTACTCCAGGGTCTTAAGTCACCAACAACTGTAATCCAGCATTACTCAGGGTTTCATTGCTCTCTAATCCCTTCATCGCCTTGGGATTCCTCTGCAGCCACCATTTTTAACGTCTAACAACCAAGTTTGGTGGTGACATGTAAAGTGCCAGCTGACAGGGAGACTCAGGAGTCTCAAAAATAAAGGCTACCTACACAGACATGTCCATCTGGCATTTCTCATTGGTGAAATGGTTTGTTAGCAAGATTCAGGGCGGATTCAGCAAAATAACTGATTTTTTAATCAGCTATAACTTCTCTTCTCCTCCTTCCTGGTTACATTGAAAGTGGGCCTATTACTGCTTTATGTATCAGTTTCCTAGTACCACAGACTGGGTGGCTTAAAACAATAGAAATTTATTGTCTCAGGGTTATGAAAGCTAGAAGTCCAAAATCAAGATGTTGGCAGGATTGAGTCTGTCTGGGGGCTATGAGGGAAAATCTGTTCCATACCTCTCTCCTAGCTTCTGGTGGTTTGCTGGCAATATTTAGCCTTCCCTGGCTGATATCTGCCTTCATGTTCACATAGTTTTCTTTTGTGTATGTGTCTATGTCCAAATTGCCCATTTTATAAGAACATCATTTGTACCGGATTAGGAGCCCACTCTACTCTGGAATGACCTCACCCTAATTCATTATATCTGCAACAACCTTATTTCCAAATAAGTTCTCATTCTGAGGTACTAGGGGTTAGAACTTCAACATATCAATTTGTGGGGTGTGGAAACAATACAACCTGTAACACTCTGGCATCAGCAATGTTCTCATCTTCAAGACAGAAACTTACGGACCATTATATCTAATGCAATAATGCTAAAGAATAAGAGTTTTTTAAAACTAGTTTAGGAATCCAGGTCTGTTAACATAATTTTGACAAAATTTTTAAAAAGAAGAAAGGTAAATAAATCCAATGACAAGTGAAGTATTATGAAGGTTACAGCTGAGTCATCCAGATTACAACAAAACACAGACACACACACACACACACAAAGTTTTATATTTAATAGATGAAGAACATGGGAAGAAGATTTATCAGATAGAGTATGGCAACAAATTAGATTCTGCAGTTGGAATTATTGTGTTTTGAATAAAATAAGAAAATTAATATTTGGAGTGAAGGTCTGTAGCTTCTTGGTTTTTTTTACATTTTTGCTTTATTTTTTAAGATGGGAGTTTGATTAAAGCAAGGAAAATTGTGATCCAACCCAAAGAGACCTTTCTTGATGAGGACTTGGGATGACTTATCTTTCTTGGACAACCTCCCAAGGAAGAAGACACTGGTCAGGGGAATTTAAAGTAAGGAGCTGGGTCAGCTGATTTTTCTTTCTGTAAGCCTCTGTTAAAATGATTAGGATTTCTAATAGATGTCTCTACTTCCAATTCACTGCCTTTAAGAAAATTGCCTTAAGAAATAAACAGATTCAAATTCCTTCACAAAACTAGTTGGGTTTATATCCCACTAAACATGGCAATTTGCAGAAGACCAGACTGAAATGGTTTTCATTAACAGGCGGTAATCACATCACTGAAACTCTCCGACACTTACTCAGACCATGCACTTCGCACCACAATTCTTAATCTGAGCAGGCGGAGAGTCAGAAATTGGCCTCACCTTCTTTAAGCTACATATTTTTGACTCTGTGCTACATGAACCACACAAATATTGTGAGAATTAAAACTAACACATACCTATTAAAATTCTTGAAAATGGCATCAGTACCTATTGTTACTATAAAACTATTGTTTACTATAGTTTATAAAAATGTTTAACAGAAAATAGAGAAGATCACAGAAACATATTAATTTAACTAACATCTACCAAGCAGATTATATCTGAGAGCACTCTGCCGGCAGTCATGAAGAATCAAAGACGAATAAAACCTAATCCCTGAACATTATAGCATAAAAGGGAAACAGCCTGATTCTCTCCTTCCCTTCTGTTGTGATGAAGAAGGCATCTTCCTGAAATACACTAATTTTAAGTGAATCATTCAATAAGTTTTAGCAAGTGAATACAACCATGAAATCCAAATCCCAACAAAAATATATAGCATTTCCATCATCTCAGAAAAGTTCCCCATGCTCCTTATTAGTCAGTCCTATCCCTGTCACTCTTAGAGGCAACCCCTGTTCTAATTATTTTTCACCATGATTAATTTTGCCTGCTTTAGAATTTCAGATAAATGAAATCATATAGCATATACTCTTTTGGGTAAGTCTTCTTTTACTCAGCATATTGTTTTTGAGATTCATGGTGTTTGAATGTATCAGTTCCTTTCGTTTTAATGCTGAAATTGAATATACAAATGCCAGTTTTGTTTAAGCGTCAGCACGTGTGTGTGTGTCTGTGTGTGTGTGTGTGTGTTTAAGTCACTCTCCTGTTGATGGATACCCAGATTGTTTTCACTTTGGGGCTATTATGAACAAAGATGCTGTGAATACTCTTGTGCAAGTCTTTTTGTGGAATATATTATCATTTCTCTTGGGTAAATATCTAGAAGCAGAATTGATGGAAATAGTAGATGTTTGTTCAGTCTTATATGACACTAAACTTTTTTTCCAAAGTGGTGGTGGTAACATTTTATTTTCACACTTTTAACATATGAGAGTCCTAGTTACTCTAGATTCTCATCAACATTTGGAGTTGTCCATCTTTTACAACTTTACCCATTCTGGTGGGTGTGTAGCAGTATCTCAGTGGTTTAACTTACATTTCCCTGATAACTAATAATGTTGAACACATCTTTGTGCACCAAATGGCAATTCATATGTTCATACTGTTGCTTACTTTTAATTCAGTTATCTATTTATTACTGAGTTTCAGGGGTTCTTTCTATATTCTGGATATAAGTGTTTTGTCAGGTGTGTATTTTGTCAGTATTTCATCCCAGTCTGTGGCTTGCTTTTTTATTTTCTTAACGGTGTTGCTGTATTTTCAAATATTTGGAAATTTCCTAGATAACTCATTGTCTTTGACTTCTAATTTAATTCCGTGGTTTTTAGATAATACAGTCACTGGGATTTCAGTGAATGTGCCACGTGCACTTGAAAAGAATGTATATCCTGAACTTCTTGAGGGTAATGTTCTAAATATGTTACTTGAATCGAAGTGTTTCATAGTGTTATTCAGACCTTCTCACCTTTACTGATTCTTTTGACTCACTGTTTTTTCAGTTACTGAGAGGGAGTGTGAAATCTCCAAATGTATTTGTCTATTTCTCTCTTTAATTCTGTCAAATTTTGCTTCACATATTTTGATATTCTGCATACATAGTAGGATTGTTATGTCTTGCCAATGAATTGACCCTTTTATCATTTAAAACTGTCTTGCTTTGTGGCTGGTGATGCACTACGGTAATGAGGTTTATTTTATCTGATCGTAATATACCTAGTCTAGCCTTCTTTATGATTAGTGTTTGCAAGGCCTATCTTTTTGCATTCTTTTACTTTCAACTGACCTATGTCTTCATATTCAGTATGCAATTCTTACAGAAAACACAGTCCAGTCTTGCTTTTTTATTCAGCTTGATAATCTATGTCTTTAATGGGCATGTTTAGTCCATCAACATTTAATGGAATTATTGATATGGTTGGATTTAGGCCAACTATTTTGCTATTTGTTTTCTGCTTGTCCCATCCTTTATTTTTCCCCCTCTGTCCCTCCTTTCTTTCCTTCTTTTGGTTTGAATACTTTCTAAAATTCTATCTCAATTTCTCTATTGGCTTTTTAGCTAATTCCTCTTTTCATTATTGTTTTTTAGTGTTTCCTCTAGAGATTGAAATTTACATCTTTAACATTCCACAATCTAACTAGAGTTAATATTGTGCTAGTTTATGTAAAATGAAAGATCCACAAATCATATGACTTTATTTATTCCTCATTTTTATAAGTTGTCCTATACATTATGTCTATGTACATTATACAGCCCACAATACAATGATATACTTTCAGTTTAAATAGTATCTGAATTTTGAGCCATTAGGAGAAATATAAAATATAGTGTTTTTTTAACTTACATATTTACTATTCAGAGTGATCTCCATTCTTTTCTGAACATTCAAGTTTCATCTAGGATTATTTCTCTTCAGCCAGAACTTCCTTCAGTATTTCTTTTCGTGCAGGTCTGCAGCTAACGAATATGTATATTTATATATTTTTACTTATCACAAAATGCTGTTATTTCTCCTTCATTCTGGAGTGATATTTTTCTTAGATATAAATTTCTGAGTGACAGATTTTTCTTCTCTTAGAACTTTAAATACATTGTTCTTCCATCTTCTTAACACCATTGTTTCTGATGAGAATTTAGCAATAATTTTTCATTGTTCTCTTGTATATAATGCATCATTTTTTTCTGTACTTTAAAGATTTTCTCTTCATCTTTGTTTTTCAGTAATTTGACAATAATGTGTCAAATGAAGTTTGCTTTGTATTTGTCCTTCTTGGGGTTTGCTAACAAGCTTTTTGAAGAATTTAATTTCTGCCTTTAATCAAATTTTGGAAATATTTTTTTCTTGCCCCATTCTCTCTACCCTGTACCCCTAAGGCTCTAATTTACACATGTGTTAGACCTCTCCATATTGCTCCATAAATCTCTGAGTCCCTTCTCATCATTTTTCAATCTTTTTTCCCTCTGTTTTTCAACTTTATCATCACCAACTCTTTCTTCTGTCATCTTAAATAGGCTATTAAAGGTATCCAGTAAATTTTTTACTTTAGATATTGTATTTTTTAATCCTCAAATTTCCATTTAATAATTTTTATAGTTCATAGTTTTCTGCTGAGATTTGCTAGCTTTTCAATCTTTATGAGCTTATTTTTCCTTACATCTATAGTTATAATAGCTACTTGAAAATGTTTGCTAATTCCAAATTCTGGGTCATCTTGGGTCAGTCTCCATTGATTGTATTTTCTCTTGAATACGAGCCATGTTTTCCAGTTTTTTTATATACTGTACTTTGGGTTATATCCCAAATATTGTCAACGATTTGTTGTAGAGACTCTGGATTCTACTATGCTCTTATGAAGAGAATTTATTTTGTTTTGTTTTATCAGGCTGCTAATTTACTGAATTCAAACTCCATACACTGTCCCAGACCCTGAAATCTCTATTCCATTATTTTAGCCTAGCTAGTAAGATTGGAGTTTCTCCAATTCATGCGTGGTTCATAGCCAGACGATTGGAGTTTATATGCAGTACAGCACATAGTAAAGCTCAATAAATGTTTTAAAATTAATAAATAAAGGAGACTAAATCACACATGAGGCAGCAGAGTCAGGCAGAACTTAGTTCAAATTCCTCCTCTGCACTTTTTTTGTTACTTGATCTTGGGAAAATCACTCAATCTCTCTGTTTTAGGTTCTCTTCCTTCAAATGAAGAGAATAAAAGCTACTTCTCAAGCTTAAGTTGGAGATTGGATTAATTAGGTAGTGTTTGGCATATCAACATGTGAGGACTCTCATTATTATTCCAAGGTTGATTGAGAAAAGTTTCATGAGAAGGGTGTACTGTCGAGCTTTTCAGAGGAGGCAGCAACAATTTTCGTTGGAGGGGAGAATTTTTGGAGGGGTTTAGTATTTGAGGTAGGCCTTGAGGGATGGAAATTATTTAGTTCAAAATACTTACTTCCAGCTTTTCAAATTTATATATTTTGTCCTTATGCATCTCTATAAGTACATATGTGTATATGTGTACATATTTATATCTATGTTTTCTATAGATGTAACTATAGAGATATATATAGATCTAGATATCTATACATCTCTCTATATATGTATATAGCTCTATAGGTGTAGGTAGTATATACATAGATATATGTATATATGCATATATGTATATAGAGAAATCTATAGATATAGATGCAGTTATGGATTTAGATTAGATATATCTATGGATATATAGAGATAAGATAGAAACACACATATACATTTAATAATATACACAAAGAATCAAAATATCATTTAAATGTAGGTCAAGGACAAAGTCAAAAGCCTGAATATAAGACTTTTGCAAAGCTAAAGATGACGAGGAAAGTCATGAAATGTTTGAGTACTTTCCAGAATTATTATACTCCCTCTGTCAGAGATGAGCTAAAATCAGAATTCACATTGTGTCTGACACTTGAAATCTGGATACAAACTTCCTTGTTTCAAAGAATTACAAAATGTGTTCCTCCGAGCTGAGTTTTTGCTCCCTGGAGCTAATCTGATTGTGGCTTCAGATGATGTTTGAAATTCCACTGGTATGCAAAAGGAACAGTCTATATAAAATATGCAGGCCTTCTTCCTCCGTCGTGTCAGATTACACCTTGACAACGTTCTCGGTGGTCTGGTAAGCCATGGTATACTGATATAAGAGATTACTGACCATTTAAAGGCCGTGAAACCCAATGACAGGGAACTGAACTGATATTTTGGAGTTCTGAGTTCTAGCCCTGGCTCAGCTACTTGCTGTGCAAACTTACCCAAGTGAAACAGTATCCCTTGCTCATTTCCGTCTAGTTAAAACGGGGAGCAGGGAGCGGGGGCACTCTCATTTCCCTTCTAAATAATATTTACAGAAATGAATTTGTGAACAGTCTACAAGAAGAATAGGCACTATCATGCTGAAATTTACTTATGATCATGTGGTGCTTTTGGAATTTTTTTCTAAATTGTATCACATTTAGTAACTGAAGGCTAAAGAATTACTTCTAACCACATCATTTAAAAAAAATAATGTGTAATTATTAAAATAAATACTAAATCAACCATATCCTCCATTAGTGACCAATAAATTCATTAAAATAGTTGTTGTAATCAACAACAAGGAGCAAATTGCTGTTTTTAAGTTGAAAGAAATCTAAACTTGTTCACGTAGTAGCAGTTGTATACTGGCAAAAACACAATTTCTCGGGCTTCCCTGGTGGCGCAGTGGTTAAGAATCCGCCTGCCAATGCAATGGACACGGGTTCGAGCCCTGGTCTGGGAAGGTCCCACATGCCGCGGAGCAACTCAAGCCCGTGTGCCACAACTACCGAGCCTGAGCTCTAGAGCCTTCGAGCCACAGCTACTGAAGCCCACGTGCCTAGAGCCCGTGCTCCGCAACAAGAGAAGCCACCGCAATGAGAAGCCCGCGCACAGCAATGAAGACCCAACACAGCCATTAATTAATTAATTTAAAAAAAATAAAAAGGGAAATCTCTTTAAAAATATACAATTTCTCAAATATAAAATGTGTTTGCTTTTACACATAGATCCAGTAATTTTTCTTGACAATTTTAATTTGTTTCTTTTTGATAATCTCTTTTCGAAAGTGATGCTTAAGGATCAGAAATAACCTCTATTAAAGTATTTTCTTTCGGTTCTAGGACTTGGTTTGAGTTACTTTCTTAATCGTGATTATCTTGCAGTCTAAGCCTGAATTGTTCTACTATTTTTATCGCAACACTAATCAGTTCTATTTTTAGAGTTGATTGCAATGAAGAATGATTTGAAAATGTTATCAATGATCCTGATTGCAAAATAAAATTGCAAATTGTTTGCAGAGCTGAGTTTAAAAACAGGCTTCTCTCTACTGTGCCAGGAATGATCACTACCTCTTCAGACCTCCCTCCTGCTGCTGTCATTGGAGAATAATTCATGACTCTGGGACACTCATCCCCGAATTTGTCATTGCCTAGCCATTTGACCTTGAGCGTGTCAACTATTAACTTCTTCGTGTCGTGATTTTCTTCACCTGTTATAACAAGGTAATACCTGTCTTGTCTAAGTCACAGGTTTATCATGAAGATATAATAACTTACTATTTGTGAAAATGCTTTGTAAATCATAAAGAGCTATAGAAGGTATTTTTATTATCTTGGTTTAGCTTTAAAAAGATATTCTGAAGAAACAGTATCACAAACAAGTCTTTTATAGAACCACTAAGTCTAAGGAAGTTCACATAAAAGTAAATGTATTGCAAGCACTAATTCAAGTCCACGGTATAAGCTTAATGGTAAAGAGTTGGGCTCTAAAGTCAGAAAGAATTGTTCAAGTCACAGTTCTTTCTTTTATTGACTCTTTGACCTTGAACAAATCAGAAATTTACTTGAGTCTTCAACTTATGAGTCAAATGCATATAATACCTACTTGATAACCTATTAATTAGGATAGGCTAAGACAGGTGATGCTATGATAAACAATTTCAAAATTTTAGTGGCCTATACAACAAAGGTTTGTTTGCCCTTTCACTCATGCTGTATGTCTTTTGTGGGTCATTTGAGGAACTCTCCTCCACTTCTTTTCACTCTGGAACCTTTTTGGATAGAATAGCTACCACGTAAAATTTTGTTGATAATTAGGGCAGAGGGAAAGTGAGAGCAGGTAATTGTATACTGACTTGGCTATAACTGCATATATTTCACAAACCAAAGAAAGTCACATGACCCCACCCAACTTCAAGGGGGCAGAGAAGTGTAATCCTATCGTAGACCTTGGAGGAGAACTGGAAATATTTGAAGGACAGCCCTAATCATTGTCACAAACAAGTTGTTATAAAATTATATAAATATGAAATGCTTATCACAATGCTTGGACTCAATAATATTTTAGTAGGGTGTACTTTTATCTCAGTTACCTTGTGTTTACACACAGAAATAATTTTGAGATTTCCATCATCTACACTTAAAATACATTGACCGGTGCAGCAGAAAGCTGGAGAATCTAACAGAAACTTTGAGTGTCTAGGTTATTTTGTAATAATAATTTCTCTCCCCCTTAAATATTTGCTTTTCTCCCTTAAAAAATAATCGTAAAGAGAAATATTGTGAGTGTGAAAATATTATATGATATTGCAAAGCAGTTTGAGCTTTTAAGAAGTCCCGGTGTGATATGAACTGAATCTATTTTTTTATTGAGAGATAGCCCAGAGGTATCATTCCTGATGCTTCAAAGAAGGGATAAAACTTGCAAATAGATCCTGCTTTTAAAATGACTTTGCGGTTCTTTCCGTGGAAGCCCTCTGACTGTTCTTCCATTCTGCATGGAGACTGTGATTCAGGTTGACTTTCTGTGATCCCAAAAATATCCCAGCTTCTAATCCTGATGACAATTACAGATAAGCAAGTCAAAGGGAGAAAAATGAAAAACAAAGACACTCATGGAGTGACTAGCATAGTTCCTGGGCATGTACTACACGCACTGGCAATTTCTTTTTAGTTAGACGGTTGGCATATTACCTCTTTAATTTACATTTAGTCCTTCAGTTGTCCATTTTTCTGAAACCTGGTGCCAATTATTCAGGTTATATAAGAATAAATATAAGAATTATATCAGAATAAATATCTAGGCTCTGTAATTTTTTTATGTCAAATGTAAAAGTATCCTGTACAAAATCACAAATGTATAAATTAGTTATATTATATAAAATAATGAATTTATGGAACCATAATGCCCACAAAAGAAGAAATGAGTCATACTTATTTGGTAGCAGCTACTCCCATCCCTCATCCCCCTGCCCCCCTCTGCACAGCTCCAGCACAGGATCAAAAATGTTCATTAAAAAATGAATGACGATGTTTAATGCCCACTCAGGTAGCTGGGTGGTTATGCATGAAACGCTAGACAAGCTTCTTGAATATGGTGCTCCAGATTGAGGTGGCAGCAAGTAGGTAGTATTCTTAACCGGCTTAGAATCAGGACTTATAAAAGAATGGTTGTGAAAATCAGTTCCAGCGAGCGTCTTCATATTTTCTAGCCTACCAGCCCCATGACCAGATGTGTTTAACTACGGGCCTCTTTAGACACATGCACTGGTTTCGAGGTAGCAACTCTCCGTTGCTTTGGAAAGTACTATTTTGGGGGCGTGGGCACAATTAAATATTCAGTTTTATGCAGGTGTTCCATCTCTGACAGGCTTTTCTTTTCTCATCGCCTCCACCCCCCACCTTGTTTCTGTTCCTTTTATTTTTGTAAGTCTATTTGTTGAAGTAGAATTCTGGCCCGGAGAGGCGCAGCATTTGTCAGTGGGAGAAGCTGTGGGTGGGAACAAATGTATTTTTCGAGTCACTGCCTTACTGTGCATTCAGAGCATGACTCCTACTGTCAGGATGGATACCTGTGAGTATTCTTCCCTCGGGGGCAAGCTTCGATACTTAATTTATGGACGAGCTCAGCCTGATTTTAGAAAATACCTGGCGATGTAAGACTAAGAATCAAGGAAAAAGATCAAGTTCTCACAGTAGCTGCTTGCTAATTAATCCCAGTGATTAACCACCTGAGAGAATCATCTCCGAATAGCTGTACTGGGCAGTATTTTGTTTCTATCTTTTTTCCCTCTATCGTTGGCTATCCACAAGCAGGAGAAGACAGAGGATATTTGGAAGTGAATATTTTGACAGTTTTAAAACAATAATCAAGGCTGTAGTGACTTCACCGATTTTTGCTTGGTGAACTGTATCTTTCCAAGAGAAGCGAGACTGCCTTTCTTTTCATTTGCAGCCTTGTTTTCGCTTTGAAATAGTTCAGCTTGGGATATCTTCAGATGTACGCATAAAGCCATATAAAAGATTTTCATAAAACCCAAACTCTGGAGGCAACATAATCAATTCTAGATAGCATAATTCATTTCTTTATAAAGTATGTACCCCGATAAGGACTTAAAAATTTACAATTAATGCTTTCATCATATCGACAAAATCTGAATTAGTCCATTTTACATTATCTAAAGTATGTAATAATTTATTAAGTAGTCTAAAGGGTTCTACTGTATGTATGTTTGTATATGTGCATATTTACAAATAAAGCATTCAAAAATGTACTGAACACCTACTATATGCCAAGCATTATATTATATTTACACACAAACTCTGATGTCTTTATGTATAACATTGTACATTCATATATTTGCCTTAAAACTAATGATGAATGTGTTGGCTAAAATGGTCATAGAATGAACTTTATTGTTCAATAATTATGAGATGCCCTAAAATTCTAACACTCAGAGATCTCTGATAGTATTTCACTATAGGTCACTCTAGGTATTTCTCTCTATATATACATATATAGAAAATTTTCAAAAATGGGATCTACAGACCATTTGGAAATGTAGTATGATTTTAAAAGCCTAAGTATGAATTTTTTTAATAGCATTACTTTTTTATTATCATTACTCTGCAGATGTTTACTCTTAGTGGTCTTGACCTCTAAACGGTCAAGTATACAGGTATTCCCTTTGAAAGGAACTGCCCTGAGGTTCATCATCCAACAGTTCATTAATTCCTTCTGTGGTACAGTCGGAAGATGGAAGAAGCTCAGAAATTCTCCTACTAACTAGACATATGACCTTCAGCAAACATTACCCTTCCCTGGAATTCATTATGTGTATTCATTCAATGAGGGAATTAGAATAAATGACTCCTGAATCTTAATGACTTCATCTAATCTCTCTAGGGAGGTCAAGGCTTCCTCTCAGATATTCACACCATACCCCGCGGTCTGCTAAGATGGGTCCTGGGACAAAGAGGCTCAAAGGAACCCACTCTCATTCTTTCACTCAACAAAAGTTTACTAAGCTCAGCTTCTGCGCTAGGTACTTAAGATATAGGGGTAAACAAGCAGATATGATTCCCCATCTAACAAACTGTATATTCTGCATACTTAAAACTTCCTCTCGTCTAGATTTGAAGGTAATTCAGAAATTCTGGGGGCTTATATTTTGAATATCAGGACAAGAGATCAAATAGGCAGGATTCAGAGTTAAAGCCTAGTTAATAAAGAAAATCCACTTGTTTGGCTTGTTTTCTGTGTATCACTTAGTTTCTGATCTCTTGTGGTTGCTGATGAGATAGCATTCAAGGGTTTAGAGATCCTGAATCTGGTCACGTGCCAACATAGTTCTTTGCAGCTCTAAAAGTCTGTCATATTTTGCTAGGCCTAATATACCATGAGTTTTTGGTTGTTACGTACTTGTTCAAAATCATGATACCAGTCAGCATTTCCAGCACCTGGCACATTGTGAGGGCTTAATATACGTTTATTAAATGAATTAATTACTCAGGTTCCTCTCTTCTCAAAATGCTAAATCCACACACTGGAACACAAAGGTTAGAGGCAGGGGTTCATTTCATCTACCTAGACCTTAGCTAGAAGATACCAATTGCATCCTAGGTATGCAGAAAGTGAAGGCAAATCAGAAAAGGGAAAATGGCCAAAGACTACTGTTCCTTTGCCTTCTAAATCCGGTGCTTGCTTATCATCCATTGAACTGACTGTGAGTGTTCCTGGAGTTGAGGATAGAACAAGGACATTAGAGAATCAGAAAGTTCAGTGCTGTTTCTTTATTGATGCAATCATTTTTATCGAGAGCTTGTTATGTCTTGAGTATGTTCTACATTCTGCAAATTAAGAAGGAAATATATGTTTTCCAATCCCACCCAATTAGATCTTTATACAAAAATAATCCAAACAAATCTCAGTTTAGAATGAGGATAGAATAAGAATGCTATCCCAAAAATCTTTTCTAGGAAGTTAAACACATTTGTGAAATCACATCACTATTTTCAGTATTATCATCTGCAACAAGGGTGTTCTGGTCCTTTATCTCATTGCTATGCTTGTTCTTAGTGCTCTGTTTTTCCAAACCAGTCCCCCCCACCAAAAATAAAAAAGATTATATATATATATGGAGAAAAAATATCAGTAAGGTGAAATTGCTGCAGTATTTTTCTTCTCAACTGTCTGAATTTCGTTTCTTTACCTGTGTGTCAGTTGCCTAGGAAACCTTAGTAGGGTACCATTTGATTGGCTGTCATCCTGGACTTATCATGAGAGTTCTGAGCATAGAAGTTAGAGTGGCATAGCCCCAGATAAGTTGTTTTGAAGCTATAACAATGCATCTCTGTGCTTATTTGCAAGCAGATGCAAACTATACTGAGTTTGAGGTGTCATCATGTTACAGGAAGAACTGTGCATGGAATTTTAAAGACTCTCATAACAGATACTACACAGCACTATTTTCTCAGTACTGCAACCTTGATCTCTTACCAGGTATCCAAGATTTGTTTTCTAACTTGTAGTCTGGGATTCTTAATTTAAGGTCCAAATTTGAGATTCTTAATTGTACTATCCATCCAGACAAGTAGACCTGTCTACTGAGCTAGGGTATTTTACCTGCTCATGGTTGATGATTAAAGTACCTATGATATATTTTCCAGTACTGTTGCACTCATTACATAATGTATTTGATAATTTTAATATCTGTAATAACACTATAATTTATAAACTGTTTATATATACATTACCTCATTCGATTCTTTCTGGAACCTGGGACTTAGGTAGGACAATTCTAATTAGTTCACTTAAAACATGAGATATTAAAGGCCCAAACACATGAAGCTATTTGTGTGTGATCACACAATTGAAAAGTAGCAGAGCTGAAATTCACGTCTGGCTCTGCTGATTAAGTACAGGGCTCTGTCCATAAGAATTTCTAATTGTTCACATCTAATAAAACAGTATGTCCTTGGTGCCTCCAGCTCCAAAATGTATCCCCAATCCATCTATTTTGCGCATTCTCTGTTATATCACTTTTTGTTCCTTCCAGACTTGCACAGTAGACTCCAAAATGGTTTCCTTGATACTATTCTAACTTCCTAAAATTCATTCTCCCCACAGTAGCCAAGTATTTTTAAAATTGTAATGTAGGTGTGTTTGAAGTAAAATTTACATGCCACGAAAGGCACAGATTGTAAAAATACAATTCAATGAGTTTTGATAAATATATTCTTCACATACCTACTACCAAGATTGGAATATAGAACATTTCAGAACTTGAGAAATTTCTCTCGTGCCCTCTTCCAATCCCCATCCCTCAGAGAAAACCACTATTTTGATTTCTTTCACTTGGAAATTATATAAATGAGATCATGCAGTATGCACTCTTGATTCTGGCTTCTTTCCTCAACACAATAGTTTTAAAATGCATCCATGTTGTTGCATGCATGAGGAGTTTGTTATTTTTAGTGCAGTTTAGTAGTCCATTGTAAGCATAGGCCTAAATTTGTTTATTTACTATACTGCTGATGGACTCAAGTTATTTCCTATTTTTTATTATTACACCACAGTAATTTTTTAGTAAAAATTTTATTTTAGAATAGTCTCACATTTACAGAAAAGTTGTGAAAATAGTAAAATGAGTTCCTATATACCCCACACCCAATTGACCCTATTATTAAAATTTTACATTCGTGTGGTCTCTTTGTCACAATAATAAACCAATATTGACATGTTATTATTACCTAAAGTTCATACTTTATTCAGATATCCTTAGATTTTTTTTTTTTTTAGTATGTTCAGTGTACTCTTTTAAAAGAATGAACAGTACATTTTAGGTGTCTAAGCAAATGACTTTGGCATTCTGGAATAGGCTCTTTTGATAACAGAAACTTTTCGGATGGTCTGTCTTAAACAAATTCCTATTCTTTTTTTTTTTTTTTTCACACACACACACTGTATTTTATTTTTACAAGAGATAAATAGACTGACACCAAGCATTGTACATGGATGACCACAACAAAAGCAACAATGATTGCAATTACCAAACATGAAACACACTCATACTATGTCATAATATTGACATTCAGTCCAGTAATCCTCCACTGTAACAGCTCCTTTACTTTGCAGTGAAAATTGATTTGTATATTCTTTGCCTCTGAGTCCTTGTGGAATTTTTTTTTTTTTTTGATATCCTTAGATTTTACCTGATGTTATTTCTCTATTCAGGACTCCATCCAGAATACCACATTAGATTCATCTGAGGTTTCCTTAGGCTTCTCTAGACTGTGACAGTTTCTCAGACTTGTCCTTGTTTTTGATGACTTTGAGAGTTTTGAAGATTAGTAGAGAGGTATTTTTTAGAATATCTCTGAATTGGGCTTTCTTTTTTTTATTATTAAAATGGAGTTATGGGGTTTTGGGAAAATAGCCATAGAGGTAAGGTGCCATTTCATTGCATCATAGGAAGAGTTCATAGTACCAACATGACATCGCTGTGGATATAAAACGTGATCACTTGGCTGAGGCGGTGTTTGTCAGCTTTCTCCACTGTAAACTTATTCTTTTCCTTCTTTCCGTAAGGTAATCTTTGGAAGGAAGTCACACTGTGCACAGCTCACACTTAAGGGGTGGAGAGTTATGCCCACTTCCCCCACCTTCAGGGGGTGGTTTTCTATATAAATTATTTGGAATTCTTCTGCAGAAGAAACTGCTCTTCTCCATTTATTTATTTATTAAATCACTTATTTATATGTAAGTATGGATTCATGCATATTTATTTTATATTTTATGTTATAATCCAATACTATGTTATTTATTTTGCTCCTCAAATTGTTCCAGCTTTGTCCCTCGGGAGCTCTTTCAGTTGGCTTCTGTGCCTTTGCCATACTCTATAGTTGTGTATGGTATTTTATTTTGTTCTGTTTTGTTCTGAGTTCTTCCTTGTTTTCTGGCACTACAGTCTGCCCCAGGCTTATCTTGTATTTACCAACCCCAGTCCCAGAGTCATGCTTTTCTTCAAAGAGTCTTGGCTCCTTTTATTTGGAGAATAGTATTAAAAACCAAGAGCTCCTTTAAGCTCAACTGTTTCTTTCTCAGATTAAAATATTGTAATTTTAATATAGTTTAATTTACCACCCTTTTTTCTTTCCTGAATGTGTTTTTAGTGTTGCATCTAAAAGGTCATCACCCAACATCACATAGATTTTCTCCTGTGTTTTCTTCTATAATTTTTATAGTTCTTCATTTTACATTTACATATATGATCTACCTTAGGTTAATTTTTGTATAAGGTATAATATCTGTGATTAGGCTCATATTTAGACTTCCAAATATTTTTTTTCAGCAGCACTCTTTGAAAAAACTATCCTTTCCAGCACCATTGGTTGAAAAGAATATCCTTTGTCCATTGAATTGCCTGTGCATTTGTTAAAAATAAATTAAATTTGTGTGAGTCTATTCCTGAGTTTTTTAAATTGTCACATTGATCTGTATGTCTATTCTTTCCCCCAAACAAGGTGCTATGATTACTGTAGCTTTATAGTTAGTCTAGAAGTAAGGTAGTTTATTCATCCAATTTTATTTTGCTTCTTACTATCATGTTAGCTATTCTATGTCCTTTGCATCTGCATATAAATTTTAGAATCAGTTTGTCGATATCTATACAATAGCTTGTTAGAATTTTGATTGGGAGAGGGTTGAATCTATAGATCAAGTTGGAAAGAACTGACAACGACACTGAGTCTTCCAATCTATGAACATATATTTCCACTTATTGAGATTTCTTTCATCAGTGTATTTTTAGTTTTCCTCCTACAGATCTTTTGCATATTTTCTTAGATTTATACCCAACTGCTTTTGAGGAGCTAACGTAAATATTTTTAATTTCAAATTCCAATTTCTTATAGCTGGTACAAATAGTAAGCTTTAAAACATAAAGCAATGTCATGTTTAACCACTGCCCTTAAAAGGCAAATTCCTTACTCTGGCCTACAAGACCCTGCCAATCTCTCTAAACTAATCTCAAGCCAGGTTACCTCTTTGATCCTGAAGTTCAAAATGACTCTTTTTAAATTTCTTGACTTATTCCAAGCTTTTTCATGCCTCAGGGGTTTTGCTCTTCATTTTGCCGGGTTTTCTCTTCTCCTAAGTGGTTTTCTCTTTGGTTCTGGCACCTTTCATCCTTCAGGTCTCAAATCAAATTTCAGCTGTCAGAGTGGCCTTCCCTAATCATTCCATCTAAAGTAGCCTCAACTTTTCTTCCTCTGCCCTTCTTCATTTACCTTTCATAGCCTTCATGGTACTTATCACTCTTGGACATTATCTTGTTTATTTGTTACTCTTCTTGGTTATTATCTGTCTTTACCAAAATAGAATATAAATTAGATGAGAATAGAGACTTTGCCTTTTTCATTCACCACCTTATTCCCAGTCCTTATTACCATATCTAAAGTATAGTAGATGCTCATGTAAATATCTTTGAATGAACATATTTTCTTATAACAAGAAAGATTCACCAAAATCAAATGCCTCAACTTCAATGAAATCTTTCTGGAGTCCCTAAACTGGAAGTGATACTCTCTGCTCTGATTTTCCCTAAAAATGTATTCCTTCTTATGTAATAACTTATAGTTCTGCTCGTTTATAGGCATCTTTTATCTCCTGCTAGGCTATAAAATCACTGAGAACAGGGGCAGGAATTAATCATCTTTGTATTCTCCATGTCTTTTAAAAAAAGTATCTTAATTTGAATTTTAAAAAATTAATAGATAGATAGTGAATTAGCTGGTAACTGGAAGACCTTGGATCTGACCCAGACAAATCTCACCGATTAATTACATAACTGTTGGAAAATCACCTCACCTCAGTAGGTCTTATTTTACATTAAGGGAATTAGACTAGATTGGTAATTCTTAAACTATTTTTTTTCTATTGAAGGAGGTATAACAGAAACTGTCAGTGCTTCACCTATACCCCTGGGAACCCTTTACCACTTTCATGAACATCAGATTCTAGTTTGCTTTTACTCCCAACATCTAGAACTTGCCTCTCTTCACTAGAAGACTGCCCTCAGGCTTCCTGAGAAAGCTTTATCTGTAAACTGAGAAAGTCAGAACTATATCCCGCACCTCTGCTCCAGGAAGCCATGAGCCACTGACTAAGGATGCAGAGTATAAATGTTCCAGCTTCTTAAGTCCTGATAACCACAGCTCTGAGTGAGGGTTACACAATCTCCAGAGCTCCCCTATAAAAGGGACCCAACGCTACCCTCTGTAGGACTTTGTTTGATATCTAACCGTTGCTTGGCCCTGTTGCATTCCCAGCCTCACTTCCTCACATGACAACCTGTTTTTCTTGGAGAAATTTCCTCATGCATCACTTTTCCATGAATACTCATCTCAGAACCGCTTCTGGGGAACTCAACTTGAGACTTGAGACAGTGGGTCAGACTTTGAAATTCTGCTAAAAACCATGGCTTCTCTTCAGGAAAAAAAAAAAGCATTATATTATTCATGCAAGGTTATTTATATAATCTATGGATTTTAATTTAAGAATCCCTTGACTAAAAATCCCTAAGGTAACGAACGTCTTGTTCTTAAATTCATTCATTCCTTCAAAAATGTTTATTAAGAATCTACAATATACCTGTCAGCATTGTAATTCCCGAGGACACTGGAGTGAACAAAACCAACCAGAACCTTGCATCTGAGGAGTTCATCTTCACATGGAGGAAGATGATAATAAACTGGGTAAGAAGAAGATGAGGAAATGTTAAGTGTTAAGATAATTAAAATAGATAGAAAGCTAGTAAGCGACTACCTTATGTATGATGAGGAAAGGAGACCTCTGGGAGGATAAGGCATTTAAGCTGCAATTTTAATGACAAGCAGGAACCAGTCATATAAAGATCAAGGGGTGGCAACACAGGCAGAGGGAACAACCAGTGCAAAATCTCTAAGTTAGGAACAAGCTTGGTTAAGTCTGAGGATCCAAAAGGTTTGAGTGTCTAAACCATAGTATGCAAAGCAGAGAACAGTATGAGATGGAGTTGAAAAAGTGGTCGGGCACTTGTTGATAGATGGTAAATAAGGGTAAGGAGTTTGGATTTTGTTCTAGATAAAGTGGAAATAATGATAATCAGTGCTAGTCTTCTACAGGAACATTCTACTGCTAAGTGCTATAGTATGGGGTTTGGACTCTAACTGTACTTTAATCAGTTCCATTGATACCACCCCTTTACTTTTCTTTCCTTACATACCCCTTCTTTGTTACCTGACTATAAGTTAATGGGTCCCTGGTTCCTCCCTGCTAAGTCTTCCCTTACAGGAGAAAAAAGGAAATGACAGGATGAGTAATTGTATAAACTAAAGCCATCTCTGAATGACTCTAACTCCATGAATAATGAGAATCTCCCTGAAAATTTACACTGATCAGATGAACCATCCTTGACCTCTGACTAGCTCTAGAGCTAGGCTTTTGTTCAGAGGATCGTCACATTAAGGTGATAAAATCTTAGAGCATCCAGGGTATATGTTACTGCTATCTTCACTTTTGTTTATGTTGGGTGGGCAGAGATTTGGATTGATGGCCATGGTTAGCATTGATTTCATATGGATTTAATTTCAAAGAAAAAAGCTACAGATGCTCATTTACTTAAGTCCGTAAAATTCGGTGGAAGGTTGTCTAAAAGCACAGTAGATATGAACAGAATTTCAAATTCAAGCAAAAAAAAAAGTCACAGTATGGCTTCTGAAATATTTTTTATTCCAATTCTTTCACTGGCACCATCGTAGTTATTCTGCAACTCATGCCCCCTAACAGGAAAGGAGTCTTTCTGACAAAGCAAGCTTGATAAGACAGCTGGAGTTTCTTGGAGAATGTTGACCAAAGTAATTACTGTATTTCTGACAGCAGCTGTAAAGATTTGTTGCTAAAAATTTAACCCCTGACTAACTGAATTCAAAGGAATGGTCATATTTTGCTGACACATATGAGGATATTACTTTAAAAATATGAGCTATTTAATTAGATTAAGAGCATAATGATTTCTTCCTTGATACCCTGGGTTCAAAAGCTTTGCAAAAATATTTATATAACAGATGAAGGAAAGTGATTCTCTTTAGTGGCCTGCTTTTCCCTGCTCTGGTTTCCATAGTTGTATGAACCCTAACATTTAGCCTACTTGGCAAGCAACAAAACGTAATCTGCTTTTGGATACAGTTAAGCTTGAAGCAATATGGAGGTAATATAGTGTAGAATGCAGTGCCTTCTCTAATCCTAGGTTGCTAAAATTATCTCTAAAATTTCTGTCTCCTATAATTCTCCTAAATTATCAAAACTCATTGTTTTGCAACAACAAGTTGCCACATATTGGCTGAGTACTATTTACAAGATACTAAAAACTAATGGATTACAAAGAAATATAAAACATGATTTCTGCCTTCATAGTTTATGCTACAGGTATGGCACTGAGCTGTATGGAAAAATAACTATCAAGAGTAGGTAATAAATTTACAGGCATCATCATGATCAAAAGTTTATTATTTAGAGCCTGGTTGCTATGCAGGAGGATTCTGAATAATATTCAAATAAATGATGTGCACAACATCGTTTTAGGAATTTTGCTGATGTCAAACTATGAGAATAAAATGCTGCCTTGATTATAGCACAAGTGTTCATGGTAGTCATAACAGCAGTAGGAGAGTAGGTAGTATAAGAATAGCAAACATTTACTAATCAGACACTACATGTCACATGCTCTACATTGATTATTTCTAGCCCACTCAACCATCCTATGAAGTAAGTGCTGTGAGCCACATTTTTACAAATGAGAACTCTGAGACTCACATCCATCCCAAATTAGG
Source organism: Balaenoptera physalus (assembly GCF_965194825.1). NCBI lineage: Eukaryota > Metazoa > Chordata > Mammalia > Artiodactyla > Balaenopteridae > Balaenoptera > Balaenoptera physalus. Next base: position 36,344,579 of record NC_138890.1, read on the forward strand.
AATTCAATCCGAATTACAAGGTCAGGACTCCTTGTCTCTGCCATGATGCCTTTAAACACATCAATTCAGGCTTCAGGGAAGAGACTGGATCGGAAATAAGTTTAGCACATATGAAACTTGATTCAAACATTCACCCCTAAAGGAAGTATCCATTTATTGTCTATAAATCAACCTAAAACCTTTTTTCAGATCCCCAGCATGTGGAACATCACATCGGTTATTTTTATTCCACCTCCGGCCATTTGTACCGAGGTTGTTGAATTTGTTTAAAAATGGGCAGGAAGCAGCTTCCCTCCTTGAATGCTTAAGATTCCGTAGTTTATGTGCTGAACTTGGGGTGCTTGCACCTCTGGCAAGGCTGGGAGCTCTGTTGCTAGGCTTCCAGTGCCCTATATACAGCACTCAGCCATCCCCCTCAGGCATGTGACCTCAGACCTCCATCCCCTTCCCAGGCAGGGGATTCTCCTGACTGCTGCTGTTTCTCAAAGGGCCACTGCCTCCTCCTTCTCAAGAAAACCAGCACAATTCTTCTCAATGGTTTATGCCTCAAGAAAGCAAAAAACAGACTAGGATGTGTCTTGCAGGTCACCTTTCTTTCAGCCCAGAAACAGAAATCTCTCCTGAGACAAGGAGACACACAGGGTCATACTATCTTTGTGAAATGGATAGAGGTGGGAAAGGACCGTGAGGAAAGAAAGCACATTAGGATCTCACTGAACCACTCTGTCACATAACCATCAAAGACAAGTAGGAATGAGACAGGCAAAGAGGACTAGATAGGGCATAGTTCACCTGAGATTTTACTGGCCTCTGTGTAGAGTCTTGCTACCCAAGTGTGGTTCTAGCATCAGCAAGCACTGTATCACATGGGAATTTGTTAGAAATGTAGAACCTCATTGCAATCCCACCCCAGACTCAACACTAATAAAGGTGCTCTGTAATAAATACTAATAAATATATACTTTAACAAGATTCCCAGATGACTTGTATACGTATTATAGTTTGCCCGCCAGTATAGAGGGCAAAAAGCACAAAGTAAGTTCAGGGTACAGTAAGTAGATCATTTGGCTAAAACACAGGGTTAGTGCAAGAGAAAAAGTTTGACATGTCTAGAAATGATGGCTGGTCCAGACAGTCAAGAGACTTGAAAGCCATGTTTAAGGAATTAGAAGTTTTCCTGTAGTCATAGGGAGCCAGTGGAAGTTTTTGTGCTGAAGAATGACATAATTAAAGGGATGGCTTAGGAGGATTTTTCTATCAACTTTGGAAGAAGGAGGACCATTTGTGGAAGAACATGATGATCTGTAATCTCAAATTGTCTCTGTAAGGTACCCCTTCAAGTCCATTAGACACTTTCAGAAATACATAGGCTTTTTCCGGCTGCTGGGAGACTATTAAATGTACTAACATTTTATGATGCAAAGATGTGCCTATTAATAATTTGAAAGAGTAATTTTAGCTTTTGGCGTCACTGGGTTCTGCAAAGAGGCAGTGGTAGCTACAATCCCAGGGATAAGAGAATGTTCATAGCCAGTTAGAAACTAACACCAAACAGACAGAAAATGTAGGGCAAACAGGGCCCTGGGAACACAGTAGATGAATCTTTCACGTTTCTCAGCGCTGCAGTTTGTACCTCCTTTCACCTGCCCTTTGGCGATTTCCCCACTTATTTGAATTCTTACCTGAGGTAGTTCAAGATGCAGAGTGGAGCTAGATGTTGTCATCCTCTAGGTCAGTGGTTTGCAACCATCACTACACATTAGAATCACCCGGGAAGCTTTAAACACTGCAGCTGCCCAGCCATACCCACAGACCAATCAAATGGTAATTTCTGGTCGTTCTAACAATCAGCCAGGTGTAGCTAGAGCCAAGTAAATGCCCTCAAACTGAAAATTACAATAAAAGAGAAAATGTTCTTCTGGTTCAGTGTGTGGAGTACAATATAAGGGTTACCTTTTATTAAGTCTATGATATATGACAAACACTGAGATCTGTGTTTCACGTGCATTATCTGTTTAGGCCCCCACCCCCACCCCAGATAGCTTGTGTGTCAAGTAAGATTTTTACCATAATCCCCAGTTTACAAAACAGTAAACTGAGGCTCAAAGAAAAGAATGCACTTGCCTACACTCAGGAAGCCGTCGAGCCAGGATTCCACCTAAGTGGGCAAGACTTAGAGCCTGATGCTTGGTCCAAATCACAGATTCTGAGAATTATTTGTGAATTCATTCATCCTTCCCACTCTGAACCAAGGCTACTGAATACAAAGTATTTTTTTCAATATTATGAAAAGAGTGTATTCTGTGATTCAGTCTGCGAATGCTCCAATTTGTTTTGGCATGATGGGTCATTTCTAAAAGCCATCAGTATATAGTGTGGTGCCTTGCCTGCGGCAGGCATTCAATAACTGCTTTGTAAGTGATGAAATACGTGAATTCATGGGACTTTTCAAAAGAATACGGAGACATCTGATTAAATCAATCCTATCACTGAAAAATACACATGAGAATGTCTTTTTAACAGCCATTGCCAGTAGCTCCACCTTAACTTGGTTTACCTACCAAATAAGGCCAAGTCTCTGTACTTTCGGTCTCACTTGCTCACTTTCCTCCAGCTACATTGGAGCTCCTCAGTCAGTCTTTTTCCTGTCTCCAAATGGGGGAGACACCACGCTTGCTGTTCTCTCCACTGGACTCACCTCCTCCTACTCCTCTCCCCATTTCCCACCCAACACTGTCTCTACCACTCTATGCCTGGGTAATACCTTCAGATTCCAGTTTAAATGTGATTGTTTTACACAGCATATAATGACTTCTCACCACCCCTTCTTCCCATCATTTTCCCTCACTATTCCCCTTCTTTTCTTAAAACACATTATCACAATTTGTTATTATGTATCTACTTGTAGGCTTATTTATTCAATAACTGATTCCCCACTAAAATATGCCTTCCTTGAGCAAAGGGATAATGTCTTGCTTTCCACTGTATTTCTGTGCCTAAAAGTACCTGGCACACAGTAGGTGCTCAGTAAAAGCATTGAACATTAAGTGTTTTTAAGTAACTGGTTAAATTTCTAAAAATAACATTGTTTTTTTCTTAATTCCCAGTCTTACTAAGGGATCTAAATTATATATACAGTAGTCCCCACTTATCCACGGTTTTGCGTTCAGCAGTGTCAGTTACCCATGGTCAACTGCAGTCCAAGAAAAGTAGATGGAAAATTCCAGGAGTAAATAATTCACAAAATTTTAAATTGTGCCCCCTTTGACTAGTGTGATGAAATCTCGTGCCATCCCGCTCTGTCCTGTCCTGGATGTGAATCTTCCCTTTGTCCATCACATCCCACCTTTCAGTCACTTAGCTTAATGAGTCATTCTTGGTTATCAGATTGGCTAGTACGCTATTGCAGTGCTTGTGTTCAAGTCACCCTTATTTTACTTAATAATGGCTCCAAAGCACTAGAGTAGTAACGCTGGCAATCCCGATCTGCCAAAGAGGAAGCTGTAAAGTGCTTCCTTCAAGTGAGAAGGTGAAGGTTCTCAACTTAATAAGAAAGTCGTATGTGATGTTGCTGAGGTCTATGGTGAGAATGAATCGTATATCGATGAAATTGTGAAGAAAGAAAAAGAAATACACAGTAATTTTAAACTATCACACCTTGGACTATAAAAGTTATGGCCACTATGTGTGATAAGTACTTAGTTACTCTGGAGAAGGCATTAAATTTGTACAATAAGATATTTTGAGAGAGAGAGAGAGAGACCGCATTTACGTAACTTTTATTACAGTATATTGTTTTATTATTAGTTACTGTTGTTAATTTCTTATTGTGCCTAACTTATAAATTAAACTTTATCATAGGTATGTATGTATAGGAAAAAACGGTATATATAGGGTTTGGTACTATCCATGGCTTCAGGCATTCACTGGGGTCTTGGGATGTATCATCTGTGGATACGGGGGTACTACTAGACTTGTTTTTTCTCACTTCAGTGTTTTCAACTGATGCTTAAAAGTAAATCGCCAACTCAATATGTAGTACTTCCATTCAGTAGCCTACTAGTTTTTTTGAAAACCATTTACCTACAGGAAATCAGTAAGGATCAATGTATATTCAGGAAAATTCCCTGGAGGCAGAAAGTAACCAGAGGATGAGTCCATTTTGAGACAGGGGTTTTGTGATATGATCTGTTAATCTAGGGGACAGAATATTTTACTTCAGCCAATTTCCTGGAATTTTTCAATAAACTTTAAAAGAACTAGTTAATTTTCACATATAGATATACTACTCTCTTGCAGTAATTCACCTTAAGATATATGCAATGATGACTCAGACTCCATATTTGTTTGGACAGTAGATTCCATTCAGTGCTGAAACAGTGTGAACTCTCAAGAAGTTTCTGTGGGATTATTTTCTGATTTTTAATCATCTGTCTATTCATTTAGTCAATTTAGTTCAATAAGCATTGATAACATGTTTACAAGGTGACTTACCCAATGTTCCTTGATATTGGAACGTAGAAGAAACCTATAACAAGGTATTCAAAGAACTCCTAACCATATCAAGGTTACAGGATAAAACCCATGATTTGGAGTAGGGGAGAGATTGCAATGGAAAAGCATAGGAGACAGGATGTAATAAAGGGAGATACGGAGCACACAAGGACCTCAGTTTAATATTGCCACATATGTCAAGCCCACAGCTAACATCACATTCAATGGTGAAAGGTTGAAAGCTTTTCCTTTAAGATCAGAAACAAGTGTGTCCACTCTCACCACTCCTATGCAACATAGTACTATAAGTCCTAGCAAGAGCAGTCAGGCAAGAAAAAGAAATAAAAGGCATCCACATAGCTTAACGACAATCAGCTTTGAAATCACCTGACATCTGTTTAAATTCTGGTTCTGATATTTATTAGCTTTGTCAGTTTCCATGGGCATATTAATAGTTACCTCGATGAATAGTGTTAAGGATTAAAATATGCAAAGCGTCTCACATAATATATCTCAAAAATGTGCAGTTTTCTCTCTGATTTGAGGAAGAAAAAAGCAGTATTAAGTCAAGGAAGAAAGATCCATGGAGAAGGAGAAATTTGAAGTTTAGTCATTTATTCAATATACATTTTACTTTAGACCTATTATGTGTCAGATCCTTTGGATACTCTGTCAGAGAAGATAGACATGATTTCTTGAATTTTATATTTTAGTAGGAGAAAGTAGACAATAAGCAGGTTGAATACAGTTCAGAAGAGAAGGCCATTAAAGGCTATACTGTGATAGAAAGAGACTTGACCAGAGCTGGAGAAGCACAGGGATAGCCACTCTGAGCAGGTCCTATGTGAGATGAGACCTGGACATGCAGCTCATCATGGGAAGATCTCGGGGAAGAGTCTTCCAGGCAGAGGGGCAGCAAGGACAAAGCTCAGAGGCAGGAGCCTGCTTGGTGTACACGGCCACTGTCAACGGAGGGAGTGAAGGAGAGAGAGAGTGATTGACATGAGGTTCCAGGAGTAATTCTGGGCTCTAACACAGAGTGCCTGGAAGGCCGTGGAGCAAAAGGATTTGACTAGTTGCACCTGTTGCACCTCCTCAAGTCATGCAGGAGAACACTGCAAGTTAATTACCATAGAAGAAAAAAAAGCGTTAAAGCATAAGAAGGAAAAATGAGCCTGGCTGAAATATAAATTCATCATCTGTGTAAGTTCATAGAACAGTACTTTAGATTTAAGCAAAGGAAATTTGATGCCATAATTACTAGTTTTTCTTAAAAGGTACCTATGACTGTCAACAGAAGTTCCTCACCAATTCTAATGCCTTCCACGGCTTGTTTCTTCATTTAAGGATTCAGTTTTCTTCTTGGTCAAATCTTAATGAAACAGTGCTGACAAATCAAGTTCTTAAATTCCAAATGCATTATATTCTACATGGAGAACCCTCCTAAAAATAAAGTATTAGGAATGCAGAATTTATATTTTTAAACAGCCTGTCTGCTTTGAACTTTTTATATTACTAAGCAAGAGACCTTACATTTTTTCTCTGTTTTTCCTTATCCTTTTCCAGTCGCAGAGGCAGATTCAATGGTTTATGGAATCCACATGCATAGTATTAAAACGTGGTGAAGAATGATATATACTTCTTTCAAGGCAAGTAGACATTATTTAAACAATAGGTGTTTTCAAAACCATGATACTCTGTCCCTTTGCTTTCTTTAAATTGATTTGCAAAAAAAAAACAAAAAACACCAAAATGTTGGAACCTCCCTAAATTATCAGAGCTTTTTCTTTTATAAGCTTATAATACCACCACTTTAGAATGTATATTTTTCTAAGTTTATAGTAGAGTGCCAACATGCTTCCCACTGCTACCCACAGTGTACTCTACCTTCTTCCTTTGTAGTTGCAGAAAAGATGACTGACCTCCCGCATGTTTGTTTCGTATATGTTTGTGAAGAGAAATAAGCTAACATATATTAGTTTAGGGACAGTGCTCAACACAGAGTAAGTCCTTGATAAATGCGGATTCCTTTTCCATAGTTCAGGAAATTTCTGTTTCAGAATCAGGTTCCCTTACATCTTATATGCTAATGAAAGGTAATGGAGTTAGTAGGTCCTTCTACCCTGTTTCTTAGCCCAGATGCTAAGAACATCAGACACCTATCCCCAAATCCCTGATCTCTATGAAGCTTCTAACCAGGATAAATGTTTATTTCTCTAATTACCTTGATGACTGATATTACCAATCTGTTCTTGACCTTGGTAATAAAATTTCTTTACCTTCACCCTGTTGATCTAGATTCATCATAAGGTCTGATCTCTACTTGGCAACCTACATCTTTCTTGATTCACCTTAATATTTGAGAATTTCTATATCTTAACTGTTTGGGTTCTTCTATAGGGTTAAGACAGAAGCAGACTGACCTAAGTTGGAATCTTGATTATAATATTTACTGGTCAAGTGACCTTGGGCAAGTCCCTCAGCTTTTTACAACCTTAGCTTCCTCATCTGAAAATGGTAGATGACAAACCCACCACCAGAGACTAATATGAAGATTAAATGAAGTAAAGCATATTAAGCACTTATCACAGTGGCTAGCACAATTATGTTCTCAGGCATTTAGTTAACAACAGCAATGTAAAACACAGACACACAGAGAGAGAAAGAGGGACAGAGACAGAGAAATCGGTTTAATCATAATGCAGACCCAAACATTACTACAAATGGTAATGTTAGGAGATCTGGCCTGGGCAGAGTAAGGAATGTTACCATCCACTTTACCTATATGAAGAAAGGAGTTAAATTACAGCTATAATGACCAAAACCAGGTATTTGAACCAAGTTCATATGATAAATTAAAGAAACAGGAATTCATATTAGCCACCCCCTACCCCTCCATGATCGAAATCCTACCTGTCATTTAAGGAAGATAAATTGAGAAACGTCTCTCTATCTTCTCCTCTTTTGCATGTTTCCTTCTTCCTCAGCTTACATCAGTATATGAACTTGTTCCATCCAAATAAGAATCCACCTCAGTGGAAAAGGATATACAAATATATTTTGAGGGAATTTATGTCAGTGGGCTCTAAAACAACAACAACAACAAAAAACCCAAGACAGACTCTGCTGATGCTCTGTAACACTGTGGATTGTTCAAAAGTAAAATTGTCTGCCCCCGGCATTGTCATTCATCACGTTGCCTCAGCGGAATTGCAATCTCAGAGGAAGTGGGAAGGGGATGAGAAGCGAGAAGTGACATAAAATGATTAGTTCTGCTCCACAGATGCAGGATGCTGGCATGTGAGGACCAAGTCAAGCATCTTAGTTGTGAATTTGTTTGTGAACGTGACTGTGATTTGCACCATGAGGAAAAGATGAAAAGAACATGAAACCACATTTTAGGACTGCATGTGATGGTGAAAAAATAAGCAGGCTATATTTTATTCTTTGTGTTATTTCCTAACAACTTTACTGAACCTGCAGACACCCTCCCTCTCCCTCTCCTCCATTCATGCTTCCACATGCGTTCCTGTTAATATTAACCCCTCTACTAAAGACAAAATAAACACAACATAGTTACTGTGAGTCAGAAGGATTCAACATTCATTTTCATTGTGGCCTTCTCAAATCAGGGCAGTTCAGCATGGTGGTTAAAAGTGCTAACTCTGGAAGCAGAATGACTGAATGTGAGTCTCAGCTTTGCCTTTACGTGCCCTGTAAACTTGGGCAAGAAGTTACTTGACTGTACTTTGTCTCAGTTTCCTCATCAGACTTAAAAAAAATGTTGAGGATGAAAATAGACCTACTTCATAGGCTACTCAGTTCTGTAGTTGTAGCCTGAAAGTAAGCATAGACAATATCTAAACTAATGAGCATGGCTGTGTTCCAATAAAACTTTATTTATGAAACAGAAGGCAGGGCTGGATTTGGCCAGAGAGCCATAGTTTGCCAACCCCTGACTTAGGTCTTAGAATTTTAGGTCTGGGAGGAACTTTTGAGAGATCACCTAGTTTGACACCCTCATTTTACATATGAGACAACTAAGAGACAGGATGACACTGTAACTTGTCCACTTTCTCCCCGCTCCCCCAATCACACAGCTAGTGTTTTTAAAAAAAATAAAACTAGTTCTTGTTCTTACACAACTCATGCTATGCTCATCTTTAGAGTTCCAATAATGATGTCTGATTTTCTAGAAGTAAAGATTTCCCCCTGTTATGCATCTCAAAGTTCCAGTGGTCTTAGGTTCATTCTCCAGAAGCAGACCAAGAGAGGATTCATGGGCAAATGATAAGCAGGTAGGGGAAATAAGACAAGGGAGGGAGAGTGAGCCCAAACAAGGGTGAGATTTCAAGCAAAAGCTATTCAGAGGATAAACTTGAGCCTCATTCCACAAGGGAACTCTGGAGTGTAAGTTGTTTAAGAACTGTTTTATTTCCCACCTGATAATCATTGATTAATCGGTGCCCTGGGAGGCTGCAAACTTTCCAGGTATTTCCCAGTGGCCCACGGCTGCCACAGTAGCCCAAAAGTAGCATACTGAAGAGGCTGCATGCAGGTACTGGCCACAGAAATCACTCCCCAAAGTATGTTATATGTGTGTGTTGAGGTGGGGTTGGAATACAAAAATGATCTGAGGGAATTTGGGCTGAGCATTTGCATTGTCTCCTGCACGATCTTAATAACAGAGGAAAATAAATAAATGAACTTGTTTGAAGTTATAGACCAGAGATTCCTGCTGCAAACTAGGTATTTATTTAAACTTTCTTGTTTTATCTGTAAAAATTTATATGAATTTGGTATTTTACCTTAACATCTCAATGATTACTGGAAGGTCTTTCCAAATCTATGAATTTGATTTGCTGTCTTCAAAAGCTGTTATAGCTGATACTTGATTTTTTTAAGTTTTAAACTTTCTTTATCTTTTTAAACACTTTATCATCATTCTCTTTCTCTGTCTCCTGGTAGAATGACATTTTTAGTCAAAATAACATCTTAATGGTTTTCTTTTCTAGTGTCCCATTTATACTTCCCTCTCCATATGGAAGGATGGAAAGGGCCAACCCGCTCCTTGTATACCACATAATCCTAGCTCCCAAGAGGGGAGAAAGAACAGGCAAGCATTCATTTTACTATTCAGGTTTCTTACCATAAATTCTTTCTTTTTAAAATTAATTAATTAATTAATTGATTAATTAATTAATTTATGGCCGTGTTGGGTCTTCGTTTCCGTGCGAGGGCTTTCTCTAGTTGCGGCAAGTGGGGGCCACTCTTCATCGCGGTGCGTGGGCCTCTCACTATCGCGGCCTCTCTTGTTGCGGAGCACAAGCTCCAGACGCGCAGGCTCAGCAGTTGTGGCTCACGGGCTTAGCTGCTCCCAGACCAGGGCTCGAACCCGTGTCCCCTGCATTGGCAGGCAGATTCTCAACTACTGTGCCACCAGGGAAGCCCCATAAATTCTTAAGTCCTTTTCTAGTCTAATTTTAAAAGAATCTAGGATATAAGATTTCTTCCCCAAGTCAGTCCAACTTCACGCTAAGATTAAAATGATCTATGATGCCATGCCATTCCTGCCAAATATTCTCGTGCCCCTTTGAATATACAAGACCCTCTCAAATCACTAGTGCCATTTACATGATATGTGAAGTGTTCTGTTTTTTGGCTTGTTTGTTTTCTTTCCTGGTAAAGATCTCACTATATTTTCCTAGTAGTATTTTTCTTTCCCTTCTCTATTACTCCTTAACCCATGACTCACCTTTATTGTTTATGTTTGTCTACAGTTGCTTTAATACTACTGCAAAATTGAGTTGCCTGCAAAGCCTAAAATATTTACTATCAGAAGAAGTTTGCTGATCTCTGATCAAAATGATGTGGCAGCTATAATATCGCTGATAAATGATTAAAGGGTGACTGGATTCCAGGGAACCCTACCTCTATCTACATAATTTGAAATCCTCATCCTGATATCAAGGTTCTCCACATCGTGGCTGACTTTGCCAGCCGTTTATCTCTCTACTTTAGCCAGACACTGATTTGCTGATGAAGAAACTTACCTCAAACTTCCCCATTGCCTGCTAATAACTACAATTATATTTTACCCATCCTTTATGATTCATATCGGAGAGCATCTTGTCAGCAAAGGCTTTCCCTTTAATTCTAACCATGTGATCTCTTTTTCCTGCAGTCTCCTTGGATTATGCTCTTCTAAGTTTATGCTTTTCTTGTAACATTAATATTCTACTGCTTAATCATTTTTGCTAGGTTCCTCACCCTCACCTGCTACAATTTAGCTCCTAGAGGGGAGGAACGTTGTCTAATTCATCTTTTTGTTCCCTGTGAAACTGAGCACATTTCCACGTGAATAGTTGCTGAGTATATTCACTGAATTGCTAAATTAGATTCTGACATCCTATGTCATAGGACGACCCTGTTGTCTAAAGACGTTCAGGTTCACCTCTCATCTCCTGTATTCAGATCACTCACACTAGTAACTTCTGATGATCATAGATTCCTAAGAGTTAGAAGGCCCTCACATCAGTCTAAACTATGACAATTTCTCTTACAGAATGTTGACAGATTGTTCCTGCCCAAACTGTGTAGTCAAAGATTGCCAAATGTTTGCATACCGCCTACATTATTTTTGTCAAATCCACATACCACCTGCTCTGCTATTTTATCAATATTTCCTTTTATTTACTCACCTTTAACTTAAATAAATGTGCTTAAAAGAAAGGTGATATCACTATCTTTTGTGGAATCTAGTATTGTTGACCAAAAATGAAATATAGTCATAATGATAAAAACCAATGATCTGCATCTGAAGACTTACTCCTGTCAGTTAAAATGGATAAGTAACGAGTCGTAGAAGAATGCTGACGGCATCTTGGCATCAAACTGACTTTCTTGTCTATGTCATATCCAAAATCATCTCTTGAACCATCAAGGATCTGCATGCCAACTTCTAGATAAAGTGTATGGCTGGAGCATACCAAATTTCCGAAGTACTCACTGCTTCTTGTTGATATATCCTTGGCCCCAACAGCTAAATCATTTAATTCTAAACTCCTGTTAAGATAAGTTGTATCTTAAAAAGTAAACATTGGGAGCTATTGATTGTTGGACTTTCTGGCCTGAAAGGGACTTTCTTTAGTTTATAGACATGGCTATGCTCTAGGCCACCACATACCGTAACCCTCAGTAGGAACACTTTCACTCACAGCTCGTAATCGCTTATTTGAACCTAAAACTAAATTATTCTTCTCAGGAACTAGGAACAAAACATGTTTTCATGTAGTTTCTATTACAGGAGGATTATGCTAAAACAAATGGAAGGAAACAGCGGTTATTATCACCTACTCTTTAGGTTTCCAGTTAAAGAAAACCTTCACTCTGATAGACATTGACTAGTTTTTCTCCATTCCTCCTTTTCTGGAGAGAAGCTTTTCTTAATCATAATCATAAAAAATCACTTTCAGAATATTGTGAAATGAGGATAATATTAGAACTTACCTCATAGTATTTTGTGATAATTAAGTGTAGTATTTAAATTTAAAAATTAAGTGAAGTGTAATATTTAACTATGACACATAAGTCATTGCTGATAATAAATGACCTTTCCTGATACTTATATTTAACAGTATAAATATAAGTATCAGGAAAGGTCATTTATTATCAGCAATGACTTATGTGTCATAGTTAAATATTAAACAAGGGTGAATTTTAATTATTAAGGAAAATCATACGTTAAAACTAAGTAGGAAGAAAATATCCTATGATTATAAATATGAGAAATATTTTATTTAAATGCTTAATTAGCAAAAAAGGTTGTTGTAGAATTCATTCTTCCAAAAATTTACTTATTTAGCTAATACAGATAGGTCTTACTGTGAATAAGTGGAACTAATGCAATTATTTGACATTAACATTACAGTATTTTTACTAACAGGTCTCAGTTACCCAAATTTTCAGTTACTGAGTATCTTTATCCTTAGTCATTCTTGTTCATAATTTTATTAAATTTTTCCATTGATTCTTACAAGTATTTATTTATGTCATGACTGTTTTAAAACAATTTTCAGGATGATTGTTTCATGCATGACTATGTGAGTTGCTGAAATCTGAGTAGCAATCATCCACCCATCCACTCTTGAAACGAATCTGAGAGACCAGATGTCCTAGACTGATGCCTCCATTCATTGAGCCTTGTCAGCCAGTTGCAAGGACATTCATGTAAGACAGATACCGTGAGTGTGGATCCCTCTTCCATCACATCCAAGTCGCCATGAAACAATTTATTTATCAACAAGATATGCTTAGTAATAACACCTATCCTACCTTTAGTAGACATCGTGGCTTTTATCTGTTCATCATCCATGCTTCCTCTTCCTGGAGAGAGCACATTAGTGACCTTTCTTTGGGTAATCATTCCTCAACCTTTCCCAGTCCACAAGGTTTGGATGTGGTTTACCCCAGCTTCAGGACCAGGGGTGAACACACACCCATCTATCAGAGCAAGTAATACGTTGAAGGTAGAACTGTGATCCAAGTGCACTGAGAGTGTCCTGTCTTGTAATTTTAGGGGAGTTAGTAAATTGCTAATCCTCTCAGGGATGCTAAACCAGAGCAGCTGATGGTCATCTTTGGAAGAGAGCCTGTCTGAGAATGAAGCCAACTTTCGTAAAACAGAATTAGGAGATGAAGTAGTTTAAGCCTCTGAATCCACGTGTAGCCAAAGCTGAACACCCTTAACTTTTTCGGTTACATGACCTAATAGTCACTTCCTGTAGCTAGTTTGAATTTGGTTCCTGTCACTTTCAACCCCAAGGGCACTGAATAATGCACTACTGAATAATAAATACACTTCAAAGAATTAAATGAGTAATCACTGGTGTTTATCACAAAGTGAGCCAGCTAGTAAGCAAGCACTCAATAAGTATTAGCTATCAGTAAGAACTGTAATTACAATTTATCAATTACTGAGTGCCTTATACATGTTAGGCAAATGTACTGAGCTTGGGGAATAATAAAAACAAGAATAAAAAATTTCCTTGTAGAATTAGCAAATGGAGATGTTTCCAAAGGGGATTTAAAGGAAAAAACAAAACCAAAACAGAAACAAAAAAGCAAGACACTACAATTGACATTAGGTGCCTAGAAGTAGGGAGAGTAAGTTTGCCTGAGGCTGGAGACAGCTGGAGCTTTTTAAGACCTTCATATGCCCAAGTTCTTTAACTTTTGGAGGCCCCTTGACACATAACATAAAGCACATTAAAATGTACCTTTCCCATATGAAATGTGAATTTGTGAATAGTATTAAATTTTTATAGACTTTTAATTAAACATTAATTAATTTCAACATTTGCAGCTTTTTAAAATTTGGACCCAATATGTACATTGGAATTCCAACATTTTTTATAGGCCCTCAAAAGGCTTGTAAACCCTAGGCTTTCTAACTCAGGCATTTAGTAGAAAAACAATCCTGGTAGAGGAGCATCAGGAAAGGCCTCAGATTGTGTGACCCACATTCTGGAAAATTCCATTTTGCATACTGGATTATCTATCTTTGGCCATCTCTTACTGGCCATCCCTAAGAAACCAACCTGAGAGGGATGTTGAGAAATTATTCCTTAGGACCGGCAATGTCACTGCTTATACATCACTTTTGCTCATTTATTTATATTGATAAGCACACCTCTCCTCCCCTGCCGGTCTGGAGAAGCAGTTGGTAAAAAGGACTTCTCTCCCACTCTATCCTTTTCTAGGATAAGGGATACGGTATTGCATTGCTTCTGAGACTGTGCATGAATATAATTAGTATCCCCATGGTGTCAGAGCTCAGGTAATTTCCTCATCTAACAATTTCACCTCCATTTGGAGCATCAGTAATTTCATTTTGTATTTTGAGGTACACTTTTCTGTACTCTTGAAGATGGATTCATTTGAGGTGGTGCTAAAAGGCATTTTCCTTCAAAAGGTGTCCAGTAACTCTAGCTCTCAAAATTTCCTATTGGTCATTTGATTGTTAAATCAAATCTCTGTTAGGTGCAGAGATCCTTTGGGCTATGATTTTATTTCTGTTATATTAACTCAATGGGTGAGACAAGCTGAGAACTGTAGACAAATTTGCAGGAGTTTTATATATAAAGTCACATAGGACTCAGGAAGAGCCTGAGTTCATTAATATTTTCTTATAAACTGTGCAATCTTATAGCTACTTAATCTCTGCTTCTGTTTCCTTATATATAAAATGGGGATATTAATTATTAACATTTTATAGACACATTGTGAGGATTAAATATTTTACTATACATAAAGCATTTGGAACAGTATCTGACACTGATATTATTATTTTATTATTATTACTACATGTTATATTTTAGTTAAGTAATTTAAATTGATTTATATGTCATCAGTCTCACTGTGGTCAAAAATTTTATAGACATTCAGGTTTAATGTTAGTGCTACCTGCTGAAGGAGAAACAGCCAGGACTCAGTGGGCATAGAATTCACGTTTCTAATTCTGCAGATCAAAACCTCATTAACCCATAAGCCCATAATTTGGAATTTATGGTAATATAGGAGAAATTTAATTTTCCGGTGTCTGTGAAGGTAAGGTTTGCCAGACAAATAAATAGAGGGTATTTTTGACTAGCATAAGGGAAAAAATATTTGACAAAATTAAACTACTCTAGGAATATTCTTTAGCACATAAAAATAAAGGTGCATTCATAAATAAGATATTTGGAGAGGTTATTTTAAAATGGTTCTTATTGTATATTACAGTAGGTCCAGGAAGCCATATACTTGACAACACTTTATTAGTAATTAGTAAGTTGGTACTGAAAGTAATAAATGTATATTTTCTTTCAGCATATTCTTTCTGACTTTCTCCCCGCTCTTCAGTATTAACGAAATTTCTACACACTATTTAAAAAGACCCCAATCAATATTCAAAGCTAAGAGACTCATTATTCATTTAAAAAAAAAATAATAAATACAAATGTTTAATCAGTGCAGCAAAACAGGTAACCCACGTTCCATGAGAACTTTGTCCATGTTGCACCAGAAGCAGGAGGTCAGGGAAGATGCCCTGGCACCTGTGGGCATATCCTATACTTGTTCTTCAACAGGATAAAGGCTATGGTATGGAATATCACACTACCTTCCCCCCAGCTGAAATGTGTGAGATTCTAGGGAGGGAATCAGGGTGGCAGAGGGACACAATGGCTCAACTTTAGAATTTTATACCAGCAGCATGTCCTATCTATTCAAAAATTTTAAAACTTTTTAAGGATTTAATACAGTTGACTAGTCCTTTTTTATCAGAATATTATCTTTTCTTGGCTTTGATCATACCACAGTGATTTTCCTCTTACCTTTTGGGCCATTTCTAATTTCACTCTTCTGGATGACTGTAATTGCTCTTCTCTGGAAGATTCTCTTCTTAGTCTGTTCATCCTGCCTGCATAAGTCTCATATACTCCCATGACTTCAGTTGTTTGAATCTGCAGGATCATCAAATACAGACTTATTCATTAAAATGTACGTATTAGGTTTCTACTATGGGCACTAGGCACTAGAATACAGCACTTAGCAAAGCAGGCAAAATTTTCTGTTTTTCTGAACTTGCATTCCAGTCAGGAAGATAGAATTACAATGGGCAAAATAAAATATGTTAGACAGTAGTATGTCTTAAAGAGAAACGTTCAGACAGAAAGGGAAGTAGTGTCAGGATGGGATGCAGAAATTTTGTACTGGCCCCACATCAGCCCTCAGTTCTGAGCTTCAGGTACATATATCAAAATGTCCAGTGCACCCTGGATGACTAGCTGGGACCTTAAACTCAACGTGACCCCAACTGAATGTACTATCCCTATCAACTATCTTCTACCACTACCACTGAGATGCTCAAACCAGAATGTATGAGTCATTCTTGAATCCTTCTTCCCCTCATTCCTCATATCCCGTGGGCGACAAAGTTAGCCAGTTCTCCCACATAACTCTAGCCCCTTCTCTCCATCTTCACTGTCACTATCCTAATTTGGACCAACATCACCTCTCACCTGGATTCTTGCAGTAAGAAATCCCCTATAGCCATTACCACCTTCCTCCAGTGTGATTAAAACTCATCTTGTCACTCCTATACTTCAACAGATCAGTGGAACCAAATTGCTCCTGCCCAGCTCCCCAAGCACATCACTCTTGGAGCCACTCTTACCCTTGTCCCCTAGTCTTTGTTCTTCCTTCATTCTTCATTTATGCCATCCTCTCTTGGCCCAGGATATTTTCACATACTATTTCTTCTTCCTGGAATATTCTTCCCCCAACTCTTCGTTAGGCTAACTCATCTTTCAAATTTCAATTAAAACATCACTCTATCAGGCAAGTTTTACCCAAATCCTCAAACTGAGTTATTTGCATCAATTATGCATTCCATAATATCCTATCTTCCCCACTTCACAATACATGCTACATGTGTTATCACTTCTATACTGCTCTTTCCCACACTGGAACGTAAGCTCCAAGAGGATAAGGACCATGTCTGCCTTTTCAACACATCATCCCTAGTGCTCGTCAAATAATGTTTGACGTAGAGTAGGTGCCCAGTACATATTTACTGAACAAATGAATAAATATTATAGCAAAGACAAATAGCATATGATTAGTGACGGTTATTACTTGGCATTTGTATGCTTCATACTCAGACATGATTTTGAATCATGATCTCTTAAGAGTACTTACATATTGCCTGCTCGTCGTACATCTGGGATCATGCAGGATGCTCTCCAGCAACTGACACATTTCCAGCATCCAGCAGTGCCTTCCCTTGCACATTATTGTTCCAATTTTCACATTCCTAGGCAGCATTACCAGCCAAGTCTTCCAGAGAGATGTCCTACTGTTGATTCTGCTGTAAAATAGAGACCCACTTTAGGCATAAATTGATCTCAGATTTTGTAACCAGTAGGACTATCTCTAATTATATTAGTTACAGTTATTATTAAGAAATAACAATGAGATGGTACCACATAAAGAAAATAAATACGATTTTGTCTTTTGTCCTTTTGATTGCTGCTTGGGTCTTTAGTACATTTTCTTCTTACCCTTATCTTAATTCCCTTGGAATATCTGCTCCTCTCTTCTCAGGCTAATCAGTGCCTTCTCAGGATCATTGCACCAAACTGAAGTCCACTCAGTCTTTATAGGCTAATGCTATTAAACCTTGTCTGCTTTCTTGCCCATTCATTATGCCTTCCTTATTCACTAAAAATTGCTAATATTTATTAATCACATGCCAAATGCTACACATATATTTATATCATTCTACAGCACACAGAGAAGGCACTATATTTTAATTTTTAAAGAAGAGGAAGCTGAGCTTTAGAGAAGTTAAGTGACCTGCCCAAGTCCCAAAAACACTAAGTATCTGAACTGGGATTTGAGCCCAAAGGTCTGCCTCCAGTTCCTTTGGACCTGTTGGCACTGTGCTATTGTCTTACTTGCTGAGACGCAGGTTACTTTAGCTCTTCGGCCTCCTTTCCCTTAATTTTCTGTTTATGTTAGGTCTTCAATAAATACTGTTTAACCTTTCCCTGGGCTGTTATTATTATTATTATTAGTGGATGACGACTGATGGTATTCGTGGTTTCTTTCTGTTCACTGAATTCTGTTCTTTCAACCGAAATTGAACTGAGCCTAAATAAGAGGAGCTGGTAGTGCAGCAAGTGCAACGTGGATAACCCTGTCAGAAGGAAAACCCTGTTTCAAGGCGTTTTCAAGAAGAAGAAGAGCTTTCTAGGGCTTCAGGAGTTGGTGTAGTCAAACTGTTTGGGAATCCTTTGGTATAAGGTTAATACGTAATCTAAACTTTCCCCACCTTCAATAGGGTGAGCCTGTGTAAAAGATTCCCATTGTTTTGTGAGTCAAGAGAAAGAGGGAAATAGGCAGTTTTCCTGAGCCATAGGTCTGTATTTTGATTCCTGTAACTCTCAACCCAAGTAATTACAGAGAGGAGAGTTAGATTTCCAATCTCTCTCTCTCTCTCTCTCTCGTTCGTGTGTTCGTGTGTGTGTATCTTTGGAGCGACTCCTAGGAGCTGGGAGACCGCCACGCTCTGAATCTGTACGTCTGCACTGTTGAATAGGCTGTTTTACCGTCTCAAATCCAGGAACTCCCCTCCCGCTCGCCTTCTGTCCTCGGGGAGCTGTCAGATTCCCGCCTAGCAGCCCTCCCGCCTACACACTTGCCCTGGGGTCAGTACCCGGCGGCCCCAGAATGACCCCTGACCTTGGCGGGGGAGCAGGGAGATTCCCAAGAGGTATATATGGGTCAAGAGTGCCGAAGGGACCAGGACCTTGAGGAGTCCGGGTGCGGCGTCAGGCGCCCCCTCCTCTCCGCAGACGGGGGCAGGGGCCGGCCTGGTGCGATGCGCGCGCCCGCGCCTCTCGAGGCCTCCGGGGGCTCGGCGGGAGCAGGAGCTGCGCTGCGAGAGGAGTCCGCGGCCGGCAAAGTCGGGGCGAGTCAAGACCGTCTGTCTAATGGTTAGGGTCGCTGGCTTTCGCGTCCAATCTCGGTTTCACCTCTAGCCACCTGGGTGACCTTGGGCAATTTCCTTAGCTTTAGCGCGCCCGTTTCTAAATCCGTAATGTGGGGAAAGCGAGGTGCTGGCTAAACCTGGGCTTGTAAGAATGAACTAATGAAGCACTCTTGGCACGTAGTAGGCGCTCGGTTACAGGTTAAACTGAGGAGGAGGAGGAGGAGTTAGAAGTTCCGCTTTGGGGTCCGGAACGTAGGTTCCAGCTCTGACTTCTCCTGTATTCAGGAAGGAGAGAGGGAGGGGGGAGCGGGAGCACCTGGCCTCCCCTCCCCTGCTCCTCTGTTGGCAGATAAACTCGGGAGAACCCGGAGAGTCCGTCCCGGGCCGGGGCACCCTCAGACTGCCCGACTGCCGGAGGCTAGCAACGTCTCCGGGCGCCCGCGGCTCATCCCTTTCCCGCGAGCCGAGGAAAGATTTCTGCCGTGTTTCTCCCTCCCTCTCGAACCCCGGAGCTCGCTCGCTGCTGCCTCTGGGTCCCGGCGGCCGCGGAGAGCCGGGTCGAGCCTCCGGCTGGAGGGAAGAGGCAACCCCGGGGTGTGCGAGTCCCTCCTGGCCCCGAGCTGGGGAGCGAGGAAGAGGTGGCGCGGAGCCCGCGGGAGGACGCGGAGCCCCGCGAGGCCCCGAGCCCCTTCCTCATTTCGCCCGCCTTCCGGGGACCGCTCTGATTTTTTGCGTCCCAAGGCACCGCCAGGTGTCTGTCCTCGCCACCCGCCCTCCCCGGCCGGGGCCGAGGGGCCGAGGGGCCGAGGGGCCGAGGGCCCGAGGGCCAGAGGAGCCGGGGACGGCAGCGCCGCGCGGCGGGAGTGGGCAGCGAGCGCAGGCCGGCGAGGTGAGGAGGGGCGCGCGGCGGGCGGGGAGGGTGTCGCCCGTGTGCGCGCGAGTGCGCGTGCTCTGAGGGGGCGTGGGTGCCCGCCAGGCGAGTCCCACCCGGCCGCCAGCCCTTCCTGCACCCGGTCACCGCCGGAGCCTCTCGCCACCCGGCCTCCCTAGGCCCCCAAGTCCTATTACCCCTTCCTGCACACTCCACCCTCCCTACTAATAATTTCCCAGTGCAGAATCAGACCGAAACCTTGAGAGAGAGAGAGCGCTTTCTACTCCCCTCGCCCCCCCCCGCCGCCCGCCCTTCCTGCTATAAATAATCCGGACCAGCGGGTCAGGCACGTCACACGGTGAGAAACCGGGACCCCGAGGTTTTCTTCTCTGGGGATAGGGGGCAAAAGGTGAGGAGGAGGAGGAGAAAGAAATCGCTCGTGAGTAGTGAAGAAAAGCTTGCTCTTTGACTCCTAGAAAAGACCAGGCATCATTTCATTATTATTCTTTTTTTTTCCTTTTTCTTTTTTATTTTAAATTTCCGTGTCTGTCTTATTCTCCATGCTACGTCCCCCCCTCCACTCCCGGCCCCAAATCCAACGCATTGCTCAACACTCCTCCCATCGGTTTCTTTCCTCCCTCCCCCTTTCACTCCGGCTCCCACCTTCCCCTTCCCTCCTCTTCCCTCCGCCCCCCCCCCCGCCCCCGCCTCCAGCACCCATTTCGCCCCAGGCAGGGGATGCTATTTGCCACGGAAATAAAGTTCAGATGTCTCTCCCCCCGCCGCTTGCTGAGACCAGAAGTGGACTCTCAGGCACCCATCTTCCCCCTAGCACTACACACCTGCTCTCCTTTAAATTCCTAATCTGGTTTTGCATATTTAAGAGGACACACACACACACACACACACACACACACACACACACCCTAAAACCCCACAACCCGCGAGGTGCAAAACTGCCTCCTGCAAGTACCAAAACTTACCAGACTCTCTAGTTGTTTTTGTCTTAACAAAAGGACAACAAAGATTTTACTCCGGGTCCTCCTGTGGGGCGACTTTTCTATATTATTCAAATACGCATATATTATACATATATATGTTTTTCCTTTTTCCCCTTTAATTTTTTTTTTTTTTTTCCTCAACAAGGAAATCTTCTCGGTCCCAGGCAACCGCTGCTGCCCCTTTGATGTTTTGGTACGCCTTGCGCATGCGCCTCACATTAGAATTACTGCACTGGGCAGACTAAGTTGGATCTCCTCTCTCCAGTGAAACCCTCAATCCCGTCCAAAACTAAAGGGATGTGGAGAGTCCGGAAAAAGGGCTACTTTGGGATCTGGCCGTTCCCCTTAATAATCGCCGCTGTCTGTGCGCAGAGGTAAGTGTGTCTAGCGTTTCTCTTTCCTTTTTCACTTTGAAAGGCTCTGTCTGCCTACCTCTGTGAGCAAGGATCTGTAGTGAGGATCAGATAGATGCTGAAGCGCTGTGCCTGCTGTCTTATTGATGCCTGTTTATTGTCTTTTCTTTCTTTAGTGTCAATGACCCTAGTAATATGTCGCTGGTTAAAGAGACGGTGGATAGACTCCTGAAAGGCTATGATATTCGGCTGAGACCAGATTTTGGAGGTAATGGGGTTGCCTTGGAAATAAGAAACAGCCCAGCAGCTATAGCCTAAGCTGTCTTTTGAGCTTTGTGCGCTGTCTTCCCTCTCCCTCATTGTGGGTTGCATGTGGTGTACTGAACATGTCTCTGTGTTACAATATTGAGAAACTGATCCAAACTTAAGCTGGTTTGTTACTCTCCAGCACTTAGATGATCTTTCAGAGAGACCCTCTTAGCCTGTACTGGTGACTGCTGTCCTTCAGCTTCACTGTTTAAATCCTTTGCTTCACTGTCTTTGTTTCCTTGAGATACAAACCTCTTAAGTTTAGTTAATGGTGTGCCCGGTGAACCTGGTTTACTGAAGGCCATCGGCAACATTTTTGAGGACAAGATATGCAGACAATTGGTTGAGAAGTCGCATTAACCCCCTGTGCCCACCTACTTTGGAAGAGTTCTAACCATGGTTTAAATTGGCTGGTGTCTGGATATTATCCAGTCCTGGAAGCCTCACTGCAGGGGACAGTGGGGTGGGGGGAGAGGGGCCTGGGGGGCTCGGAGGATAGGGAGGGTAGTGGGAGAAGGGCTAGAGACCTCTCTTGCTGCAGCCTTAGATACACTGATATGCCCATTTAATTTTACTCCAGACTCTAACAAAGCTCAAAGAGTTAAAACCTGCACAGAAGCGGGGGTGGGAAGAATGAGGAGGGGGTTTCAGTGCAATATATAACATTTCGCTTGGGCTAGCCAGATTCTGGTGCTTTTGTGGTTGTGTGTATTCTCATGCTAAGACATCTACATATGTAGACAGAGGAGGAATCCCTCACCCATCGGACACGTGTGTGCCTGTTCAATAGAGCATTTCCCAGAGGAGTACCTGTCACTCTTTAAAAAGGAGCAGAGAATTGAAGAATTTGAGTGTGAGCAGTGGGAAGGGATTTGGGGCAGAGTGTCCCGTGCCCGGGGACTACTCTTGCTAAGAATGCATGAAGTTCTGAGAAATCACGTGGCTGGTCATTTTGGTTTGCAGGTCCCCCCGTGGCTGTGGGAATGAACATTGACATCGCCAGCATCGATATGGTTTCTGAAGTCAATATGGTGAGTATTGAGGTTTATGGCTGTGTCTCTGCAGACCTTCATTTGGGGACAGGAAGGAGAAAGGATCCAACTGGTGAGGGTGGGGTGTGCATGAGTATGTGTAGGAAGTGGGGTGAGGGCAGGGCATTGTGCTTTGGAACCCACTGTCTTTGAGCCTTCAGAGCTGGCTCTTTCTGGTCCCTAAAGATTTTTCCAACCTGGTTTGAAATCGTGGGACTTGGTGAAGAGGGTGTAAAATGCATCACATATTCACGTGCAAAACTCAGCCACATGCAGGAGAACCCCTGCAGGAGTCACATTTCCTAAGGTTTAGGGGGAAACCCACTTCATCAAGTGATTTTTCTGAGTTTGGGGTGGGGTCAGGGAAGGAAAGAAGAGGAGAGAAAAGGGAAGTGTTTTGATTTGACATTTCACAGAGAATATAACCTGGGAACTAAACTGTAGTGGAGAGGCTGAATAAATGACCCTCGGATACTGATATCCACTTGTTGCTTTTGGAGCCGGCCTCTTTACAGCTGATGGCAAGCCCCGCCCCCTGCCCATGGCTCACCTGTTCCTTTAACCCCCAAAATAAATAAAATAAAAATTGGCCACCCTGCTTTCAAAAGGTAAGCTCAGACCTATGTGTCATCTCTGGTCACTTCTGCAGTGGTATTCACCGCGTGTCCTAAGCCTGTGTGATTTATGGACAGCAGCACTCCTTAGTGGCCCCCTCCTTGGTCTTGGGGCAAGTGCTAAGAGAAAAAGCCTCCGTCTTCCCCTCCAGGGAACACTTGTGGTGGGGGGTGGGGCTGGGGGGAGGGTTGCTTCATGCAGGAGCGCCCCCTGCTGCCCATGTTGGGGCACTGCAGACATACAAGACAATAAATGTCCCAGATACCCATGCTTACTTGGGCCATTTCTTCAATGACTTTTCTACTCTGTGTTTTTGAAGTTTTCACCCTTGGAAAAGTCTCTCTAGAAAGGCCACATTTGAATGTAAGATGCCAGGGTTACTTTCAGTCCTAATAGGATACAGCACATTGCAGAAGATTGTATTGTAGTGTAATTTTGCCTGGAAACGGGATGCACTGTTAAAGAAGAGGGTCTAGTGTGTAAGGTTTTATGCAAAACAGTTCTAAGCCAGCCATCAGGACTTGAAAGTTAGGACACTTATTAATTCACTCAAGAGCCAAATACTAGGTAGTGGATATGCTCTTAACATGATATAAATTTTCATCACCCCAGAATTCAAATATAGAGGAAGCTTAAATAACCAGCCCAACCTTGTACAATGTCCAAAGATAGGTGATAATCCTGAGCTATCACAAGCTTATGAAACATCTATGACTACTCCAGAGAATATTCAACTCTTTCAGTGATGTTTTCAAGGACGTGTATCTTGTTATATTCTAATTATTGGGAAGGCTTTTTATGATATAGGATGTGAACACAGACTGAAGACACTATTGGATGATTCAGAACCATAGATTTCCCACACATTGTGAGAATCTCCTGTGTGGGTAGAGAATATTTCTTTCTTGGGAAACTGAACATTTAACTTCTCAGATATACAAATATTCACTTTTGTGAAATTTTAAAGGTCTTTCATCAGTTTATATTTTGAATTTTACCATAAAAATAGAAAATGTCCTCATGTGGGTACCTGCTAAGTCCTAGGTACTTGAATCTAAATTGTGTGGCTAAAAAGAAAGTGATATCGAAATCAGGTGTGGTTCTGTGTGTCCTGTCTTTTGAATTTTGATTTACTTATGCTCTTTTCCCACGTTTTATTCTGTCACCTTCCTCTTCAGAGCATCAGAAAGGTGAGACTTTATGGAAAAATTACGAAATATTTAGAATCTAAAGAGACAATGATGAGATGATCAGAAGTCGCTGCATTAGAACTTAGATGTATAAGTTAGCTAAGAACTTAGACCTATTATATCCCCAAATGGTTTAAGAGTAGTGGCATTTTTTTCTTCTTCTTAAGTTTTGTTCATTTTTCACCAGCATGCAGCATTTTGGAGAGGTGTCAGAGCTGGACACGATGCCAAGACCTGCTAGTCAAAATATAGACCCAGTTAAGGCGAGGTGTCATCTCTTAAAGCTATTTACTGTTGCAGAAAAATCACGGGATGTTGGAAGTGCAGAAACAAACGTCAGGTTGTAAATAGGCCAGTACTGCAGCGTTAATGATTAGAACCAAGCATTAAAAATTCCATGCTCGATTCCTTTCTTAGCCTACTGCTAACACACGTGGACTTGTCCAGACACAGTTTTACTTGTTGAAAAATTAACACTTTTATGATTAACAATCATAGTGACCTTAATCCTTCAAAGAAAAATTTTGTGATATATGCTATTTTTTAAAGTATGGTTATTTGATTTGAAGCAACAGATGGGAAATTCCATCCCTGATGTCTAAATAAAAGAAGATGTTTATGGCATATTGCCCATTGTATACAGGTCTAAAAGGGTTAGAATCTTTCGATTAGATTCAGCTCTGAAAGAATGGTTGATTGATTATTTAAGTGAAACCTCAAAATTGATTAACGCACATGTTTCTGCCTCATTATCCTTTGTGGCCTGCAACCTCTGGTAATTGTAGCTTTCTTTTATTATAGCAAATCTTCCTTTGAAGAATGGTAGGCACCAGACCATTTAGACTGTCATTGACTCATTTGTACTGAAAGGAAAAAAGGCCCATGTCGATGTGGTGCTCCTGGTAAATGACAAAGATAGAAAGACCTGAATACTAGTTCTGCTTCTGCTGTTCAGTCAACCTGAGGGAATTGACAGCCCCATGGGGCTTGATTTCTCTTTTTTAATATATACATATTTATTTATTTATTTGGCTGCACCTGGTCTTAGTTGCGGCACGCGGGATCTTTAGTTCTGGCATGTGAATTCTTAGTTGAGGCATGTGGGATGTAGTTCCCTGACCAGGGATTGAACCCGG
This sequence comes from Balaenoptera physalus, assembly GCF_965194825.1. Taxonomy (NCBI): domain Eukaryota; kingdom Metazoa; phylum Chordata; class Mammalia; order Artiodactyla; family Balaenopteridae; genus Balaenoptera; species Balaenoptera physalus. The sequence goes on from NC_138890.1 coordinate 36,370,115, forward strand.
GCCCCCTGCATTGAGAGCATGGAGTTTTAGCCGCTGGACCACCAGGGAAGTCCTGGGGCTTGATCTCTTCACCTGCTAAAAGGGAATAATAGTCCCCGTTTACATATTTTAGGTGACTACCAGAATTAATAAAATGATGCAAGTGAAAGTACTGGTGTCCCATGAACATAGCTTATATAGAAGACTGAATATCAGCCTGTCACTAAGGAGACCCAGTGTTCATTATCCAGCCGTTGCCCTAAGTGTACTTGGGTCAGTGATTTACATTACGTGGTCTCAGTTTCCATATGTTTGAAATGAGAGAGACATGCCAAATTGACTTCTAACTCAAAGTTACATGTGTTTCTGCTTTGGTTTATTATAATAGCTCTGTTGGGTGCAAAGAAGTTCCAGGAAACTTGGAAATCCAGCATAAACGTTAGAAAAATGCAGAATTCCTAAATGGCATGCAGTTCTGAGTTCTTAGGAGGGTGATGATGGTATCTTACTCAGCCATGTGACTCAGGTGACTGTGGACCCAGTGGAAGATCTTTGGGAGAACACGATCTCAATTAGAATGTTCCTGAGCAGAAAGCTTGGCTTTAGAATGAAACATTTTTAGATGTCTTGGTTAAATTGGCAGGACTCTTTTTGTTAAGATTCTTTGATGAAAATGCATTTTAAGATCCAAAATTGGCTCTGAGGATTATGGACTGAAATAGCTTTCTCTTCATTTAAAGCAGATTCTTCTCCATCTTGGAACAACACATTTGCCAACCGAAGAGTGAAGCAATATTTCACTTTTGAGGAAAGCGTTCTAGTAAACATATACACAAATTACCTTTTTATGGAATGGCAAATGGTGAAAAGTGCTGCCTTTTTTTTTTTAGCAGATGTTTTCTTGCATCACCAGCTGCACAGTTTAAAATTCAATCCGACACAAATACTTATTTAGCAGCTACTATGCTCCAGCTATGTGTTAGGCCATAGGGACAGAGCAGCGAACAAGAATGACTTGTCCCCTGACCTCATGAAACTTAATATCTAGGTGTTTACTATCGTTAATTCTACTGCAGGCTCCTATCATACTTATGTTTAACATAAGCATTTTCTCTAAAAATTTTTATGAGCAGCCACTTGAGTACCTAGTTGTCTGTATCTCCCATGCGTTCTTTTGTCACTTGTTGATTTCACCATTCATTTGTTATTTCAAATTGCCTGATGTTACATATTTATTGTCTTCCTAATTGATGTGTATATACATGTAGCCAAGGTTATAGTATCTCTCTCCATGTGGTTTTGCTCTGTAAACAACGGGTTGGTTGGAAGTTTGACTACATAGTATCATATATGTGGAGAGACAGAGCATGGACTTGTAGGCCTCAAATTCAAGACACTTTTTAAATTACTATTTAAATCAATGAATGTGGAAAGAATCACAATGTAGGACCACTGAGTTCTTTGAAAGCAGAAATACACGGGGCATATTGGAAATACAGAATTCTGAGGTATTACATAGAAATTACAAGGTAAAGGTGGGGGTTAGAGGTCTCTGGATAAATGTTTTAAGCAGAAAGAGTGGCATATAGGAGAAAAAACAGGAAAAATAAATGGGATTAGGAATTCGCAAGTAGCTTTAAATGGCTGGATTTGGGAGTGGGAGTGAGGAAGTGATAAGATTTGGTATTGAGATCATAAGTGGTGATCAAATTATATAGACCATTTTTGTAGCTTGCAGAAGAGTTTACATTTTGTTCCAAAGGCTGTAGGGACCCATGAAAAGATGTCAGTAGGAGAATCGCTTGAACAGATTCACACTTGAGGAAGATGCTTTTGAAGTATGAGGGGTGCAGCAAGACCAAAGGTTGGGAGATAAGGTGAAAATCCACTGCAAAAATCCAGAAAGAATTGATGAACGGAGACAGGGATGTAAAGGAGAAGATACAAAATCAGGGCTTTTATGAGGCAGAAGTGACAGGACTTGGTGAATCCTAAGTTTCTGATGGTTTCATTTATTGATATGGGGAACACCAAAAGGGCAGCCAGTTTGGTGGTGGGCTGGGGATTGAGGTGTGTGGGAAGACAGTTCATTTTGGGAAACGCTGACTTTTCTCCACACATGGAATCTCCAAATGGAGATTGGAAAATACAGGTCTAGAGCTTAGTAAGAAGTCATGACTAGAGAGATGAACTTGGACATTGTCAGCATATAAGTGGTACTTATAACGGTGTGAATGGATACAATTAAAAAGGGAAAGTGAAAGGACCGCAAAAAATGGGGATCTGGTGAGCACTGTAATTTAAGTGGTGGAATGCTGAAAAGGAGCCCACACAGATTAGTAAGTAACTAAGCAGCAGTCAGATGGTGGGAGAACCCGCAGATAATAATGTCTTCAAAGCTGAGGCACAAGAGAGTTTAAAAAGGAAGGAAATGGTCAGCTGCATCAGATGCCACAACGATCAATTGAAATAAGTTCTGAGACTTGTCTCCCAGCTATAGTAAGTAACAGGAGCATGTTGGTAAATGTAGCGAGAGGAGTTTTAGTGGTTGAAGGCTACACCTTTGAGAAGTGTGGATCTGAAGCAAAGTCGGGAGAGGGCAACTGCTAAAAGAAGTCATATATCATTTGGAGAAGTACCCCTAGAAGGGAGTAGGTTGCAGATACAAAGCAGGAGCTGGGGTGGGTGATGGGATGTGGAGCAAGGTGAAGGGGTTGTGAAGACTCACCGACCCAGGCTTCATTCTAAATAAATAACGCATGAAGCTCTCCTACCCAATTTTAGCAAGCTGTCGTTTTCTTGCCTTCTTTTCCTTCTCCTCCCCCTCAACTCCCCCTCTGTGCAATGCCCAACATTTTCCACCATCACAGCACTAATATAAGAAAATAATCACAGTTATTGCTAATTGGGCCCTTAACTTGTGCAGGTATCCTCTTGATGTGTATTATCTCATCCAGTCCTCCTATAAAAGCAGTGGTATGGCTAGTGTCCACCTTTTTATAAAAGAGGAACCTGAGGCCCAGAGAGGTTAAGTGACTTATTCAAGGTCACCCAGCTAGCAAATGATTGACTTTACATCCCTCAATCTTAGCCCTCTGGTTATACTGCACTTTTTGATGTAGTAAGGCATCATTGAAAAAAAATTATTCTCATTCCTTATGGACCTGTTTTGTTGTAGTTGTTTGTTTTTATTTATTTTATTTTATTTTATTTTTTTGGAAACAGTGGGTGGATCAGATAAACCAATCCTATATGTTACTGTTACTCCTCAATCTCTCCACCTTGAAAAAAATCTTAATTTCATTAAAATGATTTTTTCAAATAGGTACTTTATTCAGTGTGTATTAAATATAAGACATGGTTTCTGTCCTTGAGAAATTTATACTTTATATTACATCTATTACCAGGTAATAAAGGAAGATTTATATAAGATCTTGAAAAGTCAAGGATGTTGCTTGTGTCATGATTTCTTTCATTATGAATGGGTGCTGTTAACTTGTCTAATAATTTTCCTATTGCTCCAACACTCTGTCATATAACCATTAAGGCCAATAGCTGTCACAAAAGTTGGCTGATAAAGTTCAAGCACTGTGTCAGAGGTTTTAAGCTTTGGGTGGACACTATGTGAAAAGACCCTTTCCCTTTTTTTCTTTTATTATTAATTGAATTTTTTCCCTTGAAAACACATTTTTGTGATTTCTGATAAATTACTACTGCAAATAATCTCTTAAAAGTGGTTGAGTGTTTTTCTTCTCTTCCCGGATCTTTACTCGCTCTGCCCCACACAGTATAAATGAGGTTCATTATAAAGATTACATCTCAAGATGATTTATTCATCAATTTTTAAACAATTATTCCACATGATATAGGAGGTTTATAAATCATTTTCTCTGGGTTAACTCTTAGGGCAGGTCCTTTGCTGTTGCTTTGTAGGACCCTAAACAATGCCCTTGCTTGATTGTGACATGAAATAAAAATCTGCCTGTGAGCTTACCCTGCAAGAGAAGGAAGGGGAGGGAAATATCCCAAGTTTCATATTTTAGAAGCACCTCAAAGCGTGCTTTAGTGTGATCCCTCCCACCTCCTTGTTAAATGGTCTTGGGAATTTCTATAAGAATGTAAATCAGAGAAAGTCCTTTTCTTAACACTGTGACAGGGGTACTGACTAATTTCAGGGTGGGGCACTGGCTTGTTTTGAAATCATTCATTCTGTAGCATTTATTTGTGATCAGTGCTCTTGGCATTGCGGCCAGATAATTCTTTGTTGTGAGGGGGCCGTCATGTGCATTGTAAGATGTTTAACAGCATCCCTGGCCTCTACCTACTAGATGCCAGAGGTACCCTCGCAGTTATGAAAACCAAAAATGTCTCCAGATATTGCCAGATGTGTCCTGGGGGATGAACTTGTCCTCAGCTGAGAACCCCCAGTGTAGAATATGGTGTTGTGCTTTTGTCTCCAAACAAGTTGAGAAAAGAAGAGATTTTCTCATTGAGTAATGGCTTTCATACTTAATCACCATTTTCATTTCTGTTTCGTGGTACATTATGACAAAGCCAATTTTAAAAGATCAACAAACATCAAAGGCAAAAATTATCCACATCCCCATCACTTCATTAAAACTGTTTTAATTTGCCTATAATACCTTCTACTTCTTGTCTATTTGCTTATTCATACTTTACACATTACACTTAGTTATTTGTAGAGAGAATTTTATAGTCTATGTTTTCACTTAACAGACCGTGAGTATTTTTGCAGTTTTATGCTTTCTCTAAAAAAAGAGAAAAATGCATACCTTTACTACTACCAGTGTAAACTGATGTGTATTCTTCTATGACTTTTTGGTGATCTTACAAACATGTACAAACATATGAATATATTGACATTTTCTTTTTTATTGTATATTTTTTCAAAAAAATTTTTAAATACATTTTACAGATTATTAGTCATAATTCTAGCTATAGGTTATTTGAAAATAAATATATAATTTACTTTTACTTACATACTATTAACAACTACATAAAAATCATATATAAAATAGAGAACTGGATTTAAATAACATATAAATGGAAACTTTTAAATTTTATATATCAATTTGATTCTCATTTACACAGCTACTCTTTCCTCTATTTTTAGCCTGATATTACTCAGCTTTTCCAAAATCATTTTACATTTTTGGATGACACAAAAATACTTTGAAACAGACAGTTAAAAGAAGAATGAGAAAGTAGATGGTTATGAGTTTTTAAAAGATACAAACACAAGATTTACATGTTCCTTCCAGATATGCATTTTATTTGCAAAATATTTTATTAAACAAGGAGAAAAATGGGTCTATATTATTCTCTCCCTATTTATATGGAAAAATATGGCCATGTCTTTAACCCATTGTCTCTTGCCTAGTGCTCATTTTGTACACATTCTATTGGCATTTTTATTGCCAAGTCTTATTTCCCTTGCTCTATAATTTGGCACGTACTGCCCACTTACCTGCCAAGAGGTCTTAACTTAGAAGTAATTGCTTGGGCAATTAAAGATGAAATAACTTTTCTCCTAACCCAATAGCCAGAATTAGAGTAATGAAGTTTTTAAGGTGAATCTACATGTATCTTAGAAAAGTGATACATGAATAAGCCATGGCTAAATATTAGAGACATTGAGGTGTGCGAATGTACGGACATCGTCTGCATCCCAGTGCCTAGCACGATGCCTGACAATTAGTAGATACTCAACAAATATGTGGTGAGTGGAGTTGTTGGAGGGGGTAGTTGAAAGACTGCAGTATATCAGGCTAACAGGAAGTATTTATATAATGCTCCTTAACCAGCACCATGCCAGTTAGGCTATTTTGTGGAAGGATATGAAATGGTTCTTACACTAGACCTAAGGCCCACTCTAGAGTCAAGAAAGAGTGATCTTCATTGCCTGAAGAGGGAGGTGAGGGTTGATGGAGAGAAGAGTGTTTCAGATCGGTGGGAGAGGAGAGTAGTGTATCCCTGTGGTAGAGGAATCAAAATAAAGGGTTGAGATCCAGGTTTTTACAGTGGTTCTCGGGCTTTACTGTGCAACAGAATCACCTGAGTCTTGTATTAATATTTGTATTTTCAGGGCACATGCCCAGAGTCTAATTCAGGAGGTCTAGGATGGAGTTCAGGAATTCGCATGTTTAAAATCTTTCTATGTGACTGACATAGGTACTGTCTGAGGGCCACTGTTTTAGGAACATTAGTTTTATAGTGAAGGTGGAAGCAATCACTAATAAAGGAATTTGACAACAGAACTGGTCTCTAGTTATCATATGAATTTTTGCAATGATAAAGATCCAAGTGGTCAGAGTAGGTGGGATTTGTAGAAGACTTGGTGGAAGAGGGAGAGCTGGACTGAGCAAGAAGGATCGGTGCAATACGAATGGATAGAAAATCAGGAGAACCGTCCTATGGGAGTCAGTGGGCATGGAGACAGTATGAAGAAAGGCATTACATGTTAGCAATAATAATATTGCAAAAATAAACACTTAGAGCGCATATAACTATCCCACTTAATGTTCACAAAAACCTCATGAGCTAGATAATAATATTATCATCCTCTTTTATAAGTGTAGAAACAAGGACTAGAGGCATTGTATAATCTCTACAATTACAGAGCTAATATACGTGGTCAGGAACGGTAGGGTGCATATGTAGGGTATACCTATGTATGCTGAAGCTTCATTGCATAAGACCTTGGCACCTGTGCAGAGGAGACACTGAAATTTCTGGGGTGGATGCTAGGAATGATGAGTCTTAAGCACCTTCACAAAGAATAAAAGTAAGGGTCACTTACTAAGGGTAAGAATGAGAGAGTAGAAAAACATTTTCCAGATCTGATTTTTATTTTTTTATTTTTTGTTTATTTATTTTTTTATAAATTTATTTATTTTATTTTTGGCTGTGTTGGGTCTTCGTTGCTGTATGCGGGCTTTTCTCTAGTTGTGGCGAGCGGGAGCTACTCTTCGTTGCGGTGCGCAGGCTTCTCATTGCGGTGGCTTCTCTTGTTGCGGAGCACGGGCTGTAGGCACGAGGGCTTCAGTAGTTGCGGCACGCGGGCTCAGTAGTTGTGGCTCACGGGCTCTAGAGTGCAGGCTCAGTAGTTGTGGCGCACGGGCTTAGTTGCTCCGTGGCATGTGGGATCTTCCCGGACCAGGCCTTGAACCTGTGTCCCCTGCATTGGCAGGCGGATTCTTAACCACTGCGCCACCAGGGAAGCCCCCTGATTTTTATTTTTATAAAATGCCCTTTTGAACCTCCATACTAATTTTTTTGACACAAATGATGAAAAGAATCATAGTTCTATATTTTAAAAGGTCAAAGTTTGTGAAATGGGGGGGAGGGATGAGCACCTAGCACAGGGTTTGATGCTATGAATAAATTAATAATAGCTGCATCAGTTATTTAGTTTTAAGAGGTCTGGATAATATCAGAAATACTGATATTTTAACATACGTTTTAGGATAATATGATTTGACTGTTCCTTCCTGTTTAAAAAGATAGCTATTTGGGCTTCCCTGGTGGCGCAGTGGTTGAGAGTCTGCCTGCCGGTGCGGGAGACGCGGGTTCGAGCCCTGGTCTGGGAGGATCCCACATGCCGCGGAGCAGCTGGGCCCGTGCTCCACAACTACTGAGCCTGAGCGTCTGGAGCCTGTGCTCCGCAACAAGAGAGGCCGCGATAGTGAGAGGCCCGCGCACCGCGATGAAGAGTGGCCCCCCGCTCGCCGCAACTGGAGAAAGCCCTCGCACGGAAACTAAGAGACCCAACACAGCCAAAAATAAACATAATAAATAAATAATAAATAAAAATTAAAAAAAAAAAAAAAAAAGATAGCTATTTGATTGGTGGTTAGTACTAGTAGTATTACACATTGGCATGTAGGGAAAATGCCATTAAAGTAGCTTCCTACAAATTATTTGTGGCTGCTTGATTGCATTTCTTGAAGTATATGCTTAAATTTGAAGGTCTCAGTGATTAAGCATCTTGAGGGTGCTCTTCTGCAGATCAGTAATTTAGTGCCTAATTGGTGCAAGACCATCGAATCAAAAATTTTTTTTTAAAGTTTATCTACTGGCTTTTACATGTCTCTCTTTTAACTAAATAATCTCTAAAAGTCACCTTTTATTCTGCTATTTTTTTAAAAATTTTAGATAGAAATGATGCTGTTATCATGAGAATTGAACCTCAGACTACTTGACTTGCTCAATAAATGAATGTCTATTTATCTACGCACTAATATGTAATGTCCATTATAAAACATACCCAAAATAGAGATTTAAAGAGGATGTGATAAAAATATACAAAGATACAATATTTTTATCTCATACTCACCTTGATACTGGCTTAGAGTTTTTTATTTCCCATGGAAATAAGAATATGGCAAATAATGATGGAAAATTACAGGCTGTTCTGTTCTGCATATTAGTCTGTTAATGGGAACTTTTGGAGAGTAGGGCTTATAATATAGATAATTCAGAGGTGACTGCTATTTTCCATGGATACAGCCCCATTTATTCCTACCTTGCAACTTCTAAAGCATCAACATAGAAAAAATAATGTTTTAGAGTGTGTGCTGTTCATCCCTTCCAGGAGGGAGTATTTGTTTTAAAATAATTGTTGAATCTTCCTGCTTCCTAGGACTACACGTTAACTGGATTGACCAAAAAATTATATAATCAGACAGCTGGCTTTTAAACAAATATACAATGATCATCTTTAAAAATTGTTCATTTTAGTGAGGGTATTGACGTTTCATTGACTGTAAATCTTTCAAGAAACATTTTAAATATTAATCTTAAATGATTTATAGGCCATTTAAAAGACTATCATAAAATAAGAGGCAGAAATGTTAAAGAGTTTTAAATGTGAGTGAGTAGGTGCCAGTTATTAGGTTGTAAAATCAAATCACCATTCTGTGTTTTCACTGTTATTGAAGACAAAGTGCTCCAAAACATGAAACTTAAGTTAACTTTTCTCTTTGTTTTCCTTGACCTACAGACAAAGAAATACTTATTTTGTAAATACATATTTCTGGATTTTTTTGGTTTTTTGTTTTGTTTTGTTTTGTTTTGCCAAATGAGCGTTTGAGTTAATAGACTGAAGATCTCTTGAAATGTTCTCTGATCAGTCAGTTGTGTAAACCATTCCTCTTTCAAGCACTGCTAAGCCAGTACTCTCTTGGACACTGGTGGGGCTGATCTGCTAGGCTGTGTAAATTTGCATCTGGCTTATGTGTTGGAAGAATGCTCATTACTTGAATCCCATTAGTATGCCTGTGTGGCAAACCATTTTTCTAACAGAATTCATTAGAGAATGATACCTTTGTCATTCTAAAAGTCATAATATTTTAAGCACTTGCCAGATTTACAGATGAAAGATCTATGGAATTACAGACCACATGAAAAACAAAGAGCTTACTTCCTTCGGAGTTTTTAGATGATTTATTTTAGACTTTAGGTTTTGGAGGCCAATTTTCTATCTATTTAATGAGCCAGTTTTGAGAACCACATTTTAAAATGGCTTTATCTTTTTATTTTACTAACTGAATGTGATCATCATCACCAGGTAGATCACTTAGGTAGAAATTTGTCGTAATGGAATTTTCTTTACTTAGGATGCTTTAGTCAAAGTGGCAAATGTTATAAATGGGTTCTGGTTGTAAAATTCCCAGATTTGGACATAATACCTCTTAAGGGTTTATGCTCTCATTTTAAAAATTAGCCACTGTTATGGAGCTCTGGTTTTCCTGCTTTGTTGTTGTTTTGGTGCATAGTGCAATCATGGCAAGAATAAAACCTGATTAAATTAAATGCTACTTGTGCTGTTGGGCTTTAAAGAGAGAGAGAACGAGAAAGAGAGACCCAGAGAGGGAGATGGAGGGAGAGATAGACAAATGTGGTTCCTGTCCTTGAGGAATTTGTAATTGTTTTCAATAGTTGAGAAATAACAGAAGGCCTTTTTTAAATAAAGTTATCTGGGTTTTGTTTTTTGTTAGCATAAATGAGTATCATATAAAATATGCAACAAGGATTTGCCATATAAGAATGTGTATATAATCAGGGACTGTCCTTTTGAATTTACATGATATGGAATCAACAGTATCAAAGTGCATGTGGATTCTCTTTGTTCTTTTAAGCATTTGATAGTTTGCAAACAAATACTTTTAAAAAGAGTCAATGAAAAACAGGATTTGAAAAATTGCATTATACCTTTTAACTGGGATATATTTTTTTATGACTAATAACACTACTAAGAATCACCACCATTTATTGAGATAATTTTATGAAATGAAGTTTAATTTTTCAATGACTTCACATTTAATTCTCAAAAACCTCTATGAAATAATAAGTGTTATCACAGTTTACAGATGGCTAAACTGAGGGTTAGAAGATGTGTGTGAGTTAGAACCCAGACAATACAGCTTTCCTTTATTTTACAGCTAGAAAGTGCTGGAAGTGGAGTTAGAGCCCAGTTTGTCTCCTATCCTATTTATTTTGTGTTTTTCTCAAGTTAAAGGAAGGGGAAGTTTAAAAAATTGAATGGACCTGCCTCCATTATAATCTCCCAGAATGATTAATAGTCCACATTCCAGTTCCCCAGATAAATTTTGGGAAACTTATAAAAATCAAACAAATAGAACATGAAGGATAAAATCTGTAATATGCAAAAATAGTCTAAGTCATTTAGAAATAAATTAAAATAATAATTATCACTGTTTAGGTTTCATTAGGGTTGGTGGGTAAATTGAAAATTATGATTTACTTTTTTCTTGGTCGTTTTAAATCATCTTTCATCACTAGGGAATGATTTCAATTCTGGCTCAAAACAAAAATCTGCTCTGAAAAAATGTATCTGGTAATCCTGAGAATTAATAACAAAATTAGATTTGACTAAATTTAAGAGAGACTTTTTTAGAACCAAGAAAATATCAGCCCTTTGTATTTTACTTGTTATTTTAATGAGGTGGAACATATCTCAGAATATTCAGTAAAAAATGACGATTAGTATTTATGTGAAATAATAATTGTGATGCATTTCAAGGTCAATTCAAAAGACTTCAGTTTAAATATATTTGTGTTCCTCAAGGTTGGGAAAAATATGTGGCTTAAACAAAATGTTTCTAATCTCTTTTCTTTTTTTCTACTTTCTCAAATGTCCAACTGGGTTGATAAAAATTATGAATAAAATTAAGCCAGATATATCATGTATATCTAAAAACACTGTGTATATATACATATATGAATATGACTATATGAACATATATAATTTAAAAATAATTACTAAGTTCTATATTTCTTTTGAAAGCAAGCAATCCTTGGACTAAAATATGCTATTGCATTTTTTTAGAGATTATTTCTGTAGTTACTGTGGAAAGGTATTTATATCAAAAGCAGGGACTGGGAAGTTCTGAATTTGTCCTGAATTTGTCACTGATGATAAAACTTTGTAAAAATTTCTTAAATTCTAGTTCAGAGTTACTATATTTGAAAATGAAGAAATTAAATGAAAGAGATAACGTTACTTCCAGCTATTTGTTATGTTTGCTTTGTAAAGCAGGTAAGTTTGTCTGTCACATAATTTTCTTAAGAGTCTGCAATTTTTAAATCTGAATTGCTTTTATTACTTATTTCTCTCCATTATAGAAAAATCAGTAATAAACTATAGTGAAAAGTGAAGATCTCTATTAATATCACTCAGAAATAAATACTGTTAGCAAAATGATCGCTAAACCTCAAGACTTCTTGGGAATTCACATGTGTGTACATGAAATAGAATCAGATAGTATATACATTATGGTTTTTTTTTTTTTTTTAGAGAGACATTTAATCTTTATTTTTAACATAGACATTCTTTACTTCTGGTCAATGTGCCATTTTCTTCAATAATTAAAGCAGTTGTACAATATATGTTTCATAGGCCACAAACAACCTATTTGCATAAAATTCAAGTAAACTCATATATAAGCCAGAGTGACTTTTCTATATCACAACATGTAAAAATTTATTTTATCATTCCCCCCCTCTTTTTTTTAACATCTTTATTGGAGTATAATTGCTTTACAATGGTGTGTTAGTTTCTGCTGTATAACAAAGTGAGTCAGCTATACGTATACATATATCCCCATATCCCTTCCCTCTCGCATCTCCTTCCCGCCCTCCCTATCGCACCTCTCTAGGTGGACACAAAGCACCGAGCTGATCTCCCTGTGCTATGCAGCTGCTTCCCACAAGCTATCTATTTTACATTTGGTAGTGTATATATGTCCATGCCACTCTCTCACTTCGTCCCAGCTTACCCTTCCCCCTCCCCGTGTCCTCAAGTCCATTCTCTACGTCTGTGTCTTTATTCCTGTCCTGCCCCTAGGTTCTTCATTACAATTTTTTTTTTTTTTTTTTTTTTAGATTCCATATATATGTGTTAGGATACGGTATTTGTTTTTCTCTTTCTGACTTACTTCAGTCTGTATGACAGACTCTAGGTCCATCCACCTCACTACAAATAACTCAATTTCATTTCTTTTTATGGCTGAGTAATATTCCATTGTATATATGTGCCACATCTTCTTTATCCATTCATCTGTTGATGGACACTCAGGTTGCTTCCAATACATTATGTTTTATAATATGATTTCTGCACTTAACATTTTGTGAACATCTTTTGATGCTATCTAAAATTTTTCTGTAACACAATATCCAATGGTTGTATAGAATTTCATTGTATGGCTGTACCATATTTATGAAATCAGTCCTCTGTTGGTGGTCATTATGATTATTTTGGATATTTTTACTATTATGAACTAAACTGTATTAAACTGTCCTGTGTATTCATATTTGATGCAATTATAACATTTTTCCCCTAAATTCTTAGAAGTAGGATTACTGGAACCCAAAGCAGGGTTGATACATATTTTAGATATTGATACATTTTACATATTTATATATTTAGATTTTGATACATATTACAGATCTATGCTTCCTTTAAAAAATTGCTAATTAATGTTCACACCACCCAGTGTATGGGAGTTCCATTTGCACGCTCCCAGACCAGTCCTGGGTATCTCCCTCAGGATATTCATCCTTTCCATCTTTGCTAATCTCTAAGGTGAAATTAGTAATTTCCTTTATCAGTTAAAATTTTTATTGCCAGGTTACTATCTCAAATACCTTTTTGTATTCATAGGCCATTTGCATTTTTTCATTCTGAATTGCCTTTTTATGTCATTTATTGATTTTTTTTCTATTAGAAGAATTTTTTTGTTAGCGATTTGTTAGAACTTTCTATACATTGGGTTGGCCAAAATGTTCATTCGGGTTTTTCCATAAGATGTTACGGAAAAACCCGAATGAACATTTTGGCCAACCCAATATTAAGATTATAACCCTTTGTCATATATTGCAAACATACTTCTTTGTATAATAACTTTGTGACTACTGTCTTTTGATGTACTAAAGAATGTTATGGATTTTGATCTTGGCTTTTAGACTTTGAAAAGTCTTGTTTGCCATAAGATTTAAAAAAAGAAATGTTCAAATCATCTGTCATTATTTTACGTATTTTTTACCGTAGAAATTGAATCCATTTGAGATGTATTTTAGAGTAAGTTCTGAAGCAGGAATATACATAGGTAGGATAGATAGATAGATAGATAGATAGATAGATAGATAGATGTCACAATAATCTTTAAGGCAATCTGTCATTTGAAATGTTGTCTTCCTCACATATGAAATCTCATGTCCTTAGGTCTTTGCTTTTATTCTGTAACTTATCTCATTAATATTTTCCTATATTGTTGTGCCAACACTATGTGTTTTTAATTATTCTAGCTTTAAATATCAAGACAAATTTCCCACCATGTAGTATTATCTCACACCTGTTAGAATGGCTGTCACCAAAAAGACAAGAAATAACAAGTGTTGGTGAGGATGTGGAGAAAAGGGAACCCTCTTGCACTGTTGCTGGGAATGTAAATTGGTGCAGCCACTATGGAAAACAGCATGGAGGTTCCTCAAAAAATTAAAAATAGAACTGCCATATGATTCAGCAATTCCACTTCTGGGTATTTAGCCAAAGGAAATGAACCACCAACTCAAAAAGATACTTTATCTCTCTATCTACCTATCTACATAAATATCCCCATGTTCATTGCCGCCTTATTTACAATAGCCAAGATATGGGAAAAAAATCTAAGTATCCATCAATGGATGGATAAAGAAAATGTGATATATAAATATATGAAATATATACATATACAATGGAATATTATTCTGCCATAAAAAGAATAAAGTCTCACTATTTGTGACAATATGGGTGGACCTTGAGGGCATTATGCTAAGAGAAATAAGTCAGAAAGACAAATACTGTATAATCTCAGTTATATGTGGAATCTAAAAGCAAACAAAGAACGAACTCATAGATAAAACAGAGAACAGATTGATGGATGCCAGAGGCAGGGGCTGGGAAGTGGGCAAAGTAAGTGACGGGGGTCAAAAGATACAGACTTTTATAAAAATAAATTCAGTGTAAAGTTTTAAAATAAATGTCATGGGGATGTAATTTACAGCATAGTGGCTATAGTTGATAATACTGTTTTGCATATTGAAAGTTGCCAAGAGAGTAGATCTTAAAAGTTCTCATCACAAGAAAAAATTTGTAGCTGTGTGTGGTGATGGATGCTAAGTAGACTTATTGTGGAGATCATTTTGCAACATATACAGATACTGAATTACCCTGTTATACAATGAAACTGATTTAATGTTTTATGTCAGTTATAACTAAAAAAAGGACAAATCTCCCCTCATTATATTTCTACTTAATTGTACTTAACCATTATGAAATAGTTATGCCTTCATAAATCTTTAAGTTTTGGCAAGTTAAACATAATGCTACTAAGGGTAAGCTGGGACGAAGTGAGAGAGTGGCATGGACATATATACGCTACCAAATGTAAAATAGATAGCTAGTGGGAAGAAGTTGCATAGCACACGGAGATCAACTCGGTGCTGTGTGACCACCTAGAGGGGTGGGATAGGGAGGGTGGGAGGGAGACGCAAGAGGGAGGGGATATGGGGATGTATGTATACGTATAGCTGGTTCACTTTGTTATACAGCAGACACTAACACAACATTGCAAAGCAATTATACTCCAATAAAGATGTTAAAAAAAAAATAATGCTACTTGTATTTTGGTTGTAATTGCGGTATAATTTATGAAGGGATTTGGAAGGAAATTTACTTAACTGTATTGGTTCTTCCTATTGAAGAACATACTGTGTCTCCTCATTTATACATATTCTTTTATGTCCTGTAAAATTTTACAGTTTTCTCTGTGTAAGTCTTGCAGATTTCTTGTTAAATTTATTCCCATAGGGCTTACATAATTCTTGTTAAATTCACTGCTTTTCAGTTTTTATGGTTATTGTGAATGGAATTTTTATATCCAGTGATTATTTTTGATTCCTGGCCAAAAGAACAAATGCCATATAACCACCCTAGAAGGGGTGTCTTTTAACTTTACAACTCAGAGCACCATTTCCATTTCAATTTATGCATACACCTTGGGTATCAGTAACATATTTAAAACGTATGCACAGAAACATTGCGCATTTTTTTTGCAGTTTGTTATATTTCTCATCAGTGTAAGCATTTTAAGAGTGATTGTTTTATTTCCACTTCAGTCTTCTACATAGGATTCATTTACTTGTTTTATTTCCGCTTCAGTCTTCTACATAGGATTCATTTACTTGGCCCTATAGAACCAACACAAATTACCACTGAGGGTATAGTCTTAAAGTTTAGATTTAAAGCAGTAGTCTCTGCTTAATATATCCCATTTTTATTTTGTACATAATAACTTTATGAAAACAAGAAATTTTTTTGGATATAGTAAGCCAAATTATCATCATATGCTACATCTAAACTCTGGTGTCTATTACTTGAAGTATGGATGATTCAATTACATATAGTTCAGGAGGGGCTATTTCATGTTGAGAACAGTTACAACCAGAAAATAAAACAGCATAACTGACACACTGTGTGTGAATATTGCTACAAATACTGTTTAAGAGTTAAGACTTGGCTAGATTTAATACTAAATCTGATCATGACTTTTATCCACAGGCTTGATCACCAAAGATTAAGAACTATAAAAGCTCTTTCATTATGGTAAATTATAAATCATAATTGGTTTGACTGTTTTAAATACATTGTTAATCTGAACAATTCTAATTATCATTCTGAGCCTGTCAGCTAGAATAGTTTAGTTATGCATGAGATTTTTAGAAAATATCTCAATGAATGTGATAAAAGTTTGGAGAAAATATACCATATACGTTTTACTGGATTTAGTGACTCCTTAGTTGACTTGTAACTTTTGTGTTGGTTAAATCAGATGTGCCTTCTGAGCAAAAGCTCAGAAGTTGTAGGAGAAAAGAATTCTATAAACTAGCTCCACATTCTCAATAGTATACAGTGTTTGGCTGTCATGCACATAGACACACACACGCATACACATGCATATGTAATATAAAACCAAGTATGAAATAGTTATATTTTTCCTAAGTAATTACTTATTATTTATCACTAAGTAATCAACTTATCAGGTTGAATTATTTAAGACTAGTGAGCTTAAATTAGATGTAGACTGGAATATAATGTGAAATTAACAATGCTGCATACATTGGCTTGAAAAGACCTTGGGCATCCTTAGGCAGGAAGGTGTGCTTCCTGTGACTCAATATAGGGAAACTAAAACAAAGCTGGAATTCCCTGCTATTTTGCATGAGTTTACTGAATATACATTTTTATATGCAAAATGAAATGTCTGTACTAGAATCTTTTTGTATTAAAGTATGGACATGCTACATTTCAGTAAATTCAGACTTGATTGATGTATCAAGAGAGGCTTAAGTCTTTTGAAAACTGTGTCTTGGTTTTGTATATTTTTATAAAAAATACAAATAAAGTACTATCATAAATGGAACACTTACTACAGCACAATTGAAAGGGAATACAGATTTATTTCTCCTTTTAAAAGATAATTATGAAATTTTATCTTCAAAGATATACTTTAGAATATTTTTTAAACTGGATTTTAATGAGACACGCTTTTGACGATTGTGCTCATCTTTTTTCAGCTAGTGTTGGCCAAAAGATTACTGATATTTTAAATTTTATTTATTTATTTATTTATGGCTGTGTTGGGTCTTCGTTTCTGTGCGAGGGCTTTCTCTAGTTGTGGCAAGTGGGAGCCACTCCTCATCGCGGTGCGCGGGCCTCTTCACTATTGCGGCCTCTCTTGTTGTGGAGCACAGGCTCCAGACGCGCAGGCTTAGCAATTGTGGCTCATGGGCCTAATTGCTCTGCGGCATGTGGGATCTTCCCAGACCAGGGCTCGAACCCGTGTCCCCTGCATTGGCAGGCAGATTCTCAACCACTGCGCCACCAGGGGAGCCCTACTGATATTTTAGAGCAGAAGTAAACAAGATATGGCTGGGTGCCTGTTTTCATTTTTATTTTTATGTTTTATTTATTTATATATATATTTGGCCATGCTGCATGGCTTGTGGGATCTTGCTTCCCCGGCCAGGGATTGAACCCAGGCCCTGGCAATGAAAGCTCTGAGTCCTAACCACTGGACCGCCAGGGACCATATGGTCTGCAAAGTCGAAAATATTTACTATGGGGGCAGTACAGAAAAAAAAAGTTATTGTTTGTTTTGGAACAATAAGTATGGCATGAAATATAACATACTCTGGATATAATCCAGTGGAAGGTACAGCATATGAAATTGCATATCATTACTTGGTTTTTATGCTTGTATATTTGTTAGGACTTCACTTGAAAGAGAAATGATTCAAATTAAATAAGAATGTGTTAAAGGTGTAATTTCATGGAGAAATAAATTTTTATTAATTGAGGTTATTAAAGCACAAAAAGGAAAACACCTTTATTAAGATTGGAATAGTTATGGAAAATAGTGTGAGGCTCTTTGTGTCATATTAATTATCTTAGACTGGCTCTTCAACTATCACAGGTAGTTTTAAAAAAGTGATAGCAATTTATGTTCAGATTTGTTTATAGTAAATTATGAAGTTTTATGAACTAATAACATATGGATGCTTTTGAGAAGGTTGATATATTGTTGGTATAAGAATTAGAATCAAGAAAATCTTTTTTACTCTTGAACTTTACAAGTTTTGCTCTACTAGGTAATAATACCATTGATTTGTGTCATGAGGTCAGGACCATATCTGTTTTCTTGACTATTCCAGTCTCAGCCAGGTCTAGCTCAAAAAGGTTCTGACTCATGGGAGTTACATAAGAAATGAATTAAACACATGTTAGAATAACTTATAATTCCTTTTTAGTTCTTTTTGCTCTTAAGAAGTTGCAGTGCAACAAAATTATAGTTTTGTTCAGAAGTTTTTATCCTTTGCTTACATTGGACTTGCAGTTTTTATTCAAGGGTGTTTTCATTGATTTTCAGAATTTGCTCTTGGAAGTCTTGTACAACATTATCACAGTAGTCCTACAGTTATGTAAGGATCTGCATATCAGTAAAGATGACTGTAGAATACACAAATCTCTTCAAAAATGCTTCCCAACTTGACATCTTAAAGGCAGATAGCATTCACTCCTGAAGTTTGGACACTGGAATCATGGCTAGGACTAAAAACTAAACCAAAGAGCAGAGCTAAGCAGGAGTACCAGATTGTACATAAAGTGAGGTATAATTGTTGTGAATTAATGCTTAATAAATATGCCATAATATTTCAGATGTAAGAAGAGAAGGAAAATTAACAATGAATTAATTTAGCCTATCAGATAAATAAAGCCAAATTGTAACCTCGATCCCTGAACATCTTTATTAATATTGTCTTTGAAGTTGGTTGAAGTATTTAAAGAACTGAATGAAACACAGTCTGTTTTTTATTGCTTGATTAGAACTAAATGCATTTGGTTGTTACTTCTCCAACTGGTAGAAATTTAGTTTTCTTTCTTAAAACTGACAAAAGTAGGGATACTTGTGAAAATTTATGGGGTGCATGTTTTCTCTTTGATGTTTTTATAAACACTGTTAGCATTTCATAGCAGTAGTTGAAAATCTAGGCCCTGAAATCTTGGCTCTTTCTACTTATGAGCTGTGTAATTTGGTCCAGATTACTTAATTCATTAAACTATCCCTTTTCTCACCTGTAGAATAGGATTAATAGTATTAGCCTTAAAATATTATTCTAAAAGTTAAGTGATTTAATATGCATAGAAGGGTTAGTAAAGTTCTTTGCACATAATAAATAATATCTAATGATAATATCACACACACACATAAATTAAATTTTATACGATGCCACAAGACCTCTGACACATTCATGATTTCAGTTTATACAGAATGGACACCAAATCAAGGGGAATGTTATCCTGAAGATAATTCTTTGTGATAATTCAGTGTTCAAAGAAGCTATGGGGTAGATAGATTCCTAGATACTAGGGCACTAGACTAGGATTCAGGAGACCTGTATTCTAAATCTGGTTCACCTACGCACTAGTGTGTGATCTAAACTAAGTAATTTTTTCCTCCTCTCTGGACCACAGTTACATTTCTGTTGGGAGAGTGGGGAAGGATTGGGTTAATATATCCTTCCAGTTATGAAATCCTGAAGACTGAGTCTAAAAAAATTTTTTTAACAGATATTTTTTATTTCTAAATTGTTAACTTTGCAGCCAAAGTTGGAAAGAACTAGGGAAAAAAAAGACAGAATTGCTTATTAGGCCAGAAAAAGAGCTGACAAGTAGTAGTTGTGTTGTTTATCAGAAAATGTGCACTCTTTCCAACTGAATATTTTGCAATTGTTTTGCAGAATAAGCACTTTGCTAATTCTGTAGAGCTTTAGGGGTATAATCATCCCAAGGTGTTCCGGCTGCAGGATGAGGCTGTGAAGTTGTTAGATGCTAATATTTCTATGTGCTAATATCTGTTCATATTTCTGAGAAGAATTTTATTGAGAAGCTAAAATATAAAACAAATCACCAATTCTACTGTCAGCTCTTTAGTTTTCTTTCTGAATCAAATGTGTCTTATCTTAAAAGTGTGATAACACACACACGTGTAGGGGGCTATTAAATGTACATGAGTCTAACAAGAGAGTTATCTTCGAAAGACAAAGATCAAAGGTTCATATACAGAAAATGACACCCTTCTTTTTGGAAATAGCATATGGGATTTCACCTTGGGAAATTCAGATGCCCTACAACATGGCTTTATAGCTCCCCTTTGCCTTCTATGATAGAGGAAAATAAAAGAACTGATTGTACAGCTTAGTAATGCTAGAAAGACCACTCAGTCTTCTCTGGTTCATTTGGAAGTAATTGCCAAGGTCATTCTCAGAGTGTGAAAAATAGTAAAATAAAATACAAATGTTGAGAGTACACAGCCTGTCCTACCTTCACAGTTTGATTTACTTGCTTTGCTGAGACAGAAATCTATGACTTTGACATCACAGAGTTGCTCAGATCTCACCCTCCATAGTTTGGTTTAGATACCATCTTTCAACATTATTTTTTGAAATTTAATATGTGCTACCAAAGCTATTTCCTGGTTAAGTATAAATACTTAGAACAATGATAATACCAATGCTAACATTTTTACCACATCTGAGGATTTTAAAAGCACTTTAATATAACCTACCACATTTGATCCTCTCACCATTTCTGAGAGGGGTGAACATAACAAGTGTTTGTATATCTTTCCTTCTCTCCCTCTCTCTCTTTCTCTTTTTCAAAGAAAAAAAAAATATCCAGGGTTGTTAAGTGACTTATTATTACTTAACTCATATGGTTAACCTAATAGCAGAATTTGAACTAGAATCCTGATTTCACAGACTCAAATCCAGTGTTCTATTTACTAATTCAGAAAGCACATGAGTGGAAGTATAATCAAGGAAAAGGTTTTGTCAAGTATTAAGAAAGAGTGATGGAGGTTTTGGTGACCAGGGTTAAGGTACTTGGAGTAAGCACCAAATACATTCCTTTGAAGAGCCGATAAACCTAATAGTTAATCCAAAAGGAGCAGGTTGGATTTGCTAAGCATCGTTTCATTTTAATGCTTTGGGTAATCTCAAGAAACCACTAAAACCAATGGACCTCCAGCTTTTCTGTCCCCGTGAGATTTGTCTAGGTTTGAAGGATTGGTACACTTAATCAAGCATTGTAAAATCATAGATGTTCCTAGTGACAGCCAACAAAGTAGATCTCTTGCAGACAACCACCCAAATCAGTAAGTATGATTTGTTATATCTGTTTTCTGAGGCAGTGTATTGCGTCAGCAGTTGTTTGTCAAGCTTTATTTTACCGTTGAAGTCTAATGTGGCAAGCTGTGATGAGGAGTTCAGCCATGCTCCTTTTTTGTTGATTTCACAAAGACAAATATGCTTTATCTATGGTCGTAGAGCCCCTACAAAAACAACAGAGCTTCTCCCCTGGGATTAGCCAGGTTCTCAGCTGTCATAGGATGCATGCATTCTTGTGAACTAGTTTCATAGTACATGGTCTGGACACAGATGGACTACATTAACAGCTCAAGCACATGTGAACTTAACCAAGTTACTAATTCCTGAGCCTCAATTTCCTCACCTGTACAATGAAGTAAGTCTCCTCCTGGAGCTATTGCCGATTATATATGACGGTTTCTTTAATTTTTTTAGGATATCTCCTGGCAGAGGAAAGCATTCGGCATTCATTAAAAATCAGGTTTAATACATATGAATGTTGGCTATCACAGTATGTCAAAAAAGAGGGACACTCTTCCCAAAGAAGCTAAGGAAAAAAGATGAAATAGTGGTCAGCTGGTAACTGAATATTGAGAATTTGAACAGACTAAAAAAAGTAAAGGAGTCTTTGCATTTTCTAACTCCATAGTTACATAAGGATTTGTTCTTTGTTAAATTAAAGCATGCAAATACATATTAGCAAAGCAAAAAGGCATCTACAGGTCACTATGTCCCAGTCCCCTAATTTTATGATGAAAGAGCTGAGTATCAGTTAGGTAAGTGTTCGAGATTATAGATGACACAAGACAAGTACTCTGACATCCAGCTTTTACAAGCCTGTTCTCCCTACATACTGTTAGAGGCAGCTGCAGAAATAACTTCCTAATTATACAACTCACAAAACCTCATGTCCAGGTGGGAGGCTTGGTTCTTTTTTTTAAGTTGCTAGGAACTTTTTTCTCTTTCCTTTAATGTCCTTACATTGCACTTGGTGGTAAATTATGTTAAAAGCAGGTCGCTAAGGCCCATTTTCTGCTCCATTTTAATGCAAAATCTAACATCAACACTGCTAAAGAGGCAAAAACAATGCTGGAAAAGAGAACTATAAAAAGAAAATATGATCATGGTGTTCGATGCCATCTAAAACAATCAAATGTATTTTCTATCCCACTTTGACCTTGCTTGGCTTGTTGGAAAGATTTCTTTGACTTAACTATTATATCACACAGTTTGCAGATTTAGAGAGCAAACAAACTGCAGAATGACTTGCAAAATTTCATCTTTCTTCACCTTTGTTCACGTTCAAATCATTTTTTTGTCTTCTTAAATTGTGGTATTATATTTTAATTTTAGTTTCCCATAAAAATGTTCCTGGGATTTTTCAGAATTTAGTCCTGTTCTTTTAATCTGCATTTCCTTTAGTAATTATGAACCATTTATTGATTGCATTTATGCTTTAGTTGGTGCCTCAATCTTTGATGAGACTTACATCTAATAAAATTATGATAATTACTTTTGTTGAATCTCAAAAGTTTCAGTGCAAGGCTTCATTGATTTTCCCTTCATTGGTAGATATTGGGTGGCCACTTTTAGTGGTAGAATGATTCGCAGAAGGGTAGGTACCTAGGGGAGAGATCATAAAGCCTCCTGCATACATTGATGATTGTGTTTCTAAAAAAAAGTGTTCCTCTTCAAAAAAGGGTGGTATCTTAGTGTAGGCCAAATATAATCACTGTACTTCAGGGAAAGCAGTTTGGAATTGCAAGGTAATTGAAATGAGCGTATGGAGAGTGCACTCTGTGAGTGTATATGTGTGCATGGGTCAATTACTAGTCTCTTTTTAAAGTGTTATCAGTTCAGCTGTGGCTCATGGTCTCCAGAAGGAAACCTCTGACCTGCTTATTCATCTCTTTTCTAGTATGTGTTAAAGGGCGTAGCAGCTTTCAAAATAGTGACATCTAAACTTAACCTTTCTTTAGAGACTCTGAAATGGCCATCTGAACATGTTCATTACCACTTCATAAATTCTGCCCTGAAGCTACATACTGTTCTTTGTTAACCTTATAAAGCTCAAAGGTAGTTGTTAGATTGGTGCCTAAGAAACGGCCACTACTGCTTTCCACAGTGATTTGTTTCAAGAGTTAATAAATTCCACTTTGAACTCAAATTTGATATTGGAGCTTGGGTCAGTAGCTTGTGCTATAGGTATGACACAAAGAATTCTGATTTAGTTTATAAATTGTAGTTTAATATGTCTTTTATTACTTTTGAAAATAATGTGTATGCTTGAAGATATCTTCTCAAAATACCCAGTGGTACCCAGACACTCTATCAGTGTCTGTTTTTTACTACCTAGTGTGAATCAGAACATTTCTTTGTCATGTGGGTATATTTATAGCAACCTTTAGAAATCTTTGGCTTCTGTGGGATGCAGTGTTTATGAATGGTGTGCTCTCAGTAATCAAGAATAATTCTATGGTCAAGTAGCATCACCTATAAAAGACTGCTTTATGGTGGGGTCATACATATAAAAGATATATTTCCAACTTTCACAATCAAATGTACTTTTACTATAAACTGTTACAGAAGTCCCAGAGGATTTTAACTGATGATTAAAAACGTTAATCCCGACGACCTGTTTTTCAGTGAAGTTATAGCAACAGGGAATGGTAATGTCCCCAGTTGGAGATGTCTGTATGAGGCCTCCTTTTTAGACACATAAAAACTTGGTCTTTATATCCCTTATAATTTATTTTTTAGATCACTGGGATTTTTTTAGATCAGAAACTCCTATTTTCAAGGGGATTCTTTTTGTTCATACTTTTTATTTTGTATAAAATATTGAGAAAATAATAAGCTTTCCCCATGTGGTACAGAAAGTTCTTTTCTTCAAATTTACCTCTCATGAACAAATCAGAAATTTCCAGTTTTATTTTGTCATCTATGAGTTATTTCAGTCACACTCTCTTCTTTCTCACCAAAATTTAGGTAGGATGTGTTCATTAGACTCAGCCCTTTAAACAGACCCCTATGGCATTAAGGCATGATTCTGTGACTTAATAGGACCCACTTGGCAGCCTGAGTATAGAGAGTGATGCAGTCAGTGGGTCACTATAATTGAAGCAATGCCTAGCCAAATTTTACATTAATTCCCCCTCCAGGTTTTCTTGCAGGCCATAGGAAGATGAGTGGCACAGACATAAAAATGTAATGTGTAGCCTTATATTACCCCAAATTGCTTCAACCAAAGTCATTGGGAAAAACAGTAGTTATCCACCATACTTATAAGTCAAGATCAAGGTTAATTAACCCTTTTAAATCTAACTCACATTTTTTTTTGGTAGTGACCTCACTCTTTGCCTGCTGCATAAATTCATCGTCAGAGAGAAACTCAAATTTCAGTTACTCCCAGCCCTAAGGATACAGTGTTATATATCCCATGAGATCTAGAGTCTTTTATGTTGCCTTTGGCAGGTATGACCTTATTACTTCTTGCAGAATGATGTGAGAAGATTTTCTCTCAGGATCACTAATCTAACTCCATGAAGGACATAAGAGGGAAACTTTTATGCCTCTCAAGGACACCGTAATAATAACCACATATACCTGATAATATTCACCTTGTCCCAATTCTGCCTCCATCACAGCTGTCCTTGTGAAACGTTTGGGCACAAACACATAATGAATGTTTCATATAATATCCCTCATCATGCCAGTTTCTGTCCTGTTAATTTATGTATTGTACCATAGTAACTGCCTGACCCATCAAAATGCAGTCACGGAACAGATTAAGGCCTAGTGAAATATCTGGAAAATTGACGCTGCTTTACAGACATGAAAAAGGTGAGAATGTTTACTAAGTGAGATGAGGTGAGCTGTCCTCATAAGTAGAGATTGTTGCTAGGAACAAAAGTAGAGACATCTCCAGGACTAGGAACTAATAGATGTGAATGACCGTGCTTTTCAGTTCCTTGAGTCAGAGGTTCATTTTTATCTTTGGCACTTGGGCTATTGATAGCAGTCTGTTATGCCTTTCTTTTTGTTTTGATTATTTGAACATGGATTGAGCAAAACAATTTTTGGACAAAGTAAATTTATAATTTCCCAGTAAGCGTATTCGGTGAAATGTGCTAGGCAGTGGCACTTGCAAGAATAAAATCCATTGTGTTGAAATCTTCCTCAAAGACAAGAATTAGGTGTTCTCTTTCTTTTGCACACCTACAGCACATGTATCAGAAGAGTGTGCCATATCAGAAACACCACTGCTCTTAACATCATAAAATAGCTGAGTTCAAGTTTGGTCTCATTAATTACCTGTGTTTGGGGAGGTTTCATTGCCTTTCTTATCTCCACTTTTCTCTTCCATAATTTGGGTGCAGAAGTGATTAACTTTGGTTGCAGTGATGAAATCATGTGTCTTCTGCAGAAACCATGGTATCTATAGGGGTTAAGAAGAGGAGTTTGGAAGTCAGGCAGTCGCTTACCAACTGTGAAACCACAGCTGATTCACATAGTTTCCTCATCTGCAAAGCAGGGATAATGATAATATCTACCTCATGGGGTTGTTGTGACGATTAAATGAAAGAATCTATATAAATCCCTTCATACTCGACACTTAATAACTATGAAATATTCAATAAATATTAGCTAAAGTATTGAGAAATATATATATGGCAAAGCAGTTGAGATTAGTCAACAACAGTAAAAGACCTTCAACTTATTTAAGTACCATTAAATGCAGGTGATGCTAATTGGTATAATTTTGCAGATGAGGAAAGTACGAGTAAGAACGTACAGTGCACATGACCGCCCCACTGGTAAATGCTAGGGTCAAAACTCAAAGTCTTGTAAGCAACACTCAGTGCTCATTTACTAAAACTGCTGCCTCTTGACAAACCTCCACGAAGCAGAAGGCAGACAAGCTACCCAGGAATCAAGCCAACCTTTGCACGCCAGGTTAGTCACACCACTGACTTCCTCACATACCTTTTTAGCACGGCATGCTGCTTGTTCTCTTGTTCTAGCGAAATTACGATACCTGTTGATTATTTCATAAAGATGTTTTCTTACCTATAGAACAGATATGGTAATGGGTTTCTCTTGAAGCTATTTGAGAATTACGTTTTTAATGTATTGAAAATAGTCTTAAGGCGTTCCAGCCACAGAGTAGGAATTCATAAATTATTTTTTGTTATTAACAGGAAAAAGGCAAATTCCTTTATCAGCTCTTCTCCATGTGCTTCTAACCTTTAGCTCCAAGAAGCTTAGTTAATACATTTGCATGGTAATTAAAAATCAGTGACGTTTAAAGGAACTTAAATCCAGTGTGGAATTAATGGGATATGTGAAGCATACCAGAACTTAAATATTTTGTTTAGCCAGTTGCAGTGCTTAGGAAAAATAAGAACAGAAAAAACTCTAGTAGAGTTCCTCACAGCTACACTTGTATGTAATAATATACTTATTCATTTCCCAGATTAAAAAAGTCTGTTTTGCAAATTGTCTCCTAGGTAGAATGGAACATATTTTCCAATAATAGACACATTGCTGAAAACAAAAGTTTTATTTTACTTTTGATTTTTTTTGCACTTTAGCTTTCTTTTAACTCATATTTAGTAGAATGTTAAATATGGTTTTAGAGAAATCTTGAAGATTTTAATGTGGAAGTGATTAGGGGGATATTTTTAATGAGAAAAAAAAACGATGTCACTTAAAGAAGAGGTTGATTTAAAGGCCGAGTTTATATTTCCTAACATGGTCCTTTTTCTTATCTTTCTACGTTGTATTTCAAGTGAACTCAGCAGCAGTTGAAATTAACTGGTCTAAATGGATAGAGTATTATTGCATATGGCAGCATCACCAAACATGGATTAATGATATTGTGATGGTTAATTTTATATGTCAACTTGATCCTAACTAATACAAGTATTATAGCTACTCCTTAATGAGCACTTGCTCTGATAAGGCCTTGGGTTAACATACATTTTCTTTTTCTTTTTTTTTTTTTTAAACATACATTTTCTTGTTTAAAAGTCATTAACAATTCTGAGAGTAAGGTATATTTAATGTGCAGAAAGTAGAGATTAGAAAGCATAAGCAATCTCTTAAACTCACAACATCTCCTAAATGAAGGAAACCAGTTTGGCTCAAAATCTAAGCTAATGTTCGAGATGACTGGCGTATGGAGTGGTGTGTGGACATTAATTTTGACTGAGGAATCTGGGAGACCTCAGAGCACTATAGAGTTGTCTAAAAGGCCCAAATTCTACTGTGACTGTGGATCCTCTGTACATAAGTTTCATAATTAGTGCACAATGTTTCGCATGCACACTGAGGGCCATTTTCAGACAGTCAACTTGTAAGAATGACTCCATTAAAATATACATATATATACAATTTAGTGATAGAAAGAAGGCAAAAAAGTGTACTTTCTCATTCTTGGTTTTATTTATTTATTCAACAAATACTCATTAAGCATTTACTCTAGGGCAGACCCTCTTCTCTGTGTTTTATATTTAGGAGATGAAAAGATGAACACGACAGACCAGATCTTTTATATTATGATGCTTCTTCTAGTACAGGAGATAAACAATAGTCAAGTCAAAATGCAAATAAGAATATGGTACATTATTCTGTGCAGGAAATAAACAGGTGGATGATGAGGGAGTAATTTAAGGTAGAGGGACTGTTTTAGAACAGGGGGTGAGCCCTCCCAAGAGGTTGCATTTAAGCGCGTGGTGAAGGATGAGAGGATGCCACCTTTGGGAATAGTTGAGGGAAGAGTGTCCAAAACTCTGGTCAGATAATTAGCAAACACATTTGTGACTGTTTAAGCAAAAGTGTCAGGTGATGAGCACATCATTGTGTTCTCTAGAGCTGCCATCATTAAGTTCTGGAATGAAATCACACTTGGCTAACATTTTTGGCTGGGAAGAGTATAACTATATGAAAAACATTTCCTTTTTTACTTCAAATGAAATATAGCTCCAAATTCCTGACTTTGAAATGAATTTGTCTTTGAAAACACAAATGGTAAGGAACCCACATTTTAGTACTGTTATAGGTCATCTTGAGCTTCATTGCAGTTGGCATTTCCAGTGTGTGTGATTTTTTTGTTGTAATTTTTTTCTATTGATGGTTGATTTTAGTTGAGATATTTGGCTATCTGTTATAGATGAGAGTACTAGAGATTTATCTAAACCCTAATATTTTGATATAAAATCTTGTTTGAAATTCAATTTGTTTGGTTTGGTAATATTAATCCTTAACTTTTCAAAAAAATATGTAATGAACTTACGCTAAAGATAGTATTTGAGTATATTTCCTATTCTAGAATATTATTATTTTGCATTTGTTGGCTCTGTTTGAATCTACTGCTTTGCTTTTCAACTTAAGTGATGAAGTTTTGTTTTAATTAGTGGCTTAGTAAGAATAGCTTATGTATTATATAACTGGATGGTAGGAATTATAAATGTTTAAACTTTGTATGCTTTATATTTTTAAAGTTTTTTTTCAAAGACTTTATTTTACAGTCTGAAGAAGATGTTTTTTTGAACGTAAAATAAAATAGTCACACAGTTTATATAAGAGCAAGATTTTCTAGGTGTGTTGATCTGTCTTTTTAACCTTTCTATGTCTTCAGTTTTGATATAGAATAAATAGTACAATAACCTCAGCCATCAGACTAAATCTGTTCATGAGAAATACCTCTATAATGATGAAGTTGGTACATATTTGAGGTTGCTACTTTTGCAGTCATTGTAGACAAGCCCTTTTACTTTACCATAAAACTAACTGTGGTGTGGTATGAGTACACACAGTCAAAATGCTGATAGTATCGTGTTTGTTTCCATAACCTGATAATCATTATCTTGTCTGTTGTGGTGTAGAAGGGGTATGGTTCTGAGCCTCTAACAATTATGAATATACACTTAAAGACCAAAGAAATACATTAGAAGATGCAAAAATTTAGGGATATTCAAATCATCAGGATAAATGGATTCTTCTTCCTTCTTGCCTTCTTTCCATAATGATTTTTTTAGCGAAGTATAAATGTCAGATATAATATAAAGTAGTTAGGATACACTGATGGATATGCAAATTTAAAGACCCAACTATTGTCCTGGAGGCTGTAGTGGAAATCCGGGCTTAAATAATTAAAATTCACAAATACTATATAATAAAAGTTTTTAAAGAGTGAGAGAACCTTATCTTTTGGATTTATGTTGAAAAATAATTTTCTGAGAAGGTGAAAGCCAAGCTGAATCTTAGAAGAGTAATCAGAATTAGCTCTATAGAAAGATTATGCTAGTCACAGTGTGAAGAGGGAACTCAAGCGGGTGATTTTAGAGGCAGGGAGGCCTTTAGGAAGTAATGCAAGTGGCTAAGCAGAAATGACGGTGGCCTTCCCTAGGACAGTGACAGTGGGGTATGGTGGAAAGTTTCATATGTATGCGCTCTGTACTGGTTGTAGAAGGCCAGTGTCTGTTCTCATTGGTCAGTCTGTATATCGCTCTGAGTATAATATCTTTAGTGTGATTCATGGGAGGAGGTGGTATGAAGAGAGGGTTGAGAAATATTTAGGAGGAAGAGTCAAAAGGGTAGACATGTAAATAAATAATGACAGTGCTGAGTGCAGTAATCAACCTGGGTGTGTGTAAGATAGAACTGATCCTAAGGAAAGAGTGAGGATGTCAGAGAAGACTTTTCAGAGAACGTGATGCCTGAGCTGGTTTTACTCCAGTAATAAATGAAACAGGCTGTTGAGGGAAAAGAAGCAGCACGTGCCCAATTTGCAAGGTAATAAAACAAGAGTGTGACATTCAGGGATGGACACATGGATTGGCATTGCTAACCTATAGTGTACACAGTCAGAAGGTGTGGTAGGCATATTACCGGGAAGCTATTTTCTCTTGCAAGACATCGGGGTGGATGAAAATCACTGAAGTTCCCGTAGCTAATCATATTTAATGTATTTTGTATCTGATATTTATTAGTTGTTGAGGTACTTTAATCAAAGAGTGAATTGTCCATGGCATGTTTTACATCTACTTTTTTGAGACTTAATGCAAAGTGAATGAAATAAGAGCGATCTAGCACTCCGTTTATGTAGTGTTGCCTCATTTCTTTATATAGCTTCCTGTAATGGAGTTAAGTATTGCTGCTTTAAAAAGGAACCACAAAGCCTCTCCGGAGAGAATAGCTTAGAGAAAATTAGGTTAGTCTGGCAAATTCACTCTACCTTAATTATACAATGGTGGTTTACAGATTTACATGCCTTGTTTTTATTATATTAGCAAAAACTTGATGATTCTAGGGCCATGTACCATAAATATGATGTGTGAAGGTAACCGTAAATATGATGTGTGAAACCAAATAAGAATAACTAAGGAGAATAATTTGGCCTACCCTGTTCTGAATTGGTGCTGGGGCCAGATACTGTGTACTTATCTCTTTATCTACTTACTGTATCCCCAGGTCTCTATGTTATTGCCTCTTCTTCATGGAAATCACAGACTTGGTCCTATTTTCTGTTCAGAAACCTGGACCGTTCATCTTCCTTTTTATAAATTTAGTTAAAAGTTACTTATTTAAGTTTGTTTTAATGTCTGTCTACTTGCTAAAGTGTCAACTTGAGAGGAGCGATGTCATCTTGAGAGACAAGAAATGTAATGTGGTATTCTTTTTGGTACGATAGTGTTGTGGTCAGGGTTCTACATTTTGGGTCAGAGAAATTGGATCCAAATCCCAGCCTCCATCTCTCAAGCCTCATCTGTAGAATGAGGACAACATAGTTACCCATGTCAATGTTGTCTTAATTTATCTATCAGCCCTCTCCCCATCCAGAGTGCAAGCTTTATGAG
The DNA here is from genome assembly GCF_965194825.1 of Balaenoptera physalus. Lineage (NCBI taxonomy): Eukaryota > Metazoa > Chordata > Mammalia > Artiodactyla > Balaenopteridae > Balaenoptera > Balaenoptera physalus. Next base: position 36,401,245 of record NC_138890.1, read on the forward strand.
AACAGGGAAATCGACATGCAGTTTGTTATGTGCGAGAGCATTGCTTGACACACTGTAAGTTCTTAAATATTCGTGGAATAAATGAATTAATAGGCAACCTATGTAGCTATGTAGTGCTTTTGTGAGGGTTAGATAAGTTTTTTATCTCTAAAGCTCTTAGCACAGTGCCTATGACAGAGTAGGCATTTCGTGATAGGAAAAAGAATCTGCTTTTATTTAATAGCTAGTATTAAAACAATTTTTCTCTTAAAACAGTCTTTGAACATTTTTGTTCAAGTCATTTTGTGTAGATATGTTTCCATTTATCTTGGGTAAATAGCCAGTACTAAATGGGATTAGAGAGTTTTTGTGTAGTTATATGTTTAACTTTACAAGAGACTGCCAAACTGTTCTCCAAAGTGGTCATTTCACTTTACACTCCCACCAGCAGTGTATGAAAATTTGGTTTGCTCTACACCCTTGCCAACTGTTGGTGGTGTTCTTTATAAATTTAGCCGTTCTAGTGGGGGTGTAGTGGTATCTCACTGTAGTTTTAATTTGCATTTTCTCTGATGACTAATGCTGTGGAGAAATTTTTCATATGCTTATTGACCAGTTTGCATATCTTCTTTTGTGAAGTGTCTGTTTTAGTCTTTTCTTCATTTTTAATTGGCTTGTTTGTTATTTTATAACTGAGTCTTAGCAGTTATGTACACATTCTGCTTTTTAGTCCCTTACACGATATATATACATCTATATGTGAATGTATATATATATATATATATTTTTTTTTTTTTCTCCTGGTCTGTGACTTGTCTGTTCATTTTCATAGCAACATTTTTTTCCTCTCAGTAGTTTTATTTCAGAATAATTTTAGATTTACAGAGGAGTTTCAAAGATAGTACAGAGAGTTCCCAAATACCCTTCATGTAGCTTCCTCTAATGTTAACATCTTATGTAACATTTTTCAAAACTAAGAAATTAACATTGGTACAGTACTATTAAATAACCTACAGTCTTTATGCAGATTTCCCCAGTTTTTCCACTAATGTCCTTTTTCTGGTCCAGAATCCATTCTAGGATACCACATTACATTTAGTTTTCATGTCTCCTTAGTCTCCAACAATGTGTGATAGTTTCTTGGGCTTTCCTTGTCTTTCAGGACCTCAGAAATTTTTTAGGTTCTGGTCATTTATTTTTTGGAATATGCCTCAGTTTGGGATTAACAACTTTTTATAAGCAGAAGTTTTAATTTTTTTGGAGTTCACTTTAGCACTGTTTTCTTATCTAATTAATGCTTTCTGTGCTCTGTTCAAAAAATCTTTGAATATCTAAAGGTTATAAAATATTCTCCTATGTTTTCTTCAGGGAGCTTTATAGTTGTTGCTTTTATGTTTAGGTCTATGATCCAACTTGAATTAATTTTTCTCTGTGGATTGAGATAGGAAATCGAGGTTCTTTTTTATGGATAACAAGTTTTCCAACATTATTTGTTTAAAAAATTGACCCTTTTTCATTGTATTGCTTTAGTGTCTTTGACAAAAATTAGAATATGTGTGAGTCCCTTGCTGGATTCTAGTCTGTCCCATTGCTCTCTTCATCTCATGCCGGTATCACCATCTTGATTACTGTAGTTTTACATCAGGGGTTGATAAACTTTTTCTAAAAGAGGCAAATAGTAAGTGTTTTGGGTTTGCAGGCCATAAAGTCTCTCTTAAAATGACTTGGCTCTGTCGTACGATGATAGCAGCCACAAATAATATGTAAGTGAACGGCTGTTTCTGTGTTCCACTAAAACTTTATTTACAAAAACAAGCAGCCAGCCTGTGGGCAATAGTTTGCTCATCCCTGCTTTAGAGTAGGACTTGAAATCAGATCATGCAGGTCCTCTAACTTGGTTCTTCTTTTTTGCAATTGTTTTGGTTTTCTAGGTCCTTGGCAAGTTCATATAAATTGTGGAATAAAGTTATCAATTTCTGAAAAAAAAAAAACCTGCTGGAAGATTTATTTTGATTGCATTGAATTTGCATATCAATTTGGGGAGAATTGACAGCTTAACAATATTTTGTCTTCCAATCCATGAGCATGATGTATTCCTTCATTTATTTTGGTTTTCTCTAATTTATCTCATGAATGTTTGTGTAGAGGTATTGCACATGGTTTGTTAAAATGGTCCCCAAGTATTTTGTGTTTTTCATGGTTTTATAAATGGTATGAGTTAATTTATTTTACAGTTGTCCTATTGTTAACCTTGCCTTCTGTGAGCTTCCTAAATTCCCTTATCAAACTTAGTACTTTTGCTTGTGGGTTCTTTAGGATTTCCTAGGTACATAGTCATGTCATCTGTGAACAAAGACAGTTTTATGTCTTCCTTTCTAATCCCTTTTATTTTATTTACTTAACTAAGATATTACAATGGCTTCGATTTCCAGTACAATATTTGATAGACGTAGAAGTGATGATAGCAGAGATCCTAGCTTTATTTCTGATCTTAGGAGGAAATAAGTTTCTGAATATTAAATATGATATTATCTGCAGATTTTTCAGAGATGTCTTTTATTAGAGTAAGAAAGTTCCTGTCTATTTCTAATTGCTGTGGGTTTTTTTAAATCACAAATTGGTATTGAGTTTTACGACATGCTTTTTCTGAACCTATTCATATGATCATGTTATTTTTCTTGTCTACTTGGTTAATGAGTAGAGAAATATATGGATTGATTTTAAAATACTAAAGCATGTTGACATGCCTAGGATAAACTCCATTTGATCATGCTGTATTACACTTTTAACGTATTACTAGGTTTTATTTGCTAACATTTTTTAAAGATTTGTGTGCCTATATTCATGTGGAATATAGGTGTATACTTTTCTTGTAATGTCCTTTGCAGGTCTTGGTATTAGGGTTATACTGGCTTCAAGATAAGACTTGGGAATGTTTACTCTTCACCTATTTTTTGAAGTTGTGTATATAAAATTAAAAACATTTCTTCTTTAAATTTGATAGCGCTCACTAGTGAAGCTACCTGGGATTATAGGGCTTCTTTATGTGCAAAATTTTTCATTAGGAATTATTTTTATTTTATAGCTATTGGGCAGTTTATATTCACTCTTTACTCTTGTGTCATTTTTGTAAGTTGTCTTTGTAAATGAATTTGCTACCCTTCAGCTAAGTTGGAAAATGTATGCACATAAAGGCCATAATATTTCCTTATTTTTCTTTTAATGCCTTGAGGCTTTTTAGTGATATTTCCTTTTGCATTCCAGGTATTGGTAGTTTGTATTCTCTGTCTCTCTCTCATCTTTTCTCTCTCCCTCCCCCTCATCAATGTGACTAAGAGTTTATCAATTTCTTTGACATTTTTGAAGAGTCTGCTTTTGGTCTAACCAATTTTTAACTGTTTTCCACCTTACAGTTTCCTTCTCTTATATTTATTATTTCCATCTTTATACCTTGTGTTTGATTTGTACTTGTTTTGATAATTCCTCAAGGTAAATCTTAGATCATTATATTTAAACCTTTCTTTTTTTCAAATATAACCATATACAAGGCTATGAATTTCTCTATAAACACTGTTTTGGGTGCATCCCAGAAATTTTGAAATGTTCTGTTTTTGGTTATCATTCAATTTAAGATATTTTAATATCCCATGTATTCACTTACACAGTCCATGAGGTATTTAAAAGTATTTTGTTTAATTTCTAAATATTGTGTGTTTTTCCAAGGTTGTGTTGTTGGTGTTGTTATTGGAATCTAATTTTATTCTATTGTTATCAGAGAATACACATAGACACACACACACACACACACACAAACAAAACATTAATTCTTATAAATTTTTGAGACATTAAATGCCCTGACATATAATTTATCTTAGTAAATATTCCATGTGCATTAGAAAATTATGTATATTCTTCTGTCTGGGTGTAGTATTCTATAAATATTAACTAGGTTGTCTTGTTTGTATATTCACATCATCAGTGTCCTTCTTGATTTTTTGGTCTACTTTATCTATCAATTGCTAAGAGAAGGTTGTTAACATTTCCAACCATAGTTATGGATTAGTCTTTTTTCCCTTTAGATCTATCAATTTTTTTTTTTTAAATTTTATTATTATTTATTTATTTATTTATTTTTGACTGTGTTGGGTCTTCATTTCTGTGCGGGGGCTTTCTCTAGTTGCGGTGAGCGGGGGCCACTCTTCATCGCGGTGCGCGGGCCTCTCACTATCGTGGCCTCTCTTGTTGCGGAGCACAGGCTCCAGACGCGCAGGCTCAGTAGTTGTGGCTCATGGGCCCAGCCGCTCCACGGCATGTGGGATCCTCCCAGACCAGGGCTCGAACCCGTGTCCCCTGCATCGGCAGGCAGACTCTCAACCACTGCGCCACCAGGGAAGCCCCCAGATCTATCAATTTTTGCTTCATGTATTTCAAAGCTCTACAGTCAGGTGCATACACATCTCGTGTTGTCTTTTTGATGAATTGATGCTTTTACCAGTGTGACATTCTCTGTTTGTGTTTAGTTACATTTCTTATCTAGAAGTCTAATTTGTCAATTTTTTAACTAGCCATTCTAGTTTTCCTATTTTTAGTTTTAGAATTGTGTGTGTGTATTTTATATATATATATATAATTTTACATCTCTCTGGACCTTTATATTCAAAATATATCTCTTGTGAGATATAATTGAGTCTTTCCTTCTTATTCAATTCAACAATCTCTGTATGAATGGAGTGTCTGGTCTATTTATACCAACATTCAATATAATTATTGAGCTGTTTGGGGACTTAAATCGACCATATTGCTATTTCAGTTCTGTGTGTCCCATTTGCTTTTTTTTTTCTTTTTAAAAAATTCTTCCTGCCATATTTTTAATTTATTGACAATATTTCAGTTACATTTTTTCTTTTCTTTTTTAATTCCAGAACTTCTAATTGATTTAAAAAAAATAGTTTTTATATATGTGCTGAGATTTCCCATCTATTTTTTTTTTATATAAATCTTTTCCTTTGAATCCATGACAATATTTATGAAAGCTGTTTTAAAATCCTTATCTAAGAATACTAGAATACCTCCCCCCCCAAAAAAAAGAACCCTGGGCCTTCTTTCATTGAGTATTTTTTCTCCTGTTTATCATTTTCCTCTCCCCCCTAGTCTAGTAATATTTGAATTCATATTGAACTTTTTTTTTTGAAGGCTACGTTGTCAATAGTTTAGATTTTGTTTTCATTTAAATTTTGTTGAGTGTTCTGATAGGTAATTACTAGTAGGTTAGTTTGCTCTTGTTGAGGCTGATTTTTAGGTTTTTTATTTTTTTTGGTGGGGGGAGGGGGGAAGAGCTAGAGTAGTTGGACTCCTAAGGAATGGCTTCTTTGAATCTCAACTAGAGTTTCCCTCTGAAAGTCTTTGTTCTCTGTCTCATTGAAAGTCCAATGCCTGTAATTACTGTCTTATGGAATTCCCATTTAGCTCACAGATCCCCAGATCCATTTCTTCTGCTTACCAGACACTTCCCATTGCTGTGCTTTGGACAGTGCTTCCAGGCAAGAGGTTATGGAGCTTATGAATCTTACTTCCTATGTTTCCTTTCTTCCAAGGATTACAGCCCTGTGCTGGTCTGATGTCCAGTACTTGAACGGAGTTGCTTCATATTATGTCTGGTTTTATAGTTGTTTACAGCAGGCAGTAAAGGGAGGAAGAACATGAGATATGGCAATTTAAGTGTAAAACCCATTAGTCCTCATAACTAGAACCAGAAGTTAGAAATCGATTTTAATCTCATGTTCATGTTCAAGATAACTTTTGATTTGTAGATCATGCAGTTCATTCATTTGCACATGCATGTATACATTCCATATTTATTCTAATAAACTACTTGTCTCTCTTATGGTGAATATATTAAATAATGAAAGTACTGATATATTACACAATCTATATACTTTTGTTTATCATCATTTACACTGGAATAAGTGTATCTCATTACTCTAGTGGAGCTCATCGTACCAAAAAGACAACTCTATTTTTTCACCTTATTTTATATCTTGATTTAGATACACTTGATATCTGTGTAATATTGGATGTGTAGCAGTAACTTAAGATGAAACACTGTAGCTGATAAGTCGCTAAAATTGTGCCATTAACATTGAAAAATAAAAGCTTAATTAGGTTGCTATCTTTTAAATTGTCAAAAGGAAAAGTTACATAGTTCAACATTTTAGAAAATGAAACACTCAAAAGGCCACTGCAATTTAAAATGGATAATGGAAAATCACAACTGTTTGTTTAAAGATTTGTGGTTGAAATTAATTATTATTAATTAATTAATTCCACCTTGCTAACGGCCAATTATTTTCTCATCCTTTGAATACCACTCACAGCACTTTTTTTTTTTTTTGTAACAACAACTTGACACACAAAGATTTTTTTTTTTTTTTTTTTTTAATGTTTTGTTTGTTTGTTTTCAATTTATTTATTTATTTATTTATTTATGGCTGTGTTGGGTCTTCGTTTCTGTGCGAGGGCTTTCTCTAGTTGCGGCAAGCGGGGGCCACTCTTCATCGCGGTGCGCGGGCCTCTCACTATTGCGGTCTCTCTTTGCGGAGCACAGGCTCCAGACGCGCAGGCTCAGTAGCTGTGGCTCACGGGCCTCGTTGCTCCGCGGCATGTGGGATCTTCCCAGACCAGGGCTCGAACCCGTGTCCCCTGCATTGGCAGGCAGATTCTCAACCACTGCGCCACCAGGGAAGCCCCACAAAGATTTTTAAAAAGAAATTCAGACTTCTTTTAGAAAGCAGATCTCATTTATGTGCATAGCTTTTTGTGTTTTCCTCTTTAAGGTGGTTTTATAATTTGGCCAATGTGTTTTTAATGTATGTTTTCTTTATACGACCACTTATTCCAGACCTTTTAAGGGGTTTCACTAAGTACTGAAAATTTATTTATTATTTAAAACATTCTATGTATTAAATGATATAAGCCCATTTTAAAATAAATATATTGGGAAAAACTTGATTAAAAATAATAATTTGCGATTAAAATATTTGGGGAAATTTTATGAACCTACTAGACATGTTTGGAGACATCTTTTAATGGCATAAAACCTGAAGTAGAAATCACTGATCAATAATCTCCTTTAAATTATATGAATTTTTACTTTTACAGTTGAGAGAATATTGTACATATGAGTCTTTAGTTATCGAAGGCTTCAGGGAGACCCACGCTAGTGGTTTGATATCATTCGAAGAGGAGTTACAAAGTAAGAGAGATGGGAAAGGAAAACAGATCAAAGGCAACAACAGTAGCAATAAAAAACAAGTAAACCAAAAAGTCCATTCACCAACTTCCCGTTAAAGGTTACCCAAAATGATAGCCACTTTATATACATTTAGTAGTTAATCCCCACAACAATTGTATGATATCCACTGTACAAATGGAGCCCCATTTGCCAGATCCCTAAGCCCATGTTCTGTTCATTAGTCCCTATTGACTTTAAGATCTCTCAGTCTAGCCCCTTTTTTTATATATGGGGGAGAAAAGGAAAAGAAAAACAATAACCAAACACACAAAGGCCAGAAACTGGCACAGAAAAATAGAAGTACTTAGTTTATTTAATTAATGACACACAGCAAGTAACTAGTAGCCTGGGTATTTAGTTTCAAACCTCCCCACTGCTTTCCTCTGTATCACTCAAGCAATGTTATCCTTAGAATGATAAAACTCACCTTAGGAAATGAACTCTGAGAGAATTTGCCTATTTAAATTCTAAAAATCTGCATCCACAAGATCTACAGATCTTCCACCCTTGGGGACTTTGTACTACTTGTCTTGTTTTATTTTTGAATGACCTTTTTTTCATTGCTCTCGTAGCCAGTAGGCTTGATATTTGAACCATGAAATCAATTTTCCTCATCATAGCATGTGAAGAGCAACAAAATATACTATTTTCTTAAAAAAATTATTAATAGAGATAAGCAAAACAATTAGTGAGTGAACAATTCATGTTCACCAACGTTTGTCTTTCCCTTACCCCACCCCAGGATGAAGACTAAATACTTGGGCTTTTTATGCTTCTCTTTTATCTAATCTATCTGGTGGTCATTGTAATAAATGGCTTGAAAATATTTGCCAGATGGTTCGCATATTAGTAGAAAAAAATATTGTTGTTATATTTGTTTTTGTTATATCTTTATTTTTGTTTTGTTATATTGTTTATTTTTGTTGTATTTTGTTTAGTCAATTATTTTCAAAATGCTAAGGAGTCATTAAAAGTCATGGTATTGGTAATACCTCGAGAGGGGATGATAATTCCATTATTTAAAGATAGTTACACTGCATATATTTTACACATTTCAACTACACATTGAAATGTTGAGCTCTTGAATGTTTTGGCGGAAGGTCATGAACATTCACACTTTACAAGGGCCCAGAGAAGATTAAATAGTCTAGTTTATTCCTCTTATTTTACAGATGAAGAAATGAGCCCCAATGAGAATAATTTGCTCAAGGTCACTCTGACTGTCAGTCTAAGGCCACACTCTACAGGCTCCTAATGTAATTCAATTTCAGGGAAAAAAAAACAACAAAAATACTTACTAAATTCTTTCACTGTTTTCAAAATGAGATTCTGTTCTCCTCATGTTTGCCACTTATTATGGCTTATAATTTGGGCCTCAGGAAGTGATGTGTGCTTTCTCTCTTAAATAAGATTACTGATTCTTATTCTCCTGTTTTGAATTATTTTTAAAATAGTGATTGATAAGCTAGTATTGGAAAAAGGGATTGATGCACAGACTTTGAAAAAGAGTGCCTGCAAGTAGAATCTAGTGGATTACTGTCTTTGATTGGGTGAGTGAAATTTAATAGTTTTCCAACCAAAATTTAAGGTTCTTACAGCTCCGGAATATGAGAGCCAATAGAGATAAAGGAATATGACATTTTGGTTCTTAGTTTATTTAAAAAATGCATTGGCATTGGTGCTATGCTAAGTGCAGCTAGAAGAAATGAAATAAAACTAATTTTAATCTGTCTTAATTCCTTGTTAAAGAAAGAGCAGTGATTCTTCAAAAGATACCAAGGAAAGTGAACTTAATACATTTATATGGCACACACTCTTTGCTATTTGAATGCTTATAAGGATCAGCTATGATATATTTTAAGGCATCCATTTCAGTCACCTTTCTCTTTCTATATTTTTATCCTTTGTGTCTGATGTATGACAAAAACATGCTCAAAGATCCATGCAGAGCCTTCTAAATTTCGTGGTCAAATCAGTATTTCCCATATGCAAGAAAGTAGTATTTTCATGGCTGTACTACTATTCAGTAGCTTTTCAAAGAAAATAAGCTATGTTTACCCTCTTTATTTCCAAAAGTTGATTATTTCCAAATGTTTCTCTAAAAAACATCCCAATATATCACATTGAAGACAGTCAAGAAATGTTTAAATAATCTTGAATTTGACCAAGAGACCTAAGCAAAGAAAATTTTCACCCAAAGTGATTATAGGCAAGGGGTAGCGTCACTCCAAGAAAAGAGGCAGAATCCTGGAAGGCTTTGCGAGTCAAGATCAGTTTGAGGACAGTCCAGCAGCCCTGCTGGACAGGGAATGACATAAGTGACCTTCCATGAGCCCTCTGTCCCCTCTATCAGGTAGAAAGATTGTAATAAACTCAGCTTGTGCTATGCATAGAACGAGTTCAGCTTTGAGGGGACAAAGGGATTTTGTGAAGACACTACTGCGTTAGTATTATTGTCTTGATTATGCTGTCTCATATTCTAGGCTTCACAGGTCTTCATCAGCATCAAAGACGGGCTGCCTTCTGCACAAGCTCACTGGGAAATTCTAGTCATTGTTTAAAAAGGAAAAAGGCAGTACAGTTAAACTTGAGTTCCTATGGAATCGCGTGATTATGCCCTGCTGAGTTCACATTAGATTCTGCCTCTTAGATAGAGCACCTGAGCAGTCTTAATGCCTTGAGACTCAGTGGTGCTTTCTACCTGGTCAGTGCTAATGACCATCACCTTACCTGGGGCTGTGTCCTTCAGGTTTAGTCCTCTAGCAAGCCTCAACGTTCAGGGCTTGGGAGAGGTTTGCCAGATGCTGAGTGAACTATTGCTAAGATTCCCTGCTGCCATATGCACTTAAAGAAGGGTTATAATCATATGGAAAAATCATCTTTGAGCTTGAAGTAATTTTTTAAAATCTAAAACATAATAGAGTTAGAACTCATCTTGGTAGGTTCAATAACTTTGAACTCAGTTTCTAAATATTTCATACATAAGGTTTAAAACTTCCACCTTGGGGGCATCTCCCCTCAAATGTTGGATATTGTTGGGTTATTCACTTTTGAAATAGAACTTTTAAAATTCACCTCTAAGGGCAGCTGAGGGGGCATGAGTCTTACGGAGAATACAGCTATTATTATGTAATAGTTATATCAAATAATAATAATAGATATAAAGTGCTCCCTAAGGAAATATTTTGCTAAGTGTATAAAAAGGAAATATTTAAGAATGCTCCTTGCAAAGTTATTCATATTTTCTTTGAATGTCAATGTAAACATTTTATTTTATAATGTTGGATACATCTAAAAATGTATTTCAAGGTATATTTGTAGGTTTTTTTTTTCACACACACACACACTGTATTTTATTTTTACAAGAGATAAATAAACTGACACCAAACATTGTAAATGGATGACCACAACAAAAGCAACGATGATTGCAATTACCAAACACGAAAAACACACATACTGTGTCATAATATTGACATTCAGTCCAGTAATCCTCCACTGTAACAGCTCCTTTACTTTGCAGTGAAAATTGATTTGTATATTTTTTGCCTCTGAGTCCTTGTGGGATTTTTTTTTTTTTATTCAAACAGAAAGTCACAAAAATTATACTCATCCTCATCAGTTCACTCAGTCCCATGTAATTAATTTTTTTTTCATCTTGATCTTTTGTTAGCACTTTTATGAATTCATCAGTTTTCCATTAGAGTTCTGAAAATGCTTATTCATTCAGTTCAGCAGTATAGTCAGTTAACAGAAACCTGTACTTGTCAGATTCTTTTCCATGAATTCCTTGAAGATGAAACCCTTTTATAGGAACATTTTTGCAAAAGCATCAGAGTACACCCAGAACTGTCTGTAAATGACAAAAGACTTAAAAATGACCATGGTTAAAGATTTGATGAAAGTTCAAAATAATGCAATTGACAAGGAAATTTAGTTATTTCTTAGATATACATTTTAAAGTAATAACTAGAATTATGACTTATAACATACCAGAACATATAAGGTTTTTAGAAATTTCATGTAATGTCTGAAACATTTATATTAACATATTTCCATACAAATAACCCAAAGAAAGTTTAGTATTACTTGTTTAGTTTGTTTTTCTGTTTTTTTATACTGCAGGTTCTTATTAGTCTTCAGTTTTATACACATCAGTGTATACATGTCAATCCCATTTGCCCAATTCAGCACACCACCATCCCCACCCCACTGCGGTTTTCCCCTCTTGGTGTCCATACGTTTGCTCTCTACATCTGTGTCTCAACTTCTGCCCTGCAAACCAGTTCATCTGTACCAGTTTTCTAGGTTCCACATACATGCGTTAATATATGATATTTGTTTTTCTCTTTCTGACTTATTTCACTCTATATGACAGTCTTTAGATCCATCCACATCTCAACAAATGACTTAATTTTGTTCTTTTTTATGGCTGAGTAATATTCCATTGTATATATGTGCCACATCTTCTTTACCCATTTGTCTGTCGATGGGCATTTAGGTTGCTTCCATGACCTGGCTATTGTAAATAGTGCTGCAATGAACATTGGGGTGCATGTGTCTTTTTGAATTATGGTTTTCTCTGGGTACATGCCCAGTAGTGGGATTGCTGGGTCATATGGTAGTTCTATTTTTAGTTTTTTAAGGAACCTCCATACTGTTCTCCATAGTGGCTGTATCAATTTACATTCCCACCAACAGTGCAAGAGGGTTCCCTTTTCTCCACACCCTCTCCAGCATTTGTTGTTTGTAGACTTTCTGATGATGCCCATTCTGACCAGTGTGAGGTGATACCTCATTGTAATTTTGATTTGCATTTCTCTAATGATTAATGATGTTGAGCGTCCTTTCATGTGCTTCTTGGCCATCTGTATGTCTTCTTTGGAGAAATGTCTATTTAGGTCTTCTCCGCATTTTTGGATTGGGTTGTTTCTTTAATATTGAGCTGAATGAGCTGTTTATATATTTTGGAGATTAATCCTTTGTCCGTTGATTCCTTTGCAAATATTTTCTCCCATTCTGAGTGTTGTCTTTTTGTCTTGTTTATGGTTTCCTTTGCTGTGCAAAAGCTTTGAAGTTTCATTAGGTCCCATTTGTTTATTTTTGTTTTTCTTTCCATTACTCTAGGAGGTGGATCAAAAAAGATCTTGCTGTGATTTATGTCAAAGAGTGTTCTTCCTATGTTTTCCTCTAAGAGTTTTATAGATTCCAGTCTTACATTTAGGTCTCTAATCCATTTTGAGTTTATTTTTGTGTATGGTGTTAGAGAGTGTTCTAATTTCATTCTTTTACATGTAGCTGTCCAGTTTTCCCAGCACCACTTATTGAAGAGACTGTCTTCTCCATTGTATATCCTTGCCTCCTTTGTCATAGATTAGCTGACCATAGGTGCGTGGGTTCATGTCTGGGCTTTCTATCTTGTTCCATTGATCTGTATTTCTGTTTTTGTGCCAGTACCATATTGTCTTGATTACTGTAGCTTTGTAGTATACTCTGAAGTCAGGGAGTCTGATTCCTCCAGCTCTGTTTTTTTTCCTTCAAAACTGCTTTGGCTATTCGGGGTCTTTTGTGTCTCCATACAAATTTAAAGATTTTTTTGTGCTAGTCCTGTAAAAAATGCCATTGGTAATTTGATAGGGATTGCATTGAATCTGTAGATTGCTTTGGATAGTATAGTCATTTTCACAATATTCATTCTTTCAATCCAAGAACATGGTATATCTCTCCATCTGTTGGTATCATCTTTAATTTCTTTCATCAGTGTCTTATAGTTTTCTGCATACAGGCCTTTTGTCTCCCTAAGTAGGTTTATTCCTAGGTATTTTATTCTTTTTGTTGCAATGGTAAATGTGAGTGTTTCCATAATTTCTCTTTCAGATTTTTCATCATTAGTGTATAGGAACGCAAGAGATTTCTGTGCATTAATTTTGTATCCTGCAACTTTACCAAATTCATTGATTAGCTCTAGTAGTTATCTGGTGGCATTTTTAGGATTCTCTATGTATAGTATCATGTCATCCGCAAAGAGTGACAGTTTTACTTCTTCTTTTCCAATTTGTATTCCTTTTATTTCTTTTTCTTCTCTGATTGCCATGGCTAGGACTTCCAAAACTATGTTGAATAATAGTGGTGAGAGTGGACATCCTTGTCTCGTTACTGATCTTAGAGGAAATGCTTTCAGTTTTTCACCCTTGAGAATAATGTTTGCTGTGGGTTTGTCATATATGGCCTTTATTATGTTGAGGTAGGTTCCCTCTATGCCCACTTTCTGAAGAGTTTTTATCATAAATGGGTGTTGAATTTTGTCAAAACCTTTTTCTGCATGTACTGAGATGATCATATGGTTTTTATTCTTCAATTTGTTAATATGGTGTATCACATTGATTGATTTGCGTATATTGAAGAATCCTTGCATCCTTAGGATAAATCCCACTTGATCGTGGTGTATGATCCTTTAAATGTGTTGTTGGATTCTGTTTGCTAGTATTTTGTTGAGGATTTTTGCATCTATATTCATGAGTGATATTGGTCTGTAATTTTCTTTTTTTGTAGTATCTTTGTCTGGTTTTGGTATCAGGGTGATGGTGGCCTCATAGAATGAGTTTGGGAGTGTTCCTTCCTCTGCAATTTTTTGGAAGAGTTTGAGAAGGATGGGTGTTAGCTCTTCTCTAAATGTTTGATAGAATTCACTTGTGAAGCCGTCTGGTCCTGGACTTTTGTTTGTTGGAAGATTTTTAATCACAGTTTCAATTTCATTACTTGTGATTGGTCTGTTCATATTTTCTGTTTCTTCCTGGTTCAGCCTTGGAAGCTTATACCTTTCTAAGAATTTGTCCATTTCTTCCAGGTTGTTCATTTTATTGGCATAGAGTTGCTTGTAGTAGTCTCTTAGGATACTTTGTATTTCTGCAGTGTCAGTTGTTACTTCTCCTTTTTCATTTCTAATTTTATTGATTTGAGTCCTCTGTCTCCTTTTCTTGATGAGTCAGGCTAATGGTTTATCAATTTTGTTTATCTTCTCAAAGAACCAGCTATTAGTTTTATTGATCTTTGCTATTGTTTTCTTTGTTTCTATTTCATTTATTTCTGCTCTGATTTTTATGATTTCTTTCCTTCTGTTAACTTTCGGTTTTGATTGTTCTTCTTTCTCTAGTTTCTTTAGGTGTAAGGTTAGATTGTTTAGTTGAGATTTTTCTTGTTTCTTGAGGTAGGCTTGTATAGCTATAAACTTCTCTCTTAGAACTGCTTTGCTGCATCTCATAGGTTTTGGACCATTGTGTTTTAATTGTCATTTGTCTCTAGGTATTTTTTGATTTCCTCTTTGATTTCTTCAGTGATCTCTTGGTTATTTAGTAACGTATTGTTTAGCCTCCATGTGTTTGTCTTTTTTACGTTTTTTTCCCTGTAATTGATTTCTTTTTTTTTTTTTTTTTTTTCACAAAGCACCGAGCTGATCTCCCTGTGCTATGCGGCTGCTTCCCACTAGTTATCTATTTTACATTTGGTAGTGTATATATGTCCATGACACTCTCTTACCCTGTCACATCTCACCCCACCCCCTCCCCGTATCCTCAAGTCCATTCTCTAGTAGGTCTGTGTCTTTATTCCCGTCTTGCCACTAGGTTCTTCATGGCCTTTTTTTTTTTTTCCCCTTAGATTCCGTATATATGTGTTAGCATACTGTATTTGTTTTTCTCTTTCTGACTTACTTCACTCTGTATGACAGACTCTAACTCCATCCACCTCATTACAAATACCTCCATTTCATTTCTTTTTATGGCTGAGTGATATTCCATTGTATATATGTGCCACATCTTCTTTATCCATTCATCTGTCGATGGACATTTAGATTGCTTCCATGTCCTGGCTATTGTAAATAGAGCTGCAATGAACATTTTGGTACATGACTCTTTTTGACCTATGGTTTTCTCAGGGTATATGCCCAGTAGTGGGATTGCTGGGTCGTATGGTAGTTCTATTTGTAGTTTTTTAAGGAACCTCCATACTGTTCTCCATAGTGGCTGTATCAATTTACATTCCCACCAACAGTGCAAGAGTGTTCCCTTTCCTCCACACCCTCTCCAGCCATTTATTGTTTCTGGATTTTTTGATGATGGCCATTCTGACTGGTGTGAGATGATATCTCATTGTAGTTTTGATTTGCATTTCTCTAATGATTAATGATGTTGAGCATTCTTTCATGTGTCTGTAGGCCATCTGTATATCTTCTTTGGAGAAATGTCTATTTAGGTCTTCGGCCCATTTTTGGATTGGGTTGTTCGTTTTTTTGTTATTGAGCTGCATGAGCTGCTTGTAAATCTTGGAGATTAATCCTTTGTCAGTTGCTTCATTTGCAAATATTTTCTCCCATTCTGATGGTTGTCTTTTGGTCTTGTTTATGGTTTCCTTTGCTGTGCAAAAGCTTTTAAGTTTCATTAGGTCCCATTTGTTTATTTGTGTTCTTATTTCCATTTCTCTGGGAGCTGGGTCAAAAAGAATCTTGCTGTGATGTATGTCATAGAGTGTTCTGCCTATGTTTTCCTCTAAGAGTTTGATAGTGTCTGCCCTTACACTTAGGTCTTTAATCCATTTTGAGTTTATTTTTGTGCATGGTGTCAGGGAGTGTTCTAATTTCATACTTTTACATGTACCTGTCCAATTTTCCCAGCACCACTTATTGAAGAGGCTGTCTTTTCTCCACTGTATATGCTTGCCTCCTTTATCAAAAATAAGGTGCCCATATGTGTGTGGGTTTATCTCTGGGCTTTCTATCCTGTTCCTTTGATCTATATTTCTGTTTTTGTGCCAGTACCAAACTGTCTTGATTACTGAAGCTTTGTAATATAGTCTGAAGTCAGGGAGCCTGATTCCCCCAGCTCCATTTTTCGTTCTCAAGATTGCTTTGGCTATTCGGGGTCTTTTGTGTTTCCATACAAATTGTGAAATTTTTTGTTCTAGTTCTGTGAAAAATGCCAGTGGTAGTTTGATAGGGATTGCATTGAATCTGTAGATTGCTTTGGGTAGTAGAGTCATTTTCACAATGTTGATTCTTCCAATCCAGGAGCATGGTATATCTCCATCTATTTGTATCATCTTTAATTTCTTTCATCAGTGTCTTATAATTTTCTGCATACAGGTCTTTTGTCTCCTTAGGTAGGTTTATTCCTAGATATTTTATTCTTTTTGTTGCAATGGTAAATGGGAGTGTTTTCTTAATTTCACTTTCAGATTTTTCGTCATTAGTGTATAGAAATGTGAGAGATTTCTGTGCATTAATTTGGTATCCTGCTACTTTACCAAATTCATTGATTAGCTCTAGGAGTTTTCTGGTAGCATCTTTAGGATTCTCTATGTATAGTATCATGTCATCTGCAAATAGTGACAGCTTTACTTCTTCTTTTCCGATTTGGATTCCTTTTATTTCTTTGTCTTCTCTAATTGCTGTGGCTAACACTTCCAAAACTATGTTGAATAATAGTGGTGAGAGTGGGCAACCTTGTCTTGTTCCTGATCTTAGTGGAAATGGTTTCAGTTTTTCACCATTGAGGACAATGTTGGCTGTGGGTTTGTCATATATGGCCTTTATTATGTTGAGGAAAGTTCCCTCTATGCCTACTTTCTGCAGGGCTTTTATCATAAATGGGTGTTGAATTTTGTCGAAAGCTTTCTCTGCATCTATTGAGATGATCATATGGTTTTTCTCCTTCAGTTTGTTAATATGATGTATCACATTGATTGATTTGCGTATATTGAAGAATCCTTGCATTCCTGGGATAAACCCCACTTGATCATGGTGTATGATCCTTTTAATGTGCTGTTGGATTCTGTTTGCTAGTATTTTGTTGAGGATTTTTGCATCTATGTTCATCAGTGATATTGGCCTGTAGTTTTCTTTCTTTGTGACATCTTTGTCTGGTTTTGGTATCAGGGTGATGGTGGCCTCGTAGAATGAGTTTGGGAGTGTTCCTCCCTCTGCAATATTTTGGAAGAGTTTGAGAAGGATAGGTGTTAGCTCTTCTCTAAATGTTTGATAGAATTCACCTGTGAAGCCATCTGGTCCTGGGCTTTTGTTTGTTGGAAGGTTTTTAATCACAGTTTCAATTTCAGTGCTTATGATTGGTCTGTTCATATTTTCTATTTCTTCCTGGTTCAGTCTCGGCAGTTTGTGCATTTCTAAGAATCTGTCCATTTCTTCCAGGTTGTCCATTTTATTGGCATAGAGTTGCTTGTAGTAATCTCTCATGATCTTTTGTATTTCTGCAGTGTCAGTGGTTACTTCTCCTTTTTCATTTCTAATTCTATTGATCTGAGTCTTCTCCCTTTTTCTCTTGATGAGTCTGGCTAATGGTTTATCAATTTTGTTTATCTTCTCAAAGAACCAGCTTTTAGTTTCATTGATTTTTGCTATTGTTTCCTTCATTTCTTTTTCATTTATTTCTGACCTGATCTTTATAATTTCTTTCCTTCTGCTGGCTTTGGGGTTTTTTTGTTCTTCTTTCTCTAATTCCTTTAGGTGCAAGGTTAGGTTGTTTATTCGAGATGTTTCCTGTTTCTTGAGGTAGGCTTGTATTGCTATAAACTTCCCTCTTAGCACTGCTTTTGCTGCGTCCCATAGGTTTTGGGTCGTCGTATCTCCATTGTCATTTGTTTCTAGGTATTTTTTGATTTCCCCTTTGATTTCTTCAGTGATCACTTCGTTATTAAGTAATGTATTGTGTAGCCTCCATGTGTTTGTATTTTTTACAGATCTTTTCCTGTAATTGATATCTAGTCTCATAGCGTTGTGGTCGGAAAAGATACTTGATACGATTTCAATTTTCTTAAATTTACCAAGGCTTGATTTGTGACCCAAGATATGATCTATCCTGGAGAATGTTCCATGAGCACTTGAGAAAAATGTGTATTCTGTTGTTTTTGGATGGAATGTCCTATAAATATCAATTAAGTCCATCTTGTTTAATGTATCATTTAAAGCTTGTGTTTCCTTATTTATTTTCATTTTGGATGATCTGTCCATTGGTGAAAGTGGGGTGTTAAAGTCCCCTACTATGATTGTGTTGCTGTCGATTTCCCCTTTTATGGCTGTTAGTATTTGCCTTATGTATTGAGGTGCTCCTATGTTGGGTGCATAAATATTTACAATTGTTATACCTTCCTCTTGGATCGATCCCTTGATCATTATATAGTGTCCTTCTTTGTCTCTTGTAATAGTCTTTATTTTAAAGTCTATTTTGTCTGATATGAGAATTGCTACTCCAGCTTTCTTTTGATTTCCATTTGCATGGAATATCTTTTTCCATCCCCTCACTTTCAGTCTATATGTGTCTCTAGGTCTGAAGTGGGTCTCTTGTAGACAGCATATATATGGGTCTTGTTTTTGTATCCATTCAGCCAGCCTGTGTCTTTTGGTGGGAGCATTTAATCCATTTACATTCAAGGTAATTATCGATATGTATGTTCCTATTCCCATTTTCTTAAATGTTTTGGGTTTGTTATTGTAGGTGTTTTCCTTCTCTTGTGTTTCTTGCCTAGAAAAGTTCCTTTAGCATTTGTTGTAAAGCTGGTTTGGTGGTGCTGAACTCTCTCAGCTTTTGCTTGTCTGTAAAGGTTTTAATTTCTCCATCGAATCTGAATGAGATCCTTGCTGGGTAGTGTAATCTTGGTTGTAGGTTTTTCTCCTTCATCACTTTAAGTATATCCTGCCACTCCCTTCTGGCTTGCAGAGTTTCTGCTGAAAGATCAGATGTTAACCTTATGGGGATTCCCTTGTGTGTTATTTGTTTTTTTTCCCTTGCTGCCTTTAATATGTTTTCCTTATATTTAATTTTTGACAGTTTGATTAATATGTGTCTTGGTGTGTTTCTCCTTGGGTTTATCCTGTATGGGACTCTCTGTGCTTCCAGGACTTGATTAACTATTTCCTTTCCCATATTAGGGAAGTTTTCAACTATAATCTCTTCAAATATCTTCTCAGTCCCTTTCTTTTTCTCTTCTTCTTCTGGGACCCCTATAATTCGAATGTTGGCGCATTTAATGTTGTCCCAGAGGTCTCTGAGACTGTCCTCAGTTCTTTTCATTCTTTTTTCTTTATCCTGCTCTGCAGTAGTTATTTCCACCATTTTATCTTCCAGGTCACTTATCCTTTCTTCTGCCTCAGTTATTCTGCTATTGATCCCATCTAGAGTATTTTTAATTTCATTTATTGTGGTTTTCATCATTGCTTGGTTCCTCTTTAGTTCTTCTACGTCCTTGTTAAATGTTTCTTGCATTTTGTCTATTCTATTTCCAAGATTTTGGATCATCCTTACTATCATTATTCTGAATTCTTTTTCAGGTAGACTACCTATTTCCTCTTCATTTGTTAAGTCTGGTATGTTCTGACCCTGCTCCTTCATCTGCTGTGTGTTTTTCTGTCGTCTCATTTTGCTTATCTTACTGTGTTTGGGGTCTCCTTTTCACAGGCTGCAGGTTCGTAGTTCCTGTTGTTTTTGGTATCTGTCCCCAGTGGCTAAGGTTGGTTCAGTGAGTTGTGTAAGCTTCCTGGTGGAGGGAACTAGTGCCTGAGCTCTGGTGGATGAGGTTGGATCTTGTCTTTCTGGTGGGCACGTCCACGTCTGGTGGTGTATTTTGGGGTGTCTGTGGCCTTATTATGATTTTAGGCAGCCTCTCTGCTAATGGATGGGGCTGTGTTCCTGTCTTGCTAGTTGTTTGGCATAGGACGACCAGCACTGTAGCTTGCTGGTCGTTGAGTGAAGCTGGGTCTTGATGTTGAGATGGAGATCTCTGAGAGATTTTTGCCGTTTGGTATTACGTGGAGCTGGGAGGTCTCTTGTGGACCAGTGTCCTGAAGTTGGCTCTCCCACCTCAGAGGCACGGCCCTGATGCCTGGCTGGAGCACCAAGAGCCTTTTGTCCACACGGCTCCGCGCCACACCCCCCGCAGCGCTCGCTCCGCCGCCGCTCCACCGCTCCGGCCACCCGGCGTCCCCAGGCAGCTCCACGCACCCGCACCGGCTACCGCCGCCGCCGCTGCCGCCAAAGAAGCAGCTCCGCGCACGGTTTGTAATTGATTTCTAATCTCATAGCGTTGTGGTCAGAAAAGATGCTTGATATGATTTCAGTTTTCTTAAATTTAGTGAGGCTTGATTTGTGACCCAAGATGTGATCTATCATGGAGAATGTTACGTGTGCACTTGAGAAGAAAGTGTAATCTGCTGTTTTTGGATGGAGTGTCCTATAAATATCAATTAAATCTATCTGGTCTGTTGTGTCATTTAAAGCTTGTTTACTTATTTATTTTCATTTTGGATGATCTGTCCATTGGTGTAAGTGAGGTGTTAAAGTCCCCCACTATTATTGTGTTACTGTCGATTTCCTCTTTCATAGCTCTTATCAGTTGCCTTATGTATTGAGGTGCTCCTGTGTTGGGTGCATATATATTTATAATTGTTAAATTTTCTTCTTGGATTGATTCCTTGATCATTATGTGGTTTCCTTCCCTGTCTCTTGTAACATTCTTTATTTTAAAATCTATTTTATCTGATATGAGTATAGCTACTCCAGCTTTCCTTTGATTTCCATTTGCATGGAATATCTTTTTCCATCCCGTCACTTTCAGTCTGTATGTGTCCCTAGGTCTGAAGTGGGTCTGTTGTAGACAGCATATATATGGGTCTTGTTTTTGTATTCATTCAGCAAGCCTGTGTCTTTTGGTTGGAGCATTTAATCCATTCACGTTTAAGGTAATTATCGATATGTATGTTCCCGTGACCATTTTCTTAATTGTTTTGGGTTTGTTTTTGTAGGTCCTTTCCTTCTCTTGTGTTTGCCACTTAGAGAAGTTCCTTTAGCATTTGTTGTAGAGCTGGTTTGGTGGTGATGAATTCTCTTAGCTTTTGCTTGTTTGTAAAGCTTTTGATTTCTCCATTGAATCTGAATGAGATCCTTGCCGGGTAGAGTAATCTTGGTTGTAGGTTCTTCCCTTTCATCACTTTAAGTATATCATGCCACTCCCTTCTGGCTTGTAGAGTTTCTGCTGAGAAATCAGCTGTTAACCTTATGGGAGTTCCCTTTTATGTTATTTGTCATTTTTCCCTTGCTGCTTTCAATAATTTTTCTTTGTCTTTAATTTTTGCCAATTTGATTACTATGTGTCTCGGCATGTTTCTCCTTGGGTTTATCCTGTATTGGACTCACTGCGTTCCTGGACTTGGGTGGCTATTTCCTTTCCCATGTTAGGGAATTTTTGACTATAATCTCTTCAAATATTTTCTCTGGTCCTTTTTCTCTCTCTTCTACTTCTGGGACCCCTATAATGCGAATGTTGTTGCGTTTAATGCTGTCCCAGTGGTCTCTTAGGCTGTCCTCATTTCTTTTCATTCTTTTTTCTTTATTCTGTTCCGCAGCAGTGAATTCCACCATTCTGTCTTCCAGGTCACTTATCTGTTCTTCTGCCTCAGTTATTCTGCTATTGATTCCTTCTAGCATAGTTTTCATTTCAGTTATTGTATTGTTCATCTCTGTTTGTTTGTTCTTTAATTCTTCTAGGTCTTTGTTAAAGATTTCTTGTATCTTCTCGATCTTTGCCTCCATTCTTTTTCTGAGGTCCTGGATCATCTTCACTATCATTATTCTGATTTCTTTTTCTGGAAGGTTGCCTATCTCCACTTCATTTAGTTGTTTTTCTGGGGTTTTATCTTGTTCCTTCATCTAGTAGATAGCCCTCTGCCTTTTCATCTTGTCTATGTTTCTGTGAATGTCAAAGTTATTCATAGTAAAAGGAAAAAAAACTTTACAGAAGAAAAACACATTAATCAATAAGAGAATATCAGTGGTTTCCAAAATTGAGGACATTAAATATGTTAATTAAAATAATGACATTAAAATGATGATGTAGAGGCTATCTAAGATAGCTTTTAAATTAAAAAAGTTTAAAAATAGCATGTACAGAATGGTTATATAAATGTTTACATTTATATTTGTTTTCTGGAAGGTTATATGCCAGTTTTTTAACAGTGGCTATTTCTAGGTGGTGTGTTATGGTGTATTACTTTCTCCTTTATTATTTTCTGTGGTCTCTAGTTTTTCTAAAATTACTATGGAGTATTTTTATAAGAAAAACAAATCTGTTTTCATTTTGAGAAAAATAATCTTATCTGGAGACAAAATAAATTGAAAAATTAAATGTACTGAGCAGCTACTAAGTACCTTATACTTGTTGGGCATTTTGAATGGTTCATTTATTTAACCCTCTCATAAATCCTCTAAGGTAGGTAGTATGGTCACTATTTTACTAGTAGGAAAAAAGAATCAGAAGTTGTATTGTCCAAAGTCAAATCACATAACTAGTAAGTAATAGAATCAGGAATAGCTATCAGATTTCTCTGAATATATCAGCTGTGCCCACATTGCCTCCCTGAAGACAGTTCGGTGGCCTGTTGTCAATGGCCTATCATCCTTGGAAATGGGAGAGTGGTAGTGCTTGTCACCATTGATGATAGCCTCTGCTCTCCAGTATGGGTTGTAGCATCATTCTAGATGTTCAGTTAGGGATGGAATTGTGAAGTCTTCCTTGATTACAGAAAGTGTAATGTGAAGGTTTACAGCAGTGGATCAGGGGAAGCATGCACAGCTTGTCTGCCTTCATTTATTTTAGTTTTCCCAACTCATTATAGAAGGAAGGCATAAGGGTATGAAATTATAAAATGCATTTCTTGTGTGCTGCCAACTCATGAGGATGTCTCACTCTGTCTCTATTTTAGAGTGGCATATTTCCTTGTGGAGTGTGTCCCTGAATTATTTCTGGTTCAGCTAATAACATGGTTGAAACCCCACTAATATTAGCAGAGAAATCTTCCATTTGTGGCCACAATTTTAATCATTGAGCCTTGAATACCATTCAGCCTCTGGAGTATAGAAACCACTATTTTCAGATGTTAACATTTAATATCTCAAGGGTACATTGATATAGCAGAAATTCAGGGTGACTCAGGGAAGCCATCTTTAAACTTTTTTATAGAAGAAGAAACTGTAAAAGCAAAATCTTTAAAATGAGTGAAAGAAACATTTTTCTTTTTAAAAGTTCTAATGGCATTAAACCATTCATTAGTTTTCAAATTATTCTACTATATAAATCAGTTTTCCCTTTCTTCTCTAGTATTTTGTTATGCAATAATACTTGATATTTCTTTTTATATTATATTTACTTTTGATCAAACTTGTAGAATTCAAACAACAATGAATACCATAAATAATAGATTCTTCTCATGAGCATGTAAAGCAGGGCTTATTCAAGAAAGTGTCCCTATAATAATTTGTTCAATTAATCTAACATTTAATCAGACAATAACAGACTAATACTTGAAAAGTGTATTTTAAAGTATTCAAAAAATGGAGAATATAACTTTAGGAGTAGCTGGATGTTAATTTCTGACTTATCATGTGAGTTGGGACTTTAACTATACAGTAACAGCAATAACAACAGCAAGCACTTTAAATATGGACTATTTTGTAAGCCAATTAAAGTGTTACATGTCAAACTCTTGGGAAAGAGAGAGTTAGGAAGCTAGAATCTTTGTATAAACTAGTTTTCTAAGTTTTTACTACCCATGTGCATACAGAGTTGCTGAGTAATGGATATATTCTCTCTTCCAGGAGGCATTAGGAGAAATGTTTATGGAATATTTGTTTACTGATTTGAATTTTTCTTTTAGCAGGATTTTAAAAGAAAGATACCAAGTGACATTTAAGGTTTGAAAACATACAATATTCTGGCAACTTTGAACATTGCATACTGCGTGGAGAAATATTAAGTACATTATATGGTGCAAAATTTGGCTTCATAGTTAATGTTTTTCCACATAGAAAAGTAAATTTACTCTTTACACTTCAGGAGATACAGGAAAATATTTTCAGTATTCATTAATCCCATTCACACATACGCTCACGCACACACATATGCACACAAAAACATATGTATCAGTAAATTTATCCCCACTGCTTTTGAATTGTTAAGGATTTGTATATAACCATTGGTTAACTCATTTAAATAATATATTGCAAGGCACCATGATTTGCATTCCATACTGGAACTAGGGCAATAGAGGAGAAATTAAGTCAATTCTTACAGTCTCTTCTCATCTACTACATAATCCAGTGGGCAATTCCCAGATTCTTTTTTTGTTTGTTTGTTATCAAATGTAGACAGTCTTAGAATAGCATGTGACAATCATCTGGTAATTGATACAATTTTTCGTTATATATTTCTGATTCTGTTATAAGCTCCTCTAGGAAATAGAGCATGTTCATTCAATTCCATTACCACCTTAGTAGCTAACATGATATTCTATACACATGATAAATCAGTGCTCAATATGTGATCACTGGATAAATGAAAAACAGAGAACAGATACCTTTTGCGCAAAGAACACATACCAAGACATACTGCTATCACTTATTTATTAATTTATTCTTGGTGTCTTTATTTGAAAGACATATAATGAACATGTGTTTTTAAGTACCAGACATCTATTTTTCAGTTCATAACAGCCCTTACTACTCCCTAAGTCTAACTCTGTACTAGTTTATGTCATTTGCTTGGTTCCCATAGACGTTTGAGTTTGAGATTTTGTTAGAGATCATTCCTTATTGTGACTATAGATGTATAATTAGCAGTGTTTTCAGAGAAGCAGTGTTTTCAGGTATATCATATCAAGGAGGGGTTTTTAGCTGAAAATCCTTCCATGTTAGCAAATATATTAGTGCAGTTCATTATATTAATACATTAAAGGCAAAAATTATTATCATCTCCATAGATGATAAAAAGATAGTTTATTATGGTGGTCAGATACCATATAATTATACAAAAATTGGTAGTTTTCCTTTGGGTCAACAGTCATCTGTGAAAATGTGATAGAAATACACCTTGAAATACACATAGTTGTTTATGAAAAGAAAAACAAAACTGAATCTGAATAATTTTACAAACACATTTTCTTGTTGTTGGAACCAATGTTATAAAGACCTCAGTTCTCCCACATTGATCTGAAAATACAACAGAATTTATGTGAAAATCTCAATGGAATTTATTAAAGAGAAAATGAGGCTTTCAGCCCAAATAGTAAATTTCTGAATTAAGTAGATCAATGAAGCTTAGTCTATGAAAAGGTGACATTTAGGATCAATGCGAAAAGGATGAAATATCTAAAATGATTAACAGCTATATGATCAAGCATGGAATTAATAAAATAGAAGATTTTTCTCCTACTTTTCCAGAATTAGGGGAGGGAAAACCACTTAGGATAAAGTGTTGTTATCTATGATATGTAAGCATCTCATTTGTAACAATAAGGAAAGAGTTGAAAAATGAGAAGAAGAGACATTAATGGCAAATTCATATGTGAAATGTGCCTCAGCCTCAGTGATAATTAAAGGAATGATAAGTTAAAGTAATAAGGAGATACCTCCTTATTTTTTGAAGACATTAAAATATCATTAGCACTCTAAACAATTCAAAACACTGTTCCTGGCTACTTGACAGTATGTATCAAAATTAAAAATGCAGCTTGATGGAGCTGTCTTTTCTTGGATATGTATATATTACTTGATGTAGCTATCTTTGATATAGGAATCTATAATTCAGCAATACTAGCATTGGTACAAAAATATATATTTGCAATGACTTTTTTCGACATTATTTTTAATACAAAAAATTGAAACCAACATAGTAGTATCTCAGTGAGAGAATGAATGTATAAATTTTTGTAAATCAATACAACAAAAAATTAGATAGAAATAAAAAAATTAAAGTAAATTTACATATACTCATTTGAAACATGTCTTAGATGTATCATGAAGTGAAAAAAAATGCCTGTTGAAGGTAAAAATGTCTAGTATGACCCAGTTAGACCCACACCAAGCTGTTTGCAGTGGCTACCTTTGAAGTGTGGGCTACCTTGAAATTATACAATTTCATCTTTTTTTGATAAAAAAGAACTTTCCTTTTTATATTGTATACGTTGTTTGAATTTATCACAAGTTATTTGTTATTTTTCTTAAAAAAACAAATGAACAGATTCTAAAAAAGGAAGGAAAAAAGAAGAAAAAAGCAAGAGAAAAAGAAAAGAAGAAATGCGAAGTCATAGACCCTGGTAACCATGTGGAACATGCATGGATTGCAGGGCAATGGGAAGAGTAGCAGGAAGACCTTTTAGGAGCTCTCTGCATTAATCTAAGGGGCGGATGATCCTTTATGGGGTAGGGACTAGAATGAGGACAAGGGACTAGGTTCTATAGATATTTAAGAGGTAGGATCAACATGATTGGATATAGAGAGGAAGAGACAGAGAAGTGCTAACAATAACATCTAATGATAATACCTTGAGCCTTGAGGCTGATTTTTAAAATTAGTAATTTAAGACCTTATGCTGGGATTATAGGGATGATTAAAGGTATTTGGTCAGTCTAGCTACCTCATATAAAAATTAAGAGAATCAAGTTCTTTTTTTAGAGTTCTGAAATACGAATGATTCTTATTTTTCCGAGATCTTTTAGTGAAGGCATAGGTTCTTACTTAATAGACAAGATAGAAATACGGACATGTAAGCAGATAGAATTCATAAACATACTATACTTGTTTGTATTGGGAACATAAATAATTTACTTATTAATCTATTTTTGCATGTGAGTTATAAGGAGTCCCCTCCCCAGCACACCACTTTCTCTATTGACCGCGTCACATGATACTATTACTTGTGCAAGACTTGATATGCCACTGCCTCTCGATACTCATTCTTGTTCTGTTGGTGATGCCAAACACATGGCAAAAGGTAAAACAGCTGCTCTCACGCAGACAGAATGCACTGTGTGTGTAATCAGAATGCCAGCTTACTTAATTGACTCTAAAATATAAGCTCCAGTAATATGGAGTAGATTTCTGAGGCTGAGAATTTTCTAGGCAAATCTCTCTTACCTTACAATGAAGAACTCCTGGAAGACTAATCACCTTTCCTGGTTTTGAGTTCCAGAAACGGATACTGCTCACTACACCCTTGGGCAATTATCTTCCCAAATGAATAGAACAATCATTGTGGTGTTGATGGACCCCTAGAAAAGATTCCAAATGGCATCTACTGTTCCTATCAGAAGATGACAGAAATAACTGCTTTTATTTAATTACTTTAATAGTTTCATTCACATAGTTCCTGTGAATTGCACTTGCACCCAAGAAGTTTTGCATTGAAAACATGAATTGTAAATAACAGCATTCCTTTCTTAAGGAACACTAATGACAAGTAATGAGTTATTGACTTAAATCTCATAGGAAAGAACTTTAGTCTTCCAACTGTTCATTAAGTTTTCATTTTCATTATGCAGATAGTAACCATTTTCTACTTTAAATAATTTGCTGGGACCCTTGTATTGGGAAACTTGTTTTCTCATCTCCTTCTCCTCTTCCTTCCCCTCCCCCTCTTCTTCTTCTCCTCCTTCTCTTCCTCCCCCTCCCCCTCTTCCTCCTCCTTCCCCCTCCTTCCCCGTCCTTCTCCTTTTCCTGACTTTTTTTCTGTGAATTACAGGGGCAACAGTTATATCTTTTTTAAAAGTCTCTTTTCCTTGTCATGGGTAAATTTGGTAAGTATTATTTTCATTTTGCAATGCTGGCTTTATCTACCCCCAAATAGAATTTCCCTTTTATGAAGAAAGATTTACAGATGGGAGAGGGTCTGATGTTTTGTGATGCCATGAAGAACTGTAATGAAATTTTAGCATAAGGGAAAAAAGTTTTAAATAGGTGTTACTCTGACTGCTATTTGGAGATAGACCTAGAAGAAATAACTTTCTAGAAATAACTTAGGATCAGTAAACATGAGGTACAGTTTGAGAATCTTTTAAAGAAAAAGCAATTCGCCAGAAGGCAGATGTGTGTTTTACATTCTATATTATCTCTTTATCAAAATTTATTGTAAACTTACTATGTGACAAATTCAGCCATGGGCACTCTGTCAGGTTACTCATTAATTTTAGACCCATGTTGCCTCTTCTGTAAAATTGAGGTAATTTTTTTACAGCCTAAAGTTTGGGGGTTGAGCAGACAGTAGTAATTCTGTAAGCTTATTGAACACTTACCCTGTGCTGGATAGTATTCTGAATGTTTAATGAACAAGGGTTCTTCCAGGTAGAATTGATCCTCCCCATTTTATAATTCATTGAAAGGGTTTAGGAGGTACATATGCAACTTACACAAGTTCATGTTGTTGATAAACTGTAAACTATCTTTCTGAACCAAGTTTGTCTGGCTCTAAGAACTTTCTACCAGTCCCTACATTGTTTCCACAGATGATTTCTTCTGATGTTTTATTTTGAAGATCTGTGTTTATTATATCTCCCCAAATGCTTAGCCTAGTGCTGGACATATGTACAGTTTATACTTTTAAAACCTGCTTTTAGGCATGGCATGTAGAATCCAAGACAATCTCAGAAATCTTTGTGAAATTGGTTTAGACTCCTAGCCAGAGAGAGTAAGTCTAGGTAAGTGACTTAAATGTTTACACAACTGAACACATCTGCAGCTGAGATAATAATATCCCACCACCCCCCACCAAAACACTGTGGGACAAATTTCATTTTTTTCTGAAGTCTAGCAATCACCTTCCATGCTTAAAGCACAAACTGAATTTTCTGATCTGCTACAAAAAGCATTTTGCTATCTGCTGCCCCATAATCTGTAATTTGAGACCCATGGTATGCTTTAGGGGAAACATTTGACAGAAGTTAGAATTTAAGTCTATAAAAACACTTCGGTCTCATAAAGAGAAGGAGCTTGTATTCTTATAGTCATCAAATGGAGAGATTTTAATAAGCCTAAGGCTAAGCATTTTTGGGTAGCTTTTTTGTTTCTTTTGCTTCTCAAAAGATCAATCCTTGACTGCATAAATCCTTCAATGAAGTTTGTTTAACTTGGTATGGAGAAAAAACTTATATGAAAACTTCAATATTGCTCAAGCATATGGCCTGATACATTTTTTTCTCATTGTAGCCTATGTCAGTAATTTCCCTAAGATGCTGTACTAGTGAAAACTTCAGCCCTTTAGTCAAACTGCCTGGATTTGAGTTCAGGTTCCTTCATTTCCTACCTGTGTGACCTTGACACATTTATTTACACTGTCTGTCCTTTGGTTTCATTGTATGTAAGAAAGAAAGATGGCGATAATACCCACCTCATAAGGTTGTTGGGAAGATTAAATTAGTTGAGATAACTATGGAAATTGCCTGGTCCAGAAAATGTGCTTCATAAATGTTACCTATTATTATCTTCCTCA
This sequence comes from Balaenoptera physalus, assembly GCF_965194825.1. Lineage (NCBI taxonomy): Eukaryota > Metazoa > Chordata > Mammalia > Artiodactyla > Balaenopteridae > Balaenoptera > Balaenoptera physalus. The sequence continues at coordinate 36,430,827 of NC_138890.1, forward strand.
TTTATGGTGTCTTTTTCATGGGTTATAAAAAAATCTTAATACATAATGTTGAGGATTCTTCTATCTTCTACTGTATTAGTATTATTACAAGAAATACAGTTTTCTAAAAAACTGGGCTGATCATCTCTGCAGGGAAGAAACTGTGATTAGAAAGCCTATTACAGCTTTGTTACTCTGCAGCCATCACCTTCAACACTGATCATCTGTTCTTTTGAAGAGTGTTGGCTGTTTCATTAGAGTACACAGTTCCAACCATCAAATAATGATCAACTTGAATTTCAGTGTGTCTTACTTTTCTTTAGAAGGCATTTCTGGTCTCTAATAATCCGTTAACCCCTTGACACATAATCTAACTATAGGCACTTAACATAATGTAAAAAATAATTATCCTCTGCAACACAGCTGTGAACAGATTTCTGATTCATGAGTTTGCTAAGTGCTTTTTCCTAGCTGGGAATAATATCTATTGCTTACTGTACAGTGATGACATCAGTTTATACCTTTTGTAAATATTGTGTTCTGAAGAGAGACTACACAAAATTAGTTACAAAGCAACAGATAAACATGTTTTGCTTTAGGCTGGAAAAGAGCTTTTTTGGTGCTATGCATATGGAATGGATTAGGTAAGAATTTAGAGGAGTAATTAATTTTATCACTTGAGGATAATAAAAAGATAACCGTAATATGAAAAAGACCAGCCATTTTAACAACTGAGAAATTTCCTTAAAACATTCTGTAATCCAAAGCCAATAATCATAAAATAGTAAGAGGCAATAACTTTTTTCCCACCCCAAGGGTTTTATAATATCTCTTAAGGCATAAAACCATATTTATACAATAATTTCTCACCAAAACTGCATAAAGTGAGATAATGAGCTATAGGTAAAGAAGACTAAAGACCAGAGGGGAGGAATTGTATACCCTTCCTCTGAGAGGCTGGGGAACAAAGCTTCCTGGGCCTGGAATCTTGTCCTAGGACAGAACCTCAGTGTCTGCGCTGGCATGTGGCTTGAAGGGTCTCTTGAAGATGTTGGAGTCTTAAGGTCCTTGGAAGAAAGTGAAAAACTAAAACTGAAAGAAAAATCCAAACTGCTGTGCCAAGCCAGCCTTTTCTGTTCTACTCTCTCTAGGGTTCTCCACTTTTCATCCAATCCATTTTGACCTTTGAAGCATTAGTTCCATAAGTGGGAAAAGCCACAGAGGAGGAACAGTGATTAATTTGTTCATTTTACAAAACTGGTCCATTATTCTTGTGCATGAAGGTAAATGGAAAAATGTACATATGCATTTAAATGGAGATGGGTGTGCTCTGTTCTCTTCTAGTTCTTAAGGATTTTTTATTCTTTGCCACTGAATGATCTAGTTTCAGCCAGTAGTTTTACAGTCAGAGGCCTTGCCAGACTCTCCTTTTGAATTTTGGGTAGTAAAAGTATCAGAGTATAAGAATTTAGGAGGATGGCAGTGGGGGAATTCTCTTTACAGCAGTTCCCCCCTTAACTGTGGGGAATACTTTCCAAGACCCCCGTGCATGCCTAAAACCACACATAGCACCAAACCATGTGTACACTATGCTTTTTCCTGTACACACATACCTATGATAAAGCTTAGTTTATAAATTAGGCACAGTAAGAGGTTAACAACATAACTAATAATAAAATAAAACAGTTCTAATAATATACTATAACAAAAGTTATCTGAATGTGGTCCCTCTCTTTCTCTCTCAAAATACGTTATTGTGAAAATTTAATGCCTTTTCCATCTTAACAAAGCAGTTACCATGAACTGTGGTCTAACTTTGCAGCTTGAGGTGCAACAGTAAAACTAGCACAAATCTCTTTTTTCTCCTTCACAGTATCATGGAAAGAAGATTCATTCTTACCGTAGATCTTAGCCAACCCCACATAGAACTTTCTTCTTTTCTTATAAGGTTGAGAAGTTTCACCTTTTTACTTAAAGGAGGGCCTTCACGGCTTCTCTTTGGCATGTCCAAATTGCCAGCATCACTACTCTTGCACTTTGGGACCACCATTAAATACAATAGGAATTGCTTAAATAGAAGCACTGTGATATCTCGACAGTTGAGATGGCTACTAAGTGACTAAAAGACAGGATACCCTGGACAAAGGGATGATTCACATCCAGGCAGGACAGAGCAGGATGGCTGGAGATTTCATCACACAACTCAGAGTGGTGCACAATTTAAAACTTATGAGTTGTTTATTTCTGGAGTTTTCCATGTAAAATATTTGGACCGTTGTTGACCTTGGGTAACTAAAACCATGGAAAGCAAAATAGAAGATAAGGGGGAACTACTGTACCCATTTATAATTTCCATCATCCCAGCTACCATTTGTTCAGTGCTTACTATATATCAGTCACCAGGATAAATGTTTTTCACGTGTTATTTTGTTTAACTCTGTAAATTGGGCATTAATGTTACTAATTTACGGATAAGAAAACTGACTGAAAGGGTAAGTGAGCAGCCAAATTCACACATCTGAAAAGAAGCAGAGCCAGGCCTGAGTTCCAAATCCATGTATGTGCCGTACCTCTTACGACAGACCTTTCATCAGTGCCCTACAGTCAAGGGATAGGGAGTGTTTTCCTTACATTTAAGATCTTTTCCAAAACCTTTCTGTTTGGCTCCATAAGCCAAAAATTTATTTGAATTTTTTTCTTTTCAAAAATTCAAGTTCGACAGCTTTCAACCCAAATAACAGTATATTTACAATTTAATATGATGGCTTTTTTTTTTTTTTTACTGTGCCTCTCCTCTCAAATATCTCTTATTACCTGCCTAAGTCCAATTTTTGTCATTTTCTACCACTTTGGGAAAAAATATTGGAGAACTCTGTGATACTAGGAAAGCAAGAATTTTTCAGATTAGCTTGTCACTCAGAAGAAGAACATGGGACAAAGGACAAATAGTTTTCACCAGGAAAATTTGTGGAGGAACATTTTCAGAACCTGTGGTGCCACTGAGGCAGGCATACCTAGAAAATATATCAATTCCCTGGCTTTTAGACAGCATGAAAGCAAGCTATGGAATGAAGTACTTGTAATCTTCTGGAATTCTGCTTAGGGCCTACCCAATCTTATTACTGAATCAAAGACCTAATTTTTTCTTTCTTCTTGGTAAATTTGGTAAAGATTCCTTGTCTACTGGAATCCAAAGTATGTAGAAAAGTATTGGCACTTGAGCTGTGTTCAGTGACATCCAAAATTTGTATGAAGTAGTTAATCACAGTGACATGTCTAGCACTTGGAAGACAGTAGATTGCCAGTGTTGAGTTGCTGTCTCTCTGAAATTAATATGTGTATCTCCATCTGCAGAGGAAGAGACTTAGAAAGATAGGACTGCATGGGAGGGAAAAGCATATTAGTCTTTTTCAGGGTGGCATTAAGAAAGCCACTGCGTTAGTATATAAATGTATGCATTACACTGCTGACTTAACATGCACACACTAACACACTTAAAATCAATGCACCTTCCTTCCAGCCTAACCTGTTGTGTTCTCAGGCCAAGCTATTGTGATGTGCTTGCATGAGCCAGGCTGGAGTATATTGTAGATGGATCAGTATCTCTTTTAGTGATTTGTGTCGGAGATTAAAATGTAATCCATCATTGTTAAGTGCCTTCATGTGTTCAGTTTCTAGGAATTTAGATTCACTGCACAATATATTTAGTTCTGGAGACTATGCACTGATCGTGGATGCAATGTATAGACCAAACTCTGAGAACCTTGAGGGCAGAGATGGTGGCTTATTAATTTTATGATGCCTATTTCCAAGCAGGTGGCTTGATATAGATAGGGTGGGCATTTAATGAAAATTTGTGTCACTAGTGAGGAAAACCTTTCTCCTCTTTTCTCTGCAAATCCTACCTATTTTTCAAAGTTCAGTGTGGACCTATTTGATTATCCTAACCGTAAGTAAGTTTCCATATATTAAGCATGGTTCACTTACATGGCCAATGACAGAGACAAAACCCAGACAGGCTTATGCAAAGAGGGAATGTAATGTATTATCTTAGTAATTACAATGACCGGGGTTGTTTTGGTTTTAGGCATGGCTGAGCCTCTAGGTGCTCAAACAGTATTACCAGGAATTGGCCTTTCTCCATCTCTTGGCTGTACTTTCCTTTTTGTTGCCTTTGCTCCCAGGAAAAAACGCTTTCCAAATTGTGACCTCCAAAGTTCCAGGGCACAAAGGAAAATAGCTTCTTTTTCCAAATTACTACAACAGAAGTCATGGGATTGAATCCCAATGATATAGCTGGAGTCACACGACCATCTCTGAACCAGAGGGATGAAATAGTCTAGCCAGGTATATCTCACATGAACATCTCAAGAGTAGCAGGTAAATACCATCTGAACAGCATGGACACAGTGGAAGAGAGGGTTTGTTCCCCAAGGGAGAGGTTTAAGTTGCTATAACCAGAACCTGAAGAAGTAGAATTTGGGCAGGCAGAGGCAACAAATGGCAACTCCTCTCTCTTCTAAACTCTAGTATTGTGCATTCCAGCTCTGGACCTTAGCATTTAGTTATGGTGGCTTTGGAAACAGACAGCCCTGAGTTTAAATCCTGCTCTGTCATTTAACTGTGCTCCTTGAATAAGTAACTAAAGTCTCAACTTCCTAATTTTGAAACAATGAGGATAATTTTACATTTTTATGATGATTATAAGTAATTTATATAAAACATGAAACACTGTGTTTTGCACATATTAAGCCCTTAATATTGGATGGTGGTGGTGGTAGTAGTAGTAGTTGTAATAGTAATAGTAGTTATTTCTCTCTCCAACTATAATAACGATAAGCTATCTATTTTCTATCTTCTCTACATCATTGATATCTACAATGACTCTCTGACAAGGGATTTTTGTTTATCCTATTTCTACACTGAACTCCTGCATGGCAGGGTATTCTTTTTATTTTATAAGAGACATCTACATTTTGATAGCTATACTTTTCAGATAATTATGTCTTCTGTTAAGTTAAATTTTGCTCCTTAAATTTCTCCCTATTAGCCCTGTTTTCTAGCTCCAAAGTTATACATAGATGGTGGTCTCTTCCTTCCAGTTAATGGCTCTGTTAATATATGACAAAGTGAACCTACATGAACATTACTCCTTTTCCCCTAGATGTCTTCAAACGATCTCCTTTAACTGTTCCTCATGTTGCAGCGTTTGGGGTTGTATTGTCCTTTTGTTGTTGTATTCAGAAGTGCTTTATCCATCCTTCCATGTGTTCAACCTATATTTTGGGATTTACTACTTGCGCTAGTCCTCAGTGGTGCTAAGGATATTACAGTGAGTAAAATGACCAGGGCAGGGGCAAATTCACAGTTGTATGTATGCAAGGGTAGAGGATGGCAGTAGAGGTGGAGAATCAGTCATTAGAAAAGGCTTCATTGAGGAAGTGGTATATACTTTAGGACCTAAAGAGTTAATAGGAATTCCCCAAATGAAGAGGAGATGGCTACATAGGAGGGGAAGGGAAGATTAATATAGGCAGAAGAAACAGCTTATGCAAAGGTCTAGCTATTGGGTAGCCTAGCAGGTCAAGGAAATTAAATAAGTTGAATGTTCTGAAAAATAACCTCTGAGCTTGGACATTTCTGGAGAGGTGACTGGAAAAATATGCAGGTGCTGATGTGCACACTAAGAAGTTTCGCTCTGTCCTGAGGACTGTAGATGACTATTGAAAGAATTATAAGCAGGGTAATGACATGATCAGAATTGCATTTTGAGAAGCTGTCTCTGGCAAAATGTGGAAAATAAGTGAGAGAGAACAAGTTCGGGTGCAAAGAGACAGTTTTAATAATACAGGGGAGACATAATGATGACCTAAATACAGTTGGGAGTTGTGGGATGGAGATAAGTGAATACATTGTCTACACTGCATTTACATAAAGTAAACTCCTTACTGTGAAAATTGGATGGCCTTTTAGATATTTAGTTTTATACTTAGGCTAGTGTTTCTATAAAATGAACAGTAAAAACAATGAACCTCTTTTTTTTTTAATATTTATTTATTTATTTATTTATTTATTTATTTATTTATGGCTGTGTTGGGTCTCGTTTCTGTGAGATGGCTTTCTCTAGTTGTGGCAAGCAGGGGCCACTCTTCATCGCGGTGCGCGGGCCTCTCTTGTTGCGGAGCACTGGCTCCAGACGCGCAGGCTCAGTAGTTGTGGCTCACGGGCTCAGCTACTCCGCGGCATGTGGGATCTTCCCAGACCAGGGCTCGAACCCGTGTCCCCTGCATTGGCAGGCAGATTCTCAACCAGTGCGCCACCAGGGAAGCCCTGAACCTCATTTTTGAAAAGTTTCCTTTGGGTAGAAATGGAGTAGAAGAAGGATTTTATGGACCAGGAGCTGATTCCTTTGGAGGTCCTTCTCCCAGGCAGGTACTTTTCTCCTCCATGACTCATCTCTGCTTCTCTATTGTACTTTGAAAGGTGGGCCATTCCTCAGTAGATAAGTATCCAGTTATAGTTAGCCACGTGAAGGAGGATCTAGGGCATGGCAGAGAAGGGAGATTTAGTAAGGGATTTCCTATAGGAGAGGAAATGAACACAAGTTGATGACTTCTTTTTAATTCAAGAATGAATGGTATATAAATGTTGATGTCTTCAGGAGATAAATATATCTCTGTAGACATATTTTGGGCTAATGTTTTTAATCCAGTTAGTAGTTGTAAGGAAACTATCCAGGCAGAAATTCGAGGATTGGATCAAATAAGATGGGCATAGTGATAACCAAGTGGACATGGGGCATGCTTCAATGAAATTAAGTTCTGCTTATTTTTGGTCATTTCCTTTGTCTCTGAGGTGTAGTTTGTGACAAAGTTCTCAAGCCACATATCAGCTACATTTTTAAAGGTAGAATCAGTTTTAGTATATCTGTGGGTGGAAATACTAGGTAAGCATATTTCTTATAATTGTCACCATCCAAAAGTGCAAATCCAGCCTTGCCAGGGAGAGATTTTTGTTACTGGACATATCCAAGCAAAATTTGGGTTACCATCTGTCAGGGATTTGGGAGAAAGGATTCTTCCACTAAAGAAAGATGTTGGAATAAGAAAATAAAATCATAATAATCCTACTGCTTTTAACACCTTACTGTATTTTCATCCAGATTTTTTTAGTCTAACTCATAAATATATGTATTTTATGCTACATTTTAAACTAGCAACTACCTTTCTATTTCAATATGTTTGCTCCTATAACATACCATGTTAAAATTCTTTACCAAGTTTTCCTTAACAGGGGGCTTTTCTAAAGCTGAATTCTGAATCCAGGATTACAGCATGCACCTGAGAGTTATTCATCTTAAATCTATTTTAATCCACTCCAATCCCTTTTTCTTAAAATACTGACTCAATAAAGAGATGAGACAGTAATCTTATAGAATATTTAACCTACTGTTTTGTTTTTTTGTTTTTGTTTTCTTGGCTGTATCATAATTTTTTAATACTGGAATCTGTCAATTTGTTCATTCAGAATTATTTTTGAGACATAACTGTGTTAGGTCATCTGTTCAGCCCTGGGAATACAGCAGTAAGTGAGAGAGAGGGGTCTTGTCTTGGTATAGCTTGCAGGCTAAGGAAATAAAAATCGAGAGGTCTTTTTAAAATAATACAAAAACATTACATGTAAAGGGGGAAGAATTAGGAATGGCGCTTCCTGTAATGCGTGATCATTTCTTAGTGAGTTTGCAGAAGTCTAATTCTATTAATACTAGCTCCTATTCATTACATGGTCAATGAGTTTGAAAGATTCTGGATTAAACAAGGTTAATAAGTTTCTTTACTATAGGACTTCTCAGAGCTATTAATAAACTAATATGCATGGTAAATCTCTAAGGAAAAAAAACATGGAATGTATGTAGAGTTTTCCTAATACATTTTTTTAAACATCTTTATTGGAGTATAATTGCTTTACAATGGTGTGTTAGTTTCTGCTTTATCACAAAGAGAATCAGCTATACATATACATATATCCCCATATCTCCTCCCTCTTGCGTCTCTCTCCCACCTTCCCTATCCTACCCCTCTAGGTGGTCACAAAGCACCAAACTGATCTCCCTGTGCTATGCGGCTGCTTCGCACTAGCTATCTATTTTACATTTGGTAGTGTAAATATGCCCATGCCACTCTCTCACTTCGGCCCAGCTTACCCTTCCCACTCCCCCTGTCCTCAAGTCCACTCTCTACATCTGCATCTTTATTCCTGTCCTGCCCCGAGGTTCTTCAGAACCTTTTTTGCCCCCCTAGATTCCATATATATGTGTTAGCATACAGTATTTGTTTATCTCTTTCTGACTTACTTCACTCTGTATGACAGACTCTAGGTCCATCCACCTCACTACAAATAACTCAGTTTCATTTCTTTTTTTGGCTGAGTAATATTCCATTGTATATATCCATTCACCTGTCGATGGACACTTCTTTATCCATTCACCTGTCGATGGACACTTGGGTTGCTTCCATATCCTGGCTATTGTAAATAGTGTTGTAATGAACACTGTGGTACATGACTTTTTGAATTATGGTTTTCTCAGGATATATGCCCAGTAGTGGGATCACTGGGTCATATGGTAATTCTATTTTTAGTTTTTTAAGGAACCTCCATACTGTTCTCCATAGTGGCTGTATTAATTTATATTCCCACCAACAGTGCAAGAGGGTTCCCTTTTCTCCACACCCTCTCCAGAATTCATTGTTTGTAGACTTTTTGATGATGGCCATTCTGACCGGTGTGGGGTGATACCTCATTGTAGTTTTGATTTGCATTACTCTAATGATGAGTGATGTTGAGCATCCTTTCATGTGTTTGTTGGCAGTCTGTATATCTTCTTTGGAGAAATGTCTATTTAAGTCTTCTGCCCATTTCAGGATTTTGTTCTTTGTTTCTTTGATATTGAGCCTGCATGAGCTGCTTTTATATTTTGGAGATTAATCCCTTGTCAGTTGCTTCGTTTGCAAATATTTTCTCCCATTCTGAGGGTTGTCTTTTCATCTTCTTTATGGTTTCCTTTGCTGTGCAAAAGCTTTTAAGTTTCATTAGGTCCCATTTGTTTACTTTTGTTTTTATTTCCATTTCTCTAGACGGTGGGTCAAAAAGGATCTTGCTGTGATTTATGTCATAGAGTGTTCTGCCTATGTTTTCCTCTAAGAGTTTTATAGTGTCTGGCCTTACATTTAGATCTTTAATCCATTTTGAGTTTTTTTTGTGTATGGTGTTAGGGAGTGTTCTAATTTCATTCTTTTACATGTAGCTGTCCAGTTTTCCCAGCACCACTTATTGAAGAGGCTGTCTTTTCTCCATTGTATATTCTCGCCTCTTTTATCAAAGATAAGGTGACCATATGTGCATGGGTTTATCTCTGGGCTTTCTATCCTGTTCCATTGATCTATATTTCTGTTTTTGTGCCAGTACCATACTGTCGATTACTGTAGCTTTGTAGTGTAGTCTGAAGTCCGGAAGCCTGATTCCTCCAGCTCCGTTTTCCTTTCTCAAGGTTGCTTTGGCTATTAAGGGTCTTTTGTGTTCCCATAAAAATTGTGAAATGTTTTGTTCTAGTTCTGTGAAAAATGCCATTGGTAGTTTGATAGGGACTGCATTGAATCTGTAGATTGCTTTGGGTAGTACAGTCATTTTGACAATGTTGATTATTCCAATCCAAGAACATGGTGTATCTCTCCATCTGTTTGTATCATTTTTAATTTCTTTCATCAGTGTCTTATAGTTTTCTGCATACAGGTCTTTTGTCTCCTTAGGTAGGTTTATTCCTAGGTATTTTATTCTTTTTGTTGCCATGGTAAATGGGAGTGTATCCTTAATTTCACTTTCAGATTTTTCATCATTAGTGTATAGGAATGCAAGAGATTTCCATGCATTAATTTTGTATTCTGCTACTTTACCAAATTCATTGATTAGCTCTAGTAGTTTTCTGGTACCATCCTTAGGATTCTGTATGTATAGTATCATGTCATCTGCAAACAGTGACAGTTTTACTTTTTCTTTTCCAATTTGGATTCCTTTTATTTCTTTCTCTTCTCTGATTGCTGTAGCTAAAACTTCCAAAACTATGTTGAATAATAGTGGTGAGAGTGGACAACCTTTTCTTCTTCCTGATCTTAGTGGAAATGGTTTCTGTTTTTCACCATTGGAAATGATGTTGGCTGTGTGTTTGTCATATATGGTCTTTATTATATTGAGGTAAGTTCCCTCTATGCCTACTTTCTGGAGGGTTTTTATCAAAAATGGGTGTTGAATTTTGTCAGAAGCTTTTACTGCATCTATTGAGGTGATGTATGGTTTTTCTCCTTCAATTTGTTAATATGGTTTATCTAATTGATTGATTTGAATATATTGAAGAATCTTTGCATTCCTGGGATAAACCCCACTTGATCATGGTGTATGATCCTTTTATTGTGCTGTTGTTGGATCCTGTTTGCTAGTATTTTGTTGAGGATTTTTGCATCAATGTTCATCAGTGATTTTGGCCTGTAGTTTTCTTTCTTTGTGACATCTTTGTCTGGTTTTGGTATCAGGGTGATGGTGGTAGAATGAGTTGGGGAGTGTTCCTCCCTCTGCTCTATTTTGGAAGAGTTTGAGAAGGATAGGTGTTAACTCTTCTCTAAATGTTTTTTAGAGATAGAAGATAGAATTCACCTGTGAAGCCATCTGTTCCTGGGCTTTTGTTTGTTGGAAGATTTTTACTCACAGTCTCAATTTCAGTGCTTGTGATTGGTCTGTTTATATTTTCTATTTCTTCCTGGTTCAGTCTCGGAAAGATGTGCTTCTCTAAAAGAATTTGTCCATTTCTTCCAGGTTGTCCATTTTATTGGCATATAGTTGCTTGTAGTAATCTCTCATGATGCTTTGTATTTCTGCAGTTTCAGTTGTTACTTCTCCTTTTTCATTTCTAATGCTATTGATTTGAATCTTCTCCCTTTCTTTCCTGTTGAGTTTGTCCAATGGTTTATCAATTTTGTTTATCTTCTCAAAGAACCAGCTCTTAGTTTTATTGAGCTTTGCTATTGTTCCTGTCATTTCTTTTTCATTTATTTCTGATCTGATCTTTATGATTTCTTTCCTTCTGCTAACTTTGGGGATTTTTTGTTCTTCTTTCTGTAATTGCTTTAGGTGTATGGTTAGGTTGTTTATTTGAGATGTTTCTTGTTTCTTGAGGTAGCATTGTATTGCTATAAAATTCCCTCTTAGAACTGCTTTTGCTGTATCCCATAGGTTTTGGGTCATTGTGTTTTCATTGTCATTTGTTTCTAGGTATGTTTTGATTTCCTCTTTGATTTCTTTAGTGAACTCTTGGTTATTTAGTAGTGTATTGTTTAGCCTCCATGTGTTTGTATTTTTTACAGATTTTTTCCTGTAATTGGTATCTAGTCTCATAGTGTTGTGGCTGGAAAAGATACTTGATACGATTTCAATTTTCTTAAATTTACCAAGGCTTGATTTGTGTCCCAAGATATGATCTATCTGGAGAATGTTCCATGAGCACTTGAGAAGAATGTGTATTCTGTTGTTTTTGGATGGAATGTCCTATAAATATCAATTAAGTCCATCTTGTTCAATGTATCATTTAAAGCTTGTGTTTCCTTATTTATTTTCATTGTGGATTATCTTTCCATTGGTGAAAGTGGGGTGTTAACGTCCCCTACTATGATTGTGTTACTGTTGTTCTCCCCTTTTATGACTGTTAGCGTTTTCCTTATGTATTGAGGTGCTCCTATTTTGGGTGCATAAATATTTATAATTGTTATATCTTCTTCTTGGATGGATCCCTTGATCATTATGTAGTGTCCTTCTTTGTCTCTTGTAATACTCTTTATTCTAATATCTATTTTGTATGATATGAGAATTGCTACTCCTGCTTTCTTTTGATTTCCATTTGCATGGAATATCTTTCTCCATCCTCTCACTTTCAGTCTGTATGTGTCCCTAGGTCTGAAGTGGGTCTCTTGTAGACAGCGTATATATGGGTCTTGTTTTTGTATCCATTCAGCCAGTCTATGTCTTTTGGTGGGAGCATTTAATCCATTTACACTTAAGGTAATTATCGATATGTATGTTCCTATGACCATTTTCTTAATTGTTTTGCATTTGCTTTTGTAGGTCTTTTTCTTCTCCTGTGTTTCCTGCCTAGAGAAATTCCTTTAGCATTTGTTGTAAAGCTGGTTTGGTGGTACTGACTTCTCTTAGCTTTTGGTTGTCTCTAAAGATTTTAATTTCTCCATCGAATCTGAATGAGATCCTTGCTGAGTAGAATAATCTTGGTTGTAGGTTTTTCCCTTTCATCACTTTAAATATGTCCTGCCACTCCCTTCTGGCTTGCAGAGTTTCTGCTGAAAGATCAGCTATTAACCTTATGGGGACTCCTTTGTATGTTATTTGTTGTTTTTCCCTTGCTGCTTTTAATATTTTTTCTTTGTATTTAATTTTTGATAGTTTGATTAATGTGTGTCTTGGCGTGTTTCTCATTGGATTTATCCTGTATGGGACTCTCTGCACTTCGTGGACTTGATTGACTATTTTCTTTCCCACATTAGGGAAATTTCAACTGTAATCTTTTCAAATATTTTCTCAGTCCCTTTCTTTTTCTCTTCTTCTTTTGGGACACCTATCATTCGAATGTTGGTGTGTTTAATGTTGTCCCAGAGGTCTCTGAGACTGTCCTCAATTCTTTTCATTCTTTTTTCTTTTTTCTGCTCTCCAGTAGTTAATTTCCACTATTTTTTCTTCCAGATCACTTCTCTGTTCTTCTGCCTCAATTATTCTGCTATTGATTCCTTCCAGAGAATTTTTAATTTCATTTATTGTGTTGTTCATCATTGTTTGTTTGCTCTTTAGTTCTTCTAGGTCCTTGTTAAACATTTCTTGTATTTTCTGCATTCTATTTCCAAAATTTTTGATCATCTTTATTATGATTACTCTGAATTCTTTTCCAGGTAGACTGCCTATTTCCTCTTCATTTGTTTGGTCTGGTGGGTTTTTGTCTTGCCTCTTCGTCTGCTCTGTGTTTCTCTGTCTTCTCATTTTGCTTAACTTACTGTGTTTTGGGGTTTTCACAGGCTGCAGGTTTGTAGTTCTTGTTGTTTTTGGTGTCTACCTCCAGTGGCTATGGTTGGTTCAGTTGGTTGTGTAGGCTTCCTGGTGGAGGGGACTGTTGCCAGTGTTCTGGTGGGTGAGGCTGGATCTTGTCTTTCTGGTGGGCAGGACTGCATCCGGTGGTGTGTTTTTGGGTGTCTGTGATCTTATTATGATTTTACGTAGCCTGTCTGCTAATGGGTGGGTTTGTGTTCCTGTCTTGCTAGTTGTTTGGCATAGGGTGTCCAGCACTGTCGCTTACTGGTCGTTGAGTGGAGCTGTATCTAAGCGTTGAGATGGAGATCTCTGGGAGAGGTTTCATCGTTTTATATTATGTGGAGCCAGGAGGTCTCTGAGTGACCAGTGTCCTGAAGTCGGCTCTCCCACCTCAAAGGCACAGGCCTGACATCCAGCCGGAGCACCAAGACCCTGTCAGCCACACGACTCAGAAGAAAAGGGAGAAAAAAAGAAGGAAAGAAAGAAAAAAATGAAGAAATGAAGTTACTAAAATAAAGAATAAAAAAAACTATTAAAAACAAAAAGTAATTAGAAAAAAAGAAAGTAAGAAAGAAGAGAGCAACCAAACCAAAAAACAAACCCACCAATTATAACAAGTGCTAAAAACTATACTAAAAAACAAAAACAAAAACAAAAACGGAGAGACAGAACCCTAGGAAAAATAGTAAAAGCGAAACTATACAGACAGAATCACACAAAGAAGCATACACATACACACTCACAAAAAGAGAAAAAGGAAAAAAAACATATCATGGCCTCTGCTGTCCCCTTAGTCCCTCCAGTTCTCTGTACTTCAGCTACACTGGACATCTTTCAGGTCCTCAACCACATTAAATTCTTTTCCAGTTTAGAGACTGTGCACTTGCTGTTCCCTCTTCACTCTGTTCAGTGGCCACCAACTGGATCCTTAGTTTCACTTAACTTCTTGGAAAACGCATGTTGTTCACAAAAAGAGCAGGAGGGCAGTGAGGAAATGTATCACTTCTTCTAACTGGGCTCCCAGCACCGGAATCCCTGCCTCACCCTGTGAGGGAGTGGCGGAGGGGGGTGCAGGCGAGTTTTCCTAATACATTTGACCATGGCACACTTTTCTTGAGAAACATCTTAGTGGAACTATTGTTGTGTAGAATACATTTTGGCTAGGCTGATGGTATATGTGAAAATTCCTAGCACAGTCAAGTAGGAAATATTCTACGAAAGTCTAGAGATTCTAAAGTCAAACAGAATGGTTGCTGTCTACTTTTCAGCCTTTGTAAGTGGCAATTAAATATGGAGCAAAATACCCAACTCAAAATAAAATAATCTTCTCGAACTTCTGTGTTCAATAGGGCATATTTCATCAAAGGGCTTGTATGCCAGAGGAGGTATCTTTGAATGTTTATCACATATAGATCTATAAAGTATGTGCTTTAAAAGAAGTAATATGATCATGCCTATGCCTCTGGGGCACCACCTATTTTTAAGGATAGGATGTTGGCTCAACACTATAGAGGGGGAGGTTACTGTGATCTAGATAGACTTGTCAGGGGCTCGAAGATTGACTTAATTTGCATAGAGAAGGCAGCTTCAGTATTAACATACATTAAAGATTCTGCTTTCTGCCATGAGACAGCCCCTGAGCCACGCTTGAGAAAGAAGAATTAAAGTGAGAAGAAATGGTGTTGGACTTTGAAAACTGTCACAGTAACTATCTTGCTGTAAAGTCACCTAAAATTCTGTCTTTCAATCAGGAACCAACCCTACTATGTGGAACCAAAAGAAGACAGGAACAGTACATGGATAGATGTAGCTGAAGAGTTTTGGCAGGTCTTTTTTTTGTAGAAAGCATATAGTTTCATTTTCTAAATCTCTGAAACCCAGGCACAAATGCACACATTGTGAAGGACGTTTCCTTTGCCACCTTCCTGCTCACATCCTCAGAAGGTATTTTAATGTTGAATGAGAAGGTTTGAAAGCAGCAAAGCTTACTATTCATGATGAAGCTGAGAATGGGGAGAGAGTACAGGATAGCATGGTACGGCACCTTGGGATCTGTCTCCACCCAGCCCTTAAGTGGTTATATGGCCGTGGGAAGAATTACAAGTTTCGGGATTTCATTTTTCTCTTTGTAAATTTAGAAGACTGCACTCCAAAGGGCCTCCCAGTTCCAAGAATTGGACTCCCTGTAATGATGTGGGGATTCAGGACCATTGCTGCCTTTTGGATCATTTACCCTGGAGTCTGGGAAAGATGAATGTCTAAGTCATTCTAGTTTCAGACTATTGATTTTTGGTTCGGAATTAGGCACTGAAAGCACGTGGATAGCTCTGCCATCAAAATGCACGGGGTCAAAATGTACAAATAAGACTAGTACCACATTTTTATTATTAAAGTTCCTTGAATGGATTAAAGCTAACCATGGTCCATACCAGGTTTGGGGATGGAATTAATTGTACATTATTAACGTGCTTCTGCTTTCAGTGAGGTAAGATATATTTCTTTTCACAGAAAAAAAGATGCAGAGAACAGGCCTATTCTGAATGATCTTTGTGCCATGTATAAGAGTGCATCACATATTTTTAATTGCCATTTATATATTCATGTTGGTGAAGTCAGACATTTCTTTTGCTGTAGAGTAACTCAGTTTCCCATAGGACCCTGGTATATCTATGGCAGTTTCTTTTACCTTCAGAAATAAGTCAGTGTAGTTATTAGAAGGAGACTTACTCCTATTCTGTGCCAAAGCCTTTATGTACATTAACTCTTATCCTCACTATGACTCTGCCAGTAGGCTTCTTCACTAGTATGACCATATTTAATATGTGATTCTGTTCCCCTCATTGCCTTTGTCTATGTTTTCAGGGGAAACTAGATTTAGTACATGAAATACTGTACTTGAAAACTGGGCTTGTATATTATACTTGGCCTTAGCACTTAATACATGATAGGTGACCAAGTATTCAGTTAAACGCATTTGTTGCCTAAAGAGGTGTATATTTATGTAATTATGTATGTATATGCTGTTTCATATTTGTTTTTCCTCTGTCATTTATCTCCTGTTAGGCAAGACTGGAAGTATAAATTTATTGTTGATTTAAAAACCCAAATTGATAACCCTTTAGCTTAGTGACAGAATGTTTTCCCATCATTTCAAATATACTAAAATGAGAAGCATTATTACATTCCCCATCACACTGTAAACGTTTATGCATTTCTTAACGAATACCAGTAGCACTTTATAAATTTTAAGAAGGGTACTAATGGTCCAAAGTTGACCATGTTTAACACTTCTATTGTATCTAATTTGCTTCAACACTGTTTCCTGGCAAACGTGTTTTTGACTCGGTCAACTCAAATCCTCTTGAGAAGTAGGTGCAGCATGATATACTAAATAATGAGAAAATGAAAATATCTATTTTTTAGTTTGATACAGGAAAAACAATAGGCATCCTTTTAAGAACAGTTATCATTTGTTTTATCTGCTTGTTTAAATAATAACTGTCAATACGGAACACTGACTTTGTACAGGGCACAGACACACTTAGACGTGCTCTTTCATTCTTAACAATAGCCTTGCAAGATAGGCATCATTCTTTCCAGTTTGCAGAGGAGACTGCAGGCCTCCTCTTGTTGGAGACTGCACAGGAAGTTAGTAATCCAGTCATTGAAACTCCTGTTCTGTCATGACCTATGAATTTAATAGGTAAACATCTGGTGAATTTATTCATCTCTGCAGCATTAGGCTAACACCAGCTTCTATAATCAACCTCCAAGTTTCTGTGACGTAACACAGTAGAGGTTCATTTCTCACTCATTGACCAAACCAGTGAAGTTGTTCCCTTTTTAACAGGCAGCTTTCATTTACGCTGTGACTCAGAGACTTGGTTTCTTTCCATTTTGGGGCTCTTTCATTCCCCAGGGTCAGGAAAGAGAAGAGAGAGGGCCACTGTGGTCTAAAAGTGACATGCTATACAGGCTTGCATTTGATGGCCTCAAAAAGATGAGGAGAGAGGGGGTGGGGAGGGCTGGGAAGAATAGTCTCAGGCTTGGCTTTATAAAATACAAGGATTAAGAAGTGTGCATGACATAGAGAATGGACTTGAGGACACGGGGTGGGGGAAGGGTAAGCTGGGACGAAGTGAGAGAGTGGCATGGACATATATACACTACCGAATGTAAAATAGATAGCTAGGGGGAAGCAGCTGCATAGCACAAGGAGATAAGCTCAGTGCTTTGTGACCACCTAGAGCGGTGGGATAGGGAGGGTGGGAGGGAGACGCAAGAAGGAGGAGATATGGGGATATATGTGTATGTATAGCTGATTCACTTTGTTACACAGCAGAAACAAACATACCATTGTAAAGCAATTATACTCCAATACAGATGGTAAAATAAATAAATAACTAAATAAAATAGTGAAAAAAAAAAAGAAGTGTGTGTGTGTGCGCCCATGTAGGATAAGATCCTAACTTTGTAATACTGAGAGCACCGCATTGAAAAAATTGCCTAAAAGGTCTAATGTGTTCATGGTTACTCTGGATAGTGATATTTTGAGCTATTTAAATTTTCTTCATCCTATCTTTATATAGTGTCCAAATTTTCTATAATGAGTTTTATGATAATAAAAACCAATAAACACCATTTTTCAAGGCTCCTGAGAGGTGTGCCTGTACATCATGCAGGGCCAAGACTAACAGGGGTGTCAGGGCCTACAATTTAAAAAGGCTTGTCAAGTGCTGGCTCTACACTCACCGAAGGCAGCTATGTGGTGGGTGATTATACTCACAAAGGAAGGGGATGCCACCCCAGCCCCAGAAATGCCAGACTGTTGGTGCATTCAGTGGATATTAAGAATATCTGATGCAGACAGAGGCAGTGGTAAAGCTCTGTGCCCAATGTCACTTTCATCTCAAATTTTTTTAAAAATTGGCTTTGCCTCCAAAAGTGATCATATGCATTTCTGTTTCATCTCAACACATCAGGTATTCTCTTGGAAGCCTTGGCTAAGCATATTCTCTTTGCTCCAGCCTGGGTCGGCATATTGGCCTTCTTCTCAGCTTCTACAAGCTTGTCAAAAGTATGAAAGCAGTGATACGTACTTACTTTAAAATGTCCTTTTTTGTTAATACTGTCAGATCTCTTCAGAGGCTGCTGCTTCAGAGAGAATGAGACTATCCCATGCTGAGTAGAAGAAAAATAAGCATATAAAGTATTGAAAAGGGTCTACTTAGCACTTCCTGTCTCTCTGTGTCAGTTTCCTCATACTTTTCACTTTTCCTATAAAAATCACTTCTTAGATTGAAGGAAAAAAAATAGTCAAATAAGATAGGATGAGCTCTACCCCTTTCAAGTATGCATAAGACACATTTGGTTGAAAGAAGGACACATAATGTGATGTAGTATGTGTTACAGTCAACCATAACAAATGCTTATTGAAATCTATGTGAGATATTTGTCTATTCCGTGATCCTTGGTATCTGTTGCAAAGTTGTTCTTCTGTAAATAGCAGATTAATGATCCATTGTTGCAGACTTCATGGGTATCAAAAAACACAAGAAGCATCTTGTAAATAATTTCATTTTGATGTACTTAATAATACTGTGCACCACTGGCCAGAGTGCCATAGACAGAAAATGGATTCTTAAAACTTAATAGCACTGATTTCAAAGATCATTTTCAAGACCACCATCAGATGTACCACATCTGGAAAAAGTCAAAATTTACAGCAGTGATCACTCAACGAATGTCGTTTGAAAATAGAATGGTGACGTGTAAGTAACTTCTGTTATTCAAGGTGAGTTTTTAAAAATAACAATGGTGTCATGTCAGTTAGTCATATATGCAATTTCCCTTGGAGATTTTATACATATATGTGATTTTCCTGATTAACTTGATCAAACCAATCTCTCTGTACCCTGTAGCAGCAGAGACTTTGTGATATTGAGTTCTTTACTTAGTGCATCTGTGCAAAAGGAGAGACAAAGAATAGTTCTAGCTTTTCTTATGTTTTATAACATCTCATGTTAGTGAAGTAAGTCAGAAAGAGAAAAACAAATACGTATGCTAACGCATATATATGGAATCTAGAAAAACGGTACTGATGAACCTAGTGGCAGGGCAGGAATAAAGACGCAGAGGTAGAGACCAGACTTGAGGACGCAGGGCTGGGGGAAAGGGAAGCTGGGATGAAGTGAGAGAGTAACTTTGACATATCTACACTACCAAATGTAAAATGGATGGCTAGTGAGAAGCAGCTGCATAGCACAGGGAGATCTACTCGATGCTTTGTGACCACCTAGAGAGGTGGGACAGGGATGGGGGGAGGGAGGCTCAAGAGGGAGGGGATATGAAGATGTATGTATACATATAGCTGATTCACTTTGTTGTACAGCAGAAACTAACACAACATTGTAAAGCAATTATACTCCAATAAAGATGTGAAAAAAAAATGAGGTTTACTAAATAAATATGTAGAAATCCAAAATTATACAGCAAGTGATCATTTCTTTGCAAAATCATTCTTCATT
Source organism: Balaenoptera physalus (assembly GCF_965194825.1). Taxonomy (NCBI): domain Eukaryota; kingdom Metazoa; phylum Chordata; class Mammalia; order Artiodactyla; family Balaenopteridae; genus Balaenoptera; species Balaenoptera physalus. The sequence continues at coordinate 36,450,467 of NC_138890.1, forward strand.
TTCCACACACAATACCTTAGCTAATTAAGTGTCCCTAATATACTTTTTTAAGTGTACAGTTCAGTAGCAATAAGTATTTTCGTATTGTTATGCCCCTAGTCTCCAGGACACTTTTCATCTTGCAAACTGAAACTCTGTACCCATTAAACAACTCTACCTTTCCTTCTCCTCCCAGCCCCTAGTAAATACCATTCTATTTTCTGTCTCAATGGATTTGACTATTTTAGATATCTCACATGAGCAGAATCTGTTTGGGATTAGGTGACTTTACTTAGCATAATGGCCTCAAGGGTCATCCATGTTGTAGCATGTGCCCGAATTTTTTTCCCTCTTGAAGCTGAAAAATAATCCATTGTTTATGCAACATTTTGTTTAACCACTCCCCTGCTAATGAACATTTGGGTTGCTACCACCTCTTGACTATTGTGAATAATGTTGTTATGAAAATGAGTGTGCAAATATCTCTTAGAGATCCTGCTTTCAATTCTTTTGGATATATACCCAGAAGTGAGATTGCTGGATCATATAGTAATTCTATTTGTAATGTTTTGAAGAACCACCATATTGTTTTTCATAGCAGTTGCTTCATTTTGTGTTCGCACCAACAATGTATGAGAGTTCTAATTTCTCTACATCCTCATCAACGCTTGTTATTTTCTTCCTTTCTTTCTTTTTTCCTCCCTCCCTCCTCCCTTTTCTTTCTTTCTTTCTTTCTTTTTTATTCTTTCTTCCTTCCTTCCTCCCTTCCTCCCTCCCTCCCTCCCCCCTCCTTTCTTTCTCTCTCCTTTTCTTTCTCTTTCTCTCTTTCTTTCTTCCTTCCTTCCTTCCTTCCTTTCTTTGCCATTCTAATGGATATGAGGTGATATATATTGTGGTTTTGATTAGCATTCTCTAATGATTAGTGATGTTTCAAATCTTGTTATATGCTTATTGGCCATTTGTATGTCATGTTTGGAGAAATGTCGATTTAAGTCCTTTGCCCATTTTTCAGTCTGGTTATTTATTTATTTATTGCTGAGTTGTAGGAATTCTTTATATCTTCTGTATATTAACTCCTTGTCAGATATATGATCTGCAAATATTTTCTCCCATTCCATAAGTTGTATTTTCACTCTAGTGACTGTGTCCTTTGATGCACAAAGTATTTTAGGTTTGCTGTAGTCCCATTTGTATATTTTTGCTTCTGTTGCCAATGCTTTTGATGTCATGTCCAAGAAATCATTGGCAAATCCATGTCATGAAGCTTTTCACCTATATTTTCTTCAGTTTTAGGTCTTACATTTAGGTCTTTAATACATTTTGAGTTACTTTAGGTATATGGGTAAGATAAGGGTCCAACTTCATTCTTTTGCATGTGGATCTCCACTTTTTCCAGCATAGCTTGTTGAAGAGACTACTATACCTTTCCCATTGAGTGGTCTTGGCACTCCTGTTAAAGATAATTTTCCATATATACAAGGGTTTATTTCTCGACTTTCCATTCTATTCCGTTGGTCTGTGTATCTGTCTTTATGCCAGTACCACACTGTTCATGTTACTGAAGCTTTGTAACACATTTTTAAATTAGGAGGTGTGAGGCCATCTGCTTGATACTACTTTTTCAAGGTTATTTTGGCTATTCAGGATCTGTTGAGATTCCTTGTGAATTTTAGGATGGGTTTTTCTATTTCTACAAAAGACACTGTTTGGGTTTTGCTCGGGATTGCATTAATACTGTAGGTAACTTAACGGTATTAAGCATTCCAAACCATGAACATAGGGTGTCTTCCCAATTTTTTGTGGCTTCTTTAATTTCTTTCAGCAACATTTTGTAGTTTTCAGAGTACAGGTCTTTTGCCTCCTTTGTTGTGTTTATTCCTAAATAATTTATTCTTTTTGATGCTATTGTAAACAGAGTTTTTGTTTTTTATATTTCCTTTTTGGATTGTGCATTTTTAGTGTATAGAGACACAACTGATTTTTGAGTCTTGATTTTGTATCCTGAAACTTTGCTGAATTCATTTATTCTAACAGTTATTGTGTTTGTGTGTGTTTGGAATCTTTAGGATTTTCTACATATAATATCATGTTTTCTGTGAACAGAGATAATTTTACTTCTTCCTTTCCAATTTGGATGCTTTTTATTTCTTTTTCTTGCCTAATTCTTCTGGCTAGGATTTCCAGTACTGTGTTGAATAGGAGTAGTGAAAGTGGGCATTCTTGTCTTGTCCCTGATCTTAGAGGAAAAGCTATCAGGCTTTGACCATTGAATAGAATGGTAGCTGTGGGCTTGTCATATATGGCCTTTATTATATTGAGGTAGTTTCCTTCTATTCCTAGTTTGTTGTGTGTTTTTATCATGAAAAAGTGTTGAATTTTCTATAATGCTTTTTTATATCAATTGAAATAATCACATGGCTTTTCCCCCTCATTTGGTAATGTGTTATATTGCATTGATTGATTTTCTTATGTTGAACCATTCTTGCATTCCAGGAATAAATCCCCCTGGTTTTAGTATCAGGTATCAGGTTCCTTCCTTTTCAATTATTTGGAAGATTTTGGGGTGGATTAGTGTTAATTCTTCTTTAAATGTTTGATAGAACTCACCAGTGAAGCCATCAGGTCCTGGGCTTTTCCTTCTTGAGAGAGCCCCGATATAATTTTGTACCATTTTGTTTACATATAACAGTTTTCATTCATTCGGTTGTAAACTGGGGGATAATAGTAAATTTTTATCTTTGTGAGCAAAGTTAGCAAATGCAATCATTTTTCCTGTTGGCTTTTTCTTTAACTTTTTCATGAACAATTAATAAAAATCAACACTCTTAAATTAATGCTTTAATGGTATGCACTGCCTACTTATTGAGTGCTATGATCATCAGGGTTTGGATTTATATTATTTCATTTATTTCTGCCAGCAGCCAGTGAGGTAATCATTATTTTACAGTTGAGGAGACCCAAGCTTTGGGATATTGAAATATGTGCCCAGGATTATACACGAAGTAAGTGGTGGAGGTGGAATTTCAACCAACTCTCTGGAATCCAGAAACCTTCTGCTTAAACATTAGGCTATGCTGCTTCCCACATATAGACATTAATGAGAGCTTTCACATATCATGTTTGACGCGTGTCTTGGGGTAAAATTACAAGGTACATGCTTCTCAGGTATAGTATTGGTAATCCCATTTCACAGAAGCAAAAACTGAAATGTAGAGAGGTTAAGCTACTTCTCTGAGACCATTAGATAATAAGTAATGGAGGAAGCCCTCAATCATGTCTCCTACTTTCCAATTTAGTGTTCTTTCCATTGTCCCCTCTGACCCCCTCCACTGGTGCCTTGACACCTTGCCTTCTCTGAATGCATAGCAGAAAACAACATAGCCAACTTTTTTCACTAGCCAACTTTTAGTTAGTCGCACCCAGATGTCAGAGATATTAAGACTAGATACATCCTAAGAAGATCACTCTTATAACGGTGGGCCTAAAGGTATAAAATTAACTCCTAATAAAAAGGATTTTTAGAGGTATAATTGATTGCATCATGTAGTTATTAACAGATTTGAAAACAATTAATTTGAGTGAGTGTAGGAAGGGAAAGAGACAAAAATTTATTAAGGACTCTAGGGTAGTGTCTGCTATACAGTAATGTAATTTTCTTTTAGTATTAAGTTTTCCTATAAATGTAGCTTTTTTTAGGAATCACTAAGATAAGACAAAAAACCGAAAAGGGAATGCTTACACATACTAATTTTGAAAAACAAAAACCTTAGTATTTTTATAATTGCATTTTTTGATGGTTTATATCTGAGTTTTATTCTGAACACAAATTTCAGAACCATTAAAAAACGCAATTATAAAAATCATAAGCTTTTTCTTCAAAATTAGTATGTATGAGTGTATGTTACAAATTATTTAGAACCTAGAATTACTAATTTTAGACAAATAAATTTAATAATTTTACTCTTATACTAGCTACCATATATTTGGGTTGAACCATATAAAACTGTCAAAATTCAAACATTTTTCAACTCACAAAAAATGGAATTTCTTGTGGCTTAATCTAAGAGTTAAGTAATCATTGCCACCATTCTGTTGAACAAACCTCTTGAAGTGGGTATGAAATACTCAGCTTAGGCTGAACATGTTTTAGTTGGCTAGAAATATTTTTCCAATTGAATTACTTCTGAATAAGTGCATTACTACACATTCTACCCTACAGTCCCTCTGGTTACTTTGGACTTCTCAGTAGTAAGGTATACACCCTGCAAAAACCAGAGATGTTTTCATCATTCTGCGAGATCAAAGTGGGTTGATGTAAATACCTTTTGTGTAAAATTGGGTCTCTTTATGTGTATTCCGGAACACGGGCATGTGCCTGTATGCACAACTTCAGTATCAAATCCCAGAGAGTTCTCAAAATCAACATTCACCCCCCACCAACCAAGAAATATTGTAATTTATGTATGCCCAAAATTGTTCTAGTTTTTTTTGTTGCTGTAAATATGGCTGTGTAGATAGAAAGTTAAGTTGAGGTATATATTCTCCCTCGCTTTTTGGAGGGGGTAAAGGAGAATAAATGCAATTGGGAAATGATGAGTCAATCAAAACTGACAGGGAGGTGAGTATTCCAGAGGCAGCTCAATACAGTACTAAGAACATGGGCTCCATCACCAGAGAGCCCCCTGGCCAAATCAACACCTAGAAAATTATTTACTGAATGACCTAGGAAAGTCACTGACCTCTCTGTGTTTCAGATGTGTCACCTGGAAAATGGCAGTAAGGAGAATAATGAGCATCATAATGGCAAATGTTTGTAGAGCACTTATTATGAGCCAGGCATTCTGCTAATTACTTTCCTTGGGTAAATTTACTTATTACTAGGAACTATTATTTCCATTGTTTTACAGAGCAGGATGTCTCAGGGAGGTTAAGCAGCATGAAGGTCTCACAGCGGCTAGTACCTGGAGAACTAGTGCATAACTTACAGAGCTGTTGTGATGATTAATGAGATAATACATGTAAAAAGGTTTAGCCCGGGGCCAAGGTTAGGTAGATATAAGGTATATATAAGGGACAGGCTAATTAGAATGCAAAATACTCTAAAGCAATTTGAGATAAACTTATAGAGTAATTAAAAAGCACAAAATGAGAGGAACAAATCATACATACAAAGGGTATTTTTAATGTTGATTATCTCAGGGTGAACGAGTCCCCTGATGAGGGTATTATGTATTAACATAAGAGACAGTTATAACGAGTTATACTTGCTTGATTTTTTAGCCATCCTTAGATTGAGTCCCATTATAACTGAGAAGGTGAATCTGTAATAAAATGCAAAATGGGCTAAGCAAAAATAGTGGGAAAGCTTATTGCATTGACCATGTGTGTTGTAGTTTCACATACAAGAAAATAATGAATCACTTCCGAACTTGGATTTCCCTTATGGGTGGTCTTCGGTGCAGCTCTCGTGTCCCAAATGTGTCTCTAGCAATTAGTCAGAGCTGCTACCATGTGCTTCTTCCAAAATATTGCAACTGAACATCTGGTGTGATGGCTTCTGTTAAGGGGGAGCTGAGTTTTACTCCATTACATTCTAGTTTATGAGGTTGAGAATGTGGAAATATTACCATGACCTATAATTGGATCAGCAATTTGTGGGCTGAGATGTGGAAGATGAAAAACATTTTAAAGAGCTAGGCTTTGTGGGAATATTCACACTTCTCTCTGAGTTCTTTTTGCTTTGGACAGATAAATTGTGTCCTTCAGAAATCCTCATCCCCAGCCCTGGGGACTTTTCTAGTAGAACTAGGGCAGCTATGAAAAACTGAAAGAACAACAGTAGCTCTGAGGGTGTTTGAAACATGCGGAAAAAGGATAGAATGAAAACTCATTCTCAAATGCCAGTGGGTGGAGAGAACAAATCTCTAGGGGGATTCAGGAATAGTGATTAGTAAAGAGGTTTAAAGAATCAAAATTTGAAACCCATGCAGGAAGAGTGAAGAAGTGAGAAGAAGCTTTATTGTGCCCATGAATAAATATTCATGGAGGATCAATTGTGTTAAAGACAAGATGCTTGGATCACTTGTAAAGAGATGACGGCATGGTTTCTGACTTCAGAGAAAACAGTGCAGTTTAGTTGGGAGATTTCCTGTCTCCTTTAAATAACATTACAAGAGGTAGCAGTTCAATTCAACAATGCTTAGGATGCTACAGACCACCACATTAAAGGGGTCAGAGGATGAACATGGGCTGTGATGGGGAGAAGTGGTAAAGGTCCTCATGAATGCTTAGAGGATGGGTATGATTGGGGCAAGCAGCAAAGGAGGGGCATGGGGAAAAATAATAAGCAGAATGGAAAGTAAAAGATTGTCTGTTGGAATGCAGAAATATTCAGTTCAAGCAAAAGTCTCAGGAAGATGATTAGTTGAAGTTAAATGGAGTGACAGAATCCCAGAACACCTGACGCTCTTAAACAGGGATCCTCACTCTATCTCAGTTCATTCACTGTGGATAAGGAAACAGATACCAGGAGGTGACGTGACTAGAACAGACTGGGAAAAGCCTTATAAGGAGCTGGGACTATACAAACAGTGGCATCTCCTTGAACGGTTTTGTAGAAGAATCTGTGGAATTGAACTTCCAGTGCAGTGTAGAGGATGCTATTAAAGCTAAAGCTAGAGTGAACAGGTGTGTGTGTGTTCATCTCCACTGAGTATTAAATAAGAAACAGATATGAAGGCTTTACATTAGAAATAAAGTGAAATTTCCTAACAGATTGAAGAAGACTGAAGTTAGTGCCAGAGGAAGATTCTGAGATCTCCATCTTCGGTGGTTAGAAAGAAAAATAGGGATGGATTTTTACTTCTCAGTGACGGCTTAAATGTGAACTTTCAAAAGAAATAATGGTGGCCACTTAAAGCTCTTACTTCTTATGTGATTCTAGGCAATATCCTTTGGTCAATACAAAGGAGAAGTGTGCTTTGTTAATAACAAGCTGAAAGGCTTAGGGTTTCTCATTTATTTGTAACTATGAGTATATTTCCTTTTTCTTCATGCTGACCTCTAAAATATGCAGAGTGTGAAGACATATTTGTAATGCTAGGTTCTATATTTATAATTTAATTCAACAAGGAATTGGTTATATAATTTTTGTTGCATAAATAATTTATATTTATAAAACAAAAAATATATAGAACAAAACAAAAACAATTGAAAATCACTTATCTTGCCATAAAGAGATACCACTGTTAATATTTATATTTGCTATTAGACACATTTCCCCAATATATACCTGTATGTTTCCAAAATGGAATCACGTTGTGCTTATTGTTTTGCAGTATTCTTTAAAAATAATAATATATAGTAATATATTAATAGTATGTTGAGAATACCTATTCATGTCAATAAATATTTTTACAATGGTATTTTAATTCCTGCATATATTACACTATATATTAGTACTATGTTTTATTTACTCAGTTTCATGCTGATGAACATTTAGGTCTTTATTAATTTTGATTTTATTGCTAATATAGTAGTACATATTTTAGGGGAATAAATGTGCATTGTCTTACATTTATTCTTTCACATCTTTCAATGTATAGATTTTTATTGCTACTATGTGCTAAGCTCTCTTTTAAGCATGGAGATACAGTGATGAACACGTTTAGGAAAGCTTTATATTTTCATGGAACTTACCTTCTAGTTGAGAGAAATGAAAAATAAAAAAGTAAACCAATAAATGATTATGATTAGTTGAAAAAAAGTGATAAATGCTATAAACATAATAAAAATGGGGGATGTGATAAGGTCCGATGGGGTTGGGAGTAAGATGGTCAGGGAAGGTCCCACTGAATAGATTTGACATTTTAGTTGAGCTCTGAGTCCCAAGAAAGAGCCAACCACACTTGCGGACACAGTTTTTCCAGTTAGTCACTAGTTAGGACAAAGTTAAGGCTGAAAAAGCTTGTAATATTTGTAAAAGAGAAGACAAGCTAGCGTGGTTGGTCTTGGTGAGGTGAGGAAGGAGCAGAGGTAGTAGGTAAGATCAAAGAGGTGTGCAGAGTCCGGGTCATATAGGACCTTAAAGGCCAAAGTCATAAGTTTGTGTTTTACTCTGAATGCAATGAAAAGCCTTTGGGTGATAATTAACCAAGGTAGACATGTGATCTGCTTTTCGTTTCTACCACCATGAGAGGAAAGGGTCAGAAGCAAGGAGACAGTTTACAGTGGCATCATAGTCACTTAACAAGTAATGGTGTCTGAGACTAGGTTATTAGCATTGGAAACAGAAGTAAGAGAGTTGTGGTAATATTTGGAGATAAAGCTGTCAGAATGTACTGCTTAATTATTTTCTACAAATATCCTTTGGAATGTAAATATCAGAGCAAAGGGTGTGCACAGATTAGAGACCTCTGTACATACTCCCAAGTATTTGCAAGGAAATTTGTACCATTTCACAGGTAATGGTAGTTGTTACCATTTACCAGAAAGTATGCACAGTATTGGTCATATACACAGGAGTAAGGGACAATCTTTGTTCTCAACGGGGTAACAGCTTATGGCGTTGAGAATATGCTTACTGTGTAATTACTATGAATGTGCTTACTTTGTCTTACTATGGTGTTTATTTAGGTGATAATTTCTGCATCAGATGTAATGTCTTTTCTCCCATGAGGGAGTAAAAGCAGAAGTTTTAAATTAGGGAAATAATTTGGCATCCTAATCTTTGGAATTCAGTCCTCTTGTGTCACCTTTTTTAAAAGTGGAAAAGCCAAACAACAATAATGAAAGACTTTTCTAAACATGCCCCAAATTAAAAGGCTATGCAAAGAATGATAGTATAAAGCTATAAATGTGCTATTTGAACAAACTATCATGGAGTTTTATTCACACGAAACTTGCATTTTGTTTAAATTAAACTTGCACTCACAGTTTCTATAATATAATCCTATAATTACATGTTTTACTTCCTTAAATACATTAGCCCTATCTTACAAAAGCCAGAAGCTCAGATTCTTAGCTCAGAATCAATCTAGCGTAAGTTAAAGGAAAGTAACACATGATAGTATATTAGATTCAGTTGTTATTTCAGCAAGGGATAATAAGATGAAGCTAAAATTTTTATTTTCTTTCAAAATTATAAATCCTGAGCAGAGAGAGAAGATATTTCTCTGAACATATCTAATTTTGGAGACAAAATTGTTACCTGGAAGACCACGAAACAAGATTAATCACCAAAGCTCGATTCTAGGACAGCAGCAGCAATTTTCAAAGCTTAGAAGATGTAGTTGCAATAAGTAAAGCAAATTAAACAACCCACACATTATCAGTGATGAAAATAAACCGTAAACCCTGATCATTAAAAAAGTAACTGTTAGGCGTCTTTATGTCCTCAGATGCAGACCAAATACCTGTGAACTCAATCCCCTACACCACCATCTTCTCCCCAAACAGAGAAATAGGAAAAAACCACAAAGATAGGGAAAATGACATAATTACATTTATAATTGTTCCCATATACATAAACATGCATTGCAAAAAAACAAAAAAAAAAAAGGGAAAGCTTGGAAATGGTCTCCAGAGAAGAAAAAGCATATGGAAAACCATAGACATAAATGAAGGTAGGAGAAATCTGAAGCAAGTCCAGGTGGGAATATACACCACTCAAGTGCAACTGGCAGGCTTGAGACCAGGGTAAGATGCTGCACCATCCAGAGTGAAAGTCTATACTGGAAGCAGGCACCCGCTGTGGCCAGAATGATGCCACTAATCTGTGAAAGGAGTAGGTGGAGAGAATGAGCCTCAAGAAGATATTTCTCATTATTTGATGGTAAAACACCCTAAATGGCTTATGTTGGTATTTACTTCTTTTGGTTTGTCTTATTAATAGTTAAGCATTGTCAACTGGCTGAATATGTCGATTCAGGTTGAGTTGAAAGAAGAGAAATAGAAATTTGGAAAGTATGCAAAACCCAAAAACACAGTGATTATAGAAGTCAGCCTAATAACCTTATTGCTTTCATAGTTCTAAAGTACCTACCCCAAGATATCTATCAATTACAAAGGAAAATAGTAACTTCACAGTGGAGAAACGGGGCAGATACTACATTAACCAACTGTTCAAGATTAATATCCTCACCAGTAATAACACATATTGATATACCCGTTATATGATGGATACAGTGTTTCTTTGGTGATATTCTGGCCAAAACTATATAAACTCAGTCTCATCATGAACACATCAGACAAGCTCAAATTGAGAGACATTCAACAAGATAACTGACCAGTACTCTTCGAAAGCATTACATCATCAAAGACAAGGAAAGACTGAGAAACTCTCACAGATTGACGGATGCTTAGGAACAGAAAAACTAAAGACATGGTGGGATCTTGGATTGGATCCTGGAACAGAAAAAGAACATTAGTGAATAAACGGGTGATATTCTAATAAGGTCTGTAGTCTAGTAAATGGTATTAATGTTAATATCCTAGTTTGATATTGTTCTATAATTATGCAAAATGTTAATCTTAGAGGAGGCTGTGTGAAGAGTATACGGAAGCCCTCTGAACTATTGATATTTTTTTGTTTGTTTTAAGCTATAAAGTTAAACTAATTATAAGAATAACTTTAAAAGGAAACAGCAAAATAATAAAATGTTTAATGTATATTGATATCCACCTATCAAATATACAGTAACAGAAGGTAAACAGAAAAGTGTTCATAGAGCAAGAATAGGAAGTTCACAAAATAATAAAGTTAAAAAAGATAATAAACACGTACACAAATTATTTCATACCATGTATTTTGTAGAACACTAAACCAAAGAAACAGGAAGAGTTTGAATCTTGGTATTGGCAATGAATTACAAAGACAGCAAGAAACAATTACGAAAGTACTTTAGATGTTTAGAAGATTTTGAAATGGCGAGGTGCATTTGAACACAGGGGTGGCAAAGCATTTCTTAGAATGGAATTATTTTATTCCTAGGGGTGGAGTTGGAAACTACCTAGTCCAATTGCCTCATTGTATACATGGGGAATTGTGAAACTATAACCATTTAGTGGTAATCTTATTAGCACATCCTGTTGGGGCCACGTGTCCCCTGGGATGCATGGAGATGACTTATTTTGTAGCATCGCTGTACTCCAACCCCTCCAGGTGTCAAAGCAGCTCTTGTTTTCCCCAATTCCTAACTTAATTAGCTTCAGTTTCTTCATTTGAGTTGGAAACAGAGACTCATTCACCTCAACCGAGGTTATGACAGATGGACATGAGAGTACTGGGGTAAGAACCTGGGTGTGTCTGACCTTCGAGATCATGGGTTTTTTTGTTTGTTCGTTTTGTTTAAGCAGTTTTAAAATTTATTTTTTAAATTTACATACAGAAAAATGCACTCATTTTGGTGTATAGTCCTATGAGTTAACTAATGCCTAGAGTTGTGTAACCACCACTACAGTTTAGATGCAGAGCAGTTCTACTACCCCAAATCATTCCTCATGCTGTCCCTTTGTAGTCAACTTCTCCACCACCTCAAATACCAGAGAAGCGCTCATCTGTTCTTTGTTCCTATAGTTTTACGTTTTCCAAAATTTCATGTAAATGGAATCATATAATATGTATTCTTTTGAATCTGCCTTCTTTGACCTAACTTTCTTTGAAAATCATTAATGATGTTGCATGTATCAGGAGCTGCCCTGAACATTTGCACACAGGAGTGGGATTGCTAGGTTGTATGTCAAATGTATGTTAACTTTGTAAGAGATTGTCCAGCTGTTTTCCAAGTGGCTGATTATTTGTATTCCCACCTGCAATGTGTAAGAGTTTTAGCTGCTCTGCATCATCATCAGCACTTGAAATGGTCAGTTGTGTTTTTGTTTTGTTTTATTTTGGGGGCCTTGTTCAACATATTTACTTATGCACAATTTTAAAGTATGGAGACCACCTACCTTTGGGATGTGGGAGTGTCACATTTACAAATTTCACATATACAGTAGTGAATATGTGGATCTCACACTAACTTAGACATCTATCTTGCTTACTTGTTTGCTTATTTATTTACATTTGCAAGCTCCAGTTACTTCACACTATTTGCTGAAAATATTATGCTTTCTCAAATCTACTACCTTTCTACCTTTGTCAGAAATCTTTGAGCATACTTGTGTGGGTTTATTTTTAGGTTCTACTATTTTATTGATCTACGTTTCTATCAATACTACACTATCATACTGTCTTAATGTAGTTTCCAAGTGAGTCTTGAAATTAGATAGTGTGAATCCTCCAGTTTTGTTCTTTCCTTTCTAAATTGTTTTGTTTATTCTCATTCCTTTGCTTGCCATATAAACTTTAGGATCAGCTTGTTCATATCTACAAAAATCCTGCTTTTGGATATTGATTGGGATTAAATTTTTAAATTTTATCTACAGATCAATTTGAGGAGAATTGACATCTTAACAATACTCACTTTTCAAATCCAGGAACTTGGTATATCTCTCCATTTATTTTTGCTTTTGGCTGTGTTTGTGTGAGTGTGTGTTACTTTAAGAAGATAAAAGAGGGAGAAAAAATAAATAAGAAGCTCACTACTGTAATGGGTTTTCTTCACATTTTGATTCTCTGCCAATCTGCCTATTAGTTTTCACTTTGCACAGTCCTTAGGTAGTGGCTTTTTTATTCTTTCCAGGATGGTTAGTTGTGATTAGCAGGAGAGAGAGCCTGTAGTAGGCTTACTCCATCTTGCTCAGCATTGAACGTCAATTGGTTTTGGTTTTGATTCTCTAACTGCTTTCTTGCATGGTGATGCCATGGCTTGTGGAGCACCCAGAAGTGGTTTACTTGCTTTTTTTCAGTTTGAATAAACCAACGGTGACGCAGCTTCCTGCAGGCAGGCTTGTTGGATGGGTGTAAAAGATGTTTTCTACATAAAAGTTCAAAGCATTTATCCTGGGGGCATGAGGGTCTGGGAGAGAGGGTAGAACACAGAACCATTGTTTCCTTTTATGTTCAGTAACATTTATTTCGATTCAGGAACCTCTTCCTTTCTTGACAGTGTCATGATATGTCATTTAAAAATAAAAGAAATGAAAATTGATGTGACAGTTAGCAGAATCACCAGGGTCTGTCTGGGAGCATTTCTTAGCAGGCACTGACTTGCTGACAAATAACAGGAGTTAACATATGACTCTGGATCTCACAATATTACCATTTATTTAGCCCAAAAGAAAATACAATTTCCTGTGCCCAAACACATCTCAGCTGACTGATAAACTCCAGCACCTTCCAAACTGTGTTATCTCTTCTAACTCTTAGGAGGGCTTATGTAGCTTCATCTTCTAATGGAGATAATAATCGAATTTTCCATTTTATCTCCAAGAATCGGAAATCACTAAGTGTGTTTTCTCAAGCACAATATAAATTGCCTATTTTATTTATGGCCAAGTTTTTAGGCCGTTTGTAACATAGACACATGTAAAAAATGTATCTGATCCATTTTCTGTTCTCTAGTTATATAATTCATAAGTCTTCAAGTTAGCTTTTATTATAAATCAGGATGTTATGCTAGAGATCCTCAGACTAATTCTTTAAAAAAGCAGAGTGTGCTAGAACATCCCAGAGCACTGACTAAAGTAATCCACTCAAGTAAATTTCACCTACAATTCTTTGATATACCTTTAGGATATTAATATTCTTCTGTTGGAATAGATGTTTGATTCTTTGCTCCTCATTCAGAAGTCAGCTCTACACTGACTTCTGAATGAGATAAAAATTTGTATATTTGTGAAACCAGGGAAAATATTTAGATTTTTTGCCAGAGGATTATACTTTTCCTATGAAGCTGTTTAATGTTTTTAGCAGGTAATATCTTGCAAGTCGTATTTTAAAATTGCATAGCCAAATTAAGATGTATAAATCTCAGCGAGGGTTGGAAAAACTCAGGGACTTCACAGAGACTGAAGTGTGTATTTTATCCACAAAAGTAGGCAGGTATGTGCAGAAATCCAGTAGGCATACCATATTGGATATCCATTCATTTATTATTTGTGCCCTAGGACTGTGCTGGCTCTCAGGTTGCAGAGATGATTAATACATAATTCTAGTTTTGTTTTTTTTTTAAAGCCCTCAAGTAGGGCATTGTGAACTGATACTAAAATAGAATGGTAATTATCCTTTTCAAATGAATATTTGGTCCTTCATTTAGTCATTCAAATGAGGGTGAAAGAGCAATTACATTGTACCCGTAGGCCTCTAATGGAGAAAACATGTCACAATATGTATGTAAATACTTTGTTCATAATTTATAGCTTTTTGTAGTTTACAGATTGCATTTGAGTTATATATTTAATTGTCATAATGATCCTCTGATAGATCAGGGATATGTTAAAAGCCCATTTATAGTTAAGGAACTGAAGTGAAAAGAAGTTATGTAAATTTACTCCTAGAAATAGCTGGAAAATGCTGGAGCCTGGGACTCCAAGGCCAGTGCTCACTTTATAACAACGCACAGTTTCTCAGAATGAAAGAGCCTAGTCTGATGACCCAGAATCCCTAAAATTCTCATGAAATACTAACTGAGCTAATATTTTTTAGATAGGTGGGAAGCTACATTAGTCTCAGTATAAATGTCACCTCCACTAGGAAACTCATTTTGATCAGACAGATTGAGATTCTCATTATAACCTCTTATAATGACTACTGTAATAAATTAACCACTTTTTACAATTGTATTTATGTTCCACCCAAAACAATCCTGGGTACCACACTATAAGACAAATTAATTATTAAATAATTATTTCTTACCATCTTTCTTCCTGAATAATGTGTGATAAATTCACACTTTAAGACAAATTAATTATTAAATAATTATTTCTTACCATCTTTCTTCCTGAATAACGTATGATAAATTTCACAAGGATATGCTCCCTTCACTTCTGTATATACTGTGGTGCCCGACACATAGTACGGGCTCAGTAAGAATGGGTTTAGTAAATTAATATTTGCTTATATGCGAATAGTATATGTTTTTGGTATTTGGTTGTGTATATTTTCTTGTGAATACTGAAGTGTTTGCCTGTCTCCCAAGTCCATTTATGTACAAAATAACCATTTTTTTTTCTTTTATCTTCTCAATTTCACAGGATTATACCTTGACAATGTACTTCCAGCAAGCTTGGAGAGATAAGAGGCTGTCCTATAATGTAATACCTTTAAACTTGACTCTGGACAATAGAGTGGCAGACCAGCTCTGGGTGCCCGATACTTACTTCCTGAACGATAAGAAGTCGTTTGTGCACGGAGTGACTGTCAAGAACCGCATGATCCGCCTGCATCCAGATGGGACGGTCCTTTACGGCCTCAGGTCTGTAGCGTCCAGTTCAAAATTGAACTCTTCCTGAACACAGTAGTTACTGCTTCTTTTTTTTGGAGGGGCATATTGTGCTGTTTTCCTTAGTCCTCCTTTAATTCTGCTGATAAGCAGTTAAACCTCCTAGTCAATAGACATCTGAGAGCTTAGTGTTCCATGTTTACAAAGGGACTTATCCCCAGCTAAGCCTAAGTTTTTCTGAATTATCTTCCAATATCAGCTGCTGATTCTAAAGCTGCTTTCTTTAAGGAGGAGGGATAAACAATATCAAAATAGCTTAGACACAGGGTCTCTTTAAAGTGGAAAAGAATTACAAGTGCCAAATACTTGTTCGAATGTGGCAGATATTCTGTTTCATAAATTGTTCCTGAGCTCTATGAACTGGGTCTGGTCCTCTGAGAACAGGAAGGCTTTTTTTTGCCCTCTTACCTCCAAGGAGCAATCAGACTTGCAAATAAATAAAGCCATCATCTCAGGTTTATTAATAATGAATTTACACTATTAAATGTACCTTTCTATCTAGAGAAGAATTGTGATGCTCTGCTCTTTGGAGGATGAATTGTGAAATAGGACAGTTTCTTCTTTTAAAGTTTATTTTGTATTAGATGGTTCCCTGGAAAAAAGATGAAGAAAAAAGATATCTGTCTTACTCTGAAAACATTGCAATGTAAAGAATTCCTCTGCATTATTGGGGAAGACTCTCTGTTCTGAAGTGTTCAGTTGTCTCTGATATATTCTGTTTTACATAAACATGTGGTGACTTTATCATAATAATGATAATAATATTATTATTCATTTATTGAACACTTTTTAGGGGGTCAGACATTAGTGAGTACGCTCCATGTATTATTACAGTTATAATAACTTATAACAACCTCATAAGTTAAAACTGTTATGATCTTTATTTCAAATGAAGGCTGGTGTAACTTGTCTAAGATCACAGAGAAGGTAAACAGTGAAGATGGGATCTGAGTCCTGTTCTAAGTTCAGAGCCAGAGCTCTTAACCATTACCCTAGGTTGCCTCTCACTCCCACACTTTTCTTATCTGTTATATCTAATTTTCATTATCTGCTGCGTTCATCGTTCCTGACTGGTGCATTGTCTTAGATCCTTATAAGCCAGCTTCTTTGTTTGTTTATCCTGTTTGTAGAGAAAATGGCATTTGTTTGTCAAGGGAGGGAGAGACTGAGGCCGAGAGAGAGCATGTTTGTACGCTGTGTCAGCCATTGGAAGTAAAGAGATGAATTGGATACAGGCACTGCTCACATACAGGCCTTAGGGAAAAAGAGAAATAGCGGAAAGATAAAATAAGTTGACTGGCAGTGTCTGCAAAGACTCCACCAAAGTGGTGGAATTTGAAAGCACTTATGGAAATAATTATCTTAGCAGATACATTGTGCTAAACTTATTGCTTGGAATCCACTACAATTTATTGCTTGTGTCTATGTTCAATAGTGGCTGCAATGAAAATATGGTATCACAAAGACCTTGATGAGATGGTGACCACATGGGCAGTGGAGGAATGCAAAGAGGTTGTAGTTCACAGGTTTTAAGAGTTAAGCACAGAAAGAAGTCAGAATCCTGAAGAAGGCAGAGAGAAGCACAGAAATAATAAGTTACTCATCTGGCAGGGAATGAGCGGGGAGAGGCCTGGGAAGTAGCAAGTTTTGGCTAAGCATCAGACCCAGTACTGGATACATTTTGCCCCTCAAATCTTCACAGCAATCATGTAGACATTACATTGTGTTTTCCTTTTTTTGGTGATACCCACATGTAGAGCAGAGAACCAGTTGTGTTCTCTTTGTTATACCTAGCACTGACAAAGCACCTACACTGTAAATAAACTCAGTAAAGGTGGTCAATGAATTCTGAATGTACATACGCAAAGTTGGATGGGTGGGAAAAAATCAACAATCAGACGTCTTTGAGAGGGACAAGAGAGGGCCGATATAGATGATAAATATGGCTTCTTTAAATCATTAAGCCAATAATCAGACAAGAAAAGGTGGTGGCTGTTCATTCTTGTCATTAAGACCAACTGGACACTATTACTGTAAATCATCACCCTCTCAGCCCCACTTCCAATAAGGGCTAATGGCAAAATATGCAGGTTCCTGAACACATCTGACGTGCGTAAAATTAACACTCCTGGACGAAGAACACTCATGGATTGTGACTGTTCTCTCAGCTGTGTAGTTAATCCTGAGTTTGAAATTGATAAGAGGTTTTTCAGGAAATTTGTAAATATCCCATTCCAGTTTTTACTGATAAATAGAACAGTTTATTTCACGGCTGAAGTTTAGTGCAGGCCAGATATTCCTTTTCAACAGCAGAAGTTTCATTTGCAATAAAAGTAAAAGGAATTCAATTAAAATTGCTGCTGCTGGATTGATTCAGATCTACTTAGTTCCTCCTCCTACTTACCCACTCTCCTACCCCAGTCATTCTCTGTTACTGATAGTCTGCTAAGAAATTTATCTTGTTTCTATGTTCAATAGTGGCTGTATTCAAACAGTATTTAGAATAGTAATAGTATTAATATTAGTAGTTAGTACGCATTAATGGACTTAGCCTGTACGTGTCACTGTGCTAGAGCATTGCTTATATTATCTCATTTAAAATTGACTTTATTCCTACAAACTGGGCGCTATTGGCTGGTTGGTTGGTTTTTCTGTCTTACATGAAGAAATTAAGGAACTTGTGTACCAAGTTAACACACCTACTGCACAGGAAAGTATAATAGTTTGAATACAAAGATGTTGCTCTTCATTATCATTCTGTCCTACTCCTTAGGTACTGGCAAATGGAAATAAAGAATAGTAGAAATCACCTGAGAGCATGCAAGGGATAAAAAGAAGGTAAAGAAAAGTGATATGGAAACAGCTTGCATTAGATCCATAGATACAGACTTTGTTCTTGATTGATAGAATAAAGCCCTAGAGAACAGCAGTCCTGAGTCATCTATGGAAGATGCATCTTTAGGTTCTGAGAGTCACACCATTCCCAGTTTACTAAGGGATGATTTTTGCTGTGTGGAATCCTGGGGCACAGACAAGATCATTGCAAAGAAGTTGGTAAGGGCAAGGTTCATCAGTCGGAATAAGGAGAATTGAAAGCCAATCATGAAGACCTAGACATAGAAAGCTGGTTCTAGGAAGACTTTAAATATAAGGCAGTGACCAATAAATTAGGTAGAACAAGTCCTCTGGGCCGAATGTCATGCATGTTCAAGGCAAACTCTTTTAAGGACTTAAATGCTTCTTCCGTTGAGATGCACAAAGATTGGCAGGAATGAGGGGGCTGGAGGGGAAGTCATTCAGAGGATCTGAGTAAGCCTCTTTTGTAGAGTTTTCTTAGTGAAATTTTTAGGTATTAAAACATATTAAAGATAAAGTAGTATGCAAAATATTAATGCTTGTTGAATTTCATGGTGGGTACATAGGTGTTTGTCATGCTCTTCTTTCAACTTGTCTGTATGTTTGAAAGTTTCCATGATAAAATTTGGAAAAGAAAAAAGGGCCTAGGAATCTCTGGTTCTATTATCTAAGAAATAGCACTCAAGATTTAAAAGTCTGAAGCCAAAGAATGGTATTTCTGATCTCTTAGAGGTAGAGAATTACCTGTATGTGACATGTACTTTTAGTAGCTGTGCCTGAAAACGAGGTCATCTCATCTCAGAGGATGCGTACTTAGTGGGTGGGATCCATAGCCACAGACAACCAGGCTAAGCCATAACCCAGGGAGGAATGGTCATAGCTCTACACTTGAAGCTCGGATAACCTCCTTGTGAAATCATCCTCCTGCAAGGATGTACCCATTGCTTTTGACTGTACAGCAGGAGCTCTGAGTCCACTCATGCTGAAACAGTGTGTTTGGATCGCATGAGTTTTAAGGATAGCGCTCAGCTAATCGACAAACTTGCATTAAGGTGGTTGAGAAAATGAACTTGGGAAGTTCAGAAAATGGAGATTGAGATTTAGAAATATGGGAAATGTTTCAGTTTTTGCCGTTATAGGCTAGGTTTTGAAAGTTTTCATTCTGTTTGGATTTTTGTTTCCCCATTGCCAAAAACACAGATTAGCAGCTTACTCTCAGTTATTCCATTACTTTTCAGGTTGATAATCATTTTAGAAGGATAGAGTTCTGATGCTGTGCAAAGAGATGAATGGACACAATTGGGCAATGCAACCAACTTCCTTAACAAAGTATTATGATAATGGAACTTGTATTTTCGTTTGGACTTTTGTCACTGACCTCTTGTTGAACCTTAAGCATCTTCTTCAGGTTTTAATTTCCTCATATATAAAAAGGGGGGGGGAGATAAATTAGATAATGTCATTTTAACAACCCAATCATCTTCTGAATCAAATGAGATCAGTGAATGTAAAAAATTTTATAAACTTACATCAGACTGGAAAGTGAAATTATGTATTTCAAGTAGCGTAGTAATTGGTAGATAGTAAGTGTGCAGTGTTACTTAATATTTGATAAATAGATGGATGCTGGGGATATTTGATAAATAAACAGAAGGCTGGAACAAAGAAAGGTTTAGATATCAAGGCAGTAGTTTTATATTGTAGAATTTTACCCCAAGTATCTTTTCATGATTCTGTAAAGATACTCCTTTGTCTAGAACAAAAAGAACAAGAGGAGCAGGAGTGAGCAAGTCTGTTGAAGAGAGTGGGAAAGGTCTAGGTCGGGCATGTCTAAAATGAAAAAGGGGACTACTAAAATACTAGGAGGATTGAAACCTGCAGTGGAGCCAGGTATCTCCAGCCATTGCATTGGCAGGCTGAGATGAAGAGGACAGAAACTAGATGCCTGGCTTGAGACCCAAGTGGCCATGACAGCCTTTAGAAGCTGCCCTGTAGCCCCAAACCCAGTACCTCATTTGTAGCATGCACTCAGTAATTTTCATTTAATCAGGTATTATATAGTTTCTTTTAAACCAGGCCTTTCCTCTTATTCTCATCACGTCTTATCATGCATCTATTTTCTCAACCTTGTTTAAAGATCTGCAGGAATAATTAAGAAAAGTGATGAATAATGTTATTTTTCAAGTTTAAGTTTATAGTTTTTGGCTAAAGAGTAATAAAATCCTTAAATATAGATTCTTAACTTCACTCTTGGCTAGTTGATAACTCAGTTATACCAATGTGATCATAAAATAAAGTACTTGCTTTCTTTTATGATACTATTTAGATATTTCTGTTAGGAGATATAGCTGGAGGTAGGGAAGAATATTTTCTTGGGATGAATCCAGCTGTAGAAGTGGTGACAACAGACTTCTCATTGACTAGGCAGAAGAATCCCTAGCAATTTATAAAGCACATATTCCAAACAGATTATCTGTATTTTATTCCAAAATAAAATTGGCCCAATCAAATTATTTTCAGAACACTTCAAGGAAAAATGGCATAGAAAGTACAGGATTTCTGCGGATGAATTCAACTAAAGCACTAGCCAATAAAAATCAGGTTTAATCTGGTGTTGACATGGCATCATAAAGAATGTTACATAGGTATAATTTAGACTGATAATTACTTAAAATAGGAGATATTTATTAGATTTCAGAAAGCTAGTGAATAACTACACTGATCAGAGAATTAGGAGAGCTGCATTCTAACATTTAGTAGTTCTTATAATTATTCATTTAAATTATTTCTAAATTTTATTATCACTCCCCAAATCTCAATACCTGTGATTTTGCTAATCTAGGACTTCCACCTCATCATGCATACAGCGGTATTTAACGTGATATTGCAGCGCTTTAGCAATTGTAGTTATCTTCTTGAAAAATATCTTCTGATTAATTAAGAAGGCAAAAACAAAATCATTGCATTCAGGTATTTAAGAAAACCTGAATTATCAACTGATGGCACCCTTTTGTGAATGCAAAAATGTATATTTTTAATTAACATTTAGAATCTGAATCCCAATTGGACGGCATATGCTAAGTCATTAACATTATATCATAAGCATTTTAGCACATTACTAAGTTGTTCAACAAAAACATGAAAACAAAACCCATTTCCTCTTATGAGATGTTACATAATTATTATTAAACATTTAGAAAATACAGTTAAGTTATGAAAACATAGCTAATCCTATCACCCAGACTTAATCATACCTGCATTTTGCTTTATACTCTTCCAGATATTTTTCTAGTAAAAAAGCATATAGGTAATTTGTCATAAATGTATAATTGTACATTATACGTACAATTTTCTGATCTTATTTTTTTCTTTAATGATGAGTGCACCGTAAACATGTTTGCCATGTCAATAAAACTCTGCTCACTATCATTATTTAACCATTATAAGACATATTTGGGATATATTCCTTTATCCAATATAGGATATGGTTTATAGCTTTGACATAAGGTGAAATATGTAGTTATTGCTATAAAATGCAGGACTACTATTTCAAATTTACTTAATATTTTAGTGACAAACAGGCAAAGCTTTTTGCAACACAATTTGTAATCTTGTATTTGTATTTGTGCTGTTGTAATTTGTGGTGTCATTAGTTAAATAAATGGCTCAGGAGATGTACTGATGCTGATTATTAGGACAGTTCTTATGGAAGGTGTGACTTTCTTACTCTTCTGGTAGTAGTTGACCCATCTAAAAATAGCGGTTTGGGGCTTCCCTGGTGGCGCAGTGGTTGAGAATCTGCCTGCCAGTGCAGGGGACACGGGTTCGAGCCCTGGTCTGGGAAGATCCCACATGCCACGGAGCAACTAGGCCCGTGAGCCACAACTACTGAGCCTGCGCGTCTGGAGCCTGTGCTCCGCAACAAGAAGAGGCCGCGATGGTGAGAGGCCCGCGCACCGCAATGAAGAGTGGCCCCCGCTTGCCGCAACTAGAGAAAGCCCTCGCACAGAAACGAAGACCCAACACAGCCAAAAATAAATAAAGTCAGAAAAAAACATCTTAAAAAAAAAAAAAATAGCTGTTTGTCTTTTGGTGTGAGGGGGCAGCCCTTGATTTCATATGTCTGTACACCTCCCATATGTAACATTGGGTCAGAAACATGTCACTTCTGATTAAAGGTTCACATTCTTAAAGAAGGATTCAGCAGGAAGCAGAAGGCAATTCAACCACCTCCCGCTATGTATGTTCTGTCATTGGGAAAATCGCAAAGGATAACGTTAGCCTGTAATGAATTTAGACAGGCAAGGTTTATTAATTGTATCTTCTTCCTCTACTCCTAAAGCTTTACCACAGGGTATTAGGCAAGTGAATAACTGAGTAGCCATCTCACACTGAAATGTAGTCTATTAAACATTAATATATCAATTTTTTTACTTGGATTTCCTAATTGGTTTAATTCATTTTCATAGCGATATGGAGTGAATGCATTTTGTCAAGCAGAACAACAGAGATTTTATTAAGAATATCAGTTCTTCTGGCCAGAGTGTGAGACCCTGTGCTCTAGATTCTCAGTCTTCTAAACAGGAAAGAACACCTTCATCTACCTCCACCTCCGTGGGAAGAGACACATACATCCTCCTTAAAGAGCTGTAATTAATTTTTTTTTTTTTTTTGGCTGCGTTGGGTCTTCATTGCTGCGCGCGGGTTTTCTCTAGTTGCGGCAAGTGGGGGCTACTCTTCGTTGCGGTGCGCAGGCTTCGCATTGCAGTGGTTTCTCTCTTGTTGTGGAGCACGGGCTCTAGGCGCGCAGGCTTCAGTAGTTGTGGCACGCGGGCTCAGTAGTTGTGGCTCACGGGCTCTAGAGCGCAGGCTTAGTAGTTGTGGTGCACGGGCTTAGTTGCTCCGCGGCATGTGGCATCTTCCCGGACCAGAGCTCGAACCCATGTCCCCTGCATTGGCAGGTGGATTCTTAACCACTGCGCCACCAGGGAAGTCCCTGTAATTAATTTTTAAAAGAAATTTCTTGTCCATTATTTTTCACTATAAAATAAAATTATTTAGATGAAAAGTGAATGTATTTAGAAGTAATTTCTGTCATCTTCAAGTTCACCTTCTTCATTATTATAGAAAAGAAGAGGGAAGCTCAGAGAGGGAAGTGATTGTGCCTAACATCACACAGACAATTGATGGCAAAGCACAGAGCGGAATCCCAACCTCCTGACTCCTAATCCAGGGCTTGTTATTGTTCCTGCTGCTGGAGTCATTTGGTTACTTGCCGTCATCATGGTCTGACTGACCTCAGCGAATAAGTCAAATCCAAACTGGAAATAGCAGAATCAGAATTACACCGTTAGGTGTAATCCAGGGCTCTTTTGATTGCAATATTTTTGCTGGGTTTTTAGATAACAACATTTAAAGAGGAAAAGAAAATCTGCCTGACTTCTTTTTCTCAAATATTACTGACTCATCACATTCTTGTAATCAGTGAGTCTCCTTTGCTACGCTCGTTGTCTTCATGTCCATTGATTTCAGTCAAATGAGAGCTGAATGTGTCAGAACTGAAACCAAAGATATGAAAGATGAATGGTCAGAGACTCCAGGGGTTTCAGAGCAGGAAAGACACCAACCGCGTTCCCAATAAAGATATGGATCTTGTATTGCAGACCCAAAGAATGAGTACAGGGTGTCATCGAAGTGGGCCTTGTCTGCAAAGAGGAGAAGCCCTGAAACCCCTGAGAACACGCCATTCATTGGCTTGCGGATGTATCTGTATACAGCATGGCTATACATAAGCGCATTCAGAAGTAGCACTAGCATAGTCCCGATTTCACTAGGAACGAACCCTCTGGGTCACGAGAGTACTGGCAGCATGGAAAGAAGCCAGATATTTATTTTGTTTTGTCTTGTTTTATTTTATTTTAAGAAAAGAATTTTCTAGTGGATGATTAAAACTGTTGCTGCTGTATATGTGCTTGTGTGTGTATATGTATATGTCCCCATTTATAGGTATAAATATACATATGTATTCATTTATAGATTTGTATTTGTGTGTATATGCATATTATATATATATATACACACACACATATACCTGCAACATTTTTTTCTGTTTGCTTTATATTAAAAATAAAGAAAACAGAAATGACTCCATTAAATCAAACTTGAAACCATGCCAATTATCCTCACCATTAGTTTAAAGATAAAGTTTTCTCTAATCACATTTTGTATATCTTTTGTTCCACCCTGATTTCATGAAATCAGTGAATTTTGTTGGCAGCTTTCGCTGGCAACTTGCTTATTAGCAAATAGGCAAAATATAGGGTTAGACCAGATAGTCTTTGTAATGACTTCACTCATGATAGAGTTTTTTTTTTGTTTTTTTTGAACATCTTTATTGAAGTATAATTGCTTTACAATGGTGTGTTAGTTTCTGCTGTATAACAAAGTGAATCAGTCACACATATACATATGTTCCCATATCTCTTCCCTCTTGCATCTCCCTCCCTCCCACCCTCCCTATCCCACCCCTCTAGGTGGTCACAAAGCACCGAGCTGACATGATAGAGTTTTAATCACACAAAGACCTGTTCAAAGCAAATATATATGAACACTTATTTAGCTGAGATAGTTGAAGTAGTGGTAGTAGTGGTGGTAGTAGTAAAATTTATTGAGTACTTTTTTTTTGTTCATCATACAAATTTACTTACTTTTTAAAATTTATTTTAATGAAGTATATTTGATTTCAATGTTGTGTTAATTTCTGCTGTACAGCAAAGTGATATATACATATACATATATTCTTTTTCATATTCCTTTCCATTATGGTTTATTACAGGGTATTGGATATAGTTCCCCGTGCTATACAGTAGGACCTTGTTGTTTATCCACTCCATATATAATAGTTTGCGTTTGCTAATACCAAACTCCCACTCCATCCCTCCCTGTCCCCGCCCTCGACCCTTGGCAACCACAAGTCTGTTCTCTATGTCTGTGAGTCTGTTTCTGTTTCATACATAAGTTCATGTGTGTCATATTTTAGATTCCATGTATAAGTGATATCATATGGTATTTGTGTTTCTCTTTCTGATTTACTTCACTTAGTATGATAATCTCTAGGTCCATCCATGTTGCTGTAAATGGCATTATTTCATTCTTTTTTATGAATGATTCCATTATTTATATATTCCATTTTATATATATATATATACCACATCTTCTTTATCCATTCATCTGTCGATGGACATTTAGGTTGCTTCCATGACCTGGCTATTGTGAATAGTGCTGCTATGAACATAGGGGTGCATGTATCTTTTTGAATGACAGTTTTGTCTGGATATATATGCCCATGAGTGGTATTGCTGGATCATATAGAAGCTCCAGTTTTAGTTTTTTGAGGAATGTCTATACTGGTTTCCATAGCGGCTGCACCAATTTACATTCCTATCAGTAGTGTAGGAGGGTTCCCTTTTCTATTGACTACCTTCTGTATGTCAAGCCCTGAATTATTTATATTAAACAATCCTGTGAATCAGGCTACCATCAATGCCATTTTATAGCTGAGGAAACTCAGGCTTTGGGAAAGTAACTTTCTAGTGAGTTTCCAGGCTTAGTATTGAACTCAAAGCCTATGATCTCGGTCACCTTCCCAGAGACTGAGAGAACACTGTCTCTGTCCCAGTAGATGGATGCAAAAGACTCTTGGGAAAAGCCGGTACTGAAAACGCTGATGGAAGGAGAAGAATGGACAGCCTAAATTCCCAAGGCTCCTGAAAGGAACTTCTAAGAGTCATTCATCTCTCCTCTAGAGAGATTTTTGTGGGCATCATTCCTAAATAGATGAGAATGACTCTCAGTCTTGAATAGGACTCCACAGTTAGGACCTGTGCATTGTTTTTGGCATTGCTATTCCCATACATACAGGACATAGAGTATGTTCCTCAGGTATAACTTAATATCATCACTCCTCCTTTCATCGTTTATTCTTGAATGGATCTCTACTTTGCAACTGTTTAGATGCAGAGAGTTATTTTTGTTTCACTTTTCTGAATACCCGAGTTCAAGGAAAAGCAGCATGCACTACAGTTTGTAACTTGGTGTATAGGGATTTTGAAAATCTCTTCTATTTCAGAATTGTACATCCATATTGTGGAGTTTCAAGAAGGTTACAGACTAGGGAAAAGCAACCACTGTAAGATTTGATTAAGTCTCAATTTAGTTAGCCAGAGATGTAAAACCCTAGTGCAGTGAGGAGGCACATGGCTGCTGTGGTTTGCAGAGACTCTGAAGGCTGCCTGCAAGTCACCCGGTCTACATGCTTTCCTGCTGGATTGAAGAAGGTCAATTCTTACTTGATAATCCAGGAAAGAATGACCCAAGTAACCTGTACACCTTCATGTCCTGGATTTAAAATACTCTCTCAGTGAGATCCTTGATTCTAACTCTAGCATCAATACTCCCATACTGGAAGGGAAAGCAGAAAGAGTACTGAGCCATTAGACACACCTCTAAATTTCAGGCAAGTGGTATCTTTGTCTACCGGCCTATCACAGAAGACCCCAGAGTACACGGAAGAAAATCTATATTTATTTTCTGGAACAAGTGAAAAATATCTGTTTCACAGATATTCATGTCAGCCTTATTCTCCACGGGCAGAAAAAAAAAGGAAGGAGATAAAACATTACCCAACCTCTGGAAATCACCTCCATATTTTTTTGGTTAAAAGACTTTTGGTAAAAGTTTAATTACTTGATTTACTGAATGGGTGGTAAGGGAGGATTTCTAGCCCATTCCTACCTCTTTATTCTGGAGGTCACAAATAAAGCAAGCAGACCACTGTAATAGGTTAATGACTCAAATCACAGTCACCATATTATGAAATGCTCACGCTGTTTTACTTCTGAGAAGTAGCTCATTATCTGCACTCGTATGGACAGAATAAAAGGTACCAAAATGCTAAATGGTCATAAATCCTTTGAGGAAGATTCTAATTCCATGTTGGATTGTTCTCAGTAGCAATAATAGAGAATATAATTAGGACTTTATATTTTAGCAGCTGTAGTACACTGACAACTAAGGGAAAATACTGAAAAGACCAGGAGAAAGACCAACTTCTTCTGGCATGTTTGGAGCATGGGTTTGGAATCTGACTGCCCTGTTGTAAGGCCTTCCTCTATTTCTAACTAGCTGTGCTCCATATTTCTGAGCTTCAGCTCCCTCATCAGGAATATAGGGCTTTATAGTACCCACCTTATAGAATTACTGGGGTGATTAAGCAGACAAATACTTGTAAAGCTTTTCGTAAAGTGTTTGGCACATATTAAGTTGTTTGTAAAGATTAATTGCTGTTATTAAGATTTCTACATGTATCTCACGTTGGCCTCTTCTGCTGTTTCCCATCCTGATTCGTGTGGGATGATATTTGGCAAGAAGGAATGGTGGTGGTAAATCCTTATTATGTACCAACACTATGCCAGGTTTTGGGGATACACAAAGACAAATGAGACATTCAAAACTTGAGACTCAAAACTTGGAGGTTAGTAGGAGAAGAATATACGTAATAGGGAGATGGAAGAGGTAGGATAGGATGGTAGGTAAGAGCCAAGTTCTGGAGTTTGTTCTTATAGGCTTTGTGGCTTTTTAAAAAGTTACCTAACTTTAAACTGAAAATTATAATATCATTTAACTTGCAGGAATATGGTCAAAATTAAATAATATAACCCATGTAAAGTAGCTGGCACACAGTAGGTACCTAATAAGTAATTGTTGTTGTAGTTTATTACTGTAGTTACCAAGATAATCATAATAGTCAAAATTAATTGGGTACATGCTGTGTATCAAGTACTGTGCATACATTGTATCTTCTAATCCCCAAATAATCCAATCTGGTAGATACTGATATCCTTCTATCTTTTAAGAGGAAACTGAGGCTTAGACAAATTCAGTAACTTGTTCAAAGCAGTACAACTATAAGCATCAAAGCTGGGAATAGAATTCAAGCCTGTTTGACTTCAAAGCCCATGCCCTTAGTGCTTTAACAGGTTTAATGTGGAGAAATGACCCAGTGCCTGGGCTGGGAGGTAGCAGAGTAGACATCACATACTCAGAATTTTCATAAGGCTAATAGCTGAATGCAGTTTTTCATTTTGACTACCTAATATTAGAACATTGGTGTAGTGTTCCAAAAGGAAGCTTGAGAAAATAATAGTAGTTCTAATACATGTTTAATGAAGCAAAGCCATTGTAGTGAAGTGAATTGCTGAGCATTTAATTCATTTACCCCTCTATCTATCCAGTCAACTACTGAGTGAGCATCTCTTTTTGCTCTAGGTGCGGGATGGGTGTTGCAGGAGTGAATAAGCCAGATATAGACTCTACCTCCAGAAGCTTGTACTTAGAGAAGGAAACATATAAGCCACCATCAAAAAAGATATTTAATGATAAATGAGGGCAGCAAATTGTGATGAATTCTATGAAGAAAAACAGAATGAAATATCGGATAAAAAGTAGCTAGAAGAGTAAGGTGGAGTCCTATTTTAGGAGGTGACACCTGAGCTGAGATGTTATTTATGAAGATTGACAGCAGTGATCTGAGGAATGAGAGTTCCAGTTGTAAAGGACAGAAGCAAAATGGTCCTAAGGGCAGAACAAACTCATGTGCTCACAGGAAGAAAGTTTAAGTAACACTGCTTTACTCAGAACTTTGTTTCTTCTCTTTCACATTACTGCATTTTATGTTCTTTATAACTAGATGCATTATTCATTTGTTTACTATTTTTGTTGGCCTCACTCCACTAATATATAAGCTCCATGAGAGCAGGGACCTCAGTTTTATTCCCAACTGTATTTCAGCATCTTGAATAGTGTCTGTCTCAGAAGAGTCAATGAAAAAAATTGTTGAATAAATGTATGTGTAAATGAATTAGGAATTGCAATTTCTTCACAGTATTTCCTATGTTATCAATCCAACTACCTGACTCAGTTTATCAGTTGAATGGGATCTGTGCTCTCTTCAGTGTTTATCTCAAATTGATTTATTATTCTGTCTCTATTCAGGCACTCATGCAAAATCGTATCTAACGTTATTAAACAATGGATTTGCATACTGAGTAGAAAAAGAAGCATAAAATCAAATCAATAGCATTTGATACCCAATTATCAGAGATTATTAGGTTTTGATGAGGAGAAAAAAAAATCTGACTGTCCTACCTGGTAGATACCATGTGCATTTCTCTGTCTTAGTGAGAAGAACTACATTAACAATGAGATGGTGCTTGGGGAGATGCCAGTTGAACAGCTGATAAGAAGGCATTTGGAAAACAAAAACAGGATCAGCAATTGTCATGAATTCAGCTTCCCAAGTTGTGACTTAAATACATCTATGAGTTGATTTTGTAGAAATTTCCATTGGTACCTGGTGTTTTGTTATGTTACCTTGTCATTTGCAATCAGTGTGGTTTTTTGACAGATATACAGAGATGTGAAGGTGGAGAGAATTGTATCCAAGTGGAATTCAGGTGACCCATATTAGCCTTCTACCACAGACTGAATCAATGAGAAAACACTTTCTAATGAGAGCCACCTCTTTTTAGGTACACGCCTCAGAAAATTTGTCACTGTAGAGTTCAAGGGGGGAAGTTCTGTTTATGGTAATCAAATATTTTATGAATAAAAATGTGTATGGATTCTCATTGATGGCAGAGCAGAGACATCATATTCTTTGCTTAGTATAGAGAATATCTCTGTGTTATTTGGACTATCTTGTTTGAACTTCAAAATGTATAAGTGTGTATGTATGCGTGTGTGCATATACACAGTGCACACGTGTGTTTTCTGTGTTTGTGTGACAGGACATAGGGGAGGCAGTGGGGGAATGAAGGTTGATTACTGTGAGGGGAAAAGAAGCACTTACGTTTGCTCAAAACAATATTTTTCCCAAATCATAAGTATTTTAGCCCATTTTCCTGGAATCATGGGTTGATTTTTCTTTAGGGAAGTTAGATATAAGAAACGCAACGGTCAACCTTGTGCCCGTATAAAAAATGCTCATAGTGTGATAATGAGAAACACTGCCTCTACCCCAGTGGGCTCCTTCTTTGTTCTTAGTATTTGAATGAATTGTGTATTTCATTGCTACACGAATGTTAGTCAATAAAGGTTAATTCACGGAGCCTTGTTAAATTACTCCATCTCTACACCTCCTGATAAAGGGATGAGACAAACCATGGATCTGGTCCTTGTTTGATGGTAGGTGGAGTTACTCTCAAGGAGGAAAAAAAATCTGTATTCACTGCATGGGTGGCCAGGGGCTGGGCAGGGATATGCAATGAAAGAACAGAGGGGGAAATCAACACAGAGCGAGAATGAACTTCTGAATCCTCAGTGTAATATAAACAGTGTCCTACTCTGAGACACCAAGTTCCAAATAATATGGATTATCAGACATACCTCTTTGGGGAAACTTGATTCTGAAACCACCTAGGAGGCTAAATTTAGTCTGTGTCAATAGATAGGTTTTAGTCTTAGTGTTTATTTTATTGTAAAAATCTCAGGCATCTTAGATAAGGAAGAGGCTATTTTCCTGTTACTTTTCCTTTCTTTGTGATTTTGTTCTTTTCTATTGATCTTCAGGCTTCTGGGTTTTTTCCCATCATAAGTGGGATGCTTGGCTCAACTGCATCTTGTGCAGTATTTTTAAATTGTGTAAAACCAAATTACTATCATTCAGTGACAACCTTCTTTAATTTCAAAGAGCTATTTTGTTCTTGCAAGTTTTCAGTTTCTATAAGCATGGATAGAAAAGAGTGTGTACATTATACATAGAGCCACGTTTACGATAGATTATTTACTGTAGTTGCTGACCTGGTGGACAATGGGGAGAAGGGCCGGTAGCGTTTGACTCTGTATTAGGTGCAATCAGCTGTTGCAGATACAGTTTTGTTCAGAAGAATGTCAGGGTAAGGGCTTACCTATGTAGACAGCATTCACTTCAAACCAGATACTGAACATGAATGTATTCCTTATATGAGCTGTGACCTTTCTGTGCTTTGAAATGTGGTTTCCAGTTTCTCATTTGTTTTCCCCACTGCTCTGTGATAAAGAGAACTGACTGAATCAAGAGGGATTTGGGGACACCAAACTTTTTGACTTCTCTGGATGGCACCATCTGCATGAACAGATGGTGAAACATGTCACAGGGCTAGAGGGGACTCCAAGATACAAAAAAAAAAAAAAAGAGAGAGAGAGAGAAATAAAAAGGGAATGCAATGGCAGGGTAGAACAGATGAGTGTCAGTGGCCAGGAATTCTTTGCAATCTGACTCAGGTAGTGTCACTGAGTGGCTGCCACCCATGGAATCCAAAGGTCCCCAGGACAGTGGTGCCCTTTGTGTTCTGCAGGCAGATTGCTCAGCACTGGGAATGGGTGTGCACCTTCTTTTCTCTCTCTGTTCTGATGGGAGGAGATGTCTGGTATTGTTGGATAAAATACCCCATGGCAAATAGCAAGGTTTAGTTTCCATTAAGCTTTCCATGTGGCCATTGGCCACCAAAAGGGCTGCCTCAGTGTTCTGGTGGTAGAAGATTCTGCACAAGATTGGATGTGTCATTATAAATGCAAAGCATCTACTTTTGCTCATGGTATTTTATTTACTTTCATGTTTAGTTTTTCTGTTCATTCATTTGCTTACTTAATAGTTCATTTTAACTCACATTTATTAAATAGTTATTTTGTGCCAGGCACACTAATACTAAATGCTTTACATGCTTTAACTCCAGGAGGTAGATTTTTTTGCACAAGAGGAAAGTGGAGCTCAGAGAGGTTAAATAATGTGCCTAAAATCTGTGGTAACTGTGGAGCTGAATATTGATCCAAGTCTATTTGACTCTTGAAATTACTCTGTATTGTGTTTTTCCCTTTCTGTAAAAACATGACATTATAATTGACAAAAAATTAGTCTTCATACTTGAAGCTACATAAGTGTGAATGATTTGTTTTCTTAGCTATAGCTCCTACATTACAGAAAACATCCCATAAATTTCAATTTAAGCCACATATCTTGTAGATAAGAAATTTTGCTCATAGATTATTCTATTTAAAGCATCACTGTTCCATATCTGCCATATCTATAGGCCATATAGGCTGATAGAGTTTACAGCATAATTGTTGGTATTGTTGTGAAGTTATGAGTTTGTAAAATGAGGAGACACTGGAGGCTTAAAACAGTTGAGTCATCTGCCCACCATCTTCTATGGATTTATTCAAAAAGTGTCATTTCTCTCTCTCTCTCTCCCTTCCCTCCCTTCCTTTCTTTTAATAAGAGTAAGGGTTTGTTTTCTGGATACCTAAATAATACATGTTAGTCACAGAAAACTTGGAAAGTAAAGAGTTAAACATCAAATATTAAAAACAAATTTTTCCTTTGAAGATACCCATAGGCTAGGTAGAGTTTCCTTCTGTATTCTTTGAATATTTTTTTTCACAGAAAATTGTGATTATTTTATATGTCCATTTTATAATTTGCTTCATTCACTTAATATTATATGATGAATATTCCTTCATTTTTCTACAGTATGATTTTTAAGACTACATAATCTGTCATATTTGTGGGTAACTCTGTATGTTGCCAACCTTTTACTTTGGAATATTTAGGTGCGTTTCAACGTTTTACTATTTTAATGCTCTCTTTAACATCTTTTATGTTGATTTTCCATTTTTAGATTTGATCATGCAATCCCCTGATTAAAATTCTCTCCTGATTTGTAGATTTTCCAAAATAAGTTTGTGTGCTTTTCATAAGGAAAAGAAAGTGCAGTTTTTAAGAAAAGAGAAAAATTCTTTAAGAATAACTAGACTTGATATAAAGCGTATGAACATTTTGAGGCTCTCAATGCACAGCATCTGTAACTATGCACTTTAATGCTACTAGTAAACTGACCTGTGATTCAGTTAGGGAATGGGACATGTTTGTTGATCAAACCAGAGAGGCAATATGGAGCGAACACTGCCCTGCTCTGAATTTGATGGGCTGATAACTGGATTTCTAATTCCTTCCTGCAAAGTCATCTGATTTCGCTGGGCCACTTTTGCCTTCTTTGTAAAATGGTTATGATATCTTATCTGCTTTCGTGATGTATAGCTACCTGAGGCACTTAGTTCCTATCAGATGAAGAAGTGTAAAAAAAAAAGTTTTCCAAGTAATCAACTTGGGGTGGTGTGTGCGTGTGTGCGTGTGTGTGTGTGTGTGTGTGTGTGTGTGTTGGGGGTGGGAAAGAGAGGGGCAGTAATGTGTAAGATGAGACCTGAGGGAAAACTTACAGTTAACCAGGTAAAGAGTATGGAGAAGAACAGAGGGAAGGAGATGCCAGGTAGAGGGAACAGCATGTTTAGGAAAAAGTAAAGGAAGAAGGGTAAGTAAAAGAATTTCAGAATGGCTAGAGTATGGACCATGAGGGAGCGAGCTATGAAAGTGAGGTATGAGTTGGAGAGGAAAGAAGGGCCTTTTGTTGGTAATATTTGGGGGTTTGGACTTCATCTTTAGAAGAAAGGAAACCATTAAGAATTTTCTTCAGTGAGTGTGTGATCAAATGTACATTTACTCATCCTTTTTATGACTTGGAAAATAATTTAAAATCTTTGAATTTTTAGGACTTGACTACAAAAAGCATTTATCATTGCACTGAAAAATCTTCTGAAATATTTGTTGCAAAGTATCAGTTGATATAATAATATATATAAGCATTTTTACAGTATAATATTAAATTTTTCTCAGTTCAGAAGGAAATCTGGGTATGCTTGCTGCCTAAATCCACAATACTTTTCCCTAATATTTAGTAAATTCTTGCATCAGAGCTCTTTCTTAAGAAATATCATATGCCAATTTAAATATACAGGAAAAGATGGTTGAGACAGTTCAGTAATATTTTCATCAAAATAAATAAATATCAAGCATTAGAACAGAGATTTGACATGTTTCAAAGAAATCTATAACCTTTTCTAGGAAATGTAACCCTTTTTCATAAAGGACTGATATATCAATGATACTTTTATTTAAGCATATAGGAAGATAAATATATTATTGCTTTGTAAATACTTTTTTCAATATTTGAATATTGGCAGAGAAACATCCTACAAGGTTCTTCTGATAGGAAATAATCTATAAATATACCAGTAAAGTATTTTTAGGAATAATTTTAATAAAGTCGAGAAATGTTTATTTAGTAAATAATCAGAAACTGATGTGAAGAGGGCAATTAGGAAAAATAATAGTGAGCATAATTCTTTACTGCTTCTTTTGTGGCCAAAGGTGACATTTGTCAAAGAATTACTGGAAGGTCCATATAAATTAGTAACATTGATTTTTCCTTCAACACTTTGGGTGCTACACCTCTCTCTTTTCTTAATATATATATCCATGGATGGAGAAACATTTGATATTTTTTCCCTAAAGAACTCTTAACGCTTAATACTTGTTATAGCTTATATGTATATATTTCTTATTTTCCAGCTTCTACTGTGCATTTTCCTTTCAAATTACCCCACATATATAGAAAAGCATACAGTGAATCCCTGTGAGCACATCTTGTCAGAGCCCTTGGCACCTAATGTCAGATGATTTTGCTACTCTCATCCCCCTAAAGTATAAGCATAAATCTCAGAAGTAACGTTGAATTCAAAAAGCCAAACACAAAATTAGAGCACACTGTGATTCCTTTTATATGAAGTTCTATTGCAGGAAAACTATCTAAGGTGAGAGAAGTAGGGAAAGTGGATACCTTGGGGAGGGGCGGCTACTGGAAGGGCCTTGAGGAGGGCTTCTGGACGCTGGAAATAACCCATGCCTTCTGGGTGCTGTTACTCAAGTATGGTACCCCCCCCCCAAATTCTTCAAGCTATATACTTATAAATTGAGCACTTTTCTGGACGTATATTTCAATGAAACAGTTTTCAAAGGTTATATTTCAATAAAGAGTTTAAAAGTTTGCACCCTCTTACAGAGATGGTCTGTACACCATCTCTCTGAGATCTCTTGAAGGCACTGCTGTTTACCTTATTTGATGGTTCATGGCCCCAATAACTCATAAATCCATCAATTTGACTTACAGAAGAGTTATTTCCCTCACAGATGGAATAAGTTCTTCAGTATAAATTGTGTTCCTCTAATTCCAATAAACTCTTATGTTCATATGAAAAAGAGCGCTGATTGGACAAATATATTTGAAAGCTTGTAAAGATTCTGCTCTTGGACTACTGGTATCTGCTATGCGGCAGATCAAGTATCTGTGAGCCAGGGTCACAAACTCAGATATCCATTGGGGCTGGGCAGATTACTAAATGAAGAGAATCTGGAAAGGTGTCATAGGGAAGGATGGGCACTTAGAGAAACTGGAAAATACACATCCTCCTTAAAGGCATTCAGACTTACATTTTCAAAGCCATGTGCTGACCAATCTGATAGTTTGGCCCCTACAAAGTATTATTCTAATATAACTTGTTCTATATATAACATGGTCCAATTCTTCAGACAGATAAATCAATCCCCAAATTTTTATTAAATATTTCATAATTAATGAACACCAGTCTTATAAATGGTGCCAGTTCAATAGCTACATATATCAAATATTACACTAATTATGTTTTAAACATAAAATAGCGTTTTCCAGAATTGAGAAAATTGATTGGACATTCACCTTAGGAAATGACTAATCTTAGGTATTTATTTTCAAATGAATCTGAGGATGGACGTGTTACGTGTCTCATTCCTTTGCATCTCTTAAAAACCCCATTATTAGAGAAAGAAGTATAAAGACTGTACAGAGGAAATCTGGAAACTGCTCTACATTGTTAAGTGGTTTGCCTGCATAGTTTTTGTAGGATACTTTACTAATTGTTATGAGAGACACAAAACGTATACTTAATGCGTCCCCTGTTGTCATGGAAGCTACTGTTTGATGGAGCATTCCCAACATTATGTAAAAGGAAGGTGTAAATATGAATTTGCTGTTCTAGACTTGACATAAATTATGTTACTTTTAATATAAAAAGCCATCATACCATCCGTGTGTCCAAAGCATTAATATTTTTTACAATATTATTTTTAATTGCTTCCTTTTTTCCTTTTATCTCATTAAAAATATTTCACCATTTTCCTCTTGACCTCATTCAGAATCTTAAAATAGATTATAATAGTGATGGTAAGAACAGGTACCATATACTGAACACTCAGGATTTGCAAGTGATTGCTCTAAATGCTTCATGGAGATCATTTTGTTTGATTTCCCATCAGCACTGCTATAAAACAGACATTTTTATCCACGTGTTACAGAAAAGGAAACTGAGAGAAGAATTAATAACATCCACAGGGTCGCAGAGATAGAAACGCCAGTTCCAGATGTGAATCCAAGACTGGTTCCAAATATTATCCCACCTCTTTTCCAAAAATGATAATTTTGTGTATTTTGAACTCACAGTTGTAAATCCAGGAGAACTCTCTTGTTCTGTTACAAGTCTTGCTTATTTCTTCAACTCATTAATTTTCTTGAAAATTTTCAGTAACTCACTTCCTCAAACTGAAAACTGACTTTAACTCACAATTCTTCTATCCTGTAGTGCATCAAAAAAGCAATTAATCTTAATAACAATACCATATCTAACTCGTCCTTACTTATTTTTGCTTTACCATGGTCTGAAATTTTCACTGACCTATATTATGTGAATGGTAGAATAGTATATTAATAATTTAATAGGCTATTACTATTGCTGAATTTTAACTTATGCTTCCCAGGGAAGTTGACTGGAAATTCTCATATCAGAACATCTGTTTCTAATTGTTAAATCATTCTTTCCTGACTTTCTTAAATCAGTGTTTAAAACCAAGTTTCAAGACATTATCACTCTTCCTTGTATGTGATAGCATGTCATCAAGTTATACAATTCCATGTTATCCTCCAGAAACTTTATATGCTAGATAATTGTTATTTTCATTTTAAAGGCAAGCAAACTGACCTCCTCAAGCGGCATAACTAGGAAATGGTGAACAGTGGTGTTTGCGCCCAGGTCTGAATGGCTGCGTGACTCCCCAGGACATGTTCTTTCCTCTCTACTACATTGAAACCAAGAAAAGAAAACCCACGCTCACACTTGTTTTTTTTTTAAATTTTATTTTGACTTGTGTTCATCTGATAAACTGTTTCCTTTGAGGTTGTAATGAGAAATAATCTAAAATGTGAAGACATCTATTAGTGAAATGAAGGTGGCACTGAAACCTCACAGCTGTCCTGGCTCTGGGCATGTGCTCACCCTGTTCCACACTAAGCGGAATAAAGCCTTAACCTCCAGTGAGCTCTAGTTTAATCTTGGATAAAGTGTCCATTGGTTCAGATCCCAGCACTGCCTGTAACTTACTCTCTGTGTCAATTACAGTGAATGACTCCATGTCTCAGAGACCTGCTGTCCTCATTTATAAAATCACATAATATCCAGGGCTGCCTACCATCAGCCCTCAGGACATACCCAATTCATACAAGTATTTTATTTGACTAACATGGTGCTTTTAAAAATTAAGCATTTGGGGCTTCCCTGGTGGCACAGTGGTTGAGAATCTGCCTGCCAATGCAGGGGACACTGGTTCGGGCCCTGGTCTGGGAAGATCCCACATGCCGCGGAGCAACTAGGCCCGTGAGCCACAACTACTGAGCCTGCGCGTCTGGAGCCTGTGCTCCGCAACAAGAGAGGCCGCGATAGTGAGAGGCCCGCGCGCCGCGATGAAGAGTGGCCCCCGCTCGCCACAACTAGAGAAAGCCCTCGCACAGAAACGAAGACCCAACACAGCCAGAAATAAATAAATAAATAAATAAAGTTGACAAAGCAGTTAAAAAAAAAATTAAGCACATTTCAATTTAATATTTATATTTCCTAGTTATCATTTAAAAAATCTAAAGGTCGGAAACACTGGGTCTTATTACCCACATGGCAACACGTAGCTGAAGCTGAGACATTGGTACCTTGTTCTGACAGAATATGTTTTTTCCATTTGGCCCTGATTCCCACCATTCCCTGTTGTCTTAGGTAGAGTCTACTTCTCATCGTACAGAGGCCGTAAGCCAGACCCTCTGGGCATCGGAGTTTTTGACTCATCAATCAAATTTAAGTAAATTATAACATTAGCACTTTGTTTCATATTATGTCATACTGTGCTCTGTGGTTTTCAATAGATAAAATATAAACTAGGTGACCTGCACTTAAGGTCAACCACTGTTTGCCTTCATCAGCCTTTCACCAGGTGTAAATCTCAACAAATTTTCTTACCACTCAAGTTTCTGTAGCCATTTTACTCATATGTCCTTGGCTCTGGGCATGCGCTCACACTGTTCGGTGCTGGATGGAAAACCCTCCCTTACACTCTATCTAGCAAAATCTTGCCCATACTTCATCACCTAGCCAGTAGCTCATTTCCTCTGCAATGACTCCTTCAGCTTCCAATTATCTCCCTTATCAGAGATCTTATGACACAAATTATTCATACTTAACACATATGACTAATAATAATAAATATAAATAAAAATAAATATATAATTATTTTTATATTTAGAGCTAAAGTTTGTAAGAATGTTTAAGCCATGATAAACAATTTCTATGCATTAAGTCCTTACATCCATTCTAAGTGGTAGTTGCTCATATTGTTGTTATGCTATTAATAGTGTTGAGGCTTGGGATTTCCCTGGTGGTGCAGTGGTGAAGAATCCTCCTACCAATGCAGGGGACACAGGTTCGAGCCCTGGTCCGGGAAGATCCCACATGCCGTGGAGCAACTAAGCCTGTGCGCCACAACTACTGAGCCTGCGCTCTAGAGCCCGCGAGCCACAACTACTAACACCTGCGTGCCTAGAGCCCGTACTCTGCAACAGGAGAAGCCACTGCAATGAGAAGGCCGCGCACCACAATGAAGAGTAGCCCCTGCTCGCCGCAACTAGAGAAAAGCCCACCTACAACAATGAAGACCCAATGCAGCCAAAAATAAATAAATAAAGAAAGAAAGAAAGAAAGAAATTTATTAAAAAAAAAAATAGTATTCAGGCTTAAAGAGGCTCAAAGAGATTAAGGCCTTTGCTTTAGTTGCGATCCAGGGTGACAAAGCTAATATCTTCCTACATCAGTTTATCTTGTATCTGGGCTTTAATTTTAAGGTTCTTAAGGCCAAACACTATATCTTAATAATTTTATTAAATATCTTCTACAGGGCTTAGTAAACACCATGCAGAATGTAAGCTCTCTGTGGATAAATTAATATTGGTCCACACCTTTATTATCATTCAGGTATATTACAATTCAGAGGCTTAATACCTTTCTCTCACTCATTGACCAAATGATGATAAACTTGTAAATTTTAGGTTTTAAATGTATATATTATCCAACTCAAAATCCTGATACTCTCTTCAGCTCCTTAATGGTAGCTTAAGAATTAGCAGACATTAGCTTATTGCATTGTATTTCTCTCAGGAACAGTATGCATTTGGTAATTATTAGTCTATTCTTTTCCTGTGAGAAAAAGACAGTCTAATATGCTTCAGGGAGGGGGGTGGTAGGGAAGACAAGGAAGCTATTGAGAAAGCAAATATAAAGTCAGTTGAGTCACAGCGATACAATGCGTCTTAATCACTTAAAAAGTAATTGCTCTAGAAATAATTACTCATTAGTGACATTATGGTGTTACACCACCACAAATGCCTTAACTAATGTGAATGCTGAACATGAAAATAACCAGTGTTTAATATTTCATCCCAGTCCTCTGAGTCCTAAACAATTCCGTTAGTAATTACCTGACAGAAATACGTCTTTACCTGGACCTGGTTGTCATTAAGCGTGTGTTGAAATACTTTAATGTTTATAGGTTGTATTACACCTCTTCAGTTATTTAATTACATTTAGCAACTCCTCAAGTTATTGTCTGTTTTATTAAGCTAAAATCCATTACCAGCCAAATTAGCAAAAGGTGTGCCCAGGCTGTAAGGGATTTAGACATTTGCTTTAGTTGCTGGAAATTAAAGATAGAGGCTGCTTTAGTGAACCAGAAAATATAGACTGTCACTGAGACCATCCTGATACCGTGCTTAGGCCCCCCTCCATCATCCTGACAGAGGAGCCTCTTCTTTACACATCATTTCCAGAAATGGAAATCTACCATCCACCCCGGGGAGCCATTTCATGATTTTATAGCCTTCATTATCAGCCAAGTCATCTTTCTATTTAACCTAAATCCTCCATGTCCTTCATGTTAGAATTTATGACCATAGCTTCCTGTTTGGACCATGCGAACAGCAGATCATGTCTCCCTTGAGCCCTCCATAAAAATAGAGGCTCTTATTACATCTATCAGTCTGTTCTCTTCTCCAGCTGGAACAGCAGAGCTCACTCAGCTATTTGTTAAACAATTAATTTTCAGGGTTTAATACTCAGTAACATTTTACTGAATTGTGAAGCCATTTTTCCATACTTTTTTTCTAGAGAGAGAAACTAACAGAGAGACAGAGAGACGAGGCGAGCTGGGGAAAGTACGGACAGAGTAGCCATTCTTTAACTTGGCTGTCCATCTTCTCATTCTTCCAAGCCTGCTCCCATCTCCCAGGTTGGAGGAAATGAAGTTAGTCATATAAAAAGACTGTTACCCACCTTTTCCTTCTGATATCTTCTATTTTCAGTTTTCATTTTTCATCCAGGAATCGGATGTGCTTGTCTTCATTTTTACCTTTTTGGGATGTGCTGTAATATTTTAGTGACCTGTATTGTAAATTGTCTGTCATTTTCAACATAAGTGTTTATGCTCTTTTTTTGTGAGGCTTTTCTGTTTCTTTGAAAGTTTTCTTTAAAATGAGCCCCAGGTTTTTTTAAATGATTCACTTTATTCTGCTTCAATTCTTTATTTAGTCAGTTAAGCTTCTTATTCAGTGCATTATCATTTGCGTACAAGGCAATTTGTTTTTTCTTTTCTTCTTGTTTTTTCAAACTACCCTGTATTACAGATGTGTTTTAGGAGTAACTTTTCAAATATATCGTTTCCATCTTAGCTTCTAAATTTTTTGTTTTAATTAATCTTCAGTTATAAGGGGCTCTGTGATCCACAGGCACCCCCTACCCCCCACTTCAAAACTTCATCCTAAGCAGCTAAAAGCTTCTGAAGAAATGAGATGATTTTTACAAGTCAGAAGAAAGTAATTACTTTTT
Organism: Balaenoptera physalus; assembly: GCF_965194825.1. Lineage (NCBI taxonomy): Eukaryota > Metazoa > Chordata > Mammalia > Artiodactyla > Balaenopteridae > Balaenoptera > Balaenoptera physalus. The sequence continues at coordinate 36,491,899 of NC_138890.1, forward strand.
GGTGAGATGCTTAGGGTCATGCTTCCATAGAATTCTGAAGAAATAATTGTCCAGCGTTCAAAAGGACCTTTTATTATAGCAGCTTCTCTTTATGTGTTGGCTCAAGGTCACACAGCAAGAGGCAGAGTCAAGATGTGGGCCCAGGACCACTCATTGCTAAGGCCTCTGTTCTTGACCTCTGTGCCCCTGTGTATCCCAGTCTTACAGAAGATCACCAAACACTATGCTGGCCATTCTTCTCTATTACGATACCATCCTGAAAGTCTGTTCTGATTTATAATTCTACTGGCAGCGTGTGTGAGAGGGTCTGTTTCCCTGCAGAATCTGTAGCAGTGAATATTATAATGTCTTTAATTTTTTGCTGATTAGATAGGTAATAATCCTCATGGTTTAATTTATATTTTTCTCATTTTTTAAATTTTGTATTATGCTTTTTATTTATTTTTAATTTTTTTCTTCCAGTTCCATTGAGATATAATTGACATAGAGCACTGTATAAGTTTTTAACACAAATGTGTGTTTTCTAATGGTGTGAAACATTTTCCCACATATTTGCTGCCTGTTTTATGTAAAAGACTTAAATAGCAAAAATGCCATTGAGATGGAAATCTTTTGCCATTAGAGATCAGAGTGGCAGATAAGTCTGAGACGGCAGTGTTGGTGGCTTTTATTAGAGTCGGAAGTACAAGCTGAGTTGCCAGTATGTGACAGGAGGCAGCTCTGAGTAATTTATGTTTTGTGTTTAAAAATTAACAGCAGCAGTAATTCAGGTTATCACAGTTGCAACCATGCACTTCAGGGAAAATATGTATGTGTGAGGGCATGTCAAAGCCTGGATCAACCTCAGAACATGTTTCCCGCTGACCTTTTAATTCAGTGTATCTTCTCCTCAGACATCAGATGCCAGCCACTCAAGGAAGTTGTGTGTGTGTAGTGATGGTAGAGGACGGAGGTGGTTTAAAGGTCATTTCAGTCTCATGTGAGTAACTCTGGTGGCAGTACTCCCCCCAGAACTTCCGTGTTGTTGGGCCAGCATCCTGCATCAACATCTTCCTTTGTCCGGTCCTGCTTCTTCTCCCTTCCTTTCACAGGTGGTGATCCCTGGTGAGCATCCTTCAGGGTCTGCTTTGTAGAAACCCAACTTAATGTAGACTCAGTCTACTAGGGAGACAGAGAATGATGAATAAGCCAGTGCATACACAGACTAAATTAAGATAGTGTTAAGTATTATGAAGGAAATAAAATGAGATGAGACAGTGACCAATGCGGTAGGGGAGGACGGGCTGCTTTAGCTAAGGTGGAAGGAGAGCGCTTTTTGGGTGGGCTACAGAGAGCTGAGACTGGAATCATAGGAAGGAGGCAGTTCATTTAAGGTGGAAGGAAACTTCACCCTCTCATCCCTAAAATCCCAAGACAAAAGGCCCAGAAATGGAATATTTCGAATTTTTGGGTGGGCTACAGAGAGCTGAGACTGGAATCATAGGAAGGAGGCAGTTCATTTAGGGTGGAAGGAAACTTCACCCTCTCATCCCTAAAATCCCAAGACAAAAGGCCCAGAAATGGAATACTTCGGATTTTTTTGACAGCCTAGCTAGAGAAACTTCAGATTTTAAATACATTTCTATAATATATTCTATCAGTCAGGGGCCCAACAGGAAACAGATGGCATAGTGAAAATGGGATAATTTGAGATGAATGTAATAAAAGGGCGATTTACAAAGAGAAGGAACAGCGCCCCCTCCCTCTCAGAGATAGGATCAGCAGGTTGCCATCTGTTCCCTAGTATCCCAGACTTGGAGAAGAGGGAATGGTCAGGGGACCTATATACAAGTTCCTCTGTATGGGGCCTGGGGTACTGTTCCCCTGATCTCTCACTCTCCCCCTCTCCCAAACTCCTGGTCTGCTCCCTGTTGGCCAAATCCAACCTGAAGCCAGAGAACCAGGGTGGTAGTTTTGAAGTCGATGCAGTCTAGTCTGGTGATTAAGGGTGGAGGGTGGAGCTGGAGAGACAAAGGAAGACCTCCAGCATGTGTAGTTTACATTTTAAATTAATACTGGACTGGATGTGGAAGAAGTGACAGCAGACCCAGCTGAGGTTGTAAACTCAGTCAGTCACTGACCAGCTATAAATCAGTGTCTGTGAGCCACTTATTTTGTTAAAAAAAAGAAAATTAAAGGACTGGAATAAAGTCAATGAACTTATTCTGAAATGGTATGTCTCTGATGCATCATAAATCAAAATAAAATATTTTAAATATTGAATGCAACAAAAAGTATCTGACATATCTAAACATTGTTTTGAATTGTGAAAACAAACCAAAAAAAAAAAATTCCCTGTTGAAGTAATTAGAGTCCCGGCAATATATCTTTCCAGTTGGTAAGTGGCTCTGGTATAATTAAATCTCTTACAGTGATCTGAAGCCAGATTTCAGTTGTTAGGGCGTGAGTCAAAAAGTAGGAAAAAAAATAGATTGCTTTTTCTCAGGGTCAGGCTCCCTTTAAGATATAACCTAGAAAGAAGAGAGGATATTCTCATTGTGAGATAAGCATAGGATATGTGGATGAGACCACCAGGAATGTAATATGGGGAATCTTGGTAAACAAGGGACTGACTACAGATTGGTATGTCCGTATCTATTAATATTTTGATTGATTAGGATTTATATGCTTACAAAATGAGATTATGTTAGACACTGCTGTTTGGATTCCATAGGCGTGTTACTCAAGGAAATGTCTTTCATTATAATCCCTGAGTTTGTAGTAGAAACCTGTGTCTCCTTTAATGAGCAGGGTGTCTTTACAGAGAAGAAGATTCCAGAAAAGCAAGGAGTCACAGAAAGCCAAACAGCTGCAGAAGAGTACAAATAGCTCTAGTCTGAAAGGCACGATTTATCAAATGGGAGCATGATTGCTAGCAATCTTACTTTTTTTGGTGATTACGAAGTTGAGCATAGTTACTGCCCATGTGACTCTACATGAAGACTTGTAAAGAGTTTTTAAAAACAGTTATGCATGAGTATTGGAGATTTTAATTTAAGCAGAAGGCCTCTGTGGAGGTAAGTCTAGAGCATACGCTGGAAGAAAAATGCTGAGGGAGACCTTCGATCAGGAGAGAATATTAAGTGGGACTCCTAGGGGAAAGGCCTGTATTTACTTGTCTGGGGTGGGCTAATCTACATAATTGACTAAAACAGAATGAACAGCTGTGAAATATAGCATTTGAATGTGTGGGTAAAACAAAATTACAAAATATACAGGGTCACTGAACATGTAATGTATTTTCATACCATTATAGAATTTCCAAGCTCATTTGGGAAATAAGAAATCGGCCAGTCCTCCAGAGAAGCTACATGACTTCATCAAGGTCAACTAGCTAGTTAGTGATAGCCTGGTAGTTAGTTAAGTACCTGGGCTCTGGAGACAGACATCCTCGATTTAAAACTCAAGTCCACCACTCCCTCTGTGACTTTTGGAGAAAATCACTCTGCCAATCTGTGCCTCAGTTTTCTTTTTCAAATTTTTTTCTTGAATTTTATTTTATTTATTTTTTATATGGCAGGATATTACTAGTTATCTATTTTATACATATTAATGTGTACATGTCAATCCCAGTCTCCCAATTCATCCCACCACCACCCCCCACCTCCGCTTTCCCCCCTTGGTGTCCATACGTTTGTTCTCTACATCTGTGTCTCTATTTCTGCCCTGCAAACCGGTTCATCTGTACGATTTTTCTAGATTCCACATATATGCGTTAATATAGGATGTTTTTCTCTTTCTGACTTACTTCACTCTGTATAACAGACACCATGGTCCATCCACCTCACTACAAATAACTCAGTTTCATTTCTTTTTATGGCTGAGTAATATTCCATTGTATATATGTACCACATCTTTATCCATTCGTCTGTCAGTGGACACTTAGGTTGCTTCCATGTCCTGGCTATTGTAAATAGAGCTGCAATGAACATTGTGGTACATGACTCTTTTTGAGTTATGCTTTTCTCAGGGTATATGCCCAGTAGTGGGATTGCTGGGTCGTATGGTAGTTCTATTTTTAGTTTTTTAAGGAACCTCCGTACTGTTCTCCATAGTGGCTGTATCAATTTACATTCCTGTCAACAGAGCAAGAGGGTTCCCTTTTCTCCACACCCTCTCCAGCATTTATTTATTTATTTATTTTAAAATGTTTATTTATTTATTTATTTTCTTATTAGTCATCCATTTAATACACATCAGTGTATACATGTCAATCCCAATCTCCCAATTCGTCACACCACCACCCCCACCCCCTGCCGCTTTCCCCCCTTGGTGTCCATACGTTTGTTCTCTGCATCTGTGTCTCAATTTCTGCTCTGCAAACTGGTTCATCTGTACCAATTTCTAGGTTCCACATATATGCATTAATATACGATATTTGTTTTCCTCTTTCTGACTTACTTCATACTGTATGACAGTCTCTAGATGCATCCACGTCTCTGCAAATGACCCAATTTCATTCCTTTTTATGGCTGAGTAATATTCCATTGTATATATGTACCACTTCTTCTTTATCCATTCATCTGTTGATGGGCATCTACAAATCTTCATGATTCCATGACCTGGCTATTGTAAATAGTGCTGCAATGAACATTGGGGTGCATGTGTCTTTTTGAATTATGGTTTTCTCTGGGTATATGCCCAGTAGTGGGATTGCTGAGTCATATGGTAATTCTATTTTTAGTTCTTTAAGGAACCTCCATACTGTTCTCCATAGTGGCTGTATCAATTTACATTCCCACCAACAGTGCAAGAGGCTTCCCTTTTCTCCACACCTTCTCCAGCATTTGTTGTTTGTAGATTTTCTGATGATACCCATTCTAACGGTGTGAGGTGGTACCTCATTGTAGTTTTGATTTGCATTTCTCTAATAATTAGTGATGTTGAGCAGCTTTTCATGTGCTTCTTGGCCATCTTTATGTCTTCCTTGGAGAAATGTCTATTTAGGTCTTCTGCCCATTTTTGGATTGGGTTGTTTGTTTTTTTAATATTGAGCTGCATGGGCTGTTTATACATTTTGGAGATTAATCCTTTGTCTGATGATTCATTTGCAAGTATTTTCTCCCATTCTGAGGGTTGTCTTTTCATCTTGTTTATGGTTTCCTTGGCTGTGCAAAAGCTTTTAAGTTTCATTAGGTCCCAATTGTTTATTTTTGTTTTTATTTCCATTACTGTAGGAGGTGGATCAAAAAAGCCCTTGCTGTGATTTATGTCAAAGAGTGCTCTTCCTATGTTTTCCTCTAAGAGTTTTATATTGCCTGGTCTTATATTTAGGTCTCTAATCCATTTTTTTTTTTTTTTTTAAAGAGCTATTCTTTCTTTTTTTTTTTTTTTAATTAATTTTTTTTTTTTTTTTGGTTGTGTTGGGTCTTCGTTTCTGTGTGAGGGCTTTCTCTAGTTGTGGCAAGTGGGGGCCACTCTTCATCACGGTGCACGGGCCTCTCACTATCGTGGCCTCTCTTGTTGCAGAGCACAGGCTCCAGACGCGCAGGCTCAGTAGTTGTGGCTCACGGGCCTAGTTGCTCCGTGGCATGTGGGATCTTCCCAGACCAGGGCTCGAACCCATGTCCCCTGCATTAGCAGGCAGATTCTCAACGACTGCACCACCAGGGAAGCCCTCTAATCCATTTTGAGTTTACTTTTGTGCATGGTGTTAGGGAGTGTTCTAATTTCATTCTTTTACATGTAGCTGTCCAGTTTTCCCAGCACCACTTATTGAAGAGACTGTCTTTTCTCCATTGTATATCCTTGCCTCCTTTGTCATAGATTAGTTGACCATAGGTGTGTGAGTTTATCTCTGGGCTTTCTATCCTGTTCCATTGATCCATATTTCTGTTTTTGTGCCAGTACCATATTGTCTTGATTACTGTAGTTTTGTAGTATAGTCTGAAGTCAGGAAATCTGATTCCTCCAGCTCCATTTTTTTCCCTCAAGACTGCTTTGGCTCTTCAGGGTCTTTTGTGTCTCCATACAAATATTAAGATTTTTGTTCTACTTCTGTAAAACATGCCTTTGGTAATTTGAAAGGGATTGCATTGAATCTGTAGATTGCTTTCGGTAGTATAGTCATTTTCACAATATTGATTATTCCAATTCCAGAACATGGTATATCTCTCCATTTGTTGGTATCATCTTTCATTTCTTTCTTCAGTGTCTTATAGTTTTCCGCATAAAGGTCTTTTGTCTCTCTAGGTAGGTTTATTCCTAGGTATTTTATTCTTTTTGTTGCAATGGTAAATGTGAGTGTTTTCTTAATTTCTCTTTCAGATTTTTCATCATTACTCTATAGGAATGCAAGAGATTTCTGTGCATTAATTTTGTATCCAGCAACTTTACCAAATTCATTGATTAGCTATAGTAGTTTTCTGGTGGCATCTTTAGGATTCGCTATGTATGGCATCATGTCATCTGCCAAGAGTGACAGTTTTACTTCTTCTTTTCCAATTCGTATTACTTTTATTTCTTTTTTTTCCTCTGATTGCCATGGCTAGGACTTCCAGAACTATGTTGAATAATAGTGGTGAGATTGGACATCCTTGTCTTGTTCCTGATCTTAGAGGAAATGCTTTCAGTTTTTCATCATTGAGAATGATGTTTGCTGTGGATTTGTCATATATGGCCTTTATTATGTTGAAGTAGGTTCCCTCTGTGCCCACTTTCTGGAGAGTTTTTATCATAAATGGGTGTTGAATTTTGTCAAAAGCTTTTTCTGCAACTATTGAGCTGATCATATGGTTTTTATTCTTCAGTTTGTTAATATGATGTATCACATTGGTTGATTTGCGTATACTGAAGAATCCTTGCATCTCTGGAATAAATCCCACTTGATCATGGTGTATGATCCTTTTAATGTGTTGTTGGATTCTGTTTGCTAGTATTTTGTTGAGGATTCTTGCATCTATATTCATGAGTAATATTGGTATGTAATTTTCTTTTTTGTAGTATCTTTGTCTGGTTTTGGTATCAGGGTGATGGTGGCCTCATAGACTGAGTTTGGGAGTGTTCCTTCCTCTGCAATTTTTTGGAAGAGTTTGAGAAGGATGGGTGTTAGCTCTTCTGTAAGTGTTTGATAGAATTCACTTGTGAAGCCATGTGGTCCTGGACTTTTGTTTGTTGGAAGATTTTTAATCACAGTTTCAATTTCATTACTTGTGATTGGTCTGTTCATATATTCTGTTTCTTCCTGGTTCAGTCTTGGAAGGTTATACCTTTCTAAGAATTTGTCCATTTCTTCCAGGTTGTCCATTTTATTGGCATAGAGTTGCTTGTAGTAGTCTCTTAGGATGCTTTATATTTCTGCAGTGTCTGTTGTAACTTCTCCTTTTTCGTTTCTAATTTTATTGATTTGAGTCCTCTCCCTCTTTTTCTTGATGAGTCTTGCTAATGGTTTATCAATTTTGTTTATCTTCTCAAAGAACCAGCTTTTAGTTTTATTGATCTTTGCTGTTGTTTTCTTTGTTTCTATTTCATTTATTTCCACTCTGATCTTTATGATTTCTTTCCTTCTGCTAACTTTGGCTTTTGTTTGTTCTTCTTTCTCTAGTTCCTTTAGGTGTAAGGTTAGGTTGTTTATTTGAGATTTTTCTTGTTTCTTGAGGTAGGCTTGTATAGCTATAAACTTCCCTCTTAGAACTGCTTTTGCTGCATCCCATAGGTTTTGGATTGTCGTGTTTTCATTGTCATTTGTCTCTAAGTATTTTCTGATTTCCTCTATGATTTCTTCACTGATCTCTTGGTTATTTAGTAACATATTGTTTAGCCTCCGTATGTTTGTGTTTTTTTATGGTTTTTTTCCCTGTAATTGATTTCTAATTTCATAGCGTTGTGGTCAGAAAAGATGCTGGATATGATTTCAATTTTCTTAAATTTAGTGAGGCTTGATTTGTGACCCAAGATGTGATCTATCCTGGAGAATGTTCCATGTGCACTTGAGAAGAAAGTGTAATCTGCTTTTTTTGGATGGAATGTCCTGTAAATATCAATTAAATCTATCTGGTCTATGGTGTCATTTAAAGCTTGTGTTTCCTTAGTAATTTTCTGTTTGGATCATCTGCTCATTGGTGTAAGTGAGGTGTTAAAGTCCCCCACTATTACTGTGTTACTGTCGATTTCCTCTTTTATAGCTCTTAGCAGTTGCCTTATGTATTGAGGTGCTCCTATGTTGGGTGCATATATATTTATAATTGTTATATCTTCTTCTTGGATTGATCCCTTGATCATTACATAGTGTCCTCCCTTGTCTCTTGTAACATTCTTTATTTTAAAGTCTATTTTATCTGATATGAGTATTGCTACTCCAGCTTTCTTTTGATTTCCATTTGCATGGAATATCTTTTTCCATCCCCTCACTTTCAGTCTGTATGTGTCTCTAGGTCTGAAGTGGGTCTCTTGTAGACAGCATATATATGGGTCTTGCTTTTGTATCCATTCAGGAAGCCTGTGTCTTTTGGTTGGAGCATTTAGTCCTTTGACGTTTAAGGTAATTAACGATATGTATGTTTCTATTACCATTTTCTTAATTGTTTTCGGTTTGTTTTTGTAGGTCCTTTTCTTCTCTTGTGTTTCCCACTTAGAGAAGTTCCTTTAGCATTTGTTGTAGAGCTGGTTTGGTGGTGCTGAATTCTCTTAGCTTTTGCTTGTCTGTAAAGCTTTTGATTTCTCCATCGAATCTGAATGAGATCTTTGCTGGGTAGAGTAATCTTGGTTGTAGGTTCTTCCCTTTCATCACTTTAAGTATATCATGCCACACCCTTCTGGCTTATAGAGTTTCTGCTGAGAAATCAGCTGTTAACCTTATGGGAGTTCCCTTGTATGTTATTTGTCATTTTTCCCTTGCTGCTTTCAATAATTTTTCTTTGTTTTAATTGTTGTCAATTTGATTACTATGTGTCTTGGCATGTTTCTCCTTGGGTTTATCCTGCCTGGGACTCTCTGTATTTCCTGGACTTGGGTGGCTATTTCCTTTCCCATGTTAGGGAAGTTTTTCACTATAATCTCTTCAGATATTTTCTCTGGTCCTTTCTCTCTTCTCTTTCTGGGACCCGTATAATGCGAATGTTAGTGTGTTTAATGTTGTCCCAATGCTCTCTTAGGCTGTCTTCATTTCTTTTAATTCTTTTTTCTTTATTCTTTACTCACTGCTCCATGGCAGTGAATTCCACCATTCTGTTTTCCAGGTCACTTATCCTTTCTTCTGCCTCAGTTATTCTTCTATTGATTCCTTCTAGTGTGTTTTTCATTTCAGTTATTGTATTGTTCATCTCTGTTTGTTTGTTCTTTAATTCTTCTAGATGTTTGTTCTTTAATTCTTCTAGGTCTTTCTTAAACATTTCTTTCATCTTCTTGATCTTTGCCTGCATTCTTTTTCCGAGGTCTTGGATCACCTTCACTATCATTATTCTGAGGTTTTTTTTAGAAGATTGCCTATCTCCCCTTCTTTAGGTGTTTTTATGGGGTTTTATCTTGTTCCTTCATGTGGTGCATAGTCCTCTGCCTTTTCCTTTTTTCTATCTTTCTGTGAATGTGGTTTTCATTCCACAGGCTGCAGGATTGTAGTTCTTGCTTCTTCTGTCTGCCCTCTCTCAATTTTCTTATCTGTAGAATGGGAATAGTAATAGGACACTCCTCATGTTAAATGAGATGATACATTTCAGTAACACTAGATCGTGTCTGGAATATAGTAAGTAGTCAATTAATTTGAGGTATGTTTATTATTATCGAGAATGCCAGGGCTGAAGTCACCTAAACCCTACAGGAAATGTTCTATCTACTCTACAAAAAGCAAAAACATATCACAAGAGCGGATATATGTGAGAAATTAGTTTCCCAGCTAAAATAGTTGTAAGATACAAAATAATGTCAAGTCTTCTTGGAGATATTAAAACAAAAAATTTTAAGTACCTTTGTGGGAAATGACTCACATGAGGTCTTTAGAACTTTTCGAAATTTCAGTTCATCCTCTAATGCTTAAATTCAGTAATTGGAATTTTCCCCCAGTGCTGAAGTCTTTAATGTTTGTTTTACAGCTCGCAAAGTGTGTATCAATATATTTTTTGATAACTGACCTTTTTTAACATCCTAATTTTTCTCTATTAATGCTGCATACTAGTACCAGGGGGTTCCTTTATTCCTTGTAATTAGAATAAGTTGTGCTTTTAGGTAAATGTACATTTTGAACAAAGGAAAAGCGTGTGGTGAATTAGAACAATATGTTTTGAATATAGTTGAGGATAAGGCAGCTGACTTTCTTAAAAAATATACAAAGATGCTGAAAACAAATTTTTTTGTGTGGAATAGCTGGATGGTTGTCTAGATAAAGAAATCAAACAAAGTAAAAGGCCAGAGTCACTTTTCGATAATCTCTGGTTGAAATCCTAACAAGTTTTCACATGTTAAGGCACATGTTTAACCATGTATTCTAGCTCCTGAAGTCCCTCTTGAAGAATCTGCTGAAAGACCCCAAGTGTGTCACGTTGATGATTCTGAGTTATTTCCTATTGGCTGAGTGGCAGAGGCATTTATTATTACTTAATAACTGTCTTTGGTCATATTCAAACTTGGAATGATATAGTAGTATCAGTGAATCTCAGGTAATGACACCATAAAATATGTATTATGGCTTTGATATGAAATGCTGGTATAGTTGTTGTATTTCTTGATTTTATGCATGCCTTTAGTGACTCTTATTTTATGTTACACATTTAGTTTTCTTGCACTATGTCGGTATTTTATGACATAAATCATTTTTGGATGGCAGTGCCCAATGGCTGAGGAATACAAATTTATCTAAAAATCTCTTAGCCCAGTCAGAATAATCGGTATTCCCCAAAGGTGGCTCTCTTCATGCCACAGTATTCAGCCCCAAAGAAGACACATTTTCACTTTTAACTATAGAAAATTTGCTACAGGTAAATGAAGTAAATTTTGTAGGTGTCCTTGACTGTTCCCTTTGATTGAAAACAGAACTGTCTTCATATGTTTCACAATGGTCTTGAAACTTAGTCAGGATGCCTGCCTAATGAGTTACTAGCTTCACTTCAAAGACTCCTAGTAGTGATGTTGAGTAATTTAAGGCCCATTAAGGATCTTTATCAGGATTCAGAAAGGCATGTTCATGAAAAACCCTTTAAGTATATTTGTTTTATTGACTTATTCTTAGAGAAACAACCCTGTTATAAATCTGAAAGTCCCCGAGAATAGATTTTGATGTTGATCATTGAGCTTTTCTGAGTAAGATTCACTTCAGGGTAGCTTCTTCTGTAAGGATGATTTTGACTTTTAAATTTGCTTGAGAATTTTTTATACAAATTAAATCAGACACTTAATCTAGAGAATTGCTTCAAAATCCTCAGTTTGGGAATACTTATGACCATGGCTGTCTTTGTTTGTTTGATCTTGTTGTTCTTATTATTTTTTAATTTTAATCTTGGGTTATTGACATATGCCATCACCTGGCAAGGTTTTTGAGATAGAAATAAGGCAAAAATTGTTCCTGATCTCACAAAGCATCTAGAAAATATGCAGATTTGTTACATGTCAGTACTTTGTCTTAAAAGTTGTTAATAAGAATTTCGTATACACATATGGCATGATGACTCTTTTGAATATTTATATATCATATTTTATAGCTCTGCTTTGCTTATAAAATAAGTGTGTGGGTATTCTACATTTCTTCATGTATACAAACATATACATATGCACACTACCAAGTAACCACTGGCTAATTGAGTTATCACTGTACTTACTCATTAGCAGTGAGTAATAACAAAAGATGCAGAATATTTAATGTTACAGATTTTTTCCTACTTTTATCATCTCACAACAAAGCAGGATGGCAGGTTTTTAGTTCAGGGTTTCAGGAGCAACCTAGTATTGGAGTGTGTAAGTGACTTATCTCAGGTCACTCATCCTGGTTTGTATGATCAGTATTCCAAACGGATTATTTTGGCTACAGTTTCTGTTTTAATCCAACAGGAGATACAAATGCTTATAAATATCAAATAGAAAACATTTATATATATTTTTTAGTTTTACAAAGTATACTATAACATTGAAAAAAGTAAAACATCAGTGTGAATATGAATGTTGTTGATGTGAGAAAAACACTTTAATACTTCATTTTTAAAACATGAGTAGAAACTCAATTGCTTCTGCAATAGACTTAGTCAATTTATTTTTCTTGCTCACAGCACTAGTGTTCACAAATGTTAGTTGCCATGAATATGCATCAGCAGAAAGTATAAACTACAACCTGTAGTAGCAATTGCAAATTTCACCTCACTTACACAGTCAGTCATCTATTTATGGCTCTCCTTTTTTATGGTATGTATGCTCTTGTACCTTTCATGTCTTTTGTGTTCATTCTGTCAAATGAAGTTGATTTTCTCTAGTGTCTCAAGATGGAGATTGCGTCTGCTATTTTTCATAAATAGCATGAGAATTTGGTATGCCCACTATGCACCTAATTATATTTCCTTTGAAAATTTCTATTCTACACAATTCAGTTTCCTGTATGTTAGTGGTAATTCAGGTTGGATCTATACTTTGAAAAAAAATCAGTGGACCAGTGAAAAATTTAGCCAAGTATCACATAGCCAAAATAAATTGTCTTTTTTTAACCCTGAGTAAATGTGAATGTTAATTTTTATATAATTTTTAGAATTTATAAAATATAGGTATTTGATCAGTTCCATTGAAAGGAAAAACAATCAGTTCGATACTAAGATAAACTCTGGTACTAATTATGTAATGCTAATTAAGTGGATTAAAATTTAATTACTGTTAAAAATATAAAAAGAATCCCTAAAACCTAAGACACATTGTAAGTTTAAAAAAAGAGAAATGATGCAATAAAATAATCCTCCAAATAAAAGATTTATGCACAGCAAAACCAACTGCTTGACTCTGTATAATTCATTTATTTATCCTTTCAACAGATACTGTTTGATTCCCTTACAGTAAATAGAAAAAAGTCTGTGTCTTTAAACAGCTTAAATTTTACTGGGAAAAATAGTTCTTACAAGAAAAGAAATAAGCAAGATAAATTAAGATTGTAATAATTCCTTGAAGGAAATAAACAGCTAAGATGGAGCATTAGTTAAGGCAGCCACTTTGGGTGGGCTGCTTAGGAAAGCCCTTTCAGAAGAGTTGATTTTTGAGCTAAAGGATCGGAAAAAATGCTCTGTGAGTATCGGGGGGGACACATGTTCTAGGCAGAGAGAACAAATGTGAAGGCTGGAAATAGTGAGTGAGGACTTGGTATGAGAAAATATTGGGAGAGAAGGGTAAGATTACTCAGGGCACAATAGGCCATAGCCAAGACTGGATTTTTTGGAAGAGCCACTGAAAATTTTAAAGAGGAGAGATAAAATCTGATCTATGGTTTTAAAACATCTGACTGTTGTATGAATTATAGTTAGTAGGGAGGCAAATGGAGAGGCTAGGAGACCAAGATACTATAGTAACATGGAAGTGAGGCAGTGGGACCATAGACCCTGAGGAAGGCAGTGGAGGTGGAAAGGAGTTGAGACAGAGTAGCCATCTCCTGATGAAGGAGAGCAAGGAACCCAGGATGAGCATCACCCCTAGGATACTCACTTATCACTAAAGAGGAAAACAAAAATTAACAGAGCACAAACCTTAATGAAGAAGTAATCAAACTAAAGAGGCGTGAACTACTTATATTAAGTCATTTATGTATTTCCATCCTACAACTGAGGAGTAGGACTCTCACACCTAACTAAGGAATTGCAGAGATTCAGTCTACCTGGACTACTTGTCTAAGCTCTGCCCAAGACCTTCTAATGAAAAAGGTCCAGCTATGGATTGTTTCTCCCAAGTTGGATCTGCATCTTATTTCTCTGTTTCCAACACACAGTATAGTACCTCTAGGAGCAGAGTAAGCCAAAGTTGGTCAAATGTAACATCAGTTTCTCCTCTTAGTTTTTTTCAGCAGATGTGAAGGGCCTATTATGTGTAGGGACTCTTTTATATTCTTTACATAAATTATTCTATTAGTTCATACAGAAACTCTGTTAGGCTATAATTATTGTTGTTGTTAAGAATGCCCCCTTTTTACAGACAAAGAAACTAAGGTTGGTTAGGAGATGTTAACCATCTTGATGTGTATCCCAGTTAGTGAGGCAGAATTAGAATCCCAACCTATGTCTGTTGTGTTTTAAAACTTCTGCTTTTTCATAACATTGTGCTGCCTTACTGATCAGAAATCAAATTGATAAATCATTTAGGGCTGTATGTTTTTTGGCTCTTTCTAGCAGGTCTTCAATTAGTGAAAAGTGAGATTAGTGAAAAATGGTGACAGAGAAATATAAAGGCATTAAGGAGACATATTCATTTCTCCCTGATAAATAAATTAATAAAGGTACAGTGTGTCCTAAATAAATAACTCTGCCAACCGATAGGAGGAAGGTCTCCAACAGGCCGTGAGAATATCAGATTATTCAGGACAGAGCAAATCAGGTGACAGATGAAAGGCATATTGTGTGTTATACTAACACACTTGCAAAGCACCACACTATGTATAGAAAGGTCAAAAATGATGGACCAAAGCCAAGATTGTTGGAAGGTTTGATTTTAGGGTCTTGAGAAGGGGAGGAGAAAACAAATGTGAGCGCAAGAGTAATATCCATGTTGGTTTTCTCAATCACCTTTGATGCTTGTAAACTAGAGTCCTGGGATGGCCCCATCCCACCCCCAAGACCTTCTGGAGAATGGGAACTGCCTATTTAACAAACGTTCCCAGGTAATTTGGGTACCAAGTAGGTAATGGACCACATCTTGGGAGAATACTGATTTAGTCCACTCTGTTTAATTTACAAAGCATTATGAGACTCATCAAGGAAAATGGTTATCCAAAGTTGTAGCACTCCTTTTTTTTTGTTAGAGCTTAAGCTAAATCAGTCTCCTAGAGGCCCAGTGCTGTCTTCTTTGAGACTTAGATTTAATTTTTCCAGCTCAGTCATGGACCAGCTAACAGCATGTATCACTGATATTTCTCTTCTAGAATCACAACCACAGCTGCCTGCATGATGGACCTGAGGCGGTACCCACTGGATGAACAAAACTGCACCTTGGAAATTGAAAGCTGTAAGTTTTTCTGACAATCCAGCTAGACTGAACTTGGCTTTAAGGCTCTCCTTGGGCAAAGGTCTCCTACCCTGGTTCACATCCAGACCACAAGTCCTGCAAAGGTTGTGCTAACGTGCCAAATTTAGTGGAGGGACGTGCTCACAGTGTCTTCCCTCAGTCATGCTGCCACCCTCTCAGTGTCATCCCTAAGTCCCTGGGAGGGTTGTGTAGGGAAGCAGTAATCTAGCAATAAAAGGAAGATACTAAGAGTCTGGAAGGAGACCAAGGGCTATTTCAGGAATTTATTATATTGAATTGGTGCACATAGCTGCAACAGGCTTGGAAAAATAGGTGGAGATGGCGGCATGACACGAGATGTCCTTATTGCCTTTGCCTTTCACAAATGTTATCTCTGCAATTAATTGCAGAGTAAAAGTGGCCTCTGGATTAGTTAAAACATTCATAGAGTGTGGATTGGTGGAATGTTTTTTATTTCGAGGGACTGTTTTCATTGTTTCAAATTTATTTTATATTCTTGCTGAAGGCCATATGATGAGCAAGATTGGTGGATGTGTGTTTTTATTCTCCTTCCTGTGCTGACCTGTTTTACAATGTTGGTGCTTTTCTAGGCCGCAGTTTCAGCATCCTTCTTGACGATTCAGTCACCTACCCTGTTGAGTGGGCTAAAGCGTTTATTTCATAACCCATTTCCATTTCAGAGGTCACACAGAGAGGTCGTTTGAGGTGGAGTAGGATTTCAAATCTTTTTTCTCTCTCAATTCTTTGCAATGTTTTCCTATTTAATCCTATCAAACAATTGAAAGCTGATGATTTTATATCCAGCATTCTAGATAATGACTAGCTTGACTGCTTTGTGGATACTCTCAGTCTTTGGGAGGAACTCTAGCCTTGGCGAGCCATGAAACTCTAAATCACTGCTCTGAGCAGAAATACTGCATATATGACACATTGCTGGTATTTTTGCCCATTTCAAAAAATAGCTTCGAGGGATAATTAAATTTACATGCACTTTTTGAAGAACCTGATTGCATACTTGTATTTCCAAATCATCATTATTTTCACATTAGATCTTTGCTATAAAGAACTATTTAATGAAATTGGTCCCAGGGATTTTGATGATTATTTTTATGTAGATACCTCTCGGATAACTTTGCATTTTTGTAACTCACGACACAGTTTAGAGAATAATGTTCTTCAAAGTTCAAATTCTTTGGTTGTTTCAAATCGCTGATGTAAGGATATTTTGAAAAAAGTATGTTGCTGTGTACTACTAATGAATTTTTGTGGTAAGAGCATTTTTTTGTGGTAGAATTTGACTGGAATTTTAAATAATCATAATTTTACATGGTTAAAGCACCTGCACTGATGTTATGTCACTTGCGCCTTTCACAACCCTCATAGTAGTAAACAAGGCCTTTTTATTTTGAAGAACCGATGATGCCTAAGGACACAGGCAGCATCCAAGTGTTCCATGTAATTAAAATATAATTCTGACATGAATATTTTTTTGACATAAATATTTAAAAATTAACATGATAACTCCTGGACTTCCCTGGTGGCGCAGTGGTTAAGAATCTGCCTGCCAATGCAGGAGACACGGGTTGGAGCCCTGGTCCAGAAGATCCCACATGCCGTGGGGCAACTAAGCCCATGTGCCACAACTACTGAAACCCACGTGTCACAACTACTGAAGCCCACGCACCTAGAGCCCATGCTCTGCAACAAGAGAAGCCGTCGCAATGAGAAGCCTGTGCACAGCAACAAAGAGTAGCCCCCGCTTACCACAACTAGAGAAAGCCCTCGCGCAGCAACGAAGACCCAACGTAACCAAAAATAAATAAATTAATTAATTAATTTTAAAAAAAAACATGATAACTCCTTAGACTTTTAGAAAGTTTAAGTTTTACAAAGGGGCTTTTACATATCTCATTTCAGTTCACAATTATCGTGGTAAATGATATAGATTTTTCCAGCTTTTTTGAGATATAATTGACATATGTCATTGTGTGAGTTTAAGATGTACAGTGTGATGATTTGTTATGTATATGTATTGCAAAATGATTACCACAATATGGTTAGTTAACACATTCATCACTTCACATAGTTACCTTGTGTGTGTGTGTGTGTGTGTGTTTGTGTATGTTAAGAACTTCTAAGATTTACTCTATTAGAAACTTTAAGTATATTGTACAGTATTTTTAACTATAGTTACCATTCTGTAGATTAGATACTCAGATCTTATTCACCTTATAACTGAAAGCTTGTACCCTTTAACTGTTTCTATGAGTTCAGTATTTTATATTATATAAATAAGATCATACAGAACTGGTCTTCCTCTCTCTGACTTATTTCACTTAACCTGATGCCCTCATGGTTCATCCATGTTGTCACAAGTGGCAAGATTTCCTTTTTATAGAAGAATAATATTCCATTCTGTGTGTGTGTGTGTGTGTGTGTGTGTATCACATCTTCTTTATCCATTCATCCATCAACAGACACTTAGGTTGCCTCTACGTCTTGCCTATTATAAAGAATGCTGCATCAGTTAATCTATGACAAAAGAGGCAAGACTACACAATGGTGGAAAGACAGTCTCTTCAAATGGTGCTGGGAAAACTGGACAGCTACATGTAAAAAAATGAAATTAGATCACTCTTTTACACAAAAATGAGCTCAAAATAGGTTAAAGACCTAAATGTGAGACTGGACACTATAAAACTCCTAGAGGAAAACATAGGCAGAATACTCTCTGACATAAACCGCAGCAATATCTTTTTCAATCCATCGCCCAGAATAATGGAAATAAAAACAAAAATAAACAAATGAGACCTAATTAAACTCAAAACTTTTTGAACAGCAAAGGCAACCATAAACAAAAAAAAAAGACAACCCACAGATTGGGAGAAAATATTTGCAAATGGTGTAACCGACAAGGGATTAGTCTCCAAAATTTACCAACAGCTCATGAGGCTTAATATTGTCAAAACAAACAACCCAATCAAAAAATGGGCAGAAGACCTAAATAGACATTTCTCAAAGAAGACATACAGATGGGCAAGAGACACATGAAAAGATGTTTAACATCGCTAATTATTAGAGAAATGCAAGTCAAAACTACAATGAGATATCACCTCACACCAGTCAAAACAGCTATCACGAAAAAATCTGTAAACAATAAATGCTGGAGAGGGTGTGGAGAGAAGGGAACCTTCCTACACTGTTGGTGGGAATGTAAATTGGTACAGCCACTATGGAGAACAGTATGGCGGTTCCTCAAAAAACTAAAAATAGAGCTACCATATGATCCAGAAATCCCACTCCTGGGCATATATCCAGAGAAAACCATAATTCGAAAAGATATATGCACCCCAATGTTCATTCCAGCCCTATTTACAATAGCCAGGACATGGAAGCAACCTAAATGTCCATCAACAGAGGAGTGGATAAAGAAGATGTGGTACATATATACAATGGGATATTACGCAGCCATATAAAAGAACAAAATAATGCCATTTGCAGCAACATGGATGGACCTAGAGATTGCCATAGGAGTGAAGTAAGTCAGACACACAAAGACAAATATCATATGATATCACTTATATGTGGAATCTACAAAGAGTGTACAAATGAATTTATCTACCAAACAGAAATAGTGTTACAGATGTAGAAAACAAACTTATGGCTATCATGGGGTAAGGAGGAGGGATAAATTGGGAGATTGGGATTGACATATACACACTACTATATGTAAAATAGATAACTGACATTAGATAACTAATAAGGACCTACTGTAGAGCACAGGGAACTGTACTTAATACTGTGTAATGGCCTATATGGGAAAAGTATCTAGAAAAGAGTGGATATATGTATATGTACAACTGATTATCTTTGCTCTACACTGGAAACTAACATAACATTGTAAATCAACTATACTCCAATAAAAATTCTTTAAAAATTAAAAAAAATAAAAATATTTATACAATTCATTTAAAATAATAATGATCCTATTACATGTTAATATAAATAATATTATTATGAATAATAATGATACTTTACAAAACAGAAAGTATTATTGAGAAGAGTGGCACTGTTTTATATTTTTGTAAATCTCCTTAAAAAACTAAAAATAGAGCTACCATATGACCCTGCAATCCCACTCCTGGGCATGTATCTGGAGAACAACATGGTCCGAAAGGATGCATGCACCACCCCAGTGTTCATTGCAGCACTGTTTACAATAGCCAAGACATGGAAGCCACCTAAATGTCCATCGACAGAGGAATGACTAAAGAAGATGTGGTACATGTATACAATGGAATATAACTCAGCCATTAAAAAGAATGAAATAATGCCATTTGCAGCAACATGGACGGACTTAGAGATTGTCATACTGATTGAAGTAAGTCAGAGAAAGAGAAATATTGTATGATATCCATTATATATGGAATCTAAAAAAAAAAAATGATACAAATGAACTTATTTACAAAACAGAAACAGACTCACAGACTTAGAGAATGAACTTACGATTACCGGGCGGAAGGGTGGGAGGAAGGGATAGTTAGGGAGTTTGGGATGGACATGAACACACTGCTATATTCAAAATGGATAACAAACCAGGGCCTACTGTATAGCACAGGGAACTCTGCTCAATGTCATGTGGCAGCCTGGATGGGAGGGGAGTTTGGGGGAGAATGGATACATGTATATGTATGGCTGAGTCACTTTGCTGTGCACCTGAAACTGTCACAACGTTGTTCATTGGCTGTACTCCAATATAAAATAAAAAGTTAAAAAAAAAAAGAATGTTGCAGTGAACATGGTTGTACAGGAACTTCTTAGTGCTAGTGATTTAATTTCTTTTGGATATGTACCCAGAAGCAGGATTGGTGGATCATATGGTAGTTCTGGGTTTAATTTTTTGAGAAACTTCCATACTGTTTTCCATAGTGACTATACTAATTTACATTCTTATCATCAGTGTACAAGATTCCCTGTTTTTCACATCCTAGCTAGCAAGCACTTATCTCTTGTCTTTTTTATGATAGCCATTCTAACAGGTGTGAGGTGGTTGTTCATTGTGGTTTTGATTTGCATTTCCCTGATGCAAATTCTTTTGCATGTGGTTATCCAGTTTTCCCAACACCATTCATTGAATGAGACTATCGTTTCTCCATTGAGCGTTCTTGACTCCCTTGTCAAATAGTAGTTGGCCATATATGTGAGGCCAAAACCCATACTGTTTTGATTACTGTAGTTTTGTAGTATAGTTTAAAATCAGGAGCGTGATACCTCCAGCTTTATTATTCTTGTTTCAGATTGCTTTAGCTATTCAGGATCTTTTGTTCCATACAAATTTTAGGATTGTTTGTTCCATTTCTGTAAAAGCTGCCATTGGAATTTTGGTAAGTATTGCATTGAATCTATAGATGGCTTTGGGTGGTAGATATTTTAACAATATTAATTCTTCTGATTCATGAACATGGGATATCTTTCCATTTATTTGCATCTTCTTTAGTTTCTTTCATCAATGTCTTATAGATTTCATTGTACAGATCTTTAACCTCCTTGATCAAGCATTCCTTATCTCTAAGTATTGTATTGTTTTTGGTGCTCCTGTGAAGAGGATTGTTTTCTTAATTTCATTTTCAGATAGTTTATTGTTAGTGTATAAAATTACAACTGATTTTTATATGTTAATTTTGTATACTGCAACTTTATTAGTTTGTTCTAGCAGCTTTTTGGCAGTCTTTAGGGTTTTCTATATGCAAGATCATATCACCTGCCAACAGAGACAGTTTTACTTCTTTCTTTCTAATTTGGATATCTTTTATTTCTTTTGTTCTTGCTTGATTGCTATGGCTAGGACTTTTAGTACTGTGTTGAATAGGAGTTGTGAGTGGGCCCCCTTATTTCTGATCTGAGAGGAAAAGCTTTCAGCCTCTCATCATTGAGTATGATATGAGCTGTGGGCTTGTTATATAATGGCCTTTATTATGTTGAGGTACATTCCTTCTAACCTAATTTGTCAAGGATTTTTATCATGAAAAAGTGTTGATTTTTTCAAATGCTTTTCTGCATCTATTGAGTTAATTGTATTATTTTTACCTTTCATTTTGATTTGCATATGCTGAATCATCCTTGCATCCCAGAGCTGAATCCCACTTGCTCATGGTGTATGATTTTTCCAATGTGCTGTTGAATTTGGTTTGCTAGTATTTTGTTGAGCATTTTTGCATCTATATGTATCAAGGATATTAGCATGTAGTTTTCTTTTCTTGCAGTATCCTTATCTGACTTTGGTGTCAGGGTAATCCTGGCCTTGTAAAGTGAGTTTGGGAGCCTTCCTTTCTCTTTAATTTTTTTTGAATAGTTTAAGAATAATTGGCATTAATTCTTCTTTGAATGCTTGGTAAAATTCAGCAGTGAAAACATTTGGTTCTGGTCTTTTCTTTGTTGGGAAGTTTTTCATTACTGATTAAATCTTTTTACCTATCTCTTACTTATAATTGGTTTGTTCATATTTTCTTTTTCTTCATGACTCAGTCTTAGTAAATTGTATGTTTCTAGTAATTTATCCATTTCTTCTAGATTGTTTAATTTATTGGTGTACAACTGTTCCTAGTAGTCTCATGACCCTTTGTATTTCTGTGGTATCAGCTGGAATGGAATGTCTCCTCTTCCATTAATAATTCTATTTATTTTTGCCCTTTTTTTTTCTTGTTTAGTGTAGCTAAAGGTTTGTCAGTTTTATCTTTTCAAATACCCAACTCTTAATCTTCTTAATCTTCTATGATTGTTTTATTTTCATTGGTATCCTGTTTTCTATTTTATTTATTTCTGATCTAATCTTTATAATTTCCTCTTTCTGCCAACTTTGGGCCTAGTTTTTTCTTCTTTTCCTAGTTCCTCAAGGTATAATGTTAGGTTGTTTATTTGAGAACTTTATGTTTTTCTTGATACGTGAGTTTATAGCTATGAACGTTCCTCTTGGAACTGTTTTTGTTGCATCCCATAAGTTTTGTTATGTTGTGTTTCTGTTTCATTTGTCTCAAAAAATTTTTTTTCACTTTTGATTTATTCTTTTATCCATTGATTGTTCGGGATTATGTTGTTTTATTTCACGTATGTGTGTGTTTTCCAGCTTTCCTCCTGTTATTGATTTCCAGTTTCATACCATTGTGGCAGGAAAAGATACTTGATATAATTTCTATCTTCTTGAATTTTTTGAGACTTCTTTTGTGACCTAGCATATAATATATACTAGAAAATGTTCTGTGCATGCTTGAGAAGAATGTATATTCTGTTGCTGTCAGGTGGAATGTTCTGTATGTCTCTTAGGTC
Organism: Balaenoptera physalus; assembly: GCF_965194825.1. Classification (NCBI taxonomy): domain Eukaryota; kingdom Metazoa; phylum Chordata; class Mammalia; order Artiodactyla; family Balaenopteridae; genus Balaenoptera; species Balaenoptera physalus. The sequence continues at coordinate 36,514,387 of NC_138890.1, forward strand.
CATTTGTTCTACAGTATTGTTCAAATCTACTGTTTCCTTATTGATTCTTAGTCTGGATGCTCTAACCATTGTTAAGAGTGGAGTATTAAAGTCCCCAACTATTATTGTATTCCTGTTTATTTCTCCTTTTAGTTCTATCAGTATTTGCTTTATATATTAAGGTGCTCTAATGTTGCATATATATTTACAATTGTTATATCTTGATAAATTGACCCCTTTATCATTATATAATGACCTTCTTTGTCTCCTGTGGGCATTTTAGTTTAAAATCTATAAGGTAGGTATTAATATTTCTGTCTTTACAGCTAGAGAAACAGACTCAAAGAAGTAAAGTGATTTGCCCCAGATTATGCAGCTACTGATTGGCACAATTTCTGTATACTGATATGGTAATTGTTAGCTGATTTATCTTAGTAAAGCCCCTGATTTTGTAGGGACCAGATTAACAGGAAGATCTGTATTCTAAAAATTGAACAAATAGCCTTTCCTTATGAAAAATTGGAGTTTATTCATGTTTAGTCAGACAGTGAATCATTGTTATAGAGAATAAAACATGGTGTTATATTAGTAACATACGTGATATTATTATAAATACATAGTTAACTAATCATATTGAAATAAGTTTAGGATCCTATCCCTTAAACAACTAGCTTTGAAGTTGATGCCTGACATTTCACCTTATTTATCATTTCTTTCTGTTAAGCAAACTCTAGGCATTCATCCATTCTCCTGCTCCCTCTCCCCTCCCCCCTTCTCCTTACTTCCTTCTTCTCTTCCCTCCTTCCCCTCTTTATTTCCCTTCCTACCTCTCTCAAATGCAAATGAACCTAATAGTTGCATTAGTAAATCACTATCATCTTGTCTCCATATCGACAATTAATATATTGGTTCCATTCCACGATAATATAACTTGATTCTGGGAAGCTTAGAGTAGGAGAATATTAGGATTGAGTTTATTGTTAATTCATTCATGCTTTCATTCATTCAAGAGTTTATTTATTCATTAAATATTAATTGAGCACTAATTATATACTATGTATTGTAATGAACTCTAGAGACATAATGGTGAACAAAAAAAGACAGTATCTCTGCCCTCCTTTATTATAATGAGGAAGGTAGATATTATTTAAATAAACACATATATGAATGTAAAAATTGCATTAGTGAAAAGTGCTACCAAGATGAAATATTTAGTTCTTTAAGATCTTAAAGGAAGATTAGAGCAAGCCTTGAAATAGTGCTGAGGAATCTAGAAGGCCAGTAGGGACTATGCTTACTTTATAACTTTTCTTAAATTTAGAGGGATGGAGAAGCTCTGTAGAATTAATGGGATTTGCTGAACTAAATGGGCCCTGATAATATTTACCACCATGTAGGCAACGAAACCTAATTGCCAAAATAAAAAGGAGAAATCCATCTCCAGGTGTTTCCAATCTTTTCACTTAGAGCTAGTTCTCCTTACTTTACACCTACATGATTCTGTTACCTGTGTGGTCAGCTACATCATACTTTATCCACATAATTTATATGTATATGTCTATATGTTTCTCTGAATCTTTCAGTCAGTTTGGAAAAGGTATACTGGAATACTCACCTATATTTCTAGGGAAATGTCACCCTAAAAGCGCCAAATGATGACAAAGTTACAGGCTAGCCTATATAAATAAATTTCTTTTGAACTTTGCTGTTTAGGAATAAGATGAATTCTAATAAAGAAACAATAAATTGTCCCAGGTGTGCTGGTGCTTTGGAGAGTATGATGCTGCCAAATATAATTTAAGAGTATTAGGACAAGTCAAAGACTTATCTCTTTTTAAAAATGTATACAGTTCAAATTATGTTACAGAGACACAACATTCCATTATACTACAAGGCCACTTAGTATGTTTTGTTCGGGAATGAAAAGTACTGGAAAAAGGGTGAGGGAAGTATTACATATCTTTAAAAGGGGAATAGTTAGGGGGCTCCTGTGTTGTATGCTGAGCCAGTTCAGCTTCTCAATACCAGTATCAGCTACATGGTCCCTCTCCCCTCCTCAGAAGGGTAAGGCTGTCTTATACAGTCTTCATCCCCATATCCAAGTCCTCCAGTTGGGACATGTGAACTGCTTGTCTGAAAGGAAGTATGGAATCTTCTCAACTGGATCCATTGACAGTCTGCTCACATTACCAAAACGCAAAGGTTCCTTTTTTTCTCATTTATTTGTGTGTTTTTATTTCAGCCTGTCTCTGGGTGATTTGGACTGGACAGTGTCAGCATCCCAGAGAATAAGATTAGTGCTCTGTTTCTCAGTGGTGTTGATTTTTTGGTCAGTCTCAGCCTTAGTGCGATACACAGTGAATTAGACAGTGTAGAAATTTCTCAGCAGCTCTTTCATAGACCGCTTCACAGGACTATGCCAAGTGTTTACTGAGACAGCCAGTCAGGCAGATTTACAGTCTAATACCTACTCAGCCATTTAGGATCTTTTTTTAAGATCCTAAAAGATCTCCTTTTAGGATCTTAAAAAAAAATTCTACTACTGCCCTTTGTGACAGCATCAGAAACCAGTTCTTGCTGGCCTCTCCTAGTCACTGACTACCAGAATGACATGGAGAACGTCACCCTACTTAGCTGAGCCTTGGTTTCCTCATAGATAAAATGGGGATAATAATATCTACCACCTGAAGTTATTATGAGGATTAAAAAACTAATATAGATAAAGAATGTAGCACTTTGCTTGGTACATGGTAGACATCTAAATAAACAGTAACTCCAGTAATTAATAATTATTTTTATAACATTAATTTTTGATTATTATATATAAAAAGTCCCACACTGCCACAGATTTGCCCTAATTTTGAGATCTAGTAAATCCAGCCAAGAAGAGACCCAAAGCACAGCATTGCTCTTGTCAACCTTTGTAGATCTTCATCTGACCCTTGATTTTATTTTCCAAGCAAATTTCTTTGTCTGTAGGGCTATCTACTTCCTCATAGATTGTCTCAGCCAGCTGTGCCTACAGTATAAAGTGCAAATTAATTTCTTTTACTTCTTCCAAAAGGAAAAGAATTAGTAACTAGCTTCAAAGTCCAAAGAGGGAGATTTAATAGTTCTTCGACATCTGTACTTAGATGAAGTGAAAGGATAATTCATTTTTAAATATAATCCATTTATGGTTTTGTTAACATTTAAGCAGGTCCAGAGAAGACAGTCATCACCTGCTCACCGTCTAAAGCCTCTGTGGTCAAATATGAAAAGGTCCCTGTGAGGGTGTTGGAACAGGCATCTCTTCTTCCTAGCGATATTCACCATGCTTTAGGAAGCAGAAAATATAAATGTGCTTGTTGTCATCTTATTAAATTCCAATTGAATGTCATATAAAAACATCTTCCTATTAGGATATTGATGGAATAAAAACTCTCTTTTCTTTTCAACTGATTCATTCTAAATAATCCTTATTAAAGAAGTCAATATAGATGGATACATTTAAGCAGCTTGGATAGTGAAGCCAAATTTACTATGGCACAGGGTGAATGTATTATTTTAAGCTGGTTTTGATCCTTTTATTTATTTTTTTAATATTTTAATTTTATTGGAGTATAGTTGATTTACAACACTGTGTTAGTTTCAGGTGTACAGCAAAATGATTCAGTTATACATATACATATATTCATTCTTTTTTAGATTCTTTTCTCATATAGGTTATCACAGAATATTGAGTAGAGTTCCCTGTGCTAGATGGTAGGTCTTTGTTGGTTATCTGTCTTATATATAATAGTGTGTGTATGTTCATCCCAAGCTCCTGATTTATCCCTCACCCCCACGTTTCCCCTCTGGTAACCATAAGTTTGTTTTCGATATCTGTAAGTCTGTTTTGTAAATAAGTTCATTTGTATCTTTTTTAAAAAATTAGATTCCTCATATAAGTGATATCATATGATATTTGTCTTTCTGTCTGACTTAGTTCACTTAGTATGATAGTCTCCAAGTTCATCCATGTTACTGCAAATGATATTATTTCATTCTTTTTTATGGCTGAGTAATATTCCATTGTATATATGTACCACATCTTCTTTATCCATTCCTCTGTCGATGGACATTTAGGTTGCTTCCATATCTTGGCTATTGTAAATAGTGCTGCAGTGAACATTGGGGTGCATGTATCCTTTTGGATTATGGTTTTCTCTGCATATACGGAGGGTGAATATTTTGGATCCAGGTTATGCTATGTGCTGGTCAATATTTCAGTAGATATACATACAGAATTTTAAGAACTTAGAACACAAAAAGAGAGCATTGTGTTTATCCACTCCCAAAGTGAAAATTAGTGACACTTTATAGTATGTCAGTAGGTTAAAAATACCTTTTGCAGAGGAAGTGGTGATCAGATAGGGTTTTGAGCTCGTGGGGGATGGTGGATGAGAAGACATTCACTGAATACAGATGCCGTCTGGTATGGGTTCCTCCAGTTCACAAAACAGGTCACTTAGCTTCTTCAAGCTGTGGTTTCTCATCTGTACAATATTTTGATACCTTGTAGGTAATGAGATAATCAAGACAGAGATCTTTGTGCAATGCTTGGTACTGATATTTCCATCAGTAGCAGCTGTTCTCATTATAGCATGATTATTATCATTATTAAATTATACCTGGAATATTGTGCTCGGTTAGAGGCACAACATTTTTTTTTTAAATTATTTATTTATTTAATTAATTTATTTTTGGCTGCATTGGGTCTGTGTTGTTGCGCGTGGGCTTTCTCTAGTTGCGGCGATTGGGAGCTACTCTACTCATTGCGGTGCGCAGGCTTCTCATTGCGCTGGCTTCTCTTGTTGCGGAGCACGGGCTCTAGGCGTGCAGGCTTCAGTAGTTGTGGCACGCGGGCTCAGTAGTTGTGGCTCACGGGCTCTAGAGCTCAGGCTCAGTAGTTGTGGTGCACGGGCTTAGTTGCTCCGCGGCATGTGGGCTCTTCCCGGACCAGGGCTCGAACCCGTGTCCCCTGCATTGGCAGGCGGATTTTACCCACTGCGCCACCAGGGAAGCCCGAGGCACAACATTTTTAAAAGGGATATTTAGCAATCAGAAAACTAAAATATGAGTGACACATAAACCACAGAGTATGAAGAGCCAGTAGAAGAAAGTAGAGGAGGGGCATATTTCCCTCGAGGAAGGGAAGCTAGGAGAGGGAGGATGGCAGTGTTTAAACAGGATAGCTATTTTCAAATCACTACAGACTTTCCTCTTAAAAGAGCAGACTGTGTCTGCCCTAAGGGCAAAACTAGATTAATGGTAAAAGACACCAAAAGGCAATTTTTTACTGAAATATATTAAAAAAAAAAAAAAGAAGGAAAGAAAGAAAAGTTCGTAGCAGTTGCAGCTGGTAAAAAAAATCCAGTAGGTTGCTGTGTGCTGTAAAACCATTTTCTAGGAAAGAAGAAATTTTTGCATTGGGCAAGTGGTGGGATTATATAATATCTAGGGAGCTCTGGGTTGATGTTTACTCAGCATCAGCAAAAACATGTAGGACTTTAGTTAAAGGACATTTAGGAAATCACTGGTTTACGTGAGGATGCAGCTCCCATATGCATATACCTCTGGGAGCAGTGCTATTTAGGAAAGATGAAAATCAGATCCCTGGTAAGATTTTAAGTAGAATGGTGTGTGCGTTTTGCTGATAGTCTGTTGCCATGTTGTTGGCATTCTTCCTTTTCTTAGGTTTTCCTCACAGGAATACATTTTGCAGTTGCGTCTGTGAGGAATAAATCTAAGACCCCCACATTTTCCCATCTTTCTAAATAACCTTAGAACCCCCTTGAGGTTTTTGATCAGTCTCCTTAATGCTTTAAGAAGTATCAGAACAGACGAAAATGTATGTGTGCATGTGTCTGTGTCTGTGGGGGGGTGGTGGTAAATAATGAAGCTACCAGATATTTCAGGTGATCCTCATACTGTTTCAAATAAGAAAAATATTCTAGTGACATTCAAGTGAGGCTTCGACATAATTATTTATCAAGGGGAAAACAAATGCATTGCAAACGCTCCATGGTGTCATGGTATACAAATTTAATTTGAGCCACTGACCTGTTTTGATATTTTCTTGAAGTTTATCTAGTACTGTGGAAGTAGGAGGTTTGTCTTCCATTCCTTGTAGTGTGGAGATACCTGGTTAGATGTGATCTTCGTTTAACAATTATTAGTCCCATGTGACCATAGACAAGTACTGGGATGTGTGTTTAGAATATCTGGCACCTCATGCAGATATTATTTGTGACCTTCGTGTATATCGGGGACTTTGACTTCTGCCCTTTCAATTCTTCCACCGTTAGAAAGTAGAGTAGTGCCTTTGATATACAGGGTGCACCTTTTTTTCAAATTTATTTTATTGAAGTATAGTTGATTTACAGTGTTGTATTAATTTCTGCTCTGTAGCAAAGTGATTCAGTTATACGTATATATATATTCTTTTTCATATTCTTTTCTATTATGGTTTATTACAGGATATTGAATATAGCTCCCCATACTATACAGTAGGACCTTGTTGTTTATCCATTCTATGTATAATAGTTTGCCTCTGCTAATCCCAAACTCTGAATCCATCCCTCCCCCACCCCTCCCCCCTTGGCAACCACAGGTCTGTTCTCTCTGTCTGTGAATCTGTTTCTGTTTCATACATAAGTTCATTTGTGTTATACTTTAGATTCCATATATAAGTGGTGATATCCTATGGTATTTGTCTTTCTCTGTCTGACTTACTTCATTCAGTATGATAATCTCTAGGTCCACCTATGTTGCTGCAAATGGCATTATTTCATTCTTCTTTATGGCTGAGTGATATTCCATTATATATATGTACCACATCTTCTTTATCCATTCATGTGTCAATACACATTTAGGTTGTATCCATGTCCTAGCTACTGTAAATAGTGCTGCTATGAACATAGGGGTGCGTGTATCCTTTTGAATTATAGTTTTTTCCAGTTATACGACCAGGAGTGGGATAGCTGGATCATATGGCAACTCTATCTTTAGTTTTTTTGGACCCTCCATACTGTTTTCCATAGTGGCTACACCAATTTACGTTCCCACCAACAGTGTAGGAGGGTTCCCTTTTCTCCACACTAAAGGGTGCATCTTGATGTTGAGTAAGAAAAATGAAAATAGTGAACTCTACAGTTTTTTTCCCCCAGAGTAAAAAGAAATTTTTTTTACATTTTTCATTTTCTGGAGTCTCTATTTTTTTCCTCCTGGGATCCCAGTAGGTCGATCTTGGATCCCCCATGGCTCTGAACTAAAATTCTTAGATATTTTTTCTTTCAACTTTGTAATTTTTTTTTATTCTAAAGAAATTATTACTAGTGAATGTTATATTTTGGCAATCATGTTTTCAATTTATAAGACCTCTTCCTTACGCTTTGACTACTAGTTTTCCATAGTCATTTGTTCTCTTTTGGAATGCTCTTTTTAATTTCATTGATATCAGTTTAAGCTGTTTTACAAGTTTGCTTCTGCTTTCTTCATCTACTTCCTTTTGTGATGATGTATGTTTGTTTATCTTGATCTTTCTTTTTCATGCTGATGGTTTCCCTTATACATCTGCTGATCTTGGTAATCTATTTATATTTGTAAATGAACAGCTAGTTTGATCAGCTCAGGTTACTGCGAGGGGTTTTCTGACCTGATGTGAGTTTCCCCAGCACTGTTATATGATTGTGTGCATAGCCAGCTTCTTCGCTGAGACGTGCGGGGCAAGAGGAGAACTGGGCATGCTGATCAGACAACGTCTCTCTCTTTGTTTTCTAACTTTTTATTTTATATTGGAGTATAGTTTATTAACAATGTTGTGTTAGTTTCAGGTGTACAACAAAGTGATTCAGTTATACATATACATGTATCTATTCTTTTTCAAATTCTTTTCCCAGTTAGGTTGTTACAGAATATTGAGCCGAGTTCCCTGTGCTACACGGTAAAGACGACCTCTCTCTTTCGTACGGTATGCTAGGACCTTTCACAGGTAACCAAGACTCATCTGAGACTTAAGCACTTTAGATTATTTCACTCTTTCACTCCTGGAAGGAACTGATGGTACTACCACCTAGCTTTTTTCCCCTCCATTTATAGAGGTGCCTATGGCTATCTGGGGCTCGGTTCTGGTCCTCTCTTCAGCCCCGTATCTAAACTAGGAATCCAGGCAGCCCCCACTTTGTGTAGGGAGCCTTCTTCCAACATTATCTTGAGTGCAGTCACCAGAGCCAGTTGTAGGAGAAAGATGAAGACTGGTCTAGTGGTTCCATGCGGTTCCCACTCTGGGTTTCCTAACTGAGTTTGCAAATTCTCCAGTACATAGTTTCTCACCCTTGCTGCACATGAAATCACCTGAGAAGTTTTTAAAAGTCCAAATGAATGGGCCACACCACAGACCTACTGAATCAGTCATTTTAAAAGCTCCCAGAGTGATGACAGTGAATAGCCGAAGTTGAGAAAGCGTGCTCTAGGGGCCTGGTTCTCAGACTCGAGTGGCATGAGAACCTCCTGGAGGGCTTGTTAAAACACAGAGTGTCGGGTCCCATCCCTGGGGCTTCTAAATTAGTAGGTCTGGGATGAGGCCTGAGAATTTGCATTTCTCACAATGCCTTGGTCACACTAATGCTGCAGGTTTGAGGACCACACTGTGAAGTCATGGCTCTAGTATGCTAGTGAGGAGATAGGCTCCCTCCTTTGCACGCCCCCATGTAAAACTTGTTTCTCCATTTGGTTTTCTTTATTTGTGTAACCTCACCTACATCCAAACTTCTGTACACTTTTCAAAATTACTGGCCCATTGATGGCATACTTTCCTATTTTGTAGGGCTGTTACGGATTTTAACTCTTCCTTCCTTTTATAGTTATTTAGGAGATTCAAGTAAGACAGGAAAGGTATATATGTCATCTTAAACTGGAACTCTCCTTTTTCATACACATATGTAATTTTTAACTGCCTATACAATTTTCAACCTCATTTTTAAGATTTAAAAGCATATCACAAATACCTTATTTTCTGAGATATTCTCTTATAATTTGTAGTGTCTATTATTGCTTATATGGCTGGACCATAATTTATTTAATCCGTTCTCTATTGTAGAACGTAATTCTACTAGTTGCTTTTTTTAATAATGTTGTAATTTGTGTATGATCAAAGCTATATTGTTAAATGCAATTATGATTATATATGCGTGTGTATAGATATATGGCTCTTCTATTCAATATAATATATAATGTTGTGTAAATCAATTAAAATTAAACTAAAACTTCAGTTCCACAGTCGGTCCAGGTGTGTAACATGTGCTCAGTAGCCATATGTTTATGCCACATTAGACAGTGAAAATATACAGAACATTTCCACCATCTCAGAAAAGTCTCATAACACTAATATATAAACAAATCCATAGAAGTTGAATAGCTACAACATAGAAAATATAAAATTTAAAGTTTCTTGATATGGTTTTATAGGAAATGTACCCATTTCAACTTTCAGGATGAGAGTTTTCTTCACACTTGGTTTACATTCATGGTGACATCTTGTGCAGCTTACAGGTTATATGGACTTTTTTCTAATGTAAACTGAAAGGACTAAAAGAAAAAAGAACTTAAAACTTAAGGAACATTAGAATTATTGTATACACTGTAGGTCAGCCTTTGAGCAAGTATGACAGCAATGCAGGGTATCTATTTTATAAGATGTCAATATCTGGCAAATGACTATTTTCTTCTCTTAAATACCATCAGTTGTAAGATTCACCATTACATTAATAAGAATAATAAAATTCTACATTGAATGTACTCATCTCTTGGTAGATATATCCTGATTTCAAAAATGCTGAAATATAAAAGGAACATGAAGCACATTAGAATTGAAGAAGTATAAGAAATTCCTTTTCTTAATTGCAAAGGAATCCATTATTTTATTATTCCTAAGTGGGCAAACCCCAAAGAAGCAAAATTCAGTGTTATCAAATTAGTATCTGCCAATCTCACTGGTGAAAATCTCCCTGCTTGGTTCATTTTCCTGAACACACCATTAGGCTCTTTCTGCCATGGTGTACAAAGTGAAGCAGTTTATTAAGTGTGTACGTTTACATAGTACCTGCTGGCCCAAAGGGTAGAGTGTGGGTAGACTATCTATATTACACTGGCAGTGATCAAGACTTCCACATGAATCAACAGGTACCTTTGGAATTTAGAGTTTTAAATACAGAGAATTTGGGGAGAAATATTTTAGCAGTAGACACAATGCCTTATTGGATTTTTGCTCTGTAACATTGAAAAGACATCAGTATAAATAATATGTGAAACCCCCGTCAATTGAACACTCTGGCTTCCATCCCTCACCTGTATTGAGCTGACTTGGTAATTAAATGAGCCCAGAGCCCAAGAGCTGCTCACCCCTCTGACCACATGGTAAGCACAGCTGTGAAGTTTAGGAATGTGCTGGCCCAAGCTCAGCTTGAAGCTCAACGAACAGCAAGGAGCAATTATAAGAAAACTGATTGTCATTATGGGTTCATAAAGGTGAAGCATTTTCTTAAAAACTAAATGATTCCTAAGTCCCTCAGGACCCTGAGTGTTGGATAATGCTCTGCTCAGAAACTCACACTGTATAATATTTACCTTTCTGAGCGTCATGGCCACCTTCTTTGATGGTTCTAATGCTCATTTATTTCTTGCTTTGAAATTGCCCATTAGAGCCAAAAATGCAGTTTCAGTGCATGCTGTATATTAAAAATTTTTCTATGGCAAATCTCCTGGAGGGAAGGTAGTGGGGGGGGATACAAACTTGTTCACTAGGTTTTCCTTTAGGCTCAAGAGAGGTGCCAACACTGCTGTCACCCTACAAAAACCGTCTCTTCTTGGCTGGGTCTCATTTTATACTTGATCCTGGTTAAATGAAAATGCCACATTTGCGGCTTTCTTAGCATTTTTAGTGAAGGCTAGAGAGCACTTTGTGAAACCTGATGTGAACCTAAGAAGCCAGAGGCGTAAATACACCCAAAGACCTTCCCTGAAGCATTTCCAGAAGACTCATGTTGTATTTGTTTGATAGTTGCAGCCCAGTGAATTGCAACTCAGACTGACTGTTCTCAGATCCTGAACCTGGCTTCCTATGTTAGCACTTGAAGATATGTTCCTTTCAGTAGGCTTTCAATACTGCACACCAAACACCTCTCTCTTTGTGATGGCCTCCAGAGCCTACCGTCTATCCCTGAACCATTTCCACTGTAGCTGCTACCATGATTATTATGTTTATTGTCTTCATGATCACCATCATCTGTAATAGTAACTACCATTTATTAAATGCTTACTTTGTGCCAGATATGGTACTGTGTCTATACAGACATGATGTCACCTAAATCTCGCATGTGGCAGCTACTAATGTTATTTCCTCTTTACAAATGAGGACATGATGTCTTGGGGAAGTTGTGTAACTTACAAAGGCCACACAGGTTAGCAGGTGAATGTCTGCTTGAAGAAAATAGGAGTTTGGGATTGACATGTACACACTGCTATATTTAAAATAGATAACCAACAAGGACCTACTATATAGCACAGGGGACTCTGCTCAGTGTTCTGTAATAACCTAAATGGGAAAAGAATCTTAAAAGGGATGAATATATGTATATGTATGAATACTATGTTTGAAGAATCCTCTACTTTATGAGACAGAACCCACCTCCCATAACAAAAGCTAAAAAAAGCCAGAAACTCATTCTCTAGTTTCCCTTGCAACTAGAAGGTGGGTGCAAGACCAAGACACTACCAGTTATATAACTTTGAATTGGAAACCCATGCAGTAAGAACCAGTGACTGTGGAGAAGTCCACCCTAAATAAAAGGAGGAGCCTTGGCAGTGGATGGGAAGAGGTACTCAAGGACACATGTCAAAGGTGTCCACAATGAGAACTGCACTACCTCTACCCATGGGGGTGGCAATGATAACTTCACTAAACAAGTCCTGCTATATAATTTTTGATATTTTTCTTGACTGCATAGCTTTCACCCTTGGGTCTCTGGTCTTCTATAAGCTGCTCATTATCAGTTTAATAAATGCCTTTCTATTTAATTTAACCCAAGTCAGTTTCTATTGCTTGCATCTAAGAACCTTGATTGCTACGCTTCTTGAAGCAAGGGTTATGTCTGTGTTATCTTTTATCTCCTAGATTGCTTTGCAGATGACCGGAAGTCAGGAGATTCTTCACTAATTTAATTCATTTATTTCACCAAAGTTTACTCTAGGTCCAGATCTTCCCAAAACAAAATAGTGGACTGCAAGATAGAAGAGGTGTGAGGGGGAGTGAGCAGTCTTGGCTCTTCAGCCTAACCATGCTTTACCTAAGCTCCAGAGAAGGCAGTCCGTGTACCTGTACCATTTTTGAATAGCCTCAAGACCTTTTTACTTGCTGTTCTCTTTCCCTAGAATACTTTTCCTCCCTTCCTTGTTTAGCTAACTCCTAGTCATGCTTCAGACCTAAAGTTAGAATTCATTTCTTAGCATATCCTTCTCTAATTTCCCTCTCTCAAAGCACCTGTCCCACTTCTTCATAGCAGTTGTTGCAATTGTGGTATTTATTTGTATTATTTTATAATCAATGTCTGCCTTTCTTTATTGACTGTAAACTCCGTGAGGTGAGCATTGTGTTTACTTATTTTTTTAATCATTCTGTCCAAAGTGCTGAGTACAAAGTATTGCAAGACCCAGAAGTATTTGTTGAATAACGGATGGGTGGGGTGGATGGCTAGATGAATGGTTACATGAATAAGGACAGCCAGTCCAAACCATGTTTGTTTATCACTTGCTACATTCAGGGAAATCTGTTCTGTTTTACCCTCAAACTTCGGCCATCACTACCTCCTCAAATTATGCAATAAATAAGAGGAAGGAAAAATGGGACTAGTGTGTTTCATTAAGCTAGAAACTTTCAGATTTTAAAGGATATCCTTTCATAAGGAAATTGAGTTCCAGCTATCAGGTGCCTCCTTCTCAGTCTTATTAAAAGAGAAGAATAAGTAGCTCTTTAGTGGGTGATCATATGGTTTTTATTTTTCTTCATTATGTTATTTTGTGGATTATATTAATTGATTTGAACAATAAGCTAACCTTGCACTTGTGGGATAAATATTACCTGATCATGATGCATTGTCATTTTTATGTTATTGATTGTGATATTCTAATATTTTGTTAAAGAATTTTGCTCCATAAGGGATACTGAACTATAATTTTGCATTTTTGGAAATGCCTTTGTCAGGATTTGGTATTAGAGTTATGCTGGCTTCAAAAATGACTGAGGCTGATGGCTCCCATTCTCCATTTTCTGAAAATGTTTGTATGCGCTTGGTGTTTTTTTCTTCCTTGAATGTTTGATAGAATTCACAAGTGAAGCTATCTGGGTCTGGAATTTCCCTTTGGGGAAGTTTTTGATAAATTTAATGTCTTAATAGATATAGGGCTAAACAGATTTTCTGTTTCTTCTTGTGTCATTTTTGGTAAGTTGCATTTCTCAATAAATGGTTCTATTTCTTCAAAGGTGTTGAATTTTGGCATAAAGTTGTTCATCATATTCTCTGATTATCCTTTTAATGTCCATACCATCTGTAGTGATAATCCGTTTTCCATTTTCGATATTGGTAATTTGTGTTCTCTCTTTAGTTGATCAGTTTTGCTAGAGGTTTGTCAATTTTGTTAGTATTTCTTTAAAAAAATCTTTTCCTCTGTTAGTTTTCTCTACTGTCTGTCTGTTTTGTATTTCATTGATTTATGGTCTTTATTACTTTCTTCCTATACTTCATTTATATTTACTTTACTCATCTTTTTCTAGATTTTTGTATATGAAACTTAGGCCCACTGATTAAAAACCTTTCTTCTATTCTGATATGAAACTTAAAGATACAAGCTTCTCTCTAAACTCTGCTTTGTTTGCTTTCCTAAAATGTTAATGTATTTTCATGGTCATTCTTTTCAAAATACATAGTTTCTCATGTTTCTTATGATTTCATCTTTATCTTATGAATTCTTTGGAATTGTGCTGTTTTACTTCTGATTAGTTGAAGTTTTCCTAGAGAGTATTATTAGTAATTTCTAATTAAATCCTGCTGTGGTCAGAAAATGTGTTTTTTATAATTTCTATCCTTTTAAAATTTATGGAGGCTTGTCTATCTTGGGTAAATATGCTGTGTGCATTTTAAGAGAATGTGTGTTCTACACCTGAAGGATGTACTGTTCTATATATGACAGTTACAACAAGATGGTTAATAGTATTTGTGACATACATATTGATAATTGTTATGTCTTCCTGATGAATTTTCTCTTTTATTATTAGGAAAGACTGCCTTCTATCTCTGGTAATATTCTTTGTCTCAAAGTGTAGTTTATTTGGTGTTAAAAGCATTATCATGCTTGCTTTTTACATGGTAAGTCTTTCTATCCACTTATTTTCAGTGTACCTTTGCCCTTGTATTTAAAGTCTGTCTCTCGTACATCTCACAGTATAGGACCTTACTTTTCGTATGTTTTGAAAATCTCTGCTTTTTAATTGGATGAAAATATTTAGACCAGAGATTGGCACACAATGACCTCTGGGCCAACTCCAGCCCATGGCTTTTTTGCATGGCATACCTACTGAAAATGCTTTTTACATTTTTAAAGATTTTTGAGAAGGAATGTATTGAGAAACTTTAGACCTGTGCTGTTACTTTTGGCTCCACTATTAGCTGGCACTAAAATTTGACCTCTTTTCATCCTTTCTTTCATTGGATACCCTATCAATGCAACATAAAATTGTACTTAATTTCTGGAAAATCACAGTACCTTGTGATTTCACATGGAGCTTTCGGGCAACTTTCATATTTTCATATTTTTCATATTTTTTTCATATATTTCATATTTTTTTAAATTAAAAAACGTCAGGTCTCGTGAAATTTTATCTTGTTTATTCTTTCCTTCTGTCAGTAATTTCTGCATCCTGATTTTCAAAAATAAAACAAGCAAACAAAAAAAGCTCTCTTCCAGAATTTTCCAGAATTGTTCCATTAACTAATTTTAT
Organism: Balaenoptera physalus; assembly: GCF_965194825.1. NCBI lineage: Eukaryota > Metazoa > Chordata > Mammalia > Artiodactyla > Balaenopteridae > Balaenoptera > Balaenoptera physalus. The sequence continues at coordinate 36,529,439 of NC_138890.1, forward strand.
ACCATATTAACCATATCACACACATTTTTATCTAAACTGTTAGTAAAAAGTTTGAATAATGCACCAGGGTAGCCCTGCCATATACACATCAACTCATTAATATAAATTTGTATTAAAAAATTATTCCTCTAGCTGGAGATCCACTTAGCTGTCTAATTTAGCTTTTATTTCATGTACCAATCTGTATGATTAACCATAGAGTTTCCAAAAAAAGGTGTTTTTAGAAGTGAAGTGTGAAATATTAATAGCTAACATTTATTGAACATTCTCTGTATGACAGTGTCTTGAATTTTTATATGAAATAATTAATCCTGGGAAGTACTGTTTGTATGCCCATTTTCAGATAAGAAAACTGAGGCACAGATAAGTTAAGCAATTTGCCCAAAGTTTCACAGAGTAGTGGAGTCAGAATATGGGTTCAGGATATTTGGTTCCATAGCCTGAGCCATTAACAACGACTCTTGCACCACGATGTTACTGAAAGAGTACTGTATTTGGGGTCAGGAGACCTAAGTTGGAGCCATTGACTAGCGCTAGAAATCAATTAAGTTCTTCAGGGAGTGGAAGAGTTAGACCAGATAGTCACTAGATGTTCTCTTAGTTCAAAATATTATGATTATTCTTGTTTACGTGGATGTCTGATCATTTCTGTATGAAGAAGAGGCGAGGAGAATCATAAATACTGTCATGTGGACCTTTTGTCATGGTCCCAGGTGAATATTTCATTTGTCTGAGTAAGTGACAGAACTGGAGATGAGCACATCTCTGGCTGCCTTCCAAGTTAAAATCTCTATCAGGGTCATATCGTGGGCACATGATGTTGTCACTGTCCTGAAATTCTTAATAATTTTTGAGGAAGGGACCCCTCATTTTCATTTTGTACCCCACAAATTATGTCACCAGTCCTACTCCCAATGCCTCTGCAGTAATCTTGAGCTGCTGCCCTGATAGCACAAGTCTTGGCCAGGAGGTGCTTCCTAACATGATTCAGCCCCTTCTTAGAGACAACTAATGAACCGTCAGTGAATGCTGAGTCTCTTGGTTTGGTGATCCATTCTCTATTGTTTCCTGCCTTTTAGACTCTGGAAGAGCAGAATTTTCCATTACATGTTGTTGATATCTGCAGCCAAGTTCTGTGGGTCAGTACCTGTTATCTCTCTAACTGGAGAAATCATTGAAACATGTTTACTTAGATCTTGCATATATAAATGGAGGGGAAGAGACTTTTCCTGATGTGTTGTCCCAATTTTCTCCCTGGGCATGATTCCTAATGCTAATATTGTATATTCTTTGTTGGCTGTGAAGTTAAGTTTTCTATGCCATGTAAAAATTCAGAATTTGCATTTTAAATAGAACAAGGTCTTTTTCTCTCCTGTGAAACTATTTCACATTCGACCTACTCTTATTCCCACTACTCCACCCCGGGAGAATACCTCAGTGATTAAAGAAACTAAATGAAAGTTGTTTTGCAAAAAGTCTACCCTACGAATGCTTCTTTGATATCACAGATTTTTAAAAACCTGTCCTGTTAAATTGACCCACTGTTCTCACCTAAAAAAAAAAAAAAAGAGGGCATGGTTTGCCATTTTATAACATACGCTCCTGCTTAACTAACTTAGTTGAAGCAAACCTGTCAAATGCCAAAGTGTAGAGTATTAAAATTTCAACAAAATGTCAGGAGAAATGGTAAAAGTGGTGAATTTAAGAAAATCTGTCATAAAGATTGCATTGCCTGTTTCTTTCTGCCTAACTTGAGGTGACATATGGAAGTTTAAAAATATAACCTAATGATGGGTCTTTGTGGTAAGAAGTTTATATAACCTAATTGCCACCAAACTGTCATTGCTGATTAATTTATTAGAGTAATAAAAATATGTTGTGTTCTTAGAACTTAGCTGGAATGAATTCTGCCTAACAACACTGATGGTCCCTGAACCATATAATTTTCTATTTTTGACACTTATTTGAAACCTGAGAAGTTACACATGGTTAAATGTGGGTATAATATTCTCAGATGTTTTCCTTGGAGGCCTGGTGTGGATGTAAGAACATAGGTGAGTTCAGGACAGTGCTGAGAGCCTTCTGTTACGGGAGAAGCCTATATGTAAAGGATTGGGGGAAGGAAATAGAGATATGCAAGGGCTTGGTCATTTATGGGAGGTATTAGCCCTCAGTTTCCACCCAAACATTTTTTTTTGCTTTTTGTGTTTGGAAATAACTTTATTTTTTTTCCTGCTTTATAACAAAGTGAATCAGCTATACATATACATATATCCCCATATCTCCTCGCTCTTGCGTCTCCCTCCCACCCTCCCTATCCCACCCCTCTAGATGGTCACAAAGCACCAAGCTGATCTCCCTGTGCTATGCGGCTGCTTCCCACTAGCTATCTATTTTACATTTGGTAGTGTATATATGTCCACGCCACTCTCTCATAACTTTAGATTTACAGAAAAGCTGCAAAGATAACACAGAGAGTTCCCTCAGGTTTTTCACCCAACTTCGCCTAATGTTAACATTTTTCAAAACATGATGCATTTATAAAAATGAAGAAGTTAGGATTGTTAAAATTCGATTGACTAAACTAGTCTTTTTCAAGATTTCACCACTTCTTCCACTAATCACCTTTTTCTGTTTGAGGAACAAATCCAGATGTGGCATTTAGTCATCATGCCTTGATCGTCTCTTTTAATGTGACAGTTTCTCAGTCTTTCTTTTTGTTTCATGACCTTGTCATTTCGGAAGAGTACTGGTCATATATATTTAGAAAATCCCTCAACTAGGGTTTATCTGTATTTTCTCATGATTAGACTGATCCACCCAAATATTTAATTTACTTCCTTAAGAAAGTATACAAAACCCAGCAGAGCTGACTCCAAGGAGGGGAAGAACCAGGCTATGCTGAGATATTTCCATTTAAACAGGTAAAGGCCAATATGATCAAACTGGACTAATTGTTTATTAGTTTACACATGAGTGGTAAGTTTATCATATGAAAATTTATTTCACAGTAAACTTTCTTCAAAGGAGAATAATACCAAGTAATATGTGCCAGGCACTGTGCTTTATATATGTTGCCTAATTTTATTGTCAAAACAACCCCATGAATTAGATGATGACATCATCATCATCACCATCGTCATCATCACCATCATTCTTATCTTGGAGCAGAGGAAATTTAAGCTCATGAAAAGTTTCATGAAGTTCCCAGTAGCACAACTTGTAATGCCTGTGGAATGTATCCTTAAACCTCTATCTTTCTGACTCCAGAGTCCATATTATTTATTCATTAAGCAATAGAAATTTAGATCCTCTGTAATTTGTTCCTCCTTCTCTGAGAGTAGCCCATATAAAATATTGTAATCAAGAGCTATTCCAGAGGTTTTTAATTGAGTTATCCCAGATACTAATATTATATTGATGAAACCATCTCTGAAGATTCCTTTCATCAATATTGGTAAAAACATACTCTAAAACAATTACTTCTTGTCCCAGTCACGGTCTTCTCTTCTTCTTCTTCCTCCACTCCCCCTCCTCGCCCCCTTCTCTTCCTCCTCCATCGTCTCCTTCTTCTGCTTCTCCCTCTCTCTCCCCCTCTCTCATCTCTCTTTCTCTCTCTTTCTCCACCCACACACACACGCACGGATTTTATATATGCGCCTGTGTGTGTGTATCCATGTACCTATAATTTATCTACTATCTATCTACCTACCTACTTACCTACCTATGAATGTAATACAGAATTTGAGATCTATGAAGTATCATGCTTTCAAAACAAATCTCATTAGTTAGTGAATTTCTTTGCTTTAGCGCAAAGAATATATTAAAGTCCAGATTTTTTGCACGGTTTTAACAAGAGTCAGTAGAAGAAAGAATTTTAGGAGTATTATCTTAGAAGTTTATTTATCTACAGTGTTGACATCGTGCATCTTGCTAAATTGGATGATCTGGATTACTACAAATTATTAAACTGTAACTCTAATAGTTTAAGTATTAACTTGGATGCATCAAATTCTGGCACTGTTCCCATTGTTAGAACAAAGTGCACTGAACTGAGAGCTACATATTGTCTAGCTCAACAATTCAATTTTACAGATAAGTAATCAATATTTTCAAGGTCGTTGATCTGGTTAATGTAAGAATCAGAGCTAGAACATCTGGGTTATAAGTCTCTTCCTCCTTGATACTGGGTGATTCTGAAAAAAAATGAGTTAGGGATTGGTGAAAATAAAGCTTTCTATTCATTCTGCACATATGATTTTAAGGGAGAAATTATCTAAGGCCTATAGTACACCACGTGGGTATTATACATAATTTTATTTCCATTTTTACCAAAAATAAGGCAAAAACAGTATATTTTTTGATTAATCAACATGTTGCCATTGAAGACAAACTGGAATTTAAGGATGGCTAAAGATTTGATGATACATTAAAATTTATGCTATTTATTCGGCAGTAAAAATATTTTTTAAAAAATCTAAGATACCATCTGATTTTACGGAGGATACTGCATGGCACAGGAATGATGAAGTGCATAATGACCAATATATTTCATGTTATCTATCTTCGAGAGTTAAAATTAATCAAGATTATTACTTATTTCCATAAGACAACTTTTGTGCAAACAAAAATGAGGTGTGTATAATAAAAACTCAGAATCACAAGCAAATTATACCTCACAGTTTGAAAAATGTAGATAAGCTATAAATAAAATTGTGGAATAATGTGTCTTTAAGTGGTTACTTTTAACATGTTAACAGACTAATTTTTAAAGTCCTTTTCTATTGACATTGTTGATAAATGTTGTTTTGAAAATCTTTTTTGCTGAATTTTTCTGAAATATTTTTTACAAGTTGGAATCAAGGGGAAGGCAACTCATTTATGTGACATCTATAGATATCTTGTGCACGTAATAAGATGACTTAAGAATATGTGTTGAAACACAATTTCCCAGTATCTCAAATCCTCCCATCGTTTCTTAGAATTGTGGCCAGCAAGTTTGCTCCTAGTGGACTAGGACCAATTTTAAATTGAAAAATACATGCTCTACTTTGAGATCCCAAATCATAGTTCTGTTGTCTATGTACTAAGCAACTTATGTTGTGGACCTTGTCTTTCAAAACCTGCTATTGGCTTTATTGCCAGTTATATAAGGTTTTATTGAAATTAAATACTTAAAGCTGTTAGGATTTATATATTAATGTATGCCGATTTAATCATGTCTGGTTCATTTTTTAAAAGCATGACATTTAAAAACCTCTGGATGTGTTAGTCTTTAGTAGTTTAACTTTATTTAAACTAAGAGTTTCTTATATAATATTACATTTGATTTGCAACTTCCTAGGTTTAAGTATCAAGTTTTAGCTATATAGTCCTTTCCTAAAGAAAAATGTTTGATATGAAAGTTGGGGCATCAGGTGGTAGATGGATTCTGTGTGGTATAGATACTCTGCACTCTCCACTTAGCTAATATACACCAATGATTTTAATACACATGCTTTTTGATTCTGTAAAATCCATCACAGGACTGGATTTGACAAAAAATTAAAATTTTGACCCATAAATCTTAGAAAAGTTTTAGGTTACTCTGATAACCTCAAAGAATACATTCTCAGCAGAATGAACTAGGAGATGTCAGGCTGGGGAATGCTTGAGTGAGTACAACCTCCCGGTTCCCCAAGACAGGTTTGGTGGTGTTGCTACTTCGCCTGTCTTGGGTGAAAAACTGCCAGGACACAGAAAGCACCCAGTGGGAATGAACAAACCTCTTATACCAACAACTTCAACATAATTCATGTACATCATTAGGAAGACCAGTCTGCAAATATGCACATTCAGAAATTCACAAGGCCAAAGACTGAGGGAGTGTGGCAGGCCCAGTGACTGCCTGACACTGGATTGGGAAATGGACATTTCGTTTATTTTAATTATAGAACATCACATTTGTATTTGATTATGATATATAAATATAAAAAGTAAAATATAAAATCTCTTCATTCTTTCCTCCTACCTCCAGGGACAACCAGAGTTAACAGATTCTGTACCCGCCTTTAGAACTTTTTCTATGCAGTACTGTTCTGTAACCACACTCCCAGTACTATATATATCATGGACTCCTTCAATGTCAATACTAATAGATATCACTCACCTTTTTCAACACTTACATAGTATTGAATTATATGGATGTGCCATGAATTGTTTAATCATTATCCTGTTGATGAACCTTTAGATTTTCTGCAAGTTTTCACTCTCAGTACAGTGGAGGCAATGAAAAGCACCGTCCACCTATCTTTTCACTCTCTTGTATTCCTTAGGATATTAGGTTAAGAAAACTGAAATTATTGGTTGAATAGTATATCTCCACTGAAAATACAGTATTCCTAGAGACCTCCATATTGCTCTCTAAAGGATTGTATAAATCATAAACTCATTGTATATTTTATCAATATTTTAAAGAATTTTTGCCAGTCTGATTGGTAGAGACTGTTTTCTCTAATTAACCTGCATTTTCCCTGACCACTAGTGAATTTCAGCATCTCTTCACATACTTATCAGACATTGATATTTTTCTTTGGTCAGTTTTTGGCCAATATCATGCTAATGTTTCTTCTTTTTAAAATATTTCATTCTTTTTTATTCTGGGAAGATTAACCCTTTGTCTCATATTTATAATGACTCTCTCAGTTCATCATTTGTCTTTTCACTTGGTTTATGGTAAATTTCATTATAGAGAAGTTGCATTTTGTATGTTGTCTAGTCAGCTGGTTTTTTGCTTTCTTACCTTTAGGTGTTGTGTTTTTCTTATGATATTTTGCTACCCCAAGGTAATAAAAATATTTTCTATTTTCTATATAATCACATATTTTCCAAAATATTGGTATAACCCAATATTTCCATAACAAGCTCAGCTTGTTAAGTCCTTTGGCAGAATTCTAAATGCCAGTCAGCCTTCCAAGATGTATAAAGAATAGGCCTATGTATGCTCAATCAAAGAAATGGAAGGAGTTGGCAGTCTAAATTTAGCAAAAGTGTAGTGTATTGGGGTGTCAAGCTAATTTCATATTTTAGTTTCTGGACTGTCTTTAATGTAGAGATAGTCGAATAATATTAAAATTTATTTAAGCCGTTCCTGTGACACTAAATGACAATAAGGTCCTTTAGGCTGGGCGATTTAAAGGGGGAAATCATTTCACTATTTAAAATGTTAGCAGAGATCGCAGGCTTAAATAAATCAATGAGGGCCACTTAGGTTAAGTGTAGACTTCAGATGGGTGAAAATGATGATTGTGTGAGTGCATTGCATCAAACCACAAATTTGTGGAGGTGGTCTAGTGGTCATTTTAGCAGAATAATTTGGACATGAAAGGAGAACAGAAGAAACAATTTGAGTTGGAAGTGCTCAAGAAATATCCAAGAAATCCAGGGATTCACTCAGCTTCTGAATATGTATTTCTACAAATTACATCCCACCACACACACATATGCACACACACATGCACACACACGTACAGTAGATAACAGTTATTAAAAGTTAATGATATGACAGGTACTGTTCTATATGCTTTAGTTGATTTATCTTACATGATGCTCATAATAAGTGTATCAACTAAGGACTGTTATTTTTCTGATTTTCTGTGTAAAGAGATAGAAGTGTAACAAGGTAAATTACTACCTAAGCTAGCACAGGTACAGTGAAGGGTGGCAGTTTGGACACTGGCACTTTGATTCCGGAGCCCAAGTGCATAGCCACTGCACATATGGCCATGCCCCTCCTAACAACTCCTCTATGAAAAAATGACAGGGAACATTTGTATAGCACTTCATATTTTTCTAAGATAATTTCACAATCTTCATCACATTTAATTATCCCAGCCTTCTCCTAAATTTCCCAAGACTAACTTTTTTTTTTAATCCCGGTTTTATAGTCAGGAGAACTGAGGCATATAATCTTTAAATGAGTTGCCAAAGTTCACACAAAAAAGGTAGTGCCAGACCCTACAACAGAATGCAGATATTTGGATCTTTCTAGGGTGATAATTCCACTCTCTCCCTCCCAATCACAGGAAAGACCACATGGGAATAGCAGGTTGAAAACACACCCACACTTTTAAAACCTACCGGCAGCAGTATCATTGCAGCAATGGACATAAAATTTAACATGGGTTTCCCCCACAGTCTCTTTTGGACTCACCCTCTGTCTTATTAATTCCCTGCCTTTTATCGGAAAATAATATTGAAGAGCTAAGTATACACAAGAGAGAAAACTAATTTTCTTTGGGGAAAAAAAGGTACGTAAGACAGAAGTGTACTCCCAGCTTATCCCATATTTGATAGAAGGGACACTTCAAATTGAAAAAAGCCCCTCTAGTTGCCACATATTCTTCCATTTTCTCTGCTGCTTTGCAAACTAGCCAACTTCTTTCCTCCTTATTGTTTTCACAGATGTCTTTTCCTTTTCCTGGCGGGGGGAATTGTATTTCCATAGCCAATCTCCCAGCTTCTCCTCGCTAAGTCTTATTCACAAAGCTTAACTATCATTTTTTTAAAAAAAAGTTTTTACCAATCAAATTAGCTAAGCCCCCTTATTATTAAGGTTTTTTTGGTACCAGATATATTTTCCTATTCCATAGCTCTTCTTGAAGTGTGTGGTTATGTATTCATTGTTATTCATTTGTTAAATGTCTGTTTCCCATGTAAAGTTTATTCTCCACTAGAACAGGGGCCATGTTTATGTCACTCAATATTCAGTATCCAGCAGTTAGCACAGAGCATGGCACAAATCAGTTAATATTTGTGGACTTAGTAAAAGAATTTTGCTTTCAGATTTTGTATGTGTAGGGATTCTTAAACTACTGAATGCTAACAAGCTAAGATCAATTTCCCTGCCTCCCATTTTGCCACCCAGAACCATTTTTCCCTACCCTAAAAAGAAAAAAAACCTTGAAATACTAAGGAAAATGTAAAGTGACCATTTTAAGCATCAATAACCAAGACTGTTTCTGTTTGTTCCATAAGGAACTTTCCAAATGAGAAGGCCTCTGTGCGTCGCCACTCCTGAGAAATAAATGAGGAGAGAAGTTTGATGGAAAAAGTGTTTACAGAGAAATATTCATGAAAGACTTTGCAGTCGAGACTTCAAAAATGATTGATGTGCTAGAATTCAGTTAGGAGTATGTGCAGTGTGTAGATATACAGATATACTTAGTAGATATTTGGGAATACTCGTCCCAGCTTTTGTGATGGGGTCTCTTAACTTAGGAAAAAACAGGAAATCAGAGTCCTGTAACTTTCTGGAAAAGGTTAGGAATGCTCAACAGACACCAGCTGCAGCTGGGTTTTGCTCATTCTGCAGTTGACTTCACGGGTGTCTGGGCTGTCTACGTGAAGGAGCAACAGGTCTGCTACCATTTTGAGAGTAGAAAGTTAGGAGAACAACTCAGAGGATGAAAGAAGACGAGTCATAGCAAATGTAAGACTATATACTCCCACCTTCCCTTTCTTACCACCCTAAATACTGTACAACAAGGGGCGATTCTCCCCCCAACTCTTAGAATTGGGTTGTTGGGTGGGATGCAAGGGAGGATATAATCTCTGTAGAAAAAGACTGCATCTGTGTGGCTCACCTAGTACAGGCCCTGCCTTATAATGCTAATTGTATGAATATTTGTTGTTGAATTAAGAAAACTCTCTTCTCTCACCTTGTCCCTGGACTTTGCCACAATTATCCTCAGTAATGCAGTCTCAAGAGCCAAAGTTATATTTCAGGAGAGAGTTCATTAAGAGCTGAGATCATCTCTTACCCACATCAACACTGTGAACTTACGTTCCTGGCACATGGCCAGTGCTATTAATAAATAGGTGTTGGATGAATGAATGGATAAATGAATGAAGTGAACACTTACAGTTACCACTAGAGAAGCCGGGGCAAACGCTTCACTTTTCTAAGAAGTCTTAACCTAATTATACCAAAGACAAACTGAAAAGCATGTTCCACTTCACTCCATGACCTCCGCCAATTAAACACATAACAAATGAAAACTCCAGACACCCAGCTACATTCTAACAAGTTAAAGATAATAAGATATGTAAAACAAAGATGTCTTTAGTAATGTATTCTTTATTCCACATTTATAAAGTTAATTTTACTGTTGCCTTTGCAATTAAACTATTCCACCTCTTTAATTATCTACTTGACCACACATCTTTCGAAGGAAATGATTCTTGAATTCAGAGAAATTGACCTTTATCAGAATTTGAGAACCACCATAAATTATCTCCCCAGAAAAATGCATGTGTATCCTTTAACAGATTTTTCGCAGAAAACCTAAGAGCTTTTGCTGAGCCCTTGAAGGCTCCCCATGTACCCCAGCTTAAGAAACTTTATGATAAATGGGGAAGTTTTAACAATTACTGCATATTTGATGTTAGTAAATATTAGTATTATTGTTATATATTATTAAAATGTATGTTATTGTAACACGAGGCTAATTTATTGATGTTATGTTTAGATGACATGATATTTGATAGATTCAGAATATTCTGTGGTGGGGAAGAAGATTGAATGTAGGTTGGCACTGCCCAATAAAAAGTTCTGTGATGATGGAAATATTCAACTGTTTGGTAGAGCTTCACTGTTTCATACAGTATTCACTGGCCACGTGTAGCTGTTGAGCCCTTAAAATGTGTGGCTAGTGCACCTGAGGAACTGAACTTTTTATGTTACTTAACTTTAATTAATTAACAAGTGGCAAGTAGCTACTGTATTGAACAGTATAGGAACAGATAAATACAGCTGGCCATGAAGTGATGGTGCTTAAAGCTGGGTGATGGGAATATGACTGTTATTTAAACTATTTTCTTCATTCTACATTTGGAATAGTCCACAATAAGCCAATAACAGAAGGACAAATACTGTATGATTCTACTTATATGGGTGGGGAAATGGGGAGTTACTATTCAACGGGTAAAATGTTTCTGTTGTACAACATAAATAAGTTCTAACGATCTGCTCTACAACATTGGGCCTACAGTTAACAATACTGCTTTGTGTACTTTAAAAATTTATTAAAAGGGTATATATGCTATTAAATGTTCTTACTACAATAAAAAAGTGAAATTTTCTAAAATTTAAAAATAAAGTAAGACTATTGGAAAAAACCCACTTGAATAGACCGAAGGAGAGGGAAAAAAATTAAGTCTTTAAAACTTTATTCTTTTGATGTCCATCCAGCGCTCCCTTTGAAGGATGAGGAGAGGTTTGTTGCATTCTTGGCAGTCTTTCCTCAGAAGAGGTTGCCAAGAGACTGGCACAAAGGCATGCATGGCAGGACTGGTTGACTCAGGGTCTCCACAGAGTTGCTTGGGTGGAAAAGAGAAGCTTGGTTTGTCAAAGTGAAGAGTAGGCCTATAAGACCAGACTGCAGAGTGAGTGTGGAACTGTGATTTCGAATTGAGCTGTGGGGCTACCACTAGAAATATAACATCCTAGGAACCATGAGTAGAATTAGGTCCTTGCAAGGAAGATCATGTGACAATGAACAAGGCTGGGAAGGAGCAGGATCCGGGGTGAAAGGCGATGGAGGACACATGGAATCAGAGTCGTATTAAATGTTTATTGACCCGGCAAGGAAAGAGAATGGCTTAGAATAAGCAGAGGTATTATTGATATGGAATCATTCACGTATAGGCCTAAAGACTCTGATCCAAATAGAGGATTGTAAAAGCTCAAACTATAATCAGTAGAAGCAATGGAGGATAAATGGGTTTGTGCTGCACTAGGAGATGGGGAGCTTGCACCCCCTCTGATCTGACAAGTCTATGCATAACTTTGGGAAAGTCTTTGATGAAATATTTTCTTATGCCATAACAACATGCTCTCCAAATTTTTCAGGTTGGCTGTAGAGGATAGAGCTCTTCCTGGGAGGGAAGGGAAGCTGAACCATGTGGTCCTGACCTTTGTCCTCATCAGCCACTTGCGGGCTCTTCTCCCTCTTTCTCTTCCTTCTCTCCTTCTTTGTCCCTTTTTTTCAATGTCTTAGATCAAGTATAGACAAAAGAAATATTTTTTTAAATCTGTACAGCAAGGCTGAGATTAGACTGACTGTCTGAATAGCTCTTCAGTGAAGGTGTGACAATATCTAAAAGGAAATGAAAAGGAAACGTAACATGCAGCCAGATAATGTATCTTATTAATGATATCAGTGGATTAATATTCATTGAAAATGCACATACTGTCCTGTGTGTTTATACGTATTGTCTTAGTTGATCTGTATGCCAGATTTATGAAATGAATATTCTCATTTAATGGAAGAGAAAAATGAGGTTATCTTTTGGTCTAAACTACAAAGCTGAAAAATAATGGAGGTTGAGCTTGAATGATAGTTTGACTACTCTAAAGTTCAGGCTCTTAACCACTTCAGTATACTTTTTAATTTCATCTTCAGCTTGGACACTCCTAGCAGTTATCACCCTACCTGCCTCCTGACCTGTCTCCAAGTGTCAGAGGACATTTTTCCTTTGGTAAAGAGCACACTGAATATCCACTAACTGCCTTCTGAATAAAGTCCATCCCCTCCCATAGGGACATGGCCTCATCCTAAGACCTCAACCAGTCAACCATGTCCGAATACATCTCTACATGTAATAAATGGATTATTCATCCAAATCACCTGTAGACTTTCCCTTTCGCCCCTCATCCCTTACCCTGGGTACTGCTCTTGCCTTATCTGCAGAGGAGGACACAAGTTCACTTCACATCCTTGCTTCATCCTAAATCCTTATGATGAGACTATTGTGGTGATGGTACTGCTGGGAGTGATGGCTTCCATTTACTGAATACCTCATATATCCAAAGAGCTATACTCAGTGGTTGGCACATTGATAGTAGTCTCAACAATAGACTTTGTGACCTCCATTTTACAGCTGTGGAAACTGGGGATCTGAAAGTTCGAATGATTTGCCCACGGTCCCTCAGCTTGGTAAATGCTAATGCTGGGATTTGAACCCAGCACTACCTGGTTCCAAAGTTCATGTTTCTTCTACTGAAAAAGATTAAAAAGGAAATAAGAATATGTACAGGGAAGGTTGAAGGTCCCCCTAAATCTGCCACTTGGGTACAAGAATCTGTCTTTCAACATCTTCTCCCGTTCTGAAGTTTTGTGATAGCGCCTATGAAGTCAGGTAAAGATCTGTTTATTTTTGAGCCAATGACATTTTTATATCTTTCCTTTGACCCCCCTCTTACTCACCCTCACATTCAGTAAAGCCCATTTCTTTTTCTCCTTGTACAATCTTGAGAACAATTGATCTCTTGTCACATCGTGTTATACCCATACAGCCATTTTATTTCCACCTCATTCTACCATCTTGCATTCTTGTTTCCGGTGATATGTATTCACCCTCACGCTAATAGCATTGTGTTGTCAAAAGTTTCTGCATTACTTAAAACTTGATTGAACTCACCTCTAGACAATCTTTATTTCCTAATTTTCAAAAGTCAGATTCCTTTCTCACAAGAGCACTTCATATCCTAAACAGAAATGTTAGTGACTCAGCATTGCTCCTGAGATTTTGCACACAAGCTGACTCCCCACAAGAGGTGCAGTGCGGTTCAATTCTCATCTCCCAAAGTTAGAAGTTGTTACTTGTGAACGCAACTGATAAAAAGCTGGTACACTTGGGATCTAAATAGAGGGATATAGAATATTTGAGCATGGCATTGAGAAAATGAAAGAGAAAGGAATGTATAAAGTCCAGAATTTTGATAAGCTATGGCAAAGGTGATCTAGCTTTTCATAAAATAATAAAGTTGCTTTCTATGCCCGGGTGACAATTCATACACTCAAAGGTAAATTAAATTCCTGAAGAGGTAAAATTTTGTGGAAGGAAATTTTTTCATTATAGAGTTGTGGAATAAGGCAGACCTGATTCCAATAATAAAAGACTATTTCAGAGGACGTGTTTGATAATGTGTGGTCCTTGGACCGCTTGCATCAGACTGACCTGCATTATTTGTTTAAAATATAGATTTCTGGACTCAAACTTAATGAATCAGATTCTATAGAGGTAGGTCCCCAAGCAAAAAAAAAAAAAAAAAAAAACATAGGGACAGATAGAAAAGTCATTTATAAGGTAATTAAATGAGATGAACACTATAAAGTTGGCAAGTATTGAGCTCTCAGTATTTATCTATTACTGTAGTTTTGTCCTTTGCCTCTCTTTTTGTATCCTACTGCTTTCCTCCTTCAGGCTTTTTTCAGTATTTTTTCATGTTTGTTCTCTAGAAAAAATGCATTCAGCACTTTCATACTGTGGCAGGAACACAGACAATGGTTTCAAAGGTTACCCCTCCCAGGAGTCACATTTACAATTTAACATATGTTAAACCCTAAGCTTCATTTTAACCAGAAGAATGAAGCACTAATGGTGCAATTTAAGTCCAGGAGAGGAGATAATTGGAAGTAGTGGGCAGTGAAGTCTTATTTTAATGGATACTAGGAATAATGCATGAAAGTCTGCTCTGTGGCCAGAGAGTGTTGACTCATCATCCAGAATACTTTAGCACCTGGAAGGGGAGAACAATTGTCATAGGAATAGAATGAAATGTGAAAATGTGTTATTTAAAATATCTTAATAGGGGGACTTCCCTGGTGGCACAGTGGTTAAGAATCCACCTGCCAATGCAGGGACACAGGTTCGATCCCTGATCCGGGAAGATTCCACATGCCATGGAGCAACTAAGCCCGTGTGCCACAACTACTAAGCCTGTGCTGTAGAACCCGTGAGCCACAACGACTGAGCCCATGTGCCACAACTACGGAAGCCCATGCACCTAGAGCCTGTACTCCGCAACAAGAGAGGCCACCGCATGAGCAGCCCATACATCACAACGAAGAGTAGCCCCCGCTCGCCACAACTAGAGAAAGCCCATGTACAGCAAGAAAGATCCAATGCAGCCAAAAAAATAAATAAATAAACTAAAAAAAAAAAAACAATAGAAATTATCTCGTAGGTATATTCCTTTGTGATTGCCATGTGATTTTTTTTTGCGTAAATATTTGAAATGTTTATAAATACAAGCACATGTCTCAGACAAAATAAAGGCAAACCCTTAAAACTCAGGAAATTCAAACACACATACACAACCCTGCAGTAGTGATTATTTTTGGAATATTAAGGAAGTATGTTTGAAACTTCTTATAAGTTCCACAGTGTGGAAATGAATATCAAAGCCTGTGTTGTTGGTCTTTTAGTTTTGTTGGTGTTTAGCTTCAACATGTGTTTATATTGATTAGACAACTGTACTCACCTTTCTGTTTTAGTCATTCTCTGTATTCCCAACACCTAACTTAGGATAGGTGTGTAGAGAGGTCCAGGTACCTGTTTCATTAAAAACTGTGTCATTCAAAATGATAATTAATGCCATTTCTGAGTACTTTATTTTTATTTTCTTAATTTAATTTAATTTTTTAAATGAAGTACAGTTGATTTACAATATTGTGTTAGTTTCAGGTGTACAGCAAAGTGATTCAGTTTATATATATATATATATATATATATATATATATATATATATATATATATATATATATATATTCTTTTCCAGATTTTTTTCCCTTATAGCTTATTACAAAATATTGAGTACAGTTCCCTGTGCTATACACTAGGTCTTGTTGGTTATCTATTTTATATATAATAGTGTGTATATGTTAATCCCAAACTCCTAATTTATTCCTCCCTCCTTTCCCCTTTGGTAACCATAAGTTTGTTTTCTATGTCTGTGGGTCTATTTCTGTTTTGTATATAAGTTCATTTGTATCATTTTCTTTCAGATTCCACATATAAGTGATATCATATGGTATTTTTCTTTCTCTGTCTGGCTTACTTCACTTAGTATGATAATCTCCATGTTGCTGCAAATGGCATTATTTCATTCTTTTTTATGGCTGAGTAATATTCCTCTGTGTGTGTGTGTGTGTGTGTGTGTGTGTGTGTGTGTGTGTGTGTGTGTGTGTATATCACATCTTCTACCCATTCATCTGTCGATGGACATTTAGGTTGCTTCCATGTCCAGTATCACTGATGAACATATACGCAAAAATCCTCAACAAAATACTAGCAATCTGAATCCAACAATACATTAGAAGGATCACGCACCATGATCAAGTGGGATTTATCCCAGGGATTTAAGGATTTTTCAATATCTGCAAGTCAATTGGTGTGATACAGCACATTAACAAAATGAAGAATAAAAACCATGTGATCATTCCAATAGATACAGAAAAGTTTTCAATAAAATTCAACATCCATTTATGATAAAAACTCTCCAGAAAGTGGGCATAAAGGGAACCTACCTCAACATAATAATGGCCATATATGACAAACCCACAGCTAACATCATACTCAATGGTGAAAAGCTGAAAGCATTTCCTCTAAGATCAGGAACAAGACAAGAATGTCTACTCTCACCACTTTTATTCAACATAGTTTTGGAAGTCCTAGCAACAGCAATCAGAGAAGAAAAAGAAATAAAAGGAATCCAAATTGGAAAAGAAGTAGAACTGTCACTGTTTGCAGATGACATGATACTATACATAGAAAATTTTAAAGATTCTACCAGAAAACTATTAGAGCTCATCAATGAATTCTAAGAACTTTAAACCAGAAAGTAAGAGAGGATGGTTTAATGAAGAGTGGTGATGATGAAGAAATCACATTTCTAGTCTAGTTGGATGACTAGAAAGCCACTTCTCTAGAGTACCTTATCTTTAAAACGAGGCAGTTCAACTAGCTCTCCTGTGACCTGTGTGGGTGGACCCCTCTGCACTTCATGTTCAGAATTCCATCAAGTACTCTGAAATGAATTAATCTATAATTGATTCTGTTGTAATAGCTCCCAATTTTGCTTCAAAATTTAACTACATGTTTTTCAAATGTACTATATATTGTGTTATTAAGACTTACGGTTTTGTGATATTTTACCATTAATGGCTGCACCTTTCAAACCAGAGTAATTGTAATCTACTTATATCAAATTTTATTTTTATCAAAATAGAACTCATTTAGGGAAATGCCTTTTATTCAGTCTCAGCACTTCTCCTAAGTGCTTTTTCACTTGTGCATCACAGTAAAAACATTACCTGATTACTGTTAACTTAAAGCCATAAGTGGTACAGTTGGTGAAAACATATGTTTGCCCTCAGAACTATAAAAAAAAAATCATATGACCTTAATCCAAATATGTCTTGCCATTAACTTGTTTTGAGGACTAGAGTAGGTTCATTGGGAATTGATTTAACTACAGGTATTGTAGGAAATTAAGACTGATGTGGAAATAATGGCTTCTTCCCTCAGGAAGTTCATATTTCAGTATATTTAAGACTGAATATTTTTACTTTCATGATTACTGCTAACAACTTTCATTGAATATTTACTGTGTGCTACTAAGATGCATAATTTAGCTTACTTAAGCTACACAACAACCACCTATTGGCTATGGTTATTCTTTCAATACACAGATGATAAAATACAACTTCCAAAGTGTTAAATAAATTTTGCAAAGGTATAAAGCTAGTAAGCCTGTTCTCTTAAATATTTAGCTTCACAGGCCCCAAAGTTCTCAAAGAAATGGAGAGTAGAAAATTTGAAACTGGAATCCCAAGAGGGAAATTCCAACTGCATATCCAATATAAATAGCATTTGACATGGTGGTTAAAGATTTAACAGTAAGTAAAATACTATATTCAGACAAATTATGAGTTAAAAAGGATTTTGTGAGCTGATCTGCAAATGTAGCCATTCTCTGTGTTTTATATAGGAAAGTAAGTTTTACATACCAAAAAACTGGTTTATGAATTTAATAAGGGCTTTCTGTAATGAGAAAAATGAGTATTGAGTTCTCCGGGCTCCTAGACCACACATAACTTAGCCAGTCCTTTGTATAAATTGCTTTCCAGCTTAAAGTAGCCCTTGACATCAAAGAACTTGTAGCCTAAAACAATTCTTGTTCCTTTCTCTTTAGAGGGCAATAGCAACTTTGTTTAGTGTTTTTTATAAAGACTTCAGACAGCTAAATAGCAGAAGAATTCTTGTCAGGTATAATGATTTAAACTGCATTTGTTGCTGAAAATATACTTTTCTCAGTGATGTGGGTTTAATCGCTCAGTAATGCTATCATATGTTATATTTCTCCCTCAGTAACCATTCTCTGTAAAAATGCAAAGCTTACTTCAGAGACTTATGACTAATTCCTGGAGATGAGCCATGATTAATACCCTTCGAAAGCAAATCTGAGGTGTAGAGGCACTGGTCCTCTCTTGGGGTTTTCCATA
Source organism: Balaenoptera physalus (assembly GCF_965194825.1). Taxonomy (NCBI): domain Eukaryota; kingdom Metazoa; phylum Chordata; class Mammalia; order Artiodactyla; family Balaenopteridae; genus Balaenoptera; species Balaenoptera physalus. Next base: position 36,547,768 of record NC_138890.1, read on the forward strand.
ATGCTAGTGGGCTACTAAAACTCCATTTGAGTGTCAACCCGCATACATACACACTGACTGTTGAGACACTCCAACTTCAAAAAGTGATGTTTATGCCCATATTCATTTTTTTCTTTTTTTATTGAGTTATAGTTCACTTACAATTATATTAGTTTCAGGTGTACAGCATAGTAATTCAAAAGTTTTATAGATTATACTCCATTGCCCGTATTCATTTTTCTGAGATTATTTACTGATTATTTACTTCAAAGCTTGACAGTTGTGACTTGACAATGAAAAAAATGCTATATTTCAGATATGGAGCAGAATAGTTTAAATGTCCTTTATTTTAGGTAAAGCTTTAAATATTATCACTGGGACAAGTATATTTTAAAAACTTGACTTAGCTGGCCTGTGTTCTACCCCTACTTTTTATTCCTCTTTCTCTGTTTTATCTTCTTTCCCTCTCTCCTCATTTACAGTTTTCTTATATAAAATCTCTTTAATATATAGTACAAGGCTGCCTTTTTTAACATTTTGAAATGTGCAGTAAATATTTTCCCAAATGTCACCCCCCCTACTTTTGTCACATGACTCATTTGCCTTGCACCTGCAATGGGATTGACCATGATTACAGTGGTAATTAAAATGCATTACAGGAAATGGGGTATAGAGCAGTTTATATTGTTTCTCATGAACGTTCAAGATGTTGATAATGTCCTTGATATTGGTTAATGTTAAGGCAGGAAGTATTGTTTTACCACAGATAAATTACATTTAGTTATAAATTTGTTTTCCATTGGTTAATTCTCTGTAAAACCCAACAGTACTATAAATATCCTTACATAAATAGCAGATGAGACCAAGAGTTTAAGGATTTCTGCAACCTCTACGCCTAAGTAACTCTTGAATATCTTCTTTTATTCTGGTTCTCAACTACTTACAACTTAGGAAAGAGGCATTCTTTCTCATCTTTTCACAATTCAAGCTTGATTTCCCACATTTACCTATACTGGACCTTATTAGCCATGTCAGGTACTTATGAAGTTTAAATTCATCTCTCTCCTAGAATTCCCTTGACCCCATGGCTGATTTTAATTCAGTCATTTGCATATAGGGAAAGTTGGCTCCATTACTAGCATTTCTATTATTAGCATAAACTAAGGTTAATTAATGCTCTGTCCATGAAATCATCACTCATATCCCAAAGAGACTTCACCCTCACTTTTATTTTGTATTTCTGCTTTCAAGAAGTTTGAGACTATATCTTTATGATACCTAATAAATGATTTCAGATTTTTAAAATTTATTAAAATTTTAAATGGTAAATACAGAACTAAATGGCTAAATAAATCCTGTGGTTTTGGTGAAGGAAGTAGTAAAAAAAAAAAAAAAGTCAAGACGCACTTTTATCTCTTATCCAACGTGATATTTCATCTTGACTATGTATTAAGTAGAAGCAACAACAGATTAAGGTACCAATGATATGGTCAATGATACAACCTAAAACAATGACTGTATTTTCTTATTGTAAGACAAAAAAATAGTAGGACTTTTTTTTCTGGTTGGTCAAGAATAATCATCCAAAACATTATTATTGGTATTAGAGCTAACACTTACTGAGTATTTTAAAATGCCAGGATATTTAAGGACATTATCTTATTTAAACCTTACAGTGTCGTTGTGTTGCCCCTGTTTTACATATAAGAAAACTGAGATTTAAAGAATTCAGTTAAAAGTTTTCCTAGCCCCACAGATCGAAGTGATGCAGCTGATGCTGGAAACCAAGTCTGTTTGACTCAAAACCCCTCACTTTTATCCTTGCCATTTGTTCGTAGTGGAATGATGGGACTGTTATTTATGCAAATGCAGAATCACAAAGGCAAGTCACAATGGGGATCAGGTAGAAAACATCCATGAGGGAAGCAGGAAATGCAGGGACTCTGTCACATACCCTTTCTAAAGCAAGGAGCTACTCTTTAACTCCAGGTGATGGCTTCCAGAAGGAGACACTAAACCCCTGTTGCTAGGTCTTCTGATTTTTCAAGGGAAACTAGGTACCCAAATTTTTCTATGAAATTATTTTTAAACAACACTTGTCTATTATAATATTTAGTCCCCTGGCCAACAATTTGTAACCTCTCTCCTAAAGATTTAAACTTGATCTCTTCCTGCTTTGTGTTTTGAAGTCATTGTTTGATAAATAGCTATTGAATACTTTCTGTGGGCTATGATTTATGCTCGTGTCTGAGAACTAGCTCAGCTCATGCAGTCAGATGGCTTCCTGAATAATGAAGGATGTAAGAAGCAAATAATCAGTTTCTAAATCTCCTTTTTATGTTTTGACTGAGCTAGATACTGTAAGAGATAGTAAAACATATAAAACAAGCTTTTTTGTCTACCAGGAGTATTCGTTCATTTACCGAGTCAACAAATCTCTAAGTGTTCACTGTGCCAAGTGAACAGCACTGGAGATAAGCTGTTAAAAAAAAAAAAAAAAAAGTTGTTAATCTCTTGCCCTTGAAGAGATTAAGTTCCACTGGAGGAAACATACAATAAACCAATAAATATATAACACGGGTGCTGGTAATATGCACCATGAAGATCATAATGTAAGGTACCAGAATAGATTAGAGAGTGAGAGAGAAAAGATTTCTAGTTTATAATATGATTATCATGGCAGGCCATTCCAATAAGTGATATCTGAATGGAGACCTGAAGGAAGTTAGGGATTGAGCCATGGGTATATTGAGGAAAGATCATTTCTAGGAAGAAAATAAAGTAAGTGCAAAGGTCCTGTGGAAACCATTTGAAGGCTCTTGCTGATAGTTCAGATAAGAGATTTGATAGCTTGGACAGGGTAGCATTTGTTAGAAATGATAGGATCTTAAGTATAGTTAGAAGGAAATACCAGTAGCATATGCTGATGGGTTCAGTGGGTAGCTGCAGAGAAGTGAGGAGTCCAAGGATGACTTGGCAATTGGAAGAATGGAGGTTTCATTTACTGAAGTGGGGACATCTATGTGAGGAACAGGTTTGTTATAGAAATCAAGATTCCCATTTTGAAGAGGTTAGGCTTGAGGTGCCTGTAGACATTGAAGTCTAGGTGAAATGTCAATGAAGCATTTGGATACAGGAGGTTAGAGCTCAGAAGAGAAAACTGAGCTAGAGGTGGCAATGTGAAAAAGAAAAGAAGGAAGTCAAGTCAGTGGCACAGATTTGAAGTACTGTGGGTGTTCAGAGAATGAAGGCGTTGTTAGGATCTGAAAGATTTGGAAACCGCTTAGTAATGAGATGGGCCCAAGTGAAGGGCTGTAGAATAAACACAGTTAGAGGCAGCAAAGCCCTGACAGGCATGGAATCTAGAGGTGATAATAAGTAGGTCAGAAGGAATCAGAAGACTTGAGCGTCCCATCCTTCAGGACAGTCCTGGATATTTCTAACTCATAGGAATCTTTCCCAAAGATGGTTTATTGTCAAGAGAGAGAGAGAGACAGAGAAATGCTGCACCATGAAAGTAGAAAGAGTTAATAAACAATGACTGATAAAATGTATTCTCTCAATGGAACAGTGAGTGAAAGGTGAGTTTTTCAAATGAGGGTCTCCCTGGGCACCAGCCCCAAAGGAGTGCAGCAGTTCCAGAATTAATATAGATACCAGTGCTGTCAGATGTATTATTTGTTGTTTTGGTTTCTTCTTAATTTTATGAGTATACTGAAATGTGTTGTCTATTTGAAGTGCTTCTTTAAGTCACAGACTTGGTGGGAATCTGTGGGGACATTTAGCCCAGAACGGCAGAACTTGTGTGTCTGTGACTGATACCTCTCTTGTGTTTGAGTTGAGAAGGGACCATTACTTAGGTCTTTTTTAAAATGATTATTTACCCATAGTTATTACACTTGGATGCCCAAGGGATGTCTTTATGTATCCACATTTTCATATGGAATTCCAATCTGCTTTGCAATTTCCAAGAAGGAAAAAGAATATAGGCATCCACCTAGAGAACAGCAAGTGTGTGAGTTTGGAATACAGATGCCCCAGCACTTCATGGTTTTGACTTTCCCCATAAGTAAGCGTTATATGTTAGTGCTTTCTTCCTAAAGAGGCCAGAAGCTGCTCATTCCCTGAGTGGAGGAACCCTGTTCCAGTGATTTTAGCGCAGTAGAGCTGAGTGCATGCAGAATAGCAGAACGGAGGACGGGCTCTGGAGCCACACTGCCCGGGTGTGGATCACGACTCCGCCACTGCTTCCATAGCGGGTCCTTTAATTGCCTCATCTGTAAATCGGGGATTACAGTAACCAACTAGAACTGACGTGAATTTTAAATGAATGAACGAATCTTGCAAAAGCTTCAGTATATGGAACAGAGTAAGCATTCAATAAATATTAAGTGTTTTTATTATTATGAATATTATCTAAATGATGTTGTTAGAAGGAAGGCAGGTGCATGAATATTTTTCTTACAATGAAGAGAAACATACGAAAAGAGGGAGCCATGAAGATTACCATACCTTAGTGGACGTTAGGTTATTCTGACTCTTAGGGCACATCTAAATGAGTGTGTTTCCCAATATTAAGGACATATTTTAGAAATGACCCAAAATAGGGACCCTAATCTCAAATGCCTGTGGAAATTAGAGAGGTAAAGAAAATAAACAAAGCAGACCATGCATACAACAAAAGGGTGGAGGGGGTGATGGGGGCTATGGAGAACTAGAAGAGTGCAATCCCCTCCCTCCAAAAGATGGCAGGCAGCATGAGCTTCAGGTGGCTTTGGCATGTGGGACCATCCTCTGCAGGAATATAATCCCAGTGGGGCTACATTCTCTCATTTTTCAAAGAGAACTTGCAAATTCCGTTATGTAAGATTAAGACACAAAATGTTTGGCAAGTAATTTAAACAAATTTTTTTGAACACTGAGGGTGGTTCAAAACAACACGCTGCAGGTCTGACTTGATCTGTTTGTCACCTCTGGGTAAAATGGCGATAACAAAAATTCAACACATGAGAAAGAATCTGATTTGATAGGTAATCATTGAATTCATCTCATTATGAAACATTTTTATGGCTCTCCTTTGGGTCCAGCAATACGACTTTGGGGACCTGTTCCCATCCGTAGACTTTTAGCGTTGATACGTAAAGTTCTTCTCATTTAATGTCCTATTATAAAACTTATCAAAAAACAAAACAAAACAAAACCAAACGAAACCTTCTCATCTTACCCTTGTCCCTAACAATCAGCTCTGGAATAAGGCTCTGATGCTTAGGTTGATTGTGGTTCTATTTTCCATGATCCCATCAATGTTCTCTTTTCAAAGAAATTCAAACCAATGAACTTTTAAAGTTTCTAGTTCACAGGCTGCATTAAAGGCTGTTAAAAGAGATGATACTGTGCCTTGTCTTCTCTTTAGATACATATTTTAGAGACTTAGAAATAGCCCAAAATAGATGAATAGAAGAGATAGATGATAGATAGATATGATAAATGGATGGATGATAAATGGATAGATACAGTTGTATAGATATTATTATTACAAGACAATTGTCTATGTTTAAATATATATCTAAATGAATGGTCATTATTTTTACCTTGTCTTTTAATGTTGAGGTCATTCTGAAAGTGTACTTCCAAGACAGTTGCTGCCTATGCCATGGCTAAGAAGAGAAGAATTGTCTACTAATAACAATATTCACTCTTTTATATTCTGGAAATTGATTTTTGTCCCAGAGAGGGGTGGGGATAAGAATAAGGCTTAGCACACCCTTGGTACCCGGTCTGAGCAGCTGTCAGAGCTAAAAAAAGGGAGAGGTGAGAAAAAGTGTAGGAATACCAACCTCAGAACTCTTAAATAATAGCAACATACTGCTCCATGATTTTTCTGAGAACAGGCTAGGAATATTCTTTCATGCACTCTAGGAAATCCATAGCAAGTATTTCTTAAAAGCTGAAGGTTGGTGTTTCTTGTTCACATTAATGGTTCTTCCACCAACCTAATCATCAAGGGGACATCTTTAATGATCACATGTCAAGTCTTCCAAGTTAGATTTTCCAGGGAGTAATAAGGGTGACTGCTGCCTAATGACTTCAGTTTCAATGCCTCCTCCTTGGAAGGAGGATCCTTAAGAGTAGGGACTACTAAATTGTTACTTTATTTACACGTAACAGAAGATTTAATTCCTTGCCTGGAAGATGCTGAGTGTGTCGTCTTGCCAAAATGCCAAATTGAATGCTGGAGAAGAAAGGAGAGCAGATTTTTTTGGATGATCCACAGCTGATGGGAAGTTATAGAATACACTTTCCTCTAGGCAAAATGACAGATTTACAGAATTTGGCTGCAAAGTCCCTGGCACATTTTGCTAAATGGATATGGTAGATCTGTTCACATTTCTCTTTCTAGATAGGCAACCCCAAAGTCACGTATTCTCCTACAGTTATTTTCAACTCTGCTGCCACACAAGCTAGATCTCTTAAAACTAGAGGTAAGTTCAGACTTATCAGCATTGTGATTGATAGACTGAGCTAAGCCTACCTTTCATGAAAGGATGAGAGACCAAATGACACTTGCTCTAACTTACTGTATTTCTCCTTTACAGTATAAATCTTTCAGTTGTTTTCCTGATTACAATTTGGAATTTTTTGCCTCTTCATTTTTGAAAAAGAAACATCTTCTTGAAATTCGTATATTCCAAAGCCATATACTACTAAACTACGTCTCGCCTTTGTTTTTTCTTTATAACTAGCCTTATGATTTTTAGCCCTGCTGAGGACTTCATTACACTAAGCTTTAGCTGTCACTGAGATGATAGATAAAAACTTACCAGGAGATTCTAGACACAGGTTGGTCTTCAACGGGCTGCAAGAAGGAGACTAGCAAGCAGAAATAGCTTTATTTATTACAAAAGAAAAGATTCGAAGTGACAAGTTAGAGAAACTTCTTCGACACCACTAATTACCTTCTCAAATTAGGTGCATATAAGAAAGCCACCGTTTAATACTAAACTCTGAAGAAATACAAATAAGAAGATAAGCCAATGTACTAAAGAATATTGCTTTAAAGTTTTCAGATCAGTATTAACATGGTTGAATTCTAGTTATTGGAGAAGATAGCCAACTTGTAATGAAAATTCTGTATGTAGCTTGGCAAATCCATTTCCAAGGGCAAGAAGAAACTTTTTCCCCCAAGTATATCACCTCCCTGCTTTCTTTTTCTCCAGTTTTATACAGATACAGTTGACATTAACATTGTATTAGTTTAAGGTATAAAACAATGATTTGGTATATGAATATATTACAAAATGATTACCATAATAAATATAGTTAACATCCATCACCCCTCATGTTTACAAATTTTTTGTGTAGTGAGTACTTTTAAGATCTACTCTCTTCGCAACTTTCAAATATACAATACAGTATTGTTAACTGTAGCCACCATGCTGTACATTGCATCCCCAGGACTTATAATTGGAAGTTCGTACCTTTTGGCCCTCTTAACCCATTTTCCCCCACCATCCACCACTCATTTCTGTCAACCACCAATCTGTTCTCTGTTTCTATGAGTTCATTTGTTTTAGATTCCTCATATAAGTGAGATCATGTAGTGTTTGTCTTTCTCTATCTGACTTATTTCACTTAGCATAGTGCCCTCACGGTCCATCTATGTTGTCACAAATGGCATGATTTCCTTTTTTATGGCTGAATAATATTCCATTATGTGTGTATATACTAGATTTTCTTTATCCATTCAGTCATCATTGGGTACTTAGGCTGCTTTCCTATCTTGGCTATTGTAAATAATGTTGTCATAAACCCAGGGGTATAGCTCTCTCTTCAAAATAGTGATTTCATTTCATATATATAGATACATAGGTATCTCCATCCAGAAGTACAATTACTGGGTCATATGGTAGTTCTATTCTTTAATTTTTTGAGGACCCTGCATACTGTTCTTAATAGTGGTTGCAGTAATTTACATTCCTACAAACAGTGCGCAGGGGTTCCCTTTTCTCCACATCCTCACCAACACTTGTTATCTCTTTTCTTGTTCATGGCAGCCATTGTAACAGGTGTGAGATGGTATTTCATTGTGGTTTTGATTTGTGTTTTCCTCATGATTAGTGATATTGAGCATCTTTTCATGTACCTGTTGGCCATTTGTGTGTGTTCTCTGGAAAAATGTCCATTCAGTTCTTCTGCCAATTTTTAATCAGATTGTTTATTTCTTTGTTATTGGGTGGTATAGGTTCTTTGTGTACTTTGGATATTAACTTCTTATCACATATGATTTGCAAATATTTTCTCCTACTCCATAGGTTCTCTTTTTATTTTGGTGATGGTTTTCTTTGCTACACAAGAGTGTTGTGTTTTTTTTTTTTAGTTTGATATTGTCCTCCCTATTTTTTTTAGCTCTCTAAGGCCATCTTGATAAATTTAACTACTCAATGTCAAAGATTACAGTTTCCATTCCATTCTGTCTTTCTTTCTTCCTTCCTCCCTTCTTCCTTCCTTCCTTCCTTCCTTCCTTCCTTCCTTCCTTCCTTCCTTCCTTCCTTCCTTCCTCTCTCTCTGTCTCTCTCACTCCCTCCCTTCTGTACCTGTCTGTCTCTCTCTCTTAGAGAGAGAGAGACAAAGAGACTCTCATTTTCCCCCTTCATAAATTAGGTTTTCCTTGCATGTTATTTAAATGATCAGACTAAGTCATTTGTTCTTTCTAGTTTAAAGGAAAAGTTAAATTCTGTCTTGTAGACATTTTATATTTACAAAAGAAGGGGATGTATTCACTCACGTGTGAGAAATCTGTAGTATATATGCATATTTTAATGTATATTCTTAGCTACATGATTTAAAAATAGAACTGCTATTTAAGTTTTATTTTTAGGAAAGAATGTTACTTTTAAACTCCTTAATTGAGAACCATCCACTGGTCTCTCAGCAGGAGCTGCCATTTTCTCTTCAAGAAATCTATTTTGCAGCATAGATTTGGGCATGCTAATCTATTCACAGCCACACAAGAGAAACTGGGAACTTTATCAGAATTGCTAAGCAAGTTGTCCTAATAATAAAACCTAAAGAAATAGGAAGGCAAGCATTCCGCAGGGTTAGAAGTTGCCAAAGGTAGACCTTCAGGTCCAGTGGGACCCATAGGCATGACTTAGTTGTCAGCACTTATAATTGGGTTGATTTCTAGCTTCTCTTTTTTAAAAATTAAGATCTGTGGACACTGATTCTTTTATAAATGTAAAAGTTGGTATACATGATACTACACTATACTTTCAAACACATTTCTAAATGTGAAAATTTTACCCTAGGAAGAGATGAAATAAACAGTAGCCTATCAATCTAGAAAATTGGAAAGACATAGTTAACTAAAACATGCCTTACTCTTTCCACTTAATCTCTAACAGGTTCTACAAGTGCTCCATCACAATATCTGTTAGCTTCTTCCCTGTTCAACTCCACAAATACTTCTCTAGTCTAAGCCTTTATCATGTCTTATTTGGACCACAGTAGCTTCTTAGACTAGAACTGAAAAATGTCCCCACCCCAAACTAGGTGGGATGTTTAAATAAGTTAATCGGACCAGGTGGGAAGAGTATGCAACAGGCATTCTACTCAACTCCAGTAGATTATTTCCAGATAGTCTTTTTTTTCCAAGAGAAATTAGAAACCTCCCAATTTTCAAGTGTTAGTAATAAGTAATGTCTGTAAACCAAGCCAGACCTGAGGTCTGTGGTTGGCAGCTTCTGACCCTACAGCTCCCAGTTTTTAGATTTTTCTGCCTTCCATTGTAATCTCTAAAACATTACTAGATAAAACTTTCTAAAACCCTTCCTTATATTATACCTTGTTGCTCAAGAACTTAATACAATTTTCATGGCTTACAATAACAAATCAGAATTTTGATTTTAAAAAAAATTTGTTCAATAAGAGTTTGAAGCCCATCGAAAGCTTTCAGGTAGAAAGGTGATATGGTCATTATTGCATTTAGGTAGTTCACTGATTAGCTGTGTGGGATGCCTTTTGGACACTGGCTATGATATAGTATTGAAAATTAACTTTATAGTTAGTCCTGGGTTAGGAAAGAAAATCTTGAACTGATAGATTGGGAAGTTTGGGATGAGTAGAAAATCCAATATAGTTAGAAAAATATCAGTGAAATTTAAAACAAAAGCAGTTCAGGTAGCAGAAATCTCAGTAATGGAAAAGGGTTTGGGAGATTATGGGGCTGACTACTTTCTCTGCATTCTGGCAGTCTATTCATTTAAAAGACAACTCGTTTTATTTACTGTGTGTAAGACATTGTGACGTTAATGCTTTTCTATTTCACATGCATTTTCTCATTGAATATTTGCAGTAGCCTTGTGAGTTGTGACAAGTATTATGATCTCCACTTTGTTTATCAGGAAGGGGTATCTAAGAGAGACTGTGGCTTGTCTAAAGCCACAGGCTTGATCAGTAGTTGAATCCAAGTAATATACTTGTTTCCCAAATCCTAGTCTAGAAAAATTTCACTTCACTAATTCTGTAAAGGCAGATACTATGGGTACCATAGACATTTGCTGCATTTGTCTCCCATCCCTTGACCTATAATACCCAACACGTGACATAGAGGCCTCTAATTAAATCACTGACCTATAATTGGCCATTTACTGTCACTTTAATAGATTTTTCAGCAGTTAATCCCAGAAGAGCATTAGTACTTTTCAGAAATATTTGTCTTTAGTTGAGAGAGCTCTAATTTTTCCTCCCTTTCCAAATATACTTTTTTTCCTCTGGACTTTATCTTTTCTATAGTTTAGGAGATGGAAATGGTTGGGGAGGGGTGTCCATGTGCGAATTGGATCGTAAATTAAACTGAATATTTGTGTGAAATGAGGTTGTAAAGTTAAAGCACAATCTTGCAGGCAGCTTAGACTTACTCATGCATGTTAGATGATAGATTTGGGATTTCTGCATCAGATATGCTGTGTACAGTGAACTGAATCTTTGCTGAATGGCCTGACTATAGACAGATTATGAAGTTTCATTCCAGATGAAACTTGAAAATTTCTCATTAAAATGCCTCCTTATCTTTGGAGAAGACATTTAGTGCTGTGACATTCTGTTGACTATTTCCTGGTGTTAATGTTTTGAAGCTAAACTCGGTCTTCGGATGTATATGTGATTCCCACTGAACTTTGAAACATGCTGTAACATTTGCTGACACTCAAAGTGACATTTCCTGAGGTGTTTTGAAGATAAGGAAAAATTAAGCTTTATATAATGCATCTGAGAAAGACACAATCTATACTAAATGCATATGTGCATATTAATTGTGCTGTTAGTAGCAAATGTCGGGGGGGGGGGAGAAATGAGGTAAATATGAAAAATAAACCAGAAATTCCAATGTACAAATTGGAGTGGACTAAAAAAAGATGATAATCACAGTCATTGCTTTTGGAGAGAAAAAAATGCTAGTTCATAATATTTTAGCAAACTCAAAATACGTGATTGTTTATCTTTAAAATTTTATTTGAATTTTCAACAACAAAAATAATAATATCTAACATTGACTGAGCTCTTAATATGTGCCAGGCCTCATGCTGAGCATTTTCATATAGATTATCTCATTAAGTCTTCCCAACAAGCCCATGTGTTTGAATTCAGTTATAGCATTTTAATGTGTTTTTAAAATTGTATACAGAAAATTTCTCTCATGGTTACAATTTGAAATAATTTATAAAAATGCTAAATCATGAGGTAAAGAAATTCAAAGAATGGAGAACTGAATATGGAATATTGATATCAAGGGATTCCTAACCAAGAACTTGGAACAATCTTAGAGCAATATCTGAATTTCTAAAAGGGTAATTTCTCTTCAAACAATATTTTGGATATCTTTATCAACAACAGAGTAGATAATGACCAGTTCATCCTGGTAACTGTGCCCTGATTTTTCTATTAAAAATGGAGCACCATTCATTCATTCATGTGCACATGCACGCATACATCCTTTCAGTTCAGAACTAACTGAGCACTTAACATATGCTAAGTGGGACAATGGTGAATTTTATTCTGCTCTCAAGGTACCCAAATGACTGGCATTCGGGTAGAAATTTTTCTTTGGTTAAATTAGATCTCTGCTGATTTTGTTCAGATAATGTCAAATGATTGGTTCTAAATTTATAGTCCTTTGTGCACATTTACTTGAATGAGATTCAAGTATCTAAATGTGGAGAACAATCACTTGCCAATTTCATAGCTAAGAGCAATGGAAACACAGAAACCCTTAGATGATGGAGAGATAATAGATGTTCTTTGGTCATTGCTTCATCAGCAGCATTCTGCCTTGGAGCTAGCTGTGCCAGCCATACTTTTCATTTTAGATGCAGTTTTGAAAGAGATTCCCTTTCTATGATTGTCATTTCCTTTCAGAATGGTTTATTGTATTCTTTAGAATTTAGGTTACTTTTTTATAACATTGAGTCTCTGGGGAATTGGGCAGAACAAAATGCTCCCTGACAAAAGTGCCAACTTAGCTGACTTTACATAACTCATCTTAGATGAGTGAGAACTTTTAATGCCAGCTCGGTGGACACCTGAAGTACCTAATACCTGTTAGGTACAGGCAAAAAGCCCACCTAAGCATAGCTACAGCCCTAAGGAATGTCCCTAGTATCAGATTCCAGAGACAGAAAGAAGAGTCATTCACAAATCCCACTTTGCAACAGGAATAAAAATGAAATAACATCATTAATTCTCAACATCTTCATTACACTGCTGTCTCAGAGGCTCATGTGCATCCTACTTGAACAAAGCAGTTCATAAGAGAAACTCCAAAACATAGTGAATAACAACCACAAACACACACACACACACACACACCCCCCCCTACACACACACACACACACACACACACACCCCTTGGAGATACCTAGGCAAAGGATAGAATACTGGCTCTGCTACTAACTAGTTGATTAGTAGCAATATTAGTAGCAGATACCTTAACCTCTCTGTACTTCTATAAAACTGTGATGATAATATTATTTTTCCAATAGGGTTATTTGATGTACATTAAAAATGCTTGATTGTCAAAAAATTCCTTTAGGTTATTAAAACATGGTGGTAGTGGTGGCATCTTCTAATAAAACCCAGAAAGCCTTTCTTAAAGCATTTTTAAAAGTGTTTATTGAATGGATCTTCTGGGCAAGTCACTTTATCCTATAGTATAATATTAAAATTATTCAATAATTTTAAATGAATTTGTAAGAAATCTGGCTTAGTGTAATATCATAATTATAGTGACTAGAATTGTACTTCTTGCAGATTTGTCACACATTTACTCTCAAACTTGAGAATTGTATTAAAAGAAGAAACACTTAAAAACTAAATTATTAGATTTTTTTTCTTTAGGATAAGAAGATAGTGGCATTATTATCAGTCAGCTAGCAGTATCTAATTTAGATATTTGAGGCAAAGCTGTGTTAAGAATCATTTTTCTACTTCTCACCTTAAGGTATTCTGCAAGTATATCTATATGTGTATTGTAAGGTATAACCAAATGTGAAACAGGTAGATGGAGTAGATAAATTTTAAGATTGCTTTCTATCTAAAATGTTATATTTACATGATCATTCTACTTGTACAGTATCTGGAAAGTCATCATTTTGATGATGCATAAAGAATTCAGTACCATTCATTCTGTTTTTAATCAAGTATCTACTACATGTCAGGCATTGTTCCAGGCAATTGTGATAATATGGTGAACAAACCAGAGAAGAAAATAAACCAAAAGTTTGTGTTACATAGTCTTCCTATTTAGTTATCACAGTGTTCAAATTATTTTACTTTAACACATAAACTTTGAGGAAAATGTTAGAATTTAAAATAAAATGATTACTAACTAATTCAATTATATATATACATGCACATATTTTCCTATGTAGATTTATATATATGCATATAATCATAAAAGAATCATGTCTTTGTGTATTTCCCACTCAGTATACATACATGAAAATTGAAGTAGTATTGGGTGTAGAATAAATAATATAACTAGATAAATGTTATTCCAGTATTGTGCACTTACAAAATAAATGTTTAATTCATTATATATTTTTTTAATGTTATTTTTATCACTTGAGTAATCTCAGTAAAATGTGAAACTGAGAAAAAATGAATTTTACTAAAACACTATAATGTTTCTCCTTCAACTTATTAAATTTGTGAACAAAACTAATCTTTAAATTCTGCTTGTTTTAGAATGTTCTTTGGTTAAAATTACATTATGACTATAGTAGTACTAGCCTCTCTGGTTATTCAGAAAACACAGCAGCTGTCCCTGTGTCTAAGAACCTGACTCTTCCTAATATTCCATCCTGTCTTATTTGTATGGCTTTTCTATATAAAGAAAGAAAGATTGCTTTATAACCTAAATGCTTCATATGCTGCAGAAACATCAAGATGTAGCTTAAAGTCAAACAAAAAAGAACAAGTAAACAAACAAGTCATGGACCGGGGCTTAAATACCTACTCTGTTGTCTACTAGTGTTATGCCCAGGGGAAAGAAAGTCATATTCTGTTTGTCTTTTATTTCTCTCTCTCTTTTTTTATATTAGAAAATTTCAGCCATATACAAAAACAGAGATTATTGTATAATGAAGTCTCATGTACCTACTACATAGCTTCAACAGTTTTTTTAATTTTTTATTTTAATTTATTTATTTATTTATTTATTTTTGGCCGTGTTGGGTCTTCGTTTCTGTCCGAGGGCTTTCTCTAGTTGCGGCAAGCGTGGGCCACTCTTCATCGCGGTGCGCGGGCCTCTCACTATCGCGGCCTCTTTTGTTGGGGAGCACAGGCTCCAGACGCGCAGGCTCAGTAGTTGTGGCTCACGGGCCTAGTTGCTCCGCAGCATGTGGGATCTTCCCAGACCAGGGCTCGAACCCGTGTCCCTTGCATTGGCAGGCAGATTCTCAACCACTGCGCCACCAGGGAAGCCCTCAACAGTTCTATTTAACCTATATGTTTATCATACTCCCACCCTGGATCAAATCATAGACATTGCATAATTGTATCAATAAGTGTTTCAGTTGTAACACCAAAATATAAGGACCATTTTTAAAACATAAATAATACCATTGTTACACTTAACAATTTACAGTAATTTTGGTATCCTCAGAAATTAAGCATTCAAATATACTTAATTATCTTTTTGTTAAAAATTGGTCCAAATCTAGGTCCAAATGAAGTCCATACAATTGTACTCATTTCAGTCTCCTAACTAATTTTTAATCTATAATTCATTGCCTCCTCCTTTTTTTCTTATAATTTTTATGTTAAAAAAAAAAAACTGAGTCACATTTTCCTTTAGAGTTTTCCACAGTCTGAAAGATTTCTGATTTCATTATTGTGATATCTTTTAACATGTTCTTATCTCTTATCTTTTTTCTATTTCCCATAGTTTTTAAAATTAGATCTAAAGACTTAATCAGATTCAGTTTATTGGTTTTATTTGTTTGTTTGTTTTGGCAAAATACTTCATAGTGAGAATTGTCTTTGCATTAGGAAATGTGTAACATTTGGTTGACTCTCTTTTTGTGACAGCAGCCTAGATTCAATATATCACTAAAACTTGCACAGTGGTCATAGTCTTATTCCATTGTTCTATCTTAATTAATTAACTGGTATATTTCTTTAGAAAAGCAGTCCCTTTATATCAACTGTTTGATTACCTTGAGAACAGAAAAAGCAGAATAAATGCCTGCTTCTTCCCCTTTATTTACCAGTTTTCAAAATAATGCCTTGGTTCCCCCCAGTGTTGACCACTAAATGGCCTCTGTGTGAGTGTGTGTGTGTGTGTGTGTGTGTGTGTGTGTGTGTGTAAACAGCTCATGGTATTTCAATCCATTGCAGATAACATCTTTGCTGATGTTCAAATCATCCCATTATTTTTGCCAGTAGGAACCTTTTAGTTGACACCTAAGCCTTTTTGATATATCCTAGTATTCTTCCATTCCTTCCTTCCTTTCTAATATAATATAGGCTCATCTTGTACATTTCCTGCTACAGACTGGGAATCAGCCATTTTTTTAGTAACCTTAGTTCTTTTTAGTGGGAAATGATAATTAGAGACTACAGTCTAGGCAGCAAAGGTTCTCACTGCTACAGGGTGGGTCACTTCTGAGGCCTCTTCAGTGGACAGACCCCGAAAATATATGTTCTTTTAAAACATATCTATCTTCCTACCACCTTTATGCCCTGAGAGAAATCATGTGTCTTCAGAAACTCTGTGTGTGTGTGTATGCATGTGTGTGTGTGTGTGTGTAGGATGTGTCTTAATCCTTTGGGCTGCTGTAACAGAATACCACAGACTGCGTGGTTTATAAACAGCAGACATTTATTTCTCGTGGATCTGGGGACTGGAAGTCCCCCTATCAGATTCAGTGTCTGCTGAGAGCCCACTTCCTGGTTCATAGACAACCGTCTTCTTGCTGTGCCCTCACATGGTGGAAGGGGTGAGGGAGCTCTCTGGGGTTTCTTATAAGGTCACTAATCCATTCATAAGGACTTCACCTTTATGACCTAATCATCTCTCAAAGGCTTGGTCTTCCAATACCATCACATTAGGGATTAAGTGTCAACGTATGAATGGGGGGGGGGGCGGCACAAACATTCAGTCTATAGCAAGATGCAATTTTGTGTTCTTGAAAGGTATTTCATTTCAAAATTAGCTACAATGCTATTTAAAACAAAGAAACAAATTTGAAGTTTATAGAACTTTATCAATGTTGTTATGCAGAGGTCCTAAAACTATATATTGTCAGTGCTGCATAATAGTGAAGGACTGGAGAAATGACATAGGTCAGGCAAAATAGCAAATATTTCAAAAATTGTCTTCTTGAGTTTTGAATGCATATATTTTTTTCCTGTACATCTAACTTGTGAATCCTTAACAATTTGGATTAAGTCTGCTTAGATGGGCTAAGATGAGTTAGGGTTTTTCCCCCTTCCAATGTAAAAAAAGACAGCGACATATAATGGTGTCCTAGATTCTCATTACTAAAACATCAAAATAAAAAGTTGCCACCTACAGATTTCCCAGGAGGCAAAATTGTTTTCCATGTAATTTTATATTCTGGTCAAGGCTTTTTGGATACAAAGAAACAGCTCACTTAAACTAGCTCAGGTAAAAGACACAATGACTGGTCTACATTTAAATTTGTGACCACAAACTTCAAGTAAACCGTTAATGCTACTGGATAATATTATACCTGCCTGGTCCATTCAGTAACCCTTTCTTCTTCTTGCCTTCTTCACTTCTTCTTACATTCCTAACACCTCCTCCCCCATTACCACTCTCAGCTAATGACCTTCCTTCCCACCCTCACTAAGAGAACTGAATCATCATAGGAGAACATAGAATATGCCCACTACACCTACCCACCTCCCAACATTCACACCCACACATCTACTTTACCCCTGCTGTTGTCGTACTTCTATCTAAATATAATTCCTTCATCTTGCCCACTCAAGGGGATGACTCCAGCAATTTGTGTTCTCTTTCCTACCTCATCCATTTTTAGTTCTCTGCTGATTACGCCCATCAATATTACAAGCATGCCATTGTTATTTCTTCCCCCAAAAATCTTTCTTCTACCCAATGAACCCTGATAGCTACCATGCCACTTCTTTTGTCCCTTTTGTAGCAAAATTTCTTTAGTCACTAATTCTCTCAGTTTATCATAAAACCATTCCAGTCTGCCTTTCTCTTCCACCATGCCACCCAAACTGCATTTGTCATGCTTGACAATGACCTTCACATTGCTAACTCAAATGGACACTTTTCGGTTTTCATCTTGTGTGACCTGTTATAGCAGGATCACTTGACACTGTTGATTATTCCCTTCTCCTCTGTACATTTTCCTCCTTTGATTTCATTGACCACACTCTCTCTAGGTTTCTTTCTTGTCTCACTTCTAATTTTTTCTCAGTCTCCTTTGAAGTTTCTTTCTCTTCAAGCTGAATTCTTAATACAGGAGCACACCAGGAGTCTGTTCTTGGATTTCTTCCCAATCTGCATTCACTTCTAGGCTATCTCATAAAGTTTCATGGCTTTAAATATCACCAATATGATGATTGCACCCAAATATTTATCTCCAATCCAGACTGCTCTCCCAAACATCAGACTGTATGTACACAATTGCATGTCCGAAGCTGAACTCCTTCTCTCCAAAATCTATAATGCATGCAGCCTTTCCCAACTCATTTAATGCCAACTTCATCCTTCTATTTGCTCAGGGCAGAAACTTGGGGTATAATTGTCCACTTTCTTTCACATCCTACATGAAATCCTTTTATCTGAGACTTCAAAATATATCTTAAATTCCCTCATTTCTCACCACCTCTTTTGCATCCACTGCACTGTAAGATACCATTGTCTCTTACTTGGACTACTGCAAAAGTCTTCTGACTGGTTTCCCTTCTTTAAACTTTACTGACTCCTATATAGATCATTCTCAACATAAAAGCTAGAATAATTCTCTTAATACACATGTAAGATCTTGTCATTTCTCTGCTCAAAGCCCTCACTCAGAGTAGAAACCAAGTTCCAAACAATAGCCTACATGATTCCATATTATATGCCCCCCCTTCCCCAGTGCCTCTCTGAACTCATCTCCTATTCATTCACCTTGCTTATTCTGTTCCAGGCACACTGGGTTTCTCATTGTTCTTCCAGTACATCAGACATCTTGCAGCTTTTGTCCTTTGCACTGTTTGCTCTCTCTACCAAAAGTGCTCTTCCATAGGGAAGCTGATGGCTAAGTCCTTCATCACTTTTGAGTCTTTGCTCATATGTCAGCTTTCCAATAAAACCTCGCTGACCATCCTATTTAAAATTGCAACCTAAGTGCCCTTCCGAGACTCCACATACTTCTCACCTTACTCTACTTTATTTGTCTATAGCACATATAAATCTCACCTTACTCTATTTGTCTATAGTACATATAAATCATGTTACTTTCTATCATAGTATATAATTCACCTGTTTGTTATGCCTACTATTTATTGTCTGTCCTCCCCACTCCACCCCGGAATGTATTCTCAGTGAGGGCAGGTGTTTTTTTAATCTTTTTATTAACCAATGTGACATTAATCCTGAGAACCATTCCTGCACATAGTAAGCATTCAATACATATGTATTGAATGAGAACACAATAAGCAATCTCAGAGACATCCCCATAAAGGCTGTCTAAGATTATTTCAGAAAATCCAGGATTCCAAGGATGTCCAGGATTCTTTGGGAACTGGGGACCTAAACTAGGCTTTAGGAACCAGAGTACCTCTCTGTCCATGCCTCTCTCTGATTTTCTCTGGAGTCCCATATACCTTTTCCCATCATATCTATGATTCATTGTTCTATCTCTACATATTGACTTCCTATATTTTCTTATAGCCAGTTATGGTCTCTTTGTTTCTATTCTCCACTCCCTTTCTAAATCGTGACCTTTTCATATTCCACTGATAAATATACTGAATTAATCTCTCAATATTTGGATTTCAGATTCTTAGCAAAGGAATATGTTTGATCCAGCCAAAACATCTAACCAAGTATAATCAGCCATGGCTGAGAAGGGGGTACAGTCCAGGTTCAGCAGGGGCTGTAGAGGAAAGCAGTTCCCACTGAGGTTGGCTTTGGGTGGGTAGAGAACCCTAAATTTATCCACTATTGTCATCCTCTTTAATATGCTGTATCCTCTTTAATATGCTGTATCTCTAGCATAAATTGTAAAAATAGATAGAAGACAGATTTAGATCTAGGGTCTCCTAGATCACACTGCTACTTTAAAAAAATTAAATTATTCTGATGGTTCTTTGTTACAACAAATCTTAAAATATGGTGTCCAGTTAGCCTATTCAGTAATCTACTTGCTTAAATTCGAGTAGGTTTGCAAAATTTAAAAATGTAGCAAAACATCAATCTTCCTTTTCCTTCATCTGATCCTATTTATGTTTGGCTCTAAACTCTGGTTTAAAATTTTATTTACCTCATCCTTGCTTTTTTTATTTGTTAAAACCATATATCCACCATGATGCCTTGTTATGTTGGAGAAACTTGAGACTGACAACAAAATAAGGAATGAGAACTAAACTAATATGTCAACAAATGAATAATAGAAGTCTATTTTTAGGTAAAACAGTTTTGTGACATAAATTAGACTCTTTATGAAAGTATTACCATTGTATAAAGCATGAACTGAGAGTATCTCTTCCTTGTAGTATGAATGCTAAATAATCCTCCAGACACTCTTGTACCTATTACAAAATAGCAAAGCTCACATCTAAATAAAGAACCATCAGGATGTCTTCCTGTCTGTGTATTTATGTATGTTTGATGTGGTTTGACTCCAGTACTTTTAAAAAGTCAGTTATTAATCTGATAGATTTGAAACTTCATACTTAGTGAAGATGTTTTTTTTGGGGGGGGTTGGTTTATTTTTCAACATATGCAGGTGATGAGACCAGTGATATCGATTATTTAGATGTTAATCAACAGGGTTTACTTATTCATTCAAAAACATTTATTTAGCACCTACTGTGTACCAAGCAATATCCTAGGTGTTTCATATACCTCAGTGAACAAAATAGACACATTCCCACATTCCTGCCCTATAGGAATGTACATTATAATGTAGAGACAGTTGAATAAACAAATAGAGAACCTCATTTGTGAATGATCATTTATAAAGAAATTAAACAAGGTAAAAATGTAGGAGAAAACCATAGTTCAAAAAGAGACATGTACCACAATGTTCATTGCAGCACTATTTACAATAGCCAGGACATGGAAGCAACCTAAGTGTCCATCGACAGATGAATGGATAAAGAAGATGTGGCACATATATACAATAGAATATTACTCAGCCATAAAAAGAAACAAAACTGAGTTATTTGTAGTGAGGTGGATGGACCTAGAGTCTGTCATACAGAGTGAAGTAAGTCAGAAAGAGGAAAACAAATACCATATGCTAACTCATGTATATGGAATCTAAAAAAAAAAAAAAAATGGTTCTGATGAACCTAGGGACAGGACAGGAACAAAGACACAGATGTAGAGAATGGACTTGAGGACACGGGGATGGAGACGGGTAAGCTGAGACAAAGTGAGAGAGCGGCATGGACATATATGTACTACCAAATGTAAAATAGATAGCTAGTGGGAAGCAGCCGCATAGCACAGGGAGATCAGCTCGGTGCTTTGTGACCACCTAGAGGGGTGGGATAGGGAGGGTGGGAGGGAGACGCAAGAGGGAGGGGATATGGGGATATATGTATACGTATAGCTGATTCACTTCGTTATACAGCAGAAACTAACACAACATTACAAAGCAATTATACTCCAATAAAGATGTTAAAAAAAAATGCAGGGAGCTACTGTTGTGGGGAATCAGGTTGACATCTCAGCATAAAACAGGGAGGCCAGGCTTATGAGGAGGTCAGTGAGGCTGAAACCTGAATGAGGAATAAGAACACCCATGTGAAGATCTGCGTGAAGGTAGTGTGAGGCAAGTGCTAAGACTTCGAGACAGGAATGAGCTTCTGGCGCTCAAAGAGCAAGGAGAAGGCCAGTATAGTTTGGCTAAAAGAACATAGTAAGATTAAAAATGACTTCAGAGAGATAGGCAGGATCAAAGTCCATCACGTAAGGAGGTTTGTGTTTTATTTGTAAGGTAAAATGAGAAGCCATTGGAAGATTTTGAGCAGAGTGACATGGTCAGAGTTATTCTTTTAAAGCTCACTGCCTACTGTAGATTGTAAGGGAATACAAATCGAAGCTGGGAAACCAGTTAGGCAGCTAGGGCAGTTTTTGCAAGCATGAAATGGTATAGACATGGCTTATATTAGTAGTGAGAAATGGAATTAGATGGATATATTTTGAAGGTAGAGCCCAAAGAACATGCTAGAGTTTTATTTGGGACATGGAATGAAGTGACAAATTTGCAGATATAGATGCCTTAAGCCAGAGGAGAGGTCCATCGTCTCAGATATTGATGCCAGAATTATAGAGTCCCATAGTCCCCTGGATACCCCACATCTAAGAACATACAAAGATATATATGTCCTAGGACATTCTTGAATTTTTTAGGGGATTTTTCAAATTCTAGAGCAGAGGTTCTCTCCATGCATGGAAGTGTGGTCCATGTGTCAGAATCAGCTGGTACATTTATGAATGTGCCTGCACAGTTAACCTCTCTGTCGGAAGGACCCAGGAATAGGCATATTTAACAAGTGCTGTATATGATGTGTTGACTTACTAAAATTTGAGGACACTCCTGATGTAAATTACTCCTTAAGACCTAGAGCTATTGTTTTAAATACCAATTTGCTGTGCTGGTAAAATTAGTCCTTTAATTTTCCCTCTCATCACAGAAACCACTTGTACTAAAAAACCACAGTTCTATAAATTTTATATGGTTTGGAGAAAACTACCCCTTGAATTTGAAAATCATTTGAGTTCTCCTGCAGTCAGAAAATTGCCCTATTATCTGCAACTGCACATCCTTGGGGACTAAGTAAGTTTTAGTAATTTCGGTTTTTTTTTGTTTGTTTTGCTTTATTAAATCTTTGTAGAGAGTTTGCTTCAATGTTGGATACTGAAGAATAACCAAATTCTATGTAGAAAAATTATAATTAAAAAGTTGATTTGGACTCGTAGGGTTAGTATAAGCCACCACGTACATCGGACCCTGCTGCCAAATCAAAGGTATTGCCTTAGCTATTTTGTAGACATTCAAACAACTTGTCTTGGACAAGCTAGATTATAAATATTCAAAGTGCAAATGCTAGAGCTGCAATTTAGGAGGCTGGCAACAGCTTGCACAAATCACTTAAATACCCCCACCATCTTGAAAATTATGTTTACTTTTGGTATTTATTGGTTTGAAATCACTGACCCAGTTACCATTAGGTTAGGATAAGCACAAAGCTCTTGTGTCTATTAATAACAAATGGTAGAAAGAAGGGATTTCCGCATTTCTAACCAAAGTGGCTTTACCCAATTTGGAAAGCAACGTAATGGTACCCGTGACCATCAGATCACTCTACAAGTATGGAAATGTGCTTCTGTGATTTTTAAGATGGAAACTCTTGGATTCAGGCGACAAATTTATCCAGAATACACATTTTGTGTGTGTGTTTTGTTTTGGCCAGTACAATGTCACTGTTTCTGGTGATAGTTCTTGACTTTGAATTGTTTCAGATATGGGAGCATGCTCTCCAGTTCAGCATTGTCCTCAGGACTTATGTATTACCCAATTTGCTTGACCCCTAAAGCATTTGAAAATCTTAGCTCTTGTTTGACTACCAAATGTTTTAACTCAGGTACTGGTAATATGAGACAAATAACCATTAAGTCAGTTCCTTCCTTTGCTGCTCTGTTCAGACCCTCCAAGAGAAGAAATATTGCTCTATCATGTATTAAAGATTGTACCTATTATTTACTTAACATAAACAGTACTTGATTTACCCACTTCTGCATCCCTCAGAGTGAGTATTTAGTAGCTTTTGCATAGTCAATGAACAACTGTTTTCTAACTTGAATTGAACCTAAAAGTTACATTTGGAAACTTAATTTTTAAATTTTGTAAAATTAAATAAAAACTTTTTTTTAATTGAAGTATAGTTGATTTATAGTGTTATATTAGTTTCAGGTGTACAACATAGTGATTTGATATTTTTATAGATTTTACTCCATTTAAAGTTATTATAAAATATTGGCTATATTCCCTGTGCTGTATAAAATATTCTTGTATCTTATTTATTTTATACCTAGTAGTTTGTACCTCTTAATTCTTTTCCTTTATCTTGCCCATCCCCCCACCCCTTTCCCCACTGGTAACCACCAGTTTGTTCTCTGTATCTGTGAGTCTGTTTCTGTTTCGCTATACTCATTTGTTTGCTTCTTTTTTAGATTCCACATATAAGTGATAACATGCAGTATTTGTCTTTCTCTATCTTACTTACTTCACTAAGCATAATACCCTGTAGGTCCATCCATGTTGTTACAAAAGGCAAAATTTCATTATTTCTTGTGGCTGAGTAATATTCCATTGTATATATACATGCCACATCTTCTTTATCCAGTCATCTGTTGTTGGACACTTATGTTGCTTCCATATCTTGGCTATTGTAAATAATGCTGCTATAAACATTAGGGAGCATATATCTTTTCAAATTAGAGTAAAATCTTTGCTTTAACTGTTGATATCAGTAATCAGGATAATAACATTATCCTGATTCAGTAACATTAAATCAGTATGCTAATTGCTTTGGCAGCATTTTCTCTAGTTTTCAGAACAACATGGAAAATATAGGTGGCATTATTCACTTTTTTAGAGAAGTTAGGCTTTAGAGACATAGTAGGAAGAAGACAGTATTTGAATGAAAACCCATCTGTTTGTTCTACTGGGCCATGTGCAGTTGCAAGATAGCAGGTTTATTTTATTTATTTCTGGGTAACAAATTACCCTGAAGCTTAGCAGTTTAAAACAATTTATTATCTCATAGTTTCTGAGAGTCAGGAATCACAAGTGGCTTAGCTAGGTGATTCTGGCTCAGGGTTTCTCATGAGGTTGTGGTCAAGTTGATGTTCAAGACTGTGGTCTCATCTGAGGGCCCAGCTGGGCAAGGAGCTGCTTGTAAGCTCACTCACAGAGTTGTGGCAGGTTCCTCCCAATGTTCCTGTTGGACTGAGGGCCTCAGTTCCTCTGACTGTTGGCTGGAGGCCTCCCTCAGTTCCTCACCATGTGGGTCTCTTCACAGGGCAGTTCATGACACGGTGGAGAAAGGAATCTGAAGAAGAGGAAGAGGAAAGAGAGAGAGGGACAGAGAAGAGACAGAGAGAGTACATCCAAGACAGAAGCCTCAGTCTCTTTACAACCTAATCTCAGAAGTGGCACCCCGTCACTTCTGCTGTGTTCTGTATCCTAGAAGTGCATCACTAAGTCTAGCCCACACTCCATGAGAGGGGAATTAAAGCTCCACCATTTGTGGGTAGGAATATCAAAGAATTAGTGGACATAACTTTAAAATCACCACAGCATGCTAATTCTCTATTCATCTTGGAAAAAAAGAACTATATAAACTGAAGGATGCTGAACTCAGCTTGGCTGAATTTGGGTTATATCTTGATAATTATTTAGTTTTCAGTGTCTTCCACATGTCATGTATTTCATCTTTGGTGTCAGCATTAAAAAAAAATTCTATTTAGAGAACAGTTTTTTTTCTCAAGCCAGGAATATAATCAATAGTTTAGAAAAGAGCAGATTTGCATAAATTTTGGTCAAGGCTTTAGGCATTCCTTGAGCTGTTTTTCTATATAACTCTTTTTTTTAAAATGGAAATGTTTTATTCCATGTTAGAAGCCCCAAATGTTAACTCCTTAGCCTGCACTAATGAAGTCACTTTCAGGGTCTTATTTATATGAATTAATCTGCATAGGTATTTAGAGGCCAGTGAGAGTCAGAAGTTCACTTTATTCACATATATATACCTTCCATTGGGTTGGGTGGACAGTAGATTCCATTATATACAAGTGCTTTAGTTTCCTTTTTCTAAATACACAGGTTCCACTTCACCAAAGAAGAAGCAAATGATTTACATTTCATTTTAAGAATTTCACATATGTATATTTTTTAACTTAGTCTAAGGAAGAAAAATGACCTTTCAAGATTCCTAGCTATTCAAAAGAAAATTATTTTTATTTCTAATCTAGAGAAAATTGCTAGTTTTGGGTAATTCTTTTTTTTTTTTTTTAATTTTTATTTATTTACTTATTTATGGCTGTGCCGGGTCCTCGTCTCTGCGCGAGGGCTTTCTCCAGCCGCGGCAAGCGGGGGCCACTCTTCATCGCGGTGCGCGGGCCTCCCACCATCGCGGCCTCTCCCGCTGCGGAGCACAGGCTCCAGACGCGCAGGCTCAGCAACTGCGGCTCACGGGCCCAGCTGCTCCGCGGCACGCGGGATCCTCCCAGACCAGGGCTCGAACCCGTGTCCCCTGCATCAGCAGGCAGATTCTCAACCACTGCGCCACCAGGGAAGCCCCTTGGGTAATTCTTAGTAACTTACATTAAAATGAATTATTTGGAGTTTTCCTTAAATAACATAATTTCAGATTAGAGATCCTCTAAAACAATGATTCACAGTGTGTGGTCAAGAGTGTGGGCGTGGGCTTCCCTGGTGGCGCAGTGATTGAGAATCTGCCTGCCAATGCAGGGGACATGGGTTCGAGCCCTGGTCTGGGAAGATCCCACGTGCCGCGGAGCGACTAGGACCGTGAGCCACAACTACTGAGCCTGCGCGTCTGGAGCCTGTGCTCCGCAACAAGAGAGTCCGCGATAGTGAGAGGCCCGCGCACCGTGATGAAGAGTGGCCCCCGCTTGCCGCAACTAGAGAAAGCCCTCGCACAGAAACGAAGACCCAACACAGCCAAAAATAAATAAATAAATAAATTAAAAAAAAAAAAAAAGAAGAAAGAAGAAAGTCAAAAATTTCCAAAATACCCCTTTAAAAAAAAAGTGTGGGCGTACTGAAACCCCTTTGGAGTGTCCTTGAGGTCAGAGCTCCCTTCATAGTAATACCAAGACTTTATTTGCCTTCTTCACTTTCATTCTTTCAAAACGTACAGTCATGTTTTCCAGAGGCTACATGAAACACATTATCACAACCACTGAATGCAAAAGCAAATATGAGAATCCAGCTATCTTCTGTTAAACCAGTCATTAAAGAGATTTACAAAAATATAAAACAGTGCCACTCTTCTCAGTAATACTTTCTGTTTTGTAAAGTGTCATTATTATTCATAATAATATTATTTATATTAACATGTAATAGGATCATTATTATATTAAATGAATTGATGAATAAATATTTTTATTTTTTTTAATTTTTAAAGAATTTTTATTGGAGTATAGTTGATTTACAATGTTATGTTAGTTTCTGGTGTAGAGCAAAGATAATCAGTTGTACATATACATATATCCACTCTTTTCTAGATTCTTTTCCCATATAGGCCATTACACAGTATTAAGTACAGTTCCCTGTGCTCTACAATAGGTCCTTATTAGTTATCTATTTTATATATAGTAGTGTGTATATGTCAATCCCAATCTCCCAATTTATCTCTCCTCCTTACCCCATGATAGCCATAAGTTTGTTTTCTACATCTGTAACACTATTTCTGTTTGGTAGGTAAATTCAGTTGTACCCTCTTTGTAGATCCCACATATAAGTGATATCATATGATATTTGTCTTTGTGTGTCTGACTTACTTCACTCCTATGACAATCTCTAGGTCCATCCATGTTGCTGCAAATGGAATTATTTTGTTCTTTTATATGGCTGAGTAATATCCCATTGTATATATGTACCACATCTTCTTTATCCATTCCTTTGTAGATGGACATTTAGGTTGCTTCCATGTCCTAGCTATTGTAAATAGGGCTGGAATGAACATCGGGATGCATACATCTTTTCGATTATGGTTTTCTCTGGATATATGCCCAGGAGTGGGATTTCTGGATCATATGGTAGCTCTATTTTTAGTTTTTTGAGGAACCTCCATACTGTTTTCTATAGTGGCTGTACCAATTTACATTCCCACCAACAGTGTAGGAGGGTTCCCTTTTCTCCACACCTTCTCCAGCATTTATTGTTTGTAGATATTTTCATGATGGCCATTATGAATGGTATGAGGTACTTGTACCTCATTGTAGTTCTGATTTGCATTTCTCTAATAATTAGTGATGTTGAATGTCTTTTCATCTGCCTCTTAGCCATCTGAATGTCTACTTTGGAGAAATATCTATTTAGATCTTCTCCCCATTTTTTGATTGTTTTTTTTTTTGTTCTATTGAGCTCCATGAAGCTGTTTGTATATTTTGGAGATTAATTCCTTCTCAGTTGCTTTGTTTGCAAATATTTTCTACCATTCTGAAGATTGTCTTTTCAGTTTTTTATGGTTTGCTTTGCTGTGCAAAAGCTTTTAAGTTTCATTAGGTCCCATTTGTTTGTTTTTGTTTTTATTTCCATTACTCTAGGCAGTGGATCGAAAAAGATCTTGCTGCAATTTATGTCAAAGTGTGTTCTGCGTATGTTTTCCTCTAAGAATTTTATAGTGTCCAGCCTTACATTTAAGTCTTTAATAGATTTTGAGGGTTTTTTTGTGTATGGTGTTAGGGAGTGTTCTAATTTCATTCATTTACATGTAGCTGCCCAGTTTTTCCAGCACCACTTATTGCAGAGACTGTCTTTTCTCCATTGTATAGTCTTGCCTCCTTTCTCATAGATTAGGTGACCATAAGTGAGTGGGTTTATCTCAGGGCTTTCTACCCTGTTCCACCGATGTATATTTCTGTTTTTGTGCCAGTACCAAACTGTTTTGATTATTGTAGCTTTGTAGTATAGTCTTAAGGCAGGAAGCCTGATTCCTCCAGCTCCGTTTTTCTTTCTCAAGATTGCTTAGGCTATTCGTGGTCTTCTGTGTTTCCATACAAATTGTAAAATTTTCTGTTCTAATTCTGTAAAATATGCCATTGGTAGTTTGATAGGGATTGCATTGAATCTGTAGATTACTTTGGGTAGTACAGTAATTTTCACAATGTTGATTCTTCCAATCCAAGAACATGGTATATCTCTCCATCTGTTTGTGTCATCTTTGATTTCTTTCATCAGTATCTTATGGTTTTCTGAGCACAGTTTTTTTGTTTCGTTAGGTAGGTTTATTCCTAGGTATCTTATTCTTTTTGATGTGATGGTAAATGGGATTGTTTCCTTTATTTTCCTTTCTGATCTTTCATAGTTACTGTATAGGAATGCAAGATATTTCTGGGCATTAATTTTGTATCGTGTGGCGTTACCAAATTCATTGATAAGGTGTAGTAGTTTTTTGGTGGTATTTTTAGGATGTTCTATGTATAGTATGTCATCTGAAACAGTGACAGTTTTACTTCTTTTCCAATTTGGATTCCTTTTATTTCATTTTCTTCTCTGACTGCTGTGGCTAAGACTTCCAAAACAATGTGGAATAATAGTGGCAAGAGTGGACATCTTTGTCTTTTTCCTGATCTTAGAGGAAATGCTTTCAGTTTTTCACCATTGAGAATGATGTTTGCTGTGGGTCTATTATGCCTTTATTATGTTGAGATAGGTTCTCTCTTTGCCCACTTTCTGGAGAGTTTTTATCATAAATCGGTGTTGAATTTTGTTAGAAGCTTTCTCTGCATCTGTTGACATGATGGTTTTTATTCTTCAATTTGTTAATGTGGTGTTTCACACTGATTGATTTGCAGATATTGAAAAATCCTTGCATCACTGGGAGAAGTCCCACTTGATCATGGTGTATGATCCTTTTAATGTGTTGTTGGAATCCCTTTGCTACTATTTTGTTGAGGATTTTTGCGTTTGTATTCATCAGTGATATTGGCCTGTAATTTTCTTTTTTTGTGATATCTTTGTGTGGTTTTTGTATCAGGATGATGGTGGCCTTATAGAATGAGCTTGGGAGTGTTCCTTCCTCTGCAATTTTTTGGAAGAGTTTCAGAAATGTAGGTGTTAACTGGTCTCTAAATTTTTGATCAAATTCGCCTGTGAAGCCATCTGGTCCTGGGCTTTTGTTTGTTGGAAGATTTTATTTTTCCTTCTTTATTGGAGTATAATTGCTTTACAATGTTGTGTTAGATTCTGCTGTACAACAAAGTGAATTAGCTTTATATATATATAAATATCCCCATATCCCCTCCCTCTTGAGCCTCCCTCTCACCCTCTGTATCCCACCCCTCTAGGTCGTCACAAACCATTAAGCTGATCTCCCTGTGCTATGCAGCAGCTTCCCACTAGCCAGCCATTTTACATTTGGTAGTGTATATATGTCAGTGCTATTCTCTGACTTCGTCCCAGCTTCCCCTTCCCCGCTGTGTCTTCAAGTCCATTCTCTACGTCTGTGTCTTTATTACTGCCCTGCCACTAGGTTCATCAGTACCGTTTTTTTAGATTCCATATATATGCGTTAGCATACGGTATTTGTTTTTCTCTTTCTGACTTACTTCACTCTGTATGACAGACTCTAGGTCCATCCACCTCTCTACAAATAACTCAATTTCGTTTTTTTATGGCTGAGTAATATTCCATTGTATATATATGTGCCACATCTTTCTTATCCATTCATCTATCAATGGACACTTAGGTTGCTTCCATATCCTGGCTATCGTAAACAGAGCTGCATCGAACACTGTGGTACATGACTCTTTTTGAATTATGGTTTTCTCAGCGTATATGCCCAGTAGTGGGATTGCTGGGTTATATGGTAGTTCTATTTTTAGTTTTCTAAGGAACCTCCATACTGTTCTCCATAGTGGCAGTATCAATCTACATTCCCAGCAACAGTGCAAGAGGGTTCCCTTTTCTCCAGACCCTCTCCAGCATTTATTGTTTGTAGGTTTTTTGATGATGGCCGTTCTGACTGGTGTAAGATGATATCTCATTGTAGTTTTGATCTGAATTTCTCTAATGATTAATGATGTTGAGCATTCTTTCATGTGTTTGTTGGCAATCTTTGTTGCTTTATCTTCTTTGGAGAAATTTCTATTTAGGTCTTCTGCCCATTGTTGGATTGGGTTGTTTGTTATTTTGCTATTGAGCTGCATGAGCTGCTTATAAATTTTGGAGATTAATCCTTTGTCGGTTGCTTTATTTGCAAATATTTTCTCCCATTCTGAGGGTTGTCTTTTCGTCTTGTTTATGGTTTCCTTTGCTGTGCAAAAGCTTTCAAGTTTCATTAGGTCCCATTTGTTTATTTTTGTTTTTATTTCCATTTCTCTAGGAGGTGGGTCAAAAAGGATCTTGCTGTGATTTATGTCATAGTGTGTTCTGCCTATGTTTTCCTCTAAGAGTTTGATAGTGTCTGGCCTTACATTTAGGTCTTTAATCCATTTGGAGTTTATTTTTGTGTATGGTGTTAGGAAGTGTTCTAATTTTGTTCTTTTACATGTAGCTGCCCAGGTTTCCCAGCACCACTTATTGAAGAGGCTGCCTTTTCTCCGTTGTATATTCTTGCCTCCTTTATCAAAGATAAGGTGACCATATGTGCATGGGTTTATCTCTGGGCTTTCTATCCTGTTCCATTGATCTGTATTTCTGTTTTTGTGGTAGTACCATACTGTCTTGATTTCTGTAGCTTTGTAGTGTAGTCTGAAGTCAGGGAGCCTGATTCCTCCAGCTCTGTTTTTCTTTCTCAAGATGTCTTTTGTGTTTCCATACAAATTGTAAAATTTTTTGTTCTAGTTCTGTGAAAAATGCCATTGGTAGTTTGATAGGGATTGCATTGAATCTGTAGATTGCTTTGGGTAGTAGAGTCATTTTCACAATGTTGATTCTTCCAATCCAAGAACGTGGTATATCTCTCCATCTGTTTGTATCGTCTTTGATTTCTTTCATAAGTATCTTATAGTTTTCTGCATACAGGTCTTTTGCCTTCCTAGGTAGGTTTATTTCTAGGTATTTTATTTTTTTGTTGCAGTGGTAAATGGGAGTTTTCCTTAATTTCTCTTTCTGAATTTTCATTGTTGCTGTATAGGAATGCAAGAGATTTCTGTGCATTAATTTTGTATCCTGCTACTTTACCAAATTCATTGATTAGCTCTAGTATTTTCTTGGTGGCATCTTTAGGATTTTCTATGTATAGTATCATGTCATCTGCAAACAGTGACAGTTTTACTTCTTTAATGTTTCGGATTCGTTTTATTTCTTTTTCTTCTCTGATTGCTGTGGCTAAAACTCCAAAACTATGTTGAATAATAGTGGTGAGTGTGGGCACCCTTGTCTTGTACCTGATCTTAGAGGAAATGCTTTCAGTTTTTCATCATTGAGAATGATGTTGGCTGTGAGTCTGTCATATATTGCCTTTATTATTTTGAGGTAGGTTCCCTCTATGCCCACTTTCTGGAAAGTTCTTATCATAAATGAGTGTTGAATTTTGTCAAACACTTTTTCTGCATCTATTGAGATTATCATATGGTTTTTATCCTTCAAGTTGTTAATATGGTGTATCACATTGATTGATTTGCGTATACTGAAGAATCCTTACAATCCTGGGATAAACACCACTTGATAATGGTGTATGATCCTTTTAATGTGCTGTTGGATTCTCTTTGCTAGTATTTTGTTGAGGTTTTTTGCCTCTATGTTCATCAGTGATACTGGCCTGTAATTTTCTTTTTTTGTGTGATATATTTGTCTGTTTTTGGTATCAGGGTGATGGTGGCCTCGTAGAATGAGTTTGGGTGTTTCCCCCCCCTCTGCTATATTTTGGAAGAGTTTGAGAAGGATAGGTGTTAGCTCTTCTCTAAATATTTGTTAGAATTCACCTGTGAAGCCATATGGCCCTGGACTTTTGTTTGTTGCAAGATTTTTAATCACAGTTTCAACTTCAGTGCTTGTGATTGGAAGGTTGTACTTTTCTAACAATTTGTCCATTTCTTCCGGGTTGTCCATTTTATTGGCATATAGTTGCTTGTAGTATTTTCTCATGATCCTTTGTATTTCTGTGGTGTCAGTTGTTACTTCTTCTTTTTCATTTCTATTTCTTTTGATTTGAGTCTTCTCCCTTTTTTTTCTTGATGAGTCTGGCTAATGGTTTATCAATTTTGTTTATCTTCTCAAAGAACCAGCTTTTAGTTTTATTGATCATTGCTATTGGTTTCTTCATTTCTTTTTCATTTATTTCTGATCTGATTTTATGATTTCTTTCCTTCTCCTAACTTTGGGGGGTTTTCTGCTTGTTTGTTCTTCTTTCTCTAATTGCTTTATGTGTAAGTTTAGGTTGTTTATTTGAGATTTTTCTTGTTTCTTGAGTTGGGTTTGTATTGCTATAAACTTCCCTCCTAGAACTGCTTTTGCTGCATCCCATAGGTTTTGGGTCATTGTGTTTTCATCGTCATTTGTTTCTAGGTATCTTTTGATTTCCTCTTTGATTTCCTCAGTGATATCTTGGTTGGAATAACTCTTCTTAAATGACTCAGTTTCCGTTTGTAACATGGTAAGTATAAACAGGTATAACCCACACAGACAAAAGCTTTTGGGAGGTCTCAATCATTTTTCAGAGTATAAAGGAGTTCTGAGATCAGAAATTTGAGGATGGCTATTTTAGAACAATAACTTTATTTTTCAGCTGTAGAAACTGAGCTCTAAACAGTATATGATCTGCCCAAATTGTACAGCTCATATGTTGCAACACTGGAACAGGAATCTAGGTAGATCTCCTGATTTGGGTTATGCCATATAGCTCAGCCTATAATATTCATAAAACCAGTTGGAGATTCTCTGAAGCAGTGCCCAACTGTGAGTATGAATGTTAACCTGGAAATACAGGTATAGATTCCATTCTGTAAAGACAAATGTTTGCTTTTCTGTTTTCTCTGTAACCTAGTGTTCTCCATTAGCTTTTGCTACTTAACAGTCTGCCCCCAAACCTGATCTACTAAAACAAAAACTGTTTATTATTGCTCTGAAGGCTACAGGTCAACTGGGAGGTTCTGCTGCTCTGAGCAGATCCTCATGTGCTGAATGCTGTGATGGGGTGAGAGGGTCACATGTCCATAGTCCTCCATGGGTTCTCCAAGGCCTGTTCCCATGGAGACAGCAGGACTCCAAAAGAGCCAGGGGAAGTTGCCAACCCTCCAGTAGCCCAAGCTCAGAACTGGCTCAACATTGCTTCTTTGATTAAAACAAGTGGCAAGGGCAGCTCAGATTCAAGGTATGGGGAGATATTTTACCTCTTCTTGAAAGGAGCTGCAACATTATATTGCAAAGGAGTGTGGATACAGTGAGAGGAATAATTACAGACATATTTCCATAGTATTTTAGAATAATTTAAAAATAATGACATTAATAATATTGTGAGGTGGTAAATACAGTAATAGGAACTGGACTCCAGTATAAAGAGAATTTAGTTCAAATCTCATTTCTGGCACTTGAGCAAGTCACTTACCCTCTTTAAATTGTAGCTCCTTCATCTGTAAAATGGGGATAATAATAGTTTCTACCTCAAAGGGATTAAATGAGATAATGCTTGTGAAGCACGTGGCTTCACACAGGAAATGCTTTTAAAATGTCATCTAGTAGTGATTTTAAAAATCTTGTACATTAGATAAGCTCAGAGGATTCTTCCTGACTCCCTGTGAACAAAACAGCAATGCCATGTTTATGGGTATATGTCTGCCCGAGGAGCATGTGTGCCATCAACCCCAAAGGCCTCCTTCCTGCTGTTCACATAAGCCCTCTCGCTGAACACAATTCTATTCCATCTCAACAGATGTACTAAATACCTGGTATTTACCACCTTTCCACTCCAAGCCATGGTTACAGGTTTGAAAAATGTATGCTCTCTGTTTAAATAAGAACCTGCAATTGAGTATAGGAGGTAGATTCCTTAACAGATAATTTAAATTAAATAGACTGAGTACTAACAGAAGAGATTATGCAAGCACAGAGGAAAGGGTCCCATATCTGGAGTTTCAGGGCAGTATTAACTTTTTTCTTATTAGTCAAGATACATACTAACAGTTCATATCACAGGTCAGCCACTCTTTTAGACCAAAAATTCCTCTGTAGGCACATCCTGCCTGACATCCTTAAATGTACAAGTCCTCAGCTGACCTTCTATCACAGTGAAGATGCATGGAAGAATAGGTTAAGGTGGAGAGGTTCTGACCACTTCCCCATTCAGTAAAATAGACCTTCACATCCTCTTCCACCCCTTATTAGAAAGCAGACGGGCTGGTGTAACAGTTGATGGCATTTTATTACACAGCTGTGCATGTCTACTAGGCCATTCAATTGGCCTTGTTAACTTAAACATCTTCCATTATCACTCTTGAGTTAACAAACTCTTCCATGTGACCATACCCCCTTTTCACCAGGTCACATTATTCCATTTGAGCAATAGGTACTGGCTGCTTCTGGAGGCTATTTTGGCAAATTGGTTTCCAAAATCTATCAGCCCAGAGAAGGTCATAACCAGAGGGCCATGGCCACTCCAAGGATATTTTTCTTCACTGAAGAATGGCAGTATATACAGCAGACACAAAAGTAAATCAGCAGACACAAAAAGGAGTCCAGGCAGCCTGTAGGAACAGAGAGGAGCTCCTAGTTCCCAGCAGCCAGGAAACAGGACCTCAGAACTGTAGCCACAAGAAACTGTATTTTGCCAACGTGAATGAGATTAGAAGCAGGTTCTTCCCAAGAGCCTCCAGTTCCCCGACCAAGGATCAAACCTGCACCCTCAGGACTGAAAGCTCAGAGTCTTAACCACTGGACCGTCAGGGAATTCCCCAGAATCCCCCACTTCTTACCACCTCTGCCAACCTCATCCAAGCCACCATCATCTCAGGTTTCACCAGTGAGAGGGACTGGGGATGGCAACATCCCAAAGCAAGGAGCCCACTTAGCAACCGGATCTTAGATTCTGAGTGCTAAGATATCTGGCAGAGACCACTTCATCAAATCAATCAAGTAAACAAAGTTAACATCACAAGGAATGCAACACATTGAAATTGTACACCCCTGATATGATGCAGTAGGAAGAACACAGCATCACTTGCATGATATTCCTGCCAAAGTGCATCACTTGAGACCTGTGACTTGTGCGAGTGGCACCTCCAGTGGAATCCTTTCGGACATAACTCATTTTCCATGTGGATAGGAATTATCAAAGCAAAAACTGCACTGGTAGAGTTATAGAGCCACGTGGCTGACAGGGTTTTGGTACTCCGGCTGGGTGTCAGGTCTGAGTCTCTGAGGTGGAAGAGCCGAGTTCAGGACATTGGTGTACCAGAGACCTCCCGGCCCCACATAATATCAATCAGTGAGAACTCTCCCAGAGATCTCCATCTCAATGTTAAGACCTAGTTCCACTCAACGACCAGCAAGCTCCAGAGCTGGACACCCCATGCCAAACAACTAGCAAGACAAGAACACAACCCCACCCATTAGCAGAGAGGCAGCCTAAAATCATAATAAGTTTACAGACACCCCAAAACACACCACCAGACATGGTGCTGCCCACCAGAAAGACAAATCCATCCATATCCACCAGAACACAGGAACAGTCCCCTCCACCAGGAAGCCTATACAACGCACTGAACCAACCTTACCCACTGGGGACAGACACCAAAAACAACAGGAACTACGAACCTGTAGCCTGCGAAAAGGAGATGCAAAACACAATAAGTTAAGCAAAATGAGAAAACAGAGAAATACTCAGCAGATGAAGGAGCAAGGTAAAAACCCACCAGACCAAACAAATGAAGAGGAAATAGGTAGTCTACCTGAAAAAGAATTCAGAGTAATGATAGTAAAGATGGTCCAAAATCTTAGAATGGAGAAAATACAAGAAACGTTAAACAAGGACCTAGAAGAACTAAAGAGCAAACAAACAATGATGAACAACACAATAAATGAAATGAAAAATTCTCTAGAAGGAATCAATACCAGAATAACTGAGGCAGAAGAATGGGTAAGTGACCTGGAAGATAAAATAATGGAAATAACTACCACAGGGCAGAATAAAGAAAAATGAATGAAAAGAATTGAGGACAGTCTCAGATACCTCTGGGACAACATTAAGTGTGCACCATAATATGAATTATAGGGGCCCTAGAAGACGAAGAGAAAAAGAAAGGGACTGAGAAAATATTTGAAGAGATTATCGTTGAAAACTTCCCTAATATGGGAAAGGAAATAGTCAATCAAGTCCAGGAAGCGCAGAGAGTCCCATACAGGATAAATCCAAGAGGAAACATGC
Organism: Balaenoptera physalus; assembly: GCF_965194825.1. Lineage (NCBI taxonomy): Eukaryota > Metazoa > Chordata > Mammalia > Artiodactyla > Balaenopteridae > Balaenoptera > Balaenoptera physalus. The sequence continues at coordinate 36,584,581 of NC_138890.1, forward strand.
CAAGACACATATTATCCAGACTATCAAAAATTAAATACAAAGAAAAAATATTAAAAGCAACAAGGGAAAAGCAACCAATAATATACAAGGAAATCCCCATAAGGTTAACAGCTGATCTTTCAGCAGAAACTCTGCCAGCCAGAAGGGAGTGGCAGGACATAGTTAAAGTAATGAAAGGGGAAAACCTACAAACAACCTTAGTCAACCCAGAAGGATCTCATTCAGATTCAACAGACAACCTTTACAGACAAGCAAAAGCTAAGAGAATTCAGCACCACCAAACCAGCTTTACAACAAATGTTAAAAGAAGTTCTCTAGGCAGGAAACACAAGAGAAGGAAAAGACCTATAATAACAAACCCAAAACAATTAAGAAAATGGTAATAGGAATATACATGTCAATAACTACCTTAAAGGTAAATGGATTAAATGCTCCAACCAAAAGACATAGACTGGCTGAATGGATACAAACACAAGACCTGTATATATGCTGTCTACAAGAGACCCACTTCAGACCTAGGGACACATACAGACTGAAAGTGAGGGGATGGAAAAAGATATTCCATGCAAAGGGAAATCAAAAGAAGGCTGGAGTAGCAATTCTCATATCAGACAAAATAGAGTTTAAAATAAAGACTATTACAAGAGACAAAGAAGGACACTACATAATGATCAAGGGATCATTCCAAGAAGAAAATATAACAATTATAAATATTTATGCACCAAACATAGGAGTACTTCAATACATAAGGCAAATGCTAACAGCCATAAACGGGGAAATTGACAGTAACACAGTCATAGTAGGGGACTTTGAACACCCCACTCTCACCAATGGACAGATCATCCAAAATGAAAATACATAAGGAAAAGCAAGCTTTAAATGACACATTAAACAAGATGGACTTACTTGATATTTATAGGACATTCCATCCCAAAACAACAGAATACAGTTTCTTCTCAAGTGGTCATGGAACATTCTCCAGGATAGATCATAACATGCATCACAAATCAAGCTTTGGTAACGTTAAGAAAATTGAAATTGTAACAAGTATCTTTTCCGAACACAATGCTATAAGACTAGATATCAATTACAGAAAAAAAACTGTAAAAAATACAAACACATGGAAGGTAAATAATACACTACTAAACAACCAAAAGATCACTGAAGAAGTCAAAGAGGAAATCAAAAAATACGTAGAAACAAGTGACAATGAAAACACAACGACCCACAACCTATGGGATGCAGCAAAAGCAGTTCTAAGAGGGAGGTGGATAGCAATACAAGCCTACCTCAAGAAAAAGAAACATCTCAAATAAACAACCTGACCTTACACCTAAAGGAACTACAGAAAGAAGAACAAAAAAAACCCAAAGTTCATAGAAGGAAAGAAATCATAAAGATCAGAGCAGAAATAAATGAAATAGAAACAAAGAAAACAATAGCAAAGATCAATAAAACTAAAAGCTGGTTCTTTGAGAAGATAAAATTGATAAACCATTAGCCAGACTCATTAAGAGAAAGAGGGAGAGGACTCAAATCAATAAAATTAGGAATGAAAAAGAAGTAACAACTGACACTGCAGAAATACAAAGGATCATGAGAGATTACTACAAACAACTCTATGCCAATAAAATGGACAACCTGGAAAAAACGGACAAATTCTTAGAAAAGCACAACCTTCCGAGACTGAAGCAGGAAGAAATAGAAAATATAAACGGACCAATCACAAGCACTGAAATTGAAACTGTGATTAATAATCTTCCAACAAACAAAGGCTCAAGAGCAGATGCTTCACAGGAGAATGCTATCAAACATTTAGAGAAGAGCTAACATCTATCCTTCTCAAACTCTTCCGAAATATAGTAGAGAGAGGAACACTCGCAAACTCATACTACGAGGCCACCATCACCCTGATACCAAAACAAGACAAAGATGTCACAAACAACGAAAACTACAGGCTAATATCACTCATGAACATAGATGCAAAAATCCTCAACAAAATACCAGCAAACAGAATCCAACAGCACATTAAAAGGAGCATACACCATGATCAAGTGGGATTTATCCCAGGAATGCAAGGATTCTTCAATATATGCAAATCAATCAATGTGATACACCATATTAACAAATTGAAGGATAAAAACCATATGATAATCTTAATAGATGCAGAAAAAGCTTTTGAAAAAATGGGTGTTGACCCATTTATGATAAAAACCCTCCAGAAAGTAGGCATAGAGGGAACTTACCTCAACATAATAAAGGCCATATATGACAAACCCACAGCCAACATCGTTCTCAATGGTGAAAAACTGAAACCATTTCCACTAAGATCAGGAACAAGACAAGGTTGCCCACACTCACCACTATTATTCAACATAGTTTTGGAGTTTTAGCCACAGCAATCAGAAAAGAAAAAGAAATAAAAGGAATCCAAATCATAAAAGAAGAAGTAAATCTGTCAGTATTTACCGATAACATGATACTATACATAGAGAATCCTAAGGATGCTACCAGAAAACTACTAGAGCTAATCAATGAATAAGGTGAAGTAGCAGGATACAAAATTAATGCACAGAAATCTCTTGCATTCCTATACACTTACAATGAACAATCAGAAAGAGAAATTAAGGAAACAATCCCATTCTCCATTGCAACAAAAAAAAATAAAATACCTAGGAATAAACCTACCTAAGGAGACAAAAGACCTGTATGCAGAAAACTATAAGACACTGATGAAAGAAATTAAAGATGATACAAACAGATGGAGAGATATACCATCATCTTGGATTGGAAGAATCAATATTGTAAAAATGACTATACTACCCAAAACAATCTACATATTCAACACAATCCCTATGAAACTACCAGTGGCATTTTTCACAGAACTAGAACAAAAAATTTCGCAATTTGTATGGAAACACAAAAGACCCCAAATAGCCAAAGCAATCTTGAGAAAGAAAAACGGAGCTGGAGGAATCAGGCTCCCTGACTTCAGACTATACTACAAAGCTACAGTCATCAAGACAGTATGGTTCTGGCACAAAAACAGAAATATAGATCAATGCAACAGGATAGAAAGCCCAGAGATAAACCCATGCACATATGATCACCTTATCTTTGATAAAGGAGGCAAGAATATACAATGGAGAAAAGGCAGCCTCTTCAATAAGTGGTGCTGGGAAAACTGGACAGCTGCATGTAAAAGAATGAAATTAGAACACTCCCTAACACCATACACAAAAATAAACTCCAAATGGATTAAAGACCTAAATGTAATGGCAGGCACTATAAAACTCTTAGAAGATAACATAGGCAGAACACTCTATGACATAAATCACAGCAAGATCCTTTGCAAATCACCTCCTAGAGAAAGGGAAATAAAAACAAAAATAAACAAATGGGACCTAATGAAACTTAAAAGCTTTTGCACAGCAAAGGAAACCATAAACAAGAGAAAAAGACAACCTTCAGAATGGGAGAAAATATTTGCAAACGAAGCAACTGACAAAGGATTAATCTCCAAATGTACAAGTAGCTCATACAGTTCAATATCAAGAAAACAAACAACCCAATCCAAAAATGGGCAGAAGACCTAAATAGACATTTCTCCAAAGAAGATATACTGATTGCCAACAAACACATCAAAGGATGCTCAACATCACTAATCATCAGAGGAATGCAGATCAAAACTACAATGAGGTATCACCTCACACCAGTTAGAATGGCCATCATCAAAAAATCTACAAACAATAAATGCTGGAGAGGGTGTGGAGAAAAGGGAACACTCTTGCACTGTTGGTGGGAATGTAAATTGATACAGCCACTATGGAGAACAGTATGGAGGTTCCTTAAAAAACTAAAAACAGAACTACCATATGACCCAGCAATCCCACTACTGGGCATATACCCTGAGAAAGCCATAATTCAAAAAGAGTCATGTACCACAATGTTCATTGCAGCTCTATTTACAGTAGCCAGGACATGGAAGCAACCAAAGTGTCCATCAACAGATGAATGGATAAAGAAGATGTGGCACATACATACAATAGAATATTACTCAGCCATAAAAGGAAACAAAATTGAGTTATTTGCAGTGAGGTGGATGGACCTAGAGTCTGTTATACAGAGTGAAGTAAATCAGAAAGAGAAAAACAAATACCATATGCTAACACATATATATATGGAATCTAAAAAGGAATAGGACAGGAATAAAGACACAGACATAGAGAATGGACTTGAGGACACGGGGATGGAGAAGGGTAAGCTGGGACGAAGTGAGAGAGTGGCATGGACATATATGTACTACCAAATGTAAAATAGACAGCTAGCTGGAAACAGCCACATAGCATAGGGAGATCAGCTCGGTGCTTTGTGACCACCTAGAGGGGTGGGACATGGAGGGTGGGAGGGAGATGCAAAAGGGAGGGGATATGGGGATATTTGTATATGTATAGCTGATTCATTTTGTTATACAGCAGAAACTAACACACCATTGTAAAGCAATTATACTCCAATAAAGATGTTAAACAAAAAAATCAGCAATGTCAGGAAGTTTTTTTCAACACAGGGCCTTTGCTTTAACTTGGTAGCTCCCTTTTATGGAGTGGTACCAATAGCACTGCCTTTTTTAATGCGTTTGAGGCTGGTGCATGGGAATAACACATCCAAGACATAAGTAATGTTCAGGTTTGCAATTCTACCACCTTGCAATTCAGGAAATGGCACCTGTTCACTGCACTCAAAGGGAGCAGGGATCTGATGAACCACAGCTAATGGGTAGCATGTTGACCGTTCAGTTCAGCAAGCTTGTACAAGTGCCACCCTTGGTAAGACCTATATTAAGGTCTTACCTATATTAAGGAGGAGAGGGGCTACAGAGAAGTTATCAGACATGGTTCTTCAGCCTCCAGCATATTCTAGTGGCTGAGACCAACACTTCCACAAATCCTCTATTGCAAAACTAGTCGATGAGCAGGGATTCCAGCACAGTGCTGTGGAAACCTCAGGGTAGGAAAGAAAAGGATCCCCACTGAAGGAAGATGAGACGTGTCTTGGGAAAGGTGAAAGCTGAGACGAGGCCTGAAAGTGTACAGAAATGTGATGTGAGAGGTAAAACTATTTCAAGTAACTTAAATAATTTGAACCAAGGCCTGGAGGTCAAAGGGTTACTAAAGACTGTGGGCAGAAGATAGAAGCTTTAAAACAGGAAGAAGTATAACAGAAGATGGGGCTGCAACATAGTTTTGAATGCCTGACCAAAGAATTTGCATTTAATTCTGAATCTACTGGGAAGGCCATTAAAAAGTTCTCCATATTTTTTGTTTTTTGTTTTTTAAGGCATGGAAGTAGCATTATCAACCTGTTTGTAAACAAAGTAATAATAGCAGCATGTTTAGTGTAGATTAGAGGAAGGGGGGAAACCCAAAAGGTTGTTGATTAGTCTATTGAGGAAAATATATAAAAGATACAGAGATCTGATGCTAGAGTGGAATCTTCTTAGTCCGAATATCATTAAATATTCAAATAAAACTTGAATACAAATTTGCAGAAAACTTTTAGAGGTAGCCCCATCTCCCTTTTCTCTTCTATTATTGCTTTATTGGTGAGCATAGGTCATAGATGATTAAAGAAAACCAGACCCCTGGATACTGGCAGCATCAGAAACATCTCCTCTTGTTCCTTATAAGAGAGGCGGAACTGGGAGAAGATATTTTAATTTTGGAGCTATAAAACCTTTATTCAGAAGAAACATTCTTCTTCTCTGGGTCAGGATAGATACCAAACATGCCTTTCCTGACTCCCATGGCAAGGCAAATGACTTTTGCTCTATATAATCTCCTGATCTCTTGCTATCCAAAGGATGGTACATGGACAAACAGCATCCTTCCTACCTGGGAGGTTATTAAAAATACAGAATCTTAGGCTCTACCTACTTAATCAGTGTTTGCATTTTAACAAGATTTCCGGGTGATTTCTGTGCCTATTAAATTTGAGAAGCACCAGCCTATTTTTTTTTTTTTTTTCAGCTAAAAGTTCTCTTACTTTTGTATATCACTTCAGGATTTAGGGCTCATGCATATGGGAAAAGCAGGGTTGGGTGGAGGAGAGGAATCCTGGTAGCCATAACCCAGTCTAGTTCTCCTTTCAAGACAAAACCATATAGAGTTTAAGGCAGTGCCTGACACAGAAGGGCTTTGTAAACCATAGCTACTGTTGTGGTTGTTGTGGCTCTTTTTTGCCTATTATTATTTTTTTCAGTTGGTTTCTCTTGCCTGGACCATTATTTTAATTGCTTCAGCTCTCCAATCACAAGAAATCATAAGAAACACTTCACGGAGCTAAACTGGCAGAAAGGGCTACCAGTTCGCCCTGCTCCCATACAGAGACAATACATACTAAGTTTTGCATTGAAATCCAAATAAAGAAATGATCTTTAAGGTACAATATCTAACATTTGCTTGATTATGATCAATTTCCTGTTCTCTATCATACAATTTGAATTTGAAAACAGTAATAGCACAAAAAGATAGATTATCTTTGATGTGGGACGAATTCTGGGCCATGACTTGATGGTGTCCTCACTAAGATGCCACTAGGTAATCAAGTCTGACCCATCCTAGGCCAATTATTTGGGGCTGCTCGAGGCCTAGAAATGATTTGACAGCAGAACATTTGTGTCTAAAGAGCAGAGTGAAGAATAAGACACAATTCAGGAGTCAGAGCAATCACTCAGAGTGTCTTTGGAACACTTTCATTGCTGAATTTAAAGAGTCGTGGCTGACAAGTGAGTTTCTCTCTCTCCCTCTTGAAAAATCCCTGTAACTTTAATTGGCATTGACTGTACTCAGTCTTGCACCTTTGCACTTACATACAGGCCTCTTCATGGAGTGGAGTCCATTCTGAATGTGGAGGCTTCTAATCGTGGTCACTGAGTTAGTCATGAAAAAAATGTTTTCATTCTTGTTCTTATTGTAAATGGCAGTACAGTTGACCATTGAACAATGTAGCTGTTAGGGGCCCAACCATCAACACAGTCGAAAATCCCCTTCTAATTTATAGTCAGCTCTCCATATCCACGTTCTTCTGCATCCACAGTTCCACATCCATGGATTCAACCAACCGTGGATCGTGTAGTACTGTAGTATTTCCTATTGAAAAAAATCCTTGTATAAGTGGGCCCATGCAGTTCAAACCATGTTGTTTAAAGGTCAGTTATACTATGTTACTATTGCTGTGTTGATACAATGGGAGACAGAAAATGGATAACTACCAGAGAACATTTAACAGTCCAATTGAGGAGCAAAGTGTAAATAAGTAACAGGAGAATAACAAGTCACTTTAATTTTCCACTAGGAAAAAATATGGTAGCATTGATAATTCAGTTAATTCTTCTAAATGTTCTCATTGGCCTCCCCTGTTTAATATCTTGGTACAGGTTCATATTTTTTGCATAGTAATATCCTTCTAAAATGTAACATTTACTTAGTAGATAACAAAACAAACATGTAAACTATCACTAAAGTGAGAAAAAAACTTGTTTAAATGCCATGTTATGTAATAAGATACGTAACAGTTGGGAGAACCTGTTCAGTTATTATGTAAATGTTTTTAAAATGGCATTTTTGCTCCTTAGATCTCATGTAGTACATGTATTTACCAATATTTATCATTTGTGTCTTATACAGATTTATAAATTTACATATTTATCCTTCCTGATCACGGTTTTGTAACATTTCATGCAGTTTTAATTCCTCCAGGTAAATTCCAAAAAATTTGTGTTTTGGTTTATTCATAGGCCAATTGAATTGATGTGGGTTATGGTTTTAATGATAACAATACAATATAATTTAATCACTCAGTTTCTGGAATCCCATGAATAAAATATAAAAGATGAATTTATTTTGCAAGACATTAATGAGGAGCTTCAGTGCATCTCCTCCTTCTGATACCTTTTAAAAGATATCTAATTATTTTTTACTCATTATTATTATGAAAGATGTAAAGTCAGGTCATATGCATTTGCATATGTTTTATTTTTTAATTACATTGAGAGACCGCTAAATATTCCTTGAGAGAAAATTCAAAGAAAAGAAGAAAACTAGGTCTGCTTTCAGCTAATCCTACACAGTATATTGAGCTGGCTTTTGAACTTGACCACCCTGGCACTGTTATGGATTGTTGGTCTTTCATCTACAGAAATCGATGTTGCAAGAGCATATACTTGCTTTCCATTTGCAACATTCTATCCTTGGTTAACCCAAAATGAAGTCAAGAAGACCGAGGTTTTTAAAACCAGCGGTAGCCAAGGAGCATATACAATATCCTGCTCCATTGTGTCAGATTCCACAATCATAGACATCAAAATAACCTTCAAGTGTGTTTTTTTTTTAAATTGGAGTATAATTGCTTTACAATGTTGTGCTAGTTTCTGCTGCACAGCGAAGTGAATCAGCCATATGCATACACATGTCCCCTCCCTCTTGGACCTCCCTCCCTCACCCCCATCCCACCCAACTAGGCCATCACAGAGCACCCAGCTGACCTCCCTGTACAGCAGGTTCCCACTAAGCTATCTATTTAACACACGGTAGTGTATTTATATCAAACCCAATCTCCCAATTCATCCCACCCTCCCCTTCCACCCCCCCACCGTGTCCACACGTCCGTTCTCTACGTCTGCCTTTCTATTCCTGCCCTGCAAATAAGGTTCATCTGCACCATTTTTCTAGATTCCACATATATGTATTAACATACTATATTTGTTTTTCCCTTTCTGACTTTCTTCACTCTGTATGACAGACTCTAGGTCCATCCACATCTCTACAAATGACCCCATTTCATTTTTTTATGGCTGAGTAATATTCCATTACATATATGTACCACATCTTCTTTATCCATTCATCTGTTAATGGACATTTAGGTTGTTTCCATGTCCTGGCTATTGTGAATAGTGCTGCAATGAACATTGGTATACATGTTTCTTTTTGAATTATGGTTTTCTCAGGGTATAGGCCCAGTAGTGGGATTGCTGGGTCATATGCTTGTTCTATTTTTAGTTTTTTAAGGAACCTCCATACTATTCTCCATAGTGGCTGTATCAATTTACATTCCCACCAACAATGCAAGAGGGTTCCCTTTTCTCCACACCGTCTCCAGCATTTATTGTTTGTAGGTTTTTTGATGATGGCCGTTCTGACTGGTGTAAGATGATATCTCATTGTAGTTTTGATCTGCATTTCTCTAATGATTAATGATGTTGAGCATTCTTTCATATGTTTGTTGGCAATCTGTTTATCTTCTTTGGAGAAATGTCTGTTTAGGTCTTCTGCCCATTTTTGGATTGGGTTGTTTGTTTTTTTGCTATTGAGCTGCATGAGCTGCTTGTAAATTTTGGAGATTAATCCTTTGTCAGTTGCTTTATTTGCAAATATTTTCTCCCATTCTGAGGGTTGTCTTTTCATCTTGTTTATGGTTTCCTTTGCTGGGCAAAAGCTTTTAAGTTTCATTAGGTCCCATTTGTTTATTTTTGTTTTTATTTCCATTTCTCTAGGAGGTGGGTCAAAAAGGATCTTGCTGTTATTTATGTCATAGAGCGTTCTGCCTATGTTTTCCTCTAACAGTTTGATAGTGTCTGGCCTTACATTTAGGTCTTTAATCCATTTGGAGTTTATTTTTGTGTATGGTGTTAGGGAGTGTTCTAATTTCATTCTTTTACATGTACCTGTCCAGTTTTCCCAGCACCACTTATTGAAGAGGCTGTCTTTTCTCCATTGTATATCCTTGCCTCCTTTGTCAAAGATAAGGTGACCATTTGTGTGTGGGTTTATCTCTGGGCTTTCTATCCTGTTCCATTGATCTATGTTTCTGTTTTTGTGCCAGTACCATACTGTCTTGATGACTGTAGCTTTGTAGTATAGTCTGAAGTCTGGGCGCCTGATTCCTTCAGCTCCATTTTTATTTCTCAAGACTGCTTTGGCTATTCAGGGTCTTTTGTGTCTCCATACAAATTTTAAGATTTTTTTTTCTAGTTCTGTAAAAAATGCCATTGGTAATTTGATAGGGATTTCACTGAATCTGTAGATTGCTTTGGGTAGTAGAGTCATCTTCACAATGTTGATTCTTCCAGTCCAAGAACATAGTATATCTCTCCATCTATTTTTATCATCTTTAATTTCTTTCATCAGTGTTTTATAGTTTTCTGCATACAGGTCTTTTGTCTCCTTAGGTAGGTTTATTCCTAGGTGTTTAATTCTTTTTGTTGCAATGGTAAAAAATTCTTATTTAAAAAGAAAGTATTAGCTAACCTTTTTGAGCACTATCTACCAGTTAGTTTTCTAAAGTATTTTACAGGGAACAACTTCTTTTTCTGGCATAACTGCTCTGTGAAGTAGCTATTACTATTATTATCCCAATTTTCAGATGAGAAAATGGAGGACAGAGAGGTTAGGTAACTTGCCCAACTAATACATAAGGAAAAATGTATAATGAAGGATTTTTGGATTTTTCTCAAGGGTTATATTATCATTGGGTGAGTTTTTTTGAATTCACTCAGAAGATATTTATTTAATGCCAACTATGTGCCAGGTACTGTGCTAGGAGGAAGAGACAGAGATATTAACATGATGAATACCTTCGCATTGCCAAGCATCTGGATAAACAACCATTGTCCAAATCCACATGTGTATTAAATAATTGTTGTATTAATTCAATAATTTATCCCAAGTACCTATTCTCTGCCAGGTATTGTCTAGCAAGCACTGTGTCAAATATCTGGCTTTTTGACAAAAGTCTGTATTTTATTATAATGTTTCTACCTATTAAATACCCATTAGGCATCTCCTCTACAGCTGTATTGAAATGCCATTGATATTCCCATGCCTCTGCCTACAGAGAGCTTCTGTTACAAGATTTGTAGTGATGAACAAAAGAAGCTAAATACTGAGGAAAGGAAGCTGGAGGACCAGAAACACACTCTTCACTAGTTTATACTTAGTCCTCTATTGGCAGTAGTGAGTTGACTTTTCTCTCATTCTCTTCTTTTGAAGATGGCTGCATTCTAGAAATCTATTGCCTCCTTGTTTCATAAATACCTTTTTTTTGTTTATACACAGATTCAATTTTACAATACATTTCTAAATATCTAGTTGATTCTAGGAGTAAGTTGACCCTCTTTTGTTATTTTAAACTGTTTTATGAAAGGTGGGGTTGTCATTGACTCTAAACAATTTCATAACTGAGAAATGTGTACAGATAACCAATGACAAATGGGACTCAATTTGAGTTGAAGTTCTGGACTATGAGAGTTCCCATGGCCACATTAAAAAAGTTGCCATCTTAGAAAAAGAGCAGTTATCCTTTGGGACAGACACCTGAGTTCTTAGGTTTAGGTAGCGAATATTAATGGAGTAGATTAATAAGGAGTGAGAGCTCTTATCTGAGAATCAGCTTGCTGTGTCATTTACTTAATACCTGGGGTTTCCTTTAAATCCAAGAGTAATTTACTTTTAAATCTAAGTTTTATATGAAGAAAGACATTCTCTAACAAAACAAAGGCTCTAAATGAGATCATGCTAATAAAAATGTTGGTGGTGTATAATCTATTTAAACTCCACCATCTTTATTACAATTTATGATGTTTGCAAGTAAATAACCCTTTTGAAGATCATTAGCTATTATCCAAAAGCCTATCGTTAGGGAACCGCAAGTTCAAGTTCTCAAAAATTCTTCCAAAAAAACTCTATATCTATTATCAGATAAAGATGGCTACTCTTTTGAATAAAGAGGACTTCAGATTTCTAGAAAAGTTAAGACAATGCCTGAGCTATGCTGTGGTTGGTATAGATTCTCAAATTGAGGGTATTGTAGTTCTTTGAAAAATAATTTGCTTCGACTTTTTTGGAGATTTGACTTTCTCTCTTTGGAAGAAATGTGGTTTTTTGGCAATCACAAGAGCTAAGAATCAAAGAATTGACGTTCAAATCCTCAGTGTTACGCTAACTAGTTACATGTCAAAAGACAGAAACTTAAGCAGTTTTCTCATTTGTTTTATTGCTTTTGAAATTGTGGGAGACTCTCTGTGCTGCCTACCTCCTAGACTCGTAAAGATTCAGCTATCTGGATGCAAATGTTCTTTGAAGAGATAAGTGTGGTATACAAATATAACGAATGCTTTTGGGGGGATTTGTGGGGGATGCGTGAATTTGTAAAATATTGGTATTCACTGGATTTCATTGCATGCTTCCCTGTACAGCATTGTTTGCAATATAAAATGTGTTTATTCACTGCAATTATATGTGTGCTTACTAATTAGAATACGTGTGTTTGTCCCACTCTACCCCATGGATTGAAAGGATCATTATAACAGAGGTCATGTTTTTATTGTGCAGAGTCCTATCCCCAGCAACTGCGCTGACAAGCATAGTAGGTGCTCAATAAGTAATTGCTGGATGAATGGAAACAGACCCCGTAAATGCACTGTGCATTTGCGGTGTACACTCTACATTTGTACTTCTTAAAACTGCTGGAAATTATGTTCTTTTGAATTTTTAGGGCATTTTTTGGGGGATTTAGATATGCTGCAAAATCAAATTTGGAGATCATGTCTATGAATGTTAAAAAATTAATGACTCACTTCTTCATAATCACTTCTCTTCCGACTTGAAATCCAAATATTTTGTAATTCAGATATTTTGTATTGGCAGAGGGAGGGTTTGGTACCGTTTAATGCTGTACTGATAACTTAAATGATTTTTCTCTTCTTTTGTCTTCTTTTAGAGTACAATCCAGGGTTATGTGATAATGTGATGCTGTTTGAGAGAATGAGATTCATAATCAGATAAACCTAGGTTCGAGTCCCAATGATACCACTTCCTAGTTACAAGACTTAATATAAGCTGTTAATTTCTCTAAGCCTTTGTTGCCTCATGTGGGCCTAATTATACTTCCCCAATGGGATTATTGTGAGGATTAAAGATAGTAATATACTTAAGGTGCTTGGGGTGATACCTAACACATAATAACCTTTAGCTGTAGCTATTATCGTTTATACAGTTCATTTCCTAAACAGTTATTTTTTTCTATTTTGTTTGTCTTTTGTTTTGTGTATCTGTATATGTGTTTGTGTGTTTCCTTTTACAGATGGATATACAACTGATGACATTGAGTTTTACTGGCGTGGGGATGATAACGCAGTAACAGGAGTAACCAAGATTGAACTTCCACAGTTCTCTATTGTAGATTATAAACTTATCACCAAGAAGGTTGTTTTTTCCACAGGTTTGTATCAGGGGAAATAGTTAAGAGAAAAGGGGCTTTATTATATTTTGCCAAAAGGGTTCACTTATATCAGGATCGGGTCCCAGGGAAGGATGGGGACTCTGGAAGACTTAGATCTGCTGAAAATGCTCAGTTCCCCAACAAGCCCATTTGGAACCCATCCATTTACTTTCAAGAAGGCACCCCCAGCAAAGCAAATATCTCTCATGTACTATCATAATTCTTTGAAATATACTGAGGACAGCCAGGTCATAGTTCACTCAAGTCTGACCACAGTGAAATTCTCTAAACACAGTAGGGTGGGAGGACTTCACATTTTTCTCAAAGGGTAGGACTTTCTTTACGTAGCCTTACCTACTGTTTTGGAGTAAAAGCTTTTCCGGATGTTGAGATTATCCTGATACCTTTACCATTCTTACTCTTCCAGTATTGAGGTCAGACTTGTTTTCATCAGCACAGATTTTTAACAAAAAAGCCCAGGAATGCAGTAATTTGCTGCATGCTCATTAAAAGAAAAATAATAAGTCCACAAGAATATCCCTCTTTATATTTTTCTTATTGAAATGAATTCCCCAAGCACAGAAATAGCTAATACAGTAACTGTAGATTCTGAATTGTCTGCTAAGGACTCAGGCACTTCCTGTCCCTGAAAACTACTTCAAGCAAGAATACAAAATAGCCTCCAGCTTTGCAAAAAAAACAACAGAAACTTTTCCTAGGTTTGAGGTTCTTTGAACCCCTGAGACACTATGGAAATGAGTTTCTACTTAAAATATTTTTACTTTAATATTTATATACTTGCTTCAGCCCAAGAGGGCTAGACAAGGCTTTCAGTTAGTAAGAATATCCGCCCCCCCCGCCACACACACACTATTTATCATTGTGACTCTTTTAGGTTATAAGACTGTATTCTTTTACATATCTCATTTAAAATGTAATTCCCCAGGTCCCCACCATCAAAAGACCCAGCTTCAAGAATCTGATCCTTAGTTATATCTCCCACAAACATTGCTCAGGAAAAGTGACTCTCCACCTTTTGGTGGGTCAGGAATCCTTTTAAAACTTTGATGGAAGCAATGAAATTAGAAAAAATACTGCCTACACATGGAAACCTTCACAAAATTTCAGGGAGTTGCTGCACTAACTGCAGCCTCGCCACTGATCCTCACCTTAAAATGCATCCTGGGGCTTGTGAAGAGATTTCTTTCCCTATAATCAGAGTGTGCAGCCTTATTCTTATATACAAAAATGTACGGAATGGACTTGATGAGAAACAATTAAAGGGGGAACAAAGGGACTGTCTCAAATTGTCTTGTCATCACAGTTGCAGAGAATGAGAACCTTTGATTCAGTGTAGGAGGCTGACCAGGGAAGAGCTGGAATTCTTTTAATTACTGATGAATGTGGAATATATTTAACACTGAGTAAGTCCTGCTAATTAAAAGCCCTGTTTTCTCAGACCACTTTTGCAGAAGAAAGTGCCCTTCAGCAGGAGCTAAAATTGAGTTTAGGAAAGATATACAAACTGTTTATGGGCCTTTAAAGAAAAGTATCCTATAAATATTGATTGATAACGATGATGTTTTAAAATTGTCTTTCTAGGTTCCTATCCCAGGTTGTCCCTCAGCTTTAAGCTTAAGAGAAACATTGGTTACTTTATCCTGCAAACATACATGCCATCTATCTTGATCACTATCCTCTCCTGGGTCTCCTTCTGGATTAATTACGATGCTTCAGCTGCAAGAGTGGCATTAGGTAGGCATCAATCTGACTGCTTGTGGAGTGTGCCTGTGTGTGCGCGTGAGCGCGCGTGCACTTTCCTTACCCTCGAATTTGCGATGCGTGACGAGACCGGACTGCACACATTATAAGAATTTGGCTGTGAGACGTTGGGTGATCTGATTCAGCGTTAAATCAGTTAAACACAAATTAAAACTCTTTCATGTCAAAATTAGTTAACTGTATAGCTGTCGGTAATGAAATTAGTCCCATCAGCTTGATATTTTTATTGAAGCATAGTTCATGTAATATTGCTAGATAATTGTTCAGTTTTTATCTGTGTTTCCTTACCTGGGAAGAGCTCTCTTCCATCTTTTTTTTAAATTTTTTTATTTTATTCTGAACAAGAAACAGAGAAATGAAATGTGCAACTAATCAATGAGCAGAAAGAATTCTGAAGTCTTAACTAAGATTTTGGGATAGCATGGCAGAGGGCAGGAGACAACCAAGTAAGAATATTGGGAAATCATCCATGGCATCACTTATCTTACGCATGATGTTTTTCCATCATAACACCAGAGGAAGAGAATGAATTGTATTTCATGAACATTTTTATGTTGCTAACTCCAGATATAGTAAATTTATGACCTTTTATACAATCTTTATTATTCTGAGTTCTGACTAATCCCTTTAAATTTTGAGTTAAGTGCTTCACCAGTATATCTCAATTAAATCATTAATTCCTTAGCAAAGTCATTATTCATACAACAAAATTTTTTTGAACACCTACTATGTGTCAAACATACTGGGCACTGGAGATAAAGCCAGTGTCCTTCTGGAAGTTATGTTCTATCAATAAAAGGTAAAAAGTAAATTTATTTTGCATTTAACATGCAAATTATATAATATGGTAAACCTGTAGAGTAGAAATAAGCAAGGTAAGGGGGTGGGTATATTAGGGGTACAGTTTAGAATAATCAGGGTAGACTTCATTGATTGCCAATGGACAAAGACTTGAAGAAGATCAAGTCACATAAATGTCTGGATGAGAATATTCCAGCTTGATGAAAAGGCCCTCAGGTAGAAACATGCCAAGCAAGTGAGCAAGGTGGCCTGTAAGGCAGATGCAGAGTGAGTTCAGGAGTAGAGATAATGTCAGGGAGAGGGGACTGAAAGATGATGAAATGGTCCAGGGGCCATAATAAAAGTTTTGCTTTTATTCTGCATGAAATTAGAGCAACACTGAGCAAAGAAGTGACATGATTTCAGATACAAAGGGATAACTTTGGCTGCTGTGTTGAGATTAGATTGTGGTGGTTCAGGGTTGGAAGGAGAATTAATTACCTCCTGGACTGAGTCAAGTCCCCTGTGATATATTCTCTTAAAATACTGTAGACCAACCTTGGAGACCAACCACAGTTATAATTTATATTTATTTGGTTTGTGATGTTCTTTTTCCTCATGGTACTGAAGATACCTTGGAGGAAGGTCCATATCTAATTTTGCTTCCATTATATCTGTAGTGTCTCACACAGTGAATGGTATCCAGTAAATAGCTGCTGAATAAAGTAATGAATGGAATTTGTAAATATCCTGTTATTCCAAAATGAAAATCTGTTCTCAATTTGATGCCTATTACAGGAATAATACATAAGTTATTTACTTTTTGAAAGAAAATTTTCAAATGTCTTTTATGTGAGCAGTTTATTACTAGGTCAGAAACACCTCAACATGAGATTTAGATAAATAGTAAAATCAGTGTTGTCAGTTTTATAATATACATGTAATATTCATGTCATCCAAGATAAGCTCTAGATGAAATAATGAAGAGAAAAGTAAAATTGGAAAATGCGTCAAAATGACTAATATAGAAAAGATGTGAGAACTATAAAATACCTAGATCTAAAGTATAACCATAGTTTTTTGGCCATGCTCAGAATTGGATGCTCAAATTTATTTTTTCTGTATCTGTTTCATGAGCATATAGAAAAACAAGGCAAAAATTATGATCTTATTAGAGAGAAAAAATTAAATCAGAAAACATATGTTCCTAAAAAATAGAATTGAAAATTAACTTTTGGTCTGTGTTATTGGGTAGTGTTTAAGGACACAGGTTTCTGAGTCAGAGAGATCCCAGTTCAAATTTTAACTCTGCAACTTCCCATCTGTGTGATCTTGACCTCGGAGCTCTGTTTTCACATCACTCTTTTCCTACAAAGCTGGACCTTATGAAACTCAGGACTCTGGACTCCCAGTGCTTTTACCCAGCATATCTCTGTCTATCCCTCCAATTACAGCTTTGGGGAAACTACTCCCCACTGTCGGAGATGTTCCCTCAGCTGGACTAATAGTAATAACCTGACATAGTGTGGCATTTCCCATAGAGTCTTGTAATACTTCTATATTATTTATCTGTGCATTATGTGCCTACATTCCCAACCCAGAAACATGAAGGCTAGACAGCTGCTTCTCTGTTACTCTCCACCTCTAGTTTCCATATTTTTTGCAATCGTTGTTCATATCATCTGTTTAATGCATTCATTGATTTCAGTACTTTTACAGTGATTTTAATTTATTTCCCCTTCATCACTTACTTATTCTGAAAAACTCTCAGCTGGTATTCTGCTTCCTGTCTTGAATGCTTACCCTCATGATCGTCCTAAACACAGTTTGTCCCTGATACCTCCCTACTGGAAGCTGGTCAGTGGCCTCACATTGCCTTCAATTTTAAGTTCAAGTTCTGCATTAGGCTCTGTGTATGTAACTTTCCATTATGCAGCCCTTAATCTCCACTTTCCTCATCATTCTTCCCATCATATCCTATAATGTACCCACATTGAGTTTCTTGAGATTCTTTTGATGGGCTGTGTACTTTCACCCCCACAAAGCACCCCTTTAAAAGAACTCTCTCGGGCTTCCCTGGTGGCACAGTGGTTAAGAATCCACCTGCCAATTCAGGGGACACGGGTTCGAGCCCTGGTCCGGGAAGATCCCACAAGCCCGCGGGCCACAATTACTGAGCCTGCGCTCCAGAGCCCGCGAGGCACAACTACTGAAGCCCGTGCGCCTAGAGCCCGTGCTCCGCAACAAGAGAAGCCACCACAATGAGAAGCCCACACACGGCAACAGAGTAGCACCTGCTCGCCACGGCTAGAGAAAGCCCGTGCACAGCAACAAAGACCAAACACAGCAAAAAATAATAAATAAATAAATTTATTAAAAAATAAATAAATAAAAAAACTCTCTCCACCACCAATGCCCTTAGGTCTACTATCACTTTTGACTTCCAGGTTTTGTTTGCCTGCGTAACTCCCATTCATTCTTCAGGACTCAGCTCCGAAGTCCGTATTTCCTGATCTCTTCCCTGCCACATCGTGGGCTAAACTAGGATCTTCTCCATATTCTCAACTTTCACCTTACACACATGTCTATCATAGCATTTAATTCACATCTCTAGCTCCCCCCACTAGATACATAACTATAAATATAAAAATGTAATTAAAAGAAATGCCCCCCAAATGATTAATGTTTACTATAAATTAATGATTTATGCATATCGCCAGGGCCTATCACAGGGCTGCTATATAATAAGTGCCTGGTATATATTTTGCAGTATCTATAAACAAGTAAGAGAATACAGTTAACCTTTCCAGCTATGATGAAAGCAGAAGGGAAATACAAACATTATTACTCTGTCTCATTTTTTACAGGCATTACAACTGTGCTAACAATGACCACTATCAATACCCACCTCCGGGAAACTCTCCCTAAAATCCCTTATGTGAAGGCCATTGACATGTACCTGATGGGGTGCTTTGTCTTTGTTTTCATGGCCCTTCTGGAATATGCTTTGGTCAACTACATCTTTTTTGGGAGGGGACCTCAACGCCAAAAGAAAGCAGCTGAAAAGGCTGCCAGTGCCAACAATGAGAAGATGCGTCTGGATGTCAACAAGGTAAGTTCAAAGGGCAAGCCCTCCTTGCTTCTTAAACTCATAGAAGAATGCCTGCACTGTAGGTTCATGGCCTTGTTAACAAATGATAAAACCAAAGCCCAGGGAAGAGATAATTAGTGATGGAGGCACAATTAGGGCCCCAATTCATGGTACAACATTTAGATGCCCTTTACCTTAACACTAGGGTGGCCCAAACCATAGTCATTTGAGAACCACCTTCGTGACTTTTTCCATATATGAGTATAATATGTACTATTATTTACTTTATGTTTATTTAAATTTACTTACTTTATCTAAATTTATTTTAAAAAAGGAAATTTCATATCACTTAAATTAGTATTACTTGCTGGAAGATAATCTTAAGTATAAATAAAAATGAAACTATGTTATTAAATTCTAGGTTATACTAGATAAAGGCTCTAGGCCTGAGCTCTGCATTCTCATTGATTTAAAAAAGGAAATAAGCATGTACAGACATGTGCTAAAGACCCACCAGCAACAAACTGAGACTTTGTTCTTGAAGTCATCAGATGGATAGAAAAAGAAGTGGAAGGGAAAAAAAGAATAACTTTCTTTTTAAGTGACAGATAATTACTTAATGCCTTGCACAAATACTACTTAAAATCCTTGAAGTATTTGAGTACAGGAGGCTACCATGTTGCTTAAGTCAGGCATAGCCAAAGAAAAATTCCTACACAGTTGTAAATCCAATTTATTATTGAAGGCAGTGGTTCTCAACTTTGGGTGCTCAATTAAATGACTAGGAAAGCATTAAAAAATACTGAAGCCTGGGTTTCATCCCCAGAAATTCTGATTTGATTGTCCTGGGGTATGCCTGGGCATCATAATTTTTTTTAATTCTCCGAAATATTATTCTTATTTGCATTCAAGATTTAGAATCTCAATTTTGAGGCTTTCGACAATAGTTCCAATAGATCTAGCCATCTTTACTCCCAAAATGTGACTTCAGCTGGCTTCCTGTTATATAACTTTCTGCACTGAACAGAATATTTACATATGTTTTTTTCCCATAGTGCAAATTTAGGCACTTCAAAATAAACAAAAAAAAACAAGGACTTATTTTAATATCTGCCATAAATAGTGTTTATAAAGTAGTGCATAATGTTGGATATGGTAAATAGTTCATAGTGATGGAACTAAGAAAATAGTAATACTTTTAAGCTATCTGGGATTGTTAACCATCCAATAATTATTGAATTTACATTTTAATATTTCTAACTTCAATTTAATTCCAAGAGTAGCATACCATAAATAATCTCTGCCATTGAGTTTTATGTGGAGCAAACCCAATGAAAGCTTCTGACTCACTGATATTTTCCATATATCCATAGGTCTGATATTTGATTTTGGACTATTCTCTAATCAAAGGCACTCCTTTCCCAGGAGATGATATTCATAATGATGCAAATTTTAAATATGGCCCTTATAAGCCAGTGAACCACAGGGTCTAGGAAGTTGTCAATCTCTTTTCAGTGCTCCAGGTTTCACTCATTGGAATCTGTTAATAGATTCCAAGGTAGCATTATGACTCTCTCGGGCTGTCAAATAGAGAATGCTTTTTAAACCCATTTTACAATTTTCCTGATAGAGTACCTTTAGTAAAGAAAATGAATAGATAAAACGATCTCCTAGGACAGCAGTTTGAAATGAGTCTCGATAAATTGCCTAAAGCAAAGCTGGCTTAACATCTGATCTCTCTTCACTTTCATCTACCCTATTTTTTCATACCAATTTGCAGTTACATAATAAATTTAAGTACCAGAGAGTGGCAGTTTTGTAGCAGACTGAACCTGGAGAGCTTCAGGTAGTTTTAAACTCAATGTACTGAGATGGAGGTAGGGAATGGTTCACTGGGCAGGTACCCCATAGTGATGCAAAACCCATCCTCTTGGCTGAAGTTGGATCCACAATTCAGAGCATAGAATGAGAGAACAAAAAAGATTCCAGAATTCTTCTAGTACAGTGGTTCTCAAATCACAGGCCATTTTGCCACCACGCACCCCCGCCCCCATCAGAGGATCATTGACAATGTCTGTAGATGTTTTGGATTATCAAAACCAGGAGGAGGGGATTGCCACTGGTATCTAGTGGGTAGAGGCCAGCCGTGCTGGTAAACATCCTACAGTGCATTGGACAGCCTCCCCATAACAATTATCCAGCCCAAAACGTCAGTACTGCTGAGGATAAAAAACTCTACGCTAGTCCAATCCTCTGGTTTCAAACTTGAGAAAAATATAAGATCCGTGTTCTATTCTTAAAACTCTTTAGCACAAGTGGAGTCTCTTCTTTCTTTGATCAGTGTGCCTAACATCATGGTATCAGGAGTTATCATTTAGCACAGTAGTTCGGAAAAGATATTTTAGAGTCAGTCAGGTTTGATATTTACCCTCCATTTAGTAGTTGTGTGATAATAGGGGGAAAAAAAGCCTCTCTGACCCTTTAGTTTCCTCATCTGTAAAATGGAGTTAATTCCTCTCATAAGTTATGAAGTTATGATAAAGTGTAGAGGATAGCATAGTCCCCAGTATATGATAAGCACTAGGTAAGTGATAAATATTAACAAAATATCATAAACAGTAAACATTACTACCTTTCAAAATAAAATTTACTGTCTCCAGACCTATTGGTGATACTTGCTTGTGCGTTTTACATGCTCTAGTATGTAGGATGCAGTCCTATCCCTAAAAAAGTATTACCTACAGAGGAATGTTTCACTTTGGAAGTTTTAAAGTCAAAGCAACGAAATCATTTTTCAACAGGTATTAGCTGTAAAATCGATAGCAAGCCAACTACAAACTTTATCAATTATTTCTTAGGCTAGAATGCTTACAGCCATGTTGATTAGATTTTTTAAAGGTAGCCATCTAACATTCCAGGCTCCCTTTTTTTTTTTTTTTTTTTAACGCAGCATGAAGGGTTAGAGGAGACCCACAGAGGGCTCTGATTGCACAATGCTTTCTTTTGTGTCGGCATCATGAATAATGTCACTCTATTTCTTATCAAGAATGTTCCTTCTTTTTAACGTAATTCTAGTTTTTTTTTTTTTTTAAAGATCAGGCACATATAATCAACTAAGTATTGTTGGATGCTCCGGAACAATCAGTCACTAGGAGAGGGATTGACTTTTTCTGGTTCCATTGATGGTTTCCTAGAGACAGAAGCAGCATGTCATATGGTCTAAAGCGATTTTTAAACTGTTCTCTGTCCTGAGGGCAGGGGGAGGTGAAAATGGGAAGCCTAGCCAGGTGGGAGCCCACTGTCGCTCAAAGGCATGCTTCCACATTTTTCTAATCTCTTCCCTGTATGAAGTTTCCTGTAAGTTCTTATTTTAACAAGAGTTATCTGCAGCTCTTAAAACAATTCTTAGTCTGGCGTTTAACTGATGGAGAAACTAAGGCTCTGAAGGAAAGTGAACTATCCTAGGTTGCAGAGCAAAGTTAACAAGATTTCTGAGATGATCTAGGTTTTCTAGTCGTTATCCAATGTACATTCCTCTGTGCAAGCAAGTGAAAAAAGAATATAAAACTTAAAAGCTGATTCCAGATTAGTCTATATATTCAGTTCACATCACCTAAAAAAACCCATCTGTCTACACACGAGTCCATAGCTGACAAGCCTTGTTACCTTCACAGTTGTCTCCATGCGACAAATTAAATTGTTAACTACTAAGATTTTTAAAAATAAACCTCAAACCAGTAAGAGTTCTACTGAATATTTTTCCTAAGTGTTTTCAGGAGTAGCTAAAAAACTACAGTCTCTTTTTCTAGTGTTAGGAAAGCTCTCCTATTATACCTTGCATTCTTCTATTTTGTGTGTGTGTGTGTGTGTGTGTGTGTGTGTGTGTGTGTGTTTCCTTATAGGATTTTCTCTTGATCAATTTTCCCACTTTTCTTGTTCATGCCTTCAAGTTTTCAGCTCTCCTTTTTTTTCTTTTAAGCTTTATGTTGTTTTCTTGTTTATTTTTCTGCCAATAACTAGGTGTATATATATTTGACACTTTAGTTACTTCTGTCTTTTCACCACCTTGATTCTTGCATATCTGAAATGCCTCCAATATCCTTACTGTATCGAGAGACCCACAAGCACCAGTTTTCCCAATAAAGCTGCACCGAAAAGATCTACTGGGGGGGCATCCTTTATTCTGCATTCATGGGTGTTGGAGTCTCTGTGTTGTCTTTATCCATTGTACCTAAATTTTTGGTTATGCAAAGCACTAAGATCTTTTAAATTTATTTATTTCTAGTGCTTGAAACTAGATTTTGTAAGTGATACATTAAAAAGAACTATTTAGAAGTTCTAGTCTCTGTTCACATCGGTCTTTCTAGAGACCAGTAGCATTTATCTATAGCCAATTTACTTTAACCACCAATTCTAATCTAGTGGCATCAGTCGACTTAATTAGCACATTCTCTACTTTGTCTTCCAGATTTTTTATAAAGATATTAAACAAAATGGGACCCAATATCGATCCTTGTGGGACCCAACTGGAAACCTCTCCCCAACTAGACGGACTACCAATTACGATTTCTCTCTGTATACGGTTAGATAGCCAGTTTTTAATCCATTTATTTGTATTTCTGTTGGAGCCAATTTGTTTAGCTGTTCCCTTTAAATTAATGTATGGCGTTTTTGCAGATAACCTATAGACTTGTATCCTGAGACGTGGGGATACGTTAAATGTTTTCATGAGACCCTAATGGGGTTTTCCTGGGTTTGTTTTTTTTAAATGTAGTTATGATGAACCTAAGCTTCAGTGTTCCACTCATACATTATTGTTGTGCTACAGAAAGAAACTAAGTGGGTCGTATTTTGAGACTTCTTTCCATTTGTATTGAGAGTATAGAGTGTCATTATATACTCTGGCATTTCTTAGTTTTCTTGTTGTGTTTCTTTTGGTTGGTGGAATAGGTGGAGAATTATACAGTCCTTCCATAGGTTGGCTCAGAATTCAGGAACCTATATTTTCTGCCCTAGATCGTTCATTTGTGTCTGAGAATGTTATGTTTGCATCAAGTCCTTGTTCCTTTATTGTTATTTATATTTTAGAAATAAGTATTATCTCAGCAGGCCCAGTGTTGTTGTAGTGATAGATAAGAGGCAATAATTGAGATTGTTTCTTGACAATGCTCTTGACTTAAATGAACTCCAAAGAAAGCCCACTGGGGGCTAAAATTTAGAGTTTAGTTTCTGAATCCTCATGTGTTTACATTTCTTAATTGGCAAATTGTCATTCACATTGCCCGCCAAACTGGAGGAGGAGGAAGAAGAGGATGGTGATCGTCACCATTCCACATTGTCATCTACTGCCTACCTCTCATTTGTTTTCATTCTATTTCGTGGTGAGGCAGTGAATGATACTGAATGCTGTGAATCTTTCCTATGAGGACTTGATGCCAGAGAAGCTGTCATTATTATATCTTGAAGTGTCATGTTCTTCCTTAGTTTTGTGGCTTTGACCACAAATTCCTTGATTCCTCATTGTTATTGCCTTTGGGGTGGGAAACAGTTATGGTTAACCTCTTAAACTGCTAGTTTGTTTTACTATTTTAAGTTTTTCTTTTAACTTCATTACTTGTTGTGTTATACGTAGCATGAGTCTGATAAATAATATTAGGTAGATTCCAGGAGAAGAGATGTTTGAAATTTTGTTACTCACTATTTTAGTCCCAATCCCCTACTATGTCTGTCCTCTCAGGCTATCTCATTTGTGATGTTGCTGCTGTTCTTGTTTTTAACTGAAACCACTGTTGTTGAAATGGAAGTAGACTGATTTGATTGGGCAGTATTCTGGGTAGAATGCTAATCATTTAGAAGAAAACATGTCTGACAGTTGGAGTTTGGGTGTATGATGAAAATGGTTGAAAAATAATGTATTTTCCAAAATCAAAATCAGAGTATACTGCATGATTGGTCTATGACTGGGTAAAAGTTACATGAAAATTCAGGAAAATCCTCAGATAATGAGAATATTTGAAAGAAAATTTGCCTCTGTTGTTCTTGTCAGCTGATGGATTGAAAGAGTTAATGATACTCTCCGATGCCATGATTTGGACCCTCATTTGTCAAGAACTCTTTCTCTCTATTTCATAACACATTATGTTAAAGAGAATGATTTACATTGAAATATGAATCTTAATGTCATCTGCATTTATACTTTTCTTTGTTGGGTGTGTCTTTACTCTGTCTTTTTAATTCTCTTTTAAATTCGTATTTAGAGTATGAAATAAGGGCCAATATTCAGAAGTTTGAATGATGAGCTGTTAAACGTGTAACCTGCAAAAGCATTGAAATGTATTTGACAGTCCTCCGAGGCAATAGAATGCACTGGGATGATGGTAGCTGTTAGAATCAGACTGAACTGGGTTCACCTTCAGGCATGGTCTTTTATGAGCTGTGTAACACTACACATGTTTAACTTTTCCATCCTTCAAGTTCCTCAGCTGAAAACTGAAACACTAAAATTTTGCTTCATGAAGCTACTGAGAGGATTAAATGAGATAATTTGTTAAGGGCCTTATACAGTACCAGACATAGAGCACTCCATAAATTGTTGCTATTATTCTGGAGATGGTAGCAGTGTGTATCTTCCTCAATTTTTCTTTTTTTATCTCTATTACTGTTTTATGATTATAAAACTAATTCATGGTCAGTCTTTTAAAAAAAATGTGCAAAGGCAATGAAAACCACCTGTACTCCACACCTAGACATAATCATTGTTAACATCATCCTTTTTTCACACTTAATGACATACTTTTATACAAATAATTATGCTCTACTATTGTGTGTATGCTATTTTCTGCTTACCTTTTTTGTGTCTTTAAGCATCAGTATAAGTATACATCATTTCTAATAACTACAAAATATTTTATTGAATGTATGTACCATAATCTATATAATAAGCACCTATTGTTAGACACTTGCATTGTTTCTAAGTGGTTTTTGATTATAAACAACTAAAATAAGTATCCCATTGCTGACATGTTTACACACCATTGATTCCTAATATATTTCTTTTTTTTTAATTAATTAATTAATTAATTTTTTTTTTATGGCTGTGTTGGGTCTTCGTTTCTGTGCGAGGGCTCTCTCCAGTTGTGGCAAGTGGGGGCCACTCTTCATCGCGGTGCGTGGGCCTCTCACTATCGTGGCCTCTCTTGTTGCGGAGCATAGGCTCCAGACGCGCAGGCTCAGTAATTGTGGCACACGGGCCCAGCTGCTCCGCGGCATGTGGGATCCTCCCAGACCAGGGCTCGTACCCGTGTCCCCTGCATTGGCAGGCAGATTCTCAACCACTGCGCCACCAGGGAAGCCCCCCTAATATATTTCTTAAAGTGAAATTTCTGAGTCAAAAAGTATATGCTTTAAAATGGTGATACATATTGCCAAATGGTTCCCTAGAAAAGTGCTACTATAGTTTACATACCTACTATGAGAGTGTGGCAGTACACGCACACACACACACACACACACACACACACACACACACACACACACGTCACCCAGCCCTTAAAATGATGAAGAAACAGAAAACTGATGTCTAACTGCTTTCTGTTGTGAAAAGTGTTAGAGAAATGGAGATATAAGAATCCAGAAACCCAGATGTAGTTTTTCTCTTCTCTGCCCAAAAGCTGTAAAGGATAAAATGGCAATGGAAAAGCAAAACAAAAACAACACCCAACTAAAACTGAAGCTCTGCAGAGAGACAGAAATGCATAAGGAGGGCCAATGTTAGTACAAGCAAAATCCAGAAGAATCTACCCAAGCTATATTTGAGCAAATAGGAAAACCCTATAGAAAGGTTTACCTATAAATGAAGCATCTAAACAAAGAATCAGCATGGCAACTGTGCAGGAAAACTACCAAATGACATTCTGTCTCTCCCTTGCTCTCTTTCTCTCTCTCTCGCTCGTTGGTAGGGAGAGAGAGAGGAACTCAGCATGCAAAAGACAGATAATGACCCTTTAATGGAAAAAATATTTCAGGATATATTAAAAACTTTCATTAAAAAAGTGTTTTTCTTGCAAAAATTGAAAGAGAATATGAAACAAAAGATCAAGGATGAACGATTTTCATAGACACTAATAACTGAATCTAAAATAGTAAGAAAGAAAATCAATATGGCAAAAAATCAAGGCAGTAACACAAAGTTCAGGCTGTAGAAAATCATGCCAAATACAGAAAAAAAGAGATGTACAGTTAAAAACCACTTAGAGAAAACACAATATACAGGATAGGTACAGCAGAGCAAACGTGCAGAGCCATGATGTTCGTGAAGTATAGGATGGAACAAAAAGCAAATAGAAAGAATATTTAAATCTGACATCAATAACTAATTATAATAATGATAATAATAAATACTTCTTGAATGCCATGTATATGCTTAAACACTCTACATATGTTATGTCATGACATTAGTCATTATTACCCTGTGTTGTAGTTATAATTTTATAAATGATGAACAGAGACCCAGAACGTGTAATTAATTTTCTTAAGGTTGAACAGCTAAAAAAATGGTTGAACAGAAAATATGACTAGAGGATACACTCTAACTACTATGCTGTACATTGTGTGTTTATACATACCTGTAATGAAATTAATCAGTAGGCCAAAAGGATATACTGGGTTCCAAGATAAAACTTATATAATACCATTGCCACCTTATTATATTCTTCTAAAATTATTAAACTTCCAGTCAGAAAAAGTGACCAACAGGGAAGGAAAAAAAAATCTCAAACTACTCCACAGAAATATTACATTTTATAAGACAGTGGAAAAATATTACCGGGTTCTGAGGGGGAAAAATGTAACCTAAGAATATTATTGATATTATTTTAAGGCAAAAGAAAGACAGTCTATCCTCAATATGCAAAATCTAAGGGAACATAACATCCATACGTCCTTATTCAAAGAAAAATATTATAGCTTAGTAAAAAGAAAAATCTAGCCCCCAACAAAAGATAGTCAAAGTAAGGAACTTTAGAACAGAAAAAGTCAGTATATGCTAACATGTAGAACTAAAGATAACATGTAGAACTAAAACTATACAACTCCAGAAATTAAAGTTGTAGAATAAAAGATAATTGAAATATTTTAAAATATTAGATACTGAAGATATATAAAAATAAATCAGGATGGTATTGTTGATGACGGAGAAGTATTTGTTTTCAAATTCACAGCAAGGACTCAATATTTACCTTTTATTCTTGAGTTTATGAATCAAGAATTTGAAGATTAAGGATATGTTTAAAATTAACATAGATAACTTCTATACAACAGTGTTTCTACTATAGACTTCCATAAGGTCATTTGGGATGCTTGCTTAAAAAGTAGATTCCACCTGAGACATAAATCAAAATCTTTGGTGGGAAAGATCAGCTTTCTCAGATGTTTATGGTATTACACTAAAGCATGAAAATCTGAGTCATTATGGTAGAAGAAGAATCAAGAACTGACAATTCATCTTATAAAAACCTCAGAGAATAAGGTGGAAATAAACTAAAGAGAGATGCAGAGCAGCATTATTTACAATAGCCAAGATATGAAATCAACCTAAATGCTCATCAATAGGCAAATAGATAAAAAAGATGTGGTGTATATATACAGTGGAATGTCACTCCTCCATAAAAAATGAAATATTGCCATTTGTGACAATACAGATGGACCTAGAATGCATTATGCTAAGTAAAATAAGTCAGAGAAAGACAAATACTGTATGAGCTCGCTTGTGGAATCCACAAAACTAAACAAAACAATACGAAAACAGACCCACAGATACAGAGAATAAACAGCTGTTTGTCAGAGGGAGAGGGGTGCCCATACCCCATGGGCAGTACAGATGAACAGTATTAAGAGGTGCAAACTTTCAGTTATATAATAAATAGTTATGGGGGTATAGACAGCATAAGGGATATGGTCAATGATATTGTAATAACCTTGTAGGAGGACAGATGGTTACTTGACTTACTGTGGTGATTATTTCATAATGCATACAAATGTCAAATCATTATGTAGTGCACCTGAAGCTAACAAAATATTGTATGTCAACTATATTTCAGTAAAAATAAAGATGCAGATAATGTAGGTAAAGTTAGACATCAGAATAAGGATAAGGACAACTTAAAAGCAAATTTAGAGCAGGAATTAAGATAATAGACTTAAGACCAAGGTTGTCTTAACTATTATAACTAGAACATATTCCAACTCACATATCAAAAGAATAAGATTCTCAAATTAAATCAAGAACTAAACCCAATTAAATGCTATTTATTAGAAATACTTCTAAAGTAAAAGTATGGGAAAAATATTCTAAGTAAAGTCACAGACAAAAACAAATGAGGTAAATACAAATCCAAAGAAAATAGAAGATTGAATATTATTACTCTATAAGGATGAATTGAAGTTAAAAAATATTAAGACTGAGAAATATAATAATTACAATGTAAAACAAAGATATAATAATTGGTTAATAATTCATACATAATTTATAAAACTAAAATTGAAATAGCATCTAAATGAATTTAAATGATTGGAAATAAAGAGAGAAAATGAAAGAAACATTACCTAAGCAGTATATTTAATAAAGTTTATTAGTTGTATAAACTCATTTTTATACAACCATGTATCAAAGGTACAATAAAAATTAATTTGAAGAACATTTAGAAAATAATGGCAGCTTAAAATACTACATAATTAATCCTAAGGGATGTGGTTAAAATAGTTAACAGTCAGAAAGTTGTAGTTTCAAATACATCTCTAGCAAGTAATATTAAAAGATGAATATAATATTCAATTCAAGAAGTTTAAAAAAAGAGCAAACCAAACACCTAAAACTAGAAGGAAGTAATTAAGACAAATTGTAAATTAACAAATTAGAAAATTAAAACAAAATAATTTACAAGTAAGTCAGTTATTTTTTTAAAAAGTTAAGTAAAATAGGCAAATAATTGACCAAGGAAAAGCTTATTAAAGAAGCAAAGAGGGAGCCAATGTGGTAAACCACAATAGAAATTTTTAAAACATGACAATTAATAGAAATGTGCAAATAAAAGAAAATTATGCAAATATGTTAGAAAATGTGGTAAAATACATGACATCCTTAGAAACTCTAAATTAGCAGAACTGACCCTGGGAGAAAGAGAAAACAAAAACAGATTAATTACCAAAGATAAAACTAAGATAATTGACAGAAAAATTTAACTCCCGCTGCAAAGGGTCAGCTGGCCTAGAAAGTTTCAGCAATAAGTCCTGTCAAATTTTCAAAAGCAAATACTGGGACTTCCCTGGTGGCTCAGTGTTTAAGAATCCACCTGCCAATGCAGGGGACACAGGTTCGATCCCTGGTCTGGGAAGATCCCACATGCCGTGGAGCGATTAAGCCCGTGTGCCACAACTACTGAGCCTGTGCTCTAGAGCCCACGAGCCACAACTACTGAGCTCTCGTGCCACAACTACTGAAGCTTGCACACCTAGAGCCTGTGCTCCACAACAAGAGAAGCCACTACAATGAGAAGCCCGCACACTGCAACGAAGCGTAGCCCCTACTTGCTGCAACTAGAGAAAGCCTGTGCACAGCAACGAAGACCCAACGCAGCCAAAAAAATAAATAAATAAAATGAATAAATTTATTTAAAAAAAAAAGCAAATACCTCCATTGGTATTTAAACTCTAGCAGATCCTAGCAGAAAGAAAGAGGAACTTCCAAATGATTTAGAAAGTAGTATAACATAAATAAGGTGCCAAAACCATATCTAAAAAAACACAAAGGTATGTAAAGGACACTATGGATCCACTTCACTAATGAATATCAGTGGGGGAAAAAATAATCCTTAAATTAACATCACTTTGAATCCACAGAATACTCAAAGCAAACTACAACATAACCACATAGTATCATTTCAAAATAAAAATATAGTATTATTTACCATATTAATAAGTTGAAAAGGTGAAAAGTTTTTCATCCTTTTAATAGATACCAAAAGGTTTTCAAAGGTATCTATTGAATTCAGTATTCATTTTTACTTATAAATTTAAAATCCCTTAGGAAGTTGGGAAGCAATGGCTATTTCCCTGCTGTGGTTTCTCTATTTATCTATGTAACCAGAGGCTTTATCTCTTACCTTTTGTCTAAAGGTGGGACAGTAAAGACAGGAACAAGAAATGGATGCTCACCATCATCACTATTATTTAACTTTTTCAAAATTGTTAGCCAGTGAAATTATATGAGAGAAAAAAAGAAATGTTAGAAAAGGAGGAAATAATAATTGCACCCTTAGCAAAAAAAATTACTTTATTCAAGCAAAATCCAAGAGAATTAACTGGGAGGAAACAAGCTTTAGAAATCATATCAGAAGTATGGGAAGTTTTCGTAGCTTTTCTATGTAAAGAGTATATAAACAATGATGAAAAATATAATAGAAAGGAGGAATAGAGCCCTTTTACTGATAATGTTTTTAATGAAAGCAATCTTTGTTTAAAAAAAAACCTTATTTTAAAAAAAAGATAACATTTTAAAGGAATTGGTTATTTCTAAACTATTCTATGAGTTTAGTGTAATCTCAATGGGCCTCATTTTGGAGTTTCTTTTTTTAGTGGTTTGTTTTAGAAATTTGAAACAGCAATTCTAAAGTTTCTTTGAAAGGAAAAAATTATAGGAAAAATCAGGAAAATGAAAAATAGAAAGAAATGAATAGCTCTACAAGAAGTTTAAATAAATTATAAAACCACAGTGATTAATGTAGTATAGGACTACATCAGCACTCTCTAAATAAAGCGAGTAGAAGCTGACTTAGAAATATAATAAAATTAAGTTCTTAATAAAAGTATCATTTCATATCTTGGGAACATGTGAATTATCTCATAAATAGCAATGACAACTGGATGACCATTTGGGTATATTTAAATATAGTACCATATAACTAACACAACCCTTCCTCCGGATTAAATTCTGTATACATCAAAGATCTAATTTTCTTTTTAAAGAGGAAAAGGCAGAAAATCACACATAAACATTTTAATAAACATATATAAGGTAAAGCAAGGCAGAAAATCCAGACTCCGGAGAAGAATTAATATTTGACCTTGTAAAAATGTTTAATGTTTATACTTTTCTTTCTCTCTTACCATCCGTATCAGGTAAACCTTCTCTTTCCACAATGAAAATTTTTTTAATCTTCTATCTGATTACATTTTTAAAGCACATGATTATTTTCATTTACATAATACATAAAAACAGAAAGTAAAAACCCATATGAATCTCACTTTGTTCCCTGAGGGAACAAAACAACAATATTTTGTAATAATTTTTATAAATCTCTTATGTCTCTTTGTGCTTCTATATGAACATATCCTCTTTCTCACTTTCCCTTCAGCAATATTGATTATTGATTGCTCTTTACAATTTACTATGGGTCTATCTTATTTTAACTTGTATTTCTCACATTTGTTAAACAACTGAGTAACTTTTCATATGTTTATGTGCTGTTTGAATTGGCTTCCCTATGAATTGCCTGTGATTATTCTTATCCATTTTCTTTGTTTTCAGTTTCTAGAGTTCTAAGCATAATAAATAATTAACCATTTATTAGTATGTTACATTGCAGATATTTTTCCCCAGCTCTCATTCATGCCATACCATTTTAAATTTTTGTATTGTCTAATTATTTGTACTTTTATAATTTCTGGGTTTTCTGGAATAGATAAAAATTCCTATTGAAACTCTAGGTTAGACATGTGGTCTTCTAAATTTTTCTGGAATTTTTTCTTTTTATACTTAATTCATTGTTTCATGTTTTACATTTGATCCATGCTGAGTACTATGTTATTAGTAGTACAAGATAATGGTCAACTTTATATTTTTCCAGTCACAAAACCAATAACAAGATTATTGCATTATTTTGTTTTTTACATTTGTTTCCCTAGTGGCTACATTTGGAGGATGGGATAGTAGGAATACTTCTGTTTTTCACTTTATATATTTCTGTAGGGTTTAAACTGTTACAGTGAGTATATATTACTTCTAAATTTTAAGAAAGTGTATGTGTGTGTATGTATACATATTCCCATCTGATTTGCGAGTATGATCCTATGATCCTTTATTACATTCTCTCTCTCTCACACACACACATACTCTTACCATACCTTCCACACCCATACACATACACACCACACACAATCCCTACTTTTCCCAATGCTTCATGTATTTCTTAATCAGAATAACCCAAGGTAATTACATATAAATTGCACATGCTCATTTCTAATTACTATTGCTTATATTATAGTCTAATAATAATTGCTGGCAAAAAGGAAAAGACAGGGAAAAAAAGAAAGAAAGGGACAGAATGGTCTGGACTACACAGTAACTGCTCTGATCTGGGACCAGCCAAGCCCATGCTGTCCAGCTTTCTTCTCGATGTCGTCACCGGACATTCAAGACTCCATTGACTCAGTTAGACAAAGAAACCTCAAATATTTTTTCCAAGCTTGCATGTACCTGTAGCAACAGTACTCACAGCTTCCTGCAGATACAGCTCCCCATCAAAAACCATTGATTTTCTAATAGTGCAGTATACTGAACCTCAGGAGACTCAGGATTCAAGTTTCAACTCTGACACTGAAGCCATATTTGTAATATCAGAGATGTCAAGCTGTCTTATAAAACAAGGATGTGATCTCTAAGATCTTAACAACCTTAAAATAATATAGTTCTAGAATGTTTACCAAACATTCTGGCCTAACGTTCATTAGTCCCATAGCCTACTTTCAACTAAACCTACTATCATTTATTTCCGTTACAAGCAATTGCTTGCTAATTTAAAATTTACACACACTTACAATACATATCATACCTTGTGGTTAAAAACCATTTTCTTTAACAAGTTTCCCTTTGAAAAACAATAAAAAATATTGATAAAGACAAATATGATAAAACAATTTCCTGGATTAGGAAAAACTAAAAGTACTTTAGATCCAACTACTATCCTACAAATAACTCACCTAAAAAGACATACTTCTTTTATTGAATAAATTGGGATATAAATTAAATAGTTAGTAAGATCTAAAGTAAGTAGTGCATAACCAACCAGGCAGGTCCATTAGATGATAATAATATTGTGCCTCAGTGTAGTATTTGTACTTTTTCAATGTGCTTCCTGTGATACCTTATTTAATTATCTCAAAAATCACCAGAAACATAGAGGATAGATATAATCCCCATTTTATAGATGAGAAAATGTAACAGACACCTGGTGAGTCATCATCAGTGAAAAAATTCCCAGGATCAAAGCCCCTTAAGTGTTCCTGCCACATTCTTTGCTACTGCATGATGAGTTTCTCTGTGAGTTCCTTCTCATTCAGTGAACATGGTCATCTCCTGTCCTGCAAGGAGGCAAAAACTTACTATGACTCATTTCCCTTCAATTAGGCATTTTCCTAGGGTGGGAATGACACCCAAAAAAATAAATTTTGGAAATACAACTTATTCTCTCAGAATACCCAAGTCACCACTAAATAAAACTAATAAACAGCATAAAAAGTTCATTATTCACAGAAAGATACATAAGATGAAAAGGCAGAGGGCTATGTACCAGATGAAGGAACAAGATAAAGCCCCAGGAAAACAACTAAATGAAGTGGAGATAGGCAACTGTCCAGAAAAAGAATTCAGAATAATGGTAGTGAAGATGATCCAGGACCTCGGAAAAAGAATGGAGGCAAAGATCGAGAGGATGCAAGAAATGTTTAACAAAAGCCTAGAAGAATTAAAGAACAAACAAACAGAGATGAACAATACAATAACTGAAATGAAAAATACACTAGAAGGAATCAATAGCAGAATAACTGAGGCAAAAGAACGGATAAGTGACCTGGAAGACAGAATGGTGGAATTCATTGCCATGGAACAGAATAAAGAAAAAAGAATGAAAAGAAATGAAGACAGCCTAAGAGACCTCTGGGACAACATTAAACCTAACAACATTCGCATTATAGGGGTCCCAGAAGGAGAAGAGAGAGAAAGGACCTGAGAAAATATTTGAAGAGATTATAGTCGACAACTTCCCTAACATGGGAAAGGAAATAGCCACCCAAGTCCAGGAAGCGCATAGAGTCCCATACAGTAAAAAGCCAAAGAGAAACACGCCGAGACACATAGTAATCAAATTGGCAGAAATTAAGGACAAAGAAAAATTATTGAAAGCAGCAAGGGAAAAATGACAAATAACATACAAGGGAACTCCCATAAGGTTAACAACTGATTTCTCAGCAGAAACTCTACAAGCCAGAAGGGAGTGGCAGGACATATTTAAAGTGATGGAAGGGAAGAACCTACAACCAAGATTACTCTACCTGGCAAGGATCTCATTCCGATTCAATGGAGAAATGAAAAGCTTAACAGACAAGCAAAAGCTAAGAGAATTCAGCACCACCAAACCAGCTCTACAACAAATGCTAAAGGAACTTCTCTAAGTGGGAAAAACAAGAGAAGAAAAGGACCTACAAAACCAAACCAAAAACAATTAAGAAAATGGTAATAGGAACATACATATCAATAATTACCTTAAACGTGAATGGATTAAATGCTCCAACCAAAAGACACAGGCTCGCTGAATGGATACAAAAACAAGACCCATATATATGCTGTCTACAAGAGACCCACTTCAGACCTAGGGACACATACAGACTGAAAGTAAGGGGATGGAAAAAGATATTCCATGCAAATGGAAATCAAAAGAAAGCTAGAGTAGCAATACTCATATCAGACAAAATACACTTTAAAATAAAGAATGTTACAAAAGACAAGGAAGGACACTACATGATGATCAAGGAATCAACCCGAGAAGATATAACAATTATAAGCATATATGCACCCAACATAGGAGCACCTCAATACGTAAGGCAACTGCTAACAGCTATAAAAGAGGAAATCGACAGTAACACAATAATAGTGGGGGACGTCAACCCCTCACTTACACCAGTGGAAGATCATGCAAACAGAAAATTAATAACGACACACAAGCTTTAAATGACACAATAGACTAGATAGATTTAATTGATATTTATAGGACATTCCATCCAAAAACAGCAGATTACACTTTCTGGTCAAGTGTGCACAGAACATTCTCCAGGATTGATCAAATCTTGGCTCACAAATCAAGCCTCAGCAAATTTAAGAAAATTGAAATCATGTCAAGCATCTTTTCTGACCACAATGCTATGAGATTAGAACTCAATTACAGGAGAAAACATGTTAAAAACACAAACACATGGAAGCTAAACAATACGTTACTGAATAACCAAGAGATAACTGAAGAAATCAAAGAGGAAATCAAAAAACACCTAGAGACAAATGACAATGAAAACATGATGATCCAAAACCTATGGGATGCAGCAAAAGCAGTTCTAAGAGGGAAGTTTATAGCAGTGAAAGCCTACCTCAAGAAACAAGAAAAATCTCAAATAAACAATCTAAGCTTACACCTAAAGAAACTAGAGAAAGAAGAACAAACAAAAGCCAAAGTTAGCAGAAGAAAAGATATCATAAAGATCAGAGCAGAAATAAATGAAATAGAAACAAAGAAAACAATAGCAAAGATCAATAAAACTGAAAGCTGGTTCTTTGAGAAGATAAACAAAATTGATAAACCATTAGCCAAACTCATCAAGAAAAGGAGAGAGAGGACTCAAATCAACAAAAGCAGAAACGAAAAAGGAGAAGTTACAACAGACACCACAAAAATATAAAGCATCCTAAGAGACTACTACAAGCAACTCTATGCCAATAAAATGGACAGCCTGGAAGAAATGGACAAATTCTTAGAAAGCTATAACCTTCCAAGACTGAACCAGGAAGAAATAGAAATATGAACAGACCAATCACAAGTAATGAAATTGAAACTGTGATTAAAAATCTTCCAACAAACGAAAGTCTAGGACCAGATGGCTTCACAGGTGAATTCTATCAAACATTTAGTGAAGAGCTAACACCCATCCTTCTCGAACTCTTCCAAAAAATTGCAGAGGAAGGAACACTCCCAAACTCATTCTATGAGGCCACTATCACCCTAATACCAAAACCAGACAAAGATACTACAAAAAAAGAAAATTACAGACCAATATCACTGATGAATATAGATGCAAAAATCCTCAACGAAATACTAGCAAACAGAATCCAACAGCATATTAAAAGGATTCTACACCATGATCAAGTGGGATTTATCCCAGAGATGCAAGGATTCTTCAATATACGCAAATCAATGTGATACACCATATTGACGAATTGAAGAATAAAAACCATATGATCATCTCAATAGATGCAGAAAAAGCTTTTGACAAAATTCAACACTCATTTATGATAAAAACTCTCCAGAAAGTGGGCATAGAGGGAACCTACTTCAACATAATAAAGGCCATATACGACAAACCCACAGCAAACATCATTTTCAATGGTGAAAAACTGAAAGCATTTCCTCTAAGATCAGGAACAAGACAAGGATGTCCACTCTCACCACTATTATTCAACACAGTTTTGGAAGTCCTAGCCATGGCAATCAGAGAAGAAAAAGAAATAAAAGGAATACAAATTGGAAAAGAAGAAGTAAAACTGTCACTGTTTGCAGATGACATGATACTATACATAGAGAATCCTAAAGATGCCACCCGAAAACTACTAGAGCTAATCAATGAATTTGGTAAAGTTGCAGGATACAAAATTAATGCACACAATCTCTTGCATTCCTAAACAGTAATGTTGAAAAATGTGAAAGAGAAATGAAGGAAACACTCCCATTTACCATTGCAACAAAAAGAATAAAATACCTAGGAATAAACCTACCTAGGGAGACAAAAGACCTGTATGCAGAAAAGTATAAGACACTGATGAAAAAACTTAAAGGTGATACCATCAGATGGCAAGATATACCATGTTCTTGGATTTGAAGAATGAATATTGTGAAAAGGACTGTACTAAAGAAAGCAATCTATGGATTCAATGCAATCCCTATCAGACTACCACTGGCATTTTTCACAGAACTAGAAAAAAAAATCTTAAAATTTGTATGGAAATACATAAGACCCCAAATAGCCAAAGCAGTCTTGAGGGAAAAAAATGGAGCTGGAGTAATCGGACTCCCTGACCTCAGACTGTACTACAGAGGTACAGTAATCAAGACAATATAGTACTGGCACAAAAACAGAAATATAGATCAATGGAACAGGATAGAAAGCCCAGAGGTAAACCCACACACCTATGGTCAACTAAACTATGAGAAAGAGGGCAAGGGTATACAATGGAGAAAGGACAGGCTCTTCAATAAGTGGTGCTGGGAAAACTGGACAGCTATATGTAAAACAATGAAATTAGAACACTCCCTAACACCATACACAAAAATAAACTCAAAATGGATTAGAAACCTAGATGTACAACCAGGCACTATAAAACTCTTAGAGGAAAACACAGGAAGAAAACTCTTTGACACAAATCACAGCAAGATCTTTTTTGATCCACCTCCTAGAGTAATGGAAGCAAAAACAAAAATAAACAAATGGAACCTAATGGAACTTAAAAGCTTTTGCACAGCAAAGGAAAACATAAGATGAAAAGACAACCCTCAGAATGGGAAAAAATATTTGCAAGTGAATCAACAGACAAAGGATTAATCTCCAAAATATATAAATAGCTCATGCAGCTCAATATTAAAAAAACAAACAACCCAATCCAAAAATGGGGAGAGGACCTAAATACACATTGCTCCAAAGAAGACATACAGATGGCCAAGACGCACATGAAAAGCTGCTCAACATCACTAATTATTGGAGAAATGCAAATCAAAACTACAATGAGGTATCACCTCACACCAGTTAGAATGGGCATCATCAGAAAATCTACGAACAGCAAATGCTGGAGAGGGTGTGGAGAAAAGGGAACCCTCTTGCACTGTTGGTGTGAATGGAAATTGATACAGCCACTATGGAGAACAGTATGGAGGTTCCTTACGAAACTAAAAATAGAATTACCATATGACCCAGCAATCCCACTACTGTGCCTATACCCAGTGAAAGCCATAATTCAAAAAGACACATGCACCCCAGTGTGCATTGAAGCACTATTTACAATAGCCAGGTCATGGAAGCAACCTAAATGCCCATTGACAGACGAATGGATCAAGAAGATGTGGTACATATATGCAATGGAATATTACTCAGCCATAAAAAGGAATGAAATTGGGTCATTTGTAGAGAAGTGGATGAATCTAGAGACTGTCATATAGAGTGAAGTAACTCAGAAAGAGAAAAACAAATATCATGTATTAATGCATATATTTGGAAATCTAGAAAAATGGTATGGATGAATCAGTTTGCAGGGCAGAAATTGAGACACAGATGTAAAGAACAAACTTATGGACACCAAGTGGGGAGAGCGGCGTAAGGGTGGTGGTGGTGGTGGTGGGATGAATTGGGAGATTGGGATTGACATATGTACACTAATATGTATAAAATGGGTATCTACCAAGAACCTGTGTATAAAAAAATAAATAAAATAACATTCAAAAATTCAAACAAAAAAAAAAGTTCATATGTAATACTTTAGTTTTTCAGAGCACACAGCTATACTTTCTCTCTTTGGGTGCTCAGTCTCATTCTAGAATTTGAAATAGGGCACCCCTAACATATGTTACCATGTTGTTATATCAGGACTGGAAATCAAATCCACTTTGCAGTGAATTATTAATAGCCTTTCAGGAGCAACATGCACTAGTTTTCAGTTTTTTAATTAACATCTTTATTGGAGTATAATTGCTTTACAATGGTGTTTTACTTTCTGCTGTATCACAAAGGGAATCAGCTATACATTTAAATATATCCGCATATCCCCTCCTTCTTGCATCTCCCTCCCACCCTCCCTATCCCACCCCTCTAATTGGTCACAAAGCACTGAGCTGATCTCCCTGTGCTATGCAGCTGCTTCCCACTAGCAATCTATTTTACATTTGGTAGTGTATATATGTCCATGCCCCTCTCTCACTTCGTCCCAGCTTACCCTTCCCCCTACTTGTGTCTTCAAGTCTGTTCTCTACGTCTGCATCTTTATTCCTGTCCTGCCTCTAAGTTCTTCAGACCTTTTTTTTTTTTTTTAGATTCCATATATATGTGTTTGCATACAGTATTTGTTTTTCTCTTTCTGACTTACTTAACTCTGTATGACAGACTCTAGGTCCATCCACCTCACTACAAATAACTCAGTTTCATTTCTTTTTATGGCTGAGTAATATTCCATTGTATATATGTGCCACATCTTCTTTATCCATTCATCTGTCGATGGACACTTAGGTTGCTTCCATGTCCTGGCTATTGTAAATAGAACTGAAATGAACATTGTGGTACATGACTCTTTTTGAATTATGGTTTTCTCAGGGTATATGCCCAGTAGTGGGATTGCTGGGTCATATGGTAGTTCTATTTTTAGTTTTTTAAGGAACCTCCATACTGTTCTCCATAGTGCCTGTATCAATCTACATTCCCAGCAACAGTGCAAGAGGGTTCCCTTTTCTCCACACCCTCTCCAGCATTTATTGTTTGTAGATTTTTTAATGATGGCCATTCTGACCAGTGTGAGGTGATACCTCATTGTAGTTTTGATTTGCATTTCTCCAGTGATTAGTCATGTTGAGCATCCTTTCATGTGTTTGTGGGCAATCTGTATATGATCTTTGGAGAAATGTCTATTTAGGTCTTCTGCCCATTATTGGATTGGGTTGTTTGTTTTTTTGATATTGACTGCATGAGCTGCTTGTATATTTTGGAGATTAATCCTGTCAGTTGCTTTGTTTGCAAATATTTTCTCCCATTCTGAGGATTGTCTTTTCATCTTGTTTATGCTTTCCTTTGATGTGCAAAAGCTTTTAAGTTTCATTAGGTCCCGTTTATTTTTGGTTTTATTTCCATTTCTC
The DNA here is from genome assembly GCF_965194825.1 of Balaenoptera physalus. NCBI lineage: Eukaryota > Metazoa > Chordata > Mammalia > Artiodactyla > Balaenopteridae > Balaenoptera > Balaenoptera physalus. Next base: position 36,625,492 of record NC_138890.1, read on the forward strand.
TAGGAGGTGGGTCAAAAAGGATCTTGGTGTGATGTATGTCATAGAGTGTTCTGCCTGTTTTCCTCTAAGTTTTATAGTGTCTATCCTTACATTTAGGTCTTTAATCCATTTTGAGTTTATTTTTGTATATGGTGTTAAAGAATGTTCTAAATTTCATTCTTTTACATGTAGCTGTCCAGTTTTCCCAGCACCACTTATTGAAGAGGCTTTCTTTTCTCCATTGTATATTCTTGCCTCCTTTATCAAAGATAAGGCGACCATACGTGCATGGGTTTGTCCCTGGGCTTTCGATCCTGTTCCATTGATGTATATTTCTGTTTTTTGTGGTAGTACCATACTGTCTTGATTACTGTAGCTTTGTAGTATAGTCTGAAGTCAGGGAGCCTGATTCTTCCAGCTCGGTTTTTCTTTCTCAAGATTGCTTTGGCTCTTCAGGGCCTTCTGTGTTTCCATACAAATTGTGAAATTTTTTGTTCTAGTTCTGTGAAAAATACCATTGGTAGTTTCATAGGGATTGCTTTAAATCTGTAGTTTGCTTTGGGTATTATAGTCATTTTCACAGTGTTGGTTCTTGCAATCCAAGAACATGGTATATCTCTCCATCTGTTGATATCATCTTTCATTTCTTTCATCAGTGTCTTATAGTTTTCTACATACAGGTCTTTTGTCTCCTTATATAGGTTTATTCCTAGGTATTATATTCTTTTTGTTGCAATGGTAAATGGGAGTGTTTCCTTAATTTATCTTTCAGATTTTTCATCGTTAGTGTATAGGAATGCAAGAGATTTCTGTGCATTAATTTTGTATACTGCTACTTTACGAAATTCATTGATTAGCTCTAGTAGTTTTCTGGTAGCATATTTAGGATTCTCTATGTATATTATCCTGTCATATGCACACAGTGACAGTTTTACTTCTTCTTTTCCAATTTGTATTCCTTTTATTTCTTTTTCTTCTCTGATTGCCATGGCTAAAACTTCCAAAACTATGTTGAATAATAGTGGTGAGAGTGGGCAACCTTGTCTTACTCCTGATCGTAGTGGAAATGGTTTCAGTTTTTCACCTTTGAGAATGGTGTTGGCTGTGGGTTTGTCATATATGGCCTTTATTATGTTGATGTAAGTTCCCTCTGTGCCTACTTTCTGGAGGGTTTTTATCATAAATGGGTGTTGAATTTTGTCGAAGCTTTTTCTGCATCTACTGAGATTATCATATAGTTTTTATTCTTCATTTTGTTAATATGGTTTATTTCATTGATTGATTTGCATATATTGAAGAATCCTTGCATTCCTGGGATAACCCCCACATGATCATGATGTATGATCCTTTTAATGTGCTGTTGGATTCTGTTTGCTTGTATTTTTTTGAAGATTTTTGCATCTGTGTTGATCCGTGATATTTGCCTGTAGTTTTCTTTTTTGTGTCATCTTTGTCTAGTTTTGGTATCAGGGTGATGGTGGCCTCGTAGAATGAGTTTGCTAGTGTTCCTGTCTCTGCAATATTTTGGAAGGTTTTGAGAACAATGGGTGTTAGCTCTTCTCTAAATGTTTGATAGATTTCTCCTGTGAAGGCTTCTAGTCCTGGGCTTTTGTTTGTTGGAAGATTTTTCATCTCAGTTTCAATTTCAGTGCTTCTGATTGGTCTTTTTATATTTTCTATTTCTTCCTGGTTCAGTCTCAGAAGTTTGTGCTTTTCTAAGAATTTGTCCATTTCTTCCAGGTTGTCCATTTTATTGGAATATAGTTGCTTGTAGTAATCTCTCATGACCCTTTGTATTTCTGCAGTGTCAGTTGTTACTTCTCCTTTTTCATTTCTTACTCTATTGATTTAAGTCTTTTCCCTTTTTTTCTTGATGAGTCTGGCTAATGGTTTATCAATTTTGTTTATTTTCTCAAAGAACCAGCTTTTAGTTTTATTGATCTTTGCTATCATTTCCTACATTCGTTTTCATTTATTTTTGATCCGATCTTTATGATTTATTTCTTTCTGCTAACTTTGGGGGTTTTTTTGTTCTTCTTTCTCTAATTGCTTTAAGTGTGAGGTTAGGTTGTGTTTTTGAGGTGTTTCTTGTTTCTTAAGGTAGGATTTTATTGCTATAAACTTCCCTCTTAGAACTGCTTTTGCTGCATCCCATAGGTTTTGGGTCATCGTGTTTTCATTGTCATTTGTTTCTAGATATTTTTTGATTTCCTCTTTTATTTCTTCAGTGATCTCTTGGTCATTTAGTAGTGTATTGTTTAACCTCCATGTGTTTGTATTTTTTACAGTTTTTTTCCTGTAATTGATATCTAGTCTAATAGCGCTGTGGTCGGAAAAGATACTTGATATGATTTCAATTTTCTTAAATTTACCAAGGTTTCATTTGTGACCCATGATATGATCTATCCTGGACAATGTTCCATGAGCACTTGAGAAGAAAGTGTATTCTTTTGTTTTTGGATGGAATGTCCTATAAATATCAATTAAGTCCATCTTGTTTAAAGTGTCATTTAAAGCTTGTGTTTCCCTATTTATTTTCATTTTGGATTATCTGTCCATTGATGAAAGTTGGGTGTTAAAGTCCCCTACTATGATTGTGTTACTGTCGATTTCCCCTTTTATGGCTGTTAGCATTTGCTTTATGTATTGAGGTGCTCCTATGTTGGGTGCATAAATCCAAATGTTATATCCTCTTCTTGGTTTGATCCCCTGATCATTATGTAGTGTACTTCTTTGTCTTTTGTAGTAGTCTTTATTTTGAAGTCTATTTTGTCTGATATGAAAATTGCTACTCCAGCTTTCTTTTGATTTCCATTTACGTGGAATATCTTTCTCCAGCCCCTCACTTTCAGTCTGTACGTGTCCCTAGGTCTGAAGTGGGTCTTTTGTAGGCAGCATATATACAGGTCTTGTTTTTGTATCAGTTCAGCCAGTCTATGTCTTTTGGTTGCAGCATTTATTCCATTTACATTTAAGGTTTTTATTGATATGTATGTTCCTATTACCATTTTCTTAATTGTTTTTGGTTTGTTATTGTAGGCCTTTTCCTTCTCCTGTGTTTCCTGCCTAGAGAAGTTCCTTTAGCATTTGTTGTAGAGCTAGTTTGTTGGTGCTGAATTCTCTTAGCTGTTGCTTGTCTGTAAAGGTTTTAATTTCTCCGTCAAATCTGAATGAGATCTTTGCCAGGTAGAGTAATCTTGGTTGTAGGTTTTTCCCTTTCATCACTTTAAATATGTCTTGCCAGTCCCTTCTGGCTTGCAGAGTTTCTGCTGAAAGATCAGCTGTTAACCTTATGGGGATTCCCTTGTATGTTATTTGTTGTTTTTCCTTTGCTGCTTTTAATATTTTTTCCTTGTATTTAATTTTTGATTGTTTGATAATATGTGTCTTGGCATGTTTCTCCTTGGATTTATCCTGTATGGGACTCTCTGTGCTTCCTGGACTCTATTGACTGTTTCCTTTCCCATATTAGGGAGGTTTTCAACTATAATCTCTTCAAATATTTTCTCATCCCTTTCTTTTTCTCTTCTTTTTCTGGGACCCCTATAATTCAAATGTTGGTGTGTTTAATGTTGTCCCAGAAGTCTCTGAGACTGTCCTCAATTCTTTTCATTCTTTTTTCTGTATTCTCCTCTGGCATAGTTATTTCCACTATTTTATCTTCCAGGTCACTTATCCAGTCTTCTGCCTCAGTTACTCTGCTATTGATTCCTTCTAGAGAATTTTTAATTTCATATATTGTGTTTTTCATCATTGTTTGTTTGCTCTGTAGTTCTTCTAGGTCCTTGTTAAAAGTTTCTTGTATTTTTTCCATTCTATTTCCAAGATTTTGGATCATCTTTACTATCATTACTCTGAATTCTTTTTCAGGTAGGCTACCTATTTCCTCTTCATTTGTTTGGTCTGGTGGGCTTTTACCTTGCTCCTTCATCTGCTGTGTATTTCTCTGTTTTCTCATTTTGCTTAACTTACTGCGTTTGGGGTCTCCTTTTCTCAGGCTGCCGGTTGTTAGTTCCTGTTGTTTTTGGTGTCTGCCCCCAGTGGGTAAATTTGGTTCAGTGGATTGTGTAGGCTTCCTCATGTAGGGAACTGGTGCCTGTGTTCTGATGGATGAGGCTGGATCCTGTCTTTCTGGTGAGCAGGACTGCCTCCGGTGGTGTGTTTTGGGGTGTCTGTGATCTTATTATGATTTTAGGCAGCCTCTCTGCTAATGGGTGGGGTTGTGTTCTTGTCTTGCTAGTTGTTTGTTTGGCATGGGTTGTCCAACACTGGAGCTTGCTGGTTGTTGTGTAGAGCTGTGTCTTAGCGTTGAGATGGAGATCTCTGGGAGAGCTCTCACTGATTGATACTATGAGGGGCCGGGAGGTCTCTGGTGGACCAATGTCCTGAACCTGGCTCTCTCACCTCAGAGGCTCAGGCCTGACACCTGGCCGGAGCGCCAAGACCTTGAGGCATCCTGGAGAAGAGGGCCTGAAGCCAGGAGAAAGCTAGAGGATGGGAGACCTGTCAGAAGCCTTGTTTGATGAAATCAGGCAAAGGTTGGTGACATTCTGTACCCATTTTCTACTCGCAAAGGGGAAAGGGGTGCCTTGGGAAGCTGAGCCTGCACTTCCACCTAGTTTTCAATTTTTAAAGCAAATATTCACTTATTAAAGTACATGAAGTTAGTATGATATTTAAATATACTATAAGCACTTAATTTATTTTCTCCTTAATATATACCTGTCAATAAACAGTGGTGTATTTTGTAGTTGATAAAAATCTCAGATTCTAGGAAATAAAGTGACAATCCTAGTATCATGAACACAATTATTACTGAAAAAACTTTGGAAAGATTATGAACTGTTGAGAAATGTAAAGAAAGAAAAAAAAAACCAAATGTTCCATGGGCAGCTTGGGGAATCAAGGACTGGCATTAAATTTTTAATAACCATCTCTCTATTAATATTAAATTATTTTGTTAAAAAAAAACAAGTACAGTACCTCCAGCAACCCTCTGTTCCTAAAGAAATTAGGAATTTTTTATGGCCTCTGCTGAAAAGAGGTTTGCAGGATTGCTTGATGCCTGTTTAATTTTGGCAAAGGGCACCTAGCAAACATAACCAAAATGGACGCTGACATAATTTTGAAAACTCCCCCAGCAATAAACCAGCTGTCTCTTTGCCTCTCAACACTTCTGCTAGCTTCTGCTGTAGAAAGTCTCTGGAAGCTGCACTGGCTTCAAGGGCACCATAGCTGGCTTTCTCCACTGAGTCACATGATACTTGCAGTGACTGCTTACAGGGAGGGAAGCACCTCTGAGTTGTGCAGGGCAAGCCTGCTAGCCCATGAGAATGCACTGCAGCAACAAGTCCTCAACAGTGAATACTGCTTTAGAGCATTGCAAATTTCCTCGGCCCAGGACCAGGGGATTTTTTTAGTTCAGCGGTTTCAGATGTTGGCCCCCTGGAAGTCAAAGCCATGGCTTTCAGCTACACTTTGCTCCCCTCATTGTAGGCAGCTGCAAGATAACATTCAGTTTCTCACAAGGAACACACATTTGGAAGGATCATCACAAATGTGCTGATCATTCAGCAAGTACTTAGCAAAGTATTGCTCCTGGAGAGTAGCCTAATGGTTAAGAGCACAGGCACACCTAGCTTAATCACTTATGTTTGATTTTGGATTTGAGACAGTTCTGAGTTCAAGCCCCAGGACTGTCACTTATTAGCTATGTGAACATGGGAAAGCTCTCTGAGCCTCAGTTTCCTCATCTGTAAAATGGGGCTTGCAGTTCTACCCTCAAAAGATGGTTTTAAGGATTGCAGGAGGAAGTATGTGTAAAGTACTTGGCCGGTAGTAAGCGTTAGATGAGCGGTAACTCTGATGTTGATGTCGACCCTGAAAGGGATCACAAGCACATAACTCTGACATTTCCAGGTTCTTAAGATTGTATCTAAATTCAGAAGCCCTGTTCTCTGTTAGTCTGCTGGAAGAGTCCACTGCCCCTGTAATATTCTCCAGAATGAATAGAATATGGCACAGATGATACATGCTACTAAGTTTCAGAGGAAGGAGATGTCACCTTCAGATGCACATTCAGGAAAAGCTTCACAGAGTGAAAGGTGCGTTCCATCTCAAAAAAGGGAGCAAGGAGTTGTTTCTCCCAGACAGGTTGTACACAGCTATGGTAGAACAAGAATAATTGAACCCTTGAAAGAATATTAAAGGATTCTCTCATTTTATGAATGATGAAACTGATAACCCAGAGAGGGGGAGTGACTAATCCACGGACACACAGCAATTTAATAACAAAGACCCCAGTTCTTGAGCATAACCTGCCCATTGTGCAGCAGTGCCTCTCATTCCTTGATTTGACAACGCATGATAGTTTGACCAGCACCCTTCTTCAGTCTCACTAATTGTTCCAACAAAGCATTCTGAGAAGTCTTAGTAAACAGGAAACCATTCTGGTCCATTTGGAAAAAGTTTTTTTCCTGCTCCTACCCACTGTGTAACATGCAGCAAGGCACTCCTAAATCTGAACTACTAATAATGTCTTTTCAAAGCTGACATTTATCAAGAGCTTACAAGTGCTCTACTTGAATTATCCCTTACCATCCACTGTCCCATAGCAGCATTTCATAGGGGGTCATCCACAGACCACAACATTGGAATCACTAATACAGATCCCCATCCCTAGATTTACTAAATCAGAAATTCTGGTGGCCTAAGAATTTAAGCTGTAGCCAGCTCCCCAGATGATTCTGATGCTCATGAAAGTTTGAAGCTTGCTATATACTAGGTACTCTTATAATCCTCTAAAATTCTACTGAAGACGAAAACTGAGGCCCAGAGAGAAGTAACATATTCAGCCACACAGCTCATAAGTAGCAAATCTGGGATTTGAACCCACGTCTCTCTTTTTTTTTTTTTTTTTTTGAGAGTTTTCAATATTTGACTTGGAGTCCAGCTAAGATTTTAGTTTTTAGTGAAGCGTCCAGATTGGCAGCTGGGCTTGATGTTCTTCCCTATTTTCTCAAACTCATAATTTTCTTCATTTCTCGACTCAGCCTGCAGCCTATGTTTTGTGATGTTCAGTCACCTTCATTGTTCACCATCATCTGCAGATCTCAGAGCCGAGGGTCATGTGGTGTTAAAGTGGAATAGAGGGATGTTTGACAAGGTGGCGTCATATTAACAGCAGTTCTCCTAACGAGAGTTGGGCTGTGAGGGTGGATGGTGCATTTGGCAGATTCTCACTGGGGTAATTCACCGTGTAATTAGCTAAATGCACGGAAGCCATCAGACCACAGCGGTACAAGGGATGCCTAGCTGAGGCGGATGTCATGTTCCTCTCCAGCCCGGTCTCCCCCTTGAGGGTTTAGTCAGTACCTTGGTGGTGATTAATTGAACATTCTGAAAGGGAGGTCAAAAAAACATTACCAATTACCTCCTGCACCCCTTTACTGTACGGAGGATGAAGACTTCATTTAACACACTTGGAGAGCTACCCAAGCTTCCTGGAAAAATTATTATTATTATTTTTTTTGGAAAATCCTACAGTCTTTGACATTTAGAACTTTAGGGGATCTAAGACATGATCTAACCCAGTGCTTCTCAATCTTCAATGTGCATAAAAGCTACCTACGCATCTTGTTAGAGGGCAGGTTCTTACTTAGTAAGTCTCGGGTGAGGCTTTGGATTCTACATTTCTAACAAATTTCTGCTGGTGCCAAAGCTGCTGATCTCTGGACCACACTGAATAGCAAGGACCTCACCCAGGGAAGGCAAATGAGTTACACCTTGAATACAGACTTGCACAGCTAATGATTGCTGTCTTGAGAACTAGACTAAGGATTCTGTAGGTGGCTCTGGGACCAGCAGGTCAATTCTCCGAGCCTATCACAGGCTTAAGAGTAGGAAACCTCACCTCAAAAATTTCTCTCTTTTTTTTATTGGCACTTCCTTTTACTTGCAGTTGCATTTTTACAACATTTTTGAATTCCTGAGTTTTTGTTTGTTTGTCTTTTGTTTTTATTGCGGTATACTTGGCATAACATTATATTAGTTTCAGGTGTACAGTGCAATGGTTCGATGCTTGCATATACTGAAAAATGATCACCACCATAAGTCCAGTTAATATCCATCACCCTACACAGCTACATTTTTTTTCTTGTGAAGTCTCATTTTTATATTGCAGAAACTGAAACCCAGAAATGTCAGTGACTTGCTCAGGGTGATATTAGCAGTTAGTGGTAGAGCTGGGACTGACTTCAGCTGGAATGTAAACCTAGGTTTCTCTCTCTGAGCTGCACATTTTCATTGCAGATTGCCTGTGAAGCTGCTTTAAAATGTCGTTCCTCAGTTCCGTAATTGGCAGAATCAGCCACGGAGTCCAATTTGGATTCAAGAAGCCGGGACACTCAGCCTGGCTTAACTTCTGAAAAGTTTTGCAACTTTGGGAAAAGAATTTCTCTGGGCCTTAGTTTTGTTATCCATGATACGAGGAAGTCCTTGCTTCACCTTTCAGGTTTATTCTGATGTTGTGGAAGGCAGTGAGATAAAAGATATGAAAGTCATTTGACAAAACATAAGTGACTTAAATAAATAGAGGGCATTTTTATTTAAATTGCTGTAGGATAACAGTAAACTTTTCTATAGGTTATCGATTTTGGAAAAGTAGAAATATATATATATACGTACATATATGTATAATACATGCACTTACCTTTGTTCTAGGTTGTATTTTATTCCGAATGATTAAAAATTACTATTTTGAATTTTATTAATGAGGCCTTTTTGATTTTCTACCCACTTTAATGTATCCAGCTTGTGCAAAGCATGCATAGAGGCATGGAGGAGGGAGGGAGGGAAGGAGGAAGGCGGGGAAGACGGGGAGAGAGAGAGAGATATCAAGCCATCCAGCCAAAATCTTGTCTAAGATATCGTCTCGTCCTAGGCTGCCAGGAACAACAAGCCTCCTTGTTTCCTCATTCATATCCAGAAGGGGAGATGGGGATTTTCTTTTTTAATCCAAAGCCTCCAACAAACCTTTCCTTTTTTTTCATTAGCTCAGTTGACTTAGGCCTCCCATTCCTGAACCAATCCCTGGCAATGGGAGGGGAAATACCAAGAGTGGCTTAGAGCAATCAGGCCCACACCTGGAACAGAAGAACAGTCTCTACTCTTGTTACAAGGGGTAGGATAGATTCAACCGTTACATCCACTGCAAGGGGCTAATGGGAAAATATAAAGAATTAGCTTTACCTGCCTATGTAATTCCATGAATTTATACCTCCTCTCCGACTTGTGGAAGTTTAAAGTTGTAAGTGTCGTAGCAGTGGTTATCTTTGGTTACACACCTGATTGTGTGCCAGACATGATGGTCAGCTCCTTAAATATCTTGCTGCAATCTTTAAACAAACCTTCATATGATGTAGCTTCATTTTAAAGCTGAGGTGATGTAACTTCATTTTAAAGATGAGGGAACTGAGGCTCAGCTAAGCTACAGAACTTGCCCTAGGGCATCTATAGAGAAGCTGGAATTCGAAGCTGATTCCAAAACTCATGTCTTTAGGACTTAATTAATTAATATAGATATTCTTATCTACACTGGAATTTAAAACACAGTATACAAAGATGATCTCCAAAATGTAATTTCATATTATCATTATCATCATAATGAAACTGTCTTTGTAGATGCATTTAATTGAGAGAAAAAGAGATTTATTTCCCATAAATACATGAAGCTGAAAGTAAATCTGAAAACTTAGTTGTGCTGATGGGTGCAGAGCTCTCCCTTCCCCAACTTTGACTGATCCTATTGGCAAATAACAAAATGGAACATTTGAGTTACCGCTTGCCTCTTCCTACTATAAGAGTGAAGAACGAAACAAGGTCTCCAAATTAAGCGTTAGGAAGAAATATTATTCAAAGTTGTTCTCAGTCTGTGGATAGTGAGGTCTCAGCTCTTAGATACGTCCCTGGGAGACTGAAACTAGAAGATTCACACAGGAAGCTCCCTGCCAGCAGGCCGTAGCAAAGAAAAGCACAACTGTATCGATGCATTCATGTGTCTTTTAAAGAGTGATGGAGCAACTGCCGTGTGTCACCTCTGTCACCACTTCCAAGGCTGTTTAAGTTGGGAACTGGTTTACCATCCCCAGCTCCTCCTGATCATGATCTCGCACAAGTTCAGTTCCTTCCCCTGCTTACTTTCATAATAATTAAAGTTACTATTCCTTGAGTTTTTCAAATAGGGCATTGTTTTAGGTGCTTTATATAAATTATCTCATTTAATCCTCACAGCAACCCAGTAAGACAGATACTGTTTTACCTTTTCTATAGTGGAGAAAACTGAGGCTCAGAAAGGTTAAGTATCTTGTCCAAGATTACAAAGCTTTGTGACCTTGCCTTTAACTTAGTCTGTTTTTATTTATTTATTTATTTTTGGCTGTGTTGGGTCTTAGTTTCTCTGTGAGGGCTTTCTCCAGTTGCGGCAAGCGGGGACCACTCCTCATCGCGGTGCGCGGGCCTCTCACTATCGCGGCCTCTCTTGTTGTGGAGCACAGGCTCCAGACGCGCAGGCTCAGTAATTGTGGCTCACGGGCCTAGTTGCTTCGCGGCATGTGGGATCTTCCCAGACCAGGGCTCGAACCCGTGTCGCCTGCATTGGCAGGCAGATTCTCAACCACTGCGCCACCAGGGAAGCCCCCTTAGTCTGTTTTTAACCCAAGGAGCCTGGCTTTAGAGCCCCCTGTTACCTCAGACCAAATAAAGGTGAATGCTTACAGGTTTACCCTGAGAGTTCCTACTGCTGAGAAGTAGAGAGTTTGAATATTTGTGGTAGTTTACTTTAAAATCTAACCTCTCATTTCACAAAGTGGCTCTTCCTAAAATGCAGTCACACCAAACTTAGAAAGAACAGTCCAGAGGGAAAAGATAAGACCCCTCAAGTTGTTTATCTTGGTACCTACTGAACAGAATGCTGTATAGACCTAGGGGCCTCCTCTCTACTTTCCCACTTCCTTTCCTCGGGGATGAGAGGCGGGTGTCCCCTTTGACCCCACCATTACGAAGTCCCAGGGCTGCCTCCTTCATCCTTCTCCTCTCTGTGCTCAGGCCACGATCTCTGACCTGCTGCTGCCCCTGCCCTTGTTCTTGTCACTGCTCCTTCACTTCCATGGTGCATGTACATATTTCCTAAATGTCTTCTCCTCAAAACAAGAGGGGATTTCACTCTTTCAAGGGGACATATAATGGGCTGTAGTGTACCATCAATCTTAAGTGTGATGACTCTGAAATAAGACTGTGCAGATTCAAGTCTCAATCCCTTATTTACTCATGGTGATACTTTCAGCAAGTGACTGAAAGTAACCTGAGCCTGCACAACTGAGAAGTGAGAGTTAATCAGAGCGCCCACCTCAAAAGATTGTGGCGAAGAAAAGATGCACTTATCCAGGTCGTGTGCTCATAGCTGTGCCTGGACGGTCATATACAGGCCCACTAAATACTGCCTAATGGGATTGTCTACTAATTCAACAGATACTTCTTGAGTCCCTACCAGACATGCTCCTTGCTCTCACAGAGACCACATCTTAAATAGAAGATGCACTTTAAACAACCACCTATAGAAATAATGTATAATTACAAATGTAAATAAGGGCAGTTAGGGAAGTGTCTACATTGCTATGAGAGCATATGTCAGAGGACCTGAGAGACGGAGGTATGATCAAGGAAGACTCCTCAGTGGAAGGGACATTTGAACTGAGGTCTGCAAGATGCATAAGAGCAAGGAATTCCAATTATCTGATGGATATTCCCAATTATCTGATGAAGCAAATGTTCGAAATTCTTTGGTCCTATTTAAACATCTGCATATTATTTAGTATCGGTAACGTTCTATTAGGAAATTGTCTGGTGCTTATACTTTTGTTGTAAGTAGATATTTGCTGTTCCTATTCGTTGTAAAGGCATTTGTTCTATAATCAGACAGCTCTTAGCATCATTTATTTTGCCTTTGTTGTGTACACTGGGTACATGCTTACAGGTATACATTTTAAGTTATCATAATTATATCAATTTTTTAAATTACTGCTGAGTCCCTTTTCACCAGTGCATTTTTTTTAAACATAGCTACTAGATCCAGTGCTGGTTAGAAGTAAACATGTGTCTAAACTTCCACTCACAGGATTCAGTAATCAGTGTGAATCCATGCACCCTCCCCATCAGCCTATCTCTGTTCAAGAGATCCATTTCAGCACCACCCTCATGCCCCCTGCCATTCAAGAGCCAAGCGAAATTGTAAATCCGTAGAAGCAAAGGTCACTGGCTGTGTTCCCGCATCTCTGTAATGTTGAATGTGCTGCTTCTTTCTGTTACCCTTTTGTTGCCTGTTCCTGGGAATCCTGCCCATATGGTCTGCATTAGGTCAGCTTTCTGTTCTTAGCCAAAATTAAATAAAAAACAATAAGAGGCAGTGGGTAAGATTCTGTGGAAGGGGGTATCTCTGATACCTGTGAGTGGAACTGATTATACCCTAGATGGGGTTTTTTGAAGTCTGTAGGATAATTCTCTTTTTGAGTCAATATCTTCTGGGGGGAAGGAACTATCAGACTCTTAGATGCATTAAAACATTAGCACCTTGTCTAAGGAGGACAGAAACCAAACCTTGACTTCTTTGCTTCCTACCTGAAAGCTAGAAGCAGATTGTCATTTCCCTCTGACCCAGAACTGAAGCAGTGGGAGGTTTTGTAGGTCCAAACCCATCCTCATTAGCTCATGGGGCAAGGTTGGGGTCAGTTTCAAAACCCAGGGATAAGAGGAAACCATGAGTCTCCCAATGACCTGGGATGAGTTGGATCACAACCTTTAAGTCACTCATGGCCTGCCATTAAGTCATGAAATTTGACCTGATCAAATACCACATTTATGACTCACTGTCCTGGGTTTTAGAAGATTATGAAGAGGAGGGGTGTGTGAGTGGAAAGGCACCCCTTTTCCTCTTAGTGATGTGCAATGTCATCACCCTTGACGATATGCATAAGCCCCAGGAATATGTAGCTCTACTTCTGCTGACGTTTACCCATAATTCCCCTCCCTCTACCCCTGTGCACTGGAAACACTTGACTGGAATGTTTCCAGCCTTGAGGAAAGACACCAAAACAAATGTCCTCTATGGTATTATTTAAAAATGGATTGGGAAATGAGGAATTATTAGTTACAGGGTATGTATAAAAATCTCTAGCAAGGCATCACACATAATGCTTTGAGTTGTATGAACCAGCTAATGAAAAGATTAGCTCAATCGTCTCTCTCCAACTTGGGACTTAAGTCAATAATTCAGATGAAAATTGAACTAGAACAAGCCTTTACCTCTCAGGATACAAGCTCCCGGGTGTTAAAACTTCTTTATCAGAATTGAGTATACAGATTCTCACATCTCTTTCTGAAAAGTGTCAGAAGAGGACTTTGGGCCTAGGTGAGTTCATTGTAAAACCTGGTTCCATTCCACACTTCCTGAGGATCTGTAATAGTTTCCAGTGAGTCCCTCCTTTGGAAGAAAGAAATGTCCATTAAAATTATAGATTGTTAATATAGTTGCCTTCACTTTTTCCTCCTTCCGGGGATTTCAATATGATCTCAATCTTTTTTTTTCCATACAATTACAGTGACTCCTGGCTTTCAATTTTATTTGAAAGTTTTAGCTTGTACTTGGTTAAATTGAGAAGTGGAACCCAAAAAGAATTCTACCAACCTTCTAAAAGTATTCAATTCATCATATATTTTATTAATTGTGCTTTATTATTATTAAATGTAACATTTCAGATGTTCTCGGGAATTCCCTGGTGGTCCAGTAGTTAAGACTCGGGGCTTTCACTGCCATGGGCCTGGGTTCAATCCCTGGCAGGGAACTAAGATCCCGCAAGCCACGCGGCGCAGCCAAAAATAATAATAAAGTGGCCTCCCCAGCAGATGCTTTAAAAAAAAAGAAGAGAAACAGATGTACTCGCCTTTCCCCCAAATTTAGCATTTATCCTTCTATTCATCCAACTGTTATGTTGAAAATCAGTAATGTACGATTTATGTGTCATTCTCAATGAATTCCACACAAATTAACACATAACTAGAAAGTAATAATTTTTCAAGAGAAATGAATTTGATTTTGTGAGAATAACAGCAATGGAAGAGATTAAGCCACAAAAATGAGGAACACTACGTAAGTTCTAGCACAAAGAAGTACTGCAGAATTTGCCATAGCAAGGCCTCACACGGTTAGGAAAAGCACACTAGCCCTGTATCAAGATCACAGTTTGCAAGGGAAATGCAAGACTGAGGCTTTTTGCTAGGAGAATTTTCCTTATTCATTATTCCTATTTTATGCCATATAGTTTTTTAAAAAGCAGTTAAAGCACTTGGTAATTATAGATTAAATGGAACTGAAAGGCAAACTTTTAATAAATTAAATCTGAAAGGAATTTGATGCAGCAGCCTGCGGTCTGAACCCTTAGTTGTGATTTTGACCATTGCAATGATCTTTAAAAATTTGAATTTAAATGACTTCCAGGCAGGCCTGTATTTTTATAGTCTAGTTAACTACAGGACCAATCTCTTCCTATTCTTCATTACACCTACTTCATGCTTTTATATGATATCCTTGGCCGGATATATTTTTTCCTTTTTTATTTTTCTTTTTCTTTATTGATTTATTTATTTTTGGCTGTGTTGGGTCTTCATTGCTGCTACGCGGGTTTTCTCTAGTCGCGGCGAGCGGGGGTTACTCTTCGTTGCGGTGCGCAGGTTTCTCATTGCGGTGGCTTCTCTTGTTGCAGAGCATGGGCTCTAGGCGCACGGGCTTCAGTAGTTGTGGCTCGCGGGCTCTAGAATGCAGGCTCAGTAGTTGTGGTGCATGGGCTTAGTTGCTCCGCGGCATGTGGGATTCTCCCAGGCCAGGGCTCGAACCCGTGTCCCCTGCATTGGCAGGCGGATTCTTAACCCCTGCGCCACCAGGGAAGCCCGCCTTAGCCGGATTTGAATGTGTGATCCTGGACTTAGTCTAACCCTCTCAGTAATTCAATTTAGCAAGTTTTATTCTGAGTACTTATTTTGTATCAACTGTAGTGGTCAGCATTAGGGACAGGTAAGCAACAGGATACATGTTTGCCATCATGAGGGAAACAAGGATTCAGCAAGATTGTATCAAGAGGACTGACCCTGGCGGAAGGAGTTAGCAAAAACTTCCCTAAATTCACATAGACTTTCTAGAAGAAGAACACCGAGGCCCAGAATCCGCCAGGATTAGAACTGGCTCTCATCTCTAGAGTTGGTGTTTTTTCCACTCTGCTGTGAGTGTTGGAAGGGGCAGGGACCCATATGAGGGGACCAAAAAGCCTTTACCTCTCAGCCTTTACCTCAGCCTTTACCTATCAGACCCACATGAGCAGCCTCAGTCCACTGGACAGGCCAGGCTTGTTGAGTGTCTTTTTACAACTGACCCTGTATTAGTCATAACTTTTATGAAAGCCTTCTCTTCTGGGGTCCTTTGGAGAGAAGAGCCTTCCTCTTTCTGCTCCTGAGGTCTACCTCTTACTTCCTCTAAAAGCTTCACTGTCACTTGAAACAAGAACTTAAAACCTCACCAAACTCACTTGGTTTATCCACTTGTCCAGATGGATTATTTTGGTGTATGACTGAAGCAGAATCTTTCCACCTTATGACAACGATAGAGCCACACAAGTGACTGATCCATAAACAACAAATGCATTAATGTGATTCCTTAACAAGGAATCAGTCCACTAAGATAACCTCAAGATATGTATTCACATGATTTACCCATGAGAATTTAAAAATTGAAAATCAAAACAACAATTGTCTCTCATATCTTAAAGCCACCAGTGTCCACTTCATAAGTATTTTACCCCATAGTGAAAATACTTAGTAGAAAAAGTACAAGGTTTGAATCTGCAAACATAAATTTAAATTATTGTTTTACCACTTAACTACCCAAGAACTTTGGGATTTTGGTGGGAAGGGTTATTTACAAAATGCTGATAATACTAACTCATAATATGGTTGTGAGATTTCAAACATTTACAATAGCCTCACAGAAGCAAAAAAAAAGACAGGGTAAAAATAACCTCAGCCCTTTTATTTTTCTACTAGCTTTTATGAAAAATGGCCATCCTCCTGCAACTACCTGGTATTTCAGCAATATTCTCCTATTATTTATATTCCACTTCTAAGCTCCATATCTGGTTACTATTTCTCCATTTACTTCGGTAGAGGGATTCGAAATTGTCAAAGATGTTGGCCTTCTCTTGGATCTCCATTTCATATTCTAGTTGGGTAAAACTTGTTTTCACCTCTTAGAACGCTGAGTTGAGTGCATGCTAGGTAGTTTCAGAGTGTTTTTTTCTTGGAAAGAGTGTTTTGGATATTCCCAGATGGTTAACAGTTCATTGCCTTAACATTTAAAGTTACTCAGGGCACAATGTCATTTCATGGACAATAAAACAAGGTCTCCTACCCACACACTAGTCACAGTAATTGAAAATTGCAGAGTTAGGATTTCTTGGATTTTTTTGCAATTTCTCACTCTTCTCTGGATGATATGAGTGGTGAACTAGGATTTAAAATAGCCCTGTTGTCCCTTCCCAAATAAGCGTGTGATGCTGCTGGGTCACTGACGGATGCGATTTGTTTCTCTATGTAAGACAATAGGACAAGGACATCTCTCCAGAACATATACCTATCACCGAAAAAGTTTCAGGAAAAGAAGCAGCAAACCTGAAATCAGTCCTGGAATTAGCTATTTATTATATAAAAATAAGGTCCACTCTTCATTGTTTAATGCAGTATCTTTTAAGCAAAGTGGAACTCAGTTAACCAAATGTGTTTCTTTTCTTTTTGGAGAAAGATGTTGGGATGGGAATGGGAAGAAGGAAAAGAAAACCTCTTCATCTAAATGTTTAGCATGGATTTGCCACTGTTAGAACCATCAGTGCATGGGTCAGTCTGGAAAAGAAGTCCATCCCTCTACCTAACAGAACAGCTGAACAATCTATGTGAGAACTGCCCTCGTTCACAGAGGATCATTTGTGGAAGGTCCAGAATACTGGTGCAAATAAATCAGCCTGTTTCCCAAAATTTCAGCATCTCATTCTTGATTGATAAGCACAATAATTCCAGGTAAAGCATAATTTCAACAGCAGATTGTTGAATGGGGAACAGAGGACTTTTTTTTATTGGCATTGGCCTGCTTAGTAGGGCCTCTCCAAAAACCCTTGTCAGGAATGGACACTTGTGAGTTAAAAGTCAACTGTAGAAAGTAGTGTAGACCCTTGGACAAAAGCAAGGCCTGCAGCAAGCTTCTTGCAAAGGCAATTTATCTGCAGAGAATGACAATTTATTCATTAGTCTCTCCCTTTCATCTGTTTCCCTTCATGTATTTTTGGTTTCCTTCTCTCTCATTTTAATTACTGTCAACAATAATCTCATGGGTGTTTAAATAGGTGAAAATTACAAGACAAAAAATATCGATCAGTATTTTGTTATGTTTTCCAGGGCAGTAGAGATTGCTCCATGCTCTTTCTGATAAGTTAAGGAGGAACCATCTCTTGTTAAATGTTCTTACCAAAAAAAGGGACAGTTTAGTGGTTTCTTCTGTGTCTCTACAAGACAAGTGAAGAGAAAGGCAATTAGGAAGGCCACTTGGGGAAGTCTGGAAAAGGTGGGATGGAGGCTTATTTTTAAAAAAGGTTAGCTAAATTCATGTGACAGTTGCTATTCCTTCCATTTTCTGAAATTTCATCACCTAAGTACAGCCTGATACTGAGGAGGCATTCCAAGAAAGAACTTATAATTGAAGAAAGTGTCAAGATATGCAATTGTTTAGTTTCATCCTTAGGAGCAGGAACCTTGGAACAAACAGATAAAGTGCCAGCTGTACTACTTATTAACCACAGCTCTGGGCAAATCACTAACTATCCTTAATTCTCAATCTCCTTATTTTTAAAATGAGACTATTAATAATAATAACTTCCTCATATGTTATTGTCAAAATTAAATATTACAACCCAGCAATTCCACTCCTGGATATATATATATATATATATATATATATATATATATATATATATATATATATATATATATATATATATATCTGGAAAAAAACCCCAAAAAACTCTAATTTGAAAAGATATATGCTACCCCAGTGTTCATAGCAGCATTATTTACAATAGCCAAGATACGGAAACAACCTAAGTGTCCATCAACAGATGAATGGATAAAGAAGATGTGGTATATACACACAATGGAATACTACTCAGCCATAAAAAAGAATGAAATTTTGCCATTTGCAGCAACATGGATGGACTTGGAGGGCATTATGCTAAGTGAAATAAGTCAGACAGAGAAAGACAAATACTGTATGTTATCACTTATATGTGGAATATTAAAAATACAACAAACTGGTGAATATACCAAAAAAGAAGCAGACTCACAGATACAGAGAACAAACTAGTGATTACCAGAGGGGAGGGGGAGGAGGGGCAACATAGGGATGGCGGAGTGGAATGTACGAAGTACTGGGTATAAGATAGGCTCAAGGATGTATACAACACAGGGAATACAAGGATGTATCAACACAGGGAATATAGCTAATATTTTGGAATAACTATAAAGGGAAAGTAACCTTTCAAAATTGTAGAAAAAATTAAAATTAAAAATTTTTTTAAAAGCATTAAATATTACAGCTGTGTAAAGACTTCAACACAATGCCTGTCTCTAGTAAATAATAAATGGAAGTTACATGTGTTCTCTCTCTATGAAAACTGCTTTTCAGCTTGATGGTGTGGACAATGGTTAGAACTTCAGCTTTTTCATTGTTCCTCAAGGCCTCTGCTGCTGCTTTATTTAGTCACGTCCTTCTGCTACTGTACCACAGACCAGTAGTTTTCCAAATGTGAACCCTAGCCCAGCATCACCTGGGAACTTTTTAGAAATTCAGATTACTGAGCCTCCCAGACACACTAACTGAGGAATTCTGGGAGGGGGCCCAGAGATCTGTGTTTTAGCAAGGCTTCCCAGGGAACTCTGATGCACCTTAAAGTCTGGGAGCCACTAAAATAGACTCTCCCCCCACCAAACCACTACCTGAGTCAGGCTTCCTTGGCTAATTTTAGGAGATGCTGAAGGCAGCATGGAATCTTATTGCATTGAAATAATCATCAACAGACAGGAGCTATTACACTGTTTTATTACTTACAAGTAGTAAGATCTTAATTAACTCACTTCATTTTTCTGAACTTCAGTTTCCTGACCTGTAAAATGGAAATACAGCCTATTCTGCAGTGGCGCAGTAGGTATGTACTTCAAAAAAAACCCTCACGCCAGCAACCACCTTCGAAAAACAAATATTTCAAAGGGGAAAAAAGGAAAGATAATAGTTGTTCAATTTCACATGCATAATTTAAAAGTTACTTTTATTTTATTTAAACAATAAAGGTGATTAAAAGTAAATAAACTCTACAGATAATTTACTATTACAAGCTCAACATAATAAATTAAAAAGGCTCTCCCCTTTTACCACTTGAGGTACATATAAAAGAGCCTGTTGAAACACATATACAAAGCTTTTTCCCTTGACCTTTGCTCCCAACACAGTTCACATCCTTTGAAGGGAAAAGAGTAGTAAACAAGACAAGGGGGAAAAAGGAAAATGCAGCCAGTTAACCAGCTAGCCACCAAACCCAGCAGCTGCCAGATGCTTTTGGTCCCAGCCAGAAGGATTGAAACCCAACACTGTTCTGCATACTGAAGATTGTATTACTCTAACAGAGTTCCTTAATTTCAGTTGGAGTTGTGAAAAATTCTTATCATAGGTGGAATATGTCTCTAATGTCTTCCCTGTCCTGCCTACGTTATAGGGTTGTTGAGACCCATAAACAAGACGAATTGTGTCTCAGTTAAGATTCTTCGAGTCTCAAGTAATAGAAAACTGAGCTCACGATGGCTTAAGCCAAAAAAAAAAAAAAAAAAAAAAGAGAGACATGTATTATCTTGCTTAGCATCAGCACGTCAGGCATGTCCAGATACAGACGCAGTGTCATCAGGTCATGGATTCTCCATGTCTCCTTATGTTTGCTCCTTTTCAAGTTAGGATCTCCTCTTGCAGTTGAAGCATCTCAACAGATTCAGTAGATTCAGGGCCACATACTTCTAGGTACAAATCCAGTGGAAAACGTTTGAGAGTGTTTACTCTGGTATGCCTATCTGAAGGCTCATGACATGCCATTGGTTCTGAAATGGGCATGTATCCATCACTGAAACAAGCACTGTGTCAGGATTGCTCTGATTGGCTACAGCCACACCTGAAGCACAGAAACTGAGAGTGGGGAAGTGGTGGTTCCTGAAATAGAATTTTTGCTAGTGGGGCTGATGAACATTCAAACCACAGATGTTTACTTACTTGCAAGTGTTATAGTTAACAGGACTTTACATTAGCTCTCATCTTTAGTGGTGTATTTAAATCAAGACACTCTTATCTACCCCCTCATTAAGGAAATTTTGCAAGCCTCCAAGTGACTGCCCCTACCAGGCACTGAGACCGTCTTCTTTTATGAGTTGTAGAGTGCTGTAGGGGTTCGGAGCTCTGGCTGTGCCTTAGCATGGCACACTGAAAGAGACCTGATTACAGTTCCTGCTCTGCCACCTATTCACTGGGTGAACTTGTGTTAAGTTTCTTAACCTCTCCGTGCCTTATCTTCTGAGCACGAGCTCTGTGCTGATCCCAGAGGACTAATGGGAAACTGAAAAGTCCGTATGTAAAATGCTTAGTCTTAGCTACTAGATACTACTCACTAAATTCCATTCTCGTGCATAAAAATGGGGCGTCTGCCATGTAAGTGGTCCAGGGTATCATTGGAAATGTTGTTTCCAGATCTCGGGTGCCTGAGCCTGCTGCTCTAGCGAGAGACCTGTATGAATAGAGGCAGAAGCCTTAGAGTAGACAAGGAACTCAAGGGGTATTCCCATGCAGTTCCAGTCTTCAGAATGGTGTTGCCAAATTAAATCCATCGTACTGATGAAGCGTGAAGACGTTAAGTGAGATACTAAGTGTCACAAAATTAATTTCATTCAATCAGCATTTATTTCTTGAGCATCTGCTATGTTCCAGGCACTAGGTACAAATTTTTAGTTATGAGATGAATAGTTACTAGGGATATGCTGTACAACATGATGACTATAGTGAACACAGCTGTATGGTATATAGGAAAGTTAAGAGAGTAAATCCTGAGTTCTCATCCCAAATTTTTTTTCCTTTTTTTTTTTTTTCTTTTCTTTTCTTTGTATTGTATCTACATGATGTTAGCTTAACCTATTATGGTAATCATTTCACAATATATGTAAATCAAACCATCACGCTGTGTGCCTTAAAATTATACAGTGATATATGTCAATTATTTCTCAGTAAAACTGGAAACAGAAAAAGTAAAATACACAAAAATTGATTAAAAAAATTTTTTTTAATTATTGGCAATAGATGTATTCTGAGTCTTCACCAAAATAAATATACTATATTATTAATAATAGCTTGTTGCAGTTAAGTTTTATTATCCAGAGCGATGGAGGCCTCTTAAAAATAAGACACAAAAATCTTCCCTGCTTACAGAACAAAAAGCATTACATAATCACTTAATTTGGGGGATTCATGATGTCAGTATTCATCCTTTACTTTAGCTTTGCCGAGAAGAAATAATCCAAGAGAAAAAAGGGTCACCGTATCTACACAGCCACCTTAATTCTACTCCCTGGGCCCAGAGTTCAACTCAGTACAGATAACTCTGGGCTAACTCTTAAGTCCTGCCTGCTTCCCTTCCCTTGCAAGTCAATTTCTCACCCCATTCACCCCTCCACCACCCGCAGTCTGTTCAGCTCTTATTTTCAAGTTCCTTGTTGTTCTGAATTCTATTGCATTTTGGCAAGTCACATGTTGCCTGCATTTTTATTGTTCAGAATTCTTCCTTTACCCTATTTACAATGACACTGCAAATTTAAGGTGACATCTTGTAACTGAGCATTAAGGCACATCAATTAAATCGTTATACAAAAATGTTTCTGGCGTGTATATCAAGTGCTTAATATATGTTACCTGCGGTTTTTCTTTTTTTTGGCAATGAATAAGCAGATTTATTTCTTTTTCTTTCTTTTAACATCTTTATTGGAGTATAATTGCTTTACAATGGTGTGTTAGTTTCTGCTTTATAATAAAGTGAATCAGCCATACCAACACACATATCCCCATATCTCTTCCCTCTTGCGTCTCCCTCCCTATCCCACCCCTCTAGGTGGTCACAAAGCACCGAGCTGATCTCCCTGTGCTATGCTGCTGCTTCCCACTAGCTAACTATTTTACATTTGGTAGTGTACATATGTCTGTGCCACTCTTTCACTTCGTCCCAGTTTACCCTTCCCCCTCCCCATGTCCTCAAGTCCATTCTGTATGTCTGCGTCTTTATTCTGGTTCTGCCCCTAGGTTCTTCACAACCACTTTTTTTTTTTTTCTTTAGATTCATATATATGTGTTAGCATACAGTCTTTGTTTTTCTCTTTCTCACTTACTTCACTCTGTATAACAGACTCTAGGTCCATCCACCACTCTACAAATAACTCAATTTCGTTTCTTATTATGGCTGAGTAATATTCCATTGTATATATGTGCCACATCTTCCTTATTCATTCATCTGTCGATGGACACTTAGGTTGCTTCCATGTCCTGGCTATCGTAAACAGAGCTGCAATGAACATTGTGGTACATGACTCTTTGAATTATGGTTTTCTCAGGGTATATGGCCAGTAGTGGGATTGCTGGGTCATATGGTAGTTCTGTTTTTAGTTATTTAAGGAACCTCCATACTGTTCTCCATAGTGGCTGTATCAATCTACATTCCCAGCAACAGTGCAAGAGGGTTCCCTTTTCTCCACACCCTCTCCAGCATTTATTGTTTGTAGATTTTTTGATGATGGCCATTCTGACTGGTATGAGGTGATACCTAATTGTAGTTTTGATTTGCATTTCTCTAATGATTAGTGATTTTGAGCATCCTTTCATGTGTTTGTTGGCAATCTGTATATCTTCTTTGGAGAAATGTCTATTTAGGTCTTCTGCCCATTTTTGGATTGGGTTATTTGTTTTCTTGGTATTGAGCTGCATGAGCTGCTTGTAAATTTTGGAGATTAATCCTTTGTCAGTTGCTTCGTTAGCAAATATTTTCTCCCATTCTGAGGGTTGTCTTTTCATCTTGTTTACGTTTTCCTTTGCTGTGCAAAAGCTTTTAAGTTTCATTAGGTCCCATTTGTTTATTTTTGTTTTTATTTCCATTTCTCTAGGACGTGGGGTCAAAAAGGATTTTGCTGTGATGTATGTTATAGAGTGTTCTGCCTATGTTTTCCTATAAGAGTTTTATAGTGTCTGCCCTTACATTTAGGTCTTTAATCCATTTTGAGTTTATTTTTCTGTATGGTGTTAAGGAGTGTTCTAATTTCATTCTTTTACTTGTAGCTGTGCAGTTTTCCCAGCACCACTTATTGAAGAGGCTGTCTTTTCTCCATTGTATAGTCTCTCCTCTTTTATCAAGGATAAGGTGACCATATGTGTGTGGGTCTATCTCTGGGCTTTCTATCCGGTTCCATTGATCTATATTTCTGTTTTTGTGCCAGTATCATACTGTCTTGATGACTGTAGCTTTGTAGTATAGTCTGAAGTCCGGGAGCCTGATTCCTCCAGCTCCGTTTTTCTTTCTCAAGATTGTTTTGGCTATTTGGCATCTTTTGTGTTTCCATACAAATTGTGAAATGTTTTGTTCTAGCTCTGTGAAAAATGCCATTGGTAGTTTGATAGGGATTGCATTGAAAATGTAGATTGCTTTGGGTAGTGTAGTCATTTTCACAATGTTGATTCTTCCGATCCAAGAACGTGGTATATCTCTTCATCTGTTTGTATCATCTTTAATTTCTTTCATCAGTGTCTTATATAGTTTTCTGCATACAGAAATATATAGTTTTCTGCATACAGGTCTTTTGTCTCCTTAGGTAGGTTTATTCCTAGGTATTTTATTCTTTTGCTGCAATGGTAAAGGGGAGTGTTTCCTTATTTTCTCTTTCAGATTTTTCATTATTAGTGTATAGGAATGCAAGAGATTTCTGTGCATTAATTTAGTATCCTACTACTTTACCAAATTCATTGATTAGCTCTAGTAGTTTTCGAGTAGCATCTTTAGGATTCTCTATGTATAGTATCATGTCATCTGCAAACAGTGACACCTTTACTTCTTCTTTTCCGATTTGGATTCCTTTTATTTCTTTTTCTTCTCTGATTGCTGTGGCTAAAACTTCCAAAACTATGTTGAATAATAGTGGTAAGAGTGGACAACCTTGTCTTGTTCCTGATCTTACAGGAAATGGTTTCAGTTTTTCACCATTAAGAACGACGTTGGCTGTAGGTTTGTCATATATGGCCTTTATTATGTTGAGGTAAGTTCCTTCTACGCCTACTTTCTGGAGGGTTTTTATCATAAATGGGTGTTGAATTTTGTCAAAAGCTTTTTCTGCATGTATTGAGATGATCATATGGTTTTTATCCTTCAGTTTGTTAATATGGTGTATCATTGCTTGATTTGTGTATATTGAAGAATGCTTGCATTCCTGGGATAAACCCCACTTGGTCATGGTGTATGATCCTTTTAATGTGCTGTTGGATTCTGTTTGCCAGTATTTTGTTGAGGATTTTTGCATCTATGTTCATCAGTGATATTGGCCTCTAGTTTTCTTTCTTTGTGACATCTTTGTCTGGTTTTGGTATCAGGGTGACGGTGGCCTCGTAGAGTGAGTTTGGGAGTGTTCTGCTGTATTTTCAAAGAGTTTTAGAAGGATAGGTGTTAGCTCTTCTCTAAATGTTTGATAGAATTCTCCTGTGAAGCCATCTGGTCCTGGGCTTCCATTTGTTGGAAGATTTTTAATCACAGTCTCAATTTCAGTGCTTGTGATTCGTCTGTTTCTATTTTCTATTTCTTCCTGGTTCAGTGTCGGAAGGTTGTGCATTTCTAAGAATTTGTCCATTTCTTCCAGGTTGTCCATTTTATTGGAATATAGTTGCTTGTAGTAATCTCTCATGATCCTTTGTATTTCTGCAGTGTCAGTTGTTACTTCTCCTTTTTCATTTCTAATTTTATTGATTTGAGTCCTCTGTCTCCTTTTCTTGATGAGTCTGGCTAATGGTTTATCAATTTTGTTTGTCTTCTCAAAGAACCAGCTTTTAGTTTTATTGATCTTTGCTATTGTTTTCTTTGTTTCTATTTCATTTATTTCTGCTCTGATCTTTATGATTTCTTCCCTTTTACTAACTTTAGATTTTGTTTGTTCTTTCCCTAGTTCCTTTAGGTGTCAGGTTAGATTCTTTATTGGCGATTTTTCTTGATTCTTGAGGTAGGCTTGTATTGCTATAAACTTCCCTCTTAGAACTGCTTTTGCTGCATCCCATAGGTTTTGGATCATTGTGTTTTCATTGTCATTTGTCTCTAGGTGATTTTTGATTTCCTCTTTGATTTCTCAGTGATCTCTTGGTTATTTAGTAGTGTACTATTTAGCTTTTACGTGTTTGTATATTTACTGATTTTTTCCTCTAATGGATATCTAGTCTCATAGCGTTGTGGTCGAAAAGATACTTTATACGATTTCAATTTTCTTAAATTTACCAAGGCTTGATTTGTGACCCATGATATGATCTATCCTGGAGAATGTTCCATGAGCACTTGAGAAGAAAGTGTATTCTGTTGTTTTTGGATGGCATGTCCTATAAATATCAATTAAGTCCATCTTGTTTAATGTATCATTTAAATCTTGTGTTTTCTTATTTATTTTCATTTTGGATGATGTGTGCATTGGTGAAAGTGGGGTGTTAAAGTCCCCTTCTATGAATGTGTTACTGTCAATTTCCCCTTTTATGGCTGTTAGCTTTTGCCTTATGTATTGAGGTGTTCCTATGTTGTGTGCATAAATATTTACAATTGTTATATCTTCTTCTTGTATTGATCCCTTGATCATTATGTAGTGTTGTTCTTTGTCTCTTGTAATAGTCTTTTAAAGTCTATTTTGTCTGATATGAGAATTGCTACTCCAGCTTTCTTTTGAATTCCATTTGCCTGGAATATCTTTTTCCATCCCCTCACTTTCAGCCTGTATTTGTCCCTGGGTCTGAAGTGGGTCTTTTGTAGGCAGCATATATACAGGTCTTGTTTTTATATCCATTCAACCAGTCTATGTCTTTTGGTTGGAGCATTTAATCCATTTACATTTAAGGTAGTTATTGATATGTATGTTCCTATTACCATTTTCTTAATTGTTTTGGGTTTGTTACTGTAGATATTTCCTTCTCCTGTGTTTCCTGTCTAGGGAAGTTCCTTTAGCATTTGTTGTAAAGCTGGTTTGGTGGTGCTGAATTCTCTTAGCTTTTGCTTGTCTGTAAAGGTTTTAATTTCTCTGTCAAATCTGAATGAGATCCTTGCTGGGTAGAGTAGTGTTGGTTGTAGGTTTTTCTCCTTCATCACTTTAAATATGTCCTGCCACTCCCTTCTGGCTTGCAGAGTTTCTGCTGAAAGATGCGGCTGTTTACCTCATGGGGATTCCCTTGTATGTTATTTATTGTTTTTCCCTTGCTGCTTTTAATAATTTTTCTTTGTATTTAATTTCTGATAGTTTGATTAATATGTTTCTTGGCATGTTTCTCCATGGATTTTTCCTGAATAGGATTCTCTGCGCTTTCTGGACAGGATTAACTATTTCTTTTCCCATATTAGGGAAGTGTTTAACTATAATCTCTTCAAATATTTTCTCAGTCCCTTTCTTTTTCTCTTCTTCCTCTGGGACCCCTATATTTTGAATATTGGTGCATTTAATGTTGTCCCAGAGGTTTCTGAGACTGTTGTCAATTCTTTTCATTCTTTTTTCTTTATTCTGATCTGTGGTAGTTATTTCCACTATTTTATCTTCCAGATCACTTATCCGTTCTTCTGCCTCAGTTATTCTGTTATTGATTCCTTCTAGAGAATTTTTAATTTCATGTATTGTGTTGTTCATCATTGTTTATTTGCTCTTTAGTTCTTCTAGGTCCTTGTTAAACGTTTCTTGTATTTCCTGCATTCTATTTCCAAGATTTTGGATCATCTTTACTATCATTACTCTGAATTCTTTTTCAGGTAGACTGCCTATTTACTCTTCATTTGTTTGGTCTGGTGGGTTTTTACCTTGTTCCTTCATCTGCTGTGTGTTTCTCTGTCTTCTCATTTTGCTTAACTTACTATGTTTGGGGTCTCCTTCTCACAGGCTGCAGGTTCTTAGTTCCCATTGTTTTTGGTGTCTGCCCCCAGTATCTAAGGTAGGTTCAGTGGGTTGTGTAGGCTTCCTGGTGGAGGGGACTGGTGCCTGTGTTCTGGTGGATGAGGCTGGATCTTGTCTTTCTGGTGGGCAGGACCGCATCCGGTGGTGTGTTTTGGGGTGTCTGTGACCTTATTATGATTTTAGGCAGCCTCTCTGCTAATGGGTGGGGTTGTGTTCCTGTCTTGTTAGTTGTTTGGCATAGGGTGTCCAGCACTATAGCTTGCTGGTCCTTGAGTGGAGCTGGGTCTTAGCATTGAGATGGAGATCTCTGGGAGAGCTTTTGCCATTTGATATTACGTGGAGCCTGGAGGTCTCCGGTGGACCAGTGTCCTGATCTCAGCTCTCCCACCTCAGAGACACAGTCCTGACACCCGGCTGGGGCACAAAGACCCTTTTGGGAAGTCTGCGGTCTTCTGCCAGCATTTAGTAGGTGTTCTGTAGGAGTTGTTCCACACATAGATGTATTTCTGATGTATTTGTGGGGAGGAAGGTGATCTCCATGTCTTTCTCCTCCGCCATCTTGAAGACCTCTCCTTACCTACTGTTTTTAGTTCTAGTTTTATCATGATTTCATCTGTAGTTAGGCTTCTATTTTGAGCACAATTCAGTAATTCATCCTCTAATGCTATTTCATACCTAGTTCAGTTTAATTTTTTAGGTAGTTGTAATTATGACTGTAAATTCTTTAAACGGGGGTCATGCTTTCCATTTCTCTGCATGCTCTAAGTAGAAATGATGAAAATGATACTCGCAACAATCTATTATACCTTTATGTCATTACAGCCATCCTCTAGGGTTGGATTATTATACCATTTAATAAATGAAGAAGCTGAAACTCACATAGGTGATAGTTGCAGAGCCACAATTCAAATTTAGATCATGTCACTGCAAATCCAGTTCTCTTAACCACTATGATAAATTTCTAAACTACATATCATAGTGCCTTGTGTGATAATCACCAGTAAAGGCTTATTATTTTGAAAGTCTTGTTTGGTTCTTCTCCTTTCCAGATGGACCCCCATGAGAACATATTACTGAGCACTCTTGAGATAAAAAATGAAATGGCCACTTCCGAGGCTGTGCTGGGACTTGGAGACCCCAGGAGCACAATGCTGGCCTGCGATGCCTCCAGCATCCAGTATCGGAAAGCCGGGTTACCCAGGCATAGTTTTGGCCGAAATGCCCTGGAACGGCACGTGGCACAGAAGAAAAGCCGCCTGCGGAGACGCGCCTCCCAACTGAAAATCACCATCCCCGACTTGACTGATGTGAATGCCATAGATCGGTGGTCCCGCATATTCTTCCCAGTGGTTTTTTCCTTCTTCAACATCGTCTATTGGCTTTACTATGTGAACTAAAACATAGCCTCCTATGGGAAGCAAGGACTAGATTCCTCCTCAAACCAGTTGTACAGCCTGACGTAGAACTTGGAAAACACATCACTCCAGGACAAAAGTGATGCTAAAATACCTTAGTTGCTGGCCTATCCTGTGGTCCATTTCATACCATTTGGGTTGCTTCTGCTAAGTCATGAATACACTAAGGTCCCTGTGGTTTTCCAGTTAAAATGCAAGTGATTTGTACACATGCTGGCAAGACTGAGTCTGAGTGTCCCACTTTATCTGCTTAGTACACAGCCTATACGGAGGGCAGTCATTTAGAAGATACTCTAGAAGGGTCAATAGCGTCATCAGTCATTTTGCAGAGAAGCGGTCATACCCAGATACTTCCCATCTTCCTTCCTAAGGTTGGCATGTGATCTGCCATGCCACGCAGACATGCTAACTGAAGATGGTCTATGCCTGTCTTGTTAAGGTGATAATGGTGCCATGGGAAGTTAATTCCCACTGGATTGTAGAAGGTTCTCATGTAGTTCAAACAGGATAGGGAGAGTCAAGACAGAGACTCAGGAAACCATTTTGGCCAGGCTCTGTTTGCTTGAGCATAGGAATCAACTCCAACATCTTCCACTTTGACATTTAGAGAAGGGGAGACTTCTGAACGTTTTCATGCATGGGGGCCAAAGAAATTTTTCTAAAAGGCTATTTCCGAGGTCGTTAAACTAAGAGTTAATAACCCAGAGCAGAGTGGAAAATCCAGAAACAGCTGTTGTAACAAAATTAAAGCAAGTGAGCAGCATGACCCTTAGCAGCCCCTTGCAGCACCTGGTCCACACATACTGTGTTCAGTGGCGAAAGGTAGAGCGGGAGACGTTTTTTCCCTGCAACCTCACAAGCTTTTGACAGCATACCTAGAGAGGTTTTTATAGTTTATCTAATAAAACGACAACCCCCAAATAGAAAAGTTAGTGGAATTAGAAGCATCTTAGGTTACACTGGGAGTCATTCCAATATATGAATATAAAGCACAGACAGAGCTAGCAAACAGGATGCTTTTCTCAGACAGTGTCAGCTGTCTCTACAACATTTTCCTACAGTTTATTTCTGAATTTAATAGGTTATTTCAAAGGAAGGATTTGTTCATTTCTTTAGAGGATTAATGGTCTTTTCCAACTTTTCTTGCTTCTGAAATTCTGATTATATTCTTAAGAGACAGACAAAGTAAGGCTTTGGAGAGCTTTTGAGAGAACTATGTTTCCTTATGTGCAGTGAAGTCCACCTTTGTATCTTTCATAGCAAACAGTACTTCAAAGATTATGTGCACAAGTAGGGTTACTTTGTAGGTTTGCTGGGTTTGATTTTTTTAAGGGTGATTTCATTGTGTATGTTGCAATCTGCCTAATCAAAGAAAATAGGAGAAGTCATGCAAAACAGAATAACATTAACATGGTGAATGTTATGAGCCTCAGTTGATACTGCAGAAAAATATATAACATAATCAGGCAGGCACGATGTATTGTTTTTATTCAATTTTTAAATTATGTCATTGTGCTTCTTTCTATACTAATTGGATATATGCATTCATATGTTGGACAGGAAAGAGAATAAGCTAATATATTTTATTCTGTCAGTGTGCGGTTCGTATTTTGCATTTCTCGGAGAAAATAGTGAATTGCGCGGTTTTCTTTAGAGTTTCATTTGATTGAACTTTTTCTTGGAGGATGACTTTGCTATTTCTATTTAAAAAATAAACACTTCTTTTCAGAGTAACATCCCTAATTGTGCATAGTAGCCAAGACCAGTATCTGCCTGTGGATAAAATGTATGTTTTCTTTCCCTGATGATTCAGCAGCTTCAAATATGATGGAGTCCTGCTGCCCTTCTATTTCCACTATTAGAGAAAAAAAAAGGTTTAGCATCCAGCTTTCTGAATTTGCCCCCCCCCCCCAAATGGGATGATATTTTTTTACACCAGCATAGGGAACTCTGGTCCTTATTTTTTTGATTATACACTTGAACACCTCTGAGTATGATCTTTGGGCAGAATCCAACCTACATGCTGCCCCTGGGCTCAGAGCAGAGATTCCTCAAGTTTCTCCGGGGACACAATTTCCCCTGGGCAATCATTTTGGGATATCACGCTAATAAAAGTGCCTGCCCCTTGTCACTAGGGCTTAAAGTTTGAGTAGCATATATCAGGAAGGAGCATATTGACAACTCAGGTGTACAACTCCAAAATGCCATTCTGGAAAGGTTTTTCTAGAGACAACTCAGAGCTCCAATCTAAAAGTGGGCTCTTAATTGCAATTATCATAAAAGCCATAAAAATCCTTCATATTGTCATTATGGTTACAACAAAATTTTGATGTCCAGGGAAGTCAACAGAGAAATCTAGATCAAAGTGGACAGAAGCAGCTTTGCAACATGAGCCTCAAAAGCATATGACCAGGGATTCATTTCCGCCTGCAGTGATAAGAAAAATCTAGGGAAAAGGAGAAGATGGGACCTTGAAACAGAAGCCCTAGAGCGAAATCCATATATTGGCATTCAGTAACCATGTAGGTAGAAAAAACTGCCTCATCCTGCCCAGAGATAACAGTAGATATAGAATTTATTCTTAAACTGTATTTTTATTGTACTTGAATTGGATTTTAGTCACCAAATTGGGGGAGGGCCAGGGAGGGGTGCTAGATCTTTAAGTCTTCAAAAAGACCAGTCAGCTTGATATCCAGTGTTTAAATTTAAGGACCACAAAATTGTGTTTTGGCAATTCTGATATGGTATTACTATCAGTTTATACATATATGTATAGTTTTTCTTTTGGTAATAAAACAGCCAGATAGCCAGCAATTAAGGTGTTTTTCGTCTTTGTGAAATTCATAGGCAAATTCTGACTCTAAAATGCACAGTCTAAATGAAATCTCTGATCTCAATCTGTATATATATTGTACATGACTGCTAGTAAGTATGAAATGCATTTTCAGAACTGAAAACTCATGCAACATAATCATGTGTTTGCATAAGGAATGTTACAATTCTTTGTACTGCAATTCAATAACGGGAAAAGATTTAAGCAGTGCCATCTAGACCTTTTCTCATTTCTTCAAAAGCAGTGCTAAGTGAAAAAATAATAATAATAATAAAAATGGTTTAGGAACCGGAAGACTTTACATTCTAGCATTAGGAACACAAAAAATCTGTCAGCTTACAAAAGCACAATGCATAGAGAAAGTTCAGTGGAATGCATAATGGGGAAATGAGTCAAGTTTCTTTTAATCAAGACCCGCATTAAATTGGCAACTAAGACAATTTCCATTTTCTATAGGTAACTGTTGTCCAATTTTATGATTAAAGTCATACTCAATAACAGAAACAGCCAACAAACAGGTCTACAACATATCTACATATATATATGTGTATATATAGATCCATGTAAACATACATACATATATATGCATTCATATGTTGGAAAACAAAAGGAATAAGCTAATACGTTTTATTTCCTTCATTAAATCAGCGTATGAATATTTTTCATTTGGCAACCGACAAATCAACATATTGAAACAAGTAATACAGGGTACTGAGCATTTCTCTATCAGCGAATCAATGCCTACAGTTCTTATGAACCACTGCACAGTTTGACACTACAATAGTACTGTACCTCAGAACATGGAAATTAACTAGTTCTCACATTGCTTGTCTACTTATTCTCTTTTTCAAGGAAACAAATAACATTGTCCATTGGTGATTTAAAAAGAAAAATGTCTTAAGAAAACACAAAATGATAAAAAAAAAAAAAAAATTCCTCCTAGGAGGAGGAAAAAAAAAATAACTAAACCCCACCATGTTGGTTAGGGCAGATACTCTCAACTGTAGCAATCATGCCATTTTGCTGAGTATACAGAGTCCATGTAATGTGAGCAACCATAACTTTCACTGAACGTGTGTAAATATTAAAACAGATTTCTTAAATATTTTTAACTTCTAATTTGTATTTTATGGTAAGGTAACACGCTAATTCTGTTTATGGCTTAAGTTGATGTGTTATTATGTAAATAATTAAACATGCTGTAAATGAATAGTCGATAGATACAAATAATTGTTTGGGGTTTTTTTCCTTAATTTTTATTTATTTTTTACTAAGTACAGTTGCTGCAGCCCCAGCAGAGAAATTTAAACATCCTTTTGCATAAATGGTTTGGGATCCCAGACAGAAAGGTTTCAATTTGCTATCACACAGACACACACACACACACACACACACACACACACACACACACAACACACATACTCTTTTACTTGCCAGCTCAGTCATTCCCACTCTTGCCCCTTCTATGGGAAATACTATAGTGTTTATGTAGTCTATGAAACAACCAAGAGAAAGCCTTAGAAATGGCAACTGGGAAAAGCAGAAATGATCATTGATTACTTGATAGAATTTTTTATATGTAAGAGTTTAAGAAATCAAAGATCATAACTTAAATCTCAATTTTCAAAGAGTAAAGGTTTATATTGATGGCACTTGAGGAAATAAAAATGCTTACTATTCATACCTGCTCCAGAAATGTGTTACACATAATGCATAGAGAAGACCTTTTTTTTAATAATAGCATTTTGTCCTTAGGTAGTATTGTTCCTTTTAACCAAAGACTCCAGAATTATTAAAAAATAAATAAGGAAAGGAAAAAGAAAAAATGAGGGAAAATGGGAAAAAAAGACACTGCTTCACACCAAAGGTTTAAAAAATATTTTCCACATACACTAGGAACATTGTAAAAAGTAGTAAGGAGCCAACAGAATGCTAATTAAGATACCACACTAAACAAGTCATTTAAGAAAAAAAAAACACTTAAATATCTATTAGTTATTTGCAAATTGAAGTAAAACATTTCTGTAAATCCATAGATGAATGCAAAACGCTGACATCGGGTTTTAATTTGCTTTGAGAATTTGTTTTGTGAAAAAGGTAAATGTGATCCAAAATGAAGAACAAATCTTTGTGTTTTTTTAACTTTAAAACCAAATGTCTCTTTCCTGTCACATGTCATTATTCTGATGCCCATATGTGTGTCCTGGCACCATCTGAAGCAAGTTGACGGTTTCATCAGCTTGTATCTTTCTCTTTTTAGTTCAATAATTTGAGTTCAGTGGTCATTTTAAACATACTAATTCAAAGTTGAAAATAATTTAAATTCCATAACATTTTAAAGTTTTTATTTGCATGGGTGTTTAAATAGTTCTGTTATGAATATTGTCCCTGCACAGTTCTGAATTGTCCTTTTATAAAAAGTGATATTCTAGTTTCTTCACAATGTAGTGATTATCAGCCTTACTAATTACCTTGTAGCCTTTCTTAATATGCACATAATGCACATTTTCCAATGGCTAGAAAATGCAAAACACAAGTGGATATCATTGCATCTATTTTCATGTCTTTCTAAAAAACAGGACTACTACAATCTCTGGGATACATGAGATAGTAACAAATGAGGGTTATAAATGCGTAGCACATAAGAATTATTTTCTTGGATTTAAACATTACAGCCACTTTCAGCATGTAAATATATAATAATGTTGGCTAGTGTGTAATTCTTGAACTAAGAAGTATAAATAAAACTTAAAACGATGTGTGTATAAGTGGTTTCATTGAGTTCAGAATTTTTTTTGATCTATGACTATGAGTTAGATTGTAGAATTATAGCTTTTCTAAAAAGCAATAAAAATTTGGGAACTTGGGATGGGCTCTAGGGCAGACTTGAGTTTGAGCTCTGATTTGTCACATATTAGGTGTATGATTGCGCAGCTATCTAATCCATCCGCCTCTCATTTTTCTTATCTGAAGAAAAAAATATAATTGTACCTCCTTCATAGAGCTGTTGTACAGTTGAAATGAAATAACCCGTAAGAAGTCCTTAGCATAGTACAAACACGTTAAGTGGTGTGTAAACAGTAGATGACAGTAGATAATAGCAACAACAGTAGTGTTGCTATTATTAATTATAATCGTTACTAGAATATTCAGCATGTTTTATCACGAATTCTATCATGATACCTAAAACGTCATAGTAATTATTAAATGTTCTCTTAGGTTATATACTTATGGGTAATTAATTAAGAACTTGGCTTCAATCATGAAAATATATGACAAACGTGATTCATTTAACATTCTACATATATCCTCTGAAGACGTTACACTAAGTACTTTGTGAATTGAATACTTACTTAATCCTTACCATATTCCTAAGAGTAGCAGAAATTCAAGATCAGAAAGAATAAGTACCTTGCCCGTGAGAGTAGAAAAACTTGGATTCCTACCCAGCCTGGACTCACCCGCAATTCCTTGCAAATTCTTTCCACCTCATCATTAAAAGTGGGTGCCCAGGCATGTTCAGTTCTCATTCATTTTGGTCATTTCCCAAGAAACATTTGCTGAGAGCCTGACATCTGCCAGACCTTGTAATGCTAGTGGAAAATTAGCGCTTAGGCTCACAAGGCCCCTACCCTCTTGGATTATATGGAAGCTCTCAAATGCATGGGAACTCTCCTGAGGCCAGCTAATTAGTTGGGGACAAGCCTAGTGTCTTTCACTCTTATTGACTTTCAAATGTCCAAATAGCACCTCATAGACTCTGTCCACCTGAGCAAGGCAGCCTGTCAGGGCAAAATTGTCCAATAAAGTCATGATTAAAAGGAGCTATAGCTACCAAGGGATGACACTACCGAAAAAAACTCACCTATAGTGAAGACCCAGTTCCTGCCAGCTTACATTGCAAATTGCAAATCGTATCATCTAGAAATGTACAATTCTTCCATTTGCATTTGCTATCCTTCATGCTAACTTTCAACATTTCTGTCCAGCAGAGAGAACACATGTACGCTCAAATCCAAAAACACATTCATATAACTGGTGGTGCGTGCGTGCATGTGTGTGCGTGTGTGTTCATGAGCCTGTGTGGGCAGGGTATGCTGAGAGGGCCAATAGGAAATGCTACTGTAGGTGGGGTCATGGTCTATTACTTACCTTGAGAGGAGAACATTCCCAGATATTTCCCCCCGAAAAAGCTAATCAATTGGCAATGAGAAAATTCCCCCACTCATATTCTAACTACTATAATTTCCTAAAGTGAAACTACCCTTGCTCTCTTCTGAAACTTGTTCTAATTATGAAATATCATATGACATTTCCCATACAGAGTATTTTTGTAAACTGTTAGATCCACCTCCCAGAATAATACCAGTTTAGTGAGAAGAATTCTCAGGGATGGCAGGAGACACAATCAGTCCCCAGTCCTTGATTTCCTAAAGCAGACAGCAACAAAATAAACACATTCTTGTCTCTTCAAATCTCTGTATCAGAGCATTAGCCAAATGTGCACATTACCTACTACAGCATCACCCCACCACATGGCCTAGAACCAAGGAATGATCATGGGATGACAAGTTCCAGACAAGCCCCAAACGATTAGGCTTCTTATCAATGTCTTGATTTGTGCATGTTCTGATCTTTCCTTTTGTTTCCGGTAGCCAACTAGGTCATTAGTATTTATATATATATGTATATGTATCTTTTCATTTCAGAGATTTGTATTGGATAGAAGGGAGACACTGCTGGAAGATACTCAGAGATGATGCTTAGCACCCCACAGGTACTGAGGAACATGAGTGTCTTTCAGGGTAAGGAGAGAGGGAGGGATGCTTTCTCTGAGACTGGGAAGGAGAAAAGCAGCAGGTTCCAGGCGAGTGGAGACCTGCATACCATTCGGCGGTAGTGACCTGGGGAAATGGCAGACCTCGGAGCAGATGGCCCAATGAAGCTTAGGAAGCCAGCCCATGGCACTGGCCCAGGTGTGCCGCTAGAGTGGCAGTCTTTGACCCATGAAAGAATCAAACAGGCTGGAACATGGAGTAGAAAAGAAATGTGGTTTTTTTTTCCTCTACAGCTTCATTTAAGATGTTAGATTCATCACTGCACTCCCATCTGCTGGGACCTAGTGGGTCCTTGGTCACTCCACCCTGGAAAGTGCTGAGACTCAACAGCATGAATTTGATATTGGATCAGTAATACAGTATTTCTAGTAATAGATGTCCAAAGGGGGGTGGGGAATAATTGGCTCCAGGTCTGAAAGTCAAAAGGCTAATGAGATACAAAATTTAGTTAAAGGATTGATATATCTTATGTCTTGGAAGCTCAAACGTGTACACAGGGCTTAATGAAATTGTAGACAAATAACATAGGCCTGGTGTAACACAATAGGGAGTGGTGGGGACTGTGGGTAACTGGGGAGAAACAAGCTCTATCTAAAGAGGCAGTCACTACTGAGCACCTCAAGACAGCATCCAGTTGTCATCTTGAGGAATTGCAAGCCCAGTGATGCCAGATTAATCTGAGAATGCAAGAAGCCCCCACGGCACTGAATCTTTTACTTTATGGGCAGGTACAGTAAGGCCAGAGAGACACAGAAACTTTCATCTTTCTTGTGCCAAAAATCCATGCTGAGGTTTTAGAGTCGTAATCCTCAAACCGAGATTGAGGAAGGAGCATATGACAAGCTCCATGAGAGTGTGTGTACAGTGAACAAGCTTCTATGCCATTATAGTGGTGGAATGATCAGTTTTCTTCCCTTTCCTGGAAGCCAACACCTTATAAATGTAAGAAAGTAAAATACTTCCGTGTACTCTCAAAGCAAAAAATAGAGAAACTTTTTTAGTAGAAATAGGTACAGAAAATTGCCAGCAGAAGTTTTCACAAGGTAAACAGTCTGGTTGGCTTTTAGATCCCTCACTCGGAGGGCTTTTGTCTCCTACCGGTAGAGCAGAAGCCCCTTACTCTCCCCCAACACCTCCTGGGCCCACTCAGCAGGTAAATGGCCCTAACTGAGTATAAGACAGAGCCACCAGAGCAGGGATTTGGGAGAGGAGCAAAGAGTCCTGAAGGGGCAAGGAACTGCTGGGAGAGCAATGAAGGGAGAAAAGGGAGGCGAGGGTGGAGGCTCTGGGGCACTTTGTCACTGATGGGGTGGAGGGGGGTCATGGGCCCTAAGATTCTCCTAGACCATGTCAACTCCGGGGATGAAGCATGGGCACAAACTCAGTGGGCAAGGGCAGCTACCCACGTATTTCCACCTCCCCAAAGACCCTGTGTAGACTGGAATTTAGTGAATGAACCTGAAAGTGAAGAACTAATAAAAGGTCCCGCTCTCCACCGCTCTCCTCTCCGCGACACCCCTGCCCGCGGTGTGGCGTTGGTGACCCCTCAGCACCCCGAGCCCTGCTGACCCGTCCTCCTTCGGCCAGAAACCCTCCTCCTGGTACCGCGCGGGAGGCGCGGGGCCTCTGAGCGGAGCGGCGAGTCCGCCGCCCCGGTCTCTTTCCCTGGCGGCGCCGGTTTCTTCCGTAGGACAATATGTTCAAGAGAATGGCCGAATCTGGGCCTGACTCCGGCGGGAGAGTGAAGGGGGTTACTATCGTTAAACCAATCGTTTATGGTAATATTGCTCGATATTTTGGAAAGAAAAGAGAAGAGGATGGGCACACCCATCAGTGGACAGTATATGTAAAACCATATAGAAATGAGGATATGTCAGCATGTGAAGAAAATCCAATTTAAATTACATGAAAGCTATGGCAGTCCTTTAAGAGTTGTTACTAAGCCTCCACATGAAATTACTGAAACAGGTTGGGGTGAATTCGAAAGAGTCATCAAAATATTTTTCATTGATCCTAATGAAAGACCTGTAACCCTGTATCATTTATTAAAGCTATTTCAATCAGACACCAATGCAATGCTGGGAAAAAAGACAGTGGTTTCAGAGCTCTATGACGAAATGATATTTCAAGACACAACAGCGATGATACAACAATTATTAACAACATCTCGTCAGCTTACCTTAGGATCCTATAAGCATGAAACAGAATCTGCAGAACTTGAAGTGAAAACCAGAGAAAAATTAGAAGCTGCGAAAAAAAAAAAACAAGCTTTGAAATTGCAGAGCTTAAGGAGAGATTAAAAGCAAGTCGTGAAACTATAATTTGTTTAAAAAATGAAATCAGGAAACTCGAAGAAGATGATCAGACAAAAGAAATATAAACGGTTCTGAAGAGAACTCGATAGTAAGTGAAACTAAAATAAGGTGGAGTTTAACGGAGAGATGGGCTACAAATGCTGCGATGTTTCTTAGAGGAACTGCACATATAGTTGTCAGCCATAGATTTCTCAGCAATGGGGGCAAAGCATTTGTACTTTACAAGCAATCTTTAATGTGAAATATATGTGTATAATGCTGTATAGGCATTTTATCAACCCATTTCAGGGTAGTTCTGTGATATTAAGCACAATTTTAAAACATTTTGATTGCATTGTATGTATAGCTTATCCTTTTGACAGACATCAAAATTTCATTATAAAGTATAACTTGTACAAATTTTGTACTTCCCTAGTAGTTAGAATTCGTGGTAAAATTAATGTGTATGTTTAATTTCTTAAGTTCTTACCTGCCCCCATCCCAACTCTTTTGTATCTGATGTGCCCAGTGCCCAGTAAGCACAATAAATGTAGTTTACAGATGATTTAAAAAAAAAAAAAAAAGAACTAATAAAAAAAAGTATCCAGAAATTTCTGAGATGAAGCAGCAATGGTTGGAGAGGGGAACTGCAAATGCAAAGAAGAAATTTCATCCTAATCACAATAATAAAATGTATTATTGGGGGCTTCCCTGGTGGCGCAGTGGTTGAGAATCTGCCTGCCAATGCAGGGGACAGGGGTTCGAGCCCTGGTCTGGGAGGATCCCACATGCCGCGGAGCAGCTGGGCCCGTGAGCCACAATTACTGAGCCTGTGCATCTGGAGCCTGTGCTCCGCGACAGTGAGAGGCCCGCGCAACGCGATGAAGAGTGGCCCCCGCTTGCCACAACTAGAGAAAGCCCTCGCACAGAAACGAAGACCCAACACAGCCATAAATAAATAAATAAATAAATAAATAAATAAATAAATAAATAAATAAATAAATAAATAAATAAAATACCTAGCATATATATTAAAAAAAAAAGTATTATTGGTTGATAAACAAAACCGTTTGAAAATCACTAATCCATAGTGATGAGCAGAAGAACCTGCTCCCACCTTGGTGTCCTGGGAAAGGAGAGAAGGAGGAAGAAAGGGAAGAGGACAAGACGAAATAAAGGGAGGCAGGAAAGAAGAACCTGAGAAATATTTCCAGCACCTGACACTCTCCCCTCCCAGAATGTCATATGAATTCAGTTCTCTAAACAACTCTGTGAGCTGTGAACTGTTGCCGTATCTATGTTGCAGAGGACACAAAATGGCAATGATTGGTATTGCATCCCAGCGCTGGCCAACTCCAAATCCCACGCCTTTAACCCCTTTACCTAGCTGCTACCCGATACATTCCACAGCCTCAGTTTAGCTTTTGGGGATACAGCATCTTTGACAGTGAAATTAGAAACACGTCCAAAATCTTTAGGGGATTAAGAAGAGAGAAGTGTTTACTCCTAAGTTTCCATTTTATGTTTATAGGTTTACGTTTTTAAAATGTTATTTTTAAAAGCTGAGAACTGTCAAATTCTAGATATTTTGATGTTCCCCTTAATTTATTTGGGTGAGAGCAGAGAGCTGTTGAAAGAAATCAAGTAACTTAAACACATCTTTCAAAGGATTTTGAAAATCTACTTTCTTTCTCTCTTTCTCTTTAAATATCATTATCCTTTCTCTGTCTTCATTTTTTTAAATTATGAATTACAAAAGCAATACTTTTCAGTGTGGAAGATTATGTTGTTGTTGTTATTTATGTCTCAGCAGTAAAGGTTGGACTTTCTTTATAGCTAAGACAACACAGAGAGAGAAAGCCCGCCTCTCTTGTCAACTGGTCAACTGGACATGAGTAAACCTGGCCAGTAGAAGTTTCCCAGGAGATCAAGAGTGTTTCTGAACGTGCAGGCTAATAAATGCTCCTGAAATTGTGTGAGATTCATGGCAGGGAAATATCAGGGTTCTTGGAACATCAGTACAGGAGTGGCCCAGGGTAGAGTTCACGTTTCTCATTCTCTGAGTGGACCAAGCCTGACAAAAAAATGGAAGGATTCTTTTTACACCTAGTTTTCTCTCCACGCTTCAAAACACCCTTGGATGGATCATAGATCCATTTGAGGTTGGCACGTTTCAGAAGTGGCTTGCCAGCTCTTTATTTATTCATTCTCATTTCTCATTCGACTTGCCAGGAAGTCATTTGAACATTTAAAGAATCTCTCTTGATAAAACAGAACTATGGATGCATACAAAGTACAAGAAGATTAATAAATAAAAACTTCTAAATGTTTAAGAATCTTTATCTAAAATTAAATTACAGGCAGGATCTTGCCAGTTTGAAGGGAGTTTTTCCTGGTCCAGCTTTGGCAGATAGTAAGGACGCTGGCTCCTGGCTCTGGCTCTCATGCCAGGAGCAGTCTTGGAGCACTCAGGACAGCCTCTCTGAGATCCCTGGTGTGGAGTAGGCAGGGAAAAACAAATGCTCAGGGAGCTTCCCAAGCCTACATGGCATATGCAGAGCCTGGGAGTCCTGCTTCCAATCTCCCCTTCTCAGCTATGTTAGTTAGGGTTTTACAGAGAGACAGAGCCGATAGGATGTGTGTATACATAGAGAGAAATTTATTTTAAGGAATTTTCTCGTGCAGTTATGGAGGCTGGCACATCTAAAATTTGAAAGGTAGACTAGCAGGCTGGAGACTCAGGGAAGGGCTAAAGTTGCTATTCAAATGCAAAGGCCCTCAGTCTGGAAGCTGGGAAAGACCTGATGTTGTAGTTCAAGTCCAAAGGCCATCTGCTGGCAGAATTTCTTCTTGCTCAAGGAAGTCAATCTTTTTTTCTATTCAGGCCTTCAACTGATTGGATGAGACCCATCCGCAATATGGAGGGCAATCTGCTTTCCTCAGAGTCACCGGTTTCAATGTTAACCTCATCCAAAAAACACCCCCACAGAAACATCCAGAATAACGCTTGACTATCTGAGCATCATAGCCCAGCGGAGTTGACACATAAAATTAACCATCACAATAGCCTATGTTGTTTTTATGTTTTTTGGTTTTTTTTTTTTTTTTTAGTAAGGAAGAAGATATTTAATAATAAAGAGCAAATAATTACATGCTATAAGAATGAATATAAAAGCATGGGCACTCACTTTACCAGGTATCAAAACATATTAAAGTCTAATTGTCACTTCCCTTCTTATAAACCTTCAAACTTTCTACTTTAACCTAAGGAAAACCTTTAAATTTATCATGGTACTCAAAGTCCTTTGTGATCTGTTTATTGCTCATTTCTAGATCTTGCTTTTTCATCCTGTCCTTGAGTCCCAAGCTCCCACCAGGCTGAATTACTTTCAACTCCACACAGACAGTATTCATTCCCTTGCCTTTCTAGGCCTTTGCTCTTACTGTTTCTTCTTCCTGAAACACTTTTTCTTATCCCTAAAACTCCGTCTTTCATGAATTCCTATTGACATTTTCCAGGTAAAAACTTAAACATCACTTTATCTGGGGAGATTTCTTGGCTCCAAAGACTGATGATGAATTCCCAGCACACAGCATCCTGCTTAACTATTTGTTAAATAACTGAATAAAATCCATGTGTTCTGCAGAACCAAAAGTAACCCCAAGTATGGGTAAGCATAGTATTAGGTGACAGCACAAGCTATTTAATAGTGGACGCTGGCTCATGAAACCAGCCTTCTTAGCGCTCTCTGGGTTTTGCTTCTGCTTCACTGATTGCCCTTCCTCAGAGCCCTTTGCTGGTTTCTCATCTGCTCCCCAACCACTTCATGCTGGAGTGCCTCAAATTGATATCTTCATTCCATACTCCTCCCCTAAACTCCAGGGGCATTTCTAGTTGTCTAGTTTCTTGACATTATATTTTGAATGTCTAATGGACATCTCAAATGTTCAAGACTGATCTTTCTTCCAAAGTTGGTGACAACTTCATTTAGTCTGGCCAAGACACCTGTAGTCATTTTTTATTCCTCTTTTCTGCTCACCTTACTTCTAATTCATCTGAAAATCATGCTGGCTATAACTTCAAAATATATCCAGAATCTGACTACTTCTCATCCTCTTCCCTGTTACCAGCCTTGTCTGAGTCACCACAATCTTTTATCTGGATGATTTCAACAAGGCTTCTAGCTGGTCTTCCTGTAGCTACCCCTTGCTGCCCTACAGACTGTTTTCAACACAACAGCCAGACTGATCTTTTTAAAAGGCAAGACAGATCATAGAATTGTTCTGCTCGAAAGGCTATGATGCCTCTGTATTTCAATCAGAGTAAAAGCCAACTTTCTTAAAATGGCCTGAAAGTCTATACATAGCCCAAATCCCCGCATGCGCCTAGCTGATGCTGGATCTTGTTACTCTCCCCTGGTTCTCTGAGCTCCAGCCACACTGACCTTCCTGCTCTACTTCAGATGAACTAGACATGCTTCTGACCAGGGCTTACACTCTGTTCCTTCTGCCTGGAAGCGTCCTCCCAAGAATCTGCTTGAGTAATTCCCTCATCCCCTTCCGGTCTTTCAATAAGTCCTAGCCTTACTGCCCAATTTGGTACTGCCCTCTACTCCCTAACCACACCCACCCAGGTACACTTGACCCCATACCTGCCCTGCTTTTTATTTCTCCATCCATCATGTCATATAGTTGACTTATTTTTTATGCTCTTCATTTGGCATCTGTCTCTCCTGCTTAAGGGTATACATTCTAGCCTTTTTTTTTTATTGATGTATCCCAATGTAGAAAAATATACATAGTAGGTATTTGATAAATGTTTATTGGATGAACAAAGGAACAACTTTAACAATCAAATACCAATATTGGGGAACTTATTAAAAGAATATTTACCTTGACCACAGCCAAAGATTCTAGATTAGTAAGTTTGGGGGTGGGACCAAGTGAACTGTATTTTTCATAAGCAGCCTAGGTCTTGTCATGACCATCAGAGTTTTTGAATGCTGCTGAAAACCACAGGGTCTTGATTTGGCTTGACGGTGGCAGTTCCTCTTAAAACTTTCTGAGTTTGCACATTAGGGTGTGGCTAAAGATTTTATTTTATCAATAAATGATCAGTTGATCCAAAGAGTATCCTACGTGGGGAAAAAAAAAGATTCTTGACCCATTCTCCTCTTGAATATTAATAATAATAAATATGCTTGGGTATGTGCAGAGCTTAATGGGGAAAATAAGTATGCATTGGCTAGAATAGAGATATTCCTAATCTCTTTCTGCAAATGGAAATTCTTCCATTATGAGGTCTTTTATCCTGATACTTATTGACACCGTGCCTCACCTTTCCACGTATATTATTTATTTCTAACTCATGATTTTCTCTTCTCCCGACCCTGACACCTATTAGAAGAAAAGGGCTAACAATGAAAATGAGACTGTGATGTTTGATCCAGGTTATAAATACAAAAGCCCAACACTTTAAAAAATGGATACAGCGCTTAACTTGCTATATGATCTCAGGAACTACATTTCAACTCTCTCAAGCTCGGTTTCATCATCTATGAATGAAGGAATAATCTGGTATAATCATTTGATGTGTATGGGGAGGCACTCTGTAAAGTGCAAAGTACAGCATGCACTAAGACACTTTTAATATTATTAATAATAGTCCTCCATTTTCTGGATCCACAACAATAATGGACATCTGATATATTTTTCTGTCCATATTTTCCTCGGGACAGTGGCTTACCAAAAACAGGGAGGATTAGACATGAGTAGTTCTCTCTAGGTGTAGGCAATAAGGTGATACATTGTCTGAAAAGAATTTTAAAACAATAATAAAATTGACTGAAATGTGGTCTGTTTTTTATTATCACCTTAAGCCCACAGGCTAAACAAAAGTCAGAGATAAAATGCTACCCCTGACTGGGTCAGACTCCTTCCATTGCCCCCACCTCCACCTTAGGTTCCTCCCTCTTCCACACATAATCCTTGCAATCTCCTAGGACTCACACCCCTGCAGACTCCAGAGTGAACACATGACCCAGACCTGACCAATTATTCTGTTGTATCCCTCCTGGCCACAGTGATCTGTTGGAAGATAAATGTGACCAAGTCAGTCCAGTCAATGCCATGCAACCGTGGGACTTCTCTGTGGGGTGGGTAAGATACCTCTTTATTTCAGCAAGATTTGAGGATGGGTCAGGACGTGAGTGTGG
Source organism: Balaenoptera physalus (assembly GCF_965194825.1). Taxonomy (NCBI): domain Eukaryota; kingdom Metazoa; phylum Chordata; class Mammalia; order Artiodactyla; family Balaenopteridae; genus Balaenoptera; species Balaenoptera physalus. The sequence continues at coordinate 36,670,444 of NC_138890.1, forward strand.
CAGCTTCTGGCAGCCATCCTGCCAGCACAAGAAGAGTCTGCCTGGGAATTGAGCCAACACAAATGAAAGCGGAGACAAGAAATGGGAAGACTGATATCATGGCTAGATGGTGTCCTTACATCACGCAGAGACACCTGTGCCTGCAGTTTCTAGAATCACAGTCCCGTGCTAGTTTGATTTGGGTTTTGACCACTTACATCCTGAAAATCACCAAGATCAAAGACTTTGTTAAAGGAGATTGATTTACACTGGAAGGCACGTGAGTGGAAGGTTAGGTCATGTCGGAAGTAAAGCGTGAGGTGTCACCCAGTCAATGAAAGGACCTCAGTTTTACCACCTACAAAGTGAGAAATGGAAAAGTAGAAGAGATGATTGCTGGATAATTCAAATTCTCCTAATTCCAAACGTTTCTTAGCATAGCTCAGACATACCCTGGTACATGATGGAAATTTTGGAAACTGGTCCACATATGAAAATAGAAGGATTTTGAATCACCTGCCAAAACATAAATTAACCATATAAAACTAAGACACTGGATTGATGACATGGAATACCTAAGGTAATTAACATGCCTTTGGCTTCCACAGCAGCTGATGTCAAAAGCACATGAGGTTTCTGTATTTACAGTTGTTCTGTTAATGCATTATAATTACAGGTGTAATCAAACATAAAAGTTTGATTTTTTTGCCTAAATGACACCTTTAATCACTTCTGAATAAGACACGACTCCAATTAGAGATATCTTCAGAAAATCACACCTAATGGCATCATTTATTAGAATTCTAAATAGGAGCTCTTTATTTCAATGCCATCTCCCTTTAATCTGTTTTCCTAGAGAAGGGCATGGTTTCCTGCACATTAAGGCCGCGGGTAAAATTCTATGACTGGAATTGAGCATAACAGATCCTCCACCAGAGAAATCACTAAACAAATTTTTTTCTCAATTAAAATAAATTCAACAAACTGCTCTGAGTACCCACCAAATGCCAAATAGTATTTTAAAATGTGTCCATGAGCAAGTCTTCAAACCTGTCCACAATAGATTTAGGATGTAATGGAGGTTGCAGATGCATGAGTTAGGCCTTGAAGTAGCATATGACTAGCAGAGAAAGGAGAGCATACTTCATGCACAAGGAATGGCCTGAGTGACCATGAAGTCTGGGAGGTAGAAGAAGAGAGATTACATTTGGAAATGAAATCATGTCAAGATGAGGTCATACTGGGTAACGGATAGGCCCTAATCCAATGAATGCTGTCTTTATGAGAAGACATTTGGACACAGCAACACAGAGGAAGATGGTCATGTTAAGACAGAGATAGAAGCTGAAGTTATAATATTGCAAGGTAAGGAATGCCAGGGATTGCTGGTGACCACTAGAAGACAGGAAGAAAGGAAGGATCCTCTCCTAAAGCCTTCAGATAGAGCATGGCCCGGCTGTCCACCATGAGAAGGGGATGCTCCTGAAGTCACTGAACCCAAAAAAGAAAGGCAAAAGGAGTAGGTCTGATATCAACACCCTTTCCCAGCAGAGTGACCTCAGCAGACAAACAAAGACTCATAAGCAACGAACAAATGGTTGGCACTGAGATTTAGAAGTTGTTTGCAATCTCGCATTATTTCATTAAAAAAAGAAAAAAAAAATTAACCTAGTATTTCCTCTTGCTTTTTAGCTGCTTTTGCCACCCCAGCTTCTTTTTCTCTGACATTCCCAGAAGAAGCAGCTTTATTTGATAGCCAACTTTTTCTCTTTACCTGGTGATTCAACATCCTATTGTAGACACGTAACGGTTCATAATCTAGGACGAAAAGAATTTTTCCTGAAGCTGTAGGTCAACATGTCTCATGAGACCATTTCTTGTAAATTTCATTTTTTTTTTTTTTCATGGAAAGGCATTTCTCCCAAAGACTAAGAACTCTGGCAGGAATAACCATAGCAACAATGGAAAAGCACTGGTTCTCTGTGCATCCTCGGTGCCTAGCATTATGCCCTGCACAAAGCAGGAACTCAGCTAGTATTCAATAGAGAAACATGTGAATGAGAGAACAAGCATGTTTTTGCTTTTATTTTAAGGTGAAAAATACATGAAAATATCCAAAGTGCCCATTTAAAAAAAATTAAAAATAGAAACAGCTTAGAAAGGGTGGCGGCTCAAATGGAATGGGGTGAGCTCTATGAAACTGCTGCAGCTTCAGTGCCTAAGGGAGACAAGGGATATGACATTTTCCATAGAAATAAATGTCACAGTTAAAAAGCCAGGGCTTAACATCACAGGCCCTGGAACTGAAGCCCAGCTCTAGCCCCTGTTATGTGAATTTGGGGGCAAATTTCCTAATCACGCCCTGCTTTCTTTGCCTTTTCTATAAACAGGGAGTGATAAATAACATTATCAATCTCAAAACTTTCTTTGTGAGGATTACATGTTTAATTACTATAAAATATTCAGCACACAAAGTAGGCACTAAGTAAATGCTAGCTACTATTAGCACTGTTGTTATTTATTGCTACATCCCAGCCCAGATCACATTCCTTTTCTCTTTTATTCTCCTCATTAGCACACCCTTTGTGACACTTAATGCGTTCTTTTCACAGCCTGGTTTCTTAATCATTCTTCTTAGAGCTCTTTATAATCTCTCTCTGTTAGGGCCCTTTAAGGTGCAAGTAGCAGAAACCCAACTCAAATTATCTCAAGTCAAAAGGAGGGAGATGCAAGAGGGAAGAGATATGGGAACATATGTATATGTATAACTGATTCACTTTGTTATAAAGCAGAAACTAACACACGATTGTAAAGCAATTATACTCCAATAAAGATGTTAAAAACAACAAAAAAAAGAGAATCCATCTGCTTATACGGATAATAAGGAGAGATTCTTTGGGCCCCTTTAACCTATCTGGTGTACAGCCTGATTTTAGCTCACCTTTCATTTATTCGAGAGAGAGAGAGAGGTGCTAAAATAGTGGCTCAAATTGTGAAACAGTAAAGAGCTATCTTTACCGATGAGCAAGATTATGGGGCAGCAATACTGTCTACGGCTACTGCATATACGGTGAGACCTGTATTCTTATAAGAGTTGTAGGTTGGATTCAGCATGTTAACGAAGCATGTGGAAACAGCGGAAAGGATAAATGAAGACCAGAAGAAAGAGATAAAGCCGTGCGAAAGATGTCATAAATGATAAAATACTGAGATAGTTTGGTTTGGAGAGGTAACATGTTGGCTCAACTTCATAGCTCAACTTCGTAGAAGTAACATGTTGGCTCAAATTCACAGCTAACTTTGTACAGGATGTAATTTATTGGTAAGAGGATGTTAACCAATTATTTGCTAACTCAACAGAGACCAAAATAAATGCCAATAAATTTAAGTGAAAGCAAAAAAGAGCTCAATTAGCAAAGAGTATCCTAATTTTGCCTTTTAAAAAATCTGAGTTTATTGCAAACAGTGAATGTGGAATGTCTGACACAGGTAAACATTAAATATTAAGTAATACCATCATTGTTCTCAACACCAGTATTATTTGCCAGTAGCCTGCTAGGAACCATAAATTGAAAGGTGAACAGCCTCAGACCTTTCCCGTGTCCCTGAGAAACCTATGGTCTAGAGGGAGATCATTACTAGTTATATTTCTATCAAAGATCTTGCTCTATTGAATCTCAGAATTTCATATTTTGCAGCTGTGTAATATAGCAACTAATGTGACAGAATTTGTCACATCAATGTCCATGACTGGGGAAACCCCTCCTCCCTTGTGGTAAAATCAAGGGCTTGGGGTCCAACTTTATGGTCACTCAGGACTGATTTCCAGTGCTGGGTCACAGCTGCTTTCCATGAAGCCTTTCCATAAAGCTTTCCATGGTGACAGACTCCTTAACAAGTGACACCTTAGCCTTTGGAAGATCTTGGACAAGTTAATGCTTACTCTCTCGTGTAATTCTCTAAAGCGAATTGCTAAGTCAAATTACATGGACCTTTTTGAGAATTTTACACATATCATCACATTGTGTTTCTTTTTTTTTTTTTTAATTTTTGTTTCCAGTCCCTTTCATTTTGTTATTCTTTTCTCTTCATGTTTCTTTTTAACCTAGAGACTGTCATACAGAGTGAAGTAAGCCCGAAAGAGAAAAACAAATATCGTATATTAACGCATATATGTGGAATTTAGAAAAATGGTACAGATGAACCTATTTGCAAAGCAGAAATAGAGACAGATGTAGAGGACAAACGTATGGACATGAGGGGGGTGGGTGGGATGGACTGGGAGATTGAGATTGATGGATGTACACATTGTGTTTCTTATCAGAGCTAAATGAGAGTACCTGTTTTCCCAATTCTCTCCACATTGTTATAATTTTTGCTCAACTTAAAATGTTTTCAAGTTTGTTAGTCATGAAAAAACAACCATTTCCTTTTGCGTTCATTCGGTGGTTAGTGAGATCAAATATTTTCATATGTCTATTGGCCATTTTTACTTCTTTTGTGAGCTGATTGGAAATGACAAGTTTGAAAACAGACACATTTCTGGGCTACCAGGTTAAACAGAGTTGAATTCAGTGAAATGACAAGCAGCTTACAATGGAACCAAGACTCACAGATAATCTTTCCTAAAGGATATAAGAAAATTTGTATTATTTCTAATTACCTCTGGATCAGTTTTTTTTGCTTTTCTTCTCTTACTAGTATATGATCAGAATGCAGCTTGCCTATCTTTGTTAGAGAATATCCTTTATTGTTCTTCTACCAGTGATTATTATGTACATATTATAGCTATATAAATTTAGGACCCTGAAATTCCCATCCAGGGTTTCTGAAAAATGGAAGAAGCTGGGGAAATAGACTCAGGTTACTGAAAATTCTTTCAGAAGAAATTCATATATGCCTCAGAACTCTATTGATCCTTGAGGGAAATAAGTTGCAAGGTTCACAAATGTCTCAATGTAGAATGAATGTTATATTCAGAACCCCTTTGTCAGTTATACAGCCTCTAGAAGCTATATCTCTGAAATCCCTCAAGAAAACCTCTGAATTTGTATAGTTTAATTTTTAACTTCTCCAAATGCTCTTACAGAATGTTTATCAATACACAAAACTAAGACCAAGAGGGGATTAGAACCCAGGACTCCTGGCACTTAATCCAGTCTGCTATCATTACAGTGTATCCTTTCCAATATAATCTAACAATTATAGGTTATAATCACCAAACTTTGATCTAGCAATAGGGCAAGAGGGATGGGACCACATCTAACAAGAATCAAGTTAGTTTTTGAGTTACTACACCAAGGTTTTCCAAATTGTTTGCCTGTTAGTGAATCACTTGTATCTAAATCACCCGGGCTGAATTGGGAGATTGGGATTGACATATACACACTGTTATGTATAAAAGAGATAACTAATGAGAACCTAATGTTTAGCACAGGGAACCCTACTGAATGATCTGTGGTGACCTAAATGGGAAGGAAATCTAAAAAAGAGTGAATATATATATATGTATAGCTGATTCACTTTGCTGTACAGCAGAAACTAACATAACATTGTAAAGCAACTAGACTCCAATAAAAATTAAAAAAAAAAAAAAAAATCACCTGGGCTGGTCCCATTCCAGATCTACCAAAGCATGGACTCTGTGATTGAAACTTAAAGCAGCTCCATTTGTTAACAAGCTCCCAGAGCTTCTGTTGCATACTATTCCCTCTGATAATTCATTCTTGCCTCTCTTCCTTTTAGGAGAAGGCGTTAGAATAGACTCAAATTTGATTTCAGCTTCTCATAGATTTTTGTTGTGGTATTTATGCATTGGTCATTTAAACTCACTTATTAATATGAGGACAGCTAGAAAGAAAGGAAACAATGATGTGAGAGACTCGGGATGCAGAAACAAATTAACTCTTAATGATCCAGAAGGTTTGGATGAATTGTGTTCCCCAGTCTCACCAAAAACAGAGCATTCCTTATTTAAGAGGGCCTTCACTTAGCTGTTTTGATAAGGGCTAGTCAACTGAAAGACATCTTTGAACAAATGATAAAGAACATGGTGTCTCATGCATAAACAATATGGTATCCTGAAAGACAGTTGAGCTTGGAGCCAGACAGGTCTGGTTATGAATCCCAGCTCCTCTCCTTATTAGCTCCATGGCCTTGCTTGGACAATTTAAATGTTCTTACCTTCAGTTTCATTATCTATAAATTGAGGTTGATACTTACTCTTCTTTATGAATTTGTAAATATTTTTAAAGTTCCTAGAGTTTAGTAGATACTCAGTAAGCCCCAAGATAAGAAATGATGATTAATCAAAAATGTAGACTATGACCAATGCCAAAGAATGTGTCAGAACATGGAGTTGCTGGGTCTTATAACTGGTAGCTTTTATTTAATATAGGACTATCTGAATAGTCTGTTTATGGTTTTATTGACCTGAAGGATTTAAAAACAAGAATAGACCTCAATTCTTCTCCCTCATCTCAGATAATATAAGAAACAGAAGAAGCAAACTTTTAGCCTCCAGTTGTTTTAATTTTTTGTGTTACTAAAACTTGCTTTCACTGAGAAAGATAAATCGGTTAATCCAATAAAAAGGAATCCACTATTTCTAATGAGCGGGCCCTAGGAGGAGATAAACCAATAAGAAGCTCCCACCTCTGCTGTAACAAGCACAGGAGAGAGCAGAGAAATACCTTGCTTTACATGACAGGAGTAGAAGAAAATATTCTAAGAAGATTGAGCTCTGGTTCTGGATGGAGACCCTGCAGTGCACATCCTATTCTTACGTAGCTGTGAAACCCAACTCAACTCCTTGGCTTTCTGCTTTTGAGGAAGCATCTAAATGGGCCCATCAGGAGCCCTATTCCATGTTCCCAGGTGGGACTACCAAGCAAGTTACCCACATTCCCCACTTCCAGAGTGAGCTTTGTGAAGCAATCAGCCAATTCTCCTAAACTCAGTGATTTGTACTGGGGTAGGCATGTCACCCTCAGGCCATGTGGAGTCTTTTGGAGAGACTGATATGCAATTTGAAGAGAGATTTTATTTTATTTTATTTTTCTCAATCAGAGGAAAGAGAAAGAGAGTGGGGGAGAGAAAAAGATAGAGATTTCTGATGAGACTGCTTACAGAAACCCAAGACTTTTCAGTTACATGACTCAATAAATTCCTCTCTTGTGATTGAGCTGATTTGACTTGATCTATTAAGAGTCTAATTTCATTGGTCTGAAAGTTTGGGTGAGAAAAAACTGGAAACAACTGTGTCCTCTCACACCCCTTGATCCTGCCAGCTAACTCAGTGGTCTTCAGCAATGGTTTTCTGTTTTTAAGCATTTTAAGTAAATGTTCCAAGATGTTGTTATTGCTGCTGCTATTGTTGTCATTCTTGTGTTAATATGAAACAATGAATGTCATAACTCTGCTTTTTATTTCACTAGTTTTGACCTGGCCCTAGAAGATACGTACCTACAGGTGTATATATTCTCCTGATTCTATAGCACGGGTGAGCTTTAGAGCATTCAGTCAGCTGGAAAGGCCACAAACAAGACTGGCTTTCTGAGAAAGAGCCTGCCAGGAATGCTGCTACCAGCATATTGTGTGAGCAGCTGGCCTCAGCAGCAGTGAGAATCTACCCAAAAAAATAAATAAATAAATAAATAAAATGGACACATAGGTTTATAAGCAATATTTTGGGATCAAGGGGGTCCAGAGGGCATAGCTTGTACACGTATCCACTGCCTTTAGGATGGGATCCTCAAGAGAGAAACCTCAACCCATTCATCCAATGGAAGGGGGTCAGGGATTTACTGTAAAGCCCGTCTACAACCTGAGTGGAACTTATCTTATTCTAAACTCAAAAGATGATTCACTCTGTAGTTGGACCTCCTCCACTAAACAGTCTATGCAACCTTTTTGGCTACCCGGCCAAGGGGCGGGCTTCCAGATTGCTTCTTTCCTCCTGCCTCCACCTCCTTTATTCTTGAACCTGTTCCAATCAGAAGTGACCTCCTAGGTCACTGGGATCTAGCCAATAGTCCTCAGAGGGATTTGGATTGCAACACAGGATGACAACAGGGAGAGCAACTTTTGAAATTAGATAGACCTGGGTTTCAATCTCGATTTTCATTCTTTGCTCTCTCTTTTCCTTTCTTCATCATTTAAGGAGTATATATCATATGCCAGACACTGTATCAGATACTAGAGATGCAGGGATGAACTAAAAAAAGTCTCTGCTTTCTTGAAATACAGAGGGACATTTAATGGTAAATACCTTAAATAGCTTCTTGTTGGGGCCAAGTCTTTTCCTCTGCTTGCCCTCAGTTTCCTCATATGTAATATGGATAGGAAAATGCCTACCTTGCATGGCTGTTTTGATTACTATAGCTTTGTAATATAGGTTGAAATCAGAAACTGTGATGCCTTCAGTTTTGTTCTTCTTTCTCAAGATTGCTTGGGCTATTAGGGGTGTTTTCTAGTTCCACACAAATTTTAAAATTGTTCTATCTATTTTTGTGAAAAATGACATTAGGATTACATTAAAACTGTAGATCACTTTGGGTAGTATGGCTATTTTACAATATTAATTCTTCTAATCAATAAGCACAGAATATTTTTCATTTATTTGTTTCCTCTTCAATTTATTTCATCAATGTCTTATAGTTTTCAGTGTACAGATATCTCACCTCCTTGGTTAAATTCATCCCTAAATGTTTTATTCTTTTTGATGTTTTTGTAAACAGGATTGTTTTCTTAATTTCTCTTTCTGATAGTTCATAGTTGTGTGTATAGAACTGCAACTGATTTTTGTATACTGATTTTTTATCCTGCAAAGGTACTGAAATTATTTATTAGTTCTAATGTTTTTTTGTGGAGTCTTTAGTTTTCTATACATAATATTACATCATCTGCAAACAGAGACAATTTTACCTCTTCCTTTCCTATTCAGATACCTTTTATTCTTTCTCCTGAGTAATTGCTCTAGCTACAATTTCCTGTTCTATGTTAATAAAAGTGGTAAGGCTGAGCATCCTTGGCTCAGTGGAAAAGCTGTCAGCCATTTCACCACTGAGTGTGGCGTTAACTATGGGCTTGTCACATATGGTTTTTATTATGTTGAGGTATGTTTCCTCTATGCCCAGTTTGTTGAGAGTCTTTATCATGAAAGAATGTTGAATTTTGTCAAGTTTTTTGCATCTGTCGAGATGATCATATGATTTTTATTCTTTATTTTATTAATATGGTTTGTTACAGTAATTGATTTGAGGTTGTTGAACCATCCTTCTATCCCTGGAATGTATCCCACTAGATCATGGTGTATGATCCTTTTAATGTGTCATTGAATTCAGTTTGCTAATATTTTGTTGAGGATTTTTGCATGTATTTTCATGCAAAAATATGTTCAGGGATATTGGTACAATTTCTTTTCTTGTAGTGTCCTTGTCTGGCTTTGGGATAAGAGTAATACTGATATCATAAAATGAGCTTGGAAGTGTTCCCTCCTCTTCTGTTTTTTGGAAAAGTTTGAGAAGTATTAGTACTAGTTATTCTTTAAATATTTGGTAGAATTCAACAGGGAAGCCATCTGGTTTGGGAGTAATCAAATCCTTTGAGGATTTGATTACTGATTTAATTTCCTTCCTAGTAATTGGTCTGTTCAGAGGTTCTATTTCTTCATGATTCAGTTTTGCTGGATTGTATGTTTCTAGGAATTTATCCATTATTTCTAGGTTATCCAATTTGTTGGTTTATAGTTGTTCATAGTAGTCCCTTATGCGTGTTTGCATTATCAGTTGTAATGTCTCATCTTTCATTTCTAATTTTATGTTTGAGTCCTCTCTCTTTTTCTCTGGTAAGTCTAGCTAGCAGTTTGTCTATTTTGTTTCTTTTCAAACAACCAGCTCTTAGTTTCATTGATCTTTTCTATTATCTTTTTAGTCTCTATTTTATTTATTCCCATTCTGATCATTGTTATTTTCTTCCTACTGCTAACTTTGGGCTTAGTTTGTTCTTGTATTTTTAGTTCCTTGAGGTTAAAGTTAGGTTGTTTACATTTGACAATTTCAAAGGTGTTGTTTGATTGTCATAACTGGTGGAGGAAGAGAGGAAGGTGTTACTAGCATCCAGTTGGTAGAGGCCAGGGATGGTGCCTAAATGTCCTACAATGCACAGGACACCCCCACCCACCCACCCACCCCACACACACACTTCCCCCCGCACGCGCAACAATGAATGATTGGGACCAATACATCATGTCAAGGTTGAGAACACGTGCTGTAAAGTGCTCTGCAAATGCAAATTAATATTATTTCAGGTAGGCCTGGATGTTTGTAGGCCAACATGGTGGGGGGCGAGGTAGACAAAAAGGGGAGAACTGGCAAAGTCTAAGAAGCAACATTGCCCTCAAAGATCTTGAAGTGTCATTGAGGAAAGAAGACTCACACAGGAAAATAATTTATAGAACAAAATAAAGACATCTTATACCTCAATGTAAAATTCTTGAAAGGAACTCAGATGATAATTCTTCCAGATCTGCTGTTGGCTTGTCATATGACCATGGACAAGCCACTTACTCTCCCTTGGCTGCTAAACTTAGCATTAAAAATGGACTAGATAGTTCTGAAGGCAGATCCAACACTAGCATTTCATTTTCAATTATAATCACTAGTATAATAAGCATAGACTTTTGAATCTTGTATCACAGACAAGTTCTGCCTCATATTACATAGGAGGATTTGGATAGGTCTTTGAGCCTCAGTTTTATTACCTGTAACTGGGGGAGATAATAAGTACCTTGCAGTAAAGAGTCTGGCATATAGAAGCTGTAATATTATGGTCCATGGGGAATATTTCCATCTTTTTCATGTGTGTGCATTTGGGTGAACGCATGCCTCCATAGTACTAATCAGGAACAAAAGAAAGGGTCATGTCCTTTTTAGAGTAAGTGTATGCAGTCTCCCAATAAGCCTCTTAGTGTGCACCAAAGACTATTCTGACCATGCATCATGGGTAAGTCATTGCCCTTCTGAAAACTTGGCCACCCCATCTGAGAGGTGGAAAAATTATTGCCCTAAAAGAACAATAGGAAGTTATATGTGTATTTTTAATATTTCCATTTAAATCTGTTTTCTTTATTTCCTAGTACCATGCTCATCCTTCAAGATATTCTCGCCTTCTCCATCTGTATGTCCAAAAGGTAACAACAAATCCTGTCTTCAGAAGTCAGCTATAGGACCCTCCATATTTGTACCCATTCCAGGAAATAGGTGAAAAGAAAATTAAATTTTAAAATCTAGTATTAAAAAAAGAGCTGATTCAGAGATTAAAAATAGAGATGGAGAAAACAGTCTCTGCCACAGTTGAGATGGGTAGAGCAGTTTGGGGAAGAATTGTGTGGAAAGAAAAGGGAGTATTGGGGACAGCTATGGTTTTTATGACATACTGAAATTTTAAAAATTCAGTGGAGAACAAGGAGCTCCAAGAAGTATTACTCTGGACAATGAATGGAAGGTTTTCTCAAAAACTTTTCAGTTTTTAGCAGAACGTAATAAAGCCTTAATTAGAAATTTTAAATCTCAGTGTAAAGGAATTTAGGAGGAATCAAAGAAAAAACTGAGTTTCTCATCCAAATGGATGCAGGACAAAGTAGACATAACATATGTAAGATAGAAGAGTTCCAGGCAGTCAGGACTATGAAGAAGTAAGTATTTGAGGAATTTTTGAAATTATAACAAAGGGTCTATATCCTCACAGGCCAGAAATTGGGGGTTGAATCAAGTTTATTTAGATTTTTAGGAAGGAGACCCACCTGAATAAAAGCCCTAAGTCATTACCATTTAACAAATCACTTAACAACTCTGGGTCTCAGTTTTCTTACCTCTTAAATGATGAGACTGCAACCTGAGATACCTAAACACCTACTTCATAGTGATGACAAATTAAAATTATAATGGTGGAATCACAGTTTAGGCATACAAAAATGGAGTCTGGCAGCTATTAAGTATCTGGTCTCAGACATATCTCTGCACCACTGAGAACTTGAATTTTCTTTGAACTGTACCAGACCCAAAGACATTACCAGCCATATTCAGAACAATACTTGCCAGCTGCAACCTTGTGGTCTCAAGGTCTTCCATTGTAATTATGCAACCATTTCAGACCCCAACTAATCTTTACTTAACAAACATCCTTACTTCTTGCCAGCTCCAATTATAATTTTTGATAAACAACTCATGTAGCAAACTGTAACCCTGTGGCCTTTGCCTTTGCCTTTTGCCTGCCCCATTTTGTAGTCAGGTGGAACACAATTCAACTGCTTTATGAATCTGTGTCTCCAGGGCTGCAATCCTAACATAACTCAAATAAATACCTTTTTATTTCACTCAGGTCTCCATTTCTAAAATTTTAGTTTACAATAGAGACCTTGTGGGAATCAAATAATAAAGTTGTTATGGGTGACTTTTGGAAAGCTAAAAGTATTCAATAGATGGGAAGGAAGCTGGAATAATGGAGAATATTTAAGCAATGACTGTTCAGAAGGGATAGGCAATGGGAATATTAGGAGGGAGACTAATAGTTTCAGACCTCAATATAGTGTTTGGGTATAATATATTACTTTTGAAAATACTGGTACTACAGGAGATAAACTAGATATTGGAGAGATATTTTGTGTAAAGAAAGAAGACTCTTATGACATGGAATTTTCTTTGTTCCCAATTGAACCTTAACATGTAACAATATGTACTAAACAGCAGTGCTGTGAAAAGCCTATGTTTTACTTACATAAATGTAGGAGGAAAAAAATTCTGCTGGTTCCACCATTTATCTAACCCATTAAGTCAAATTTCTTTTTAAAATTCCAGAGTTTCAGAGGGGTATGCTGGTAGAATGCTTACACATTAAATCTATTTCTTCTTGAATTGTGCCCCAAATAATAAAGCTGTAACACTAATTCTTCAGCAATAGAACTTATTTGGTATGTATATGGCTGAAAAAGTTTAAACATTTCCAGAAACTCTGGATGTTAACTTACTTCTGAAGAAAATAAAGAGAGGGAAAACTATTTTTTAAGAAAACCATTCATATATAAAACTCATAATTGTTAAAATTATCTACTAGATCTCCAAAGTTTATTAGCATATGACATCTCTTGAGATTTATTTTCTGGATTTTTTTTTTGTTACATGTACATGCATTCAGCAATAAAAAGTACTGTGTGTTGAATATTGTTACTCATTAATCTACCATCCCCTCTGTGAGATTTTAAGGAGCTAAATAAGACATTCACAAGTTTAGTTTTCCTAGGACATCCTCTGAAATTTACTACAGGTCTCACCTGTCTTGGTTTGCACAGAATGTAGCTCAACTAACACAGAAAAAGTTCTACCTCCACCCAAGGGTTAGGAGAAAGAGGATGTAGATAAAGTTAGGTGTGAGTTCCCTAACAAACAGGGAAATTAATCTTTTTTTTTTTTTTTTTTTCCTTTGAGGTAAAACATATCCCTCTGTAGTTTACAATGGACATAATCACTGGGGAAACTAAACCACAATACCAATGTCTTCTCCCAGTGCCTCAGAAATATTTTTATAGGAAGGCATAGAGGAATCAAATTTCTTTTCCCCATGCTACTTAATCTATGAGGGATTGCTCCTCTGGTCATATATAGTGCCCAATCTACCTCACTGAATGTTGGATATTGACTGCAAGGAGATTGTAGATGTCGTGAAGTTATTTCATGAAGGAATGAGCTGGTCTGTTCTCTCCCTCAGGCCTCTGAAAACTGTCGCAGAAGCCTAGCGAAGTCTGGGACAAATTCCAGGTCAAATTAAGTGTGAGTTGTTATAAAAATTCTTGTCTGTAGCCTGAAAAAGTTGATCTCATTTTAACATTCTAGTCAATTTTTATTGTGTCATTATCAGTGACATTTTCAACTATTGATATTTATGCTATTTTGTGAAATTATTGCATGTTCTTTTAAAAAAAGCTTTATTAAGATATAAATCAATTACCATAAAATTCACCGTTTTGAAGTATACAACTTAGTAGATTTTTGCAAATTCAGAATTGAAAAACCATCGTCACTATCTAATTTTAAAACATTTTCATCAACTTCCCCTTACCAAAAAAACCCAAAAAAACCCAAAAAACCTGGAAACAGTAGCCTTCCCCAGTCACACAATTCCTCCATTTTGGTGTTGAGAAGCTTTTGGCTCTTTATCACTCCCCCCTGAGAATTGTCTGAGTTTGCATGAGAAACCACAACAGCCATTAATGTTCCTTCTATTTATGATTTAGGAACAATGGCTCCATCTAAATGTATCTGCTCCAATGCATACTCTTAAGATTCTGTGTGTTCTCTTAGTAAGTAGTGGATATGCCAGATGACCTCCTTATACTTATTAAAGAAAATAAGCATTAGAGCAAAAGCAAAAGCAGCCACACTATGAGAAATGAGTACCTTCCTGGGGTCATGGTTGCTGGGGTTAAGAGCATAGGCTCTGTTTTGAGATAGTTTCTCACATTCTGACTTGCAGTGGTTGCCAGTGCCAAGGAAGAGATCTGCTCTATTCAAGTATTGATTCTAAAAGAAATTTTTAAGTCAGTTTAAGAATGCTATCCCCCCAAACTAATATCTTGACTAGGATCATATCAGTAAAGGGAATCTCCAAGAGTTATCTCATTCAACTTTCTGTTTTCTAAAAGGGGGATTTTTACGCCTTGTCCTTCAAAACAAATAAATGTAAGTACTAAATCTTGAAACCTGGTAAAAGGTCTTTTCAACCAATTCTCTAATTCTCTTTTTTTTTTTTCTCCATTCTCACTGGCTTATAAACTTGCTGTCAACTGTCTGCAAGTAATAGAAACCCATTTAAACTAACACATGTAAATAGCTTAGGGTTTGCTCTTGTTAAGAGTTCAGGGTTATCTCTCAGAACCCAAAGGCAAGAAATGCTTTATAATGAATTAGAACGGGGAAAGCCATCAGGAAGTAGTACAGCCACTCTCACTCTCTTTCTCTGGATGTTTATAAACTCACTGCTCTGCTTCTCTTTCTATATTTCTGCCTCATTTTTCTCTCTGTCTTCCTCACACTGTCTGCTGTTCTGTGAGCATAATTTAAAAGAACTACCCCATCATAGCTGCCAAGGTCAAATGTCCTCTGAGTTCAAATACTAAAAGAATCTAACTAATATCTTTGAATACTAATTCCAAATTATCAAGAGAGAGAACATGTTGGCCCAGCTTGGTCAGGTTTTCTGTCATGGCCCAGACAGATTTGGTCAGAGGATCGGGACAAGCAATTGTCAGAGAGAATGGGGTTGAGTTGTTGACCCAAAAGGTCACACTCCTTGATGGTTTCTCATTCTTATCTTTCTTCTTCAGAATGGTAGCCCAAACTTTTTTTCTCTAAACAATTTCAAAAAATCAATCCCATCAGTCTCAATCCTTTCAAGTGCTTAAAGAGTCAGGGTTTCTTCCAAAGAAAGCGGTGGGATGGGAGTCTCTAGCAGATTTTTGGGCATTCCAAGAGCCTACAGACTCTGATGGGGCTTATACACAGGGCAATTGAATGAGGTCTGCTAGCCCATGGAGTTACTGATGGACAGAAATCTGGTTCCATCCTTTTCTGTAGCCTGGCAGTTCACAAAAAAAGTCACTGCTATTACTCTCTCTCAGAGCAGTGTCCAAATAATGTAATAACATTACATAAAATGAATGTTAACATTTCACAATTATTAGCCTTTTCTAAGTTATTACACTTTGCTCAGTCCTGGAAAGAAGCCCATGTCCTGGAGCAGAACTCAATTTTTAAACACTGTAGTGATTGTCCTATTTTAAATAATGGATTTGCCAATGAAGACAAAGGAATTTTATGACCCTTAAAAGAATCATTCACTTGTCTATTTTAAATGTTAAGGGTTTAATGCTCTGGGTTGATTAAATCAAAGCCAGGGCAGTGATTTCCCTACAGGTGTCAAAAGAAATAGTGGAACCATATTTTTGCCTTTTGAGCTCACTGGTTTATGAGGTTCCAATAACCCAAAAGGAAAATTTTCAGCGTAATAGAAGATTATTGCTATGGAAGTTACCTGGGGGGGGGGGCGGCAGGGGTGGATATGTTTGTGAGGCATGGAGGAAGCATGTAATGTACAGTAAAAGGATAATATCTGTTATTCTAAATATCTTATTATGTCTTCTAATGATGTTAGGTCTCTACTCAATGGCCTAATTAGATCTAATTATATCTGAGTAATATTGGGAAAAGTCACTAACCCTTCCCTATTCTTTATTCTTGACTCTCAAAGGACATTTGACTATACAGAGGTACCAAATATAAAAAATGTTGAGTTTCTTTCAAGAAATGTTCTGTGGGCACCTAGAGTAGAGATGGCAACCCTTTCTTCCTCACCCTATACTTCCTTCTTATAAAAAATGTCTCATCACGGCCTAGAAAAGCCAGCCTTAGACACCTCTGACTCACAGCCTCTGTCTACAGCTCACTGAACACTGAGGTTCACCCCTGAACTAACCTGAGTCCATCACATGCTTTCTCTTGGGAAAGGGGAATTGCGACACAGAGACAGATGCAGTTCCTCTAGGATAGCCAAAATGGAATGTTACATAGACGGCGGGGGCTTCAGGCACCTTAAGGGACAGCCATGTGCATGTGGATGAGTGGACAGAAAAGTTGTTTTTTTAGAGAAAAGAATTAAGCAGATGCCTAGAAGATACACGTATTGAGGGAAAAGGAAAAAAGGGAGAGAAAATTCCTGGGTTCTTGGCAGTTGTCCTCAGGAGGTATGGCTCTACTTATGAAGTTTTCTGAGATACCCAGGATCTTTACAATATACCTCGCTGGATTAAGTTAGCTGAGTCACTTTCTAGTTCTTGCTACTGTTAGCTTGAGCATTTCCTATTTCTGCATCTTGATTGACACATTATATTAACTGGAGATTCATTAGAACAAAAGGAGAACAGAGATGCATTATCAGCCAAATCAAGCCCCCCATCATTTAAAATAACTACAAACAGACTGGTAATCAGAGTCGAAGGGTTTTCACTGTCACTGCAAAATTTAACCTCCATACGTTCTAAATAAGCAAAACTCATTTTGCAGATAAGAAAAAGGAAGCTCAGAAAGGTTAAATAACTCCTCCAAAACTGCATAAATCATGTGTGACAGAAACACGGCTAGACTGAAGTCTTCTGACTTTCACACTCCTGCATTTTCCATGGCATTTTATCTCCAGGTAAAGACAAATTCGATGACCAAACTCCAGTTGCAGAAAAGGAATTCCTGATATCTTATTAGCTATAATTGTTAACCAAGGCCTCCGACGATGTCCTAATCGTTCCCAGCTGAACCAATCACTAGCCTCTGTGGATTCAGGTGGTTACCTGTTCGCTGCCTCAGTCCTCAGCCGTAAAACGCAGGCAAGATGGTGGTGAAGATGAGAGATGAGTGAAAAGAATCCAGCGCAGTACCTGGCATCCAAAAAATGTTAGCCAGTACACTGCCATTGCAGCAGAGAACTACTTTCTCCTGGTAAACGAAGCAAGGTGGAGGCGTGTCCAGTAGCGTCTGCCTTCCGCTCTTCAACCCTGAAATGCCTTGCGGTAGCAAGACCAGGTAAGTGCTTACGACCTTCAGAAAGAGCTGCCTGCCTATCTGGTGAGTGGGTTTTATGCCTCCCCAAGCTCGGGAATTGTTTGCCTTACTTTGAGATCTTATCTTAGCAATGTTTCTTTTTGAGTCCTGGCTGGTAAATCACAGACGTTCCTAGTTTCTGCTCCGGCTTGTCGTGCATGGCTTGACTTTGGTGTGACCCCCTGTCCTAGCTGAATTTTTTGTCTGGAAAGACCAAGCAGGACTCTATTCCCGACCTGTCCAAATTCTTCTCTGGGTATTTTCACCGACTCTGCTCGTTAAGGGAGTCACTTTCATGCACATATTTCTATTCCTACTCAACTATTACCTTTCTCAAAGCACCTTCTAATCTTCATTTTATTTTGTGAAGTCATATTCTGATCACTTTCAATCCCACCCAAACCACATTGGTATCATGGGTATTTGTCTTGACATTTTTAGACATTTCCCCTTTTATCTCCCCTAAAGTATGAGCAAACTTACACCAGGAAAACATTCCAAACCTGCCAGTTATTTAGTCCTTTTTTCTCTTGCTCTCTACCAATTGCTTTGCCATTTTCTGTTTTTTGCAGCAGTAACTACTCCCAGTTTGTCAGCCACCTTCATTTTATTTCTTATGAGTCTCACTGTAAAACATTTGAAATATTTTGTGTAGGAAACCCTAGATAAGTTGAATGGCAGGACCGTGAAGGGCACAGCAGCATTCAGCTGAGGGGTGTGTATGTGGGAAAGTGCTTAGTCTCTTCAGATCTCTTGTTTTATTTCCCCAAACCCTTATGAAGGAACTAATTGAACGTCAGGAAAGAGTAAATGAGGGCTTCTACTTAACCTGTTCTCTTGATTTCTTACTAGGGCTGCATTATCCCCTCCCAAGAAGAAAAAAGTAGAGTTGTAGTGTCATATTATTTTTTAGAAAGATAAATCTGAGACTTCCAGAGTTTTGTTCTGAAAGGGATAGAAAGATCTCAGTTCTGATATCAATGCCGCCACTCACCAACACAATAGACTTGAAAAAAGCGTCCCACTGTCTGAGTTTGCCCTGGGAAGAAATGCCAGTTATGTGGACCTTGAGCCCAACCTGGGAAATGAATCTCAGATGCCTTAAAAAAAAAAAAAAAAAAAAGAAATTAAATGTCAAATTTTATTAAGTCTTTGTATGACTCCATAGAGTCTTAAACTTGATGTTAAAGGTCATATTTCTCTTGTTTGGGGAGAAAAATATGCCATTGAAAACATCCTGTTTTTTCAAAGACAAGCTTAGAGCCTGTACTGGGATGAAGAGATGGAGGTATGAGGGTTTGAAGGTCCATCTTCACTGATGACAGAATAGAACATAATTTGATTTTCAGGTTTATTTCCTCTGTCTACAGGCCATGGGCAAGGCCAAGAGAAAAAAAGGGAGCAGTATGTACACATCTGCAAAAATGTGGCAGGTCAAGGTAAAAAAGAAAGAGATCTAACTGTGTACCCCTTAGACTAGCTGGTCAATGGACCCCAGGAACAGTGATATTTGACAACCAGCTGGGAAGGTTGAAGTTTCCCATTTCTGCATTTAAATTTCTATATATTATCCCTACGTCTTTAGTAAAGTTCCATTAATCACCATACCCTGGTTTCAGCCCTGCTTATGGGGAAATGATGTTTGGTTCTTGGATGAAATGAAGCAGGCTTAGAGGTGGGGGCCCCACAATGCAGAGAGGCAGTCCTCACGGACGTAGTGCACAGAGGGGTGGGACACAGGAGACAGGATGGATTTTTAACAGTATATATTGTCATTCCCGGAGGATTTGTAGAAATGCTTGCAAGTAATGGGGGAGAGAAACTGACAGATTTTCTGCAGCTGCGTAGGATGGGGGTTCAGACTGTTGTCAAGTCTTGAAAAATGCACTTGATGCTGGAGAACAGAGGACTTTTAGATTGTACTCACTAAGTACTTTTGTTTGTAAGGCAGTGGGTTTCTTTAGCTGATCTTACTCTAAGATCTGATATATGGAGACATATTACTCTTCCTTCTTTACTCTCTTGATAATCCTGCATATCTGCTTTATTTTCATTGCAGTCTCACCTCTAACAGAATTTGTATCTGTTTCTGTGTGTGTTACCATAATACATGTTTGGATTCAAGATCCAGTCAGTTGAATCCCTCAAGGAGAAATTCAAAGGAGAGGAGGAGAAGGGGTGGACAAAAATAAAGGAAAATAAAGGGGGAAAGAGATGGAGGATGGGAAGGTGGAGGGAAGTAGTAGGTTGAACTATTGCTGAGGCTGAACTGTGCAGCACTGATTTTCTTAGCATCTCTGGAGTTGAGACAAGCCATCACCGTCACCTAATTTAATCCACTGTAACCAGTTACCACATGGCAGTGATGTGATCTTAAGAGACAACCTTTATATTGGGCTGCATCACTATTCGGAAACCAGTGGGGACTGATTGAAAATACCACTCCAAAGAGTCATATCACTATTAGACATAGGACACACACACACAGATGGATATAGTGAACTGTGCCTTCACTCTCCATGTCTAAGCACAGTCACAGGTCATGCACAGCCACATGGTCCTAACTCCATCACTACACCATCTAAAAAAAGCTACTATGTACTGAGCACTTGCTTAGCACCCAGCCTTGGGCTCCGTGCTTGACCTGCCTCATCTCATCCCACCTACAACCACTGAGGGAGGTCAATGCTATAATTATCCATATTTTGAATGAGAAAATCAAGGTTTAGAGAGATTCTGAAACTTGTTCAAATAATATGGTAAAGAGTGGGGACCGGCACCCAGCCTGTACTGCTAACCACCGTGCGCCACGCTTTCTGTCTCCTGCCAGGCTTTCTGTTTCCCTATCTGCAGTGATCTCTTACCTTTCTCTTTCTCTTAATTCCCTTGCATGTGCTTTACCCACCTCAGGTGACTCTAATTTTTTAGTATTGCTGCCTACCTTGAGTGGCTGAATTATTATTCACATCTGAACTTTATCCTGCTGATATTTTCCCTCTGAAGGGCTCTGGGTGCCACTCAGCGGGCGTCTGCCCATCTTCCATCTCTCATCAGTGGTGATGTGCTCAGAGAATGAAAAGCCTCGTTAGTAGATCTGAAATCTGGAAATCTAAGGACGTTGTCAGAACTTCTTCTCAATACAATCGTTCTTCAGATGGAGCAATTTATTTAAATCCTTTGGACCTCTATTTCCTCATCTGTAACATGAAGCAGATACAATGCCTACTGCATAAAACTGTTGTGTGGAACAAATGAGATGAAGCAAGAAAAATTGTTTGTAGACTTATGCCTGACCTAAAGTACGTGCTCTAGAAATTTTAGCTGTTTAGCTGTTTAGCGCCAGACACCCTGACGCCTAAGCTGCTACCCATTCCTTTCCACCCAACCTGCCTTCAGCTGAATGTAATTAGCAAAGTATATCTTTAGAAAACTAATACCCATTACACAATGTATTCCAACATCAACTATAAATGATTCCATCAGTGCAGGAAATTGGGTGTTGACAGTGTTTAAGTTAGAAAAAGTTGATTTAAATTCTACTTGAGAATATTGTTTAGACCTCAGTTTAAAAAGTCTTAGACCAAGAGTTTAGAAAACTTGGTTCTAATCCACATTGCTCCTAGTTACCTTGCTTCCTACATTGAATGAGCAGGTTTTTATTTCTGGTACAAATGGGATTATGTGCATGTGGGGAGGGGCTGGCTGGGGAGGTAGGGAATGAAAAGCAAGCCAGGATGTTTACATTGCTGCCTTTCCTGCTGGCACTGTCTTTATACTATATTATTTTTATTTTTATTTTATTCTGAGTTCTTGGAGGAATCACCACTTAATAGAGAGTCTTTATACCCAAAGAATGGAAGAGGACTCACCCATATCCCCTGGGAAGATACTGTTTCTCAGACTTCCTAGATGTTAATGGAACGCAGGGGTTTGGATTCTGAGGAAAGGGGCAGAACAAGTGGCCAGTGCCTCCCCAGCTTCAGGAGTAAATCAGCAGAGAGGAGCTTTTCTCTCTCTTGTCATCACTTCCAGTTCTGGCACCGCAGGTCTTGTCCTGGCCAGTCTTAGAATGAGACGAGAAGCAGAGACAAAGCTGAGGAAGATGACCCTAGATAACAAAGGCTGAAAGAGAAGGGAGGAGGAGAAGTGGAAATGTGACAGAGCATGCTATCTTGGAGGTGAGAGATCCACGGTAATAATAAGAGTGGCTCCCATTTTGAGTGCCCACCCTATGCCAAGCATTGTTTTTAAGTTGTTTCTGATACTTGCAACAAGTGAAGTAGGACATCTGTATTCTAATGATGAGGAAGTGGAGACTCAGAGAGGTTAAATAACTTACCCAAGGCTAAACAGTAAATGTCAGAGCTTCGATTTACACTCATATCTGTCTGTCTCTAAAACCTATTCACTTTATACATGCTCTGCTGGGATATGGCTATGAAAGGATATAGAAAGTTGACAATATTTATATCAGGTACTGCCTGTATTCAAAACTCAAAAAACTCAGTTTCCTCCTCTGTAAAACAACGAGATTTAGGTCCCATCTAGAAACATAGTTTTGGACAAACCAAAGCTTAACACCCTTTGACATCTGCGTTGGCAAAGCACACATTATAATAATTCAAAAGAAACCTCATCTAATTCTCAGTAAATAAAATCTTCCTTGAATAAACAGGATAAACAAGATAAGCACAAGAGCCATGCAAGATTCTGCAAGTGCAGATAAATAACTATAAGTAGAAAAGTAAGTTTCAGTTTCTTGAGATTTATGAAGCCTAAGAACTAAAATAGAGATAGATCTTTGGGTTTAGTGGCCTGATGATAAATCATGGAGAGGAATGGTTGGGAGGGATTTTTTAAGGTCATTTATTCTAGTGCACCTATTTCACCTTCATGCCCCCAAGTAATCTTCCAGGCTCTGCTTAAACATGGTCAGAAATATGGAACACACCATTTCTGGAAAATTCTTGCACTGAGCTCAAGTCTCTGCCATGATAAATCACTGACAATATAGTGCCTAAATAATTCATTTTAGTTGAGCAGTGGTATTCATTTGGCACTGTCTCTGGACTCCTGACAAACAAGCTGAAATAAAGAGGAGAAAAGGCTCAAACAGTTTGGTGGAATGTTTTCAAGATAACGTGTAATCAGAATAATTAATGCAAGTGCAAATGTGATATTAGTTTCTGGTTACATTTACCTTATAAAATGAATAATTACAATGTCAAAGCTTGACATCAAAAGAAAGCGACAAAATGTCTCTTTACAAAATTTTTTTTCTCAGTAGGATTTAGGCAAATTACTTGGGGTTAGCGCTTTCATAAGATTTATAATCGAAGGTATTCTTTTTAGGCTCTAGCTTTTTTATAAGGCCACCTTTTCTTGGATGAATTGGTTTGGTGGAAAAATGGCATTATATGTAATCAAATGGCTAGTCACCTCAGCAAAAAGTACTTGGGAAATGTAGAAGGAATGAGTTTCCTGAATGCCAATAACTGAATTGTGCCCCCTCAAAGTTCACATGTTTAAGTCTTACCCACAGTGTGACTATGTTTGGAAATAGGACCCTTAGGAGATAATTAAAGCAAAATGAGGTCATAAGGGTGGAGCAATGATCTGATGGGATTAGTATGTTTATAAAAAGAGCCATCAGTGAGCTTGCTCCCACCCCTAACACGCACACTGAGGAAAGGCCATGTGAGCATCCCGTGAGAAGAGGGCCCTCATGAAAAACTGAACCCTCCAGACCTTGATCTTGGACTTCCCAGCTTCTAGAACCATGAGAAAATTAATTTCTGTTGTAGAAGCCATGCAGTCTATGATATTTTCTTTTTTTTTTTTTTTTTTTTTTTTTAATAGGGAGCATTTTCTTTTTTCAAATTTTATTTATTTATTTTATTTATGGCTGTGTTGGGTCTTCGTTTCTGTGCCAGGGCTTTCTCTAGTTGTGGCAAGTGGGGGCCACTCTTCATCGCGGTGCACGGGCCTCTCACTATCGCGGCCTCTCTTGTTGCAGAGCACAGGCTCCAGACGTGCAGGCTCAGTAATTGTGGCTCACGGGCCCAGTTGCTCCGTGGCATGTGGGATCTTCCCAGACCAGGACTCGAACCCGTGTCCCCTGCATTGGCAGGCAGATTCTCAACCACTGCGCCACCAGGGAAGCCCTATGATATTTTCTTATGGCAGCCCAAGCAGGGTATCACAGTTCATCATAGATTATATATTTTTCCATATAATTACAGTATAGTCAATGATCTCCTCCTGTTTACCCCTTTGGCCTCACATCTTCCCATTCTCGATGTATAAAATTCTTCTCCCTCCCGCCTTGGTAGATTTTTTTCTTTTTAATTTTATTGTAGTATAGTTGATTTACAATGTCATGTTAGTTTCGGGTGTACAGCAAAGTGATTCAGTGATACGTATACATACATTCATTCTTTTTCAGATTCTTTTCCCATATAGATTATCACAGAATACTGAGTAGAGTTCCCTGTGCTATACAGTAGGTCCTTGTTGATTATCTATTTTACATATAAATAGTAGTGTGTGTATGTTAATCCCAAGCTCCTAATTTATCCCTCCCCTCCATGTTTGCCCTTTGGTAAGCATAAGTTGACTTTTGAAATCTGTGAGTCTGTTTTGTAAATAAGTTCACTTATATCGTTTTTTAAAATTAGATTCCACATATGAGTGATCATATGAAATTTGTCTTTCTCTGTCCGACTTACTTCAGTTCTTGACTTCCAATCAGACCGAATTATTTTTAGTTCCTTAGATCCATACTTTTGTCTTCCTCACTCCCAACCACGGATATGCTCTCCACAGTAGTCAGTGTGATCATTTTAAAAATCAAATGCAAGTATATTCCTGCTCTGCCTGACCCTCACTGGAACTTTACTGCACTTAGGTTCAAGCCAAAATCTTTCAACTGAGCCTCCCGGCCCTGCAAAGTCGGTTTGCTTCCTACCTTTCCCTTTTTCTGCCATCATGACTCCGGAGCTCCCTGCTCCGCTCACACGAACCTCTCCAGTGTCTCTCCTTCCTCACTCTGTCTCTTAGGTCTAGTCCTCCTGTGGCTAAATAAGTAGAAATAAGACATGCTCTTCTTATCTTCTGAAGAGGTGATTTTCCCTTATACTTTTCCTTCCTGGCATTCAACACTGTTTTTTTCTGATATTTTGATTATTCTTGGGCTTCCCATTCGGTTGAAAATTCAGAGGCTGTGTGAATTAGTCTCCACTGTATCCCCAGGGCATCGCCCAAAGCTTGGCATATAATCATTTGTTTAATAAATATATACCCTCGATTAACTGCTTTTACCTCCTTTACTCTCTCCTCTCTACCTTAACCTCCCAAACATCCTTCAGGTCTTATCCCAGAGAACATTCTTCCAAAGCCATCTGTCCTTCTCCCATCCTAAAACTTATTTCCTGCGTCTTAATATTTTCCTGTTTGCTTAACCATCCCTCCCACTAAATTCTGATCTCTCTAAGGATATGAACCATACTTTGTGCATTTCTCTATCATCAGAGCTAAGCGGAGTGTCTGGCACTAGCAGAACCTCAAAAATCATTTAACAAATGTTTGAAGTATAGAGTACAGTGCTGTCTAGTGGTTATTAGCTAGCATGCCAGTTGTTTTTAAAAACAATCTAAGCTCTGCTTCTTAAAAAAAATGCCTTCGTGTATGTGGGTATGTGGGGTGTTTGTGTCTGTGTCAGAAGAAAAAAGCTGATATTGATTGGAATGTGTCCTTGATGTTTTCCGTGGCATCAGCACAACTGTTTAAAGAGGCAAAGGCAGTAGAAGGCTGCTCAGCATGTCTATAAGGTGCTCCTCTGGATGGCTTTGTTTGAACTGAATTGATTTATTCGTTTGACGTAGCTATGTGGGATACCTCCCAGAGATTAGCTATGGTGTCTTCATTAGATTTTTTTTTTTTAAATTTATTTATTTATTTATTTGTGGCTGTGTTGGGTCTTCGTTTCTATGCCAGGGCTTTCTCCAGTTGCGGCGAGCGGGGGCCACTCTTCATTGCGGTGCGCGGGCCTCTCACTATCGCGGCCTCTCTTGTTGCGGAGCACAGGCTCCAGACGCGCAGGCTCAGTAGTTGTGACTCACGGGCCCAGTCGCTCCGCGGCATGTGGAATCTTCCCAGACCAGGGCTCGAACCCGTGTGCCCTGCATTGGCAGGCAGATTCCCAACCACTGCGCCACCAGGGAAGCCCCTTCATTAGCTTTTGAAAGTATGAATAGCTTTGGCATTGCTTGGCAGGAGTTACACTCTTCACATTCTCCCCGAGGTAATAAAGATGGGAAAACCGTTTTAGGGAAGAATGTGGATGGGAAATGATCTTTTCAAAATGGAGAACAGAATAGTAGACACCAGAGAGGGTGTCTTCTTAGTCCATACCACAGCCTGTATGCCCTGTACCCCTGGAGTGTAGAGGGACGTGGAGGTGCTGATGTCCTATTTATGTTGTAAAAATCCCTTCTCCCACATGGAAGTTATTGGACCAAGGATGTGTTTGACCCCTGTGTAGGTTAATTCCAATGCCTCTGCTAGAAGTTTGGAAGTAGCATTTCCAAATGCTGGTCATCTTTCTTCTTCCTTGAGTCGAGGAGACATAAGCTGAAAGACTACAGGGCAGGCATTTTGCATCATGGGCTGGGGAGGAAGAGGAAGCAGGTCTGCCAAGAGGAAAGGTTGAAAGAAACGAAGGAAATCAGCAGTGATGAAAAATGATGTGGCTCCAGAGAGACGGAGACGACTACACAGATGGGGCTGGGGGTTAGCTGCCTTGGTGCAGGACTAAGGTCAGTTACTGGAGAGTTGAACATATGTTGGCATGTTTTCTTGTTGCCATCCTTTTTAAGATTGGACTGCCCATGCTGCCTGTGATATGTGATACACTCTTGCTTCCTTCTAAGTTGCTCTGTTGACTTAATATAGTTTGAGTGGATTTTCTTTACTCGAAACCAAAAGTACTTGACCAAGGCAAGGATTTTATAGCAATATTGAGTCTCAAGTCACTGAAAAGTGACTTTAAAAAAAATGTAAACCAAAAAACCACATAAAACTAAGGAACTGAGACCTACAGGAAAGTGAAGGGAAGCGGAAACTGGACTGAAAGGTGGTGATCTTGGATTCAGCTGAACGGCTATGGGAATTTTCTATCCTCCTCTAGGCAAGAAAGAGAATCAAAGTGCCGAGACTGTCTGGCATGGTATTTGTTTCTCTACACTGTCATAGAGAAGTCAGCAAGTGAGAGAAAGCAATGCTCCAAATTGTGCAGAAAAATCAAATTGTTTGCTAATTACTGAAAGAAGTGCTTGTGTCCCAGACCCAAACGCAGTTTTCCTAGCTAATCCTCACTATTTTTGAGTCACAAAGGATTTTTGTTTTTAGGCTCCAAAGTCAATTGAGGACACAGTGGTTTGCACTAAATGAGATGTGAACACACGTGTACCCTCAGAAATAAACTCCAATATCACGTGGATGTATAAAACATAATTGTGATGTTAAGGCTGCCTCTTTCAACTAGTTTATTAGCTGGTTCTAAAGCTTGACTTCAATGCTGTGTTGTAACATTTTGAGTAATAGCAGAATCATTGGAATAAGTGTAGAACTAAGGTACTATTTTAAAAAGAGTTATCCTTGAAATCTATCCATGCCATAAATTTAAAGAAGATACAATGTAATTGCAATACTTTATAGTTAACCTTGCAATGCAGACATTTTCCTGTGAGGGTCTCTTAGCCCCAACTGTTAGTAGTTAATGCTGGTAATGACACATAGCAACTACCATTTGTGGAGAGTTTACTGTATGCTAGGCACTGTGCAAAGAGCTTCATGAATAGTTCATTTGGGCCACTCAATAACCCTATGATGAACATAATTTTTTATTAAAAAATAGTGCATAAATAAGAGGAGAGGATATATTTAAATAATCTACATATACATGTAGATTTAAACCAGCCTTCATTCTTAAAAAATCATTATAATACATAAAATACATGTAAGACTAAGAAGTAAAGTGGCATCTGGTACATTTGTTTTAATTGAAGTACAGTTGATTTACAATGCTGTGTTAGTTTCAGGTGTATAGCAAAGTGATTAAGTGTCATATATATATATGAAATATATACATATTGTTTTTCAGATTCTCTTCCCTTATAGGTTGTTACAAAATATTGAGTATAGCTCTCTGTGGTATACAGTAGGTCCTTGTTGGTTATCTATTTTATATATAGTAGTGTGTATATGTTAATCCCAAACTCCTAATTAATCCCCCCCACCCCCTTTCCCCTTTGGTAACCATAAGTTTGTTTTCTATGTCTGTGGGTCTATTTCTAGTTTATATATAAGTTCATTTGTATCTTTTTTTTTTTTAGATTCCACATAAAAGTGGTATCATCTGATATTTGTCTTCTCAGTCTGGCTTAATTCACTTAATATGATAATGTCTAAGTTCATTCATGTTGCTGCAAATGGCATTGTTTCATTCCTCTTTATGGCTGAGTAATACTCCCATTGTGTGTGTCTGTGTGTGTGTGTGTGTAGATATATGCATTTATATATATATATCTCACATCTTCTTTATCCATTCATCTGTCGATGGACGTTTAGGTTGTTTCCATGTCTTGGCTATTGTGAATAGTGCTGCTATGAACATTAGTGGCATCTGGTACATATAAACAGGTTTTGGTTACAACCCTGAAGGCAAATCTTAGAACAATTGTAGGAAAAAAAAAGAATTTCAAAGCCTAAAATCCCACATCTATTAAAAACTAATGAATTTTCAGGGTCTCCTAGTACTTCAGTCTTTTTTTCTTGAGAAAATCTACCATTGAGTATTTCATAGAGTCCTTCAAAGCTTACTTTACATTTCAATTTTTTTTGAAAAGGGAAGAAGAATTTTGTTCATGAATACCCCTAAATTACTCTCCTAAGTTTAAAATTTTCTACTTTACTAATAAGCAAAATATATCATTTATATGCAAAGTGCTTAAAATATTTGTCTTCCCAATGCTTGCAAGGGTCCTCTCGTGTGTGTGTGTTTGTGAGTGTGTGAGTATTCTAGATGAGAAAATAACACAAAAACTTAAAGAGGTCTAAAGTAGAGTCCTACCTTTTGACTATAATTCTCTAGGTATCCCTGGACAATCACTTAACTTCCATTTCCCCATTTTTCTCAGTTGTAAAGTTGAAATTTAAATATGCACGGTCTTATTTGGAGAATGGAAATGCAAGGTAATGGTATTATATGCTTAATCCTGTTGATATTTTCTCCCACAGGGAGTGATGATCATTCACAAACCATGGGACACTTTCTATTAAGGGGGGTTTTCCAGTTGTTTTGCTTTCTTTTTTCCTACTTTGCCTTAGACCTTCAGAAAACATTATTTTAAAGGGGAACTGTAATTTCTTTACAGGGTTAATGGGAGTTTTTGTAGCATAAAATCGTACAACTATGATTGAAACAAATGGAGCATTTAAATCAATAACAACAAATCATTAGAGCGGCTGGTAATTAACCTTTCATCTCTGTAAAGGATTATTTAGACAGCAACGCAGGGTAGCATCTTGTATACAAGTGTGGTGTTAGTGGAAAACCTGCTGGTCCAACACTTTTCTAATCATGAGTTAGAATATGAAATGGAGCATAATTTGATTTTAAAACTGATGCTTTTCAGATGCAAAACTTCCAAAGGTAACTGAAGATAATAGTGCAGGTTTTTCCA
This sequence comes from Balaenoptera physalus, assembly GCF_965194825.1. Classification (NCBI taxonomy): domain Eukaryota; kingdom Metazoa; phylum Chordata; class Mammalia; order Artiodactyla; family Balaenopteridae; genus Balaenoptera; species Balaenoptera physalus. Next base: position 36,699,812 of record NC_138890.1, read on the forward strand.
TTTACATAGAAGTTTTCGTCTCTAGATTGCAGAATAATTTTGTAAACATAATTTATTTATGCTCTGCATGACTGGGGTATGAAGGAATAGCTTTTGAGAAATGAGAAATATATAAAGAGACATAAATATTCCTCTAAGCAAGGGACAGGGAAAAGAATAACTCTTTTTTCTCAAGTCAAATAACCACCAAAACCATTGCACAGTTCTTGGTGTTTCAGACTAATTTATCTGTCACCTCTTGGGAGATCTCAAAATAGATCAGGTTTTATTTGAAATAAACTAGACTTCAGCCAAGGCAATGGGTCTGATGCATAGCATAGCCTCAGCAAGGCATAGCAACTGAGATACCCTTCTAAGGCAAACGGAAGAGCAGACTTCATTCTTTATTCATTTATTTACTCAACAAAATTATTAAGACCTATTTAGTATGTACCTAGCAGTTTACGAGACATGGGGAGAACACAGTGGCAAGTTAAGCTCTTTTCTAAACTCCAAGAAGATAAATGTTAACAAAAGCATACAGGCAACTCATACCTACTATGATAACCACTGGATAAAGTGGAAACACATAAAAAGAACATATAATTCACTCTTAGAGAGTCAGGGAAGGCCACTTATAGAAAGCATCAGCTAAACAAAGTTCTGAGGGATGAATAGGAGTTAACCAGGGGAAGAAGGAAGGACTGGGTCTGTGCTTAGAGGAATATCAATGCAATAGTGTAGAAAAAAGAGAAAACTGTGGAGCTGCAAGTATTTCAGTTTAACGGAGTTTAGAGCTCAATGGAAGGAGAGGAAAATGATAAGGTTGAGGGGATAAGTATTAACTATATCCGTGTGACTGGTCTCTCTACTAAGTTTTAAGGGTGCGTTCACAGACGTGATTCTACACATTCAAGTCTCTGCCTCCTAGCCTCCTTGTGGATTATTTGAGCTGAGTATTTAGGTTTCAGATATAATTTTCAAAGCCATCCTTACATCTTGCCCAGAGCCATGCTATCAGACTTCCTTAGCAATAGAAGTTTGTCTTAGCATCTCCATACCACAACCAAGAACTTTTCCTCTCAAGTGTGTCAACATGGTCTTACTTCCAGTGTTTTTCATTTTTGATCCATTGGGGTAACCACATCTTCCCTGGTTGTGTTATACTGACTTTAGTTTGATAAATTATTGCTAACTCATGGATATGACAGTCTCGCTGGAAGATTCTGTCCCAAGAGCCAGTACAAATCATCCATAAAAACAAGCCAAGAATGAACTCTCTTCTGATGTAAGCCAAAAGAAATCATGACTAATGAATACATAACTGATCTCATAACCATCAGGGTGTAGAGTTCTTCCCTAGTGGAGAAAAACTTACAGTTATATCCCTTCATGATTTATAAACCAGTTTCACCAGTAGCCACTGTAGAATTTAGTTAGAAGTATGATATTGTGGGGCTGTTTTTAACCAATCAAACTATGCCAACTGTTTGTGTATGTAGACATAATATGAGGGCTCAATTACCTAGTCTTGACCTAATTGTAATTTTGAAAAAACTGTCTTGCATTTTAGTTTCTCTGAGATCAGCAACTAGGAAAATCAAATTTTTATACCTCATCCAAAGGATACAAAGAAAGTTAGAGGTGGAGAAAGAAATTCTGACAAAAGCATTATGATTTTCTTTAGACAGAATTTTCACAATGCCTATTGTAAGTAGATGATAGAAATGTCCAACAAAATTGTTCAAGCCTTTTTTTCATTCTTAGGATGATAAAAATAGTATGCTACTTTAGTCAATCTTAAAACTTGTTCCCCTTCTTCTGCATTTGATTTGAACATGCATAAGTTCTATGTCCTTTGCCATTGTACCATTTTCAGATTTCTTGCTTTTCTTGAATCTAGCTAGGGTAAGGGTGGAGGAGTCATTCATTCTCATGATACATTTTGCATTGTGAATAAATGTTTGATGTTCAATAGTCAAAAATGAGAATTAATAAAACCTTTCTCAATGTAGAGGAAATGTTGAATGAAGTGTTATTATTAGTCACAATAACCACTACTATTTGCAGAACACTGTGATAAACTTAGAACAATTCAGTGAATACAGGCATTTTTAACTTCATTTGTAGGTGAGGAAAATCATACAGAGAGAGATTATTACATATTACATAGGTCCTGAGTGGAGGAGCCAGGTTACCTCATAACCCAATCTATTTTGCCTTTTTTTCTGAAAACACACTCAGAGTAGATTTTCCAGCTTTCCTTTCCAGTTGACTGTGGCCATGCTATTGAGTTCTAGACAATGCACTTTGAGAGAAGTGAAGAGTACCACTTCCAGGCTGGACTTGTAATTAATATCCTGTACTCAATCCTCCATACATCTTGCTCCTTCTACCATAAATCCTGGAAGCCATCTTTGAGAATGTAAAATCACAAGATGGGTGAGCCTGGGAACTTGAATCACTACTTGGAGGACGGCCACTAACCAATCGGGAGTACTAGTTTTGATCTTTTGATAAGAGAACAATAGACTTGTGTTGTATTAAACCACTAAGATCTGGGGATTTGTTTATTACGGCAGCTAGTGTTATCCTAACCAATACATGCAGCTAGGTCCTGAAAGGAAAAAAAAAAATTGAATAAAGGTGTTCCTTGTTCCAGAGCCTGTGCTCTTAAACACTTCTCTGCTGTCAGATAGTACGTCACCAATATGTTGCCACTGGGATTGTTGTAATGGGGATACTATTTGGAAACTAATTATCTGAACCATTTGTAAAATATTTCCCAAGCCCCAAACTCAGTGCTGGTTCCATCCATAAGTTACATTTTTTCCCTCTCTAGGAATTCAGAATCATAGAAAATATGATATGCCTAATGGATTACAAAATGGGGCAATGACAATGGCTGCTTGTTTATTTATGACAACTTGCTGACTGGTTTAATGGTTTCTTTGATTAAGATCATTTTTAACAACTGCACCCAAGAAACATAAATTATTTGGGCTTCACTGACTAAACACAAGCTATTGTTTGTCATCTGTCACTACAGAACCTAGGAACTTAAACGTGCATTGGAATTTGGCAAGATAAAGGGAAAATAAATTCCTGTTTTGGGTGCATTCATGATAATTGAGAATAATAAAAATCATTATCCAGATGAGAAGACACAACCCTTTTATTCTAGAACTTTGGTCTAAAAGACTTTATGGAAATCTATCTTGTCAGGATCAAAAAAAAAAATGAGTTGTGGTTGGACTTACTGATACATTTCAACATCATAGTTAATCCCTTTCTGCTACTCAGTGCCCCTGAACTCTGAATAAAATAATTTGCCAGAGGGGTCCAAGCGTAAATGCTGTATTTATAAGGCTATAGAAAAATCTGTTCTCGTCATGTTTGATCTACTTGTTATTTCTCAAATAAGGATATAAAATGGGAAGATAATATCTTGTCACTCTGGGGTGATGTATTGTTTTGAGCTGCAATATGAAAATTCTTTGGATATACCAACGGAACTAACTCTGGGTGAAGTAAAAAGTCCCTAAATTTTATTTAAATATCTTGGGTAGTAAGAAGATCCTTCTCTCTAAGAAAAACTTCTCCATCTGCTTTTTGGTGCTGGAATTTAACAAGCTACAAAGCCAAAATCTCAAAAGACGTAAAAATCCCCCCTGAATAGGAAATATAGGGACCAAAACTTACACTACCTGAAAATGTCTTATTTCAGAGCTTTTCCCAGGAGCAAGAAGAAAGACAATAGTGCAATGCCACAGAAAGGGCAAAAAGTTCAAAAAGAAGAGGTTGAGAGCTCACCAAACTTAATTTCCTCTACTTCTCTGCTCTGCCCTGGGCCAGTTTGGTAAAGAAATTTTATCTCCATGAATGTATGCATAAAGTAGAAATAAAATTCAATAGCATCTGTTGGTCATGACTATGTTGCATGAACATATATTTATATCCTTAATATACCTTTTAAAGCCAAAGAAACTGAATAGAAAAGCTTTTAAAAAGCTTCAAATTGATGGTAATAATTCATTTACAAATGTAGTTGGTGGTACTGTCTCATTTAAATCTCATTTCCATGGTATATGTGTAGGCCTCGTTTTTAGTATGCAGAGCACTTTGTTTGAATTGAATTTCTCTGTGCTTATTAATCACATACAATATTGAGAATGGAACCTCAAAATAACATTGCCTCCCAGAGAGTGGCCTGTTCACAGCTGCCCAGAATACATTATTCAGTATTAAAATACAGCATGAGAAACTATTCCTCCATGCTCACCCGTTATGTAAGGTATTTCAAAATTTATGTATAACTGCTTGAGATATTTTGTAATAGCTGTGTTCTTATCAACCTAATTCCTTTTTCACTAGTACGAAAAGTGACTGAAAAACAAGACGATGAGAATAAATTAAGATGGATGTATCTTAGGTCACACATGTGTGTTTCATATTCCTTATTTGGGAAGGACTGTAGGAAGGACAATAGCAGAGGTGAGGAGAGGGGCTGAGAAGAAACACTTTCCTCTTCTTATACCTGAGGGGAATCCTTTCTCACACCCTTCCTTTCTAAATCAAGAAGGGAAGATAATTTGGTCAGATTCTAAACCATTGGTTGGGCATCATTCACCAGGAGGGAGTGGTGTCACCTTGTGCCTTTAGTAGAAGCCAGGTGCTATGGGGAGTTCTCCAGAAATCTCCACTTCTTGAGGTTCAGCACCATCTCTCAAAGGGATACTTGGATTTCATTTTTTGCCATTTTTAGTTCTATTAAGAACCTCATAAAGAGGAATGCAGGCTATAATTCGGGGCAGAATTATGGTATTGTAGGCTCCCTTGACCAAATTGCCATCTAATACACTCCCCTCCCCCACCAACAACTCAAAGAATGCCACATTTACCTTTTATCATTTATATAAATAAGTGAAATTAGTATTTCTTGCACTGGAGAGATGCAAATTTGACAAAACAACAGATAAAGAGGCTGTCATATTTTTAGCAGGTTTGGAAGTTGAAGAAATAAATAATAAATTCTGCATATAGATCGTTGCCTTTGATTTTGACCAGCTGAATTTCTAGAAAGCATTCTTGCAAATTCAGTGTTGCCCCAGAGAAAATCAGTAACTTCTGTGTATTTTATTTAGCTCCATTTCCATATCCAGACAATACTCCCAAAGCTTTTAGTCAGAAGATTGAAGAGGGTAGACATGGTTTAAGTAATTAGAATTTTTTTCCCTTTCCATTGGACAGGTGTGGATTGGCCTAGCTTTGTCATTGTGTTGCTTTGGTGTTTTAGCAGAGCAGCAATAAGGAACATGGTACAGTGTGTCAGGTTATCAGTGTCTATCTTACAGGATGGATTACTTTGAAACCTATGCCATCTCCTGCCAAATCATTAGCACTTAAAACTAAAGAGACCAAAAGGTTAATAAGATGCTACAAGTTCCTCTACTTTTATCCTGAATCTTAAAAAATAAAGTCTATCATATAAAGTGTATAGATAACATATGGGGATATTAAGGAAAACAGCTGTGTTCCACATTTGTTTAATGAAGATTACAGAAAAGAAAATAACCACAAAAAGAGACATACAAAAGACAATGGTAAGTGGAAGCAGAGATTCCGAATGAGAAATAACCAGGAGAAACATGGTCTTTACAAGAAACCAGAGATCATGAGGAAGATTCTGAGTTTCCCACCATACTTGGGATTCAAACCACATTTTAAAAGCCAGTAATAAACAAGTTTTGGCGAGGATGTGGAGAAAAGGGAACCCTCATGCACTGTTGATGTGAATGTAAATTGGTGCAGCCACTATAGAAAACAGTATGGAGGTTCCTCAAAAAACTAAAAATAGAACTACCATACAGTCTAGCAATTCCACTTCTGGGTATTTATCCAAAGAAAATAAAAACAATAATTTGAAAAGATATATGTACCCCTGTGTTTATTGCATCACTATTTACAATAGCCAAGATATGGAAGCAACCTAAGTGTCTGTCAGTTGATGAAAGGGTAAAGATGTACTATGTATATACAGTGCAGTATTATTCAGTGATAAAAAAGAATGAAATCTTGTCATTTGCAGTAACATGAATGGACCTAAAGGGTATTATGCTAAGTGGAATAAGTCAGACCGAGAAAACCAAATACCATATGATTTCACTTTTATGGAATCTACAAAAACCAATCAAAATGAAACAGAACCAGACTCTTAGATACAGAGAACAAGCTGTGGTTGCTAGAGGGGAGAGGGGTGGGAGGACAGATGAAATAGGTGAAAGGGATTAACAGGTACAGACTCCCAGCTATAAAATAAGTGAGAGGGATGTAATGTACATTTAGGGAATATAGTCAGTAATATTGTAACAATTTTGTATGGTGATGGATGGTAACTGAACTTATTATGGTGATCATTTCACAGTGTATAAAAATATAAAATCACTATGTTAGACACCTGAAACTAATATAATATTGTATGTTAATTATAACTAAACAAAAATAAATAAATAAAAGCCAGTGATCATGATAATCTCAGCGGGCTAAAAGGCCTTGGTCCTCCAGGTGCCTGATGTTAGGGTTACAGGCACTCCTGGCAGAGAGCCTTCCTTTGGAGTGTTTAGCTAAAGATCCTGCCTAAAGTCGGGCTGATTTTCACGGCAAACCTTAAAGGCGGTTGTCAGGAACAGAGGAGAGAAGGATCTAGATGCATGCCAGTGATGTTGCCAAGAGGATGAAAAGGTGGTCTGAGGCTAGCTTGAGGGCTTGGCTCCCTACCCCATCATTATGTAGCTGCAGACAAGTCGATGTGCATCGATGTGCCTCAGTTTCCTCTAAAAACGGCATAACAGCATTACCTACAGCATTGGGTTGTGGTGTGAGTCAAATGGGGTGATGCATAGGCAGCATTTACTGAGTTGCTGGCATAGTTAGAGCCACATGGCTGCATCCCCACTCAGCCCTGGGCCCTGTGGTACAGAAGGTATGTGGAGGTTCTCCAATCCAACCGGTTCCCATTGTAGAGATGGGAAAACTGAGGACATTACCAGTGAGCTAGTGCTTAAACAAGGTGTTCTAACCTTATGTCACAAAGAGGTCACATAAGCCACATAATGGAAATATGTGCAGTGGCAATAAGGAACTCAGAAGCCCAGCACTAAGGCAGGGTGTGCTGCTACCTGTGTCTGAAACACCTGACAATTGTTTTCACAAAAACCAAAGGGTAAGAGTGTCTGCTGGAGTTAGCAGGGCATGAGGACAAGGACCTGTTTCAAAGGTGAAGCAGAAGGTGACTTCAAGCTGTTCTGTAAATCCCCAGGCTCTTCCCAGAGTGGGAAGCTGAGGAGGGCTCCTATTTGATGCTCTAATTCTTTACTGGAAAAAAAAAGAAAATGTCTAGGCTTCATCATTGCTCAAGGTGAGCCGAAATAGGGCACACCACGTACTGCTCCCAGGCAGCTGTATTTACTCACCTGTGCTGTTCCCAACTGCACGGGGTCGTGCAGTGTGGTCTCTGCCAGGAGTCCAAAAAATGCTTAGTGAGACTCTCTTTGATTGTTAAAGCTTTTATAGTATGGCAGGGAATAATTATCAGTGCCAGGCATAAGACTGTTTCTTTCTTTTTAATACAACGGAAATAGATGATCTCTCTCTTTCATCCTGATGATCTTCAGACATTGACTCTGAGAATGGGGACTCTGGAGATGGCCAAAGATAGCTTTGTATGTTCGCTCTGTATCTTTGAGAAAGAAATATTAGAGACATAATTAAATGCATCTGAATCTATTAAGCCGTCTGCTGGCAGCAGAACCAGTTTTTTAGAACATAAAGCTCTCTAATGCACACCTGAAATTTAGAATCTTTAGGACTTTGGGGAGCTGTCCCTGAGTCCACTGAAATCAGGTACAAAATTGTTTATATCTGCATGTCTTAGGAGAAAGTCTCCAAAATATCTCAAATTTTAATAAGGATCTATATAACAAAAATGTTAAGACCTGCTCATCTCATTGTGCCTCACGTAATAATCTGAGTTCCTACTCCAGCCCTGTAGTTATAATATAGCTAGCCTTGAGTTTGCAAGTGCTTCAAACCCAGTTCAAGCTGACTTAGGAAGTAAGGAGAGTGCATGGTTTCCTGTTATTAAAAAAGTGCAGGGACATCTTGCTTCAGAAATGACTGGATACAGGCCTTTAAAGAAGATCACCGAGACAAATTTATTTTCGTTTCTCTCTCCATCTCTTGACTCACTCTTTTTCAGTTTCAAGAAAGGCCTTGCCGCATCCTGGCAAGAAGTCCATTGTAGTTTCAGTCTTACAACCTCCCCTGCCTTCCCCTACGCCAGCTGAGCAAAACCAGGGAAACAGTGCATCTCCTACCTGGTAATTCCAATGACTGACTCTGATTGGACCAATTTGAGTTACATATCCTACCCCTGAGCCAATCAGTACTGTCCAGTGGATTTCAATTTTGCACATTTGGGAATGCCTGAAGACAGTTTTGGTTGTCACAGCTCAAGCGTGCTACTGGAATCGAATAGGTGGAGGACAGAGATGTTGCTAAACATACAATGTACAAGTCAGTCCCCCACAGTAAAGAATTATTCAGCTCCACATTCAATAGTGCTGAATTTGGGAAATGCTACTGTAGGAAACACAGTGGAAGACTAATTGATCAGGCCTGGAACTCATGCCTATCCCTGGAATGAGATAAGAGGATCCAACAATAAAAAGTATAGAAAGGGAGGTTTCCAGAGGAAAATCAGGATGCTGCCACTAGAGGAAGGAGAAATGTGTTCCATGCAGGCAAAATCTAAACAGATGTGTGCTAAAGAAGTTATTTTAAGAGTGCTCTGTCATTGAAGGCTTATGATGTGTCAGGTACTGAGCTTATTATTTAACCCTCATAAAACAATGAAGTATTTATTATTATACCCATTTCATAGATAAAGCATTTAAGGCTCACCCAGCTAATGAGGCAGAGAAGCATATCAAACTCATGACTTCTGGCTCCATAGTCTGAGCTCTCTCTCACATTTTTCTGTGTCAAAAAATTCTGTTTGGTGGAGAGAGAAAAATAATTCTATCACTTAAAAAATAAGAAGAAATAAAAGGGTCTTGTCAACTGATTACTCAGAACAGTCTTGACTTGACTCCAGTGAAAAGGAATACTTGCCTTACAAAGACATTACCTGGGTTGCACATATTCGGTACAGGTATGAGTGCACTGGTGTTCACTTGTATATTTTAGGTCATTGAGTAATTCCTTTTTCTTTTTGCATGTATGAATTGTGTTTATTTAGTAAAAAAAAAGAATTCTTTTAGGGCATATATTTTCTGACTTCTTGCCTATTCTTTATCACAAATGTCAAATTTCAAACTTCTTGCCACAGGTCAGTGGCAATTTATTCTCCTCCTTAACTTTGGTGGACTGGTAAAATTAGAAGTGAGAAATACATCTAAAAAAGAACATACATCCCTGGATTTATATGTGTGTATATATGTTTTAGTAGTTGGATATAAGGATTAATGGATTCATTAGCAAAGTGTTGTGGACTGATTTTATATGTCTCAGCTATTTTGGTTGGTTTGTAAATCATATCAGACAGAGTTTGTATTTCAGTCATTTTTTAAACTTTATTATGGAAATTTCTAAACATACGCCAAAATAAAAGATACAAACTACCTCCATGTACCAGTTACCCAACTCTAATAACTATCAATATTTTTGTATTCTTATTTTATCTAATTCTCTGAGTTTTTTCTGGAATATTTTATAGCAAATGTCAGATATACTATCATTTAACACCAAGGTATTTTAATAAACATCTTTAAAATGACATTTTCTTACATACTACAATGCCATTACCAACACAAAACAAAATCAACTCCAATTCTTTGGTCTAATACCAAATCTATATTGAAATCTCTCTAATGGAATTCATTTACATTTGTTTTGTTCAAATTAGTATTTAAGCAGTGTCCACTCATAGTATTAAGTTGTTAATACTTAAGTACTAAGTATTGATACTTAGGTTGTTAACAATGAAGTTGCCATTTAAGTCTTTTTTAAGATAGAAGAGTGCCCTCTCTCTACTCCCATTTTTTATGTCACTGATTTGTTAAAGAACCCAGATAAGGTGTGCTGCTCTACATGCTGGATTTGGCACTTTGTTTCTTCATGATGTAGTTGAACTTGTTTATCATGACTGTATTATCTGTAGACTGGAATGTGGACCTAACACTCTGATCAAGTTCAGGAAGAATTTGCATTTTTGAGAATCCATTGTTGTTATATGAGGGAACATATCTCACTTTTAGTGACAATAAGATTGATCAGTGATTATAGGTAATGACAGTGTGATTCTTTCATTATAAAGCCCTTCATTGAATTTCACTCAGTAGTTTACCATTATTTGATGACCATTTACTTGAATCAGCTCTTTTATTATGGATTGCAAAATGGTGGATTTTCTAATTCTGTCACCTCCTTTGCATTTATTAGCTGGAATTCTTTATAAAAGAAATTTCTCTTGTTTACCAGGGCTATTTAATTCCCCTGAGGTAGGGTTCATTAGGCAAAAGCAATATAAATATTTATTTCCTTTTAATTATCAATGTTCAGAGTAATGGTTACTATCCTAGAGTCTTAGTGCTGCCCAATGATTTGTATTTTGTGTGTGTGTGTGTGTGTGTGTGTGTGTAATCTGCTCATTTTGGGGGTGGAAGGGGTACGTTTTCTTATGAACTCATGGCATTTTAAAATATATTTAATGTCCTCTAACGAATTATAGCCATTATTCTTTTTGTAACTGTTTCACATTGACAACTTCAAATATATACAATTATTGAGAGGATAGTAAATAATAAATTCATGTATCTATCATCCAGCTTCAATAATTAGCAATTTATGGCAAATCTTCTTTTTAATCTATGGGTACACAGTCTATACCCCAAATCCATATATTTAGAAGTAAAATCTTGATATATGTTTCTTCGATAAATATTTATTATGTATCTCTGATGAAAAGAGACTCATTCAAAAATTAAATCGTGTCTATAATAACACTATTAAAACCATTATTACAGTTTCTCAAAATCATCAAATAACCAGTCAGTATTCACATTTCCCCATTCTCTTACAAATGTATGCTATGTGTGTTTACATTTTGTTTGTTTGAGTCAAGATCCAAATAATTCCAATACATTGAATTGCTTGCTGTGTCTCCTAATTCTCTTTTAATTTTGAGGTTCCCCCTTCATCTCTTTCTTTCTTTCTTTGCTATTTTTTTTAATTGCAAAATTTAGCGCTTAATTCCTGTAGATTTCCCCACAGCTTGGAATTTTCTAACTTGATTACTAATAATCAGCTACAGAACAGAATTTCAACCATCATTCTTTCTAGTGCTCAAGTTATCCCATCTTTTCCAGTGGAAGAAAGAAGTGGTTATTAATTAATTTTATCATTTCTTATAATAGAAAAGTATAGAAAGTATTAAAATTAAAGAGAATTTAAGGAAATAGAATAAAAATTCAAACTTTCCAAACTATTAAAATAGAAAGAAGGACCAGAGGGCAGACAGCAGAAGCAAGAAGAACTACAATCCTGCAGCCTGTGGAAAATAAAAACCACATTCACAGAAAGATAGACAAGATGAAAAGACAGAGGGCTAGGTACCAGATGAAGGAACAAGATAAAACCCCAGAAAAACAACTAAATAAAGTGGAGATAGGCAACCTTCCAGAAAAAGAATTCAGGATAATGATAGTGAAGATGATCCAGAACCTCAGAAAAAGAATGGAGGCAAAGATCGAGAATATGCAAGAAATGCTTAACAAAGACCTAGAAGAATTAAAGAAAAAACACCTAGAAGAATTAAAGAACAAACAAACAGAGATGAACAGTACAATAACTGAAATGAAAAACACACTAGAAGGAATCAATAGCAGAATAACTGAGGCAGAAGAACGGATAAGTGACCTGGAAGAAAGAATGGTGGAATTCACTGCTGTGGAACAGAATAAAGAAAAAAGAATGAAAAGAAATGAAGACAGCCTAAGAGACCTCTGGGACAACATTAAATGCAACAACATTCACATTATAGGGGTCCCAGAAGGAAAAGAGAGAGAGAAAGGATCTGAGAAAATATTTGAAGAGATTGAAGTCAAAACTTTCACTAACATGGGAAAGGAAATAGCCACCCAAGTCCAAGAAGCACAGAGAGTGCCAGGCAGGATAAACCCAAGGAGAAACATGCCGAGACACATAGTAATCAAATTGACAAAAATTAAAGACAAAGAAAAATTATTGAAAGCAGCAAGGGAAAAACGACTAATAACATACAAGGGAATTCCCATAAGTTTAACAGCTGATTTCTCAGCAGAAACTCTACAAGCCAGAAGGGAGTGGCATGATATATTTAAAGCGATGAAAGGGAAGAAACTACAACCAAGATTACTCTACCCAGCAAGGATCTCATTCACATTCGACGGAGAAATCAAAAGCTTTACAGACAAGCAAAAGCTAAGAGAATTCAGCACCACCAAACCAGCTCTACAACAAATGCTAAGGAACTTCTCTAAGTGGGCAACACACAAGAGAAGAAAAGGACCTACAGAAACAAACCCGTAAGAGTTAAGAAAATGGTAATAGGAACATACATACCAATAATTACTTTAAACGTGAGTGGATTAAATACTCCATCCAAAAGACACGGACTTGCTGAATGAATACAAAAACAAGACCCATATGTATGCTGTCTACAAGAGACCCACTTCAGACCTAGGGGCACATACAGACTGAAAGTGAGGGGATGGAAAAAGATATTCCATGCAAATGGAAATCAAAAGAAAGCTGGAGTAGCAATCCTCATATCAAATAAAATAGACTTTAAAATACAGAATGTTACAAGAGACAAGGAAGGACACTACATAATGATCAAAGGATCAATCCAAGAAGAAGATATAACAATTATAAATATGTATGCGCCCAACATAAGAGCACCTCAATACAAAAGGCAACTGCTAACAGCTATAAAATAGGAAATTGAGAGTAACACAAAAATAGTGGGGGACTTTGACACCTCACTTACACTGATGGACAGATCATCCAAACAGAAAATTAATAAGGAAACACAAGCTTTAAATGACACAATAGAACAGATAGATTTAATTGATATTTATGGGACATTCCATCCAAAAACAGCAGATTACACTTTCTTCTCAAGTGCGCATGGAACATTCTCCAGGATAGATCACATCTTGGGTGACAAATCAAGCCTCAGTAAACTTAAGAAAATTGAAATCATATCAAGCATCTTTTCTGACCACAACGCTGTGAGATTAGAAATCAATTACACGGAAAAAAACATAAAAAAGACAAAAACATGGAGGCTAAACAATACGTTACTAAATAACCAAGAGATCACTGAAGAAATCAAAAAGGAAAATCAAAAAATACCTAGAGACAAATGACAATGAAAACACGACGATCCAAAACCTATGGGATGCAGCAAAAGCAGTTCTAAGAGGGAAGTTTATAGCTATACAAGCCTACCTCAAGAAACAAGAAAAATCTCAAATAAACAACCTAACCTTACACCTAAAGGAACTACAGAAAGAAGAATAAACAAAACCGAAAGTTAGTAGCAGGAAAGAAATCATAAAGATCACAGCAGAAATAAATGAAATAGAAACAAAGAAAACAGTAGCAAAGATCAATAAAACTAAAAGCTGTTTCTTTGAGAAGATACACAAAATTGATAAACCATTAGCCAGACTCATCAAGAAAAAGAGGGAGAGGACTCAAATCAATAAAATTAGAAAAGAAAAAGGGGAAATTACAACAGACACCACAGAACTACAAAGCATCCTAAGAGACTACTACAAACAACTCTATGCCAATAAAATGGACAACCTGGAAGAAATGGACAAATTCTTAGAAAGGTATAACCTTCCAAGACTGAACCAGGAAGATACAGAAAATATGAACAGACCAATCACAAGTAATGAAATTGAAACTGTGATTAAAAGTCTTCCAACAAACAGAAGTCCGGGACCAGATGGCTTCACAGGCGAATTCTAACAAACGTGGAGACAAGAGCTAACATCTATCCTTCTCAAACTCTTCCAAAAAATTGCAGAGGAAGGAACACTCCCAAACTCATTCTATGAGGCCACCATCACTCTGATACCAAAACCAGACAAAGATGTCACAAAGAAAGAAAACTACAGGCCAATATCACTCATGAATATAGATGCAAAAATCCTTGACAAAATACTAGTAAACAGAATCCAACAGCACATTAAAAGGATCACACATCATGATCAAGTGGAGTTTATCCCAGGAATGCAAAGATTCTTCAATATACACAAATCAATCAATGTGATACACCATATTAAAAAATTGAAAAATAAAAACCATATGATCATCTCAATAGATGCAGAAAAAGCTTTTGACGTAATTCAACACCCATTTATGATAAAAACTCTCCAGAAAGTGGGCATGGAGGAAACCTACCTCAACATAATAAAGGTCATGTACCACAAACCCACAGCAAACATCATTCTCAATGGTGAAAACCTGAAAGCATTTCCTCTAAGATCAAGAACAAGACAAGGATGTCCACTCTCACCACTATTATTCAACATAGTTTTGGAAATTTTAGCCACAGCAATCAGAGAAGAAAAGGAATCCAAATTGGAAACGAGGAAGTAAAACTGTCACTGTTTGCAGATGACACGATTCTATACATAGAGAATGCTAAAGATGTCACCAGAAAACTACTAGAGCTAATCAATGAATTTGGTAAAGTTGCAGGATACAAAATTAATGCACAGAAATCTCTTGCATTCCTATACACTAATGGTGAAAAATGTGAAAGAGAAATTAAGGAAATGCTCCCATTTACCATTGCAACAAAAAGAATAAAATACCTAAGAATAAACCTACCTAGGGAGACAAAAGACCTTTATGCAGAAAACTATAAGACACTGATGAAAGTAATTAAAGATGATACCAACAGATGGAGAGATATACCATGTTCTTGGGTTGGAAGAATCAATATTGTGAAAATGACTATACTACCCAGAGGAATCTACAGATTCAATGCAATCCCTATCAAATTACCAATGGCATTTTTTACAGAAATAGAACAAAAAATCTTAAAATTTGTATGGAGACACAGAAGACCCTGAATAGCCAAAGCAGTCTTGAGGGAAAAAAAATGGAGCTGGAGGAATCAGACTCCCTGACTTCAGACTATACTACAAAGCTACAGTAATCCAAATAATACGGTACTGGCACAAAAACAGAAATATAGATCAATGGAACAGGATAGAATGCCCAGAGATAAACCCACGCACCTATGGTCAACTAATCTATGACAAAGGAGGCCAAGGATATATAATGCAGAAAAGACAGTCTCCTCAGTAGGTGGTGCTGGGAAAATTGGACAACTATAGGTAAAAGAATGAAATTAGAACACTCTCTAACACCATACACAAAAATAAATGGATTAGAGATGTAAGTGTAAGACTGGACACTATAAAACTCTTAGAGTAAAACATAGGAAGAACACTCTTTGACATGAATCACAGCAAGATCTTTTTTGATCCACCTCCTAGAGTAATGGAAATAAAAACAAAAATAAACAAATGGGACCTAATGAAACTTCAAAGCTTTTGCACAGCAAAGGAAACCATAAACAAGATGAAAAGACAACCCTCAGAATGGGAGAAAATATTTGCAAATGAATCAACGGACAAAGGATTAATCTCCAAAATACATAAACAGCTCATACAGCTCAATATTAAAAAAAAAAACAGCCCAATCAAAAAATAGGCTGAAGACCTAAATAGACATTTCCCCAAGGAAGACATACAGATGGCTAAGAAGCACTTGAAAAGCTGCTCAACATCACTAATTATTAGAGAAATGCAAATCAAAACTACAATGAGGTATCACCTCACACCTGTTAGAATGGGCATCATCAGAAAATCTACAAACAACAAATGCTGGAGAGGGTGTGGAGAAAAGGGAACCCTCTTGCACTGTTGACAAGAATGTAAATTGATACAGCCACTATGGAGAACAGTATGGAGGTTTCTTAAAAAACTAAAAATAGAACTACCATACGACCCAGCAATCCCACTACTGGGCATATACTCTGAGAAAACCGTAATTCAAAAAGACACATGCACCCCAATGTTCATTGCAGCACTATTTACAATAGCCAGGTCATGGAAACAACCTAAATGCCCATCAACAGACGAATGGATAAAGAAGTTGTGGTACATATATGCAATGGAATATTACTCAGCCATAAAAAGGAATGAAATTGGGTCATTTGTAGAGATGTGGATGGACCTAGAGACTGTCATGCAGAGTGAAGTAAGTCAGAAAGAGAAAAACAAATATATTAATGCATATATGTGGAACCTAGAAAAATGGTACAGATGAGCCAGTTTGTAGGGCAGAAATAAAGTCACAGATGTAGAGAACAAATGTATGGACACCAAGGGGGGGAATGTGATGGGGGGGAGTAGTGGTGTGATAAATGAGAGATTGGGATTGACATATATACACTAATATGTATAAAATGGATAACTAATAAGAACCTGCTGTGTAAAAAAATAAATAAAAGAAAATTTAAAAATTAAAAAAAAAAAGGAAAGGAAAATAGACCACAGTAAAAGACTATATAAATTCTAAATCATTTAAAAAATTTGGAACTGAAATGAGAAGCCCACGCAAGGAAGAGTAGCCCCCATTTGCTACAACTAGAGAAAGCCCACGTGCAGCATGAACACCCAACGCAGCCAAAAATAAAATAAAAATAAAAAATAAATAAATTCATTAAAAAGAAGAATATTTCTTAGTTTCCAGCATATGAGGTATTTCTAGTTTTAAGTTTGCATTGCAGTATGAACAGAAAACATTAGTATAAATTTTAATCCCTTGAAATTTTTTAAGACTTGCTTTTTGGCTGAGCACTTGGTCAGTTTTTGAAATTATACTTTTGTTTTTGGAATGAATGTGCATATGTTGCTGTGTTCTGTTGGTTGAGTTTACTGATTGTACTGTTCAAATATTCTATGTTCTTATTGATTTTTTGTCTACTTTTTCTCTATATTATTGATACAAGTGATTAAAACTTCCCACAGTGACTGTGGATTTGGCTATTTCTTGTTTTATTTTTGTCAAAATTTGAATACAGTTTTGAATAGCTATATTGTCCTGGTGAATTGAAACTTTTGTCATTAGGAAATATCTCTCTTTGACTATGCTTTCTGCTTTAAAATTTACTTTCTGATATAATACAGCTGTATTAACTTTTAGTTACTTCTGATCTATATCTGACATATATCTGTATATATATATAGAGAGAGAGAGAGAGAAATTTATTGAAAAATATTTTACATATCACAAATACACATAAAATATACAACACCATAATGAGGAGCATGAATGTTTCTACCACTCACAAAAGTCTTCTCATGCCCTTTTGGAAGCTCTACAGCTCTGTCTATAAGCAACCACTGATATGCTGTCTCCACAAATGTTTTAATTTTCTACAGTTTTATATAAATAAAATAAAAATTTTTTAGCCACTTTTTCTGGTTCAAAATATAATATTGGGATTAATTCATGTTATTATGTGTATCTATGGGCCACTCCTTTTTATTGCTCAGTACTATTCCACTGCAAGGATATATCATAATTTGTTTATCCATTCACTTAATTTACAGATTTTTAGGGGGTTTTTTTCTCTTCAGTTTGGAGGTATTACATAGTCCCATGGACGTTTGAGTACAAGTGTTTGTATACACATATTCTTTATTTCTCTTGAGTTAATACCTTGGGTAAAAACTTTTTAAGACTCTTTATCCTGCTCTGTGGCTTAATATCCATCCATTTTCAGCCATTATCTTCACAAATACTGTTTTTGTCTTATTTTCTTCTCTCCAGGGACATTCATAGCATGCAAATGAACTTCTCTTACCTCTTTTGAATTTTATTAATCATTTATTTCTGTGTTTCATTCTGGTTATTTTATTTATTTATTTTTACATATCTTCTGGTATACTGATTTCTTTTTTGGTTCTCTTAATTCTGATTTTAACCTACCCTTTGAATCCTGCATTTCACATAGTTAATTTTTTTAGTTCTTGAATTTTTATGTTTTATGGTTTCTAGTTCTCTGCAAAAACTACCCCTTCCTTCCTTCCTTCTTTCCTTTCTTCCTTTCTCTCTCTCCCTCCCTTCCTCTCTATCTCTCTCCCTCCCTCCCTCCCTCCCTTTCTTTCTTCCTGCCTTTCTTTCTTTCTTTTTTTTTTTCTATAGAGAAAGCATGATTACTTAAATGTCTGTATTTCAAGACTCCTGTAACTGGAGAATGTGTGTCTGTCTTTTTTTCTGTCATGTCATTAATGTTGTATGGTCTATTAGTGTGCTTTGTTGTTTTGTAATGTGTGCTTGGCACTGTATTGAGAAAGTATGTGTACAAATGTGTTGAGTTCTAGAAATATATTATCTTCCTCTAGGAAGGACTTACATTTGACCTATGAGAACTAATACTCCAGGATGCCTGGGGGCATTGGCACCCTGGGCTCACCTCAATCTAATTTCAGGAATTGAGATCATTCTATTTTGAGATGCAATATCTATAAAAGTTATGAAAGTCTGCCGACTTCTGGAGACCCTATTCAAAGTGAAGGGGTTCAGCAGAGCTGTGTACACTTGGGAGACCTTGGACTCCAAATACTGTTCTCCTAGCCTATTAGACTATCAGGAAGCATTTTTTAGGATCTCAGTGGCATCTCTGGAATCAGAAAAACAAACAAAGCAAACCAAATTCAAAAACAACAACTTTTATTTTAAAAAGCCAAACAAAACAAAACAGACGAAGAATGGCCCAAACACCAGTCTGATTAATAGAGGAAACATGTTGGTAGTAAAAGCGTAACACGGTTAAAATAAAACTTCTGAAAAATTTTTTAAATGTTTGTTGTTTGTTTATTTATTTATTTATTGGCCACGCCATGTGGCCTGTGGGATCTTAGTTCCCTGACCAGGGATTGAACCCAGCCCTTGGCAGTGAAAGCATGGAGTCCTAATCACTGGACCACCAGGGAATTCCCCTGAAATTCTTTTAATTACTTGAACCATATATATTTGGAGTATGTAAAGTATGTTTTTTTTTAGGATATGTTCTTGGTAAGTGTGGCTTGAGTTTGTCTTTCTCTTTCTAGACAAGTAAGATATTTGTAGGCTATCGGGAATTTTTTTTCCCTGAGTGACAGACTTTGCTGCTTACTCATTCAGAAACTAAGAGGTCTCCATGGCCACCTCTGAATGGTAATGATGAGTTACCACCCACTGTGTATTGCTCTTCCAAAAACTGGAAATTGAAGGCTATGGAATACTGTAGGCAGCCACGAAAGGAATGTTTATGTGCTCGGATCCAGAGGAGAATTTTGTGGGAAATATAATAATTTACCCAAAATTTCAAAAATTATTGCTTCAGATTACGCTAAAGCAGTATCTTTAACTTCTTAAATATTTGATTTAAAGTCATTTCCTATCGCTATGAGCTATGAAACATAGATGTGCTATTTGGACTGCTGCTCCTGAATTCTGTCAAATGATCCTACTCTTCATAAACTATGATTTATATTGAGGAGCCCCTTCTATGCCATCTGCTGCCACAAGAAAATAGTACGGGGTTCACCCAGTAGTGAAAAGCCTCTCTGCTGAATATTTACAACATGGTCCTGAGGGAAGCAGGGAGCAAAAAGCATCAGCCAGGCAGTGGAACAAACAACAGCAAGCAAGGTTCAAACAAGTGGTTCACTTATGCTCTCATTCAGGGCCATCTCTAAATGCCCTCTTCACTATTTCAAAGCCTCAGCATTTTACTGGTCATTTTCTTTTTTTTCCATAATTGGAAACTCTGTCCTGTGTTACAGGAAATTTTCCATCCTGTGAGCCTTTGTGGGAGAAACAAGGTCTAGGTGAGGACTTTCCCAGGCCCTTTGAAGCTTAGGTATAAAGGTGATGTAGGCTTTGTCTGTCAAAAGCAATAACCTGAAACAGAAACTAGTGGCTCAGAGAAAGAGGGACAAGGGAGCTGTAGCAGTTAACAGGTTTCCATGGGCACCGGTGGCAAAATTACCATTAACTCTGCTTTTTAGCTTCAGTGCAAGGCATGGCATTGTATGTTCACTGCAGTCCCTACCACCTGGTTCTGTATGATGCTTTTGATGCTAGCTACCTGGATTCTGGTGATTCTTGCCTGTTTTCAGAACCTGATTTTCCAGTCTTTTACCTTGTGCCTTTGTGAGCTACCAATATTGTTTCAATAAGTTCCTTTCCAGCTTCAATCAGCCAGAAGTGGTTTCTGTTGTTTACAATTATGGCTCATGGGCAGGGCAATCACCATCATCGTTATCATCTTCATCATCCTTAATAGCTAAAGGTCACTGTTCATTTAAGATGTGCCCGGTACTCTGCTAAACACTTCATGGGCATTATCCCAAACAACACTTTCAGCAAAAATGGCCTTTCAACTGTTCTGAGAGGTAGGTACCATAATTATCCTCATTTTACTTTTGACAAAACTGAAGCTTGAAGCAGTTAAGGAATTTGGCCAAAGTTAATAAGCATGAACGCTAGGATCTCAATTCAAGCACTTTTAATTCTCATACTGTACTGTTTCCATTAATAATAGTAACATCATTGATTTTATTACTCTACTTCCTCACTCCTTAACAAACTGTATTATTTCTAATCATTTTACCTTATGCTATCCTAGTGCTAGATCAGTGTTTCCAGTGCTCGTGAATTAATCATGGAAGGTATCGTTAGCCTCATTTTACAGACGAGAAAACTTAGAAGATACCTGAGTTGCTCAAGGTCACGTGCAGTTAGGAGGTGATGGAGACGGGGATGGAACCCAGATCTTCAGACTCTAATGGGATCCTAATTTTATCACCCTAGTAAAAATCCTAAAATAATTTTGCCCCCATTTCTAGTCAGGGATCACTTTAGTAATGGTTACTACTGTGTAAAACACTGAGGAATCAGGAGCCATCTGTTTTTTGATCATATTTGTAGCTCCAAAAGATCTGTGAGCCTAATAGACTTTCGTTAAATACTTGTTCAGGTGATAAATTGAATCAAGTGATATCCTATCCCTCAGCTTTAAAGATGGTATACTGTTGACATATGTAGATTTTTTTTTTTTTTCTTTTCAATATGTAGAAGCTTGGCTTCCCTGAAAAATACCTCATTTATTTTGTGCCCATTAGAAAGTAATATTTAAGGCTAATATGTGAACTCCTACAAAAGAAAAAAAATGTAATATTAAGCTGTTAACAAGAAAAAGAAAATGTATCCACAGGGCTAGGCTCATGGAAGCCTTAATTTATAATAGTGAAAGATTGCAAATAACTCAAAATTTCTACATGAACCTAAAAATCTCACTTCAATTCATTTTTTAATATTCTGTATTTGCTATTGTTTATTAAAAGTATTACTGTGTTTAAATAGCATTTGGAAGTCTTCCACCAAATCCATGTAGTAACAGGCTCAGACCTTAGAGTCAGCTTAAGTCCTCTCCTCGCGGCCTCTCCTATCTTATTTCCTACAACTCTCCACCGAGTTTACCCCATTCCAACCACACTGGCTTTCTCAGTGTTCCTTGAACATGTCAGCCCAGCTTCTGCCTCAGGGTCTTTGCACTTTCTTTTCCTCTGCTTAAACAATATTCCCCTTGATAGCCATGTGGCTAGTTCCCTTACTTCACTGATGCTTCCATTCAAATGTCAGACATTTTTTTTCCTTTAGGAAAAAAAATTACAGTTTTTATTGAAATGTAGTTGATGTACAATATTATGTTAGTTTTAGGTGTACTACATAATGATTTGATATTTGCATACCTTATGAAATGATCACAATAAGTCTAGTAAACATCTGTCTCCACACAAAGTTATTACAATATTACTGATCATATTTTTTGTGCTGTATAGTATAGTCCCATGACTTATTTATCTTGTTTATTTATATAACTAGAAATGTGTATCTCTTAATCCCCTTCACCTATTTCACCCACCTCCCCCAACTCCTTCCCATCTGGCAACCACTGGTTTGTTCTCTTATATCTATAAATCTGTTTTCATTTGGTTTTGTTTATTTTGTTTTTTAGATTGCACATATAAGTGAGATTTTGTGGAATTTGTCTTTCTGTCTGACTTATTTCATTTAGTATAATATCCTCTAGATCCATCCATGTTGTCACAAATGGCAAGATTTCCTTTTCATGGCTGAGTAATATTCTTTAGTCTTTATCCATTCATCTATCGATGCTTCCATATCTTGACTATTGTAGATAATACTGCAATGAACATTGGAGTGCATGTATCTTTTAGAATCAGTGCTTTTGTTTTCTTTGGGTAAACACCTCAAAGTGAAATTTCTGGATCATATGGCAGTTCTATTTTTAACTTTTTGAGGACCCTCCATACTGTTTTCCGTAGTGGCTGCACCAATCTACAATCCCACCAACAGTGCACAAGGGTTCCCTTTTCTCCACACCCTCACCAACACTTGTTATTTCTTGTCTTTTTGATGATAGCCATCTGACAGGTATCCCACTGTGGTTTTAGTTTGCATCTCCCTGATAATTAGTGATGTTGAGCACCTTTTCATGTGTCTGTTGGCCATCTGTATGTCTTCTTCGGAAAATGTCTATTTAAGTCCTATGCCCATTTTTAGGCTGTTCATTTGTTTTGTTTTGTTTTATGTTGAGTTGTATAAGTTTCTTCTGTATTTTGGATATTAATCTTTTATTGGGTGTATCATTTTCAAATATCTTCTCCCATTCAGTAGACTACTTTTTCGTTTTGTTGGTAGTTTCCTTTGCTGTGAAAAAGCATTCCAGGGTGTATCAGAGAAGCATTCACTGACCTTTGTAAATTAATGTCATTCTACATTCACTCTCTACCCAACACCCTGCTTTCTTCTTCTTTATTGCACTTATATTTGATGCCATATATATGTATATATACACACACATACTCACACACATGTGTGTGTTTAATTGTGTATTGTTTTACTTTTTCACTAAAATACAAGCTTCAAAAACAAACTTTGTTTTGTTTTGGTCACTGCCAAATTCACAATGACTAATTCAATCCTGGACAAAGAGTTATTGGTCGGTAAATATTTGTTGAGTGAAAGAAATTTGTTTGGTCTCATGTAAGCCCACTACTGAATACCTGGCTGAGTGTTTACTCTTGTCTTTTTGAAAAAATCACCCTCTTTTCTCTGAATAGAAGAGTTGAGCCCTGCTGGTCATCTTTAGTTTCTTTGCCATTCCACATTGGGCACTGGTTCTATTCCTTATCTGTATTGTGTTTGAATTCAGTGCTTCTTTTTGATAAACCTTGACTCTAGGCTGGGATTTTTGGTCTTACCCATAAATTACTTTGAATGTTAGCAAGTAGAATGCTGTGTATTTTTAAAATGGTATTTATGGACCATAAATGAAAATAGGTAGAAAGATATTCAAAAAAAATAGAAAGAAAAAAAGAACATCTGTAATACTATTGGGTCATTTAGCCTGAAAGTAAAAGAAAAACAGTTAAATCTATCTACATAGATGTGTGTGTGTGTGTGTGTGTGTGTGTGTGTGTGTGTATATATATACATATATATATACATATATATGTATATATATATATAGACAGTGAGAATTAAAAGTATTGGTGTTCAGATATTCTATATTTATTACTCATTTTTGTGTGATTATTCTAACAGATACCATTCATTCAGTAAATATTTACTGAGTCTTACTATTAGGCACAGTGTTAAGCAGTTTTCATGGGTCATTTGATTCAATACTTAACAATAATTCTATGAAATTATAGAAGGAAAACCAAGACTCTAAGAGGTTAAGTAATTGCCCATAGCCCCACAGCTTGGGGAGTGTGATGGGATGGGGTCAATGATCAAACCACTACTGGAATCCAATTCTATCTTGCTCCAAGTTCATACACTCATGACATTGCTTAAAATCTCTTTAGGTAATATTCTTTATCATGGATATGGCAAATATTTTTGTTTGTTTTTCCCTATCTATCTGTTGTGCAAAACCCTATTTAATTCCTCCTTACCCAGGAATGATTCTGGGTTGATGCTGCAACTTTTTCCTGTAGATATGAAGAAATAGTGACTATGTTGTGATTCTCACAGGGAAGGTTGATTTCCATGATTTATTGAAGAAAAAGATAACATCCAATTGGGAATGTGAACGGAGAAGAGATTCCCATTTATCTGGAAGAGAAGGAAAGAAAGAAAGAATGAAGGAAGAATAGATGGAGAGATAGACAGATAGATATTGAAAATCATACTACTCTATAACCCTCTTAATTGTTCTCCAAGACAGAAATACTTAAGCAGTATTACTCTGGTGACTTCTTGACAGGGACTTTATCTGATTTGTCCATTGGTATGTCTCTAGCACTTAGTACAATGTAGATTCTTTGTAACTATTTGATAAATGAATTAATGAGTACATATCATGAAAATTATATAAGTAAAGAAATTACTGACTTGTTTTTATTTAAATCATATAAAGATACAAAGAGTGGATAAAGCCTTGAACTAGAAGACTGGTACAACTACAAAAGGGACTTTTCTTGCTCTGCTTCAAACTTATCTTCAATCCCTGTTTCAAAGTCTCAGTGAATTAGCTGACTTTATGGTGTGGTAACAAGGCAATCTCACCCACAACTGAAATTTCAAATTGGGAATCTACCTTCAGGTTTTCCTCCATAACTTGCAATCCACAAATCACTTAAGTTATCCACGTATTATGAACTTTAAATGGTCTCCAGAGAAAACTATTTTAATACCTTTATTTTATTTTATTTTTAGTACAACTGAAGGAATTACGATCAATCCCTTATTGAAAAATGTATGAGACAAGATAATAAGTAGTGAAGCTTGTACAATAAATCATTTTGACCAGGTATGGAGGTAATAAACATAGATCAAATAAAAGGCTGGCACGTTGACTAATGGTACCATCACGGTCATTTCTATAGGGAGCAACCTGTTCATCTCTTTGTTGAACATGTGCTATTGTAGAAAACAGAATCATTATGGCTTATTTTGTTGTTTTTGCTTTACTATTATTATTTTTTAAATCACAGAAGTTTGAGGCTGGCTTAGTAATATGAGAAGCCCAAGTCTGAAATATATATAAATACATATCTTGTGCAGTGATGCTGTGATAACTTTTTCCATTATTTTAATGATATTTGTAATGCTCCAATCATTCAAATAATAGCATATGAGAAATTAATAGGTATTGTGCAAATGTTGATATTGAAAGCTTTGGATTTAAATGTAAACTGGGAAAGAACTTCATATAAGCATGACGACTGAAAATGAAGTTGCAGAAATACGTTTAACAACTTTTCAAATCCTTGCCAGGTTTTACTCCTTGTTTCAGGTAAGGGAAATTCATTTAACTGAATAAAAAACCTCTAAGAGAAGCTGCCATATAGCTTCTGTAGAGCATTTATGGGACATCACAAACATTTTGAGCTCCTTTGTTTCCATAGTGTCAGTCCTAGTGCTGATTTAGAAGTTCTGTGACTGACAAATGGCAGAATCATTCAAAATGTGCAGTACCTGGAAAGATGAAGTTGATCCTTAAAAAATAAAAGAAACAGGTTTATTGAGGGATAATTGTGTACAATACACTAAACATATTTAAAGTGTATGATTTCATAAATTTTGACATATCTATATACCCATGAAACCATCACAGCAATCAGATAATGAATATTTTCATCACCCACAAAAGTTGCCTTATGCTCCCTTGAAATGCTTTATTCTTACCCCTCCCTTTACTCCTCCCCCAGGCAATAACTAATCTGTTTTCTGTCACTGTACTTTGACTTGCATTTCCAAATGCAATCATAGAATCATACAGTATGTATTCTTTTTTGCCTGTTTTCTTTCATTCAGCATAATTGGGATTCATTCATGTTGCATATGTTGAGTTCATTCCCTTTTATTGATTAAATGGATATTCTACGGTTGTCAGCTATTAAGGGATATTTAAATGTTTGCAATTTTTGGCTTTTATAAATTAAGCTGCTATGAACAGCATCGTAAAAGTCTTTATAGGCACATACGCTTTTATTTCTGTTGGGTAAACACCCAGGAGTGGAATGGCTAGATCATATGTTATCAGTATGCTTAACTTTCTAAGAAACTGTAAACTGTTTTAGAAAGTGACTGTACCATTTTACTATCTCAGGAGCAGTGTATGAGTTCCAGGTCTTCTACATCCTTGTCAACACTTGGTATGGTCAGTCTTTTTAATTTTAGCCATTCCAAAAAATGTGTAGTGGTTTCCCATTTTGCTTTTAATTTTCATTTCCTGAATGACAGCTGATATTAAGCATCTTTTTATGTATTTGTTGATTCAAATTTTCTGCCCAGTTTAAAAAATTGGATGTTTCCTTTTCTTACTGAGTTTGTAGAGATCTATATATATTATGGATGTTGATTCTTTATCAGATATATAATTCACAAGTATTTTCTCCCAGTGGCTTTTCTTATCATTCTCTTAACATATTATTTTGAAAAGCAAAAGTTTTTTTTTTTAACTTCGATGAAGTTCAGTAAAAATTTAGTTTTTTTATAGATTATGTTTTTGATGTTGTATCTAAAAAATATCTTTGCCTAACTCAGGTTACAAAAACTTTCTCCCATGTTTGCTTCTGAAGTTTTATAATTTTTGGTTTTATATTTAGTTCTATAATCCATTTTGAGATGAATTTCTGTATGTGGTGTGAGGGATGAATCAAAGTTGGCTTTTTTGCATATGGATATCCAGCTGTTAAAGCACAGTTTGTCAAAGAAACTATATTTTCTCCACTGAATTTTCTTTGCAACATTGCCATAAATCAGTTATTCATTTATATGTGAATTTACTTATGTGTCTTTTTTTCGATTGATCCATTTTTGTGCCAAACCACACTGTCTTGATTACTATAGCTTTATAATAAGCCTTGAAATAAGATAGTGTGATTTCTCTAACATTTTTTTTCACAGTTGTTTTGTCTATTCTTGGTCCTCTTTATTTTAATAGTGATATGAGAATCAGTTTGTCAATTTCTAGAAAAAAGTCTACTGCTATTTTGATTGGAATTGAATCTACAGATCAATTTGGAGAGAATTGATATCTGAACAGTATTGTGTCTTCTGACCTGTAAACAAGGTCTTCATTTTTCAAGTCTTTTTAAATTTTTCCTGGAAATGTTTTACAGTTTTCAATATAACAAGGTTTTGACATAATTAGTCAAATTAATCCCAAGTAGTCATATTTTTATGTTATTGTAAATAGTAGTATTTTCTTAATTTCTGTTTGTGATTGTTTGTTGACCTTTTATCCTGCAGACTTAATAAACTCAATTATTAGTTTTAGTAGCTTTTTTGTAACTTCCATCAGATTTTCTACATAGACTCATATTAATTAAAAATAAAGGCACTTCTTTTACTTTTTTTTCAAATCTGGATGCCTTTTATTCCTTTTCTTTTCTTATTTTTAACCTGATGGCACTGCACAGAACCTGCCGTACAGTGTCCAATAGAAGTAGTGAGAGTTAACATCCTGTCTTGTTGCTAATCTTACTGGGACAGCATTATCCTTCACCACTGCATAAAATGTTAGCTAAAAGTATACATTTTATCAGGTTGAGGAAGTTCTCTTATGCTTCTACTTTACTGAGAGTTTCTGTTGAGAATAGATTTTGGATTCTGTTAAGTCCACTGAGATGGTTGTATTTTTTCTTTTATAGTTAATATAGTGAATTTGATTGATTGATTTTTATATGTTAAACCTACCTTGCATTCCTGGAATAAACCCCATTGGTTGCAATGTGTTAAGCTTTAATAATACTGAATTTAATTTGCTAAAATTTTGTTTAGAATGTTTACATTTATGTTTATGAGGCTACTGGTCTATAGGTTACTTTTTTTTCCCCAAAGGTGAGCATAACTTTATTATTTCAAAACATCTTAATTGGAGTATAATTGCTTTACAATGGTGTGTAAGTTTCTGCTCTATAACAAAGTAAATCAGCTATACATATATCCCCATATCTCCTCCCTCCGACACCTCCCTCCCACCCTCCCCATCCCACCCCTCTAGGTGGTCACAAAGTATCAAGCTGATCTCCCTGTGCTATGTGGCTGCTTCCCACTAGCTATCTATTTTACATTTGGTAGTATATATTAGTCCATGCAACTCTCTCACTTCATCCCAGCTTACACTTCCCCCTCCCCATGTCCTCAGGTCCATCTCTACATCTGCGTCATTATTCCTGTCCTGCCTCTAGGTTCTTCATAAACATTTTTTCTTTTTTTTTAAGATTCCATATATATGTGTTAGCATGTAGTATTTGTTTTTCTCTTTCTGACTTACTTCACTCTGTATGACAGACTCTAGGTCCATCCACCTCACTACAAGTAACACAATTTCATTTCTTTTCATGGCTGAGTAATATTCCATTCTATATATGTGCCACATCTTCCTTATCCATTCGTCTGTCGATGGACACTTAGGTTGCTTCCATGTCCTGGCTATTGTAAATAGAGCTGCAATGAACATTGTGGTACATGACTCTTTTTGAATTATGTTTTTCTCAGGGTATATGCCCAGTAGTGGGATTTCTGGGTCATATGGTAGTTCTATTTTTAGTTCTTTAAGGAACCTCCATACTGTTCTCCAGAGTGGCTGTATCAATTTACATTCCCACCAACAGTGCAAGAGGGTTCCCTTTTCTCCACACCCTCTCCAGCATTTAGTGTTTGTAGACTTTTGATGAAGGCCAATCTGACTGGTGTGAGGTGATACCTCATTGTAGTTTTGATTTGCATTTCTCTAATGGTTAGTGATGTTGAGCATTCTTTCATGTGTTTGTTGGCTGTCTCTATATCTTCTTTGGAGTAATGTCTATTTAGGTCTTCTGCCCATTTTTGGATTGGGTTGTTTGCTTTTTTGTTATTGAGCTTCATGAGCTGCTTGTAAATTTTGGAGATTAGTCCTTTGCCAGTTGCTTCATTTGCAAATATTTTCTCCCACTCTGAGGGTTGTCTTTTCATCTTGTTTATGGTTTCCTTTGGTGTGCAAAAGCTTTTAAGTTTCATTAGGTCCCATTTGTTTACTTTTGTTTTTATTTCCATTACTCTAGGAGGTGAGGCAAAAAGGATCTTGCTGTGATTTTTGTCATAGAGTGTTCTGCCTATGTTTTTCTCTAAGAGTTTGATAGTGTCTGGCCTTACATTTAGTTCTTTAATCCATTTTGAGTTTATTTTTGTGTATGGTGTTAGGGAGTGTTCTAATTTCATTCTTTTACATGTAGCTGTCCAGTTTACCCAGCACCATTTATTGAAGAGGCTGTCTTTTCTCCATTGTATATCCTTACCTTCTTTATCATAGATTAGCTGACCACAAGTGCATGGATTTATCTCTGGGCTTTCTATCCTGTTCCAATGATCTATATTTCTGTTTTTGTGCCAATACCATACTGTCTTGATTACTGTAGTTTTGTAGTATAGTCTGAAGTCAGGGAGCCTGATTCCTCCAGCTCCATATTTCTTTCTCAACATTGCTTTGGCTATTCTGGATCTTTTGTGTTTCCATACAAGTTGTGAATTTTTTTGTTCTAGTTCTGTGAAAAATGCCATTGGTAGTTTGATAGGGATTGCATTGAATCTGTAGATTGCTTTGGGTAGTATAGTCATTTTCAAAATGTTGATTCTTCCAATCTAAGAACATGGTATATCTCTCCATCTGTTTGTATCAACTTTAATTTCTTTCATCAGTGTCTTATAGTTATCTGCATACAGGTCTTTTGTCTCCTTAGGTAGGTTTATTCCTAGGTAGTTAATTCTTTTTGTTGCAATGGTAAATGAGAGTGTTTCCTTAATTTCTCTTTCACATTTTTCAGCATTAGTGTATAGGAATGCAAGAGAGTTCTGTGCATTAATGATGTACCCTGCTACTTTACCAAATTCATTGATTAGCTCTAGTAGTTTTCTGGTAGTGTCTTTAGGATTCTCTATGTATAGTATCATGTCATCTGCCAACAGTGACAGCTTTACTTCTTCTTTTCCAATTTGGATTCCTTTTATTTCTTCTTCTTCTCTGAATGCTGTGGCTACAACTTCCAAAACTATGTTGAATAATAGCAGTGAGAGTGGGCAACCTTGTCTTGTTCCTGATCTTAAAGGAAACGGTTTCAGTTTTTCAACTATGAGAACAATGTTGGCTGTGGGTTTGTCATATATGGCCTTTATTATGTTGAGGTAAGTTTCCTGTATGCCTACTTTCTGGAGGGATTTTATCATAAATGGGTGTTGAATTTTGTCAAAAGCTTTTTCTGCATCTATTGAGATGATCATATGGTTTTTATCCTTCATTTTGTTAATATGGTGTATCACATTGATTGATTTGTGTATATTGAAGAATCCTTGCATTCCTGGGATAAACTCCACTTGATCATGGTGTGTGATCCTTTTAATGTGCTGTTGGATTCTGTTTACTAGTATTTTGTTGAGGGTTTTTACATGTAAGTTCATCAGTGATATTGGCCTGTAGTTTTCTTTCTTTGTGACATCTTTGTCTGGTTTTGGTGTCAGGGTGATGGTGGCCTCGTAGAATGAATTTGGGAGTGTTCCCCCCTCTGCTATATTTTGGAAGAGTTTGAGAAGTATAGGTGTTAGCTCTTCTCTAAATGTTTGATAGAATTCGCCTGTGAAACCATCTGGTCCTGGGCTTTTGTTTGTTGGAAGATTTTTACTCACAGTCTCAATTTCAGTGCTTGTGATTGGTCTGTTTATATTTTCTATTTCTTCCTGTTCCATCTCAGAAGGTTGTGCTTTTCTAAGAATGTGTCCATTTCTTCCAAGCTGTCCATTTTATTGGCATATACTTCCTTGTAGTAATCTCTCATGATCCTTTGTATTTCTGCAGTGTCAGTTGTTACTTCTCCGTTTTCATTTCTAATTCTATTGATTTGAGTCTTCTCCCTTTTTTTCTTAATGAGTCTGGCTTATGGTTTATCAATTTTGTTTATCTTCTCAAAGAACCAGCTTTTAGTTTTATTGATCTTTGCTATTGTTTCCTTCATTTCTTTATTTTTGATCTGATCTTTATGATTTCTTTCCTTCTGCTAACTTTGGGGTTTTTTGTTCTTCTTTCTCTAATTGCTGTAGGTGTAAGATTAGGTTGTTTATTTGAGATGTTTCTTGTTTCTTGAGGTAAGGTTGTATTGCTATAAACTTCCCTCTTATAACTGCTTTTGCTGAATCCCATAGGTTTTGGGTCATCGTGTTTTCATTGTCATTTGTTTCTAGGTATTTTTTGATTTCCTCTTTGATTTCTTCAGTGATCTCTTGGTTATTAAGTAGTGTATTGTTTAGCCTCCATGTATTTGTATTTTTTTCCTGTAATTGATACCTAGTCTTATAGCGTTGTGGTCGGAAAAGATACTTGATACAATTTCAATTTTCTTAAATTTACCAAGGCTTGATTTGTGACCAAAGATATGACCCTTCCTGGAGAATGTTCCATGAGCACTTGTGAAGAAAGTGTACTCTGTTGTTTTCGGATGGAATGTCCCAGAAGCATCAGTTAAGTCCAACTTGTTTAATGTATCATTTAAAGCATGTGTTTCCTTATTTATTTTCATTTTGTTTGATCTGTCCATTGGTGAAAGTGGTGTGTTAAAGTTCCCTACTAGGATAGTGTTATTGTCAGTTTCCCCTTTTATGGCTGTTAGTACTTGCCTTATGTATTGAGGTGCTCCTATGTTGGATGCATAAATATTTACAATTGTTACATCTTCTTCTTGGACTGATCCCTTGATCATTATGTAGTGTCCTTCTTTATCTCTTGTAATAGCCTTTATTTTAGTCTATTTTGTCTGATATGAGAATTTCTACTCCAGCTCTCTTTTGATTTCCATTTGCATGGAATATCTTTTTCCATCACCTCACTTTCAGTCTGTATGTGTTCCTGGGTCTGAAGTGGGTCTCTTGTAGACAGCATATATACGGGTCTTGTTTTTGGATCCATTCAGCCAGTCTATGTCTTTTGGCTGGAGCATTTAATCCATTTACATTTAAGGTAGTTATTGATATGTATGTTCCTATTACCATTTTCTTAATTGTTTTGGGTTTGTTATTGTAGATCTTTTCCTTCTCTTGTGTTTCCTGTGTAGAGAAGTTCCTTTAGCATTTGTTGTAAAGCTGAATTCTCTTAGCTTTTGCTTGTCTGTAAAGGTTTTAATTTCTCTGTCAAATCTGAATGAGATCCTTGCTGGGTAGAGTAATCTTGGTTGTAGGTTTTTCCCTTTCATCACTTTCAATATGTCCTGCCACTCCCTTCTGGCTTACAGAGTTTCTGCTGAACGATCAGCTATTAACCTTATGGGGATTCTCTTGTATGTTATTTTTTGGTTTTCACTTGCTGCTTTTAATATTTTTTCTTTGTATTTAATTTTTGATTGGTTGATTAATATGTGTCTTGGCGTGTTTCTCCTTGGATTTATCCTGTATGGGACTCTCTGCACTTCCTGGATGTGATTAACTCTTTCCTTTCCCATATTAGGGAAGTTTTCAACTATAATCTCTTCAAATATTTTCTCAGTCCCTTTCTTTTTCTCTTCTTCTTCTGGGACCCCTCTAATTCAAATGTTGGTGCATTTAATGTTGTCCCAGAAGTCTCTGAAACTGTCCTCAAATCTTTTCCTTCTTTTTCTTTATTCTGCCCTACAGTAGTTATTTCCACTATTTTATCTTCCAGGTCACTTATCCGTTCTCCTGCCTCAGTTATTCTGCTATTGATTCCTTTTAGAGAATTTTTAATTTCATTTATTCTTTTGTTCATCATTGTTTGTTTACTCTTTAGTTCTTCTAGGTCCTTGTTAAACGTTTCCTGTATTTTCTCCATTCTATTTTCAATATTTTGCATCATCTTTACTATCATTACTCTGAATTCTTTTTCAGATAGACTGCCTATTTCCTCTTATTTGTTTGGTCTGGTGGG
Organism: Balaenoptera physalus; assembly: GCF_965194825.1. NCBI lineage: Eukaryota > Metazoa > Chordata > Mammalia > Artiodactyla > Balaenopteridae > Balaenoptera > Balaenoptera physalus. The sequence continues at coordinate 36,732,921 of NC_138890.1, forward strand.
TTTTTACCTTGCTCCTTTTTCTGCTCTGTGGTTTTCTGTCTTCTCATTTCGCTTAAGTTACTGTATTTGGGGTCTCCTTTTCGCAGGCTGCAGGTTTTTCGTTCCTGTTGTTTTTGGTGTCTGCCCCCAGTGGGTAAGGTTGGTTCAGTGGGTTGTGTAGGCTTCCTGGTGGAGGGGACTGGTGCCTGTGTTCTGGTGGATGAGGCTGGATCTTGTCTTTGTGGTGGGCATGACCACATCCATTGGTGTGTTTTGGGGTGTCTGTGACCTTGTTATGATTTTAGGCAGCCTCATTGCTAATGGGTGGGGTTGCGTTCCTGTCTTGCTAGTTGTTTGGCATTGGGTGTCCAGCACTGTAGCTTGCTGGTCATTGAGTGGAGCTGGGTCTTAGCATTGAGATAGAGATCTCTGGGAGAGCTTTCACCGTTTAATGTAACGTGGAGCCGGGAGGTCTCTGGTGGACCAATATCCTGAATTCAGCTCTCCTACCTCAGAGGCCCAGACCTGACACCCAGCTGGAGCACCAAGACACTGTCAGCCACACAGCTCAGAAAAAAAAGAAAGAAAAAAAGAAAATAAAGTTATTAAAATAAAAAAAAATTTAATTATTAAAAATAAAAAATTTTTTTAAGTAATTAAAAAAAAAACGGACAGACAGAACCCTAGGACAAATGGTAAAAGTAAAGCTATACAGACAAAATCACACAAAGAATCATACACATACACGCTCACCAAAAGAGAAAAAGGAAAAAATATATATATCGTTGCTCCCAAAGTCCACCACCTGAATTTTGGGAAGATTCCTTATCTATTCAGGTATTCCAGAGATGCAGGATACATCAAGTTGATTGTGGATATTTAATCCACTGCTCCTGAGGCTGCTGGGAGAAGTTTCCCTTTCTGTTCTTTGTTCGCACAGCTTCTGGGGTTCAGGTTTGGATTTGGCCCTGCCTCTGTGTGTAGGTCGCCTGAGGGCATCTGTTCTTCTCTCAGACAGGATGGGGTTAAAGTAGCAGCTGATTAGGGGGCTCTGGTCACTCAGGCCGGGGTTAGGGAGGGGTATGGAATGCAGGGATTGACTGCTGCCGCAGAGGCCAGTGGGATGTTGCAACAGCCTGAGGCGCACCATGTGTTCTCCTGGGGAAGTTGTCCCTGGATCACCGGACCCTGGCAGTGGCGGGCTGCACAGGCTCCCAGGAGGGGAGGTGTAGATAGTGACCTGTGCTTGCACACAGGCTTCTTGGTGGCTGCAACATCAGCCTTAGCATTTCATGCCCATCTCTGGGGTCCACGCTGATAGCTGCGGTCACACCCGTCTCTGGAGCTCATTTAGGCAGTGCTCTGAATTCCTCTCCTTGCACAGCCCAAAACAGTGGTCTCTTGCCTCTTAGGCAGGTCCAGACTTTTTCCTGGACTCCCTCCTGGCTAGCTGTGGCACACTTGCCCCCTTCAGTCTGTGTTCACGTAGCCAACCCCAGTCCTCTCCCTGGGGTCTGACCTCCGAAGCCCAAGCCTCAGCTCCCAGCCCCCACCCGCCCCGGCGGGTGAGCAGACAAGCCTCTCGGGCTGGTGAGTGCTGCTTGGCACCGATCCTCTGTGCAGAAATGTCTTCACTTTGCCCTCCGCACCCCTGTTGATGCCCTCTCCCCCGTGACTCCAAAGCTTCCCCCCTGCTCACCCCCCCGTCTCCGCCAGTGAAGGGGCTTCCTAGTGTGTGGAAACTTTTCCTCCTTCACAGCTCCCTCCCAGAGGTGCAGGTTCCATCCCTATTCTTCTGTCTCTGTTTTTTCTTTTTTCTTTTACCCTACCCAGGTACGTGGGGAGTTTCTTTCTTTTTCGAAAGTCTGAGGTCTTCTGCCAGCATTCAGTAGGTGTTCTGTAGTTGTTCCACATGTAGATGTATTTCTGATGTATTTGTGGGGAGGAAGGCAATCTCCACGTCTCACTCCTCCGCCATCTTAAAGGTCTCCAAGGTGAACATAACTTTAAATGCTGGCATAACTCCAGTGGTCTCTCCTCCTATAGCACTGCCCTCTTCTCACCTGGCTCTTGCAAGTTATCGAGAATTCAAGTGGGAAAGACAGGTCGAAGGGGTCACCTGTATGATACCAGTCTTAGCAAAACCAAAGCCTCAGTGCAGCCTGAACTGCCTCAGACTTGACCCAGAGGCAGGACTGCCAGGTTTCTTTTTTAAACAGGTCTTTGTCTGATTTTAGTAACTGGTCTCACAGAGTGATTTGGGAAGTATTCCCTCCTCTTTGATTTCCTAGATAATTTCGTATAAAATCCTGGTTTTAAAAAAATGAAGAAATGGCATGAATACAGTTCACAGAAAAGAAATATAATATTCCTCTAAGTATTGCAAAAAATTTTACCCATATTCGTCATATACGAAATGAAATTCATACTAAAAACTACCATCTTCACTTGTCACACTAACAAAAACCAGAGTTTAATAAATTACTATTAGTGAAGTTATGGATCAACAGTGACATTCTTCTTCGGTGAGATGGTAAACTGGTTCAACCTACATGTAGGAAAACTTCACAATATTTCTAATTTAAACATGCATACACCTTTATCAGCAATTCAATTCCTAGAAATTTATCCAAAAGATTTACTCACACGCATATTATGTATAATAATTTCATCAAGGCATCCTAGTGATAACAGAAGGTTAGAAACAACCGAAATATCCATTAACAAGCACCTGTCAAAAATGTATAATCCACATCAATACAATATAAAACAAGGCAATAGATTAAAAGAACTGAGCAATTTTCATGTATTGATATATGACCTTCATGATAAATAAGAAAAGCAAAGTGAAGAGCAATGTTTATAGTTATATTAATATTCATGTTAAATATTAAAGGGTTATTTTCTTTATACATAGACAAACTTACCAATAACATTGATGATCATTAGGTAGATGTACTAGATACCAGGGACCGGGACTAGGAGGGAGACAATTTTTACTGGGTGCGTTTTTGAAACCTTTGATTTATGCAGTATGTTTATCGATGACTTATTCAAGTAAATGAAGAGTCAAAATGAGCTAATAATTAATATATGTATATATTAGTCATCCATGATCACTCAGGACTTAGAGCAAAATGTCAAGAAATTTATTCATTTTTTTCCTCCTATTTACAAAAATACTGATCCTCAGATTCACTACTCAGTGTGTGTGTGTGTGCATGTCTGTGTAAATTTATTTTTCTGCTTAAATAAAGTAGAAGATACTGTATTTGTTCAGATTTATTCAAAGATTTTTTAATCATTGATTTATCTCAATAAGTAATTCAGACACTTAAAATCAATTATTATCATCAAATCATTCAAAATTTTAGTTTTGAAAAAACATCAAAGTGAACTGTTTATATATTTGTCATTTTATACTGTTTAATTTATATTTGTTTTTTGTTAAAATAAAAAATTATTTATAAAATTTATTATCATTAGTAAATAACTGACCTACAATAAACTACATAAATTTAAAATATGCAGTGTAATAAATTTTGACATATGTATACACACAGGAAACCACCACCACAGTCATGATATTGACCATAACCATCACCCTCAAAAGTTTCCTCATCTCCCCAGTTAATCCTCTTTACCACTATATCTCCTCATTCCCCAAGCAACCCATCACACACTTTCTATCAAAATGGATTAGTTGATATTTTCTAGAGTTCTGTATATTTGGAATTCTACTGTATGGAACTTTTGTCTGGCTTCTTTAACTCAGCATAGTAATTTTGAGAGTAATCTCACGTGTACAACAATAATCTTTTTCCTTTGGACTGTGGAATAGTATTCCATTGTGTGGATAACCACAATTTGTTTATCTCTTCCCCTATTGATGGGCATCTGGTTTGGGTTCAGATTTTGGCTATTGCAAACAAACATGCTGTGAGCACTCATGTACAAATTTTTGCATGAACATATGTATTTTCTTTCCTCTTGGGTTCATATCTGAGAGTGAAATGATTGTACGAGATGGTAAGCGTGTTTCTAACACTTTAAAACACTGACAAAATCTTTTCTAAGGTGTGTGCATGATATAACAATCCCAGCAGCAACGTCTGAGAGTTTAGCTCCTCCACATTTCCCCCTACAATTGGTATAGTCAAGTCTTTTCTAATTTTAGTCATTCTAATAGGTGTGGAGAGATATATCATTACAGTTTTAATTTACAATTCCCTAATGCCTAATATGTTGACATCTTTTCTTGTGCTTTTTTGTCATCAACAAAGTTTGTAACAGGTTAATATTTGTGTGGAACATTAGAGAGTACACATTCATATATTTTCATGTATACATAGAATACTTCACCAGTAATATTGATGGTCATTGGGTAGAGGTATTTGGTGTTAGAATATTTACATCACCTTGAAAAGAATATCCATTCCCATTAATAGTCACTGCCCATTATCCCCTCCCCCCAGTTCCAGGTCCCTACTAATCTACTTCCTACCTCTGTAGATTTGCCTATTCTAGACATTACACGTAAATGAAATTTTATAATATGTGGCATTTTTTTTTGCTTCCTTCACTTGGCGTAATGTTTTCAGGGTCATTCCAAGTAGCATGTAGCAGTATTTAATTCTTTCTTATGGCTGAAGAATCTACCGTTATATGAATATACTATATTTTGTTCATCCATTCATTAGTTGATGGACATTTATTTTTTCTTTCTACTACTAGGTTATTATGAATAACACATAAACATTTGTGTATATATGGTTTCAATTATTTTGGATATATACATAAGAGTAGAATTATGTTCATCGTTATAGGTATCTCTATGTTTAATATTTTGAAAAACTATCAAACTGTTTTTCACAGTGGCTTCACCATTACGTAATCCCACCAGCAGTGTATGAGAGTTCCAATCTCTCCATGTCCTTACTAACACTTGTTTTTGACTTTTTTTTTTAAATAGCCATCCTAGTGAATATAAAGTAGTATCTCATTGTGATTTGGAATTACATTTCCCTACTGGCTAATGATTTTGAGCACTTCTGATGTGCTTATTGATCATTTGTATATATTCTTTAGAATAATGTCTATTCAAATTATTCACTCATTTTTGCATAAGTCAGGAGTTAGGTTAAATTGCCTAATGATCTCATTCCTATAATTAGGTTCTTTTAACATTGGAGGGAAACAGAAATGGGAAAACAGGAAAGGGGCAAAAGAGCTGCTTTCACTCGAACTACTTCTAATTGGGTCTGTTGCACCAAAATGGTGGACTAAGGGACTGAGATCTTAGTCATACAAGATGTGGATCCAAGTCTTGGAATTCGGGAATATTTCAAACTTGGTGTCCATTCCCCAAATTGAGGCAGCACTATCCCCTGTTTCAGCAGGACGTAGCCAGAGTGGGCATCATACCATTCCCTGAAAGATTTGCAGAAGATTGAAACAGGATTGGGGACTGAAACTGAGTCCCCCTAAAACCAAATTCCTCTGCAGGGTTTATGACTAACCTGTCTACCCAAAATGTTATTCCCTTTCTTGTCCAACATTTGTTCTCCTCAAGATTGAGGAATATTGAAGTAAAGTGGGGAATTGGAACCAAGCAGGACCCTGTGGGACCCTCCTGAGTACAAAAGCCTTTCCGCATCCCCCCATTTCTTGTTTTTAAGAAAAAGTCTTCAGCCTCTTAGACCTTCCTTGAGTTCAAAAGGGTAGATTCGGTTTCTAATTTGGGAAAGGAAAGAATGCAGAAACAAAAGAGCAATCAAGAAACAATAGTGCAGTGATAAAGCAGGGTCCTGCCTCCTCCTCAAGGAATATATAAAACAATATATCTTTGCAGGAACCAAGTTCCCCACCAGGTGGAGGACGGTAACTTCATGGTGCACACAAGATTCCTGGAACACGACAACAAACAAACAAACAAACAAAAAAGAATATTGGATGCTAGATCCTTAGATATATAGATATATGGGCTGTCTTTCAATTTATTCAGTTTTTCTTTAGTAGCTCTCAATGATGTTTTGTAGTTTTCAGTGCACAAGTCTTCACAGTACACATCTTCAGTTAAATTTATTCCTAAATATTTTATTCTTTTTTATTTTAAGTGGAATTATTTCATAATTTTATTTTCAGAGCTTATTGCTAATGTATAGATATACAATTGATTTTTGTGTATTGATCTTGTATTCTGTAAACTTGCTGAACTTATTTATTAGATGTAATAGTTTTTTTGTGTTTATTCCTCAGGTCTTTTATATGGAAATCATTTTATTTCTTCCTTTCCAGTCTTGATGCCTTTATTTCTTTTTCTTTCCTAATTACAGTGGCTAGAACCTGCACTGCAATTTTAAGGAGAAGAGGCAAGAGTGGGCATCCTTGCTGTATTCCTGATCTAAGGGAGAACGCTTTCAATCTTTCTCCTTTAAGAATGATGCTATCAGTCTTTGGGTTTTTTTTTTAAATAGGGGCCCTTTATCAGGTTGAGGAAGTTTACTCCTATTCCTAGTTTGTTGAGTGTTTTTTATCAGGAAAGGGAGTTGTATTTTTTCAAATGCTTATTCTTCATCAAATGATATGATCATGTCATTTTTGTCTTTTATTAATATGCTGTATTACATTGATTGATTTACATATATTGATCCAGTCTTGCATTTCTGGGATAAATCTCATTTGGTAGTGGTATATGCTCTTTTTTTTGTATATGTTACCAAATTCTGTTTCTATTATTTTTGAGGGTTTTTGAGTTTGTATTCATGAGAGATATTGGTCTGTAGTTTTCTTGTAATGTCATTATCTACTTTTGGTATCAGGGTAGAAATTTTTTCATAGAAGGAAGAGGGAAGGAGGTCTCCTTCTCTTAAATTTTTTTTGGATGAGTTTGTGATAGACTAGTGTTAATTCATTTTTCAACATTTGGCAGAATTTACCATTGAAATCATCTATTTGTAGGCTTTTCTTTGTGGGAAAATTTTTGATTACTAATTCAGTCTCTTATTATAGGTCTATTCAGATTTTTTTCTTTACTATATTTTAATAGTTTGTGTCTTTCTAAGAATTTGTCCATTTTCTGTAAGTTACTTAATTTGTTGATATGCAATCATCCTTAGTATTCCCTTATAATAGATTTTTTGATGTGGACCATTTTTAAAGTCTTTATTGAATTTGTTACAATATTGCTTCTGTTTTATGTTTTGGTTTTTTGATCCCGAGGCATGTGGGATCTTAGCTCCCTGAACAGGGATCAAACCTGCACCCGCTGCATCGGAAGGCGAAGTCTCAACCACTGGACCACCAGGGAAGTCCCTCACCTTCATTTTTAATAGATAGTTTCATTGGGTATAAATTTATCAGCTGACACTTTTTACTTCCAGTACTTTAAAGATGTTTTCACTTGCACAGTTTTATTGTTTCTGGTGAGAATTCTGCTATTATCTTTAATTTTATTACCTTATACATAAGATTTTTCTCAATTATTAGTTTTGAGCAATTTGATTATAATGTGCCTCAGTATAGTTTTCATGATGTTTCCTGTAATTGAGATCTCTTGTAGTTTCTTAGGTCCATTGGTTTATAGTTTCCATCAAATTTGGAAAGTTGTTAGTCATTGTTTCTTGGTATAATTTTTCTGTGCCTTCTCTCCTTTGGATACTCTAATTACAGGTACATTAGGCTGCTTGACGTATTCCCACTGCTCACTAATACTCTTTTTGTTTCTTGTCTATTTTTTATTCTTACTGTGTTTCATTGTGGATAGGTTCTATTGATACATCTTCAATTTCTGTACCCCATACTGATCTATTTGATCTGACGTGAAATCAGTTCAGCATATTTTTCATCTTAGTTATTATAGTTTTTATTTCTAGAAATTTAATTTGATTGATTTTTGTATCTTATATGTCTACTTAACTTTTTGAAATTTTACATTATAATTATTGTTTTAATGTCCTTGTCTGCTAATATAAAAATCTGTGTCAGTTCTGTGTCAATACTACCCTCCCTGTGTGAGTGCCAGGCACTTTAATCCTTCTGTATGGTTCTTTCTCTCAGGTAATTTTCTCATGTTCATGCTCTGATCAGTCCTCTGCTGTATACTCTATGAAGACCTTATGCAAATCTCTGTGATTATCTCTCTGTAGGTTTTCTCCTCTCCAGTACTCTGTCCTGTGAACTCTAATTGTCTTGGTTTCCTTGGACTCTCAGCTCTGTTCCCTCAACTCGGGGAATCTGTTGTGTTCTGCTTGTGTTTTCCCCCACTGCACCATGACCTAGAAACTCTCTCAAGGCAACAAGCTGAGGCAATCATTGGTTCATCTCATTCGTTTCTTGTTTCCTGAGGATCACTGTTCCTCGTTGACTGTTGTTCAGTGTTTTGAACACTGCTGTTTCATATATTTCTGTGGTTATTTTTAAATGTTTCATGGAGGAGGGTAAATATGATTCCTACTATACCATATTGGCTGGAATCAGTTTACATCTGACAAGAATTCCTTTTGGTTATTATTTCAAACGTCCCATGGGCCCAGGGCCTCCACATTTCAGAAACTTGACACAAGCCAAATATATTTTTATTCCTACATTTTTATTGCCTTTTATTCATCCATGCATTCATTCATTCATTATTGAGTAAATAGGAGGGTCTATTAATTGTGATGTTTTAGGCTGGTCACTATGAATTTAGTGATGGGCAAAACCAAGTACATCTTCTGCTTTAATGAGTCTCATTGACTAATGAAGGAGAAATAAATTTCCAAGTTCTAAGATAAATACTCTGAAAAAAGTAATATGGTCCTATGAGCCTATTTTTAAAAATAAACCGACTGTGATGACTGTGTAGTGTGTCAACTTGACTAGACCGAAGTACATTTTCCAGTACTCACTTTCTGGTACGTTTCTGGTTAGGTTGTACTACAGGGAAGATTCTTGGGAGATTTGGAGGATGAAAGGGAAGCAACATCCATTATTTAGTTCATGTACATATTTGCTGATCTGAGGACACTTTGTTTTCATGAAGCAGGAGCTAGATCTGAAATTGCTCTACCTTTTCATGAATCCTTTTTAGCTTCTCCAACTTCTGGGCGAGGTATGTGTATTTACTTTTGTGATGAAGGACCCTGGCTTCTACAGGGCACTGTTGTCAACAAGCTCAGAGGCACAAACTGACAGGGTTTCGGTGGGGTTCCAGGCTGAGCTTGTGTCTTCCAGGTTGCTCTTGATCCCCCTGCTTTACATCCATCTTCCCTTCCAGCCAAACACAGAAACAACAGTCTTCACAGAGACTGCTTAACCAGCTTCCACAATTGCTTACAGCTAATTCCCTGTTAAAAATCCCTTTATCTGTTTATATCTTGTTAAGCTCTCTTAGCAGCTAATTGAATTTGGGATGTGAAAAAATTAATGCCTTTTATCCTCAACTTTGGGTCTTACTATAATTTCAGAATAACAGGAAAAATTCTTCTCAGGATCCTGTTAAATTTTATCCTGAAGGAAATATGGAGCCATTCAAGGATTTTAGGATGGGTCATGACATACGATTTGCATTTTGGAAAAATAGCTCTGTCTTCTATATGAAAAGCCATAATGGAGATAAAAGGCAAGATGTCTAAGATGTCTAATTAAGGTGCTCCTGGAGCAATCCAGGGGAAAAATGATAAGGGCACAAAAAGAAAGGACATAGAACATTAAGAGCTGTGATAAAGATATCTGGAAGTAGACTCAAGAGAATTTGTTAAACTTTGATGTATTTCAGCTCATAAATTATTTGCATTTTGAAAGAGAAAACAAGAGGGGAAAACACACAGGAGGAAACCAGTCATTATGGGCATTCAAGGCTATAAGACTCCTAAGTAGGAAAATAGATTTAAAACAAAGTTGTCTTACCAGTATCTCTCAGCAGCTCTGTATCACCCTAATTTTAAAATAGATTTTATAGCTCCTTACAAATTTTGGCTCATGGACCAGCACCTCCTGCATCCCCAGGAGCTTGTTAGAAATGCAGGATGTTGGCCCCACCTGTAAGTTCCCAAAGCAAAATCTTCATCTTAACAAGATGCCCAGATGAGTCACATGCACATTAAAGTTGGGAGAGTTCTGCAAAGATTCTAGCAGGCTGACATTTGCGACAACATAGATAGACTTTGAGGGCATTATGCTAAGTTAAATAAGTCAGACATAGAAAGACAAATACTGTCCGATCTCATTTATATGTGCAATCTAAAAAACATAAAAGTGAAACAAAAAACAAAGCCAAAAAAATGAGCTCACAGAGGCAGGGGGTAGGGTGTGAGGGGTGGACAAAATGGGTGAAGGGCATCAAAAGCTACAAATTTCCAGTTATAAAATAAATAAGTTATGGGAATGTAATGTACAACATGTGACTATAGTTAATAATACTGTACTGCATATTTGAAAGTTGCTAAAAAGAGTAAATCTTAAATGTTCTCATCACAAGAAAAATGTGGTAACTATGTATGGTGACAGAAGCTAACTAGAATTATCGTGGTGATCAATTGTCAGTATATACAAATATCAAATCATTACATTGTATACTTGAACCTAATATAGTGTTATATGTCAATTATACCTCAATTAAAAAAAAATAAAATAAGTGACATTTTTAAAAGGTTAAAGATTCTAGCAGTCTAGAAAAATCTAAATCATGTGTTGCTCTCCCAATCCTTTAAAATGTAACATCCCAGACCAAATAGGAAATGGCTGGCTATAGAAATGTTTAGAATTTTCCCTCCCACTCTCAGGGGATCAAAGAAAGGCTGCACGTTCTTCTTCACACTTATCATCCTCTACGTACGATTTTAGCCTCTTCCGACTCGTTGGAGCAGGTGGGACTCCTGACATCACGGCTTGTAATTTCCAACCATCACAACAGCCATGGCTGTCAGTGGGATCTTCCGAAGCATTTGGCATACAGCAGACTTAGCACAACTCTGGCAATGCTAATAATAAAAGGCCTCCATTTGGGATGCCTCAGAAGCAGATGTAAAACATTATCTAGTTGTAACTAGATTAAAGAAATTTCTTCTGATAAAGGCATTTTTCCCTTTTGTAATTTCCCCTTATTAATGATGAGCAGAGAATAGATAAGGCTATTCATATGTCTGAATGCTTATGATGAGACCAAGGGTGAGGACTGGGCTTAGGAGTGAAGACTTTGTATTCTCAGCCAAGCCCTGGGTCTCCTTATCAATAAGTTGCAATAGTCCATTTCAGGGGCACTCCTCTGAGGTCTACCCATTTCAATTTGCCATGAAGCAGTGCCTAGCACTGTGCCTAGTTGGTAATTATTAAGTGATTGAGATCTAAATAAAAAGAAGCTGTGATATACCTAGGTAATTTTCCATCTTACCCAAGTAAACACACTCCCTACAATAACCTGCAAAGCTTTTCCTGATCAGCCTGCATTTCCAAACTCATCTCAGGCTATTCTACTTGCTTTACTCCAGTCACGTGACTTTCTTCCATTTCCTTTAACTAACATGCCAAAGTGATGACGTTTCTAGGGAATCCACACATGTGTTTCCTCCACCTGCATCCTCCCATCCCTTTCTTGACCGTGTCATCCCCTTGCTTTAGATCTAAACTTAAGTGTCATCTCCTTAGACAAGCCTTTCAAAATCCCTTTGCCCCTGCCTCCTGCTGAAAGTAGGTCCCCTAAGATATTTTTCTCATACTACCCTGTTTGTTTTTTATCACAGTATTTATCACAGTTTGTAAGTATTTATTTCTTTACTTCTCAGTCCCCTCTAGTAAATAATAAGCTCCATGAGACCAACTCTGTTTTATCCACCCGGGGACTAGTACATAATTATTGCTTAAAGGCAAATATTAATTTCACAAATACATGTGTTCTACCCTACCACCCAAAGTGAGCACTTGTAACTACAAATGTCCGTAGCTCCTTTAGGTTCTGTTATATGTTGGGTACTTAACCCTGTGTTCTTTTGTAACTGTTTTGTGCTCATCTAGAATACATGATTAGATTATCAGCTCCTGAAGAAAAAACATGTCTTTATTCTTTTTTGTATATCTTATTTGGAATAGTTTTCTGAACATGGTGGCTCTCAAAAAAAGTTAACTTCAACAATGAGTAAATTATCCTCTAAGCTCTAGGTAGTTTATATCCTACAGAAGAGAGTTTACCTATTTTAAAGCTCAAAGTTATTTGATAAAAGAGGCCAAGTGTTTGCAAAATTTAATTGAGATGAATGATTCCTTTTCTTCTCTGGACTTTTTTCCTTGTCCAGAATTGGAGAATTAAGTGATGTTTCCTTTTGTCTATGAAATTTGGAAAGTAAAATGGCACAAGGAGCTACTTGTAGTCATTAGAGACTTGGCTTAAATTATTCTAGAAGATGCTTCTTATACCCTGAGTGTTATCTTTCACTAAGAGAGTGAATAAAAATGGGGAGTATAATTTAGGGGAAGAGGAGGGGAGAAGACCTTCGGAGGAATTTAACTGTTGACATTGTGAATCGAATTCTCCCTATGATATCAGATAGAGTTATCCTAAATGGACAAAGAGTTACTAGTCTGTAGCTTCTGACACTGAAACAAAAATCATATGTCTGTTTTCCTTTTTATAAACTCATTCAATATTTGAGTGTCTGTGTGTGCCAAGTACTATTCTAGGCTCCAAAGACACAGGGACCAAGGAAATCAAGGTCCCTGCTAGTACAGTTATCACCAGAGAGGAAAGATAGATCAATAAAACACAAAAACAAGGACAAGATCATTCCTCATATTAATAAGTGACACAAAGCAGGTAAAACAGGGCTATGTTATACAGAGAGTGGCTGAGGGGTGCATCTTCAGCTTGGGTGGTCAGGAAAGGCCTGAGGGACACATGAGCAGAGACCTGACTGAAGAGAAGAAGCCATCACACTCTCCTTTCCTCCTCCCTCCCTTTCCTTGTCTCCTTCTCTCCTTCTCTTCACTTCACCTCTTGCCAAATTGTGGTGAATGAGCCCCTGGTCCTACTCAAGTGAAGTGTCCACTTCTGATACAGGAATGATGAGGTCACGTTGTGTAACATGGCCATCAGGGAAACCTGCTTAGATGAAGGGCCAGTTAAGGGGATCCCTGGGACTGGGCAGACTGGGCTGTTTCAAAGACTGAGGACTGTGTTGTCCTACCCACAACCAGTTATCTGATAATTTGGAAGGAAGGAAAGAGGAGAAGATGGGAGGGGCGAAAACGGATGTGTGAGAGAGATGTATTCCTGCTTAGAAGTGAGGGAGGGAGTAGAATTCAGGTCCCCACCAGACTCATACCTCAAGCTCCTGGTTTAAAATTCAGTGTGATGAATTTACTATCCTAGTGTATATTATGTAATTTAAACAGTCCAGTTTTAAGGAAACATTTTCCACACTGATGCTAATTGTATCTTTCTAATGATGCACCACTGTACAGAAAGACAAAATTGTTGCTCTTTGTTGATGTATTGGTTTAATATACTTTCTTTTATTGTTTAGACATTTAAATGTATGCTTTTCTGTATAAGTGTCCAGGCAGTGAGGGTAGTTAAATGCTGTTAAACAACTTAACCACTGTGTCTCCACCGCCTGTGTTTTCCATTTTATACTAAACCCTGCAGAGTAGTAATGGTGTTTCATGATCTATCAGTGTAAAACGGGCCTGTATTGTCCTTCCTTATATTATCTCTCCTAAGTATGAAATACCTATCTCCTTTCTTCTTTACTTCAGTGGAATCTTTGATATCATCAAAGACGTATCAACAAGAATTTTTCAATGCTAATAGGAAGAGAAATAATGTCTCTACAATTTCTAGTACTTTCCTCATAAGAACCTGAAAAATTGGTGAAGCTGTCAAGACCTCAGCTAATTAACAAGTTAGGAAGATTCCTGAATGTGGTGTTCTTCTTAACATTCACTCATTTAATAAATTTAATAAATATTTGTGTGTACATAACAGTTTACATGTAAGGTTAGGGAACACCAAACCCTGTGCTGGGTGCTAAGAATAGGCTAGAGGAATTCTCAACGTGTTAATAGTGTATTTTCAGACCTCGTAGCTTCTAAATTATTATTTAACAACAAGAGAATCAATACCATTTTAAGAATGATAGTGGCCTGTAACGTTTAGTGAGCATATGTTAATTGCTGAGTATTGTGCTTAAGTGCTTTATATACATCTTTGCCTTTGAACCTCACAACAAGCCTACAGGTGACTACCCTTGTCCCCACTGTAGATCTTGGACAGTTCTGGAAGGAAAGAGCTGTACTCTTTAACAGCCTACTTGGTCTAGCAAACAACCTTTGATATGGCCTCACTGAGGATCTAAGCCCCCAGGCTGAAAACATTTAAATGATTGATAACAGGAACTCTAGCCTATGCAATATGCCAATTGTTCATTATCAAACACAAGAACACTTAAAGTTGCCCTCAAAGAAAGAGGTTAGCAGTCATCTCTGTTATGCAGCGAACTGGTGAACTCACCAGGTACTTTCTTTTTCCAGAAATCAGATATCAGTCATAGAGCTCTTCCACTGTCAAAAGAAAATTACCACAGACAAATTTGAGGGGAACAAGAGTGTAAACAGGGAGTCCATTTAGGTGGCTATTGCAAGTGCCCACGGGAGAACCATAGCTTGGTCCTGGGTTCTGACCTGGATGAAGAGAGAGGGATGGATTTGAAATTAAAAAAAGAATCCAAAATACTTACCTGCAGACAAGGGAAAGGTGAGGGAAAGTGGGTCCAGTGAATCGCAATCTCACATTTGAAGAGGCACTGAGAAATTGCCCCATTGCCCCTCTGGTATCATCTGGTCCCGTTACTGAGCCACTGAGTGCCAGTGACAGAGAAAGTGATGGGCCTGGATTTTCATTTCCTGATCTGACTGTAAAGTTGGTATATGGTCTATCCTGATTACACATGATTATTGTGAAGAAAAAATAGAATTATCCCTAGGAAGCATTTATTAAAATGTCAAATTTAATGGAAATGCAAGCTTCCAGCTCTAGCATTGCCCTAGTAGTAGAAGTCACCAACATTGATTTCAAAAAGTCTTCAAGGGTAAATGAGTGGATAATATTATACTGAGTTTCACTATGTAAACTATTTTCTTCTCAGTAAGGTTTGATGTCTTGGGGCTGGCTCTGTGATTTATTAGCTTAGTAACCTTGAAAAATGTCAATAACATCAGGTCACGTACAATGTGCCAAACATTATGTTTAGTAAGCACTTTGCACACCCTACCTTGTCGACTCCTCACGACAATCTGGTGTGTAGGACTTGTCCTTATTTAATAGATGAGGAAGCTATTGCCACTGAGATTAGCTTACTTGACCTCACTTATTAACTAGAAAAGGTCTCTGACAGAGCCAGACTTCAAACCTGGTTCTCAACATGAAGCTCAGCTTTCCAGATTTCAATTTCTACATCTTGACACAGATATAATCCTGCCAGCTTTACATGTTAGTTAGGAAGATCAAATTCAATAGCTTGTGTAAAATATATCTGTAAACTGTAGTGCATTTTCGCAAGTATATGTGGTTTAAGACAGGTGTAAGCTCTATGTATTTTATTCTACCAGATGGACATGAATTGGATGCTTAAAAATATGAGTGTTCAGTGTCCTTCTGCTGAGTCCTGAGGATGTACTTTTTCTTTAGTATCTTTGTGTACTTTTGCATTTGTCATTTAGTTTTTAATCTGTGTTTCCTCTACTGGGACCCGGCTGAGGTGATCTGCTTGGGATAACACATTTTGGTCTGCCTTTAAGTCTGTTATTTCAGAGCTGTCACTGATGAGCTGGTAGTGACTTTGGACGTCTTGAGATAATGCAAGTTGAGATTAAGGTCTGCGCTGGCAGCCAATAATTATAACTTTAAAATGTCTAATAGATACAAAGTCCCAGTTAAGGTCATATCCTATAAAATTTGTGGGGGGGGGATATCTTTTTCTCATTTTGACTGTGCTCAAAACAGAAAACAATTTAGAAAAATAGGAAATCACTCAGATAATCCAGGACCAAAGAACTCCATATTCTTATTGAAAATATGCAAGGGAGAATAGATTGATTTATGTGAAGCAGAGAGTTGATATAAAGAGTTAATAGATAATACCTTTCTTTTCAGATTTAGACATACAAGTGACATCCCTGAGTATTTCAGATATGTTATTGATTGATTGAAAAAGTCTATAGAAACACACAGATACTTGAATTTATGTTTAGTCCAGTCAAGGATATAAAAACTCAGCAGTACATGTAGATACAACATATTTCATCCTAGCTTTCACTGGGCATGTGGACCCCTAGTGGAAGGCTTAGATGTTGATGGTAGTTTTTGCAGGATAAGGTCATGTTGGACTTGAGAAAGACCCAATGTGTGGTAAGTTATATCACCATTCAGGAAGAACTTAAATTAGCTGTATTTGTACTTCTATATAAGGGAGTATTGACACATTTTAGGCTCGTCTGACTCTTCAGTTGTGATTAGTTAAGCAAGGCCAAGTCCCCATCCAGGGAAGAAAACAGTCAGTGTCTACATTTCTGTGGACAAAATGTCTGCCTACATATTTTCTCTACTCCAAAAAGCCTAACCACAGTCACTTATGAACTGCTTGGGTACTTTGGAAAGCCTGCCAACAACCGAGCAGCACAAGGGTTCAACGGAAATCAAAATCTCAAGTGAATAAAACCACTTACATGCAAAACTTTCTAATTGGGAATCTTATACTCTAGCTGTGAGTTATGTAGACCTTATGGATCAACACAATGGAGCTTAAGGTAAACACAGCAATGCCAAGGACATTGTGCCCTTTGCCAAGGCCCTGCCCAGTTGTAATCACCATATTGGCCAATCAATCTAATCACCAGCAAAGGGTTAGTGTCTAACAATAGTCTGTGTGCCATATGAAGCAGAAAAGGACACAGACCCTGCCCTCAAGGTTCTTGAGATCTGGCTAAAGAGAGAAAATGTGCAAAAATGAAATTCAAGGTAGTATGCAATGAACAAATGAGTGATAAATAAATTCTCCTCAATTTGAGCTACTCAATTCATATAAATAGTTACTGTTCATTCAGCAGCTTTATTATAACCTTGGCCAAACAATGACTAAGTTCAATTAGAAGAGAGAGCTAATTTCTCACTAAGGCAATCAAGATTGTATGGGCATGATCCTCTTTGAGTAGGATCATTGAGGATGGAAAGGATTTGGGTAGAGAAGGAGTGACCTTTCCAAGTGAGGGATTAGTGGAAGCAATGACAGTTTTTGGGTCCAGGCGAAAAGTAAAGGAACTTAGACTGGAAGGGTGGAGAATATGATTTGGAATTGCTATATCTGTTTTTCTCGAATTAAACTTGAATATTTGATTTTTCAAAAACATTCACTCAATATCAGCTTCTCAATTTTCCTCACAGAATGAGTGTGGCACTGTCCTCACTGGAGCCTGGTTCACACTCCATGCTGAGATTTAGACGTGGGTCCGTCTGGTGAGATGGGTCTGACAGAGGTCTCTGCCTGAGACCAAGGAACCTTCAGGAGGTTCTGAGTGAGGATTTTGGTGTCAGATAAGGTTAATTTCAAATCCTGGTGCTGCCAAATCCTTGAGCAAGTTACTTTACCTTTTGCTAAACCTCAGTTTTCTCATGAATAAAATGAAGTTTCATTCATCTAACAAATATCTATTGGACAATTACTCTGTTCCAGACTCTGTTCTAGGTGTTGAGGATATAGCAGGAAACAAAACAAGCAAATCTCTCTGCCCTCCTAGAGATAATGACAGAAATCTACCTTAAAGGATTTAGCTGAGATTAAGACATAAAGCACTTAGCACAGTGCCAAGCACATGACTAGTCAATGTTAGTGGTTGTTATTGAGTCAGGCAGTTCAGTATGGTTCAGTAAGGAAGACTTAGTCATCAGAGGAGGCATGCAGTTAGTACATAATTGTTACTTGCATATAGATCCTGCTATGTGTTTGGGCAAAAATACTAATAGAGCTGAAGATCAAGAACCTTGGGTGATATCAGAAGCAACTAACTCACCAGGTAACTTAGGAAGACCCTAGCCTCTTCGTTGGAGGCCATGTAACAAAGTGGACTACAGAAAAAAAGGAGGGGGAATCAATCCTTTTCCCTCTTCCTGAAATACGGTGGCTTTGTCATCTTGGGGGCTGTGGTGAGTAGTGAGACTGTTAGGCAGCAAGAGTGACAGTGGAGGAAGCAACAACATGTAGTAATGCTCAGGAGAAGCAGGCAGTAGAACATATAGCAACACCTGTGGTGCCTAGAAGATGTAAAGATGCAGAGAGAGAACTTTCCCTAGAAGGAAGCCAGAACAAGTGGAGAAAACACAGTGCTTTTTTTGGTGACAATTGACCAAACCTGTTCATTAGTCATTTCTGTGGATGTGGAATCCACAAGTAGAATATCTAGAACTGGAAATTCTGCAAAGCAGGTAGAAGAGAGTTGGTGAACTATGCCTGTCTTGATTCTTCCATAACATTACTGAAGACTTGCTAATATATGCCATCTCCATACACAACTGTATGATAAGTAGCACAAATGTTCAAACAGTGCTAATATACTGGCTATCATGTTTATAAATAAATATGCTGAGAAGAGATCTTCATTAGAAGAAATGGTAATTTCTATAAGAAGTTACCAAATATATTCATGTGGGTGTGTTTTGAGCACTAGCATAAAAAAATGAACAATAAAAAGGATCACAATGAATATAGAGGTCAGTGCTTGCCCCTAAATGAATATCTAGCAAATAGTAAATGCCCAGAATGAATGAGATCAATTGTGGAGAAAAATCAATATGGCCAGTCTGTGTGAGAGCATTAACTTCAATAGTTCTCATTTTTATGTATAAATTCTGCTTCGAAAAGAGTGAAAGAGCAATAAAACAACTTAGGCTGGCCCTTTGTTATTTTTCTTACATGACAGCTATATTTCTGTGACTCAACCTAATTCCTGGCCATGCAAAACCAGAGGGACAACAGTTTCACCTCATGATTCCAAATAACTAGTTTGACTTCTTTTTATGGCGAATTGACCATTTTTAAAACATTATTTACAGTCACCTTTGGTTTGTTTGTTATGATTAAATTCATTTGTTGATCAGATATTTATTGAATTCTTTCTAGGCAACCAGCAAGCGCTGTTATAGGCACTGAAGATACAGGAGTGAACAAGGCAGGTATGTTTCTTGCTCCCATGAGATTCTATTTTGATGTGAGAAAAACCATAAAGAAGAAAACAAATAAGATGACTTCATAAAGTAGTAATGCTATAAATAATAAAGTAATGCACTAAACTGTTTATGTTCAATAGGTGGTACTCATGCACATAGGGAGATTTGGGAAAAGTTCTCTGAAAAGGTGACCTTTTGAGATCTGAATGATGAGGAACCAGCTGAAAAGTTGTGGAAAGAACATTCTAAGCAGAGTGAACAGCCAAGTGAAAAAGTTCTGGGTCAGAAATAAGCTTAAAGAGAATAAAGTTTTGAAACAGAAGACCAGTAAGCTGTAGCATAATGAAAAAGTGGGAGAGTAGTAAGAACTAAATTAGAGAGAAAGAAAAGGGCCAGGACATGGTATACTTTCTAAACCTTGGAAACCAAATTACACTTTGTCTTGCATGCTTTGGGAAAGTATTAGATGGTATTAAGTAGTCTGTGAAATGACTTACTTTAATTCTTTAATAGGTTATTTTGGCTTCAGTGTAGAGGGTGGGTTGATCAATAAATCCTGGACTTAATAACTGCTTGGTTAGATAGTATCTTGCAATTCAATTACCAAATCCAAATGCCAAAATTCATTCGCTCAACAAATATTTGAGCACGCCATGCTATGCACTGGGAATACAGAGACAAACAAGATATTGCCTGTGCCATAAAGAACCTCACAGTCTACCAAAAATGCAGACATGTAAACAAATCATTTACAGTTTGACTTTACCCAAGTGAAGGTACAGATGTTTCTTCCTAATTTGAATTTGACATGAACTGGAGGATTGGAATCTATGACTCTCCACTGAAAAAGCTCCATTTTTGCCAGAGGTTCTGCTAATTAGTAAAAGCCTTTATATTAGGCCTTCTTCAGTTGCAACACATGAAAAACCAAATCAAACTAACTTAAGACAAAAAGAAGTGTATGGAGGATTTATTACTTCATGTAACTGAAAACTCCAAATCTGAAGAGGCATGGCTAGGCTCAGTCTTACTAGCTCAAGGAATCAGACAATGAAAATCAGTGCAGTCAGAGTCTGTAAAATAAAGGCAGCAATTTTGGAAAAGAAGGTACCAAAAAAAACCCCAAATCTGAAAATAAACTTGCCCAAATCCTTTGGTGATCCCTGAACTGCTCATGAATCAAGGAAGCACCAAATTTCTCAGTGTAAAGCAACAGATGAAAGACTAAAAATGTTGAACAATTTCAATTGCTGCTCACCACAAGGAAGACAGAGTTTGGATCTTGAGTCCTATTCCAAATACATCCAAAGACTCAAAGGAAAATATGCTTATAATGAGAGAAATTATGTGAAAACCAGAGCAGAAATGGAGACTATAAGAACCAAATGGAAATTTTAGAATTATAAAGTAAAATATCTGCAATGAAAAATTTGCTGTATAGAAATGACAGCAGGTAGGTTGGCTGGCAGATGAAAGAATCAGTAAACAAAAACTTAAATAATTTATCACCATCTGACCTCCACCACAAGAAATACTAAAGAAAGTTCTTCAGGCTAGAATGACACCAGAGAAATACTGTATAAAAACTTGTATCTATAAGAAGGAAGAAAGAACACTGAATATAATAAATATATGATTTTTTCTACTCTTAATTTCTTTAAAACATATATGAATATTTGAAAATATATATAACATGTATTATGTGAGTTATTATCATCTACCTATATAATATATAAAATAACAATAGCACAAAGGCCAGAGAGTAATTGAAACTATTCTGTCACAACATTCTTATATTTTACTATGTGTAGTGCAAATTAATTCTAACAGTGCTGTGATAAGTTAAGGATAGACTTTTTTTTTCTTTTTTTGAGTTTATGTTACAGCAGGTTCTTATTAGTTATCTATTTTATACATATTAGTGTATATATGTCAATCCCAATCTCCCAGTTCATCCCACCACCACCACCACCACCTCACCCTGCTTTCGCCCCCTTGGTGTCCATATATTTGTTCTCTACATCTGTGTCTCTCTTTCTGCCTTGCGAACCAGTACATCTGTACTATTTTTCTAGTTCCACATATATGCATTAATAAACAATATTTGTTTTTCTCTATCTGACTTACTTCACTCTGTATGACAGTCTCTAGGTCCATCCACATCTCTACAAGTGACCCAATTTCGTTCCTTTTTATGGCTGAGTAATATTCCATTGTATATATGTACCACATCTTTATCCGTTAGTCTGTTGATGGACATTTAAGTTGCTTCCATAACCTGGCTATTGTAAATAGAGCTGCAGTGTACACTGGGGTGCATGTGTCTTTTTGAATTATGGTTTTCTCTGGGTATATGCCCAGTAGTGGGATTGCTGGGTCGTATGGTAACTCTATTTTTAGTTTTTAAGGGACCTCCATACTGTTCTCCATAGTGGCTGTATCAATTTACATTCCCACCAACAGTGCAAGAGGGTTCCCTTTTCTCCACACCCTTTCCAGTATTTGTTGTTTGTAGATTTTCTAATGATGCCTATTCTGACTGGTGTGAGGTGATACCTCATTGTAGTTTTGATTTGCATTTCTCTAATAATTAGTGATGTTGAGCAGCTTTTCATGTGTCTCTTGGCCATCTCTATGTCTTCTTTGGAGAAATGTCTATTGAGGCATTCTGCCCATTTTTGGATTGGGTTGTTTTTTTTTTTAATATTGAGCTGCATGAGCTCTTTATATATTTTGGAGATTAATCCTTTGTCCATTGATTTGTTTGCAAATATTTTCTCCCATTATGAGGGTTGTCTTTTTGTCTTGTTTATAGTTTCCTTTGCTGTGCAAAAGCTTCTAAGTTTCATTAGGTCCCATTTGTTTATTTTTGTTTTTATTTCCATTACTCTAGGAGGTGGGTCAAAAAAGATCTTGCTGTGATTTATGTCAGAGAGTGTTCTGCTTATGTTTTCCTCTAAGAGTTTTATAGTGTCCAGTCTTACATTTAGGTCTTTTATCCATTTTGAGTTTATTTTTGTGTATGGTGTTAGGGAGTGTTCTAATTTCATTCTCTTACATGTAGCTGTCCAGTTTTCCCAGCACCACTTATTGAAGAGACTGTCTTTTCTCCACTGTATATCCTTGCCTCCTTTGTCATTGATTAGTTGACCATAGGTGTGTGGGAAGGATAGACATTGTCGCTCTAGAGCAGCCACTAAACTAATGATAATAGGTTTAGCTAAAAAGTCAACAGAGGCATTAAAATGTAACACTAAAAATGTTTACTAATATCCCTAAGAAAGTACTAAAGGAAGAAATGAACAAAAACTGGCAGGAAAGTAGAAAACAAATGACACAATGGCAGTTAAATTCAACCGTATTGATAGTTAAATTTTAATGGACTAAACACCCCAGTTAAAAGTCAATGATTGTTAGATTGGATTTAATCAAAGACCCAAATGTATGTTGTCTACAAAACCCCACTTTAAGTTTAATGACATAGATAGGAAAAACTAAAAGGATAGAAAAAGAAATGCCATTTAAATAGTAGGCATAGAAAAGTAGAGGGCTATATTAACGTTAAAAAAAAATAGACTTAAAGACAAAAAGTATTATTAGAAATAAAGAGGAACATTTCATAATGATAAAAAGGTAAGTTAATTCACCAAAAAAATGTAATAATAATATATACAAGCAGGCCTCATTTTATTGTCCTTCAATTTATTGCTCTTTGCAGATAAGGCATTTTTTACAAATTGAAGGTTTTTGGAACCCTGTGTTGAGCAAGTCTATAAGTGCCATTTTTCTAACAGCACTTGCTCACTTCACATCTCTGTGCCACATTTTGGTAATTCTCACAGTATTTCAAACTTTTTCATTATTTTTATGTATGTTATGGTGATCTGTGATCTGTGATGTTATTATTGTAAAAAGATTATGACTTGCCGAAGGCTCAGATGATGGTTAGCATTTTTAACAATAAAGTATCTTTAAATTCAGGTATGTACATTGTTTCTTTAGAGCTAATGCTATTGCACGCTTAATAGACTACAGTATAGTATATACATAACTTTTATATGCACTGGGAAACCAAAAAATTTGTGACTCACTTTACTGCAATATTCGCTTTATTGTGGTCATCTGAAACCAGACCCACAGTATCTCTGAAGTATTGACCTTTATAGGTCTAATAACAAAGCTTTAAATATATGAAGGAGAACTTACAAAATTAAAGGAAGAAAGAGATAAATCCCCAATCATAGTTGGAGATTTAACACCCTGAGCTAATTGATATCTACAGACTTCACCCGACCTGTAGAATGCACATACTTTATAAACCCATAGCTAAGCTAAAAATAAGTTTCAATTGATTTCAAAATAATTAAAGTCTTACAAAGTATATCCTCTGAGTAAAATGAAATATATTAGAAATCAATAAAAATGAGATGTTCAGAAAGCCCAAAACTTATAAATAAAACAAAGCACACTTTAAATAATCTATGGGTTAAATAAGAAATGACAAAGAATATTAGAGAATATTTCCATCTGAAAGAATAAATGTATAGTATATCATATAAAGTGAGCGAGGTTAAAATAAAATAAGACATAATGATATGAAGCCCATGATATATTTTACAAAAAGTACCAAATATCATTTCTGTTGCACTCTTGTAAAAATAAATGTATAGCCTTATGCTGATTATGTGAAAATATCCGACAAACCCAATTTGAGAAACATTCTAAACCATAATTGACCAGTATTCTTCAAAATGTTAAGGTCACAAAAGATAAGGAAAGACTGAGGAACTGTCAAAGATTGTATAAGAATAAGGAGAAATAACAGAAAAACAACAAAAATATTGAAAAAATTGGTGAAATTCAGATAAAGTCTGTAGTTTAGTTGATAGTGTTGTACCAATATTAATTTATTGGTTTTGATAGCCGTACAATGGTTATGTAAGATGGTGACATTAGGAGAAGCTGGGAGGGGTATACATGAACTCTGTACTCTTTTAAAAAACATTGTCTTAAGTGTAAAATTAGTTCAAAGTAAAAAGTTTCTAAAAAAATTGTAGAATGCATTAAAGCAGTGTTTAAAGTTTGTGGCATATAGCCATTTATAACTTCAAATATTTACATTAGAAAAGAAAAAGGGTTTAAAATCACAATTGACATTTTTACCTGTGAAGGTAGAAGAAACAGATCCAACTCAAAGTAAATAGAAACAAGAAAAACTTAAATATAAAGACAGAAATTAATAAAATAGAAAACAAATAGTATTGAAAATTAACAGAGAGTAAGCCAGCTTTCTAAATTCTACTTTTTATATACATATTAAAATAAGGTAAGTAAAAAAAAATAATAAAAATACGTACATTTACTTACTTTTGCTAGAAACCTAGAAGTATTTAGGGACAATATATTTTTTTTTAATTTACAACAAGAAACTTTTTGTACTACCCAAATAACATTAATTTGTGTTTCAAAGCCTGTTCCAGGAAGGTATATTGTTCAACAGTTCAGGGATTCCTGTACCATGCTTAGCATCAAGGCAAACATTCATTGTGGTCCCTAGGGGTTGGAGGAGCCATTTATTCCTGATTCATAATTCACAGTAAAAGTATTGCCCTTTTGTCTGCCAGATTTATACAGTGAAAATCTCCTATTAGAACCTCCGTTTTTCAGTTTGCCAGCAAGACCCTGAAAACTGAAGCTCAGATTCACCAGTTTTAAAATACCCTTAGGTCAAAAGCAGTCTCAGTATTTTGCCCACTGCTCTGGATTCTAGGCTTCACTTAAAGCAGAGATAAACAAACATTCTTTTGTAAAGGGTTAGATAGTGTACATTTTAGGCATTGTTTGCAGTCATAACATCTCCCTCATGACTACTCACCCCTGACATTTTTTTTTAATTGGTGTATAGTTGTTTTACAATGCTGTGTCAGTTTCCACTGTAAAACGAAGAAAATCAACTATATGTATACATATAATCCCCTCCCTCTTGGATTTCCCTCCCACCCCCCCATCCCACCCATCTAGGTCACCACAGAGCACTGAGCTAAGCTCCCTGTGCTATACAGCAGGTTCCCACTAGCTGTCTACTTTACACCTGGTAGTGTATATTAGTGCAAAAGCAGCAGTGAACAATAGGTAAATGAATGAGGAAGCTGTGGTTCAATAAAACTTCAGTTATGAAGATTGAAATTGGAGTTTCATGTAATTTTCATGTGACACTTCTTTTTGCAATTATTTAAGACTATAGGAAACATTCTTAGCTTAGGGAACATACAAAAACAGGCAGCAGCCCAGACTTGGCTCAGAGCTGTAGTTTGCCAACCTCTGACTTAAATATTTGTCTGACAAATTTTTGCTTCTTTGTTAGTCTTCACTAGTATATGTTTATACGTGTGTGCTTGTGTGTATGCATATGCATGCACATAGCAGAGGGCCGTGATCAGATATCTAGCCAATCATATTATCAAAAATTGAAGTAAATGCAGAAAAACATTTAGAAATACAATATCCTTAATATTCCTACATTTTTCACACTACTTTTAGATTGCAAATTCTAATGCATTTAGAGCCATTTCTTCACTAGAGCTAGAATCAAAAAGAGAATCTGTAGACTTTATTTCATGAAATATCAATTACATGAACACTTATTTGTGTTCAGTATGAGACTTTAAGTTGAAAATTATCCATTTTATCTTAACACAATGAAATTGAGTCAAAATGAGTGTATAAACTGTAATCAAAAGACATCAGTTTTGGGGGGGGGTGGTGTGATGAATTGGGAGATTGTGATTGACATATATACACTAATATGTATAAAAAGGATAACTAATAAGAACCTGCAGTATAAAAAATAAAATTAAAAATTTTTTTAAAAAGACATCAATTTCAGTATAAAATTTAAAAGCTGATAATAAAGAAAATATAAGTCAATATGTTCCATATTAAATGTATTTCCTAGATCCATCTTAATAACTGTTTTATAATAGACTAATATTCATGGTAGATGTTTTAAGTACTTCCTTTAACATTTAATAAAATTTAAGAACCAAAATAAGAAATGTGAAACTAAGCCTGTCAATAACTTTGGTTTCTGTGGGAAAACCACAGTTTTATAATGAGAGTAATAAATGCTGGAACAAAAGAACAGTGTAGTATACTATAGTGCAGAATGTCAATATTTACTCTAATAAGTAAAATGCAGGTTGTACTGATTTTTAGAAACAAAGTATGCAAATTAAAAGAACCATGTCTTGTTTTCATTATCCAAGAGCAAAGAAATGTTTATGAGTGTAAAAACATTGGTGAACAAAAATGCATTAACCTTATATATTTATGGTCAGTTGATTTTTGACAAATGTTCCAAGACCAGTCAATGTTGTAAGAATAGTCTCTTTAACAAATTGTGCTTCAATAAAGGAATATCTAATAGCAAAATGATGAAGCTAGACCCATATCTTACTTCATATACAAATATTAATGCAAAACGGATCAAAACTCAAAATGTATGGGTTAAACCTATTAAACTCTTAGAAGAAAAATTGGGGGTAGATCTTCATGTACTTTATTTTGGCAATGGGTACTTAGATATGACACCAAAAGCACAAGCAACAAAAGAAAAATAGATGAATCGGACTTTATCAAAATTTTGTGCATCAAAAAAGACTTTTGCGCATCAAAAGACACCATCTAGAAAGTGAAAAGACAACATACAGAAAGGGGAAAGATATTTGCATATATATGTATATATATTTAAAGGTCAAATATATAAAGAACTCTTACAACTCAACAACAGAAAAATACACAACCCAGTTTTTTTAAATGAGCAAAGTAATTGAAGAGACATCTTATCAAAGAAGATATACACATGGCTGAGAAGCACATGAAATGTTGCTCAATATCATAGGCCGTTAAGGAAATGCAAGTAAAATCACAATGAAATACCACCTCACACCCACGAGGCTATAATTTTAAAAAATAGATAAAGTGAAAAATAAGTTTTGCTGAAGATGTAGAGATAATGGAGTCTTCATACATCGCTGGTAGGAATGTAAAATGGTGCAACCACTGTAAAAAGCAGTTTGGTGGATCATCATATGATCAGCAATTATCATATGGTCAGCAATTCCACTCCTGGGAATATACCCAAAATAACTGAAAAACTTGTACACAAATGTTCATAATAGTACTATTCACTACAACCCCTAAGTATTCACTACAACCCCTAAACAGACAAATGGATAAACAAGTTGTGGTGTATACATACAATGGAATATTAGTCTGCCATAAAACGAAGTGAAGTACTGATGCATGCCACAGTATGAAAGAATGCTGATACAAAAGGTCATGTATCGTATGATTGATTCCATTTATATGAAATATTCCAAATAGGTAAATTCATAGAGACAGAAAGCCAACTAGGGGTTGGGGGGAGAGGAAGAAATGAATGGAAGTGAGTGACAGCTTAACGAGTATGAGTTTTCCTTTCGTGGTGATGAAAAGTTTTCAGAAATAGATAGAGATGATAGCTGCATAACATTGTGAATGTACTAAATTTCACTGAATTATGTACCTTAAAATGGTTAATTTTGCGTTATGTGAATTTTGGCTGAATTTTTAAATAGTGATATACTGTATAGAGTTTTAAATCCTTATGCTGACGTGATAACAGCACACCTTTCCTTTTTTTCTTTAATTCCTATAAACAAGTACAAACAAAAAAGAATAAGAATGCATTATGCCTAATTTTAATACACTGCCCATTTTCATTTATTAACTACATCTACCAAAAAAAAATCCCAAAATATCAGATTTCTTCAGTCCTCCTAATGAAAATGAAAGCTGGAATCAAAGGCATTTTTAGGGTAGCTACTTGAGTTCTTTGGCTCTCTCTTTTCCCGAACTGTGAAGAAGTGAGATACAAAGTTTTTCAACCAATCCAGTTCTCTCATCTCACCTACATCTTACAGAGGGCTTTATTCTACAGGTTTATGCACCCACATCTCCAATTTTGAAATCCTGAGGTCTTTTCAAACTAAAGTTTTCTGAATCCAAAGATACTTTAACTTCTTTTCAAAAATAAATATATAAAATAAACGTAATTTGGCCCTGCCTCTGAATCACATAAAATCATTCAGAATCATCAAAACTCAAATGATGATCATATTTGAAAGCTACCAAGAGTGAATACAAAAGAACAGGGTCTAAATTTCCAAGAGTACAGCCCTGATAGCCAGTACACTTATTATGTCCTGAGTGCCAAAATAATAAGACTCTCAGAGGGTTACATTATCAATTATGTTATAATTATATATCTAATTATATAACAATTATATTAACAATATCTGCAGCCCCTCTGCTCTTCCTAACCAGGACATTAGAGATGAACAAGAAAGCAGTAGTGATTTGTAGTATTTGAACCAAACTCATTTGAAGGACCTGAATAAACTACCTGAGATTAACAGCTGAAGCTGTAATGGCAGCAGATAGTAACTTTCCTATAAGGAGAAAGGACGTTGAAGGTGGTAGTTCTTTGAAACAAAAGCAAAGAAAGAATAAGAAAAAATGAGCAATACAGCAGGAATGCTGGAACATAACAGATTTCACTTAGAAAGCTGAAAATCACTAGAGTCTGGAAGAACCACATATTCTTTGAAGTCCTCAGGGACTGTCTATCTATCCATTCATTGATCCATCCATCCTTTTGTTCAATACTTAATTTTCTATCTTAACAAACAGCTTCATTACAGAACTTGGATGAAAAAGCCAGAAGCAGTGCCAGTTTACCTTGAGTAGCTCAGGCCTTATAAAATATGGTGATCAGGAGCCCAGAACATCAGGCAGTTACGAGTATATAGTAGGGACTTCCCTGGTGGCACAGTGGTTAAGAATCCACCTGCCAATGCAGGAGAGACGGATTCGAGCCCTGGTCCAGGAAGATCCCACATGCCTCAGAGCAACTAAGCCCGTGCGCCACAACTACTGAGCCTGTGTGCCACAACTACTGAAGCCTGCATGCCTAGAGCCCGTGCTCCGCAACAAGAGAAGCCACCAGAATGAGAAGCCCGTGCTCCGCAATGAAGAGTCGCCCCCGCTCGCCGCAACTAGAGAAAGCCCACACGCAGCAACGAAGACCCAATGCAACCAAAATAAATAAATAAATATAAAATAATAAATAAATTTATTTTAAAAAAAGAATATATAGTACATGCTGGAGTCAGCCAATGTGGGCTCCAGTCCTGGCTCCAGCACCATGACCTTGGTCAAGTTATTTAACCTTTCTGTGCCTTATTTTCCTCATAACAACAGTACCTAATTCAGAGCAGAGAGGATTAAATGAGATATTCTTATGAAGTGCTTAGATCCTAATTCCATAGTTAGCACTAATTTTTATCTGCTATTGTTATTATCTCATTAACTGTTACCCCCATTAGAATGACTACTGCTTTGCCAGAGAAGAAAGATGCCAAGTGCTTAAGAATTGTTACTGAGGGGAAAAACTAACTCATATAGTTTCCCCTCCACCCACAATAACCTTGATCTTGCTACCTTAGTGGTCTTCAGAGGTAAAGTGAAAGAATGCAAGAAAGAAGGCAGAACAAGAAGAAAGAAGGGAAATAATAAATTAACATTTATCAAGAGCACACTTGCTGCCGAGCAGAGTAGGACCTCATGTTACTAGCTTTTTTTAATCCTTGCAATCATATGTGTTCAATGCTATAATATCCACTTTACAGATTAGGAGACAGAGCCTCAGAAAGTCTCAAGAAAACACCCAAGGCCATACAACTGGATATGCAGAGGGGGGATTTGACCACCCAATGGCTTGACACCAAAGCCTAAGGGAAAAAGGGGCAAAAGAGAACACTTCATTGTGTGACACTTTACAGAGGGCTTCCATATTTGATTTTATTCCAACTTCACAGAGGTTGTGAGGTAAATAAATATGGCAGGTTGGATTTTACAAACGAGGGAAATGGAGTCTCAGAAAGGTTATATGACATGCCCAAGGTCACACAACAAAGTAGAGAAGGTGGGAACACAAGGCAGTTATTGGGGCGTCCCATCTCCCCTCTCTTTCCTTTGTTCCATTCTCAAGGGCATAGAGGACAGGGAGAAATCTGGAGAGACGATGTCTGCAACTATCCCAAAGTGGAAGCGTATATTTGTATCTTCTGAAAAGGTACTTGACAATTTCCCTCCCATTATGCATCCTCAACCATCATACGAAATTGTAAGCACCATGAGGGCAAGAAAAAAAAATCTGTCCTTTACATGACTGACTATAGCCCCAGTACTTACCACAGTGCTGGCGTGGAGTGAGCAGTTGATACAGATTTGTTGAATAAATAAAAGAATCAAGTAGATGCAGAGAGAGTACCAAGCCCTCAAATACCTAGTAAGAATGAATTTACAGCTTTGGCAGAGGAAGGCTCACCTATGAGAGTGTTTAACTATCCTCAAGTAAGCCCTGGTTATGCGCATGGATGTTCCTTGAAAAAGTTCCAGTTATATTTCACTTTCTTTGTGGTTCCTATGGATAGCATTTTTCACCACTAGAAATGTAAATCTCTAGATTTGCAGTATCCCCCTAACTCCTCCCATTTCTTTCCAGGAAGAAATAGAACATCTCATGAAGCATGTGACCCTTTGGCCTTCTGAGTAACCCCAGCCCTGAAGCATCTGGCCTGCATCCCAGGTACCACAGTTTGGAAGTCTGGTGGATGTCTTCGACCACCTGCCAGGTAGGATGACTAGCAATGAGGATTTGCTTTTCAGAGTTTAATTACACAAAGAGTTAAGTTATTAGCTTTCTTCAACAGTCAGCTTAAAATCAAGTTAGTGTGACTCCAAAGACTAGAATAACAGCATGGCACAACCAATAATACCAAATAAATAGTGGAAAACGTTCATTTTTCTTATCAGAAAAAGAGCGTGTGAGAGAAAGCAGACCCATGGCAGACTTGTTCTGTTAGCTTGCCAGATGGGGATCCGAGGTCCCGGGGGTAGGAACTGAGCCGTGGGGTGCCCCTCACACTAATGAGGTTTGCCCTAGAATCCGAGGTGACAGATGGGTCTGCAGGTTGGAAACCCTCAGCAATCTCTCTGGGAGTTGGCGCCATTTCATTAGGCCGATTCCCACCTCCTCTTCTACCCCCTTTTCTCTGCCCTCCCTCTGCCTCTTCCACCTCCTCTTCTACGTGTTTTTGTAGCTTGTGCAATACTCTGTACCCCAGTAAACATACTCCCCTGCATCCTTGCTTCTGCTTCTCATTGACTGACTCCTTTTCTGGTCTCACATAATTCTCTCTCTCCCTCCTGCCTTTTTCCCCACCCTCCCATCCCACTATTTTGGTCTATAAGAGTTCCATCTTAATCCTTTCTGACCCCATTAAATTTCTGTTTATTCACAAGTGTTCCAGAAAGAGGTCATGCATGAATTAATGAGAAAGAAAGGAAGATACTGTTCAAAATTCTCATTTCTGTGTCTGATACTCAATTTGAGGATTTTTTTTTTATTGAAGTATAGTTGATTTACAATGTTGTGTTAGTTTCTGCTGTACAGCAAAGTGATTCAGTTTTACATAATATATATACACACTCACACACACACACACACTCTCTCTCTCTCTCTTTTTTATATTGTTTTCCTTTATGGTTTATTACAGGATATCGGATATAGTTCCCTGTGTTACACAGTAGGACCTTGTTGTTTACCCTAAGGATTTTTCTGTTGGGAAAGAAAATGGGAGAAAATGCTTTGGTCATTTGAGGAAGAATAGGGGTCTTCCTGCCCACTGCCAGCCTTTTGAACTCTGCAGATATCAGCTAATATGGATGATCTACTCTCACACAGTGACAAATGAGTAGTTTCCAAGAATCATGGCAGATTCACCAAGAGGCAGATAATTCCCAGGCACCAAGCTTCATGCCCAAAGCATGTGGTACCCTAGCTTGGGAACTCTGGTTAATTGCCTTTGCATGTGGGAATGCCTGGAATACAAGGACCAACTCCACTAGTGCAATTTGGACGTCATAGCCTCCGTCATAGTCCACTCCTGTGGACTATTTCATCTCCCTCCAAACTCCACCAATAGCAGCCAGAGTGCTCTTGCCAAAATAAAGTACACCTTTTAAAAATACTTTAAGTGATATGATATATATATTTTTTTCAATGGAATATTATTCAGTCTTAGAGAAGAAGAAAATTCTGTTGCATGCTATAACACGGATAAACCTTGAAGACACTATGCTAATTGAAATAAACTAGTCATAAAAAGACAAGTACTGTGTGATTCCACTTATACTAGGTAACTAAACAGTCAAAATCATAGAAACAGAAAGTAGAATGGTGGTTGAGAGGGGTAGGGAGAGGGAAAAATGGAAGGTTGATGTCAGATGGATATAATTTCAGTTTTGCAAGATAAAATAATTCTGGATATCTGTTTCACAACAGTGTGAATATTTGTAACCCTACTGAACCATACACTTAACAGTGATTAAGATGGTAATTTTTTTAAAATTAATTAATTTATTTATGACTGTGTTGGGTCTTCGCTTCTGTGCGAGGGCTTTCTCCAGTTGCGGCAAGCGGGGGCCACTCTTCATCGCGGTGCGCGGGTCTCTCACTGTCGCGGCCTCTCTTGTTGCGGAGCACAGGCTCCAGACGCTCAGGCTCAGTAGTTGTGGCTCACGGGCCCAGTTGCTCCGCGGCATGTGGGATCTTCCCAGACCAGGGCTCGAACCCGTGTCCCCTGCATTAGCAGGCAGACTCTCAACCACTGCGCCACCAGGGAAGCCCCCAAGATGGTAAAGTTTATGTTATATATTTTTTACCACAATTCGCAATGTTAAAAAATACATAGGGTTGTAAAACTTCAAACAAAAAAAGAAAACAAGAGAAGGATAAACTCAGAATTTAGGGTAATTGTTACCTTGAACTGGGAAGGGCAGGGCTATGGGACAGGGTGATTGGAGGAAAGAGATAAAGACTTTTGTCAAAGCCTCATAGCTTTCATAATGGGTAGTGTGTCCTAAGGTGTTATTAAATTATTAAAAGTAACTAAATAATCAGTAAAAGCAGACCATACATGGGTCAATGATAGGAATATGGTAATGAGCCAAAAAGTAAGAAGAGACCAATTTCGTACCAAAAAAGAGAAAAAAAGAAAATGGGTAAAATTTAGTTACATCGGTTCCCGCTTTAAAACAATTTATAAATATTTTTCTTAAGTTAAAAACATTTCTTATAACAGCTTTTAAGCTGTTTAAGGCCCCCACGATATCTCACAGCATCTTTCTCCCCCATTATGCTCGTTATGTACCCTTTTCTCCTACACTCTATTCATGCTAAACTTGTTTCAGTTCCCAGTATGCTCTGTGTCACCTTGCCTCCAGGCCTTCCAACATGCTACCCCATCACCCAGAGCACTGTTCCCCTTGCTTATTTTCTGGCTAACTTCCCGCTTCTTGACATCTTGGCTAGAACGTTCGGTCCATTTTCAGGCAGGCCTTCTCTGACCTCCCCTATGAAGTTAGTCCTCTTCCATCCCTATCAGATACTGACTGCAGTGACTGCCATTGCCTGTGGACTAACTCTCCCCTCTTCCCTCCTGGCAGCGAGGGCATGCCTATCTTGCTTACCTTTTTACCTTTAGCCACTTGTACAATATTGGGAACTTTATGAATATTAAAACATGCACAAAATGTCGGTGGGCCTTAGAGTAAAATTCTAATCACCATCCCCACAAAGACACGGACCTCTGCTTTGTTGAATGGCCCCAGGCGTGATGAGTATCTGGAAAAGGAAAATCTACTGGCTTTCTTGCTGTTCCTCTAATAGGCACATTCCCACCCCTGGGTCTGTTCTACCTGTTCCCTTTGCCTTAAATGCTCACCTTCACCACCCCACCAACCCCACCTTCCCCCATCCCCGCCACGATTATGTGTTTAGCTAACTCACTCACTTGCATCATGCTTTTGCTCACATATTACCTTTAATGAGGTTTTATATGCTATTTATTTAACAATGAACTTCCCTCTGCAACTGGCCCTTCATATCCTCCCCTATCTATTTTATCTTTTACTTTTTTCGAGTACTTGTCTTCTAACAGACTATATTCTTTCCTTATTATGTTTAGTGTATACTTTCATTTAGCCCCACTGCACCCCTAGTCTCACTAGAATATAAGCTCCATGAGGCTGGAATATATTTTTAATTGTGGTAAAAACACATATCGTAAATTATCATCTTAATCAATTTTAGGCGTACAGTTCAGTAGTGTTAAGAATATTTACATTGGTTGTGAAACAGATCTCCATAATTTTTACATCTGACCCAACTGGAACTCTATATCCATTAAACAACTCCCCTTATCTCCCTCCTCCCAGCACCTGGTAACCACCATTTGACTTTCTGTTACCATGAATTTGACTATTCTGGATACCTCATATAAGTGGAATCATATAGTGTTTGTCCTTTTGTGACTGGCTTATTTCACTTAGTGTAAGGTCCTCAAGGCTGATCCATATTGTAACAAATGACAGGATTGTCTTTCTTTTTTATTATTTTTTGTAAAGTTTTATTTGATATTGGAGTACGGTGATTTACAATGTTGTGTTAGTTTCAGGTGTACAGCAAAGTGATTTAGTTATACATATATATACATCTATTCTTTTTCAGATTCTTTTCCCAAATAGGATAATCCAGAGTAGAGTTCCCTGTGCTATACATAGATACTTGTTAATTATCTATTTTATATATAGTAGTGTGTATATGTTAATCCCAACCTCCTAATTTATCCCTCCCACCTTTCCCCTTTGGTAACCATAAGTTTGTTTTCTAAGTCTGTGAGTCTGTTTCTGTTTTGTAAATAAGGTCATTTGTACCATTTTTTAGATTCCACATATAAGTGATATCATATGATATTTGTCTTTCTCTGTCTGACTTACTTCACTTAGTGTGATAACCTCTAGGTCCACCCATGTTGCTGCAAATGGCATTATTTCATTCTTTTTTATGGCTGCATAATATTCTATTGTATATATGTACCACATCTTCTTTATCCATTCATCTGTTGATGGACATTTAGGTTGCTTCTGTGTCTTAGCTATTGTAAATAGTGCTGCAGTGAAAATTGTGGTGCATGTATCTTTTCGAAGTATGGTTTTCTGTGGCTATACGCCCAGGAGTGGGATTGCTGGATCATATGGTATTTTTCTTTCTTTTAAGGCCGTACAGTATTTAGTTGTATGTGTATACCACATTTTGTTTATCCTTTTATCCACTGATGAACATTTAGGTTGCTTTCACTTCTTGGCTATTGTGAATGGGAGGCAGAGATTTTTGTCTGTTTAGTTCACTGATGTTTCCCAAGCATCTAGAACAGTGCCTGTTGCATAGTAGATGTTCAGTAAAAGTTTGTTAACTCAATGAAATATAGGGAGCAAAGTGGAGGCTATTTGCTAATCCTAGAACCTTCTGGATGATTTTTCCATTCTTTAGA
Organism: Balaenoptera physalus; assembly: GCF_965194825.1. Lineage (NCBI taxonomy): Eukaryota > Metazoa > Chordata > Mammalia > Artiodactyla > Balaenopteridae > Balaenoptera > Balaenoptera physalus. The sequence continues at coordinate 36,768,588 of NC_138890.1, forward strand.
CACAACAGTCTACTACTATCTTGTGTTTGAGGCATATCTGTGGCATTTTCCTTAATAAGTAAATGGAGTCCATGAGTAAATAGAGTAGTTAAGGAACCATGGGGCCTGGATATCCAGACATTTCTTACACACAGATCTGCTCTAGCATCTGGGTCTTTGGGATAGGTCCTGTCCCAATAAAGTCGCTGGTAAAATGTCATTGCCTTAGCTGGGGTGATTATATTACTCTGAGATGTGTAAGCAGATAATTAGATGAATCCTTGGCCCCCAAAAAGGAAAAGACCTAATGCAGGTGTGTTCTAAGAGGAGGAAAAGAGGCTTGGACAGGTACAAAGGGTGCATAATGGGGTGGTACTCTCTCCACTTTAGGAGAGACTATGTGGGTTTTGTTGATTCCTCCGAACAGCTCCAACACCACAGAGTGGCTGGAGACTGGTGTTCTACTATTTCCCTTGAAAAGCCAGAAAAGAATTCTTTTCTACCCAGTGACCTCTAAGTTGAACCTCACCCCAACTTGCCATTCTTCCCTTTGAAAAGAAAATTCCCCAAATATTTTGATGGTTCCAAGATCTTGGTACCAGATTTGAAAGTTTGCATGGCTTAACTTATTTAATTTCATCATGGAGTTTATGGCTATTGAATTCTGGAGTCAAATTTAGGTTTTCATGTGTAAATTATAAAGTGAGGTTGACAGGACAGAACAAAGTCTGGCAGCCTGACTGAAAGGGCCTGGTGATGGATGTTCCTAAACCTTCCTTTATGGATACACTCTAGACCCTTGACATTTGGAAGAGTATATCCACAGATATTCAAAAATTCCCGATTTGCATATATTTCCATGGCATATAAATTCTTTCAAAACAGCAGTAATATTTAAAAAATGTAAGCGTTCTCTTCACATTCTTACATCTATATATCAGAAAAAATTGTTCCTGATTCACAGTTCCCTGGAGAATCATATGTTTCTTATGCTCAACCTCTAGAGAGACATTCCACAAGAGATACTGCATATGGCTGAAGGACCACTCACTCTTTTTTTTTTTTTAATAAATTTATTTATTTATTTATTTGTATTTATTTTTGGCTGCGTTGGGTCTTTGTTGCTGCACATGGGCTTTGTCTAGTTGTGGTAAGCGGAGGCTACTCTTCGATGTGGTGCACGGGCTTCTCATTGCAGTGGCTTCTCTTACTGCAGAGCACGGGCTCTAGGTGCACAGGCTTCAGTAGCTGTAGTGCGTGGGCTTAGTTGCTCCACAGCATGTGGGATCTTCCCGGACCAGGGCTCAAACCCGTGTCCCCTGCATTGGCAGGTGGATTCTTAATCACTGCGCCACCAGGGAAGTCGAGGACCACTCACTCTTTAAGTGCCTCCCTGTTACACACCACCCTTATAGTGCACATAAGTGGGTGCTTCCACAAAATTAAAGTTAATGCATCATGGGACATTGGTTTCTTAAAATTAATCAAAACCTTGATCATTAAGTTTATAAAGGTCAAGGGTTTATGACACAGTATGATGCAATAAATAAAGCATTTAAGCACAGAGGCTTTGGAGTTACTTGGATGTTCAGTCCCAGCTCAGCCACTTAATAATTATGATATTGGGGAAATTCCCAACTGGTTCTTCATTTATAAAATACAAAAATAACCAATGTCTCTCTGGGCTCTAAAGGGATCCAGCAGGAATAGAAGTGGAACACTCAGCACATAAGTGGAGAGGCAGGCACATACTAAGAATGTGGTAGTGAATCTGCTCTATGCTACCATGCTTGTCTGCTGTCCCCCAGTCCAGCCTCCACTTAGCAACAAGAGTGATCTTTTCAAAGCTTAATTCAGTTCCTGTTACATGATGGTGTAAAAGTGTTCCAATGACCATCCACTGCAGTCAGAAGAAAATTCAAAGAAGGGCTGAATCCTGGACCTCTTCGGAAGCCATCCCCTCCCTCACTCATTTTGCTCCAGCTACACTGATATAATTATCTTGCTAATTTGTTTTATTTTTTAAAAATTTTTATTGGAGTATAGTTGATTTACAGTGTTGTGTTAGTTTCAGGTGTACAGCAAAGTGAATCAGTTGTACATTTACATATCTGTTACCCTTCTTTCCCAACTAGTATATAACCAAGCTCTCTTTCTGCTTGGTTCTATGAACCCCCACTTGTGTTTGACATAGAGTAGGCACTCAGTAAAGGCTGGTTGACTACATGCATGGATGGATGGATGGATGGATGGATGGATGGATGGATGGATGGATGAGGATTATGTCACCAGTTGTACTGTATATGGTGATGGTGTGGTAAGAAAATGATATACAAATCTACATGACAAAGAAAATATTTTCAAAGGTTGATGTAGTCTCCTAAGGCTGCTCAGAAACAATGGGATATGAGATGACCATGAAAGGGTAAGTGGAATTCAGAGAGAGGGAGGAACTTTTAGAAAGTTGTTTAACCTCCAAATATCTGAGACTTTCTTCTTGTCCTTTGGGGGTGGAGACGGGCCTGCCCCTCATTTATGGGGATGTTCTGGAGCCAGAGATAATGCCTAAAAGCTGCTGAGTGCTAATTAGCTCTATCTGTCAGGGCACAGGAAGCCAGCAGGTCTGAGTGGCTGATTGCAAGGTCTGTAGCTGAAAATACTTCTTGCCAACTGCCTGGAGGGGCTGATAAGGGAAATGACTACATTCTGTAAATTAACATATTCTAAGCAGGTCAGAAGGGCCAGTTGTAGAAAACAGTGGTAAAGATGGAAAGAAAGGTGAAGCCACCCCTATTTTAAGTTACCATGCCTAAGTAATGAAGCTGTGAATTCCTTGACAAGGATCATTGCCTTGGAGTCAGAAGTGGTGGCAGCTGGGTTTAATTTCTAGGGGTAGTTACTGACAAAATTAGGAAAGAAATATACTTGTCTTCATTGCAGTTACTTCCTAAGAAGAACTAATTCTCTTCTAACTTCTAAGTAACTTCCTAAGAGAACTAATTCTCTTCATTTTGCTCTTTCCTAATTTGAGCCATGAGTTTCACACTTATTCTTCTTCCCTTTAAAAGCAGAGTATTTTCAACCCATGTGATATGCCTTCTCTTGATGATTTCACAAGCACCAGGTTTCCCTGGACGTCATAGTTTAGGAGAAAGAGCACTGGAGTAGACATCAGAAAAGACCAGAATTCTGGTTCTGGTTTCTGTTCTGTAGGTGTATTAGTCATGACTTCTTTGGTTGAAAATTACAGAAACACAGATCAAACTAGCTTAAGAAAGAAATCATTGGCTTACATAATTGATGTTCAAGGGAGGTGAAGGCTTCAGGCTTTGCTGGATCCAAGTGTTTATCAATAACAACATCTTCTCTCAACCCTCCTTCTTTCAACCTAATCCAAACTCTAACCCTTTTTAATTAGACATTTTCTCATATTGACTCTTTCCATGTGACAATAAGTATGACCATTGGTTGCCCCAAGCTTTTTGTATCCAAAAGGAAGAAGGATCTCACCATTTCTCCCTGGTCCATACATTAAAACTCAAGGAACCAGGAGAATGCAATCATCTGAGAAGTCAGGCTGGTAGTATGCTCAGCCTTGTGTGTTGGCAGTATGGTAGAGCAGAGCAGTTGCTCATGAGCCCCATGATTGACATCCCTAAGACCACTGAAAAGGGGAAGGAGATATTTACCAAAGGAAAGGATGCTTACCAGAAAGACAACCAATGTTCCTACTATTTTTTTCATCTAAAAATAACTGCATTTAGTAAGATTATGCATGTGGATATACTTTGAAAACCATAAATCCTAGCACAAATGAAAGGTAATATTGTCATATAAACCTTTTTTCTGTGTCAGGATTCCAGAACCCTTGCTATGCAAGATATCAGTTGGATTGTAAGGCTGTTGGAAAGATTAACTGGGACAATGTATATGAGAGCTTTTCACAGAATACCTGGCAGGAAGTCAATGCCCAGTATTAGTATCTCTCCCTCATGCCAGGTAATGGACAATTTGCCAAAAGTTTTACCTGAAGAGAAGAATATAATGGTTAGAATTTATTTATTCTAACCATCATTTCTGCCAAGTGGCAAAGATATTTGGGAATGGGAGAAGAAAATTGCCAATACTCTTCACATTTTTTCTCTCTGTGTTCTTCCTCTCCTACTTCTCTCTCTCTCCCCCTACACAATTTTTTTTTGCGGGGGGAGAGTAGTGGGGAGAACAGTGCAGAGCTGAATTCATGCATAGTAAGTAAGAATATATGAATATGCCATTACACCATTTGAATTCTTTACCACCTGAAGTGTCTGGCACATGTTAATGTTAGTTGCGTGGACAAGGCTGGTGATTTTAACACTAACAACGATGAGGAGGATAATAGGTGTCAGTTTTATGGCACAAAGCCTTTTGAGTGGAACCTTTCTTGATGTGAGCTGCAGCCCCGGATTCAGAGTGTCTTGCTCTGTGCAGTGCCTCCTCACCATGGAAAATGAAAATTGATTGATGTGCTGGTTACCGAGATCATGGGGCATCTGCTATGGGTCTCTCACCTGCATGTGACATATTCAGTGAAAAATGGTTTCTTTGTCAGTAGCTTCTGGAGAGAGATGAGTGGCCTCTCAGACAGCCATATAAAGTTTCAGTTCATGGAGGTATTGTGATGTGGTCGGCCAAGAGAACACTAGAATAAAAATTGAAAGACCTGTACTGTCACCTTGACTCTTTTGCCAACATCCTTCGTGACCTTGGCTAAACCACTTCCCTCTTTTGGACATGACTACTTGATGATCTTGGAGGTGATACTTGTCAGCTGTGTGTACCTCAGTGCTTCCAGGAACCAGCCCCTATATAGAACCAGGGCAAGTTTATGGGTGTTGTTTCTTCTCATCCAGTTCCTCTGACCTTCATTCTGTGCTGTTTGTCACTTTAGCTTCAGAAAAGAAAGATCAAGTTCATGGACCACTTCATTCCAACACATACATTACCACCAAATACCTCTGCCTCTGAGCGGTCACCCACCACTTTATTGATGTATGAAAACTACCCAGTGGGAGGAATTTTGGATATGATCATGGGCAGTACAAAGGTAATCATTTTAGAGCTAGGAAACAGAGATAGAGTCCTAAAAATTTATCACCTTTACTCTCATGAAAATATAAACCTCTCTTTCCAATATTTTTCCCTGCCCAATCCTTTTTCCATCCCCTATAGATCTACGTAGTGATTCAAGTCTAATTTCCAACTACAGACAAAACTGACTTGCTGGAATATCACTAGTCTAAATTCTCAAGGGCTTGTTTTGTCTATCTGTCCACATGTATAAAATAGCATGGTTCTACTCTCCCACTAGACTATAGGCTCTGTGAGAGAAGGCATCCTAATTCTTTCATTCATTGCCAAAACCCCAGCCCCCAACATATTGTATGAAACATAGAATATCAATCAATCAGTAGATAAGTGAATTAATAAGTGATTGAGTGATTCTGAATGATGTTCTGATGATGACATTTGTAAAGGAAACATTTCTGGAATTTTATTATTCATATTTGGTGTGGATTCCCATTGGTTTTTTGGAATGCCGTCTCCTCTGAAATTCTACATTGGTTGCTACTTCACTGTTTTGTACATCTCTATGGGAGCAACTCCTGTTCTACATTTTTCAAAATTCAACTTCTTGGGCACAACTGGATTGTTAGCTCCTAACATGCAGGTACATGAATAGACAACTCTCCGTATTCAACACAAATTTGAATGTAAAGGAGAGGTTTGAGCTATTTGGGGTAGATAGATGGAGAGGAATTCAATGGAAGGAATATACAGTACACAGGTCTAGCATGGTTAGGGAGTGGGAGATAGCTGAAAACCATCCACAGCATAATTCAGTGATGAGCAAAGCTATAGAAACAAAAGGAATGTAATATCAACATTTGTTTCAAAACACCCTGAGGGTCACATGGTATAATTCTTCTCATTTTGCAGTTAAAGAATCTAAAGATCAGAGAAGTTAGGTGACTTATCTATGATCATACACGTAGTCTGCGATCCTGATTCCAAATTCAAAGACAGTCAGGGATGCAGGCTTCTGAAATGAAAGTTAAATGGTCAGAGGCCAGAAAAGGTCATCAAATATAAATAAATGGACAGCCATGATTGAGAATTCTCAGAGATCTTTGATTTTACCCTCTCTCAATCTCAGCTCTTGCCTCCTTAGAGGTCAGACTAAGGAAAGTCAGCCCCTACAAAGGTCCCTTCAAGGTCTTGAGTATCCTATGCACACTTCTTTATCTCTAGATCATCAGCTCTTTGCATCTAGAAACTAATAAATACCTCTGAATGAATGGCTATAGTTGATTCTGTTCTCTGAACTCTTTTTAGAAGAATTCTTATGAAACAGAGTTGGTCCAGGTTAGTGTTTCTTAAGCTATAATGGATTAAATTTTAAAAAGAATTCAGAATTTCAGAATTTCAAAAAGATCCCTGCCAGTAATTCTAATAAACTAGGGAACGTAGATGGGTTCCTGGAGTACATGTTTTTAATAAGATCCCTAGGATATTCTGTGGCAGATGGTGCACAGACTACACTTAGAAAAAAAATAATGGACTAGGAACAAAAGACGAGAAAGTGCCCAAACAAGATCCACAGCAGCAGATGTGCATTTCTTGACTGACACACACTCATTGTAGGTGTTCAGCGGATACTCATTAGATCAGTAGGTGGCTGGGAAGATAGATGGATGGATTGATGAGTGGATGGATGGATAAATGGATGGGTGGCTGTGTGGGTAGATAGACTAGAATGATGGATAAATGTTTGACTATATAGGTGAAGGAAATCGCTTTCCTTTTCTTTGTAGATGAACTAAATGCTGACCTTGCTAACATCACCACAACAGCTTTCCTCAGATAAGATGAAATTCATTGCCCATGTGAAACCATTAAGCAGTAGGTAGATATTTGCTCTTCCAGACTGATTTGTATTATTGTAGCTACACATTGAGTATAACTAATATTACTTATGTGGTTATTTTTGAGGTGGTAATGGGGTAATACAAAATATCAGGGAGTTAATTTGCTTGACCTGAGTATTTAACGCCCTGGCTTCTAGGCAATGCATTCTGTTTCTATTATTTACAAACCACTGTAATACTATAGCTGTTGCCCTTTCCAGATGGGATTACCTAAAAAATAATTTGTTATGTAAGATTGTTAATTATGAAGCTAAAGCATACCCATTAAAGGCATTTACCTTGTAATTTTGTGATGAGAGACTGAAACAAAGCATGGAATATGATTATTGTGGCTGAGGATATAAGGATATAAAGCCACTCATATATTTTAGAACTGGTTATTAATTTCACATGATATGTTAACTTCAGAAAGACTGCCACAGAGCAAAGCTCTTTCTGCCACCTCATCTGAATCTGAGATCTTTGTCTAGCTTCTTAGCTGTCCTGTCCCACCTCCTTCCCCAACTCCCCTATCTTAGACCTCCAAATTTGAATGCTCTGGACCTCTCTCTTTCACTAGATTCAGCCATTCAAAAAACAGCTTATCGGAGGAGTTCAGTGCATGGTCCCTGGTGAAAGAATGCCTGGCTTTATATCCTGGTTCTGCCATTTACTAGCTTTAAACCTCTCAGGGATTCAGTTTCCTTATCTGTAAAATAACAATGCAAAATGATAGAAATTAACTCACAAGACTGTTATGAGGATTATATGAGCTAACTATGCATTAAGTATTTAGACCTTAATAGTAAGTTTTCAGTAAATGTTGTGGTAAAATTTTTATCACAAAGGCAATTAATAACATTACAGAAATCATGAAAAATTTTTAAAAGCACCCAATCATAATCCTAACACCCTAACCCACATCTGGTATTTTTCATTGTAGTGTACTAACCTTTGAAAGTGGAATTTTGCCTTCTGGATCCTTTTCATGGTTTGGAGTAACCACAAACATGACCAAGAGCTTTTAATACTCTTTTCCTACAGAAGAGTTTTCTTACACATCTAACTATAAAGGCCAAAAACTCACTTCCCAATTTGAAAAGATCTCTATAGCTAAATGGTATTTATTAAGATTTAAGAATATCGCCAGTGAAGAGTACTTTATTAAGTAAATAGCTAATCTTGGATTAGTTTATCAGGTTGGTTCAGTATTTCGTAAAGTTTCATCCACTCCATAGAACACTTTTGATGAATTTATTAGAATCACCGGTTTGAGCTTTGAGGTCAACCAAACCTGGATTCAAATCCTGAATCTGGACCAGTGATCTTGAGGAGATGCCTGCATTTCTCAGATGCCTCAGCTGAAAGAATAAGGTTAATAACCCTATGCAGTGTTGTCAGAATTACAGTAAGGATAATAAACAATCCTTGTTTTAGCCATCACAGGGGACAGCGATGAACTGTCCCCGAGCAAAAGGTAGTACAAGGAAATGGCTTTTCCTGGAGGTGAAAAAGCTGGAGGCAGAGATATTGTTTATGGATTCTGGGCACCTGACTCTACTTTTCTCTCCTCATACCTCCCTGGCCCACCGCAATCAAGTGTTGCAATGATGCTAGAGAAAAAGGAGTACTATGTGTTTGTAAATTTGCCTTAAGTCAGAAGTGCTAATTGATGGAACCCTAAGTATAAAAGAGCAGTGATGTAGCAAGGCTGGAGCTCTCTGCTCCAGCAAGATCCCTTAGGCATGGACAGAGTCTTTGTCAGATGTGGCTCCATCAGAGACTTTCAGGGCTATATTAGTATGCTTGGGCTTCTATAACAAAGTACCACAGACTGGGAGGCTTAAACAACAGAAATGTATGTCTCACAGTTCTGGAAGCTGGTTAGCCCAAGGTCAAGGTGTCAGCCGATTGTTTCTGATGAAAGGCCACTTCCTTCCTGGGCTGACCTTTCATTGGCATGAGGACATGGGGCAGGAGCGGGGGTGGAAAGGAAGAGGGAGGTGAGAGTAAGTTCTCTGATGTTTCCTTCTCTAAAGACACCAATCCCATTGGATCAGGGACCCACCTTTATGACCTCATTTAATATTAATCACCTCCTTATAGGTACTCTCTCCAAATACAGTCACATGGTGGGAGGGGTTAGGGCTTTGACCTATAAATTTGGAGGGGACACAATTCAGTCCAAGGGAAAAGTGATGCTAAGTTATGTTGCATCTGCTCTTCTCCCCTAATGAGAGTTGTGTCAGGGTCAGCTTAATAGGTGTGGTGTGTGTGTGTGTGTGTGTGTGTGTGTGTGTGTGTGTCCTCATCTTACCAAACTGTAAGCCACAAGAGTTGCTGCAGGTACCGATTATTTCCTCTCGCCACATATGTTTGAGTCTAGGAAACCCATATGAGCAGTCTCATCTCTTTGGAGGCAAGGGCTGGGACTGGGAAATCTGAAACAAAATGATGTGAAGAGAGGTGATAGCCCTAGTTTCTCACTTTAACCACCAAGCTGATTCTCAAGTGCCATACTCAGGAGGAGGAAGCCACGCCTCCCACTTGTTTTCTGTTAAACATGCCTCTGGAAAACTATAACCCAGGATGTTAGAGTTTAGTGAGAGGCACATTACACTTGGAGATTTCCGATCATGACTCCTTTCAAGAGTTTACAAAGTAGCTTTCCTGCCTCTGTCTCTTTGACTTTTCTTGAGACTCTCTCCTTGCTAATGTATGACACCAGGCTTGGCTTCCTGGAGAGAATTAATCAAGGAGCACAGGCCCCTTGCTGAGAAACACATTAGCACAATTTCTAAAATGTGCTCTTTAGGCTCATTTGATCTATGATATGTGTTATCATTTAATAAATATTGGGCTAGCTGAGGTTCTGTCTACATGTACTAGAAACATCTGTTGCCATGCTCCTTTAAGCAAGACAAAATAAATACTCTGATAATTGCTTCCAAGGTTTTTGTTTTTTTCAAATTAAAGTTGTGATTCAAGACACTTAAATGACATAATTATAAAGTGTGTGTTGAGATAGAATTTATTCCTCCTTAAAAGTATTAATTAGGCCCTTCTTAATCTCTATTGAGATCTTATGATGGACTTGTTTTTCTTCCAACTGCCTCTTTTGATTATGCACAAATAAGATGTAATTACATATGGGTGGAAGGTTATTATATACAAATATGTTCGGAAATTATGTGAATAAAATGCGCAATAGGCTTTAATAGTCTTCTCATAAAATAATACAAATTCGGGCCAAAATAAGCAATTTGCTCTCTTTTAGTATCCACCTTTATTCCTTTTTCATATTAGCACCGTGGAGCATGTTAGAAAATACAAAGAAAATAATTAGTCATTTTGACCTCTAGCCGGAAGGAAATTTGGACTCTTTGTATATTTCCTTAACAGGTGAGTTCATTGTTAGTGTTGCTATTAATATCTCCATTTCTTTGCTTTGCCATCTTTTCTGTCAATTTCTCAACTCAAAATTTAAGATAGATCTCTAAACCCAAATACTCTTTTTAAGAGAGGAATGAAAAGAAGAATGTGAAAGGGGACAGTTGAAAATATGATCATTTTTAGTAATGCTTGTCCATACCATAAATATTTTCTTTCCCTAGAAGGTGCACAACGAGAAGGCTTTCCAAAAATGTAATTTTTTTTTTTTTTCAAAAATGTAATTTTAAGAACAGTCCGCAAATGGATTTCCTTTCCTTATGCTTACAAGCTGTTGCAGCCTCCAGCTTGAAACTGTGTATGCATGTGTGTGTGTGTAGAATAAACAGCTAATTACCTGTCAGTTACCATAGCAATGTTTACAGGAAGACTAAGATGCTCACATAGCTCTTGTAACCCATCTTGATAGTGGAAAACCCACATAATTTCTTCCTTTCAATCCCCACTGGAGATTCTGGCAGCAATTTTAGGATGCTCTTTGCTTGGTAAATTCTTATGTGACAATTGAGCTTCTTTCCTTTAAGTGGAGACACTGTTGATTTGAGTGAGAAGTGGAAAGAATTAACTTGGAAGAAGCTTTGGGAGGCCAGCACGATTGACTCAAGACTTCTCTCTGCAGAGTTCTGTTAGCAATGGATATAGCATTGGCTCAACATGAATCCATCTTCTAAGAGCTTTGCCTAGCCCCATGAATTCTCAAAAAAAAAATCCTCTATAGATCACCGAGAGAACACACAACTTCATTCTTTCAACAAATATTTTTGAATACCTACAATGGGTCAGCACTGTACAAACCTTAGGGGAAACCATAGTGATTTGGATATAAGTCCCTAGTTTGGGAGAGACATCCATTTATTCAACAAATATTTCTTGACCACTTACCATGTACTGTGTTGGGTTATCTGGAAATGATAAAAGAGTGGCACAGATTTGGAGGAGAGGTCAGCAGTAAGGAAAAACATCTAGGAGGAAGCTAGCCAGGAAGGGTAGGGAGGATGGGAGGATGTGATGGGAAAGTATTTCAGAGAGAGGGGTAGTCTTGTGAACAAGATCAAAAGCAAGTAAATATGGTAGATTTAGGGGAAAGAGGTCAGTATGTCTAGGCAGCAGAGTTCAAGACAGGTGACGGCAATGCTATAGAGATATAAGCAGGGATCAAATCATAAAAGGCCTTAAGTAAATTGTGGTGGATTCTCTTTTCAAAAGATGATTACAACAATATCTCCCACCTCACATACTCTTCTAAAATGTGACCTTCCCACATTTTTTCCATCAAATGGTGGAGTCTATGCTCTCTCCCCTTGAACTGGGTGGACATTTTGACTTCTGAGACTAGATTATATAATGCTGTTACTTCTGTCTTATTCTCTGAGGACATTCGCTTTTGGAACTCAGTCACCAGTGAAGTGAGGAAGCCCTAACTAGTCCATGCAAAAAGAACACAAAGAGAGGCTACATATCAGTATTTGGGGGTAATGGCCAACAGCTAACATTATCCACCAGACATGTGAGTGAATTCTCCTCTAGATGATACCAGCCCTCAGCTGTCAGGTTACTCCCAGTCTGCAAATATTCCCAAATGAGCTCCCAGATCTTGTGGAGCAGAGGCAAGCTGTCCCCACCATGCTCTATTTGAAATTCTAATCTTTGGTGGTTTGTTTTGCAGCAATAGCAGCTAGAACATTTCTTAAGGAGTTTGTCCCTTTTTCTGAGTCAGTGGGGAGCCACTGAAGAGTTTTAAGCAGCTAAGTAACAGAATCAGATTAGCATATTAGAAAGATCATTATCTCTCTGATGTGTGAGGAGTCTTGGTGAGAGTCAACTCTGGAGGCAGGGAGACTGGCTGGGAAGATATTGCCCCAAATGAAGCAGTATGTAAAAGTGATCTAGACTTGGGTGATATTAGGCGAAATGAAGAGAGTAATTCAAGGGTTACATGGAAGCGTGGATCTACAGGGTTTTGTCCTAGATTGAATGTGGTGGGTGGAGGAGAGGAACATTCGAGACAAAGATTATGTTGGGTTTACTGTCTTGATAACAGCATGGCTGATGGCACAGCATAGTATGCCTGGATTCTGTGCTGTGCTGCTGTTTCTGCAGTTTCTTGCCCCTGGGTGAGCCCTCTAGATTACACTCACCAGCTCAGACTTTGTCCCTAATCTTGCCCTAAGCACTAGAACACTAGTCTCAAGGGCCACTTATTCTTTGCCCAAACTAGCTTTCCCACCATGAGTACCTTGTTCCTCACCACATTAAATTTCCCTTTCCTCATGATGAATTCATTTTTGATGCCCTTTGTTTGATAGAAAATCTTTTTTAGAATCATTTTAATTTATCAGTGAATTTCTAATTACTTCTCTGAAAGGAAAATGGTTGTTTTCCATCCTTTTCCTTCCAGAAGTCTCATCTGAAGCCAAAGAAATCAGCCAGTTTCCTTCCCAGTTCAGCTCATGCCACATGGTTCTCTCAAATACTGTGGACCTCTCCATCTAGCTCTCACCTCCAAGGAGCCAGTCAGATTCTTCCCAGGACAGGAAAACTGCTCCAAGAAGATTTGCCGTCTTCAAAGAAAGTAGCCAGAAATTTTTAAATGGCAGCTTTTCTTGTAAACCAAATAAACATTTTATAACAAGACCAGAGAGAAAGTCATGAAGCTCAAAAGCAGTAGGTTTTTTTTAATACAATTTTTAAAGATTACTTTCCATTTACAGTTATTACAAAATGTTGGCTGTATTCTCCATGCTGTACAATACATCCTTGAGCCTATCTTGGACCCAACTGTTTGTACCTTCCGCTCCCAAACCCCTCTCCCCCTCCCCACTGGTAACCATGAGTTTGTTCTCTATATCTGTGAGTCTGAAAAGCAGTAGGTTTTAAACACGTATAGAAACTGGGAATAGAAAGTGAGAATAGAATACAGTATATGCAACAGAATATATGGAATTTTCTTGAAGCTGAGCCTCTAAATAAGTTCAAAACATGTTCTGGAAGATGGACTCCAAATGTGGATCAGCTAGGCTTTGGGGAAATGGCTTCACACTTTGACCGAAACTGAGATGGACAGTGCATATCACCGATAGGCAGAATGTTCGACTAAATGTAATTCAAATTGAGTTAATATTTTTGAGGCCAACCTGGCATAGATCTGTACCAGGCACTATGCCCAGATAAAGACAGCATAAAAGCCATGCTAGAGAGCCTTGTGGAGCCAGAGTTGGACAATTCTAGTAATTAAGTAATTGAAACTGTAGGGACTCTTTTAAAAGAGAGTGTATTGCAGATTGTTATAATATGAGCAAAGTAATTTGAGAAACTTTGAATTCAACAGAAGTAAACAGGTTTCTTTACTGTGAGGCTTTGTGATACATTTTGTATATTTCCAGGACAAGTGTAGCGTATGCAAAGTTTTCTCCCTGTACTAACTGAGAAACTGTTTTATCTTTGGAGCAGCTTTCAATACTAGGGAGTTGTCTGCAGGACCCTCTTTGGGAGTTGCTATAGTCGTCGTTTCTTTTTCCCAATCTATAATATTTTGAAACAGACTGACACTGGTACAGACCCTGAGTTTGCCACTCATGCCAGCAAAGGAGAAAGTACAGCATTATGCTAATATCCATTAACTTCTTTGCTTCATTATGCAGTTACTTCAAGGCTTTGATTAATGGAAGCATTATTGGAGACAACAGTACTTGGTTCTTTTTCAGGCAGGCAGCACCTTATTCCTAAAGGTGGGCACATTAATCTTTCTTATTTTGTTTATTTTCACCCTCCTTCTTTATAAATGGCTACCTACACCATTGCTGGGATGTCTTTCGTTTGGATGAAGTTGACCACAAGAAAGACTCTTCAGTAGACAGGGATCTACAATAAGAAATACATATGGCTCCCTCATACATACACATGTACTGCTAACAGACTTCTCCAGTTGATACCCAACTTGAAAAAAACAAGCTATTTCAAGTCTGTGTTTTAAGGAATTGAACTGAAGCAGCTTGAAAAGGTAAAAACTATTTTTTTAGTCTGTTACCTGGCAAAGCCAGGAAAATGCAAAATTATTTTGTTAAAGTGAGGGGAAAAGAAATAGAAGACCCAGCTCTGACTTTGGCAACAAGGACTTCTCTTCTTGTGGGAAAACAGGCTGTGAGTATCGGGCTGTGGAGAAGCAGGTGTTGCTGTAAATCAGAGAAGGGAAGAGCTGGGAAGAAACTTAGAAACAATCTAGACTAAACCACTCACATAAAGAATGAAAAATCTAAGACTTTGTTGGGCATGTTTAGGAAGAATGTCTGGGATCACTCATATGATCAGCGAGGCACCAAGGGGTAGAAATCTCTTCTTCTAATGCCCAGTGCATCGCTCTTTTGCCTCTACTACAACCATCTTCAAGGATTTGCTACACCATCTGACACTAGAGACCCAGGTCCTTTTCCAGTCACTTTGACCCCTGCTTTCTCATCTTGGTAAATGTCATCAACATATATCTAGTTGCACACATCTTTAACCAAGAACTCATTTTTTATTTCTCTGTTTTCCTCAATACTTTCATTCAACTCATCCTCAAATCCTATTGGCTCCATTTTCAAAATATACCCTTGAAAATATAGCTATCTCTTCTGATGACACCATTCTACGTCTCTTTTCTGGACCATTTCCAATTGGTCGCCCTGTTTCCATGCTTGATCCTGACAATCTACACTCCACCAAGCAATCAGAGAGATTTTTTTGTCAAAAGATTGATTGATTGATTGCTATGTTGGGTCTTCATTTCTGTGCTAGGGCTTTCTCTAGTTGCAGCAAGCGGGGGCCACTCCTCATTGCAGTGTGTGGGCCTCTCACTATCATGGCCTCTCTTGTTGCGGAGCACAGGCTCCAGACGCGCAGGCTCAGTAGTTGTGGCTCACGGGCCTAGTTGCTCCGTGGCATGTGGGATCTTCCCAGACCAGGGCTCGAACCCGTGTCCCCTGCATTAGCAGGCAGATTCTCAACCACTGCGCCACCAGGGAAGCCCCCCAGAGAGATATTTTTAAATATAAACCATATCATGTTACTCTACTACTTAAAACTACCCAGTGGCTTCCCATAGCCCTTAGGATACAATACAATTTTATTATTTTTCACAAAGTTCATGATCTGGCCCCTGACTTCCTCTGTGACATCATTTTGTACCTTAGAGCCACATTGGCCATATAGAGCCTCATTCCTGCCCAGGGCCTTCACCGTCACTGTTTCCTCTGCTCTGTATGCTCTCTCCTTCCAGGACTTTGCATGCCTGTCTCCTTATCATTTCTAAAGCCTCAGTTCAAAAGTCTCCTCTTTAAAGATGTTTTCCATGACCAATCAACCACCTCCCCCTGTGGAGTCATCCCTCCCACCTAATCCTGTTTTATTTTTTATAAACAGCTTATCACTATCCACAGTTCTGTTTATTTTTCTTCTTTATTGTCTGCTTTGTCCTCACTCTTCATTAACATGTGAGCTCCATGAGATCAGAGACTTGTTCATCCTGTTCATCCTTATACCTTCAGAGCCCAGAAGATTATCTGTCTAATAAAATATCCCTAATAAAGATTTGCTGACTGAATGAGCACCTAGAAAATGACAAAATAAAAATCAATGATATTTTTCATTAAATATTCATCTTAATAGGAAAAATGAGAAAAAGTTCATAAGCAATTATTAGTCTTTGGGCTGATAGAGTAATACTATCTAGAGTTGGCAATGGGGCAAATAAGACTCGGAGTAGTTAAAGATGCTAATTAAAATTATTCATCTAGTGCCTGAGTGAGACCTCACAGACAGTAAATACTAATTAACATAAAAGAATAGCCATTTTAAGAAAAACGTAGTATTTCTTAAGAGATGAGTCTAGGAGTTAATGGAAAAAAAAGACTGGGATTTGAGTTGGAAGATCTTAGTTTGCTAACACCAGTGGTCAAGACTTCTAATAACTCAGACTCGGGGTTCCCTGGTGGTGCAGTGGTTGAGAGTCCGCCTGCCAATGCAGGGGACACGGTTTGAGCCCTGGTCCGGGAAGATCCCACATGCCGCGGAGCAACTAAGCCCTCAAGCCACAACTACTGAGCCCATGCCCCTGCACTAGAGAAAAGCCCGTGCACAGCAACGAAGACCCAATGCAGCCAAAAATAAATAAACAAATAAATTAAAAAAAAACAACTAAGACTCAGTTTACTTGTATGTTATGAAAATATTTGACATAACAAACTATGAGAACAAATATCATGAAAGATATCTGCCTTAATCTTTCTGAAATTAAATAAGAAATTTATTTTAACCTGAGTCTGTGTTTATATATAGAAGTTCTGAATATACATCAATACTGACGTTTTAAAAATTTTATAATCAAGATAATTTGTCTTGCAGAATTTTTTATAAATTCACATCAAACATCAGTTGAGTTCCTATCATGTTTGAGTATATATAAAATACTCAGTGTTTCAGTATATATAAAAATAAGTGTTTTCTTTAAAACATGGGGTTGGCCAATAAGAGGGAATAAAAGGGGAGAAGTTTGTGGATATTTAGCCTGGAAATACATGGGGATGAAGATTAAGAGGGGGGTGATGTACAAAGAGTTTTATTCAAATATTGGGGGTTAATAACATGGAAGAGTGATTAGACTAGCTCTGTGTTACTGCAGAAAACAGAATGAGAACTAAAAGGCGAAATGCCTCACAGGCAGATTTCAGAAGCTACACTGTCGCTATGTACTTGCAATGGTGACAGCTGTTTTAGTGAGTAGGGAGAGCCCCATTACTGAAACTTTACAAAGAATAGCTGTAGGCATGTGGTGGTGTGCTGGCAAATGTTAATGAGAACTCTCCAGAGATGGTAAAAATGAAAAAAGAAAAAAATCCCTGACTTGTTGAGTTTGCTGATTTCCATAGTGTAAATACTCCCATAGTGCCTGACTTCAAACTAACACCATTAAAAGTAGAGTTGGGAAGAAATGAGCACGTTCCATTCTCATTAGCTGGTGTAAGACAGCTCTAGCACAGCACTGGGGGAAGACCATATCCTGCATTGCTCGATTCATATGCTCAAAAGTTGTGTTAGGAATTTTGCTGCTCTCATTCATTCATTGATTCATTGATTTCTTCACGTCTATTTATTGAATACCCACTCTGTGTCAGGTGCTATTCTGAGTGCTGAGTATACAGTGGTAGAATAGACACAGTTCTGCCTTCATGAAGTTCTAGGGGTAGAGACAATCAATCAGTCTATAATACCATATGGAGTGATAAGTGCTATGAAGAAAAACAAGCCTACCTAAAGAATAAGGAATGATGGTGGGGTTTGAGGAGAGACTATAACAGACTGGTTGGTCAGGGAGGTGACGACAGTCAGGAGGTGAGCTATGTGAATAACCAGGGGAGAGCATGTCAGTTACAGTGAACAGCAAGTTCACAGGTGCTGAGACTGGAGCATGCTTTCATATTTGAGTTGTGGAGTGTCAGGAAGTTCAGGTTGGTTGGAGCTGAGTGAGTGAGAGGAAGAGGAGTAGGAAAGGAGTTTGGCAGGGGAAAGGACCAGGACGTATATGACCTTGAAACCAGAGTAAGTAGCTAGGCTTTTATTACAAGGCTGATGCAAAACCACTGGAGGTTTTGAGCAGTGAAGTGCCATGATCTGATTTCTATATTAAAAGAACTCATCTACCTGCTGAGTGAAGTGTCATCTAACAGGGGCAAGACACTCCAAGAAGCAGCGAACCAGTTAGGGGACTCGGGTTCTAATCCAAGTGAGAGATAGATGGCGGTGGCTTGGACTAAGGTAAAGCTGCAAAGATGGAAAGAGGTGGTCAGGTTTGTGACCGACAGGACTTAATGGTGGACTAGATGTGTGGTATAAGAGAAAAAGAGAAGTAAAAATTGATATTTTGGGATCTAGACAGAAAAATATTCATGTATATTCTGAGATTCACAGAGATGCATATTAGGCCATCTCAAAGATGAAGTATGGGCTATAGATAAACACATGGGAGGTATCCATGAGTGAAAAGATGATATTTAAACCCATGGACAGCAAATATAAATAGAGGAGAGAGGTGGATCTAGGACTCAGCTCTATTCTAAAAGAGGAAAAGATCCAGCCACAAAAATGAGAAAGGAACAGCAAATGACAAGGGGAAAACAGATGTTCTCAAAGTCAACTGAAGTCAATACATCAAAAAGTAGGAGTGATCAGTAGTACCAAATTCTACTGAGACATTGAATAAAGTGAGAACATGACAAGAGCTATTTCACTGGGAAAATGGGATGGTAATTCCGATTGGTGAGGGTTAAAGAGAGATGGGAGGAGAAAGAGGAGACCAGGAGCATAGATACTTTGAAGAAAGTTCACTGTGAAGGACAGTAGAGAAATAGGGCAGAACCTGAAGAAGGATGTGTGAGTTAAGGGAAGGAATGGTTTAATTTTCTGAGTTAAGGGAAGGAATGGTTTAATTTTCTAAGTTAAGAAAAGTCACAGAAAGTTCATAAACCGGTCACAATAACATAGTAAAGAGAACTTGGATAATGAAGGAGAGCAAGGGGTAAGTAAAGAAGCAAACTCCTTGAGTAGTAGGTGCCAAGATCCAGTACACAGAGGAGAGGGTTGACAGTATATACAGGCAGGGACTGAACCCTATTGTAATATAAGGGGAGCAAAATGTATATGGCTACAGAAGCTGGAAAGTTGATAGATTTGCCAGTGGAAACATAGGGAATTGTCTTCTGATTGCTTCTATTTTCTCACTGAAATAAAAAGCAGGATCATCAGATGCAAGCGGATGGTGATGGGAGCATACTGGAAGCTTGAAGAGAAAGGAGAAGGTTTGAAGTGGACCTCTCAGAGAATGAGAGAGTAGATTGACCAGGAAAATATATTAGAATTGCCAGGTGTTGCCAAGGGCCCACTTGAGGTTTGCAGTCACATTTCTGGATTTTGCCTTCCTTCTCTGGTAGACTTAACACTGTTTGTGCCAATGGATACCTGTCTCTCTTTATTTTCCATCTAATGCCTTAGTAAATCCAATGGAAAGAGCTTCTTTCCCAAGAGTTCCAATAAAAATCTGAGTGAGCTCTCACCTATTGGACTTCAGCCCTTGCTCAGGCTTTATCTCATTTCTGTGTTTGGGAGATGTTGTGCTCCGATGAGCTGAGCTGTGTGTCCTCCCCAGGAGCTTTGGGTTGTGACAGATTCAGCCCCATCAAACACAAGGATATGATGGGGGAGGGTGGCTTCCCAAAGAAAAGCATAGTATAATTTACCATGTGAAGGAGGAATAGAAACTGGGCAAAACAGCCAGTATCTACCACTGTATATTATCGGCATACCAATAACTGGAAAATTTGCAAGGGCAAGGGACTTCCCTGGTGGTCCAGTTGGTTAGGACTTCACCTTCCAATGCAGGGGGTGCGGGTTCAATCCCTGGTTGGGGAGCTAAGGTCCCACATGACTCTCAGCCAAAAACTCAAAACATAAAACAGAAGCAATATTGTAATAAATTCAATAAAGACTTTAAAAATGGTCCACATCAAAAAAAAAATCTTAAAAAAAAAATAAAATTTGTGAGGGTGAGTCAAACATCATAAATTATCCCTAAGAACTTTTCCATTTGAATAATCTTTAATTCCCTAGCTTTGGAACTCTCAAATTGGGCACCTTTGGCTGGAAACAGGAGTGATTCCATAGTCATATTATTGATGATTATCATCAGTCCTCTGAAATATTCACCAGCTGTACCTATTCAATACATTTGCGACCAGTTTCTAACATACAGATTCTTCCTGCAGCCCTCTGTCATGCATTGCTACACAAGCACTACTTTCATCACGATTTTTTTTACAGCTGTCATATTTAAAAAAATAAAATAAGATTCATTTAAACAATTTCTATACCATCACCCCACAAAAACACAATTTGGTTTTTATTTAATTCTAACTGTATATGTGTTTAAAAAAATTCCTTCCTAGCAATTTTGTTGTGGATTTCTATTCTCAGTATCTGTGCAATCACATAAGTTGCTATGGTAATATTATAAAATTATTCCAAATCACGAGGCCTCCCTGAAACCATGCATGCTGGATTTGGAACTGACATTGCTGAACACCCTGCATTTAAGATAAGAAAGTCCCAGATAAGCAGAGATTCTTAACTAGGTTTACTGCCCCAATTTTTTTCTTTAAGTTACCATTAAGTTCTTGGTTTTGAGTGATAACAGGCAGTGTAAAAAAAAAAAAAAAAAAAAAAAATCTCCTGCTCACCAAAAAAATAAATTAAAAGAGCTACATCAATATTTAGAAAGAATCCTGTTAACCAAACATAAAATAGGTTTTATTTTCTCTTCTACCTTATGCAACCACATACAACCCTGGGCAAATCACTTGGATAAAAATATTAAACCATCTTTTAGTCTTATTAGAATGTGTTGGAACTTCCCTGGTGTTGCAGTGGTTAAGAATCCGCCTGCCAATGCAGGGGACACTGGTTCGATCCCTGGTCTGGGAAGATCCCACATGCCGCGGAGCAACTAAGCCCGTGTGCCACAACTGTTGAGCCTGTGCTCTAGAGCCCGCAAGCCACAACTACTGAGCCCGTGCACCACAACTGCTAAAGCCCACGTTCTGCAACTCCTGAAGCCCGCACACTGAGAGCTCATGCTCCGCAAAAGAGAAGCCACCGCAATGAGAAGCCCGCACAACGCAACGAAGAGTAGCCCTCGCTTGCTGCAACTAGAGAAAGCCCACTCGCAGCAACAAAGACCCAACGCAGCCAAAAATAAAATTAATTAATTAATTAAAAAAAGAATGTGTTTATTTTTTATTGTCGTAAGAAAACACTTAATATAAGATCTACACTCTTAACAAAATTTTAAGTGTACAATCCAGTACTGTTAATAAGAGGCACAATGCTGTACAGCAGATCTCTAGAACTTATTCATCTAGCAAAACTGAAATTTTATACCCATTGAACAACTCCCATCCTCTCTCCCCGCTGCCCTTAGCAACCACCATTCTACTTTTCTGTTTCTGTGACTTTTACTATTTTAGATACCTCTTATAAATAGAAATATGCAATGCTTTTCCTACTGTAATTGGCTTATTTCACTCAGCATAATGTCCTCCAGGTTCATCCAACATTACTGCACAATAGCCAAGAAAGGGAGACAACTTACATGTCCATCAGTGGATGAATAAAGAGAATGTGGTATGTTCAGACAATGGAATATTATCAGCCTTAAAAAAGAAGGAAATCCTGTCATATGCAGCAGCATGGATGAACCTGGGGGACATTGTGCTAGGTTTATTAGAATTTAAATAAGGTGAAGTAACATAAGTTTTGAACACAGTGTCTGCAACCGAATGATGATTTGTTCCCTCCCTTACTATGTCCCCAATCTTCACAGCACCGAGACTTCACAGGTCTGCTACACCTAGCTCATTTCTGTGTTCTTGGCAATTAGTTTTCGCATCTGCCAGCTGAAAGCCAAACAAACGGCTGATTCTGGACTACCTCTCTAAGCTAAGCGGCAGGACACAGTGGGGGGAATAGCTCCATAAAATTTTTTGAGAGTAGTTGTTATCTTAGGTTAGATTCCTTGGGAGCAGAGCCTAAGATGGGGGTTCTTACACAAGGGAGGTTTTTTGTTTTTGTTTTTGAAAATGAAAGCTTTTTTATTTATTTATTTCATTTATTTTTGGCTGCGTTGGGTCTTCGTTGCTGTGCGAGGGCTTTCTCTAGTTGCGGCAAGCGGGGGCCACTCTTCATCGCGGTGCGCGGGCCTCTCACTCTCGCGGCCTCTCTTGTTGCGGAGCACAGGCTCCAGACACGCAGGCTCAGTAGCTGTGGCGCACGGGCCTAGTTGCTCCGTGGCATGTGGGATCTTCCCAGACCAGGGCTCGAACCCGTGTTCCCTGCATTGGCAGGCAGACTCTCAACCACAGCGCCACCAGGGAAGCCCCACAAGGGAGTTTTAAGAGACTGCTCTCTCGAGTGAAATCAGTTTGGGAGTGAGGAGACGGATGCGGGAAGACCCTGTGCAAAGACTCAGCCTGATCCCACCGGAAGCCCTATAGCAGGAATGGCAGCATCAAAACGTCCCACCTTGGGGCAAGGGAGCAGGGTTTTATTCCTATCAGTCAGGCGTTAGCTGAGAGCTGCACAGGTGGTGGGAGGGGGCGTGGTGTATCCTCCAGGCATCTCTGAGCCAGGTGGCTTCCAGTGGCCCAGGGCAAATTTTCACAGAAGGGTATGCAGCTGAGCAGCTGAGTATGCAGTATGAGCCATTAGCAGCCATGGGCCCAGCCAAAGGGATGGGCGCTTACCTGTTAACTTTGTACCCCTTGCACATTCTTACTCACTAAATGTTTTGTTGCCTTTCCTAAGAACCACTCTTCACCTCCCCTACCACACACATGTACACAGTTTTCTGTCTTCACAATGGAAAGGAGACTGTCCTTTGGTAGGAATTACTATTAAGCAGAAGGTAATTGAGGGATAAAGGATGGTGATATAATGGTGCCCAAGGACCAGTGTAATGAGTTTTTTTCTAGAAAGAATGCAGTCTAAACTTTGATGGGAATCATCACTAGGACCACCACTTACTTGTGCGCAACTATGCGTCAGAAACTGCGTATTTTATACATTATCATATATAAAGTGTACAATTTTATACATTATCATATATAAAGTGTACAATTTTATACATTATCATAAAGTGTATAATTTTATACATTATCATATATAAAGTGTAAAATTTTATACATTATCATATATAAAATGTACAATTTTATATATAATATTGTATATAAACCAACATGTCATTTGATGTTCACATTAAAACCATGGGGTGAATATTACTGAGTCATTTGCCCAGGGCCACATATCTATTAAGAGACAGAATCAGAGTCCAAACCCTAGTCTAGATGATGACTCTCTAATTGAAACTCCTAATTGCTGTCCTCTATATACCTCCTTGCTCCTTGAGGACAGTAGGGCATTTGCCCCTGCTGACCCTGTAGCAAGCACTCTTATGTTTGTGCATTGGAGAGGACAGGGAGAGAGAGCATAATATTAAAAAACATAAGAACAACAACTACCAAAAGAAAACCAAACAAAGGCTGCCTTGCTAAGACTAGAGACTGCATGTGGCGGTTAAGAGCATTGGCTTAGAGGGTCATAACTAAATGATAATCATCTGGGACTGGAATGCTTTTATTTGATGACCTTCTCATGCTCCCTAGATTTGGGAGGTGCCATTGTCCTTGCTTCTCATTCCTGAACCCTAGCTCTGTGCAGAGAATATATTTGTTAAGTAAAAACTAGGCTGTTCCAGGCTGTCCAACTTTGCCACAGGACATGGGGGAGAAGAGCTGCCTTTACTCGAGCTTCTCTGTCCAGAAATAAAGTTTTGAAGTTGACCTCAAGAGCCAGAGTAGATGAACAGAAGCATTTTCCATCCCAGGGAGGCTCTGCTCAAGTTCTGCATCAAACTCCTCTCTGTTCTGTTTCCTCTTGAACAGTATAAGAGACCTAATCAGTCTCCTTGGACACTCCCCCTCCCAGTCACCTCCCTTCAGTCATATCCAGTCCTTTCACAGGATGTGGAAATTACTTTCAACTCGAGGATTTAAAAGAAAAAAATTGACTTAAAGTTTTCTCCACTGAGGCAGCCAAGGCAATGAGTTCCCCTCCCCCACCCCACTCTTAAACTAAAATTTCTGGCAGATGGCTAGCAAAAACAAGGGAGAAGAAAGCTTCACGGGTGCCTCTGGTTGGGTTTTCAACTTGACAATATTTGAGAAATGAGTTTTAAATATGGGGCATTAGGATGAAAAGATGAGAAAATATTTCTCTGAAAAAAGTCAAGGATATTTATAAACCATTACCAAAAACTCCAATAAACTATACATTTATAAGTAGTTCCCAGTCAACGACTCCCTCTTGCTTTTCAGGAGTACGTAGCTAGGAAAGCTTTCTCTGCTTTATTGTTCCTCTGTTTCCTGGTGATAAATCATTAATGTGACTCTGATATACCAGGGAGGTTTCCAGATATACTTCCTGCCCCTTGCCAGGGCCAGCACTGCTAAGATGAGCTTACCTAATAGAACCTCGTTTGATCATTTATGCATTTATTGAGCACCTACTATCTGTCAGGCTGTAAGGGTATAGAGCCAAAGAAAGTAGTCCCTGCCCTCAAGGCGCAGAAGACAAAGAATCAATTACAACATCATGTGTTAAGTGACAGAGGAAGAAGGCACTCTGTGAGCACAGAGAGCAAGGCCCTGAGCATCTCTTCTAGGCTGGCTAGAGACAGGTAACCATGTCCCCAGTGAATTTAAGGTTCGTGATCGGTAAGAAGTGGATTTATTTAGAGAGAAACACACTCCACATTGTGTGGGCCATCTTGGAAGGCAAGAGACTTCAAACTATGGCGTGGTTAGTTTTTATGGGCTGGGTAATTTCATCGGCTAATGAGTGGGAGGATTTTTCCAATTACTTTGGGAAAGAGGTGGGGATTTCCAGGAATTGGGCCACCGCCCACTTTTTGACCTTTTATGGTTGGCCTCACTGTCATGGCACTGGTGGGTGTGTCATTTAGCATGGTAATGTATTACAATGAGCGTATAATGAGGTTCAAAGTTCACTGGAAGTCAAATCTTCTGCCATCTTGGACCCAGATGGTTCTAACCAGTTTTGGGGTTTTTAAAAATATTTATTTATTTGGTTGCACCGGGTCTTAGTCATGGCAGGCGGGCTTCTTAGTTGCAGCATGTGGGCTCCTTAGTTGTGGCATGCATGTGGGATCTACTTCCCTGACCAGAGATCGAACCCGGGCCCCCTGCATTGGGAGCACGGAATCTTAACCACTGCACCACCAGGGAAGTCCCTCTAACCAGTCTTTGTCATGTCCTATGGCTATATCATTCTTTTAAAAGTTGTACCCTGCCCCCTTCCTTCCTGTTTCAACCAGGGATCTGGGCAAAGGCTTTGGAGGAGAGAAGGAACTTGAGGTGGGCTGTAGAGATTTCTATAGGTCAAGAGGGCTTTAAGAACCTGAGAAAGAGCCTTGGGGATGGGAATAAAGGCAGAAAGTGCTGAAAACCATAGAGAGAAACTTCTGGTTAGAATAATGTTGGATACAAGTTATTGAACACTTGATAAGTACCAGGTATTAAGCATAGCTCTGTGTACACATTGACTCATTTAATTGACATGCAAACTGTATCAGCTAGGAATAGTTAGGTGACAAGTAATAGAAAACCCAGCTCCAACAGACTTCATTACAATAGAGAATTTATGAGCTTATATAATTCAACAGTTTAAAGGTATATCTTGGGTATGAGAAGGCTAACTCACTTTTGCAAGTGAATGGGGAAGCGAGATATACCCTCCATCTAGAATAATAATACTTTGTTTTCTCTGTCATCTTTAAATACCTTTCCTGGTTTCATATCCTGACTCTTCCACTAACTGGCTGTGTGAACTTGAGGAAGTTACTTAGCTTCTCTGTGTCTCAGTTTCTTCACCTGCAAAATGAAAATGATAATAATAGAACCTATACTACAAGGTGGCCATGAGGATTCCATGAGTTAATTCACATAAAGCATTTTGAAAAGTGTCTGGCATAAAAGTAAGTACAAAATAAATATTAGCAGGGATTAAGTCTATTAACTCAGAAACACTGGCTCAAGGCAGGGGCATTTTTTGCTGACTCAGAGAAACAAATCAAGCTCCCTGTCATCTGACATTCTAAAAAACCAGTGATCTCCGTTAACTGGCACATCTCTCCATGAGAATTATTCTGCCCCTCAAAGACCCAGAAAAACTGCAAGAACTAACAGGGCTGGAGAATTACTGAGAAAAGATACTATTATATTTACTGTGATTGTATTGTTAAATACATTCTCTTAAGTTTTGGTGTTTATGAACAGAAAACCAGCACCATAGGCCAAATCAATCACTTCCTGGGTGTGGGAGACAATTGTTCTAAATGCTTAGTTAGTTCTACGCAATTTCGTCCTGTGTAGTGTAGTTAAGGAGTTCAGCTAGAAAATCTCAAGAAATTCTTTCCAGTGGTAAAGTCCTATGGCTCTCTTTTTTTTTTTTTTAATAGCTTTATTGGAGTATAATTGCTTTACAATGGTGTGTTAGCTTCTGCTGTATAACAAAGTGAATCAGCTATATGCATACATATATCCCCATATCCCCTCCCTCTTGTGTCTCCCTCCCACCCTCCCTATCCCACCCCTCTAGGTGGTCACAAAGCACCGAGCTGATCTCCCTGTGCTATGTGGCTGTTTCCCACTAGCTATCTATTTTACATTTGGTAGTGTATATAAGTCCATGCCACTCTCACTTCGTCCCAGCTTACCCTTCCCCCTCCCCGTGTCCTCAAGTCCATTCTCTGCATCTGCATCTTTATTCCTGTCCTGCCCCTAGGTTCATCAGAACATTTTTTTTTTTTTTTAGATTCCATATATATGTGTTAGCATACAGTGTTTGTTTTTCTCTTTTTGACTGACTTCACTCTGTATGACAGACTCTAGGTCCATCCACCTACTACAAATAACTCAATTTTGTTTCTTTTTATGGCTGAGTAATATTCCACTGTATATATGTACCACATCTTCTTTATCCATTCATCTGTCAATGGATACTTAGGATGCTTCCATGTCCTGGCTATTGTAAATAGTGCTGCAATGAACCTATGGCTCTGTTAATTGATCACTTATGTGTACTTGCTATGGAGACTAAAGGCTCTGTACAATCAATTTCAACACTTCAACAAATACTTACTGATTTCTTCCTATATGTCAGTCACTATAATAAGTGCCCGGAATACATTAGTGAACAAGAAAATGCTGGTGCCTGCCTTTGTGGAGCTCACAGGCTAGTGAGGGTTGGTGTAAACAGCCTCCTTTAACACACTGTGCAGGAGAAGTTGGGACAATTGAGAACTTTTACCTCTTTGACTTGCATGGAATGTTAGTAGAATAGAATGTCTGGTTCCACCACAATTTAGAAACAGAGGCCAGGGGAAAGCTTTTGGAGAGCTTAAATAACAAAAAGATAAGTCTCTATTGGAATTGAGGTGCTATAATGTGCTCCCTTTTGAAGTGGTGACAAGTCTACTTCTCTTTGTTCTCCAGGACGAAGGCATTGCTCTAAGTGATGCTTCAGTCCTCTGTCTTGTCTTATCTATTAGGCTTGTCTGGGATACCTAGGGAGAGTCAGCACTCTATTCTTATTTTAGAATGCTTTCAACCGTACCCTTGACTGATATGCGGCATCTATACAATTTAAAGCTGAAAATGAAGAAGGATCCAAACTATGATTTAGGCATCAAGATATCTGGGCAAGCCCAATCCATCAGTGTTTATCAGCAAGTGCTAAAAATCAGGAGATGTCAAGGGCAAACAGGAAAACTAGAAAGAGACACTGAAAGATAAACAACTCTGATTTGGTAGCAAAGCTTTCTGACTCCTCTCCCCGGAATGCTTTGCCAACATTGCTTCACCTCATTCTTATGAGGTACAGGTGGTTACGGTGGTGTGTTGAGACTGGACTGAAGTATGTATATTGAAAAAATGTAGCCATTTCATTCATGTAGGCATTTAACAAACTGCAACAGTGTACCAGCTATAGACCAGTCCATGTACTGTATCAGGGGACATAACATAATACATGAAAGACAAGGTCCCTGCCCTAATGGAGTTTACAATCCAGTGAGAAAATAGACAATAAAAGAGGAAACAAAAAAACCAAAATATTTGCACATTGTGATTTATGATTTACAAGATATTTACAGGCTTTTGTGATTGAGAATAACAAAGAGTATCTGCTTATGTCGCAAGGTCACTTATGAATCAGTTCTGTGTCATGCTTTTCTTGCCTTCTGTAGGCTTCTTTAATGCCATAAAAAAAATAAATGACTGAAATCCAACCTAATCTTTGGCTACAGATTGTTCCTGCTAAAGGAGCATCCTAGATTCAGTAATAAAGTTACTTGCCCAAGCCAGTTTATGGCAGAGGAGAGATGGGAATCCAGGCCTCTGTTCTTACATCTCTTGGTGTAATGGCAGAGGGTTGGCCTTTGCAATTAGAATCCAGAATATGCCTGGCCTTCTCTCATTTCACAGATTCCTTCTAGAAGTGAATTTCTGCGTTGTCTCCCTTTTAATAAGGTTCTGTTCATTTCATGCATTATCCTATAAATATTTGGAAGGATTATCCTTATGAGCAAAAACCCAACATGCTGGGCAGGCTAAGAAGCATGTGTGTGTCTTGGCCTCTGGTTGTGAAGGTCTTACAATCTATTTGCAGGGACATTGACACCTAAAAATGACAGAACAAAATGCCTTTTCAAGGGGCATCCAGCATGACTCTAAGGACTGTGGTGATTTGGAAGAAGGTTTGGTCCCTGAGTGCATAGCAAAAAGGACTTCATGGAGGAGGAACAGAAAGATGAGGGTGATGATGAGGCAGAAGAAGAGGAGAAGGAGAAGCAGAGGAGGAGGGAGAGGAAGAAAACAGAAGGAGGAAGCCTTTGAAGAAAGGGTAGAATTTAGGCACAATTAGTAACTTCTCTGAGCCTTAATTTCCTCACCTGTAAAATAGCAGGGTTGAATACTTGGCCTTACAGATTCCTTTGAGCTCCAACAATCTATGAGTCATAGTCAAAGCTACAATGATATCTTGTCTGGAATATTGCAGGCGATTCTTTCTCGACTCTTATGCATCCTGTCCTGCCAACTTTTATATATTCTCCCAAGTCAGTTGGTATGATTGTTCAAAAAGAGAAATTTGACCATGTCACTTACCCTACTTGGAACCCCAGCATGGTTTCCCATTCCTCTAGAGAAATAGTCAGAAATTTAATGTGACATACAAAGCTGCATAGGGTCTGAGCCCTGCTTTCCTCTTCAATCTTCTCAAGCATTTCTCTACCTTTTGTTCCTCATGTATAAACCATATTGTTTTTCTTTTACTTCCTCAAACAGGCTATTTCCCTTCACATCTCTCCTAAACACACATGCACACACACACATACACACCCTTAATTTAATACAATTTGACTTTTTTATATCCTTTACACTTTAACTAAAGTAGTCTTACATTGGGTAAACCTTTGATGCCCTAATAGAGATCCATTTCCTATTTAATCTCTCTCATAAACCCCTATAATTTCTGTTAACCACACTGATCACAGTTTGTCAATTTTTATTTGTTTGATTATTTGATTAATATTTGCCTCACCACATGAAGGAGAAATTTGTTGTTTTGTGTTTGTGTTTTGTTCATCATTGTGTTCACCGTTGTGTTTACCTGGTGGGTGTGCAATAAGTATTTATTAAGCAAAAAAAAAAAAAAAAAAGAACTAATCTCTGATTTCAAGACTTACTATAAAGCTACAGTAATCAAGTCAGTGTGGTATTGACAAAAGGCTAGACAAATAGATCAATGGAACAGGACAGAGAACCCAGAAATAGACCCACATAAATATAGACAACTGATCTTTGACAAAGAGGCAAAGGCAGTACAATGGAGCAAAGATACTCTTTTCAACAAATAGTTCTGGAACAAATGGATATCCACATGCATAAAAATGAATCAACATAGACATCACACCACTCACGAAGATTAACTCAAAATAGAATGTGTAAACCTAAATGTAAAACACAAAACTATAAAATTCCTAGAAGATAACATAAGAGAAAATCTACATGACCTTGAGTATCGCAAGGCCTTTTTAAATAAAATACCAAAGACACAATCTGTGGAAGAAATAATTGATAAGCTTTACTTCATAAAAATTGAAAACTTCTGCTTTGTAAAAGATAATGTCAAGAGATTGAGAAGACAAGCCACAGACTTGGAGAAGATATTTGCAAAATATACATCTGGTAAAAGACTATTATCCAAAATATGCAAAGAACTTTTAGCACTTAACAATAAGGAAACAAGCAACTTGATTAGAAAATGGGCCAAAGACCTTAACAGACATCTCACTAAAAAGATATACACATGGCATGTAAGTAAGCATATGAAAAGATGTACCACATGATATGTCATCAGGGAAATGCAAAATAAAACAATGATGAGACCCCACTATATGCACCTATTTTAATGGCCAAAAATCTGGAATACTGACGACACCAAATGTTGGTGAGGATGTAAAGCAACAGGAACTCTCATGCATTGCTGCTGATGGGAATGCATAGTGATATGGCCACTTTGAAAGACAGTTTGGTCATTTCTTTCAAAAATAAACATATTCTAACCATATGATCCAGCATTGGCATTTACCCAAATGAATTGAAGACATGTCCACACAAAAACCTGCACCTAGATGTTTATATCAGCTTTATTCATGAGAACCAAAACTTGGAAACAACCAGGATGTCCATCAATAGGTGAGTGGATAAATAAACTCTGGTACATACAGTCAATGAACTATCATGAATATTATCACATAATTACTAGGCCTTTTAACTTCTTTTGGAATTTCTCTGTCTGATGGATAAGTAGTATCTCATGGCAATTGAAAAGTTTGAGATTTTACACCTAAATGGAGAGTAGTCCTAAGTGCCGATAAGTGACTGAACAAAGAGAAAGCAAACAGAAGGGTGAAAAGAAATAAAAATCAAACTTCAGCTACTTCAAAAATGTGCCTAGAGGTGGTCTTAGAAATATGTAAATTTAATTTGAAGAAATACTTCTTAACCTAAAATTCTAAGCAAAATGTCAGGGTCATGCCTGCACATACGTGCATTTTTCTGGAAAGAAGTTCAGGGCTTCCCTGGTGGCGCAGTGGTTGAGAGTCTGCCTGCCAATGCAGGGGACACGGGTTCGAGCCCTGGTCTGGGAAGATCCCACGTGCCGCGGAGCAAATGGGCCTGTGAGCCACAACTACTGAGCCTGCGCGTCTGGAGCCTGTGCTCCGCAACGGGAGAGGCCGCGATAGTGAGAGGCCCGCGCACCGCGATGAAGAGTGGCCCCCACTTGCCGCAACTAGAGAAAGCCCTCGCACAGAAACGAAGACCCAACACAGCCAAAAATAAAAAAATAAATTAATTAATTAAAAAAAAATAAAGTTCAACACTTTTTCTTAGAGTCTCTAAAAGGCAGTTATACTTTATTTTTTAAGGGTTTTGTGGCATCAACACTTTATAATTGAAGAGTCAGCTCTCATGGTTATTTTGGGGGAGGAGGAGACATAGCACATTAGCCTTGGGTAGTCATCTCCAGTTATGCTACTGTGCAGTTTACACAAAGGTAAATTAAGACCTGAAGTGAGGAAGGAACTAGCTGAAGTTTATAGTAGACCCTGAAGCTAAAACTTGGAGTTGTAACTTCCTGTTAAGTACCTTTTTTTTGTTACATCAGACAGATGTGTCTCACCAGGCAAACTCTCCAGCTCCCAGCAGGCTCACATTTCCCACTGTACCACACATAAAGGTGATGATCATTAATAACTTATTTATGAAGATAGAAGAGTCATAGGATGAAGGAAAGTGTGATCTGTGAAAGAAAGAAAGAGAGAGGAATGGAAATGATGAGCACATATATTTTATTCCTTTGATAAATAATTATTGAGCACCCAAAACCTATCAGGCACTGTGCTAGGCATTAACGTAGTAATGGTTCCTAAGACACAGACCCTGACCTCCTGGAAATTACAGTTGAACAAGGATAAAAGATGTTAAACAAGAAGTTATAATTACAATGAATATCATAAGGAAGAAATGTGACATGCGAGTGGCATCATAAAACAGAATTCTAACCTGATTTAGAGGTCAGATGAGGCTTCCTGACAAAGTACTATTTAAAATGAAATTTGAAGGATGAATAGGAATGAGCTAATGAAAGAGGGTGGGGCAGTGGAGTGAAAGACAGTGCTTCAATCAAAGGGAACAATGTGTGTCAACGACATGAGGAAAACCATGTCACTTGCAGTGATCTGAAGAGGTCTGGTGTGGCTCAAGCACAGTATGTGAGGAGAGAGGGGCAGAAATGAGCCTAGAGAGGCAGGTGGGGTCCCGATCAGCCAAGGCCTTTGAAGCCATGTTAGAGACATACCTCATTACTAGTGAGAAGACACTGAAAGATTTGAAACAGGAAAGTAGTGTGGGCACATGTGCACCCTTCAAATGGACAGCTGCAAGCGTGGAAGGAAATATGGGGCCCACCCTGGGCAGTGTTGCAATTTTCCACGTTAGAGGTAGTTTGTGGCTGCGTGAAAAAGAAAGAGCCAGATTCCAGAGATGTTTTAGGATCCTAATCAATGGGATTTTGTTTTAAATTGGATGTGGGGCATAAATAAAAGGGGAAACTTGAGGGTGATGTTTTGGTTACTGTCAAAGGCTAGAGGAGGGGCTGGTTGGCAGGTGGGAGACGTGTAGATAAATGATAAGCAGAGATCTGAAGACACACTGCTGTTGATTGTATAGACTTTGAGTGTGCCTAGAAGACAGTAATCACCAGAACTCCAGGCTCTACCATATAGATATGCCTGGATAAATGAAGGGAAAGTGATCATGATTGGCCCTAGGTATGCTCAGGTTTTCTGCCACAGGCCCCGGGAGGGCTGTTGCCAGGTGATCCTGAGCAAGCTGGTCACATTTCCTGGTGAGCTTTGACAGCTCCCTATAAGTTATCCAATACCCTTCCAACTAAGACAATCTATTCTTAGATCGTACAAACATGAAAAAGTGACACTGAATGAGAACATCATCAGTTCATTTACTCATTCATTCAACAGATGTTTACTGATCTCTGCCGTGTTCCTGGTCCTGTGCTGGATCTAGA
This sequence comes from Balaenoptera physalus, assembly GCF_965194825.1. NCBI lineage: Eukaryota > Metazoa > Chordata > Mammalia > Artiodactyla > Balaenopteridae > Balaenoptera > Balaenoptera physalus. The sequence goes on from NC_138890.1 coordinate 36,801,776, forward strand.
AATATAGCTAATCACACAGCTGAGGTGTTTAGGTTTTAATCTATTTGAAGTCAGTAGCTCTTGGAGCTGATTCAATACATCTAGAGTGAAAAAATTGGACAGGAAAGACAATGGTTTTTATCCATGCACCAATTATCAGCTGAATAATCCTGTATGTCAGTTTGCCTGGGAGGTCTTTACATCTCTGCTTTTCTCTTTTTGAAGTGTGGATTTGGTAAACTCAATAAAAACTATCCACAAAGTGGATGACAATACCTCAAAGACTTACTTCCAATTAAAACCAAATTAAGGAAAAGAAGCTTGTATCTCTAGATGGATAGAATAGTCCCTACTGGTTAATTTACTGTGTTCACTTAAATCCTTCTTGCCTGAGAAAAGCCATTCATCAGACCTATTCAAAGGTTATGTCATTTCCCTTTTAGGCATGCAACAGTTGAGTAGCTTGAAAATGTGCATAGTGAATGCCTGTCACATAACAATTGGATTATTACAAGAAACCATCTCAATAAATACTCACTGAGCATCTTCTCTATGCAAACCAATGTTTGTGTGGAAGATATTGAAAAGAATATTTCCCTATATCCTAGGATCTTATTACCTCTTCAATAAAAGTAGAATTAGAAATAATTAACTCTAAAATAAGGCAGAGTGTAATATACTGGGGTGGGTGTAGGAAAGAGTTCTTTCTTTCATGGGTAGAAAGAAATCTGATCCACTCTCTAGACAAAAGCAATATATTAGATTGAACAACTTTAGCTCATATCTCCATTTTATTATGAATTTCTCCCCATAGGAAAAAGAAGAAACTATCCACTAGTGATCACAGGGAAATCTGGTTATATAGTGAGGAAAGGCCACTGCTTTTTAAAGGCAGTATTGGGTCAGTATAATTTCCTGGTTTTGTTGTTGTAATTTTTAAAAACATCAACATTTAAGGAGACAGGCTGAAGGGTTCATGGAACCTTATTCTTCATTTCTTTGCAACTTCTTCTGTCTATAATTACTTCAAAATAAAAATTTATTTTTAAAAGGAAATATAATAGTAGTCTCTGTATTTCTCTAAGGCTTTGCTGTCTAATAGAATAGCTACTAGCTATATGTGGCTACTGAGAACTGGAGATGTCTTTTAAGTATAAAATACATACCAGATTTAGTATGATAAAAGAAAGCAGGCAAAGTATCTCATCAATCATTTTTATATTGATTACATGCTAAAATGATAATGCTTTGAATATGCTGGGTTAAATAAAATATATTATTAAATTAATTTTGCCCATTAAAATTTTATATGTGGCTACTAAAATTTTTTTAAACTGTATATGTGTTTTGCATTATATCTCTATTGCAGAGTATTGCTCTAAGTCATTTTCCTGAATGAGTTTGTGAAGGAAGCTATAATTTTGCAATTAGCTGTCCATATAAGCATTTTCTCAATAAATTTGATTTTTCCCACATGGAATGTAGAGTTGGGAAGGGGTAGAGGAATAGGGAAGCCCTTAGGTCTAAGCCATGTTTAACAATCTGGGAAGATTTGTCATTTATGAGTTTTAAGACTCATTTATTAATTACCCCTTTTGGCTTCTTGCATCCACTTCAATGGCTAGAACAGGAACAAGAGGACAAGGGTGATTAGGGTACTTTGAACCTCCAGCATGAAGGGACAGATGAACTACTAAGAGAATACAGAGGAAGAAGAGATTATTTTTAATCCAGGGTATATAAAAATGACTAATAACAAAACAGCATTTATGTTGAGCTATAGAAATATTCTATGAAAAGGGAACATTAGTGACAAAATCATGGAACCAGGAAATGTGAGAGAGGATTGGCCCATTTGGCTGGATATTATGATATTTGCCATAATGTCATAATTATGACATGGAGGCAGTGCATGGTGTCCCCAAGATTTCTTAGGACAGATTATGGAGCAACTTGAATGAAGTCTATGAGTGTGTTATTACTCCATAGGCAGTGAGGAGACATGAAATAGTTTTTGAGCAGAGGAGTGGGCTGGGGCTCTGGTTTGAAGTAAATGCTAGCAATGTGAAGAAAAGATTGACATAAAGAGAAGTTAAAGGCAGAGAGACCAGAGTATCCAAGAGTTACCCAATAGTCTATAAAACCTGGACATTAAAGATGAAGAAAGCCAAACTGGTATCTATAATTTTTCCGTTTGAACTCTGTTAGTGATCATTGAAAGTATTCTCAAAGCCAGTCCTGTGTGAGGTAAATGGGTTGCCTTGTCCTCATCAAGCATAGAGTCCACTGGAGAAAACAGACATTGAGCAAATATTTAAAAGTGTGTCGCTGAGTATTATGGAGGTCAAGAGCAAAGTAGTTCTGGCACATTTAATCTCAGAGTCCTAACTTAACTATGGGAATCAGGAAGTGACATTTCAGCTGAGCCCAGCAAAATAATTCACCAGCAGGGACTCAGTGAATTAGAGAGGGGGAGAGTGACTATGCCACACTCAAGGAATGGCAAGTGCAAGGAAGCGGAGATGAGACAGAGCATGGTGCTTCTGCAGAACTTAAAGGAGTCCAGTAGGACTAGAATGTGAAAACAAGAAGGGAAGAGGAGAGTGGACAAGCATGACATCATGCCCAGCCTATGTCATAACAGAGACCGCAGTCCACATCCTTATAAGAGGTAGGAAGTCCCTGAAGGATTTCATACAGGGCAGGAAACAATTAGATATAAATTCGATATTGGGATGGGAAGGTAGGTGGAACCCACCTAACCACAGGGCTGAGAGGACAGGAGGGGAGGTGTGCTACAGGGTATAGGAAACACTGTGCCCAGAGGACAGAGAAAGTTGCTAACCAGACTATTAAAGATATCCATTTGCTGAATAAATGAAGGAAAAAATGGATTGGAAAGAGGCATAAAGTGGTAGAAATTTTTTGGGAGGCTGGAATAATGTGGTCAAGAGGAAGATGATGGTTACTTGAATTTTAGTTGTCCCAGTGGGAGTAGAGACACACAAACCAAAGAGTCTAGAATTCTTTTCAAGGAACTGGGTGAGACTTGATGACCCATTGAATCCAGGGAGGTGATGAAGAGAGAAGAGCCAAGGAGAATATTCAAGTTGTTGGCATGACAGATGACACCTTCTATGAAGAAAAAGAACAAGGGAAAATGTACAGAGAAGATTGTAAAACACGATGCAAAACATATAGAGGTTCTTTTTCCCGTTGGCTTAGATTTGGCAGAGATTTTTGAGATGACTAAGTCCAACCCCATCATTTTATAGATGAGGAACATTCAAAACATAAGTGACATTAAAAAGGTCTTGCAACTGATTAATGATAGAACTGAAACTAGACCCAGACTTCTTGATTCCTACACAGCCCAGCTCTTTGCTCTACGTTCTTGCTTCTCAAAGTGTGATCCATGGTCCTTGAAGCACCACTATCACAGGGGATCTTGTGAAAAGCACAGATCTAAGGCCCACCCTAGATCTCCTGAATCTGAATCTGCATTTCAACAAGATTCCAGTGTAATTTGTATGCACTTTAGAGTTAGAGTCTTACTTTTCTACATCACACCCCATTTTGTATGTAGAAGTCCAAAGCTAAATCCACAAGATATCATTCTTTATAGCTGGAAGACAAATGCATTTATTCCCCTTTTTCTTTTACATAACCCAGAACAATAAATTTCCATTCTGCGTTAAGTAAAAATAGACCTTCCTAGTCAAGCCAGAGGGCTGCTTTAACTCTTTTGAAAAGGAAAGGTTAAAAATCTCAGCCAATTTTCCTGTAACAGAGGATATAATTAAATGTAGCTATGAGCTCCAAATACAATCAATCTATTTTTAACAGCTTAAACTGTTCTTGAAGATAACACAGTTGATCTCTTAGATGTTGCTTGCTTTGTAAGTCATTCCTGACACCAATCTGATTAATTCTAGACAGATCTCTTGTTCCCAGTTATTTGTAGGAGGAAAGAATATGCTCTTTTCTCTCAAAGGCTGTGGATCCTCCCCAAAGTTTCTCTGTTCTGCACAGGCTTTTAGGATATTTAAGCGATTTTCATATAAACTGGTTTGTTGGCATTGAGATCAAACTTTGCAGACTTTCAGGTGATCTTTTGGCTCATTCTTCAATCTATGCATAGGAGTAGAACAAGCTTTTGTGGTCTGTTTCTGTATCTTGGCTCCCCTGGTGTAATATTTCTTCCTTTTCCTTCCTTTAATAATTTCCCTTTTAAAATCTCTAATCCAGTCAATTTCTTCTAGTGCTCCAGTGTTGTGCCTGAAAGTAGCCAGGTCTCCATCAACATGTAGCTCAGAGGTTGTATTTCCACGATATAGGAAGTTTCCTGAAAGCAAAAGATAATATTATTTGTCTGCGTTCCGCAGAACCTGACACAGTGTGCTTTTACTCTACAAAGGCTCTTGAAAACAAGTGACAAAAAGAAACCCAAACCAAACAAGCTTAAGCAATAAAGAGAGTTCATTAACTCACAAAACCAAAAAGTCCAGAATATGTTCTGACTTCATGAAAGGCTTGATTCAGTGGTTTAAACCCACTGAATGACCAAGGCCCAAGGCACTTCTCTTGGCAGCGTAAAGGCTTCAGTGGTTCCAGGCTCCACATCTTCATATCACACCAGCAGAGGGAGAAAGAGAGAATCTGTTTTAGTTGCTTCCATGGAAGACAGAGGAAGCCCAATAGCTTCTTCTTGTTTTAAATTGGCTGTGATGTGCCTAACCTTGAAGCAACCTCGGTGTCAAGGGAGGTGGATTGTGCTTATTTAAACTGAACCAGGACACTCTTGATGTCGGGATGGGGATGGTGGTGGGGCCCACCCATGCCACCTGGGAATGTGAACCAAAGAGGATATGGGTGCGGAAGAAAATTTTTAAAGTTATGCCAAGGAGAAGAACAGCAAACTAAAGACTTCTATTTGTTGAACAGAAATGTCTATTTGTTGAATAAATGAATGAACAATTGAGTTCATATTGATTTTAGATGCCTTACCACAGAACCAAGTCTTCAAATATAGTCTAGGGAAGGTAAAGATTATTTCTTGGAAAATTACTAAGAGGGCAGAGCAGTATCAAAATCTTCTTGTCATTCAAAGAAAAATTATCCATATTTCTATATTTCTTCAGACCAATTTATCCTCTCCCGATCTCTGTTCCCTTCTACATGCATATCGTCGTTTTCAAGAAAATATTTAACCCCTATTCTTCTGATCACAGTGTGACTGAATCCTGCCATGCACTAATTTTGCTGTTATTCTGAGATTTGGAGTTTATTCAAACTCTCAGCTCAAATCTAACCTCAAATGCCATTTAATTGTTAGCTCATCTTTCTTCCATTTCAAAATCCAAAGGTTGAATGTCAAAGGAGCATCTGCTTTGCTCTTTATTTGCCTTCAGCTTCTCTATCCCATGGCTGGACTCAGTGTTTTCTAGAATGAACTATGGACTCCCATCCCAGTCGTGTATCTGGTCTGGCAAGACATCAGTTCAACATGGATTGAAAGCACAGTCCAATAGAAATCCAATAACAATGGCTTGTCAGCTTAGATTCATGACCCCTTCTCATTATTGCTATCTTTCTTTTAGTCAGATAATGGTTAAAACCTCTCTTATTTAGTGTTCAAAAATAGCTTTTTGTTATTTATCTGGAAAATATATCATTTATACCATTCTAAGGAACATGTACATCACAATTTGTGCATGAAGCTAAGTCCTCTTGAACTCTGGCTTGTTCTTATTTTTTTTAATTTATTTTCCTTCTAATTAGCTGCTGTTTCAGTGACAGTTATCAACCACTGTAAGTATATTCTTAGTATGGATATAAATGATTTAATTGTCAGTATATGAAGTTTCATGCTCTGCTTCCTTCTTGGACCAATCCCAATAAACTATGAAAATCCAGTTTTAAAAATTACTATAGCATAACTAAGACCATGTTCTACATGACAGCACCGAAAGATTTTAGAAATTTTTAAAGCTGTGCAATTGGTCATTTACTCCAAAAATATTTTGACAAAGAATGGTAGATGCAGCCTCCTTAGACAACCACACAAGTTTCTCTCCACTCCTGGTGTAGACTCCATATATTGAAATATAACTTGCTATGCCATAGAAGAGAATCATTAGCTTTACAAAAATACTACAAAACATTCTGTGGCCCTAAGAGGGCAAATTAAGGAGATGGATTGGGTTTATATCTCACTTCAGTGGTTTACTTGCTGTAAGGGTGAGCATGTGGGCAGGTTGCATAGCCTCTATAACATCAGTTTCTCTCAGAAATAAATGAGCTAAGCAGAAGAGCACTCAGGACGCACCTGGGACAGAGTAGGCACTCAGTGAATGCTGACTATCATTAACCCATGAATCCTTAGACACTCATCTTGAACCCTCCTAGGGTCATCATAGTTCATCTGCAGGGGGGGAAGCAGAAAGGAACATATGGAGAAATAATTGGTTATTATAAAGTAAATGTTTTGAGAAAAATATCTTTAGAGTACAAAATTAGAACTAGTATCTTTTTAACGTACCTGCCTGAAAAATGTCTGAGTTTATATATCACATCTATATTGCAAGTGTAGACCTGCCACACGTAAATAAAGACTTATTGAAACACAGCCACACCCGTTCATTTACCTTATTACCTTTGACTGCTTTCATGATGCAACAGTAGTCAAGTAGTTGCAACAGCGATTACCTGCCCTTCAAAGCCTAAAATATTCATTGTCAGTCCCTTGGCAGAAAAAGTTTGCCAACCCCTGGACCAGAATATCACTTAAGATCCACTAAAGGCAGACTAGAAGCATTCAGTGGATTAGTGTAAATTATCTTCAAGATGTATTTCAGCAATCTTCTTCTAATACCATAAAAATGCCTCAGTATGATTCTTAGGAGACAGAATCTAAAAGACAAAATATATTTACTTCACTTTGGCTTATAGCCACATATTATAACATCCTGAGTCCCCCTGAAAGCAGAACTGGAGACAAGTACTTGTGTGCAGGTAGTTTATTTGGGAAGTAATCCTAGAAAACAGCAGTGGGGGATTGGAAAGATTGAAATAAGGTATGAGAAAAAGGATGTGTTACCCAGCTGATCATTGCTATGGGAAACGGGCTTAATCCTGAAAAACAAACAAAAAAACCCCAAATTGCTGAGTAAATGCAACTGCACTGTCCACCTGAGGGATGGAAGAAGAGAGCATTCATCCACCAGCTTCAGTCTTTCATTGGGAAAGTCCCCCATAGGGTATTAGTTCCCTTAAATTTCCAAATTTGCACATGCACCAGCGCTAAAGAATTTCCTTACATATTCTCCAACTCAGCCACATAGAAAAGCCAGGCTCAGAAACTGAGAGACACAGCGCAGCTGTGGTGAGGTGGGTGAGGTGCTATCAGGCTGCTCAGACATGAAGTGAGTTGCCTAGCAGTGGCAGGTGCAGAAGGCAGACCAAGAGGATCTGAGACAGTGCACAAGAGGTGTCCAATATAGTGCGTGTTACTCATTGAGTGCTTAGGCTGTACACATCACTGAATGAGAAATGCTTTCTCTGCACTATCCCATTAACTTCGATACCAATACAATGAGCTGAACAGACTTCTTTAACCAGTTTTTAATGGTTAAAGAAATTAACGAGGGAACTTAAGTTAGAGACACTAAATAGATAATAATAACCATAATAGTAGTTAATATTTATTTCCTGAATTTTTTGATATGCTAGCCAGTACCACAGTCCCTTTACTTGAATTGATTCATTTAATTCACATAATAGGCATCTGAGGTAGGGGAACTTGTTTGTATTTTATGCATGAGGACACCCAGGTTTAGAGAATTTATGCAACCTGCCTAAAGACACATGGCTAGTAAATGGCACAGCTTAGCTGGGACTCAAACCCAGGTCTCCCTGACCCCAGAGTTTCTGCTCTTAAACATTTCCTTAGTCTGCTCTACAAAGTTTTTATAATTTCCTCTTGGCCAGACACAAATCTATCATTGCATACATTTTCTGTTAGAATTTTAGTGGGCATTTTAATGATTTCTGTACCCTGACTAGACCAAACACTCAATCTAGATCAGTCAATAAAAAGGTTGAAAACCCAAACATGTTTATCATTTAATCAGTTATTTTAATCACTTGATATTGCTTAGCTGACTGGAGAATAGTGTACATCCCAACTAAATTATAATCAATAAGTATGCTGGAGTCTTAACCAAGTGCTTATTGGCTTTTATATTTTCATTACTTAGCTTCTAGGTGGTAGAAAAGTGATCCGGGTCTATAAATAGTATTTAAAAGCACATTAGTATATTTTCAAGTGATTTTAATGGCACAATGTACTATATAGCTTTACACATGATGACAGGCAAAAGGCAGTGTCCCAGGATGAAAAGATAAATTAGGTCTCACAACAACCTGGGGCAATGAGAATAGTCCTGAATCTAGAGTCAGAAGTCATGCGTTCATGATCCAACTCTGCCACACAGGTGGCCCAATGCAAGTCCTTTTGCCCCTCAAAGTCAATTCCCTTATGTTCACAAGGAGGTACAGTATACCTGCCAGACTATCATAAGGTTTGGATTAGATCATATACTTGAGAACACTGAGTAAACCCTAAATATGATAATAAACACAAAGGGTAGCTACCAGGATAGAAGTCTATTTCAGCTGGGGGTTGTAGGAGCAACTGAGCTGATGTCAGATGTGACTTTTGCTCCCTGTGAATACAATCAACTGATTATTTTCTGTCAAAAATGATGCACCTACAGTAATAAATCAAAAAGCCTAAAAGGATAGGAATTTACAAACTGCCAGGGAATCTTTTCAGACCCTGGATGATCATGATTACTACTTATATTTCAGTAAGACATTCTTCAGTAGCCTTGCTGCTTGTGAACATTAGCATTTTGGGCCAAGGAAATAACTAACAATATGTTTTAAATAAGACCCTTTTTTTTTTTCAGTCAAAGCACATAGCTTTGGGACAATTTTTGAAGTTTTCATAAAAATAAGTGTTTCAGTTAAATTAAATTAATGAACAAAATTTACACTAACTATAATTGCAATAGAGGACAAAATGTTTATTGAATTGAATAGTGATAAAAATTGCTGACTTTTATTAGATGTTTACCATGCACCAGACATTTAGCTAAACATTTTTATTCTTTCCCATATTCTTGGGGAGTCTACCTTCTACCAGAAACTCAAAAATCCCACAGAAGGATTGATTTCTCAGTTTTCCTCTGTACTTACAAAGTTATTCAAAGTCATGTGAATAATATTTTTCCTTCTATTTCCAAGTAAAGTGTTCTGCTTAATGATTCTAGAACATGAGTCTGCTACATTTGAATTCAAATTCATCCATGCCTGTGTAAGTGGGGAATTGAGTTGAAACACACCTTGAGATTTGTAATGACATGGATGAATCTGGAGGACATGGTGCTAAGAGAGAGAAGGCAGCCATAGAAGGACAGAACTGCTTGGTTCCACTTAAGGATGGTGGTTACCACGGGCGAGGGGAGGGGGAATGGGGAGTTGTTGTTCAATTGGTATAAAGCCTCACTTATGCAAGATGAATTCGTTCTGGAGGTCTGCTGTACAGCATATTACCCATAGTCAACAATACTGTATGATGAACTTAAAAATTTGTTAAGAGAGTAGGTCTCATGCTAAGTGTTCTTACCACAATAAACAAGCAAGGAACAAATCAACCTTGCTAGAGAAGAGCAGTACCCAGATCCTGCATGACCAGCTGAGTGAGGTGAAACTTCAGCTCCCTTGAAAGAAAGTCCTCTGGGATGCCTAGGCTTTCTTTATTCCCTGCCTCTGAAGCTTCAGAAGAAAAGTTTCTTTCTGCCAAAGCTCCAGGACAAAGAAGAAATGACCTGCCTGTTCTCCAGCTCAGAGCAAGTCAGTGAGCTGCCAAGAGCCTGGAGGGAAGTGACGTTGGTTGAAATAAACTTTATGTGATGTTTTTGCAGGAAGGTACTTGCTGACTCTGACACTGCTCTTGATTCTTTTGTCAGACTCCCCTTGTATCTCCCTCAGTTGGTGATTTAATTCCTCCTTTCCTTTACAAGGATCTTTTGCAAGGCCCCTGGCCTCCTTCATTTTATATTCTACTAGGTTTAGAGTGGAGGCCTCTGGTGATATGATCCTCCAGTGCAATCACTGTGCTAACTGCTGGAATGTTTCTAATTGTCCCACCTCAGCATGCATACACACACACACACACACACACACACACACACACACACACACACACACACACACACACACACACAGGGGAAGATACAACTGATAGCACATGGATATACTCTAACAGATGTGTTGTTTTCTTTTTAATTTCGGTAAGAACACTTACTACGAGATGTACCCTCTTAACAGAATTTTGAGTACAATACGATTTTGTTAGTTACAGAGACAGTGTTGTACAGCAGATCTGTAGAACATCGTCTTCTTGCATAGCGGAAATTTTATGTCTGCTGAATAATAATTCTCATTTCCCCTTCCCCTCAGTCCCTGGCAACCACAATCCTATGCTCTAATTCTATGTGTTTGACTGGTTTAGATATCTCATATAAGTGGAATCATGCATTATTTGTGAAATATTATTCAGCCTTAAAATAGATATTTTTTAATTGGCACAGAGTTTGGGGCTGTATATTTTGTTGTTTTTTACTTTTAATTAATTTTCCAAAATTTACAAAATTGAATATTTTACCAAAAAATGAGATTTCTGCCTTCTCTTGAAATACTGGTAGCTTTACAACAATGGTTCACATTCCAGTCTGGGGACAGCCCATGAGAGCTGAGAGGGGCCTGCCTTTATAGACTGGCTAGGTCGCTTTAATACACCACAGTCAGCTCCTGACCCACTTTCGTTACATTTCCTGGCTGGCCACTATAATATGAAAATTTAATCTTGGTTGACAAACTTCATTTTCACCTCCAGAAACTATATGTCCCTTTGTCTGAGTGATCAGCCTCCAAGAGAAAAGCAAAGTTACATGCCTGCATGTCCCTTGCCAGGGACAAAAACTTTCTTATATCACCCAGACTGACTTAGGTCCCTACTGATAAAATACGAGGAACTAGAATGTAGTAGAATATAAGTTCCACGAGGACAAGGATTTCCGTTTGTTTTCTTCACTACTGACCGTATCTGCAGGGCCTGAAACAGTGCCTACACATAGGAGGTACTCAATAAACACCCGTTGAATGACTAGATGAACCAAATGCATAAGATATCTGCACGTCTTCCAACTTCTTGAGGTAGACAAAGGATATTCTACTCATTTAATGATTGTGATCCTAAATCTTGGCTAAAGGATAAAACTAAACGTCTAGACCATTTTATTTCTATGACAGAGAGTTAGTGGTTAAAGCAATGTGGAGTTAAACAGCTTAAGTTCCAACTCTAGCTTTCTATGAACAGCTGTGTGACCTTGAACAGGTTACTTATCTTTTTTTGTACCTCAATATCTCTATAAAATGGCATTTACCTCATAGCGTTGTGAGGTTAAATAAGATAATTTATACAAAGGATTTAGCAGAATATTTAGCACAAAGCCCATGCTTGTTAAATGCTAGATGTTAATGTTGTAACTGGAAGCTCATTTTAGAATAGAGGCTAATAAATCACTCTGTCTGGAGCAAAGAATTCACATAAGACAGTAGTGGGAGATAATGGCAGAGCTAAGTGGAGGGCCCAGAATTCAGTGCTAAGGAGTCTAGACAGTGAGAGTGATACAGGGTGCATAAGCAGGGAAATGGTTTAATGTTCCCCCAAATATGCACGAGAAAAGTAATCTGATAGCAGCAGGGGATGGGCTGGATTAAAGGCAGGTACTACCCATGATCTCTATATGGAATAACAGATCCCAGGCTTTCTTTTGCTTCTTTTCTTATCACATTTGTAGAAATTATTCTTAGTTCCTTCAATTTGAGAAGTTTGATAGAGTTCTAAAAGATAAATTTGTCCCTGGATTTGTAAATAAGGCAAAGCCAGGACCTCAGGCTCCCTCCGAGGCAGAATAATCTGCATCAGCACTTCCAGAATAATAATCAAGGAAGGAAATGTCACGCACTCCCGTTGCTCTCTCTCCATGGTACTTATGCCTTTCAAAATAGCAGGCCCTTGTGACCGAGAGGTCATATGGAAAGCTATCTTGGGAGCTCTTCAAACCCAGCCCTCTCCACGAGTTTCTTTATGACCCAGTGAGAGGAGGAAGCAAAGAAGGACATGTTGTTTGGAGTTGTTACAAGCACTGTTCCATCTGGACTCTCTCCATCCACGGATGGAAAATTCAGTTAGTCTCCAGTTTAAAGCTATTTCTCTAGGACTAATAAACAGTATTTCCTAAGTTGTTAAAATTACTAAACAGGAGCCATCTTAGAGGTCTTTCCAGCCAAATACCCAGAGAAGGAAACCACTAAGTAGCATCCTAAGAGGGGATCTGGTTTTATGAACAAAAAAGGAGTTGATTCTATTTTCATTCAGATTATTAGCCTTTCACTCATGCATATATTTATTCACCCATTCAACACATATATATTGAGTATCTAATTTATTCTTGGCCCTAGCCACATAGTATTGAACAACACAATGTATTTGTCAACATGGGACATATATATGTATACGTCACAAGTCCCTGTCTAATGCCTTTGGAGTCTGTACAGAATAATAATTAACAGTTTGAATTTCAGAGTCACATAGACCTGAGACAGAATCCCATACTAGTTATATGGTCTTGGGGAAATTACTTAATTTCTCTAAGCAACAGCTACTTTATCAGCAAAATGAAGAAATTCATAGAATCTATCTTATATCTTGTTTTAAAGATTAAGTGAGATAAAGCATGTAAACAGACTATCATCATGCCAGGGACATAGTAAGTGCTCAGTAAGTGTTAGATATTATAATTATGACAAGCATGATGCCTCTTGTAAATACACACTACTCGCTCATCCTCAATTTTTCAGTGAGAGCTCACTCTAATAACAGATTTCATCCTTGCTCCCACGTACCTGTTCCTACACAGCCATTGGTACATCTTTTAAACTTATCTGGTTATGAGCAAAAAATAATGAAAGAAAGAACACCCATCTTTTGGAATCAGTAGAAGAGCAGTAGACCCAATCTATAAACTTGGCTTCATCAATATTATCAAATAGCTATCAAAGTGTGAGCTAAAGTATTAAAATGATTGATTGCTTTAAGAGTTTTCCATTTTTTAATTTTGGATAGATACTGATAATAAACAAATCAAATAAAGCACATAACATTTAATAAGATAGGCACTAGCAATCATTAGAAAGACAAAATAAAATTATCTGTCCCTAAATAATATTTGTAATTCTCAAAATGTTGTCTCAGTGAAAATGATATTACTCTTACTCAAAAACTGAACAGTCTAGAAGCCCTAGAATAAAAGAGTAATTTAAGGTAATCCTTAACTTAGCAATTTCTAAATTATCCTTATAGATTCATTCAGAATTAAAGGTATATACATAAAATTTTTATTACTATATTCATAAATGCTTTACTTTTTTCTGAAGATCTTTTACCCATTTAATACTAAACTATGAATTGGGGAAAGATTAGTTTTAGAAATAACTTAAAAGTAGCCACCTATACTATATAATTTTAGAGGCCACAGAGGTTACACATATCATATTTCTCCCTTGCTTACCTGGAAGTTCAGTTAATTACTTTAATTAGTATTTTAACTCAAATTCTCATGAGGAAGGTAAACATTTAAGCTGTTATCAAGTGTTTATATTTTGACATGAATAAATTTATTAGCATGTTAATATGTAATTATATGTTCATTGACCAAGAGTCAAACAGTACTGAAGATTGGAAAGAGCACTGAAATTCTCATTCTTATTCCATGCAAAAAATAAACAATTGTCAAAGCTTCACATACACGCTTACACCTACACACATATATTTTTTATATAAATGGCGCCATATTCTACATACTGTTTTTATATGTATTTTTTAAGCTAGCTGTGAATTTTGATGACCCTTCTGTGTTTATGTGTGTAGGGTCACTATTTTAATAGCTGCGTGGTACCCATGTTTTATTTAACCATTCTCCTTAATGGTGAATATCCAGGTTATTTCCAATTATTTGCTATTGCAAAAAATGCTGAAATTAATGTTCTTGTATACATATATATGTATATATATATACATATATGTGTTTGTATACATATATATATATGTCTTTGTGTATATGGGTGAATATATTTTTAGGATAAATTCATATCTCCAGACATAAAATTACAATAATAATACTTAGTGCATTTAAAATTTGATAGATATGTCAAATTGCCTTCCAAAAACATTTCATCAATCTAGAACCCCACTGTGTATTTTAGGAATTCTGCAAGCAACAAAAAATCTTAATTAAAAGTAATATAAATAAAAGGAGGTTTATTTTTCTCACAAAATAGTAAGTGTGGAGGCAGACACCTACTGGTATTTGTTCAATAATATTATAGCTGCATATCTGTGACATCCTTGGCCTTTCCCTTATGATGACAAGATGACAGCCATTGCTGCAGGTATCGCATCTACATTCAAAACATAATGAAACCAAGACAAGGAGGTACCTTCTACAATTCTACTTTCTCATCAACAAATACTCACTTTCTCATAAACCTCCACCACAGACTTTTTCATATATTTATTGATAGAGCTCTGTTATATGACCACCATAGCTGCAAAGAAGGCTGGGAAATGACTGTTTACATTTTTGGTCTCTAAAGTTAAGGTAAACAAGGGAGAAAGTGGCAGAAAATGGGTGTGGGTTAGCAAAATATCAGTGTTTACTAAACACACAGAAGTGTTTGAGAATTCCCATTTTATTGCATCCTTGCCAACACTAGAAAACTCAAGCTTCTTACCCATCTGTCGGGTTACTGAAAGATATATCTGATTTTTAAATTTTTCATTTACCTAATAATCTATGAGGTTGAGCGTCTTTTTTATTTTTATAAACTTATTTATTTTAATTTTTATCTATTTTTGGCTGCGTTGGGTCTTTGTTGCTACGTGTGGGTTTTCTCTAGTTGCGGCGAGCAGGGACTATTCTTCATTGCAGTGCGCAGGCTTCTCATTGCAGTGGTTTCTCTTGTTGCGGAGCACGGGCTCTAGGCATGTGGGCTTCAATAATTGTGACACATGGGCTCAGTAGTTGTGGCACATGGGCTCTAGAGTGCACGCTCAGTAGTTGTGACACACGGGCTTAGCTGCTGCACGACATGTGGGATCTTCCCGGACCAGGGCTCGAACCCGTGTCCCCTGAATTGGCAGGCAGATTCTTAACCACTGTGCCACCAGGGAAACCCAAAGTCTTTTTTATTTTTAAAAAAACGTTGGCCATTTGTAATTCTCTTCTAGAATTTTCAATTTATATCAATTGCTCATCTTATTATATTCCAGGAGTAGGTTAACATAGAGGGATATATCATGGGTATAAGTCATGAGAAAATGATAACAAACAGGAAGAACCATGAACTGGAAAGTAGGACACTGAATATAAACCTCAAGAACTTCCTTTGTTTTTAGGTCCATCATTACATTAAAGAATAATTGCTGTCCGTGGCAACCCCACAGCTTCAGAGGGTCGGAAGCGTTGTATAGTTAAAGTATTATTCTAAGATTCTGTGATAAAACTAGGTCAGGTGTTTCATGCTTACCTAATATTCAGAATTACCTATGAATCATGCCCACTTACTCAATGTTCCCCAATTCCAAAGATTATGAATCAGTAGGTTTTTTGTTTTTTTTTCTTTTTCCCTAGCAAGGGCTACAGTAGATTCCAATATTTAGCAAGTTGGTACAGGCAAATCATCAGCCTAGATGGGAGGTAATTTCTCTCCATGGTGCTGAAAGTAAATATCTTTGTAGAGAAGAAAAAAGAAAATTCAGGGAACAAAATTCCAACAAAACTCATACTTCACGATAGAAATAACTACTTGTTCTATAATCAAAAGGACCAACAGATTACAATGTAAATAAACTAAGTGTGTTAATTTTATAGGTTTACCAAGTATTAGTTAGCAAAATAAAAGCATTAGATATTATTCTCTATTTAGAACAAAAATTTAATTAATTTGATCTCTAGCATAACTGAATGTCCAGTGCAATTTTCCTGTTTTAAGTGAAAAAAATTTTGCTTTATTTACTACCTTGAGGGAGAGTCTGAGTGATGTTTTTAAAACTAAAAATTCCTATATTCATCTCTGGGAAAATTCAATGTGGATATTAAGAGATTTACTGACCTAATCTGCCTTACTTTTTATCTCATACCTCATAATAAAAATTAACCTTCCCCAAATTACCTAACGACTTTTGGTGGGAAAATGTCTATGTAGCTACAGCATTTGTCTTAGTTCAACAGTGTGCAGAATTTAAGAGTGTAAACTCTGGAATCAGACTGCTTGAGTAGAAACTCCAACTCCAATACTTACTATCTATGTGATCTTAGGTAAAGCTATTATCCTCTCTGTGTCTCAGGTTCTTTTTATGCAAAGTGGGAGTAGTAATATTATATATCACATAGAGTTATTATGCATGCTTAATGACTGAATACATGTAAATGTCTCTGTGCCTGTTATATAGGAAGCATTAAGCAATTTAACATTAACTACATGTTTCCTACTAAGCACCACAGATAACCATCAGCAAGTTATTAAACACATGCCTCTACATGCCATCCCTCTATGTACATAAAGAAACAACACATAAGATATGTCTCAATTATAATACAATTTTTGTAGTCTTTGAGACTAGAATATAGATCTATTAAGCAAGGTTGTATGCCACTGTTGTATACCACTAATGTTTACCACAATAATTTTATCAGTTATCTATTGCTACAAAACAAACTATATATGGATGAAATGGAAAAGAGGAAGTTGTTTGGTCTGTTCTTTTGATGTATTATGAAAAAATCTTATTTATTTTTGATCTTATGAGTTTTCTGTGAAGAGATATATTAGGGGTGAGTTTTTAGATGAGGAAACTAAGACAGAGAGAGGATAACCTGTTACCTCTCCTGGCCACTTCATAGAAAACTCCCCTTCGTAGAATTCTGTCCCAAACTGTTGGGCATCAGAGTGAAAGATTCTTAGCTGTTTAGAGGAGAAGTGACCAAAAAAAATGTATTGGAGAGATTAGAGAAAGCAGATGGGTCGTTAAGGAAACAGTCTGCCCATTTCATGATTTAACTTGAGCCCACTCTGCCTTTTAGCATAAAGGATTACTGGTTGGGAGGAAACTAGGCATCTCCTTTAACACAAAGCCTAGGCTTTTGCAGACCAATTAATGAGTCAATGTAACCCAGCCAAACTTATAAAGTAACTAGTTCAATACCAGTGATCAACAAACACTTGTCTGCAGGTGTCCTAGCTCTGAAGGGATAGTGAACAAAAACAGCAGATATTGTAAACAAAAGTGCAAACAAATCTGTTTGGATTATTTTCAGATAAGTCAGATGGGTACATTTGGAATTATAAACCTCAGTAGCCCAGGAATTGTAGATGCGAGAAGGATTGCTTTGCTTCACACAATTCATCTTCACTGAATTATGTCCTTTCTCTTCACCCACCATGCATTTCCTCACCCCATCCCACCTCCACTGTAATTTCACTTTCTTACGTGCCTATTTACTCTCAGAGCCTGATATCATCTAACTTATCAAACTAGAAAAGTATATAAGCAAAGAGTCTCTCCTCAGAGGCTCAAAAAAAGACAAAGCAATATATTAGAAATTTGGGGTATCAAACTACTGGTGTCAGCCTCAAAGATGTGAAGACTTAACATTTGTAAGGGATTCGGAAAGATTATATGTTTGTTGATAAAAACTTCATCTTCATGTCCTACGTAAGAATTGGCTTTTCTTAGAATAAGCTGGCTCTCATGAACTCAGATATTGAGACAACTCAGTGTGGGGAAAGGGGTTGCAGAGACCTTAGCAGCTTATAAATGCTAATGACATATTTTTACTAGAGGGTCTTTGCTGTGAGTTGAGTGAATATGCTGTGAGGGGGAAAAAAAAAAAAAGAACACTGGTTTCAATTAAAAATGGTTTGTTGGCAATAACACATACAGTGCTTAAGATATAGCTCTCTATATCGCACAGGCAGGGTAAAATAAAAATTATTTATGTGCTAACCCAAAGAGGGGAATTAGTGATAAAATGCTTGGTACTGTCAGAGAGACCAAATCGGTGTTTCTAAAGGCGGGGTGGGGGGTAGTGAGGGTGGAGTTCATAGAGTCTTCTACTTTGATTTTTTGGGGGGAGTACAATCACAATGAACACGTAGACATCCCAATGCCACAGGGGCCCAACTGGTCTAACTATTATGCAGTGAATTAAATTAATGGAAACCACGTTGGGAAAAAATATATAATTTTTTTTCAGTCCTGGGAAATGTCTAATGTCTCTTGGGAATGAAATTACTCAGGAAAACAAATGAAATAGAATATGGTAGGTCTATGATATGTTTAATTTTTGCCTATAATTTAATTGAGTTGACCAATAGCCAAGCTTATTCAGCCACTTGGGCACACAACAGCTTCAGTGGCAATTGGTCAATTTTTCCACATCACCCTTGTTCAAAATGGGACCCTGTTTGGGATCTGTAAGTCTCCGTTTTACAACTCACCAAACTCATTTTGTGCTACATTTTGTGGATACAGTTAACTAGCATTAGAAAACCCTGATTAAAGCATTACGATTAATTCAAGCATATTCATTTCTACTTCATCAGTTTTGTTCATCTGAATCTGTGCTCAGTGCCTCTTTTTAGCCACTGCTCCTTTACTTAAATAAAAAATTAAAATATATTCTCTGTACCGATAGCAGAGAGGGGGAAAATTGGGGTGCCATGGGGTTGTGCTTTGATCTATTTGCAGGTTCTTCTAGAGCTGGGAGCCTATAAATTTATTTATGCTAAGAACATTTTTAGACTTGAGTTTTAGATCAGATGTAAATTTCAAAGGAACTTTAAGCAGCACGTTTCTCCCTCATTGAAGTGCGAAGTATCAAAATGGTATTTGATGTCCAAGGAACTTGTAAAGTCTTCAGTTTCCTTTGAGCAAAGAAGGGCATAATTTTCTACTATCAAAAAGGAATTAAAGTCCCAATTTCTATATTTTTCTCACAAGTTTTCTTTTCTCCATTTTGACTATTTTCTCCCTTAGCTTCTCCTCTATTTCTTAATGGTTTGTCTATCCCCAGAATCCTTAGATTTCTTTATTAAAGTTACTCTGTACCTGTACATTGCCATCTATGAGGAAGAGAAACTTGTCCACTGGATAAAGCACTGAGGATTTAACTGAAAATGGATCTGGTGAGATGACCTCTTGAGAAAGAGAGAGATTCAGAGAGTGAACTCACCCACTAACAAATGCATGGGGTAGGGAAATTTCAGCCGTGCTCTCATGTATATTAACCCCTTACTGATTTTCCCACTCCACTGTGCATGAAAAGCCACATTTAGGTTGGCACATGTTCCTTTCTTTGAAAATGTGACATTTTGAGAAGCCAGTCATTGACAATGCTGTGAAGATAATGCTCAGGGCATTTTGAACATTAGGGAAACTCTTCACTCAGAATTTATTCCTTCTGATGTTATTATTAACTTCCCCCTTCTACACAGAAGACCTGAAATGATTGAGGGAGGAAATTTCACCAGAAAAGTGGCAAAGTTGAAAACTGCTCCATTCATGACCACAAGCCCTGGCATGTGTTACTAACCATCTAGAACATTTTAGTGAATAAACAACGTGACATTGCGCCATACTTTCACTGTGTAACTTCTGCTAGTCCCAGAACTTGAAACAAACCAGGAAAGGAAAGCAGGTTGACACAATCAAAAACATAAAACTCATTAGGATAAGACTTCTGAAAGTGATTTCAGGACAGGAAGTTTAGAGGTATGCTTCAGCAGAAGGCATGAGCATGAATGCTTGTGTATGTGTGGGCACAGGGGAGGGGGTGCCTCAAAAGACTTTAATAATTTCAAGATCTATTCTTTAAAAATCTTAGTTTCCATAATTCATGAACCCATATTTTTTTTTCATGGAAAAGCAAATATATTTTAATTATTTATTTTAATTTATTATTTAATATTTAATATTTTAATATATTTTAATATATAAATTTATATTTTAAATATAGCAATGTGTACATGTCAATCCCAAACTCCCAATCTATCCCTCCCCCCACCCTTCCCCTCTGGTAACCATAAGTTCATTCTCTAAGTTTGTGAGTCTGTTTCTGTTTTGTAAATAAGTTCATTTGTATGATTTTTTTTTTTTTAGATTCCGCATATAAGCAATATCATATGATATTTGTCTTTCTCTGTCTGACTTACTTCACTTAGTATGATAATCTCCAAGTCCATCCATGTTGCTGCAAATGGCATTATTTCATTCTTTTTAATGGCTGAGTAATATTCCATTGTATATATATACCACATCTTTTTTTATCCATTCATCTGTTGATGGACATTTAGGTTGCTTCCATGTCTTGGCTATTGTAAACAATGCTGCAGTGAACATTGGGGTGCATGTGTCCTTTCAAATCATGTTTTTCTCTGGATAAATGCCCAAGAGTGGGACTGCTGGATCATATGGTAGCTCTATTTTTAGTTTTTAAGGAACCTCCATACTGTTCTCCATAGTGGCTGTACCAATTTACATTCCTACCGACAGCGTAGGAGGGTTCCCTTTTCTCCACACTCTCTCCAGCATTTATTGTTTGTAGACTTTTTGATGATGGCCATTCTGACTGGTGTGAGGTGATATCTCATTGTAGTTTTGATTTGAATTTCTCTAATAATTAGTGAGATTGAGGATCTTTTCATGTGCCTCTTGGCCATCTGTATGTCTTCTTTGGAGAAATGTGTATTTAGGTCTTCTGCCCATTTTTTGATTGGGTTGTTTGTTTTTTTGATATTGAGCTGCATGAGCTGTTTGTAAATTTTGGAGATTAATCCCTTGTCGGTTGCATCATTTGCAAATATTTTCTCCCATTCTGTGGGTTGTCATTTCTTTTTTGTTTATGGTTTCTTTTGCTGTGCAGAAGCTTTTGAGTTTAATTAGGACCGATTTGTTTATTTTTATTTTTATTTCCTTTACTCTGCGAGATGGATTGAAAAAGATATTGCTGCAATCTGTTGCATTTCTATACAATAACAATGAAAAATCAGAAAGAGAAATTAAATAAACAATCCCATTTACCATCACATCAAAAAGAATAAAATACCTAAGAATATACCTACCTAAGGAGACAAAACACCTGTACTACAAAAACTATAAGATGCTGATGAAAAAAATCAAAGATGACATAAGTAGATAGAAAGATATACCTTGTCCTTGGACTGGGAGAATCAATATTGTCAAAATGACTGTACTGCTCAAGACAATCTACAGATTCAATGCAACCCTTATCAAATTACCAATGGCATTTTTCACAGAGCTAGAATAAAAATCTTAAAATTTGTATGGAGACGCAAAAGACCCCAAATAGCCAAAGCAATCTTGAGAGAAAAAAAAAAAAAAAACAAAACGGAGCTGGAGGAATCAGATACCCTGACTTCAGACTATACTACAAAGCTACAGTCATCAAAGCAGTATGGTACTGGCACAAAAGCAGACATATAGATCAATGGAACAGGATAGAAAGCCCAGAGATAAAGCTGCACACCTATGGTCAATTTATTTTTGATAAAGGAGGCAAGAATATACAATGGAGGCAAGACAGTCTCTTCAATAAATGGTGCTGGGAAAACTGGACAGCTACATGTTAAACAATGCAATTAGAACATTCTTTAACACCATACACAAAAATAAACTCAAAATGGATTAAAGACCTAAATATAAGACCAGATACCATAAAACTCTTAGAGGAAAACATCATGTATCCATATTTTTTATGCCAATGAACAATTTCAGTAGGTGAAATGTTTCATATGGTGAGATGTTAAGATGTTCAGATAGCCCTGTCGAATCTCTTAATAAAAGGCTGTACTGTCCCAAATCACCTATGCATAGGATCTTGAAGGAAAACAGACATTTTTATTAGTTAAGACACAGTGTTATCAAAGAGGAAGTATTATTATATAATTGTATTACTATGAGCTAGCTAGAATGTATTCATAAGATTAATCAGTTATAATATATTCCCATGTAGGAGTGAGTTTGTGAAAAAGAGAACACAGGGCTAGAAGGGAGATAACTCAGATATAAGTTCAAACACTGCCACTTAACTCTCCAAGTGTCCTTGAGTAATGTAATTATTCTGCATCTCAACATTCTCATCTGTGAAATGGGCATGCATAAGACAGACTTTGAGTCCCAATCAAAATAACTGTGGAGAGCTAAATGAGACAATAGCTGTGGATGAGTTTTATAAAAAGTGAAACACAGTCTCATCTTACATGATGGTTATTAGAACATGCATAAGAATGTGTGGGAAATGGGCATGCATAAGACAGACTTTGAGTCCCAATCAAAATAACTGTGGAGAGCTAAATGAGACAATAGCTGTGGATGAGTTTTATAAAAAGTGAAGCACAGTCTCATCTTTACATGATGGTTAGGTTCTAAACTAAATACATTAAATGAAATTCAGTTATACTAAAAAAAAAAAAAGTGATTTTTTTGTTAGTCTGCAATTCCAGTTTAATTTGGTGTTCTGTATTTTATCTATCAACCTTAATTCATGGTCATTCTCACATACCATAAGAAAGCCAATGCTGTCATTTCTCAGGCCAATACAGCTGGCTTTCCTTCAGTCTTGGAACAGATCTCTTTTTCTTCACTTGAGAACACATGGAGAAAGTTACTTGAAAGCCAGATTGTAAGAAAAATTTGCACCTTTGAATAGCAGACTCACACTCAGTGAAGAGGGTGTTTACCACACATGGAGGCACATAGGACCTGAGAGAAAGAAGTGCAGAAAGAGACTTCTCTCATCTCCTGCTCCCGTAGGGCCTATGCTTAGTGAATAAAGGGAAGAATAAACTACAGTTTTTCTTTTGCTTTTGTTTTGGCAAATCAGTATAAATAAATAGAACAGTGTACAACATAAGGATTGTATAAAGTGCCATAAGATACCAGAAAACATTATGATAACTACTAATCAAAAACCCCCATATATGTAACCTCCCGAGGAAGAGAAGCTTGGTTTTAAACTTCAGACACATCTTAGTGATCTTTGGTTAGTCTTGAAAGCCTCTCAATAGCACATCTAGTAGTTTTCATTCCAACAAAGTTACAATGATCATTGGGAGCCTTACTAGCTCTGTGCTTCCTGTAGGAGTTTTACAATGCAGAGAATGCTCCAAGATGTGCATGAGAATCTTCACACAACTTCATTATCACAAATTAGAAACTTGGAAAACAACATCGGGCACATGCATTCATCAACTTGACAGCCTGCCATCAAAAATAGCACTTAAATAGAATTTAATGTAGATACCATGGAGATAGGAAATGGCTCCTCTTCTGTACCCAGATAATAGATCATCACATAATATATTACAACCCACAAATAAGGTAGAACAAAATATCTTCATAAGGATGTTCGCTGCTATTGTTGCTTGTTTAAAGAAATAAATCCCGTGTCTTTTGAAACCAAATTACTGCAATCCATGACTCATCCAAGCATGGATAAAATGGTATTAAAAATAATAGTGTAGCTGTAGAAGAAGGTAAGATCCCCAATTTGTTAGAATTTCTAAAATCTGTTGTTTTATTTGAAATTCAAAATATTCATTATACTTTTTTTTAAAAACCTGTTTCATGCAACTTACCAAAATAGTTCATGTTGAGCTATGTCAGTTTTCTTTTTGATTTGATTCTATTTCTCTTAGCACATTCAATCTACAGTCAAAATATCCACAACAGCTGCAGTAGTTTCCATGTGAAGGAATTTCCAACAATTGAGAAGCTGCGGTGATCTGGAGTACCTCATTATCACTTTCATTCTATGGTTTCGTTCTTGTGTTCTCCCTGCCCTGTGAGTAAGGTGGTCAGTACTTACAGCTGTGCCCAGTGTATTGTGAATGAGGTGGTCACTTCCAGTAGCTCCAGAGAACATACAGTTGTGGCTGTATATGTTTCTTGAAATTGAACTGTTCAGTGATGTGCATCCTAGTTATTGGAATTTTTCTGGGAACTAAATATACACAGTGAATTTCCAAACGCTCTTCAAAGGGATCTTCCTTTCTCCTTCTCCTTTTCCTCCTCCATTAAACCAAGAGCACATCTACACTACCTAACGCATAGCAACCATAGGAATGGGTAATGATTTGGTGGAGTCAGACATTAGAGAGAGCTACCTCAGACCATCACTATAAATAAATTTCCCTTGTACAGACATAGGACTGGAAATGTAGGTGGAAGAGGTAAGGAAGCAGGGTGGTGCCCATCTGGTTCTTTCTCCTTACTTGCTCTCATCATTATTCAAATACTCAGCTCTCAGAAAATGCTGAGGTTTTGAGTTGCTTTGCTATCTTACATCTGCTTTATAAAACATTCTCCCTCTCCCTCACTCTCTCCCTCTCCTCCTTCTCCTTCTCCCACTCTCTCAAAGAACATTGTTAAAGTTGGTCTCAAATTATCAGCTCTACTCTCTGAAATGTCTGAGACTAGATGGTCATGGCCAGACTTGAGCAAACATTTTAGCAGATATAAAAACAGACCTGTGGATATAAATCAAAACAGTGCTTTTGCTCTTACAGGAGCCCAGCCAATGAGATCCGAAGGCTACTACTAAAGAATCAGTAAGGTTCGATGAGTTCCCACAAGCACCTTCTTTTCTCACAAGCCAAACATGATGCCATATCTTAGACTGAAACAGTCAATGTAGTTTACTTTCTCAATAGAATAGCCACCAGAGGATTTGTGTATGTGTGTATGTGTGAGAGAGAGAGAGCGAGAGAAAGAGAGAGAGAGACAAGAGAACCAGAGAGAGATAGATAGAGGATAAAAATGACAGATAAGTTTTACTTTTTGCTAATTTATTTATTAAGATGTGAATCTTAATGAAGAGTCTTAAATGATATGCAGTCTCTGTGGCCAGTTTGCTTCTTCCACTTCCCAAACTGATTTTACGTTGCAGCAATCTTTTCATGTCCAGTAAAAACATTTACAGTTTTTGCCTTGCAGTTGTTGATTAAAAGTGTGCAGCTTGAGAAACTATCTCTTTCTTGAGAAACAACTGGTTACATAAACCAATTCTGTAAGTCTCTCTTGCTTGTTAAACTGAACAAATATTTTAGTCTAATTCCTTTCTCTTTGTATTGTGATCCATTTTCTTTCTTCTCATGAAGAAAAGCAAATTCAATTCTCTGAATTTGTTTACATTGATCAGCCCCTTCTGATGGCTAAGGCAGAAAAAGATAGGGTGGAAGGTGAGGCCTTTGATTACAAGTTTTTCTAAAAGGACTTGTATTCAAAATATATTTTTTAACTATTTTAAAGAAGCCCATTGTACATACTGAAAAAATCAAAAGGGAAACTCAAGCAGTGAAGTCCATTGGTGAACTTAGAAAGCCTAGAAGCCATGATCATTTCCCCATTTTCATTGTGTAGCCTGTTCACAGCCCAGCCTCATTTACATGTGTCCAGTCAGCCTTCCCAGCCAATCACATGTGCACTCAAATGCTTATATAGCATACTGGAAATGTCTTCAACAATTATTTCATCAAGAATAACCTTGCAAATTAACATAACTTCAGACTTTATCACTCTAAGAATACTTAAGACACCTTCGTGAAATGACAAAACCATGATGGTATTCATGTTCTTGTTTTAAACAATAGTTAAGGAAAGAATTACGTAACCTTCAATCTCCCAAGAAGCTGATGAAGTATGTTATGTATTGTGTACACTGGAATGTGTCATTTAATCATTTGGTATATATACACACCATCAGTTTAGCAGTCAAAACATTCATAATTGCATATAAGCCCTATTTCATTGTTCTCTTGAACAACCACGTGAGTTAACCGTTGTACTGAATTTCATGTCTACCATTTCCTTGCTTTATGTTTTAAAATTTTGCCCTATTTGTACATCACCAGACAATAGATCATTTAATTTTTCAGGTTTTCGAAATTGAAGTACATAGAATAAAACTGTAAGAATTCTTTGGTAACTTGTTTTTTCTCCCAATATTATATACTTCAGATTCATCCATGTTGATGATACAGCTTTAGTTCACTTATTTCCAATTGTGTCTAGAATTACTTCAATCGACACCATTTTTATTTCTCCATTTTCCTTTCGGTGGATGTTTGGGTGCTTCCACCATTCTTTGCTGTTGCAATGAACGTACTTGGGCATAACTCATGAAACACATATGCAAGATTTCTCAAAAAATTACTGTTTTGTAGGGAATAGGCATTTCAGCTTCATAAAACATTGCCAAATTGTTTCTAAAGTAGTTGTACTAATTTTTATTATTAATAATGTCATCAGAGGATGAGTGGCCCCATTGTTCCACATCCTTGCCAATACTTGTTATTGTTCAACTTTTTGATCTTTTTGTATCTGATGGGTGTAAACCAGAAGCTCATTGTCACTCGCATTTGTATTTTGAAGAGTACTAACAATGTTGGACATGTTCTCATATATTTATTAGCCATTTTTGTCTCTTCTGTAAAGTGTCTGTTCAAGTCCTTTATCCATTTTGATTGGATTGTTTGTATTTTTCTTTTTGATTTGTAGCATTTCATCACATATTCAGGAATAAACTACTTTATATATATGCATCTTTACAATTGCTAATTTGTATTTTGACATTTCATATCATAACTTTGATGAATATACATTTTATTCTTAATGAGGTTAGATTTTTCAATCTTTTATAATTTTCATTTTTGTGTTTTTTTAAAAAGATCCTTACTTAGCCCCAGGTTATAGATATCCTTCTGTGTTTTCTCCTGCAAGCTTTAAAGTATGCTTTTAAAGTTGAACTTTTTTCCTGTATGATGTGATTTGAGGGTTCAAGTTATTCCTTATGGATAACAAATTGTTCCAGCATTGTTTTTTGAACTGTAATCAAATTTTCTTATGTGCAATACTATTTCTGGACTTTTTGTTTTGTTCGATTAGTCCATTTCTCATTCTCTGCTACAGTATCATAGATTAGTGCTTACAGCTTGATTATAAGTCTTCATTTCTGCTAGTGTAGTTGTCCCACCTATTCATCTTCAGAAATAGCTTGGCTATCTTTTGGCCTTTTGTTCTTACACCTATATCTCAGAATCAGCTTGTCAAGTTTCCCAAAACATGCTGTTGGCATTTTGATTAGAATTGTATTGGATCTATAAATCAATTTAAGAAGCATCAATGTCTTTATGACATTTAATTTCCAATTCATAGACATGGTATACCTCTCCATTTACTTATGTTTTCTTTCATGTATTTGAATGAAGTTTTTAAATTTTTCTCCATCATGGACTTACACATATTTTTAGATTTATAACTTAAGTTTGTTATATCCAGGTAAGTGATACATTTTTAGATTATGTTTTCTATTTATTAAAGATGTAAAGAAATTTATTTGGAGTTTGTACATTAATCTTTTTAAATTCAGCAACTTTTGAAATCTTTTGTTAGTTCAAATAATATATCTGCACATTCTTTTGGGTTTTTTCTGTAGACAGTTTTATCATCTGCATATAATGACAGAATGTTTTCTTCCTTTCCAATATTTATACCATATTTTTCCTGCTTTACTTCTACTGCTTACCAATACAATGCCGATACAATAGCTACCAATACAATGTTGATTAGAAAATTTTGCAAAAAAAGCCAAAGGGCTTTTTTCCTGATCTTAGTTTTAGGTATCTCATTATTAGGAATAATATTGCTTACTTTGTAGCTATCCCTAATCAAGTTTAGAAAGTTCTCTTGTATTTTTAGTTGCTGCATTTTTTTCTCATCTATGGAAATTGAATTTATTGAACATAGTTTTTTTAAACTATTTATTTATATTTTATTTTTTATTGCATTGGGTCTTTGTTGCTGTACACAGACTTTATATAGTTGTGGTGAGTGGAGGCTACTCTTTGTTGTGGTGCGTGGGCTTCTCATTGTGGTGGCTTTTCTTGTTGCAGAGCATAGGCTCTAGGCAGCGGGCTTCAGTAGTTGTGGCACAGTAGTTGTGGCTCAGTAGTTGTGGCTTGTGGGCTCTAGAGCACATGCTCAGTAGTTGTGGCACATGGACTTTGTTGCTCCATGGCATGTGGGATCTTCCTGGACCAGGGCTCGAACCCGTGTCCCCTGCATTGAAAGGTGGATTCTTAACCACTGTGCCACCAGGGCAGTCCATTGAACATATTTTCTTTGTCTATAAGATGATAATTTTTTGTCTCTTTAATATGTTAATGTGATTAATTATTATATTGACTGGATTTAAAAGTTTTTTTGTTTTTTCAATTTTATTTTATTTATTTTTTTATACAGCAGGTTCTTATTAGTCATCAGTTTTATACACATCAGTGTATACATGGCAATCCCAATTGCCCAATTCATCACACCACCACCCCCACGCACCCCCGCCGCTTTCCCTCCTTGGTGTCCATACGTTTGTTCTCTACATTTATGTCTCAATTTCTGCCCTGCAAACCGGTTCATCTATACCATTTTTCTAGGTTCCACATATATGCGTTAATATACGATATTTGTTTTCCTCTTTCTGACTTACTTCACTCTGTATGACAGTCTAGATCCATCTACATCTCAACAAATGACCCAATTTCGTTCCTTTTTATGGCTGAGTAATACTCCATTGTATATATGTACCACATCTTCTTTATGCATTCATCTGTCGATGGGCATTTAGGTTGCTTCCATGACCTGGCTATTGTAAATAGTGCTGCAGTGAACATTGGCATGCATGTGTCTTTTTGAATTATGGTTTTCTCTGGGTATATGCCCAGTAGTGGGATTGCTGGGTCGCATGGTAGTTCTATATTTAGTTTTTTAAGGAACCTCCATACTGTTCTCCATAGTGGCTGTATCAATTTACATTCCCACCAACAGTGCAAGAGGGTTCCCTTTTCTCCACACCCTCTCCAGCATTTGTTGTTTGTAGATTTTCTGATGACTCCCATTCTAACTGGTGTGAGGTGGCACCTCATTGTAGTTTTGATTTGCATTTCTCTAATAATTAGTGATGTTGAGCAGCTTTTCATGTGCTTCTTGGCCATCTGTATGTCTTCATTGGAGAAATGTCTATTTAGGTCTTCTGCCCATTTTTGGATTGGGTTGTTTGTTTTTTTAATATTGAGCTGCATGAGCTATTTATATATTTTGGAGATTAATCCTTTGTCCATTGATTCGTTTGCAAATATTTTCTCCCATTCTGAGGGTTGTGTTTTCATCTTGTTTATGGTTTACTTTGCTGTGCAAAAGCTTTGAAGTTTCGTTATGTCCCATTTGTTTATTTTTTGTTTTTATTTCCATTACTCTTGGAGGTGGATCAAAAAGATCTTGCTGTGATTTATGTCAAAGAGTGTTCTGCCTATGTTTTCCTCTAGGAGTTTTGTAGTGTCCGGTCTTACATTTAGGTCTCTAATCCATTTTGAGTTTATTTTTGTGTATGGTTTTAGGGAGTGTCCTAACTTCATTCTTTTACATGTAGCTGTCCAGTTTTCCCAGCACCACTTATTGAAGAGACTGTCTTTTCTCCATTGTATATCCTTGCCTCCTTTGTCATAGATTAGTTGACCATAGGTGCGTGGGTTTATCTCTGGGCTTTCTAGCTTGTTCCATTGATCTATGTTTCTGTTTTTGTGCCAGTACCATATTGTCTTGATTACTGTAGCTTTGTAGTATAGTCTGAAGTCAGGAAGTCTGATTCCTCCAGCTCCGTTTTTTCCCCTCAAGTTTGCTTTGGCTATTTGGGGTCATTTGTGTCTCCATACAAATTTTAAGATTTTTTGTTCTAGTTCCATAGAAAATGCCATTGGTAATTTGATAGGTATTGCATTGAATCTGTAGATTCCTCTGTGTAGTATAGTCATTTTCACAATATTGATTATTCCAATCCAAGAACATGGTGTATCTCTCCATCTGTTTGTATCATCTTTAATTTCTTTCATCAGTGATTTTAAAGTTTTTAAACCATTCTTGCATCTTTGGCTTGAACCTAATTTAAAACAAACAAACAAACAAATAAAAACATAAAAACATTGTATGGTCTTTTTTGTTCTGTGCTGGATTTCATTTACTAATATTTAGTTTAGGACTTTTGCATTGATGCTCATAAGCAAAACCAGACTGTAAGTTTTCTCTCTCTTACTTTTCATCAGCTTTTGGTATCAAAATTATACAAGTCTTATGTAAATGAAACCAGTTATAATCCTTCTGTTTCCATTATCTGAAGTTACTTATGTGAGACTGGGATCATCTGTTTCTTGTATAATTTTTAGAACTTGTCTGCAGAAGTTTGTGAATTTTATTAATTTTTACAAACAACCAAACTTTAGCTTTGTAGGTTATTTCTATTGTGTCTTTCTATTTCACTAGATTCTGCTCTACGTTTGTCACTGATGTCGATATCAAATTTCTTTGTGTTTATTCTTTATTCTTTGTCGAATATTTTTAGTAAGATTTTAACTTATTGATGTTTGGCTTTTCTTCTTTTCAGAAGTTAACATTCAAATGTACAAATTAAACTTTAATTACCTGCATGCTGCAGGTTTTAATAGGTAGTAATTTCACTATAGTCAAATTATGAGTATAGTTTCCTTTAAGATTTCTTAGGTCACACATCCATTGTTGAGAAGTGTGTATTTTGTTTTTAATTTCCAATCCTAAACGATTGTTCCTGTTATTTTTTATTATTGATTTCTTAATAAATTAAATTTTGTTCAAAGAATGTGATCTGAATGATGCATTCAGATTTGAAATTTATTGAGACTTACTTTATGCCCTAGTATACATTTATTTTAAATGTTCAATGTGTGCTCAAAAAAGACTATGTATTTTCAATTTTTTGGCACAATTATCCATTGCACAAACTTATTTTTGCTCTTAAATCCTCACTATCCTTTCTGACTTTTTGTCTGCTCGCTCTATCAGTGATTGAGTGGAGTGTATGGAGTTCTAATTGTAGTTGGGATTGCTATCATCTTTTTCACTATTAAGTTCATTGTGAAATCTTCAACATTGATATTGTTTTTATTAAAAGCATTAGTGACTTGAGATTATTCTGAATTTCCTTCACTGTCTTGCATAATTTCACTTGTTGTTAGCATGTGCTTCAAACACCTTGTCTTCTTCAACAATTTGTGTTTCTTGTTACAAGTGAAATTGTCTTCATTTTAGACAAAGGAAGAAGATAATGAAAATCTCAATACTCAGAAATGTAGGGGTTCTTTTGTTACATGTGAATTGAAATCGAGTATAGCCCCTTGTTTGTGAATTAAACACTTGAATACAGGAAGTTGAATTGGTTTGTGGAAGCCTGTGCTCTTTGTATTTGTAGTTAGTACTAGGGTAAAAAAAAAAAAAAAAAAAGCATATCCGAATTTCTAAGATGACAAAGGAACTTTTCTAAAACAGCAGTCTTTGCTCATCTATTGCAGCCAGCTAGTGTTATTGATATGCAGTTTTATGATTGGAATTATGAGCTCCTTCATTCCCTCACTTTGATTTAACGTAGCACAAACGGCACAATGTTTGTGAAAGCCTGAAAGTTTAAAATCCTCTTTTTCTCATGTATATAAGTGTTGTGTTCCTTGGGCTTGCATGGAACCTAAGGGTAAAGCGTAATATAGGTCAGTGGAGGAAAGAGAAATGTTGGTGATTTACTTATACATATCTGTGGCAAATCCCGTTAAGAGAGAAAAAGAAATTTTGTTCCCTCTAAAAATTCTTCTAGTAAAATTATATTGTAGAAAGACCTTCCATGTTTATTCCTCTGCTTTCTGTGTTATGCAGGCTGCCACCAAGTACCTGGTCTGAGGTGAGTCATTTGGTGCAGAAAAAGAAAATTTTCTTAAACCTCATGTGGGTCAGAACATTTTTGCATAATGTAATTGATAACCTCTCCTAGACAGTAGCTAAAATTCCTGATAAAATACCTGAACAATTATCTGATAGCTTTTAATGAGATTAATAATTCCCTAAGAGAAGTGAAAGCTGTCCACCCCCTCTGTATTGCCTAGCAGCCTCAAACCAGACCTTGACACATACAACAATGTCCTTTATTCAGCTTTGTGACTCTCTCCCAGTCATCTTTAGCTGGACATTCCTTTACATTATTTTCTGCATGTGGCCATTAAGAGAGAAATCTTTGAATTAGCTTTTTCTGAAATCTCTTTCCTTGAGACTAGGTAGACATGTCTTTTTTGCGTGCTTGTAATCAGTTTATCTGAGAAGTTACAGGGTTTCTAAAGAGGGAGACACTACATATATCTGGAAAAATATAATACCTTCAAGGACAGGTAGTTAATAGGCTAGATTTTAAGGATGAGTAGAATTATGACATGTAAATTAGTTTTATAATTTTTGCATCATATTTTCTCACCCAACCCCTCCATTTAAAGTAAAATAGAAAGACACTTTAACAGAATGTCTGAAATTAGTGTTAGGGTAGATACTAATTAGTGTTAGTGTAGAAATTAGTGTTAGTGTAGATACTAATAGAGTGTTTACATTTATGGGCGGAAACACCAATTTTAAATCGTTCGAATAATCCTGACAAGCCAAATAAATATTTAGTTATTTTAAAGCATATAATTTACTTGTTTAAGTGCACGTTAATACACTAATTTGCTGATAGGTTATAATTACTAACAGTCTCAATCAATATATTAATTTCAAAGACAAGTTTCCCCATAATCCTGTATTAAATATTTACTTCTTATATTGAAGCTCCAAGTCTCATTCTTTCAGTAATATACTGAAGTATTACATGTGTTTAAACACTAGTATTTATTAGAAACAGAGTCATTTCAAGGTTAAACTTCAGAAACAAGATAGGTGTTTTTATATATATGCAAAAATTCACAAGCCAGAGGATTAATGGGGACTTTTACAGTGCACTTCATATGAAAAGGACACTAAATCAGATCTCTAAATACACAGCTGGTATGTTTCCTTTCCAGTAAACACGAACTCTGATAATACAGTAAAATATAGGGAAAAGCTGATATACTAGGTGCAAAAATATACAAAACAACTCACTATTCCAAAGTGTTTTTTCCCCTCTCCTCAGTGAAAAATTTAAAGCTTTAAAACATATACAGCTGAGACAGGTACTATACAATATCCCCCCCCCTTTTTTTATACATCTTTATTGGAGTATAATTGCTTCACAATGCTGTGTTAGTTTCTGTTGTACAACAAAGTGAATCAGCCATATGCATACATATATCCCCATATCCCCTCCCTCTTGAGCCTCCCTCCCATCCTCCCTATCCCACCCCTCTAGGTGGTCACAAACCACTGAGCTGATCTCCCTGTGCTATGCTGTGGCTTCCCACTATCTATTTTACATTTGGTAGTGTGTATATGTCGCAGCTACTCGTACTTTGCCTCAGCTTCCCCCACCCCCACTGTGTCCTCAAGCCCATTCTCTATGTCTACATCTTTATTCCTGCCCTGCCACTAGGTTCATCAGTACCATTTTATTTTATTTTTTCGATTCCATATATATACGTTAGCATATAGTATTTGTTTTTCTCTTTCTGACTTACTTCACACTGTATGATACACTCTAGGTCCTTCCACCTCACTACAAATAACTCAATTTCGTTTCTTTTTATGGCCGAGTAATATTCCATCGTATATATGTGCCACATCTTCTTTATTCATCTGTCGATGAACATGTAGGTTGCTTCCATGTCTGGGCTATTGTAAACAGTGCTGCAATGAACATTGTGGTACATGTCTCTTTTTGAATTATTGTTTTCTCAGAGTATATGCCCAGTGGTGGGATTGCTGGCTCATATAGTAGTTCTATTTTTAGTTTTTAAAGGAACTTCCATATTGTTCTCCGTAGTGGTTGTATTAATTTACATTCACACCAACAGTACAGGAGTGTTCCCTTTTCACCACACACTTTCCAGCATTTATTATTTCTAGATTTTTTGATAATGGCCATCCTGACTGGTGTGAGGTGATACCTCATTGTAGTTTTGATTTGCATTTCTCTAATAATTAGTGAGATTGAGCATCTTTTCATGTGCTTCTTGGCCATCTATATGTCTTCTTTGGTGAAATGTCTATTTAGGTCTTCTGCCCATTTTTTAATTGGGTTGTTTGTTTTTATGATATTAAGCTCCATGAGCTTTTTGTATATTTTGGAGATTAATCCTTTGTCCATTGTTTCATTTGCAAATATTTTCTCCCATTATGAAGGTTGTCTTTTCATCTTGTTTATGGTTTCCTTTGCTGTGCAAAAGCTTTTAAGTTTAATTAGGTCCCGTTTCTTTGTTTTTGTTTTTATTTTCATTACTCTAGGAGGTTGGTCAATAAGATCTTGTTGTGGTTTATGCAAAAGAGTGTTTTTCCTATGTTTTCCTCTAAGACTTTTATAGTGTCTGGTCTTACATTTAGGTCTGTAATCCATTTGGAGTATATTTTTGTGTATGGTGTTAGGGAGTATTCTAATTTCATTCTTTTACATGTAGCTGTCCAGTTTTCCCAGCACCACTTATTGAAGAGGCTGTCTTTTCTCCATTTTATGCTCTTGCCTCCTTTGTTGTAAATTAGGTGACTACATGTGCGTGGATTTATCTCTGGGTTTTCTATCCAGAACCATTGATGTATATTTCTGTTTTTATGCCAGTACCATACTGTCTTGATTACTGTAGCTATGCAGTATAGCTTGAAGTTGGGGAGCCAGATTCCTCCAGCCCCGTTTTTCTTTCTCAAGATTGCTTTGGCTATTCAGGGTCTTTTGTGTTTCCATACAAATTGTAAAACTTTTCGTTCTAATTCGGTGAAGAATGCCACTGGTAATTTTATAGGGATTGCATTGAATCTGTAGATTGCTTTGGGTAGTATAGTCATTTTCACAATATTGATTCTTCCAATCCAAGAACATGGTATATTTCTCCATCTGTTTATGCCATCTTTGATTTCTTTCACCAGTGTTTTATAGATTTCTGAGTACAAGTCTTTCACTTCCTTAGGTAGGTTTATTCCTAGGTATTTTATTCTTTTTGTTGTGATGGTAAATGGAATTGCTTCCTTAATTTCTCTTTCTGATTTTTTGTTGTTGGTGTATAGTAATGCCAGAGGTTTCTGTGCATCAGTTTTGCATCCTGCAACTTTGCCAAATTCATTGATTGGTTCTAGTAGTTTTCTGGTATCATTTTTCGGGTTTTCTATGTATAGTATCATGTCATCTGCAAACAGTGACAGTTTTACTTCTTCTTATCCAATTTGTATTCCTTTTATTTCTTTTTCTTCTCTGATTGCCATGGCTAGGACTTCCAAAACAATGTTGAATAAGAGTGGCGAGACTGGACATCCTTGTCTTGTTCCTGATCTTACTGGAAATGCGTTCAGTTTTTCACCATTGAGTTTGATGCTTGCTGTGGGTTTGTCATATATGGCCTTTATTATGTTGAGGTAGGTTCCCTCTATGCCCATTTTCTGGAGAGTTTTTATCATAAATTGGTGTTGAATTTTGTCAAAAGCTTTTTCTGCATCTATTGAGATGATCATATGGTTTTTATTCCTTAATTTGTTAATGCAGTGTATCACAATGATTGATTTGTATATATTGAAGAATCCTTGCATCCCTGGGATAAATCCCACTTGATCATGGTGTATGATTCTTTTAATGTGCTGTTGGATTCTGCTTGCTAGTATTTTGTTCAGGAATTTTGCATCTATGTCCATCGGTGATATTGATCTATAATTTTCGTTTTTTCTGATATCTTTCTCTGGTTTTGGTATCAGGTTGATGGTGGCTTCGTAGAATGAATTTGGGGGTGTTCCTCCCTCCGCAATTATTTGGAAGAGTTTGAGAAAGGTTGGTGTCAGTTCTTCTGTGAATGTTTGATAGAATTCGCCTGTGAAGCTATCTGGTCTTGGACCTTTGTGTGTTGGAAGATTTTTAATTACAGTTTCAATTTCATTACTTATGATAGGTTTCTTTATATGTTCTAATTCTTCCTGGTTCAGTCTTGGAAAATTGTACCTTTGCAAGAATTGTCCATTTCTTCGTGGTTGTCCATTTTATTGGCAAATAGTTACTTGTAGTAGTCTCATATTCCTTTGTATTTCTACAGTGTCAGTTGTGATTTCTCTTTTTTCATTTCTAATTTTGGTTTGCATCCTCTCCCTTTTTCTCTTGATGAGTCTGACTAAAGGTTTATCAATTTTGTTTATCTTCTCAAAGAACCAGCTTTTAGTTTTATTGATCTTTGCTATTGTTTTCTTCATTTCTATTTCATTTATTTCTGCTCTGATCTCTATGATTTCTTTCCTTCTACTGACTTTGGGTTTTGTTTGTTCTTCTTTCTCTAGTTGC
The DNA here is from genome assembly GCF_965194825.1 of Balaenoptera physalus. Taxonomy (NCBI): domain Eukaryota; kingdom Metazoa; phylum Chordata; class Mammalia; order Artiodactyla; family Balaenopteridae; genus Balaenoptera; species Balaenoptera physalus. Next base: position 36,838,300 of record NC_138890.1, read on the forward strand.
TTTAGGTGTAGGGTTAAATTGTTTATTTGAGGTTTTTCTTGTTTCTTGAGATTGAATTGCTATAAACTTCCCTCTTAGTACTGCTTTTGCTGCATCCCTATAGGTTTTGGGTCATCATGTTTTCGTTGTCGTTTGTTTTTATGTATTTTTAAATTTCTTCTTTGATTTCTTCAGTGATCTCTTGGTTATTTAGTAGCAAACTGTTTAACCTCCATGTATTTGTATTTGTGTTTTTTACAGTTTTTTTTCCTGTAATTGATTTCCAATCTCATAGCGTTGTGGTCAGAAAAGATGCTTCATACGGTTTCAGTTTTCTTAAATTTTCCAAGGCTTGATCTGTGACCCAAGATGTGATCTATCCTGGAGAATATTCCATGTGCACTTGAGAAGAAAGGGTATTCTGCCACTTTCAGGTGGAATGTTCTATAAATGTCAGTTAAATCTACCTGGTCTATTGTGTCATTTAAAGCTTGTGTTTCCTTATTTATTTTCTGTTTGGATGATCTGCCCGTTGGTGTAAGTGGGCTGTGAAAGTCCCTTACTATTTTTGTGTTGCTGTCACTTTCCCCTTTCATGGTTGTTAGCATTTGCCTAATGTATTGAGGTGCTCCTATGTGGGGTTCATAAACATTTATAATTGTTATATCTCCTTCTTGGATTGATCCCTTGATCATTATGTAGTGTCTTCCTTATCTCTTGTAACAGTCTTTAAAGTCTATTTTATCTGATACAAGGATTGCTACTCCAGCTTTCTTTTCATTTCCATTTGCATGGAATGTCTTTTTCCATCCCCTCACTTTCAGTCTGTATGTGTCCCTAGGTCTGAAGTGGGTCTCTTGTAAACAGCATACATATGCATCTTGTTTTTGTATGCATTCAGCCAGTCTGTTTCTTTTGGTTGGGGCATTTAATCCGTTTACTTTCAAGGTTATTATCAATATGTTTGTTCCTATTGCCATTTTCTTAATTGTTTTGGCTTTGTTTATGTGGGTCTTTTTCTTCTGTTGTGTTTCCCACCTAGAGAAGTTTCTTTAGCATTTGTTTTAAAGCTGGTTTGGTGGTGCTGAATTCTCTTAGCTTTTGCTTGTCTGAAAAGCTTTTGATTTCTCCATTGAATCTGAATGAGATTCTTGCTGGGTAGAGTAATCTTGTTTGTAGGTTTTTCTCTTTCATCACTTTAACTATATCCTGCCACTCCCTTCTGGCCTTCAGAGTTTCTGCTGAAAAATCAGCTTATAACATTATAGGGATTCCTTTGTATGTTATTTTTTGTTTTTCCCTTACTGCTTTTAATATTTTTTCTTTGAATTTAATTTTTGTTAGTTTGTTTAATATGTGTCTTGGTGTGTTTCTCCTAGGCTTTATCCTGTATGGGACTCTCTGCGCTTCCTGGGCTTGGGTGACTATTTCCTTTCCCATGTTAGAGAATTTTTCCACCATAATCTCTTCAAATATTTTCTCAGACACTTTCTTTTTCTCTTCTTCTTCTGGGACCCCTATAATTCGAATGTTGATGCATTTAGTGTTGTCCCAGCGGTCTCTGAGATTGTCTTCAATGCTTTCCTTTCTTTTATCTTTATTCTGCTCCTCGGCTGTTAGTTCCACCATTCTATCTTCCAGCTCACTTATTCGTTTTTCTGCCTCAGTTATTCTGTTATTGATTCCTTCTAGTGTATTTTTCATTTCAGTTATTGTGTTGTTCATCTCTGTTTGTTTGCTCTTTAATTCTTCTAGGTCTTTGTTAAACATTTCTTGTATTTTCTCAATCTGTGCCTCCATTCTATTTCCGAGATTCTGGATCATCTTTACTATCATTACTCTGAACTCTTTTTCAGGTAGATTGCCTATTTCCTCTTAATTTATTTGGTCTTGTAGGTTTTTACCTTGCTCCTTCATCTGTGACATATTTTTTTGCCATCTCATTTTTTTTTTTTTTTGGATTGGTGGGATTGTGTTCCTGTTTTACTGGTTGTTTGGCCTGAGGCTTCCAACACTGGAGTTTGTAGGCTGTTGGATAGAGTTGGGTCTTGGTGCCGAGATGAGGACCTCCAGGCGACCTCAGTTCGATGAATATTCCCTGGGATCTGAGGTCCTCTGTTAGTCCAGTGGTTTTGACTCAGAGCTCTCACCATAGGAGTTTCAGCCCAACCCCTGGCAGTTCACTTGGGGGTTCCTCCTGTCTCCTTGGGCATCGAAGTCCCTACCAGCGTCCGGCGGGTGCCCTAGTTGTGGGGGGACATGAACTCTGCATCTTCCCATGCTGCCATCTTCCCCCATACCTTTTTTGGTTTTAAAGAAAACAGTCCCTAGTGTTGGCAAGCTCTTGCTGCTGTGATTGGACAAGACAAATAGGAGAGGGGTTTAGTCACCAACTACACGAGCTGGCTCCAGCCATTAAACTGCAAACCACAACGCTGTTTTACCCAGGTTGACATTTTGTTCAGGGGCCATTATTTTGGAAGCATTTTCTTGGCACCAAATGCACATCTGAACATTTAAATCCAAATGTGCCAACAGATGCTTCTAAAGTAAGAGTATTATAAAACCAATTTCACTTCAGTTAGGAATGCTTTCTCCATCATAGTTTAAATAAACTATTAATTTTTCAATACTTTTAGATTTATGGAAGACTTGCAAAGATAGTATATAGAGGGTCCATATACTCCACACCCAGTTGCCCCTGTTATAAACATCTTACATTTATTAGTACAGTATGTCTGTCACAATTGATGAAACAATATTGATACATTATTATTAACTAAAGTCTATACCTTATTCATATTTCCTTAGTTTTTACCTAATTTTCTTTTTCTTTTCCAGAATTCCATCCAGGATATCATGTTACATTTAGTCATCATGTCTCCTTAGGCTCTTATTGGCTGTGATAGCTTCCTTCTTATTGATGACCTTGACGGTTTTGAGGAATAGTGATCAGATATTTTGTAGAACGTCTTTTAATTGGGATTTGTCTGATGTTTTTCTCATGAATAGACAAGGGTTATGGTATTTAGGAAGAGAGATCACAGAGGTTAAGTGCCATTCTTACTACATCATATCAGAGTACATACTATCAACATTATTATCACTGTTGGTACTGATCTTGATCACCTAACTAAGGTAATGTTTGTCAGTTTTCTCCTCTATTAAGTTAATCTTTTTTTCTCCCTTTCTGTACTATATCTTTGGGAGGAAGTCACTATGAGCAGCCATTAGACAGTCACTAATGTATATAGAGTGTTTTCCCATCTCTTTGAGGAAGAGTATCCAAATAAATTCTTTGAAATTCTTTGTCCAGATGATTTGTCTCTTTTCCTCCATTTATTTATTTATTTAAGCATTTATTTATTTATTAGTTATATCATTATTTACTTATATCTGTATTGACTCATGGATATTTATTTTATACTTTGCGTTATAATCTAATGCTAATTTATTTATTTTGTTCAAATTGTTCCAGGTTTGGCTATTAGGGGTTCTTTCAACTGGTTCCTCTGTCCCTTAATATAGTCTCATCATTGTGGGGATTTTTTTTGGTGTGTGTGTGTTGAGGTGGTGAGGGGAGTGCAAATGTCTAACTTTCTGGCACTACAGGATGCTCTAGGCCCAGCTTATACATTTCCTGCCCCAATTCTGAAATCAGCCATTTCTACAAGGAGCTCCATTTCCTTTTTTATTTTTTTTTTTAATATTGGAGTGTGGTTGATGTACAATGTTGTCTTAGTTTCAGGTGTATAGCAAAGTGATTCAGTTATACATATATCTATGCTTTTTCAAATTCTTTTCCCATTTAGGTTATTACAGAATATTGAGTAGAGTTCCCTGTGCTGTACAGTACATCCTTGTTGGTTATCTATTTTAAATACAGCAGTGTATATATGTCAATCCCAAACTCCCAATTTACCCCTCCCCTCCAACTTTCCCCTTTGGTAACCATAAGTTTGTTTTCTAAGTCTGTGATTCTGTTTCTGTTTTGTAAATAAATTCATTTGTGTCTTTTTTTTTTTTTTTTTTTTAGATTTAGCTTATAAGCAATATCATATGATGGGGTTTTTTTAAATTTTTTAATTTATTTTTGGCTGCATTGCTGCACGCAGGCCTTCTCTAGTTGCGGCGAGAGGGGGCTACTCTTCATTGTGGTGTGCGGGCTTCTCATTGTGCTGGCTTCTCTTGCTATGGAGCACAGGATCTAGGCACGCAGGCTTCAGCAGTTGTGGCATGCAGACTCAGTATTTGTGGCGCACGGGCTTAGTTGCTCCACGACATGTGGGATCTTCGTAGACCAGGGATCGAACCCATTTCCCCTGCAATGGCAGGCAGATTCTTAACCACTGCGCTGCTAGGGAAGTCCTCGTATGATGTTTGTCTTTCTCTGTCTGACTTACTTCACTTAGTATGATAATCTCCAGGTCCATCCATGTTGCTGCAAATAGCATTACTTCATTCTTTTTTATGGATGAGTAATATTCCATTGTAAATATATACCACATCTTCTTTATCCATTCATCTGTCAATGGACATTTAGGTTGCTTCCATGTCTTGGCTATTGTAAACAGTGCTGCAATGAACATTCGGGTGCATGTACCCTTTCAAACCATGATTTTCTCCAGATATATGCCCAGGAGTGGGTTTGCAGGATCAATATGGTAGCTCTATTTTTAGTTTTTTAAGGAACCTCCATACTGTTCTCCATAGTGGCTGTATCAATTTACATTCCCACCAACAGTGCAAGAGGGTTCCCTTTTCTCCACACCCTCTCCAGCATTTGTTGTTTGTAGATTTTTTGATGATGGCCATTCTGACTGGTGTGAGGTATCTCATTGTAGTTTTGATTTGCATTTCTCTAATAATTAGTGATGTTGAGCATCTTTTTTATGTGCCTCTTGGGCCACCTGCATGTCTTCTTTGGAGAAATGTCTGTTTAGGTCTTCTGCCCATTTTTTGATTGGGTTGTTTGTTTTTTTGATATTGAGCTGCATGAGCTGTTCATAAATTTTGGAGATTAATCCTTTGTGGGTTTCATCATTTGCAAATATTTTCTCCCATTCTGTGGGTTGTCTTTTTGTTTTGTTTATGGTTTCTTTTGCTGTGCAAAAACTTTTGATTAATTAGATGCCATTTGTTTATTTTTGTTTTTATTTCCATTACTCTAGGAGATGGATTGAAAAAGATATTGCTGCAATTTATGTCAAAGAGTGTTCTGCCTATGTTTTCCTCTAAGAGTTTTATAGTATCCGGTCTTATATTTAGGTCTTTAATCCATTTTGAGTTTATTTTTTGTGTATGGTGTTAAAGAATGTTTTAATTTCATTCTTTTACATGTAGCAGTCCAGTTTTTCCAGCACCATTTATTGACGAGACTGTCTTTTCTCCATTGTGTATTCTTGTCTCCTTTGTCATAGATTAATTGACCATAGGTGCATAGGTTTATTTCTGGGCTTTCCATCCTGTTCCATTGATCTATATGGAGAATAGTGTTAGAAACCAGTGTCTGGGCAGTATTTTTGCTGGTTTCTATGGGTGTGTGCTTGCTTGTATGCCCTCTCAGCTGACTGAACAGGAAAATATGTGTGTATACTAACCCATATATGTATGTACACATATCTACAGGTATTTCTATATGCAACCATTAGTACCTACGTATATTAAGCTAAATATGAGTTTATACTTATGTCTCCAACTCTCATCCAATACCACATGTGTCACTCTAGCCTTCTTATTTTGTTTGTCTGTAACCTCCCACTCCAACAGTGAGAAACCTGGCTCCTACCACTGACCATCCATTTATTTAATTGTTCAATTTCAGTATACATATAAAGTGGTTCCAAAATTGTTAAACCATGCTTCCATGGGAAACAACCTTATCAGCTAGAGTATGGTGCTTCTGTGCTGTTTCTTTTGCATTTAGTCTTGTATACCCTACCCATCTCCAAAGTTAGTTAGGTCAAGACCATTTCCTTCCACCCCCTTAAGGAAGGCTATTTCATTTATTTCTAACACAGTTAAATTATTTTGTCATAGTCTATATTCCATCTTGAGATTCCCCCAACCTTCTAATTTTTTAAAATTTGCATATATTGAGGTTTATTCTTTGTGCTGTAAAGTTTTATGTACTTAAACAAATTCATAGTGTTATGCATCCATGATTACAGTATCATACAGAATATTGCCACCACCTAAAAATATCTCCTGTACTTCACCTCTTGAACATACCCTCCCTGATTTTTCTTTTTTTAATTGTTGTTTTGGCCAACAACCTTCTAGTTAAAAAAACAAATTTATGGTGAAAAGCATTTCTCAAACCAATATAATTTACAGAAGAGCTTGAAACCATGGGTCCACCTCTTTGAAGAGTCAGGATCTGAGTAGGACAAATCCAAGGACATTGGACATTTAGAATAGAAGGAGAGCAAAAGGAAAACATGAGAGCACCCACAATAAATATCACTCATTTTGTAATTTGTCTTTAAAAACTACAGTGTATCATTGCTTCGATGTGTAAAGAGCCAAGTTTATTCATCCACTAAATGTTTATTGAGCACCTACTATGAGCAAGATATCATTAGGCACAGAGGATCTAGTCATATCTAATACATACCCCCTGCTTTAAAAAGTATTTCATCTCATAGCTCTTCATCCCCAGATTTTCATTACCTTTCAGAGGAGTTGAAGGAATGGTAGAAAGAGCTTCATAACAGTAAATATATAAGTTCAGATGCTAACTCTGACATTTACTGACTTATTGACTGTATGATCTTGTTAGGCAAATGACTTACCAAGTTTTTTTGTTTGTTTCCTCATCTATAAAATGAGGTAAGAACATCAACCTCGTACAGTTGTTGGAGGCATTCTAAGAGCTTCTGTCCTGAAGAGTGTCTGGCATGTCAGGACCCTTCTGTATGTGATTTTACAGTGGGATTACACCCATTCACACTTCTTTCAAAAGCAGTACCTACTCTGTTTTCCTTTCTTTTCCTCCATCAGATTTGATCATGGACTTGTCAAAAGGGTGATAAGATAGGCTTTTGTGAGGCAAACCTCTCTCTAAGCATCTATAGGGCACTTTTTAAAAACAAGCTCCTGGTCCCCAATCCAGATCTACTGCACCAGAATTTCTAGTATAAGGATCAGGGTTGGAGGACCTGATGGCCTGTCTTAACAGCATAGAAAGTAATTCTGATCATCACAGAAATTAGGAAAATATTGGCAGCATCTTCCTACATTGCATTCATTGTTAAGAGGAAGTATGCCCAAGACCTCACAAAAGGAAATGATAAGGAAGTATGGTGCAGTGATATTGACAATAAAAATATAATGCTAATGGTGGTGGTGGCAGTAGATATTCATTGAGTACTCCATTGTGTGCCTGGCTCTGAGCTGAGCCCTTTATAAGCATTATGCAAATGTATCCTCACAACATCTCTATGAGGTGGACGCTGATATTTTTCTCTTTTTACAAATGAGAAAATGAGCCTTAGACTAATTAATTAATTCATCCACGGTCATCACTAGAAAGTAGTGAAAACCTGTTTTCTCTGACTTCAGAGCCATTTCTCTCAACCACAACAAAAAAGTAATTATGGACAAAGTGTTGACAAGTGGAGAATTGGGTACCAGGCCAAGATTTAGTCTTGTTCGTACACTCTACATAGACTATAAAATTCAAGTATTTGATAAAAGAGTGATTTTTAGGTCAGTCATTTCACATGGCTCAGTTTCCCTATGGGTGAAATAAATGGGAGTTGTAACATTCTGTGGTTCCCACATTTGCCTGCTCTCCCCCCATTTTTTGTTTAGTTCAGCCATGTTTTTTGTTGTTGTTGTTACTTTTCTATTAGAGAGGAAGAATGAGTCTGTTATTTTCACTTTGATGTCCAAATACAACCTTCCTGATTAAATTGTTTAGATATTCCTGAAACAGGAAAAAGAATTCTGACTCTGAAGATACACAAAGTTCTGAAGTTATGCAAAACTAGACCAAATAGGATTTTAAAACCAAGCCACTTTATCTCCCTTTCTGCCCAAATTCTATAATAAACAGCCAGTAAACAGTCAGTATGACTGTGGAGTATCAGTACATGTATCACAGCATTATCTCTTCAACCAAAGCAAACACTAACTGAGGAGAGACTATTTGTCAAGCAGTGGAGACAAAAAAAGAAAAATAGGCCATGGTCACTATCTTCAAACTGCTTATCCTCTGGGACCAATAAGGCAGCCATTTCAGCTGTGACAGTGAAGACAGATGGTACTCTGGGAGACATGTGACTCTGGGTGTCTAGAAAGATTTCATAGCGGAGCTGCACTGATGTTGGCCTCAAAGTATAGAGAGGAATTTTGATAGATGGGGATATACTTGCATGGGAGGACAGTATACAGACTAGCATGAGCCAAGGTAGGAAAGTGAGGAATTAGAGGACGTACTTCAATAACATAGAGTAGTAAACTCAGCATGTCTGGACACCAGTAAGTGTGGGCACAGAGTGGAAGAGAATGTAGGAAAAACAACTTGGGGCTAATTGAGATTTTGTTCTGAATGTGACACAGGGGAATGACTTTGTTGTAGCTGCTGTTTTAGCAAGGAAGTGACACATTCCAACCTGTGCTTGAGAGAACCTAAGTCTGACAAGCAGTGTATATAGAGGAGAACTTGGACTGGGGGCTGACTGAAGATAAGGACATTAGTTAGGAGGTGGTTACTAAAGTCCGGTAAAAGGAAGTAGAGATTTGAATAGAGGGAATGGCACAGGGGATAGCAAGGGAGGATGCATGGATGAGAGGGTCATGGGTGGGGTACCCAGCTGGCTTCCTCTGCAGAGGACAAAGTGCCAGTTCTGAGAGCTCCTTAAAGAAGACAGGCTGTGAGCCTTCAAGTCTGTACTCAGTCATTTCCTTAAGTCCTGCTTCTTTACTTTACCCAATAACCACTGGATAAACAAACACATCTTTAGCAGAAAGAGAATGAGATTTCAATTCCACAAACTTAGATTTGTATTTCAGTTCACCCATTTATAGCTCTGTGAACTTGGGCAAGTCATATAACCCCTCTGAGACTCAGTTTCCTATTTTAGTGTATTTTGGGAGAAAGAAAAGAGATTTACAGTGTATGGTATATAGTAGGTGTTCAGCAAAGGGCAGTTCTTGTGATTATTGGTATCACAGGTGTTCCCTTGGAATGGAAGGGTAGCAGAGACCTTGGAGGGCCCTATTGAGAAGATCGTCCATGGTACAATTTTATCGTCTCCTTTCACTCTCAACTAAACAGAACTGAAAACCATTTTTTCTCTTCTTGCTTACACATATTTCCACCATATTTGCAAATGTCCTGTTGGTGAGAAATCAATTTTTTATAGCTTACTTGTATTCTTTTCCAACTGAGAGAAGACTTTCATAGACATTGGGATAAGCATCAAAATAAAATGAAACATGTTCTGCTTCTTCCAAGGCTTGATTCACCATAACAACCAATACTCTCTTACATATTCAGCAAACTCCTTCTAACCTCCATTTGCCATTATAATTCTTGAAACAAACAATAAAATAGCACCATATATTTTTAATAATTTTAAACAAAATTCAGCTCCTGAGCCACTGCCTGCCTCCTCCTTCCAGAAGCAAAAACACAGCTCAGAAATAATAACAGTATGTAACATTTATTGAATGCTTGTTTTATGCTCTGAATTTTGCTCGTCTTAACTTGCTTACCTTATTTAATCATCAATAAAATCTGAATAATACACATAGAACAAATGTTACTGGTTAGTAATATTACTGTTGCTACTTTCTGTGGCCTTTTAACTACAGACAATTTGCATGTTTTAGGGTTTTTTGTTTCCCCGAACCTCTGTTTTTCCAAGTATTCTTTTGTTCTTCAACATTACCTTTTCTCTTTGTCCCATCCTTAATGATGTGGAGTGGACGAGCCAGGACCTTTCCATCTGTTATGGACTGAATTATATCTCCCCATTTACCTCGCCAAATACATATGTTGAAGTCCTTACCCCCAATACCTCAGAATGTGACTGTATCTGAAAATAGAGCTTTTAAAGAGGTATTTAAGGTTAATTGAAGTCATATGGTTGGTCCCTGATCCAACATGACTGATGTCCTTCTAAGAAAAGGAAGAGACACAGGGATGTACTTACACAAAGGAAAGACTATGTAAGGACACAGCCAGAAAGGGTTATCTGCAAGGCAAGGAGAGAGGCCTCAGAAGAAACCAAGCCTGCCAGCACCTTAATCTTGGACTTCTAGATTCCAGAATTATGAGGACATAAATTTCTGTTGTTTAATAACTCACCCCATCTGTGATACTTTTTTACCACAGCCCTAGCAAATAAGTATGCCATCTGACCACAGGCTTTTTCAACTTTACTTGTACTTCTGAAAAATCTTTAACTACAAAGACCCTGCTTATAAAGTAATTTTAAATGAATTTATGTTATTTTTCTCTTTATCTTCAGTTTCAAAATATTCTCTAATTTACATTATGACTTCTTCTTTGACCAATGAGCTATTAAGAAGTATGCTGCTTATTTTCTGAACATTTGGTAATAGTTTAGTTATCTCTATTGTTGATTTCTAGTTTAATTCTATTGTGGAAAGAGAACATACACTCTATAATTTCAGTCTTTTGCAATGTATTGCTTTTGGCCCAGACAAGGCTCTATTTTGGTAAATGTTCTAAATCCACTTAAAAAGAATTTGTATTCTGTGCTGGTTGGATATGTTTTACAAACATTGATTCTATATCTTAGTTTCTTGTCTGCTTTTTTTTTTATCACTTACTAATTGAGGTGTGCTAAAATTTCCAACTGAGATTGCATCTTTGCCTATTTCTCCTCTTAGTTCTGTCCACTTTTACTTTATATATTTTAAAGTTATGTTATTAAGTGCATAGAAAGTTTGAGTAGTTGTTTGTTTAATTAACTTCTATTATTATGAAATATCCTTTTCTATGTTTAGTAACACCTTTAGTCTTAAAGCTTTATTTGTCTGAAAGTAATATTGTAACCACACATAGTTTCTTTTGGTTAATTTCCACATGGTATACATTTTCCATGTGTTTAATGCCAAGTTCTTGATGACTTTATATTTAGTATGTAGCTTTTTTTTTAATTAATTAATTTTATTTATTTATTTATTTTTGGCTGCATTGGGTCTTTGTTGCTGCGTGCGGCATTCTTTAGTTGTGGCGAGTTGGGGCTACTCTTCGTTGCGGTGCACGGGCTTCTCATTGTGGTGGCTTCTCTTGTTGCCGAGCACGGGCTCTAGGGGCATGGGTTTCAGTAGTTGTGGCACGTGGGCTCAGTAGTTGTGGCTTGTGGGCTCTAGAGCACAGGCTCAGTAGTTGTGGTGCATGGGCTTAGTTGCTCTACGGCATGAGGGATCCTCCCAGAGCAGGGCTCAAACCCGAGTCCCCAGCATTGGCAGGCAGATTCTTAACCACTGCACCACCAGGGAAGCCCTAGTATGTAGCTCTTGTAAACAGATTAGTTGTTGGTTTTTGTGGAGTTTTTTTTAGCAAGTCTGACAATCTTTGTCTTTTACTTAGAATGCTAAGTTCATTTACATACAATGTAATTATTGCTATAATTTGATTTAAGTCTACCATCTTGGCTTTCATTTTCTTTCTGTTCTATTTGTTCTTTGTTTCTTTATTCCTTCTGTCCTTCATTTTTTACTGATTGTTTTTTATTATTTCATATTATTTTAATCTTTCATATTATTTTATCTCTTCCATAAGCTTTTTTGTTTATTGCTGTTTTGCCTTATTATTTTAATAGTTACCGTAAAGTTTAGACTATGCATCCTGAACTTAAATATACTACTTTAATTATTAGTACTTCTCAAATATTGCAAGAACTTTACAACAGTTTAACATTTTTACCCCTTTCTATCCTCTGAACTATTGTTTTCATGTATTTTACTTCTATGTGTTGTATATAAACTCCACAACACAATTATTATTATTGCTTAAACAGTTGATATTCACATCAATTTATCTTTTCTAATTCTCTTAATTCTTTCATACAGTTTTGTGCTTCCTCTAGGGTAATTTTTCTTCATCCTTAAGAATTTCCTTCATTATTTCTTGTAGTGTCATGGGCTGGTGACAAATTCTCTTAGCTTTTTTTTTTTAAAAATATCTTTAAATTTTACATTTATTTTTGAAATATTTTTTTATCTTCCTCTTTTAAAATTAATTTTTATTGGAGTATAAGTGATTTATAATGTTGTGTTAGTTTCTGCCGTACAGCAAAGTGAATCAGTTATACGTATATATATATCCACTCTTTTTTAGATTCTTTTCCCATATAGGTCATTACAGAGTATTGAGTATTGAGTATTCCCTGTGCTATACAATGGGTTCTTATTAGTTATCTATTTTATATATAGTAGTGTGTATATGTCAATCCCAATCTCCAGTTTATCCCTCCTCCCACCCTTTCCCCCTTGGTAACCGTAAGTTTGTTTTCTACATCTGTAACTATATTTCTGTTTTATAAATAAGTTCATTTGTACCATTTTTTAAAGATTCTACCTATAAGTGATACCATATGATATTTGTCTTTCTCTGACTTACCTCACTCAGGATGACAATCTCTAGGTCCATTCATGTTGCTGCAAATGGCATTATTTTGTTCTTTTTTTATGACTAAGTAATACTCCATTGTATATATGTACCACATCTTCTTTATTCATTCATCATCAATAGACATTTAGGTGGCTTCCATGCCCTGGCTATTGTAAATAGTGCTGCTGAAAGATTTCTTGATGGATAAAGATTTTTTTTCTCTTTATGCAGTGTGAAGTTAATCCATGTTTTATGGCTTCCATATCTCTCATTGTGAAGTTACTATAGTTTTGTTTTGCTTTGTTTTATTTTTGTCTCTTCTTGCTTAAATATTTTCTTTTGTCTTTGATTTTTGGCACTGGAATGATTTGAACCAAATTGCAATTTATTTTATCTTACTTGGGATTTACTTCTTGGATGTGTAGGTTGAAGTCTTTAACTACTTGTGGAAACTTTTAAATTATTTTCTCTTCATATATTGCTTCTACCCCTTTGTCTCTTTCTTCTCATTTTTCTGGGTCTCTGACATGAGTCTTAAAACTTAAACCTCTAAAACGTAGACAGAACACTCTATGACATAAATCACAGCAAGATCTTTTTTGACCCACCTCCTAGAGAAATGGAAATAAAAACAAAAATAAACACATGGGACCTAATGAAACTTAAAAGCTTTTGCACAGCAAAGGAAACCATAAACAAGACGAAAAGACAACCCTCAGAATGGGAGAAAATATTTGCAAATGAAGCAGCTGACAGGATTAATCTCCAAAATTTACAAGCAGTTCATGCAGCTCAATATCAAAAAGACAAACAACCCAATCCAAAAATGGGCAGAAGACCTAAATAGACATTTCTCCAAAGAAGATATACAGATTGCCAACAAACACATGAAAGAATGCTCAACATCATTAATCATTAGAGAAATGCAAATCAAAACTACAATGAGATATCATCTCACACCAGTCAGAATGGCCATCATCAAAAAATCTACAAACAATAAATGCTGGAGAGGGTGTGGAGAAAAGGGAACCCTCTTGCACTGTTGGTGGGAATGTAAATTGATACAGCCACTATGGAGAATAGTATGGAGGTTCCTTAAAAAACTAAAATAGAACTACCATACGACCCAGCAATCTCCCTACTGGGCATATACCCTGAGAAAACCATAATTCAAAAAGAGTCATGTATCAAAATGTTCATTGCAGCTCTATTTACAATAGCCAGGACATGGAAGCAACCTAGGTGTCCATCAACAGATGAATGGATAAAGAAGATGTGGCACATATATACAATAGAATATTACTCAGCCATAAAAAGAAATGAAATTGAGTTATTTGTAGTGAGGTGGGTGGACCTACAGTCTGTCATACAGAGTGAAGTAAGTCAGAAAGAGAAAAACAAATACCGTATGCTAACACATATATATGGAATCTAAGAAAAAAAAATGGTCATGAAGAACCTAGGGGCAAGACGGGAATAAAGACACAGACCTACTAGGGAATGGACTTGAGGATATGGGGAGGGGGAAGGGTAAGCTGGGACAAAGTGAGAGAGTGGCATGGACATATATACACTACCAAATGTAAAACAGATAGCTAGTGGGAAGCAGCTGCATAACACAGGGAGATCAGCTCGGTGCTTTGTGACCACCTAGAAGGGTGGGATAGGGAAGGTGGGAGGGAGGGAAATGCTAGAGGGAAGAGTTATGGGGACATATGTATATGTATAACTGATTCACTTTGTTATAAAGAAGAAACTAACACACTATTGTAAAGCAATTATATTCCAATAAAGATGCTAAAAAAAAAAACCTTAAAGCTCCGTCCCAAATATTTCTTGTGTTCTGTTCATGCTTCTTTCATCTTTTTTACCTCCAAGTTTTAGTTGTATATTTTCTATTGACCTATTTTAAGTTTACTAATAGGAAACTAAAAGGCAGTCTTCTGCTATTTACCACCCAATTGGATGTTGTTTAATCCATCCAATGAATTTTTTGTTTCAAGTGTTTTTTAAAATTCTAGAATATTGACTTTTTATAGATCAAAAATCTCTGTTGAATGTTTTATTTTTCTCTTTTTATCTATATTCTCCATCTTCTATACTCTTTGACTTATTTGTAATACTTAAGTTATTGGTTGGCCTTCTCCAACATCTGGCTTTATCTGTGAGTCTGCTTCTGTTAATAGCTTTTTCTCTTGATTATCTCTCACATGCTCCTGACAGTTCAAGTGTGTAGTAATATTTTATTGTATACTAGATATTATGTTTAAAAGAGTTATAGACACTTAGGTTGATGTTATTTTTCCCCAAAGAGTGTTTTCCTTTTCCTCTTTGAGTAACAGGCTAAAGAGCTGATCACCTCAACCCAGTTAAGAATTGAGCAGGGTCAGGACTGGCTACAGCTTTAGTTACAATCTATCTCTGGTTTTAAGGTCTCATGGGTGAGACTCATTGTGTGCTCATTATAGATACCTACTGTTAGTGGAACTTTATCCTCCTAAGCACTGTAAGACTGTTCAAGATTGTATTATTCCTTTCCTGCTAAGTTCCCTGGTCTTTTGTGTCACTTCAGACTGCTACAAATGTCCTGTCAGATACACAAAATCAAAAGGGAAAGGAATGGAAGCATATAATTATAGAAAGTAATAAAACCACAAAGAGAGATAGTAAGAGTGGAAAAATGATTGACGAAGCTACAAAACAGCCAACAACAATTAACAAAAATAGCAATAATAACTTATATATTGATACTTACTTTAAAAACAAATGGATTAAATTATTTAATCAAAAGACAGAGTGGCTGAATGGCTGAAAAGCAACTATATGTTGCCTACATGAAACTTACTTCAGATTTAACAACACATATAGGTTGAATGAAGGGATAGAAAAGATATTCCATACAAATGGAAACTAAGAGAAGAGAAGTAAGTGTACCTATATAAGAAAAAATAGATTTAAAGTCAAAAACTATACCAAATGTCAAAGAAGACCACTATATAATGATAAAAGGTGTCAGTTCATCAGGAGAATATAACAACTGTAAATATATATGCACTCAACATTGGAGCACCTATTAACACATAAATCACATATTAACATATCTGAAAGGAGAAATAGACTGCAATATAACAATAATAGAGAACTTCAGTATCCCACTTTCAACAATGGATCAATTATCCAGACAGAAAATCAATAATGAATCATTGGATTTGAACTATACTTAAAGCAAAAGAACCTGATAAATGTATATAGAACAGTACATCTATTAGCAACCACATACACATTCTTTTCAAGTGTATGTGAAACATTCTAAAGGATAGATCATATGTTAGGTTACAAGACAAGCATTAACATATTTAGGAAGGTTGAAATCATATCAAGTATCTTTTCCAACTTCAATGGTATAAAACTAGAAATCTATAACAGGAGAAAAACTGGGAAATTCACAAATAGGTGTAAATTAAATAACACACTACTGAACACACAATGAGTCAAAGAAGACATCAAAAGGGAATTTTTTAAAAAAATCTTGAGATAATTGAAAATGGAAACAGAATATAGCAAACTTATGGGATACAGCAAAAACAATTCTAAGAGGGAAGTTTATAATAAATGCCTACATTAAGAAATCCAAATAAGCAACTTATCTCAAATAAACAACTCAAGGAACTAAAAAATGAACAAACTAAGCCTAAAGTTAGCAGAAGTAAGGAAATAATAAAGATCAGAATTGACATAAATGAAATAGATACCAGAAAAAGAATAGAAAATATCAATGAAACTAAGCTGACTTTTTGAAAATATAAACAAAATTGACAAACTTCTAGTTAGACTAACCAAAAAAAAAAAAGAGAGAGAAAACTCAAATAAATAAAATTAGACATGAAAGAGGAGACATCACAACTATGACTGCAGAAACTCAGAGAATCATGAGAGTTTGCTGTGAACAAGTATAGGCCAACAAATTGGATAACCTAGAAGAAATACATTCCTAAAAACATACAACCTACGAAGTAATGAAGAAATAGAAAATCTGAACAAATTATGAGTAAGAAGATTGAATCAGTAATACAAAAACCTCCCAAAAAAGAAAAGCCCAGGACCAGATGGCTTCTCTGGTGAATTCTACCAAATATTTAAAATAGAATTAACACCACTCCTTCTCAAATTCTTCCAAAAAACTGAAGAGAAGGAAACATGTCCAAACCCTTTTTATGAGGCCAGCATTACCCTAAGCAAACCAAGGACACTACAAGAAAAGAAAATTGCAGCTCAATATCACTGATGAACATAGATGTAAAAATTCTTAACAACATACTAGCAAACTGAATTTAACAGGATATTAAAAGAGTCTTATACCATGATCAAATAGGATTTATCCCTGGGATGTAAAGATGGTTCAGTGTACACAAATCAATAAATATGACATATTAATAGAAAGATAAAAATCTCATTATCATTTCAATAGATTGAGAAAAAGCATTTGACATAATTCAACATCCATTCATGATAAAACTCTTAACAAATAGGATATAGACAGAAAGTGCCTCAAAATAATACAGACCATATATGGCAAGTCCACAGATAACATTATACTCAATGATGAAAGATTGAAAGCTTCTCCTCTAAGATAAGGAACAAAAACACTTGTGGAGAGTGGTGCCCACTCTCACCACTCTGTTTAACATAGTACTGGAAGTCCTAGTTAGATCAGTCAGACAAGAAAAAGAAACAAAAGGCATCCAAACAAGAAAAGATGAAGTAAAATTGTCTCTGTTCTCAGATGACACAATCTACATATAGAAAATCCTGATGACTCCACCAAAAAAATGGATAGAACTAGTATACAAATTCAATAAAGTTGCAAGATACAAGATCAGCATACAAAAATCAGTTTCATTTCTGTACACTAACAATTAATCATCAAAAAAGTAATTAATAAAACAATCTCATTTACATTAGTATCAAAAAGAATAAAATATTTAGAAATAAATTTAACCAGAGGTAAAATATCTGTACATTAGAAACGATAAAGTATCTTAAAAGAAATTGAAGAAGACACAAATAAATGGAAAGCTATCCCACATTCATGGATTGGAAGAACTAATATTATTAAAATGTCCATACTACCTAAAGCAATTTACAGATTCAATGCAATTCCTATCAAAATTCCAATGGCATTTTTCACAGAAATAGAGCAAACCATCCTAAAATTTGTATGGAACCACAAAAGACCCTGAGTAGCTAAAGCATTTTTTAGCAAGAAAAATCAAGCTGGAGGCATCACACTCCCTGATTTCAAATTATATTACAAAGCTATGGTACTCAAAACAGTATGGTATTGGCATAAAAACAGACACACCAACCAATGGAACAGAATAGAGAGCCCACAGATAAACCCACATATATATGGTCAACTGTGACAAGGGCACAAAGAATATACGATGGGGAAAGATAGTCTCTTAAATAAATAGTGTTGGGAAAAGAATACCCACATGCAAAAGAATGAAAGTGGTATAGGTGTTTCCTATACCCCTCACAAAATTTAAATCAAAATGGATCTACATCATAAACATAAGACCTGAAAACATAAAACTCCTAGGAGAAAACAGGAAAAAAATCTTCTTGACAATAATTTTTTGAATATGACACAAAGTACAAGCAACAAAAGCAAAACTTAATAAAGGAAACTACATCAAATTAAAAAGCTTCTGCACAAAAGAAACTATTAACAAAATGAAAAGGCAAGCTATGGAGTGGGGGAAAATATTTGCAAATCATACATCTAATAAGGGGATAATATCAAAAATAAAGTACACAACTCAAGAGCCAATAATAGTAATAATAATAATTAATTAATTAATTAAAAAATAGGCAGAAGAACTGAATAGACATTTTTTCAAAAGAAGACATAAAAATGGTTAATAGGTACATAAAAATGTACTCAACATCACTAATCATCAAAGAAATGCAAATCAAAACCAAATGAGGTATCACCTCACACCTGTTAGAATGGCTGTCCTCAAAAAGATGAGCTAACAAGTGCTGGTGAGGATATGAAGAAAAGGGAATCCCATGCACTGTTGGTGGGAATAAAAATTGGTGCAGCCATTATGGAAAACAGAATAGAGGTTCCCAAAAAAATTAAAAGTAGGAGTATTATATGATCCAGCAATCCTACTTCTGGGTATATATCCAAAAACAAAATAGTGTTTTGAAGAGGTATCTGCACTCCCATGTTTATTGCTTCGTTATTCACAATAGCCAAGATCTGGAAACAATGGATAAAGAAAATGTGAGACACACACATGTACACCCAGAACTATCAGTCAGCCTTAAAATAGAAGGAAATCTTGCCATTTGCAACAACTTGGTTGAATCTGGAGGACATTATGCTTAGTGAAATAAGCCAAACACAGGAAGATAGTTACTGCATGATCTCTCTTATGTGTGAAATCTACAAACGTCAAACTCATAGTAACAGAGTAGAATAGTGGTTACCAATGACTTGGAGTGGGGGGGGAATGGGGAGCTGTGATCAAATGGTATAAATTTTCAGTTATAATATGAATAAGCCCTGGAGACCTAATATAAAACTTGGTGACTACAGTTAATAATACTGTATCATGGGGCTTCCCTGGTGGCGCAGTGGTTGAGAATCTGCCTGCTAATGCAGGGGACACGGGTTCGAGCCCTGGTCTGGGAGGATCCCACGTGCCGCAGAGCAGCTGGGCCCGTGAGCCACAATTACTGAGCCTGTGCGTCTGGAGCCTGTGCTCTGCAACAAGAGAGGCTGCGATAGTAAGAGGCCCACGCACTGCGATGAAGAGTGGCCCCCACCTGCCGCAACTAGAGAAAGCCCTCGCACAGAAACGAAGACCCAACACAGCCAAAAATAAATAAATAAAAATAAATTAAAAAAAAAAATCCAGAGTCAAGGGAAAGAAACTAAACGTGTACAAAGTTTAAAAAAATAATAATAATAATACTGTATCATGTACTTGAAATTTTCTAAAAGAATAGATATTGTGTTCTCACTGCAAAAAAAAAAAAGTAATTTCTGAGGTGATGATGGATATGTTAATTAGCTTGATTGTGGTAATCATTTCACAAGGTATACATGTATCAAAACATCACAGTGTACTCTTGAAATACATATAATTTTTACCTGTTAGTTATACCTTAATAAAGCTGGGGGAAAATGTCCGGGTGGCAAAATGAGCCATGGAATAGGAAGTCTTCTAGATTTCATAATGCCACACCAGCAAATACAACCATCAGAAGCTCTGCTGGTTTCTCCTTCTCCTGGAAGTGCCCCTCTGGCAATAGCAAGCTAGTCTGAGAGCCTACTCCCAGACTTGGAAATTCCTCCAGGAAAAAAGAAAAGGACTCTGATCCCAGTTTCCCTAGAAGGGGCTCTTTCCTCTAAGGAATTCTAATTATCCATCTATATTTGCTTCCATACCTCTTCAAAGTCTTTTTAATAATCATACTTCTAAATATTGATTTTGTTATGTGTGGTTGTTGCATAGAAGAAAAATCTTCTTAATACATGTCCTTAATTTATCCTGCCTGGAAACAGAATTTCTACACTGAATTTGAGGTGGGAAATTTCCCCATAACTTCCCTCACCAGGTCTCCATCTTGAAAATCACAAACACCCAGTGCTTATTAAATATGACCAGACACTGTACTAAGAATTTCAAGTGATATAAACATGTACAATGCATATATGGCCCTTGCCATTATAGAGCTTGCAATTGAGTGAGAGAGCTACATTTTATTTTTTTTAATCAGCATGCAATTTAAAAAGTTAAGTGCTATAAAGGAATAGCATGAGGTAAAAGATTCCAAGAGGCTACTGACTTAGATTGCAGGGTCAGGTAAATCCTCCCCTAGGTGACAATTAAATTGAGACCTTGATGCCCAAATCCCACCTCTATGCACTGGCACCAAATTGAATCTCAGAGACAGAGTTTTGGGTGAAGTAGAAAAGAATAGCTTTATTGCTTTGCCAGACAAAGGGGGCCAGAGTGGGCTAATGCCCTCAAAACTCTGTGTCCCCGACCTGGAGGGGGTAGTGAGGAGCTTTATCATAATGGTTCAAAGAGGAGGGCATGGTCAACTCGTTGACATTCTGTTGCCAAAATCTTGGCTCTCTGTGCACTCTGAACAGAAATATGGAGACAGAGTTATGGAGGAGAAAGAAAGAGTGGTTTTATCTCTTTGCCAGGCAAAGAGGGAACACAGTAGGCTAGCACCTCAAGAACTGTGTCCCCCTTCCTAGGGAATAGGGAGAGGTTATACAGTCAGGACTCAGTAAGAGGTATGTAATAAGGATCAAGGCAGTAACAGTCTTGATTTCTTCTTTCTTCTGCAAAGTTTCAAAAGGGTGGGGTTGCTGACAAGATTAAGGCGTGTGCACGGTCTCAGGTGGTCAGGTCTCCTAATCTTGATGAGCTTCTCCGATGGTCCCTTTACTCTTGCCTCAGGTGCTTTCGTGGCTGCTCCCCCCTTGATTAGCAACTGTTTGAATCTGCCCTTTGGAACTCAGGGAAGGTCATGGAAGCTGGAGTCTTGCCTACAAGAAATGGGGAACAAAAAGGCCTCCATGCCCGGGAGCCCCACAGGGCCCTGCTTGGCATCAATTCTTCTGATTGTTTGGTGGTGTTGTAATTGGGAGTCAGCATCATCAATCTTCTGGTTCCAACTGGTCTGGGTTCTACATTCTTGTGGGCAGCATAGAGTTAACTTCTTTCACCTGGTGGGAGTTTTAGTATCTGCAAAAAACTCAAAGAGATTGTTATGTATACCCCTTGAGGGGGAACCAGGACCCTGCCCCAAGGCTGCACTGTTGTTTCTTGACTGCTCCTCCCTTGTCCCAGCACCCCCTGTCTTCCCTGATTAGCAACTGTTTGAACCTGCCCTTTGGAACTCAAGGAAGGTCATGGAGGCTGAATGAAGCCTATTCCCTGCAAAAAAGAAATGGGGGACACAGAAAGGCTTTTGTGCCCAGGAGCCCCACAGGGTCCTGCTCAGTTTCAACCTGAAAAATAAGAAGAAATTATACCAGAAAAGAATGGAAACAAGATCATTTCAGAGAGAATAAACATTATATGCAATAGTGTAAAGTTGGAAAATGTGATATTGTGATTTGTAATAAGAAATATATATTTGGTCTTTGTCCCCATTTCTGACACAGAACTCCAAAAACCCTTGGAACTTCCTGTGATAAGAGCAATAAATGTGTCTTTTGTTATGTTAATGAGGTGACTTTTGTACCACACCTAAGGATGGGGGCTGGATGCTGAGAAAAGTGATTAGAGATTGGAACTTTCAGTCCCACCCCCCTGACCTCCAGGGAAATGAGAGGGGCTGGTGATTGAGTTCAGTCACCAATGGCCAATGAGTTAATCAATTGTGCCTCCATAAAAACCCAAACGGAGTGGGTTTGGAGAGCTTCTGGGTTGGCAAGCACGTGGTATGCTCAGAGAGGGCATGGATTCTCCATGACTTTTCCATATCTTGCCTTATTCGTCTCTTCCATCTGGCTGTTTTTGAGTTATACCCCTTTACAACAAACCAGCAATCTAGTAAGTAAAATGTTTCTCTGAGTTATATGAGCTGCTCTAGCAAATTAGTCAAACCCAAGGAGGGAATCATTGGAACCTCTGATCTATGGCCAGTTGGTCAGAAGCTCCGGTGATAAAGTGGGCTTGTGACTGGCTTCTGAAGGGGCTGGGAGCAGGGGGCAGACTTGTAAGACTGAGCCCTTAACCTGTGGGACCTGATGCTATCTCCAGACAGCCTTGAGTTAAATTGTAGGGCACCCAGCTGGTATCTCAGAGCATTGTTTAGTGTGGAGGAAAAAAACCTCATATTTGGTGACCAAAATGATCAGAAATGGAGCGTTCTGTGTGAGCAGTAAAGGAGACACAGGAGGTGGAAGACTGAGTTTTCCTAATACAGAGGCTGTCTTTATGAAGCATTTGAAACCATGCAAGCTTGAGTGAGAAGGAGCCTGCTAGGAGAGATGCTAGGTCATTTAAAGCCTTATGATCAGTTAAGGTCTTATATTTTGTTCATTGCACAGTTTTAAGGACTGAAGTGCCAATTTGCTCTGTGGAGAATGGGTTGGAAAAGAGTAAAACTGAACACATGTAGATGGGTTAGGAGGCTATTGAAAGTGTTCACATGGAAAATGACTTGGATTAAGATGGTGGCTGTTAAGGTAAATAATTGATTGGATTTGAAATATATTTTATAGGTAGAATCAGTAAGACTTGGCCATGGAATAAACAGGGAAATGAGAGAAAAGGAGTTATGAAAAGTTTGGGCTTTAAAAATATAAAAGCTTATATTTTCTTTATGTAGATTTTCCAAAATACTTCACATGCATTATCTGATTTGATTGCCACAGTAACACAATGGGATCAACATTATTATCCCTTTTACAAAGAAGGTTCAAAGGAATCATGTGGACTGTCTGCTGTTAATCTAGTAATTAACCCACAGCTGAGACCAGAACCAAATTCTATAGTACAGATCTTCCTCCACTTACAATGGGGGTTACATCCTGATAAATCCATTTTAAGTTGAAAATATGGTTATTTGAAGATGCATTTAATACACCTAACCTACAGAACGTCATAGCTTAGATTAGCCTACCTTACACGTGCTCAGAACACTTATACTAGCCTCCAGTTGGGCAAAAGCATGTCACACAAAGCCTATTTTATAATAAAGTGTTGGATATCTCATGCAATTTATTGAAAGGGAAAAAGCATGGTTGTATGGGTACAGAATGGTTGCACGATATCAGTTGTTTCCTCTGATCACATGGCTGCCGGGGAGCTGTGGCTCACTGCTGCTGCCCAGCATCACAAGAGATGATTGTAGCACTTACCACTAGCCCAGGAAAAGATCAGCATTTGGAATTCAAAATACTGTTTCTACTGAATGTGTATTGCTTTCACACCCTCGTAAAGTAAAACAATTGCAAGTCAAACCATCGTAAACTGGAGATCGCCTGTACTGGTCCAGAGCTCTTTTTTTGTAGTAGTATATAGCTTTCCTCCCTCGGTGTGTGTAAGAAATACAAGAGAGGTAATTATCAGATGTTGATGTTGATGTTTCTGACATGTCCTCAGTCACTACAAAAGTCCCAGCCAAACTCATCACCAAGTAAATCAAAGCCAGTATTCTGGAGCCAATAATAATAATATTAGATGCATTTTATTGACACCTTCACAATCTTTCAAACAATTAACATTATCTCATTTGTCTTAATAATCCTTTGGAATACATACCAATATTAATCCTTTTTAGAGCTAAGGAAACTGAGGCACAGAAAGAAAAAATACTTTGCCTGAGCTGACAGAACTAGTAATTGGTCAAGCCAAGATGACACCAGAGCCTACACTATGCTGCCTGTTATGAACTCGAGAAGAAAATTTAATAGTAAAAGCATGATTGCACAAAACTGAATCTGGACTCAAAATATGGGCATTCCAGTGCTGGCTTTGTCACTGACTGTAGCCTTTAGTCCATTTCTTGCCCCTCAACACCTGCCTCACCCATAGCCTCAATTTCTACCTGTAAAATGAAAGGCTTTCATTACACAATTTCTAGGGCTCCTTCTGAGTCCTATTCTTGTTTTTCCTGTCCGTTTGTAGGTAATTATATTTTCAAGAGTTGGTTAATATAGTTTGTGTTACTACCTGCCAATCTCCTCACCGACCACCCCCACCCAATTTTTTCTTCAGGCTTGAAAACCTCCCACTACCCCAGACTTTCTTAGACAGTTCTCAGCTGGCATTTCAGGGTGTTCAAGAAACATCAGCTTGGTTACTAGCTTGGCAATTAACTCATCCTGCTAGCACACTCTCTGTGTGAATGCGCTAAATTGCAGAGGGTGTTTATCATATGCCAGGCTGACAGCCTCCTGCTGTTGGCTTTGATTTGCTAAATACCTGCAAAGATTAGGTGCCTGGAACACCTGGTCTGCAGAGCAGGGTGCAGAGCAGAGCTGCAGGCGGCATCTCAAGAGGATCCGGTGTGCCCTCCCATATCCCCTGCCCGCCCCTCTGCTTCTCAGAGAGAAGTGAAGAGAAAGTGGCAGAACCGTAAATGAACGGAGATCGACCTTAGTCTGGACTGAAACCAACTCAACCAAGGGAGGTGGGAACCCACTGTCATCCCTTTGCCCTGTGATGCTATCATGATAAACTAATGAACAATTATGGTGTGCTTATTACTGTGTACGAGGATCGATGCCAAATACATCACCTGCACAAACTTATTTAATCTTTACAGCACCCCAGGAGTTTGAATAACTTGCCCCCAGTTACCCAGCAGGTGGATAGTATAGCAGAAATGGATTTGACTTGTTCAGATCTCACCTCAGCCTGAGAATTTACCATTAGGTCTCCTAATCCCTTCCCATTGCCTTGTTTTCCACATCCCAAGCATCGCTAGGCATTCTGAAAGGTAGTAATGAGTTAGCAAGCAAAATGCTTTCTGCCGTCTTTTTCCTTCTCAGTTATGTAATCCCACTACTCAAAGTGCAATGGTCCTGACCCAAGCTGTGAAGGTGCGATTTAGACAGTGGTAGAAAGAGATTTGATGAGCAACCAATCAGAGCCTTCTTTGGAGACTACCGGCTCCTCTATCTCATGCTGACTCTGCCTCCGCTCAGTCCCAGTCTTTGAATTTGGAAGTTGAAAGGCAACGGTCAATTGGTTCAGTTGGACATAGTATTTTACTGAAAACACTGAAACGCCAAAGACCAGGTACCACTGCTTATATTTAAAATTTGTTGCGGTCAGACAGACTTGAATGAGAATTTTGCTTTTTACATGTACAAACTCTGCCATCTTAGGCAATTTGCTTAACATCTCTGAGTCTTGGTGTCCTCATCTGTAAAACGGAGGTGGTATAGTGCTTTCCTCAAAGGCTTGCCATGAGGATTACAATGTAAACTTCACCGGGGAGAGGAAGCATGGGATTGTGAGAAGACATGTGCTTTTGAATCTTTTCTCTGAGACTTCAAGACACTGAATAAGTCACCCAGTGTCTGTGAGTCCACGTTCTTCACCTGTCCGTGGGAATAATGACACTGCTTTGAGGGTTGTTGTGAAGAACTAAATGAGATAACGTATTAAAAACGCCTAGGGGCTTCCCTGGTGGCGCAGTGGTTGAGAATCTGCCTGCCAATGCAGGGGACATGGGTTCGAGCCCTGGTCTGGGAAGATCCCACATGCCGCGGAACAACTGGGCCCGTGAGCCACAACTACTGAGCCTGCGCGTCTGGAGCCTGTGCTCCGCAACAAGAGAGGCCGCGATAGTCAGAGGCCCGCGCACTGTCATGAAGAGTGGCCCCCACTTGCCGCAACTAGAGAAAGCCCTCGCACAGAAATGAAGACCCAACACAGCCAAAAATAAAAATATATATATATATATATATATAAATTAATTAATTAATTAACTTAAAAAAAAAAAACGCCTAGAGCAGCAACTGCCACAGACTTCTTGCTCGGTTAGCACAGCTCTGTCTGTTGACAAGTATTCGTATTTTAATTCCTTAATTTTTTTTGCACTCACACGTAAACTAGATGATGTTATCACGTTAGTAGAGAAAAGAATATTAATTAGGTTGATGAACATAAACATCACTCAGGAATTCAGTGAGTTTAATACCTTTGTAGACCTATTAGCTTCTCCCAACTTTCATAGTTATGAGTTGTGGACTTCAGCAACACAAATGTATATGAGTCAGAAGCGGGACCGAGCAAAAAGGTGTAGTTGCATGGTGTCAACCCACAGTCCCAAAACAGCTCACGAACGCTGGTGAGCAGATACTATCACAGCCTGTTGGTTGTGTGTGTGCACAGCAGTGCGATTTTTCTCTTGAATTTGGTAAGCTGGAATAAGGGACACACTGAGGCCAAGTTCCTTCACTGGGGGCAAGTGGTGGCCCGCTGTGTCTGCACTTCCCAAACTAGGAATTTTGTACCAGGACCTCAAGATCCCACAATTGACAAAATACTTCCCACTGTTTGTCAGTTCTTTTATTCTTCTTCAATGTAAAGTTATTTGACTTACTCTTCAATTAGGAATAGGTAATTATAGCTCTTGCGAAGTATAAAAAAAAAGTTTCCATGCTGGGTTTGTATAAAAATGTAGTTGTCATGGCCCTCAGGAGAAGGGGGCTGGAATTTGCAGAACACATGGCAGAATCTTTCTGTAGCCCTCTCTAGGAAGTCTATTCTGAAGAGGCACAGGGACAGCTGTTCCCTCCAAGAGCTGTCAGCACACATGAGGGAAATGGAAATAGGCAGATTTCTTCTCAAAAACTAACTTCTAGGCCAAGAGAGAAATGTGGTAACCTCAGAGCCCTGGCACAAGAAAGCCTAGTAAGTCAGAGGCCAGTACCCAAATTATAAATGCCGTAACATACCTATAATTTGAACCACTGAAACATTGTAACAAAACAAAGGGGTCTATTTAAAAAAAAAAAAAAAAGGCAAGGCCATGAGCAGAAAAATGTCCTGGGTTTAGAATCAGAGAGACCTTGATTGAGCTCCTAGTTGTGTGACCTGGAATAAGTTATCCATCCTCTCTCAATGCGAGCTTATTTTTCTGTAAGCAGGGATACTAATGTCCACCTCAGCAGGGTTTTGTGAGGCTTAAGTGAGATAATATACAGAAAATCCCTAGACTGATTTCTGGCACACAGCACCAACAAATGCATGGTCACTTTTTTCATTCTTGAGTCCTCCTGGGGAAAAGGGCATTCTTCAAAGTGTTGCAGGTTTTAAAGTTTGTCCTCTGTCCTCCTTGTTTAAAAGGAACACTCAAACTTGGGTATTAAGTGATACTAAGGCCCTTTATTGAACATTTACTATAGGCAGGCACGAAGCCAAGTGATTGACATGTATCCAACATTAAGTGGTACATTTCATTATCGCCTCCTTTTTACAGAGTAAGAAACTGAAGCTCTAGCTTTAAGTAACTGTATCAGTGACCTAGTTAGGAAGGAGCAGAATCAGGATGGAATCCAGGTCTACCAGGAGAGCCAGAACACTCGACAACTGTACTTTTCAGCTACCCTGAAGTCTTGGCCGCATGACCTCATTTATCCCTACGCTTTTTTTTTTTTTTCCACTCTTCCTGACCTCTTTTCAGTATCTTTTCTACAGCAAAATCTTAACTCATTTGGGATTTGTAAGCATTCTGATGTTGAGGCTACCACCACTGCACATTGTTCAGGAACCACTTGCTTCATACCCAGCATAAAAGAGTGGTGCTATGGGTATATTTAAGCTATTTAAAGGGGCTCCCCTGCTGGCGCAGTGGTTAAGAATCTACCTGCCAATGCAGGGAATATGGGTTCGAGCCCTGGCCCGGGAAGATCCCACATGCCGTGGAGCAACTAAGCCCATGCGCCACAACTACTGAGCCTGTGCTCTAGAGCCCGCGAGCCACAACTACTGAGCCCACGTGCCAGCTATTGAAGCCTGTGGTCCTAGAGCAGTGCTCCGCAACAAGAGAAGCCACTGCAATAAGAAGCCCAGGCACTGCAACGAAGAGTAGCCCCTGCTCGCGACATCTAGAGAAAGCCTGCGCACAGCCACAAAGACCCAACGCAGCCAAAATAAATAAATTAATTTTAAAAAACCCCACTATTGAAGGAAGTGAAATGTCCTCAAGCATCCTCAAGGGCATCCATAGGCTGAGTATCATTGTTCTTGTTTACTCATTAAATCAAGTCACCTCAGCTGGGCAAACACGTGTCCATCCTAAGTCAGTTCCTGTCTATGACACTGAGCTAGAAGTAGCTTTTGAGTTTACCTTATTTATCTCCTTCACTTTCCATCAAAGACCTTGGGCTCCTAGAGGTTAAAAGTAGCAGTACAGTAGTAGTAGTCAAAGCAGTAGTGACAGACACAGTCAGAGTGGTTGTAGCAGCAGCATTGAATGCTCACTATGAACTGGACAGAACGCTACGCACTTTATTTGCACTATTACATTTAGTTTTCACAAATGGCTATGAAAAACAGACATTATTTCTATCCTCATCTATAGGTAAAGAAACAGAGATTATATAGTTCATTCAAGGTCAATTAGCCAAGTAATGACACTATAGTATTTGCACAGTGTGTTCAACTGATAATATAGAATAGCAACCCCAATTTAAAGGCATTGTCACACTGGATTCCCTCATACCATCCCACATGAGTTTGGTGGGTGTCTATTTTCTGAAATGTGCAAAACCATATAAGCGAGGCAGATGAAATTATAAAGCATAGAAATGCAGAGAATAATTGTCAATGAGGCTATTTGACCTTCTGTGAAGAATTAGAACAGGGACCAGCAAACTATGGCCTGTGGGCCAAATCCACTCCACCACTTGTTTTTGTAAATAGAGTTGTTTTGAGACACAGTCAAGCCCATCCATTTATATATTGTCTGTGGTGGCTTTCAGGCAACAATGGCGTATTTGAATGGTTGCAAGAATGACTTTATAGCCTGCAAAGGCAAAAACATTTACTATTTGTCTTTTGACAGAAAAAGTCTTCTGACCCCTGGCCTGTCTTAGAACATCACCAGTTCTACTGATGTCGTACATTCCTCCCAGATCACATGCCAGCCTCCCACTGCTTCTCAGAGGTAACTGATATTCTAAATTTTGGGTGGACCATTATCTTACTGACTAAGGAAAAAGTTTTGGCACATAGGTATTCATCTGCAATATTTCATGTAGTTTTGCTTGCTTTTTTTAAAGGAAACTTTTTATTGAAGTACACACAGAGAAGTGCACAAACCATAAGTTTGCGGCATACTGAATGTTTACAGAATAAAAGCAGTACTAGTGGTAGTAGTTGGGTGGTGGCAGGGGTATTACCCCCACCAATGTAAAGAACATTACTAGGACCTCAGAACACATGCACCTTCCCAGCCACTATCCCTTCCTTAAAGTAAGAACAATTATGACATCTATTACCATCCATTAGTTTTGCCTCTTTTTTTATGAAGATGAAACTGTTGATTGTGTAAGTTTGTATTTGGCTTCTTTGCTAAATATTGTGTCTGTGAGATTCACCCATGTGATTGCATAAAGCAGTAATTTGTCCATTTTCATTACTCTAGTATACCATTATATGACTATACCACAATATTCTCAGTATTTTAATTATCATTCAGTTGTATTTTAAATTTCTGTTATGATTTTTTTCTGGTCTCAAGACAAAAAATATAAGGTTTTTTGTTTGTTTGTTTCCTTTATTTCTTTAAATCTATCCCTTTAAAAAGGTTATTTCTAAATGTACTGTGATTATATAATTTGTTCAAATAATGAACATATTCTGAAATTTATTGATATTTGCTTTACAGCCTAGTATTAGGTCTGTTTTATGAATGTTCCATAAATGCTTGAAGAAAAATATTAGTCTTTAGTTGTTAGAAGCAGAGTTTTCTGTACATTTATTATATCAATCTTGTTATGTGTGTATTCAAATTTCTGTATCCTACTAATTTTCTATCTGCTTGTCCTAAAATTGATAAAGATATATTGAAAATTTCCATGATGGTGGATCTACCAATGTGCCCATGTAGTTCCATCATAGGTTATATCTATATGCGTGTCTATATATGTATAGATACGTATAGATATAACATTTTATTAGATACATATAATTTCAGAATTATTATGTCTTCCTGGTAATAAAACCTATCATTATGTCACTATTTAATAGTGATTCACTTTATCACTAATCATGCTCTTTATTTATCTTAAAGTACAATTTGCCTTACTACTCAGCTTTCCCTTGGTTATTACTTGCCTGATATGCTTTTTTCCATCATTTTTCTTTCAATCTTCCCACAGTCTAATGTTTTAAATGTGTCTTTTAGATATCATAGAGTTGGATCTTTAAAAACTTAATCTGATAGTCTCTGTCTCCCACTTGACAGGCATAATTCATTGTAATTGTTACTACTAATACCAATATAATTGAACTGTTTTCTATCATCTTATTTTATGCTTTTTTTCTCTTTTTTCTATGATTTTTACTCTATCTCCTTTATGCTCAATCTTTCTTTTTTGATTGACTAAAATAGTTATGTGTTTTCCAAATCTATTTCTCCTCTTTCACTTTTCTGGTAATGATATAGTCTATTTCTATCCTTTTACCCTTAACATTTTCCCATGAATACTTAACCTGGAATTTAATCAACAGAACCAAAAAACCCTTCCCAGCTACCAAAATCTACCCCATTTAAAAAACCATTGAGTTATAAATGATAATTTTTTTTTTGGTCTACAGTAATAATATTTTAGAGTCTAAAACTTCCACAAGGAATTCCTACTGTGTCTATTTTTAGGGCCCAGTAGTAATAAGGACACAGGAATTTATATTCCTTCCTTTTCTTTTCTTTATTTTTTTTTTTAATTTTCAAAAGAGTTACCAGAACTTAAAGGCATACTTTGACTGATAAAGTTTAAAGAAAAAAATCCATCTTGTAAGCAGACTGTGAGATTTCAGAGTAAGGCTCAGGCAAGATCACATTAGGATCACATTTGGAACATGGCAGGGGCAAGGCCACTCTGCAACCACAAATGATTAAACACAGCCTCCTCTGACTGACCTGCATGATTATGATGCTTCTTTACCAATGACAGTTCCAGCCCCTAATATCCTCCCACCCCCTAGATAAAATGCACTAAGATACAGTCACTGCTGCTTGAGAGCTTCCAGTAGAGAACCAGCCCTGGCTTTCTTAATCCCTCCTGAGAATCATCCAGCACAAGCCTAAATCCTACAAGAAGCCCTTCCTAGTCTCCTTTTCCCTTACTAAGATGTTCCCATGGATTCACTGGAAGGTGTTTTCCTTTGCTGCAGCAAGCTAAATAAACCAAACATTTTTTTCTGGACTTTCTTGGTGGCTTTTAGTCAGTGGGCTTCAACAACTTTGATCTCTATTTTTTCCAATAACAAGTAAATTACTTAAGTAATGATGAGATCATGTGGGTATTCCTTTTATTCCAACTTAACAAACTTTCTAGAATAATCTGTATGGCAAAATCAAGTTGTTTTAATAAAAGTGGCTTTTGGTGATAGGTTTGAAAAAGTGTGCTTGTGGTATACAGTCTAAACTTTGAAAATCGTACTTTGTACCTTACTAATGTAAGAGGCAATGTGGCAGTAGAGAAAAAGCATCAGAAAAGCAAGTTATAGGGTAGACCCCATCATATTATTCCTCCTAGGTGACTTACCTGTCCTGAATCTTGTTGTCTCCATTTGTGAAATGGGCATATTAATAACCTACCCACTGATCTCCCAGTTTTACTGAGAATATAGGCATATGACTTAAAGTTTATTTACAGAAATCAGTGTTGTCAATCTAATCCATGCAATAGCAGCAGTTCTCGCTTTGCTGCATAAAAATCACCTGGTGGATTTTTTTTTTAATACCATTACCCATACAACTTAAATCAGAATTTGGAGCATGAGAACTGACCCAGAATAGCCAGAACAATATTGAAGGGGAAGAACAAGCTCCGTTGTTCTTTCTCAAGATTGCTTTGGCTATTCAGGGTCTTTTGTGTTTTCATACAAATTGTGAAATTTTTTGTTGTAGTTCTGTGAAAAATGCCAGTGGTAGTTTGATAGGGATTACATTGAATCTGTAGATTGCTTTGGGTATTATAGTCATTTTCACAATGTTGATTCTTCCAATCCAAGAACATGGTATATCTCTACATCTGTTTGTATCATCTTTAATTTCTTTCATCACTGTCTTATAGTTTTCTGCATATAGGTCTTTTGTCTCCTTAGGTAGGTTTATTCCTAGGTATTTTATTCTTTTTGTTACAATGGTGAATGGGATTGTTTCCTTAAATTCTCTTTCTGATTTTTCGTTGTTAGTGTATAGGAATGCAAGAAATTTCTGTGCATTAATTTTGTATCCTGCTACTTTACCATATTCATTGATTAGTTCTAATAGTTTCTAGTAGCATCTTTAGGATTCTTTGTGTATAGTGTCATGTCATCTGCAAACAGTGACACTTTTACTTCTTTTTTTCTGGTTTGGATTCCTTTTATTTCTTTTCCTTTTCTGATGGCTGTGGCTAAAACTTCGAAAACTATGTTGCGTAATACTGGTGAGAGTGGGCAACCTTGTTTTGTTCCTGATCTTAGTGGAAATGGTTTCTGTTTTTCACCATTGAGGACGATGTTGGCTCTGGGTTTGTCATATATGGCCTTTATTATGTTGAGGAAACTTCCCTCTATGCCTACTTTCTGGAGGGTTTTAATCATAAATGGGTGTTGAATTTTGTCAGAAGCGTTCTCTGCATCTATTGAGATGATCATATGGTTTTTCTCCTTCAATTTGTTAATATGGTGTATCACATTGATTGATTTGTGTATATTGAAGAATCCTTGCAACCCTGGGATGAATCCCACTTGATCATGGTGTATGATCCTTCTAATGTGTTGTTGGATTCTGTTTGCTAGTATTTTGTCAAGGATTTTTGCATCTATATTCATCAGTGATATTGGTCTGTAATTTTCTTTTTTTGTAGTATCTTTGTCTGGTTTTGGTATCAGGGTGATGGTGGCCTCATAGAATGAATTTCAGAGTGTTCCTTCCTCTGCAATTTTTTGGAAGATTTTGAGAAGGATGGGTGTTAGCTCTTCTCTAAAAGTGTGATAGAATTCACCTGTGAAGCCGTCTGGTCCTGGACTTTTGTTTGTTTAAAGATTTTAAATCACAGTTTCAGTTTCAGTGCTTGTGATTGGTCTGTTCATCTTTTCTATTTCTTCCTGGTTTGGTCTCGGAAGGTTGTGCATTTCTAAGAATTTGTACATTTCTTCCAGGTTGTCCATTTTATTGGCATATAGTTGCTTGTAGTAATCTCTCATGATCCTTTGTATTTCCGCAGTGTCAGTTGTAACTTCTCCTTTTTCATTTCTAATTCTATTGATTTGAATCCTCTCCCTTTTTTTCTTGATGAGTCTAGCTAATGGTTTACCAATTTTGTTTATCTTCTCAAAGAACCAACTTTTAGTTTAATGATCTTTGCTATTGTTTCCTTCATTTCTTTTTCATTTATTTCTGATCTGATCTTTATGATTTCTTTCCTTCGCTAACTTTGGGGTTTTTTTTGTTCTTCTTTCTCTAATTGCGTTAGGTGTAAGGTTAGGTTGTTTATTTGAGATGTTTCTTCTTTAAGGTAGGATTGTATTGCTATAAACTTCCCTCTTAGAACTGCTTCTGCTGCATCCCGTAGATTTTGGGTCATTGTGTTTTCATTGTCACTTTTTTCTAGGTATTTTTTGATTTCCTCCTTGATTTCTTCAGTGATCTCTTGGTTATTTAGTAGTGTATTGTTTAGCCTCCATGTGTTTGTATTTTTTACAGGTGTTTTCCTGTAAGTGATATCTATTCTCATAGCGTTTTGCTTGGAAAAGATACTTGATACAATTTCAATTTTCTTAAATTTACCAAGGCTTGATTTGTGACCCAAGATATGATGTATCCTGGTGAATGTTCCATGAGCACTTGAGAAGAATGTGTATTCTGTTGTTTTTGGATGGAATGTCCTATAAATATCAATTAAGTTCATCTTGTTTAATGTGTCATTTAAAGCTTGTGTTTCCTTATTTATTTTCATTTTGGATGATCTGGCCATTGGTGAAAGTGGGGTGTTAAAGTCCCCTACTATGTTTGTGTTGCTGTTGATTTCCCCTTTTATGGCAGTTAGTATTTGCCTTATGTATTGAGGTGCTCCTATGTGGGGTACATAAATATTAACAATTGTTATATCTTCTTCTTGGATTGATCCCTTGATCATTATGTAATGACCTTCTTTGTCTCTTATAATAGTCTTTATTTTAAAGTCTATTTTGTCTGATATGAGAATTGCTACTCCAGCTTTCTTTTGATTTCCATTTGCATGGAATATCTTTTTCCATCCCCTCACTTTCAGTCTGTATGTGTCCCTAGGTCTGAAGTGGGTCTCTTTTAGACAGCATATATACAGGTCTTATTTTTGGATCCATTCAGCCAGTCTGTGTCTTTTGGTTGGAGCATTTAATCCATTTACATTTAAGGTAATTATCGATATGTATGTACCTGTTACCATTTTCTTAATTGTTTTGGGTTTGTTATTGTAGGTCTTTTCCTTCTCTTGTGTTTCCTGCCTAGAGAAGTTCCTTTAGAATTTGTTGTAAAGCTGGGTTGGTGGTGCTAAATTCTCTTAGATTCTGCTCGTCTGTAAAGGTTTTAATTTCCCCCTCAAATCTGAATGAGATCCTTGCTATGTAGAGTAACCTTGGTTGTAGGTTTTTCTCCTTCATCACTTTAAATATGTCCTGCCACTCCCTTCTGACTTGCAGAGTTTCTGCTGAAAGATCAGCTGTTAACCTTATGGGGATTCCCTTATGTGTTATTTGTTGTTTTTCCCTTGCTGCTTTTAATATTTTTTCTTTGTATTTAATTTTTGATAGTTTGATTAATATGTGTTGTGGCCTGTTTCTCCTTGGATTCATCCTGTATGGGACTCTCTGTGCTTCCTGGACTTGATTAACTATTTCCTTTCCCATATTTTCAACTATAATCTCTTCAAATATTTTCTCAGTCCCTTTCTTTTTCTCTTCTTTTTCTGGGACCCCTATAATGTGAATGTTCCTGCTTTTAATGTTGTCCCAGTGGTCTCTGAGGCTGTGCTCAATTCTTTTCATTCTTTTTTCTTTATTCTGCTCTGCAGTAGTTATTTCCACTATTTTATCTTCCAGGTCACTTACCTGTTCTTCTGCCTCAGTGATTCTGCTATTGATCCCTTCTAGAGAATTTTCAATTTCCTTTATTGTGTTGTTCATCACTGTTTGTTTGCTCTTTAGTTCTTCTAGGTCCTTGTTAAACGTTTCTTGTATTTTCTCCATTCTATTTCCAAGATTTTGGATCATATTTACTATCATTATTCTGAATTCTTTTTCAGGTAGACTGCCTATTTCCTCTTCATTTGTTAGGTCTGGTGGGTTTTTGCCTTGCTCCTTCATCTGCTGTGTGTTTCTCTGTCTTCTCATTTTCTTACCTTACTGTGTTTGGGATCTCCTTTTTGCAGGCTGCAGGTTCGTAGTTCCCGTTGTTTTTGGTGTCTGTCCCCAGTGGCTAAAGTTGGTTCAGTGGGTTGTGTAGGCTTCCTGGTGGAGGGAACTAGTGCCTGTGTTCTGGTGGATGAGGTTGGATCATGTCTTTCTGGTGGGCAGGTCCATGTCTGGTGGTGTATTTTGGGGAGTCTGTGGCCTTATTATGATTTTAGGCAGCCTCTCTGCTAATGGATGGGTTTGTGTTCCTGTCTTGCTAGTTGTTTGGCATAGGGTGTTCAGCACTGTAGCTTGCTGGTCATTGAGTGGAGCTGGGTCTTGGCATTTAGGTGGAGATCTCTGGGAGATTTTCGCCGTATGATATTACGTGGAGCTGGGAGGTCTCTTGTGGACCAGTGTTCTGAAATTGGCTCTCCCACCTCAGAATCACAGCCCTGATGCCTGGCTGGAGCACCAAGAGCCTGTCATCCACATGGCTCAGAATAAAAAGGAGAAAAAAAAAAGAAAGAAGAAGATGAAATAAAATAAAGTTATTAAAATAAAAAATAATTATGAAAAAAAAAATTTTTAAGTAATATAAAAAGATAGAAAGAAAGAAGAGAGCAACCAAACCAAAAAACAAATCCACCAATGATAACAAGTGCTAAAAACTATACAAAAACAAAAACAAAAACGACAGAACCCTAGGAGAAATGGTAAAAGCAAAGCTATACAGACAAAATCACACACAGAAGCATACACATACACACTCAGAAAAAGAGAAAAAGGGAAAAAATGTATATATATCATTGCTCCCAAAGTCCACCTCCTCAATTTGGGATTATTCATTGTCTATTCAGGTATTCCACAGATAAAGGGTACATCAATTGATTGTGGAAATTTAATCCGCTGCTCCTGAGGCTGCTGGGAGAAATTTCCCTTTCTCTTCTTTGTTCGCACAGCTCCTGGCATTCAGCTTTGGATATGGCCCTGCCTCTGCATGTAGGTTGCCTGAGGGCATCTGTTCTTTTCTCAGACAGGACGGGGTTAAAAGAGCAGCTGATTCGGGGGCTCTGGGACACTCAGGCTGTGGGCAGGGAGGAGTACGGAGTGCGGGGCAAGCCTGGGATGGCAGAGGCAGGTGTGACGTTGCAGCAGCCTGCGGCACACCGTGTGTTCTCCTGGGGAAGTTGTCCCTGGATCTCGGGACCCTGGCAGTGGCTGGCTGCACAGGCTCCTGGGAGGGGAGGTGTGGAGAGTGACCTGTGCTTGCACACAGGCTTCTTGGTGGCTGCAGCAGCAGCCTTAGCATTTCATGCCCGTCTCTGGGGTCCGTGCTGATAGCCGCAGCTCGCGCCCATCTCTGGAGTGCGTTTAAGCGGTGCTCTTAATCCCCTCTCCTCGCGCACCAGGAAACAAAGAGACAAGAAAAAGTCTCTTGCCTCTAAGGCAGCTCCAGACAGTTTCCCAGACTCCCTCCTGGCTAGCTGTGGCACAACTAGCCTCTTCAGGCTGTGTTCATACAGCCAACCCCAGTCCTCTCCCTGGGATCCGACCTATGAAGCCCAAGCCTCAGCTCCCAGCCCCCACCCTTCCTGACAGGTGAGCAGACAAGTCTCTCGGGATGGTGAGTGCTGGTCAGCACCAATCCTCTGTGCGGGAATCTCTCCGCTTTGCCCTCCGCACCCCTGTTGCTGAGCTCTCCTCGGTGGCTCCAAAGCTCCCCCTCTTCGCCACCCGCAGTCTCCACCTGAGAAGGGGCTTCCTAGTGTGTGGAAACCTTTCCTCCTTCACTGCTCCCTCCCACTGGTGCAGGTTCCGTCTCTATTCCTTTGTCTCTGTTTTTTCTTTTTTCTTTTGCCCTACCCAGGTACGTGGGGAGTTTCTTGCCTTTTGGGAAGTCTGAGGTCTTCTGCCAGTGTTCAGTAGGTGTTCTGTAGGAGTTGTTCCACATGTAGATGTATTTCTGTTGTATTTGTGGGGAGGAAAGTGATCTCCATGTCTTCCTCTTCCACCATCTTGAAGCAGCTCTCTGCTGGAAGATATTTAATCACTGTTTCAATTTCAGTGCGTGTGATTGGTCTGTTTATATTTTATATTTCTTCCTCGTTCAGTCTTGGAAGGTTGTGCTTTTCTAAGAATTTGTTCATTTTATTGGCATATAGTTGCAGGTAGTAATCTCTCATGATCCTTTGTATTTCTGCAGTGTCAGTTGTTACTTCTCCTTTTTCATTTTTAATTCTGTTGATTTGAGTCTTCTCCCTTCTCCCTTTTTTCTTGATGAGTCTGGCTAATGATTTATCAATTTTGTTTATCTTCTCAAAGAACAAGCTTTTAGTTTTATTGATCTTTGCTATTGTTTCCTTCATTTCTTTTTCATTTATTTCTGAATGGATCTTTATGATTCCTTTCTTTTTGCTAACTTTGGTATTTTTTTGTCCTTCTTTCTCTAATTGCTTTAGGTGTTAGGTTAGGTTGTTTATTTGAGATGTTTCTTGTTTCTTGAGGTAGGATTGTATTGCTATAAACGTCCCTCTTAGTACTGCTTTTGCTGCATCCCATAGGTTTTGGGTTGTCGTGTTTTCATTGTCATTTTTTTCTAGGTATTTTTTGATTTCCTCTTTGATTTCTCAGTGATTTCTTGGTTATTTAGTAGTGTAGTGTTTACCCTCCTTTTGTTTCTGTTTTTTACAGTTTTTTTCCTGTAATTGATATCTAGTCTCATGGCATTGTGGTTGGAAAAGATACTTGATACAATTTAAATTTTCTTGAATTTACCAAGGCTTGATTTGTGACCCAAGATATGATGTATCCTGGAGAATGTTCCATATGCACTTGAGAAGAAAGTGTATTCTGTTGTTTTTGGATGGAATGTCCTATAAATATCAATTAAGTCCATCTTGTTTAATGTGTCATTTAAAGCTTGTGTTTCCTTATTTATTTTCATTTTGGATGATCTGGCCGTTGGTGAAAGTGGGGTGTTAAAGTCCCCTACTAAGATTGTGTTACTGTCGATTTCCCCTTTTATGGCTGTTAACATTTGCCTTATGTATTGAAGTGCTCCTATGTTGGGTGCATAAATATTTACAATTGTTATATCTTCTTCTTGGACTGATCCTTTGATCATTGTGTAGTGTCCCTCTTTGTCTCTTATAATAGTCTTTATTTTAAAGTCTATTTTGTCTGATATGAGAATTGCTACTCCAGCTTTCTTTTGATTTCCATTTGCATGGAATATCTTTTTCCATCCCCTCACTTTCAGTCTGTATGTGTCCCTAGGTCTGAAGTGGGTCTCTTTTAGACAGCATACATATGGGTCTTATTTTTGGATCCATTCAGCCAGTCTATGTCTTTTGGTTGGAGCATTTAATCCATTTACATTTAAGGTAATTATCAATATGTATGTTCCTATTACTATTTTCTTCATTGTGTTGGGTTTGTTTTTGTAGGTCTTTTCCTTCTCTTGTGTTTCCTGCCTAATTGAAGTTCCTTTAGCATTTGTTGTAGAGCTGGTTTGGTGGTGCTGAATTCTCTCAACTTTTGGTTGTCTCTAAAGGTTTTCATTTCTCTGTCGAATCTGAATGAGATCTTGCTGCGTAGAGTCATCTTGGTTGTAGGTTTTCCCCTTTCATCACTTTAAATATGTCCTGCCGCTCCCTTCTGGCTTGCAGAGTTTCTGCTGAAAGATCAGCTGTTAACCTTATGGAGATTCCCTTGTATGTTATTTGTTGCTTTTCCCTTGCTGCTTTTAATATTTTTTGTTTGTATTTAATTTTTTTTTCCACACACACACACTGTATTTTATTTTTACAAGAGATAAATAGACTGACACCAAGCATTGTACATGGATGACCACAACAAAAGTAACAATGATTGCAATTACCAAACATGAAACACACTCATACTATGTCATAATATTGACATTCAGTCCAGTAATCCTCCACTGTAATAGCTCCTTTACTTTGCAGTGAAAATTGATTTCTATATTCTTTGCCTCTGAGTCCTTGTGGGATTTTTTTTTTTAATTCAGACAGAAAGTCACAAAAATTATACTCATCCTCATCAGTTCACTTAGTCCCATGTAATTAATTTTTTTTTTATCTTGATCTTTTGTTAGCACTTTTATGAGTTCATCAGTTTTTCATTAGAGTTCTGAAAATGCTTATTCATTCAGTTCAGCAGTACAGTCAGTTACCAGAAACCTGTACTTGTCAGAGTCTTTTCCATGAATTTCTTGAAGACGAAAGCCTTTTATAGGAACATATTTGCAAAAGCATCAGAGTACACCCAGAACTGTCTGTAAATGACAAAAGACTTAAAAATGACCACTGTTAAAGATTTGATGAAAGTTCATAATAATGCAGTTGACAAGAAAATTAGTTATTTTTGAGATATACATTTTAAAGTAATAACTAGGATTATTACTTATAACATTATACCAGAACATATAAGATTTTTAGAAATTTCATGTAATGTCTGAAACATTTATATTAACATACTTCCATACATATTTCCATACAAATACAAATATAAGATTTTTAGAAATTTCATATAATGTCTGAAACATTTATATTAACAGATTTCCATACATATTTCCATACAAGTACAAATATAAGATTTTTAGAAATTTCATGTAATGTCTGAAACATTTATATTAACATTTGTCTTCCTGTCTCCTATTTATCTTATGTGCTGTCTTAGTCTGTTTGGGCTGCTGTAACAAAATACTGTAGCCTGGTTATCTTAAAAACAACAGAAATTTATTGCTCTCAGTTCAGAAGGCTGGGAAGTCCAAGATTAAGGCACTAGCCTGGTGGCTTTCTGGTGAGGACCATCTTCCTGCTTCCTAGCCAGCACCTTCTCTCTGTGTCCTTACATGATAAAAGGGACAAGAGATCTCTCTGGGTCAAAAAGGCGCTAATCTCATTCATAAGGACTCCACCCACACAACCTAAGAAACTCCTACAGGCTCTACCTTCTAATACCATTGTTTTTGGGGGTAGGATTTCAATATATAAATTTTGAACATTATTTGGGACACAAACATTCAGACCATAGCACACACTGTTATCAGATTAGTCTTCTCAGAGAATAGCTGCAGCCATGTCCTTCTCTTGCACGAGTAGGATATTTTATAGATAAATGTTTTTACTCCTTTATAAGTGATTCCCCAGAATCCATTCCCCTTCCTAATGGCCTCCTTATATCCATTTCGAAGCTTCTTCTTCCATTGTATTTATATTGTCTTGGCAGATTTTCCATTACCCACCCCAGCCCCTCCACCTGTAGTAGCATGATATTTATTATATCTGCTCTCTAGTCCAGTTAAAGGTTGTCAGGAGACCCAAGAGTGGCCAATCAAAAGACCTCCTCCTAGACCTTGAAATTGACCTGTCACCACCAGCAGAGATAGCAGTGACCATGGGAGGTCCGTTCTGCCCAGGCTTTTCTGGTGACCAGAGAGACTTGGTTCCCTGCTTCCTTCTTTTTGGTCTTCCAGGGCTTCCCTATTCCTTTTTCCAGTGGAGCCAAGGAGGTGTCCCCACCTGGAGCTCTCCCACCCCATTTTGGATACCCGGGGTCCCCAAATTCCCTGCTCATATGCCCCAGCCTACATCCAGGCTTCCCCCATATTTCTGCTTCTAAGGGTGGACCACACTGCCTTTGGCGCCCACACCCCTAGGATGTGAGGCTGGCCAAGGGATGGCTGATTGCAAGGAGGTGGTAGGGTGTGAATAAAACTTACCCTGGGGTGTTCATATGTACACCGGCAAGGCACTTCCTAGGGCTTGTGAGCAGGTGAAAAGAGAAGAATGGAGGGTGGAGGTTCCTTTGAGAAACCAGAAAGTACAATAAAAGCAGAGGCTGGTGTGGCAGGGGGCACTTTGTGGGCAGAGATTGCCCAGTTTGAACTGTGTAGGGTAAGAAGTCTTATAGCTTATGAAGTGCCTAGAAAAGGGGGAAGGAGGATTTTAGCTGTCAAGCAGCTTGATGAGAATTAAGAGCCCCCTCCACCCCTCCACCCCAGACACCTCAAAGAAAAGAAAACACAAGAGCTTTTCTTATGGATTTCCTGAGCCATCAGAAGAGAAAGCTGAGGGAAGAGGACCAGCAGCCAGGGAAAGTTCTTCTCTGTCCTCTCTCTATTCCTGCCTGGCTTCTGCTGTGTCTGCAAATCCCCAGGGCAAATGTGCAGGCTAGCTGCAGTTATTTGGAAGTAACTGTTGCTTTACACATATTTTTTTGTTGTTGCTCTGAAGATGTATTTGTCAAGAGCAAAGAATAGAACATATTTCATGTAATAGTCTGTTAGTTTGATTTATAACTCATAAATAATTAAACATATAGTATATGGGCTTCCATTTGTACATTTGCTCTGGTGCCACGAACGTCCCGGGTAGCCTACCTGCCTTTCTCCAGCTTTATCTTCAGGCTCTCCCCAGTTCTATAAGCCCCACATATCTTTCCAACCATCCCTTTTTGCTCTTGGGTCAAGGTCAACTTCTGTGTTTGCAACTGTGGGCACCTCCCAGAAGGTTTGCCTGCATTTGGTCTAATAAACCCCTATGCCTTATATTTCCTTCTTTTGTTCCCTAGTAGTTATTGTTTTGGAGGTGTGTGTGTGTGTGTGTGTGTGTGTGTGTGTGTGTGTGTGTGTGTGTTTTAAATACAGAAAACAAAAAGAAGAAAAAAATCACCCAAAATTCAATTAACATTTTTGTACAGTCTTTTTCAATACTTCAT
The DNA here is from genome assembly GCF_965194825.1 of Balaenoptera physalus. Classification (NCBI taxonomy): domain Eukaryota; kingdom Metazoa; phylum Chordata; class Mammalia; order Artiodactyla; family Balaenopteridae; genus Balaenoptera; species Balaenoptera physalus. Next base: position 36,880,711 of record NC_138890.1, read on the forward strand.
TTTTGGCAGAACTGGTATTATAGTCACATGGTTTTATATCTGTCCTTTTCATTTAGCATAATCATTTCCCTATCACTAAAAGCTCTTTAGAAACAGTATTTTTAATGATGGAATCCCACTGTGTGGATATTTTATAACTTACCTAACGAATCCCTGAGTTTTTTCATTGGTATAAATAATGCTGAGATTCAGATCTTCAGATGCAAATCCTTTTCTGCATTTCTTATTATTTGTTTAAAAATAGATTCCTCAAGGAGAGAATGTACATTTTTAAGATGATTGATAAATATTAACAGAACACCCTCAAGCAAAGTTTTACCAATTTGCCTTTCCAGCCAGTGGAGTTTGAGAATGCCTGATTTCCCCACACCTTCCTTCTCCACCTCTTTTTCATCAAATGCCCTCAGGGTCATCATTGGCTGCATGTTCTAACCCCAAGCGAGATCTACCTACTTACACACACACACACACACACACACACACACACACACTCACACACTCCCTATCACACCTCACTTCACCATCAAGGTAAAGGAGGGGCCATGATAAGGTTTAAGAACAAAATGGATGGAATAGAGGGGATAAAGAGACTGTGAATTGAACTAAAGGTGGGATGGAAATCTCTCTTGGCCTTTTCCCCCTTGGGTATTGTTTCATGCTTTTGGTTCTGTGAAGTTAGAGACTCAGCTCCTCCTCCTAGAAGTCTAGAGGACTTCTTCCTCTCAACTTAGAAAGCCAACGGCAAACAGGTGATAACTGAAGGGACTACATAGGCCAGCCACTAATCCAGGTAAAGGATACCTTACTGGGTCACACCTGTTTCAGGCCAGTTTAGCAGATGTATAAAATATGAAGGAGATGGAACGAGACCCTGAAAAGTATTACTAAAGAGTAATTGCTTGAATTAACTTCTGAATATCTCCCTCTATGGATGAGGGAGATAGGATGTCAGTGTTAACAGGGGCTGTGTTTGACAAATCGTCATGCCCTGAGTGATTTAGGATCTCACCATTAAAGACCCAACACTATTTTATTTCACATTCATTTCTGACAGGCATTTGCCATAACGCAAGTCAGTCAGATGGGTTTGAGATCTGGTTATCTGGTTAACTGGGAGAAGATGGAATGAAATAATGCCTCGCACAGAAAGCTCAGAAAGAACAAAGGGATGCCAGCTAAATCTGCTGTTACGGCTGGAAGCATCCCAGAGGCTGGGGTTGGAGTGAACCGGGTGGTTTCCCAGAATGGCCCACTGTGGGAAAAGTCAGAGGTCAAGTGTAGGTTGTATGGAAAAGAGGAGCAACCTGGGAAAAATCAAATCTGCCTAACTTAGGTGGTTGGACGTGGGAGAAAATTTCCACGTGGGACAAGACAAAGTGAGAAGCCAGGGGAATGCACGGAAGTGAAGAGAGAGTTTCCATGACAGTAACCATGGGAGTGCCCATTTTTTTTTGTTTGTTTTGGTTTTTTTTTAAATTAATTAATTAATTTATTTTTGGCTGTGTTGGGTATTCGTTTCTGTGTGAGGGCTTTCTCCAGTTGTGGCAAGTGGGGGCCACTCTTCATCGCGGTGCGCGGCCCTCTCACTATCGCGGCCTCTCTTGTTGCGGAGCACAGGCTCCAGACGCACAGGCTCAGTAGTTGTGGCTCACGGGCCTAGTTGCTCCACAGCATGTGGGATCTTCCCAGACCAGGGCTCGAACCCGTGTCCCCTGCATTGGCAGGCAGATTCTCAACCGCTGCGCCACCAGGGAAGCCCCGGAGTGCCCATTTTTATGAAGCACGGACACACAGCACTCTCTATAATGCTGTGCTCTCCCCACCCCCTCAGGCCCCATTTCCCACTAAGAATTCCATTGTTAAAGGCAGATGGTTCAAAATCCCATCGGTGCATTTTGAGGGCATCCCTGTTCATCTCTCCCACCCTCTTACCTCAAAATTTTCATGGCTCTGATGAAGACCCAGATTTACTTCTCATGTAAAAAACTAGACAACATGGGATTTTTTTTTTTAACATCTTTATTGGAGTATGATTGCTTTACAATGTTGTGTTACTTTCTGCTGTATAACAAAGTGAATCAGCTATACATATACATATATCCCCATATCCCCTCCCTCTTGCGTCTCCCTCCCACCCTCCCTATCCCACCCCTCTAGGTGGTCACAAAGCACCGAGCTGATCTCCCTGTGCTGGACAACATGGGATCTTTAAAAGTGAAATGCCAGTCTTTGTTTCAGAATATCTGGGATAGTTGGAAAAATCCTGAATTGTGGTTTACAGTGAATATGAGAAAGATTGTATATAGACAAAATATCTGTTTGTTTGTTTATTACTTTGGAAAAGAAAAACACTCTGGAAATGACTCTCTGGGTGAAAGGGTTTATGAGATTTATGTAAACCAGAAACAATCTCTACTCTTTTGAGAAGGGTTTAAGCTATCGCCTTGCTTTCTCTAGTTCCAATTCCCTTTTCTTTTCTAAGTTATCTTGGTACTCTCAAAAAGCCAAAACTGCTAGGAGAAAATGCCCCAAATCATGACACAGACCAAGTGGAGAAACATGATTACACTGAATTAAAATTAGTTTGCCACCAGCTCTGAATTAAATGTTAGAAGGCATCAGGATCCAATATTTATTTGGTTTCTATTCTAGAGAAGACAGTTGGTGGTGGCGCTGCCTGGCCTTAGAGAAGGAAACAATTTATTCCTTCCCTAAGGTTCAGTAGATTTGCAGACCCTGAGCTCAGAAAATGTTTGTCCTGTCATAGAAAAACTTGAAAAGTACATGTATGCCTTCAGTGTTTGTGAATGTTCCAGTACCATGTTTCCAAGCTGAGGGGGAAAGGGTCAGTGGAGGTGGTAGAAAAAAGTCAGTTATGCCCCTTCAATGCACATCAGGTTTGGAGACTCATCTTTGAAAGTACATTTGCCTTTATTCTTCTTGACTTAAGTTAATGGGATGAAAATAGCTTCAGAATACATCAATTCTTTTCCAGTTTCACATAGCCGCAAACCCTTTATTAAGGAGAGCTGACCTTCCACACCCTAGTGAATGTGTTTTGTTCTCTTAATTTTGCCAGCAAGCAGATAACCTGTCCAATGTCACTCGCCAAACCTGGCATAGGACAGTGTGCATTTAATTAGCTCTGTGTTAGGTCCAAAATAGAGACAAAAATCACTAGGGAAAATAGTTTTCCAGAAGTGTAGACTCAATAGGATTTGTGATTTCCTATCTTTGATGGACTATTTTAGGTATAAGGAGCAATGCAAAGGATGTGGGTGGTTGAGTTTTTTGCTTGTTTAAGTTACCCTGAAGGATCATCAACAAAGATGATGAAACAAAAAGAATGTGGAATTCGGGTTCCTATAGACCTAGATCAACTAGCTGTCAGTATAATCTTAGCCAAGTTATTGAACACAATGTTTCCCACACCTCACACATCAGAATCATCTGGGCTTCAGCCAAAGAATCAGTTTCTTAAACAAGCTCTTTAGATGGTGCTGATGCACAACAAGGGTTGGGAGCCTCTCACCTAAATTCTCCGTACTCAGTTTCCTCAGCTAGAAGATGTGGTTCAATTATCTACCCCGCATATGAATTCTCAAGAAGACGAAGGATGGGAAACATCTATTTCATTGTCCTGCACTCAATACATATTAGATATTCTCTTTGAATGAATACTTTTGAGATGATTACCTCCAGAAGATTTCACCTTGCTTTTAGGAGGCCAGCTTTTTATCTTAACTACCAACTATTATTTCTTTACCACCCAAGGTAGTTACAGCAGTATTGCTGCTAAAGGAACCCAACACATCACAAACAAAACATCTCCCATCCGAGAGGCATGAGGAAAAAAATCAGTGAAATGTTTTTCTTCTTTTTACCTGAAGATTTAACTTTGTAAAAGCAGTAAAACACAGATTTGAAAGATCAGGATTACTTGTCCTCCCCCCCGTTTCCTTTCTAGCTGAACGCAAATAGAGATGGGATGACCATTTTGCAGCAGGAGATCATGCTAATTTTCTGGGTCATTCCCTCAAGGTGTCTTTAAAAGTAGCAATCATCTCTGTTCAAAGCAATTCCCTCCCATTAGATACATCGGCTCCCCGAATGTTTGATACGTTTTAATAGTTGCTTTCTGTTACCTCAAAAAGCATCGTGGGTAGAGGACTTTTTCCACCAGCCTTGTCCACTGTGAGAACCACAGCATTGGAAAATGACACCAAACTCCTACCAGGGCAATTTTTTCAAGGTGGATGTTCCATGATGATGTCCATATATCTGTAGAGCATTTGTTTTTACTTTCAAATTCCTTCCGTAGCCTGATGGATTCAGCTCTTACAACATTGGAAGGAGGTAAAGCAGGTATCATTGCTGCCTTCTTAAAAAATGAGAAAACTGAGGATCTGAGATATAGTTAGGTCCCAGAGCTGGTTGAGTGACCAAAATGGAACCAGAAACACCAGATTCTTAGTCTATATTCTTTAGGACTCCAAGCCCAATGGGCTGAAGCAGCGTTGGCTCTTAGAACCAGGAAGTCCCATGAAGAGATACAGTTTTAGGCACAGATGGCTGCTGGAATTCAAACGATACCGTCAAGTGTCAGTGGCATCGAGTCCCTCTGGTCCTCTTCGCATGTATCTTTGTATGCATGTGTGTGTGTGTGTGTCTATAAGTGTCTATGTGTGTGTGTGGCTCCCGCTCTGTGTGTCTGTGTATACATGTGCCTAACGCGTAACTCTTCTTTCTCTGTTTTTGTCTCTTTCTGCCTTTTCCTTTCAGTCTTTCTCTGCTCATCTCTCTCTGTCTCTCTTTCTCCAGATGTTTCTCCCCATCTAGCACTCTTCTCTCTTAGTTATCAGCTCTGTTTTCTTCTTTTTAAGCTTCATTCTCATATCGGTTTGTTCCATACGGTAGTTGAGGGTCCCTTGAAGTTTCGAGCCTCCATGCTTACAGAAACTTGGAGTATAATGGAAATCTCTATCTCACAAAAGTCAAAACAAACCTCTAAAACTGACTCCAGTTGACCTCCCTCGGGTCATGTGCCTGCCTGTGGACCACCCTGATAATCTGGCCAATCCGAGTCACGTGTTGCTCTTTGGAGGGGGCCTTTTGGATTCAGTTCCATCGGAATCATTTGGAGGGAGGGATAACAGTTCTCGAAAGGAAAAGCATGAGGCTCTTACCACAAAAGGGAGAAGTCACCTGAATTGACCAAAGCAACATATATCTACACAGCCTTCATTTTAGTGCACCAGACATTATCTCCTGTTTATGGTGTTTTTAAGGATTCTTACTCCTTTAAAGTCTGGTCAAAGAGAGCATTCCATGTTACTTGAACTGATGCCACATGATAACAAGCCCTGAGGGTGAAACCACGTGAACAGACTAAGCTCCTGTTTCTTACAAATAAACATCATCCATCAAAGACTTTAATGAGAAAATGTGTCCTGTGCAAAAAGAATATGATAGAAGGAAGGAATGCTTCCTTCCTTGTAAGCAAGTCACATCCTGTGAGACTCAGTTTCCCCATTTGTCAAACGGGGTGACATAAGTCAGAGGGACTTTTGCAGACCACAGGATCCACTCTGGTTAGTTCAAACAGAAAATGATTTATTATAAGCTGACATGATTTCTGGGAACAACATTGGGCTGCTATTTAGCCCGGATCAAGGGCAGTTAGGAGAAATGTTCAGTCGTCCCACGGGCTGTCGTGTGGAGGCTCCATTGCAGATGTCACCCACAACTTGGACCAAAGGCAAGGGAGAGAGAGCAGAAGTTTCACCCCAGCTGCCCCAGAAGAGCCTCCACCATTGCATTTGCAAGAAGAGCCAATATTAGTGTGCAGAGCTGCCACCGTGTATTATTCATTTCCCACATACAAATACAGAAACCACAACACAGACCCGCTCCTGGATGTGAGAGGAGGTCTGGGATTGTGCTTTATCTCAGGCATGGATTCTCTGAGCACATGAAGGATAGTTGCTTGTTGGGTCCCAAGGCATGGGCTTTGGTTTCCGGCCACTCTGGGCTCAAAATTGTGTGGTTTTACTTTAACCTCTTTAAATTCTCCATCTCTAGCCCTTGTTAAACAGGAGTCCCTCCAAGGAGAGATCAGGTATGCAGGGCACTTGGTACATGGCCAGCACCCCACACAAGGTAGCTCTTAGTGTTTTCTCTATGAAAGTCAGACATTTGTGAAAATATATAATAGACATGTCTTTTCCTTCTCTCCTAAGATCATCTCCTTGGCCCATCTGTTTACACACAACTGCACTGAATACATTTCCCTGCACACGTTTGTTGCAAAAGTCTCCCCAGGTGAAATGTTAGTGATTGGCAGCTGTAATTTCCAATTTGTAATACCTTCCACCTGAGACCTGGCTCTGCCACCCACATGGCAGCACAGCTGCCTCCCACCATCCACAGGCTGGGCTCCCGCAGCAGAGGCAGCTGTGCCCCTGCCCTGGATTGGGAGTCATAAGACACTCTGGGACAGATCGCTGAGATCTTTGCTTCCTGGACACCAGGCCCGTCTCCATGGCATCATTCAGCTGAAAATAGACAAGGGGTTTATTTCAAGATCCATACAGAAGAAACAGATAGATGGGACGATGATTCAAGTGAGAGAAGGGCAAGTCTTCCTGCAAATTCGAGAACTAACCACACTCCCTTACAAGACTTCAGGCCACTGCAGCCGAAAGGTTGGCTCCCATTCCTCCTGGCTCAGAGCAGTCAATTACTAACCTCATACCTTGGACCAGAATTTGAATTCAATTTTTGCTGTTTTCTGTCCATTGCCTTCTGTATCCTTTGTAAGAGTGTAAGATTCTGGAGGGAAGGAGTCAAGATCTATTCTTTTTCTATACTCGGCCCAGTTCCTAGGTCAAAAAGTGTGGCTTTGAAATCAACAGACTTGTCTCAGCTACTTACTAGCTATGTGGTATTAGGTGAGTCACTTAACTTCCCTCTGTTTTAGTATTTTGGGGGGAGCTGTGTAAATAAGATACTTTTTAAGCATCCATCATAATATCTGTCACAATAAGAGAGACAACCCCTGAAAATGTGGACCCTGAACTCAAGACTCTCTGGGGTTTTGTGTTGGCTCCAGCACCTACTGGTAGTTTTCCGTAACTTCACTGTATAACATTTATGTATTTTTAAAATGATTCCGGTGATAGTCTATAATATATAGTGTTGCTGTGAGGGTTGAGTGAGAGAAGCCATAAAAAAGTGCTGAGTAGAATGTCTGTCACACAGAGTAAACTTCAACACAATTCTCCACGGTCTTCTCATCAGAGGCTAAACTCAGACAAGCTGAAAGATTACACACCATCTCAATCTTGTCAGTCTTTCAGAAGCGTTTTTGGCTCTCTTTTTAATTTAGCGAACTAAATATTTCCTTGTTACCACTATTGTTCTTTTATTGCCATACCCCGCCTTCATCCCTAGAATATCACTTGCACTGGATTGTTAAAAAACAAACGGTGGAAGTTCTTTCTGATAAGTTAGTTATTTTGGAGCATCAGGGCTTTTAAATATAGCAAGTAAGTACATTATTCTCCAATGACCCCATACTTTCCCCTCCACACTCCAATGGCCAAAGAGCAGAGATGGTCTCTTCAGGCAACATGGCTCCCCCTGCTGGATGAAGGAGGTTTGGGTCATCTTTTGACTCAGATGAAGGGAAAGGGGCAATGCAAATAATAAGAGCTCTCCCAGCTTCCCACACTACAAATCCAGCTACTGTTTTGTAGGATGTTCCCTTCTAAACATGACTCTGGTAGCTGAATGCCACATGAGGCTCCAACCCACAGTCATCATCTCCTTCTCAGAATTCTTATTATGCTCTGTGTCAAACATGGAATTGATCTTGCTTATATTCTAACTTTGTATCATTCCGTTTGGTTTCCTCAGCCACCCCTATAATCATCATTTTTGTCTGTATTGGATTTTCCACTTACAAATGACTCATATAAACTTCCCCTTCTCTTCCATCCTGTTCCTGTGCCTGCAAAAGAAAAATTAGGGACACTTTTTCAAGAAGAGGGCAATGAAAGCAGAGATGTTCTAAGAGAATGTTTAATACAGGAAAACAGGCACTGAGTGCGTGGTCTGAGCCCTGACGTCCTCACAATGAGGTGAGGAAGACAGACGGACATGAAGAACGCACCCCATGATGACATGAGACAGCACATCCATGTCTGGGCCCATCAATGGCTCAGCAAGGCTCAGAAATCTCTGAATATATCTTCTCATTAGAATCCACTATTTTTGCAACTTTCTTCCCTCCCCGAGCATTCAATGTCTTTCAGTTGGTGATCACACTCAACTCTTTGGAGGACTTCCAAAAAAAAAAAAGGAGGTCGTTTCATTCATCTGAAGCGCCGTCCTCCTTTTTGACACTTTCAACTATGGATACCTTTTATTTTTCCTTTTCACTCTTTAGTGGTTGGGTCCTCTCATCTTAGTCCCTTCCTTGCTCGTGCTTTCCTTGTTCAACTCAAAAGGTGGTAACACGTTGTGGGGTTGTGTTATACTTTGACTGGAACAAGAGTTTTTCACTGCTATTCATGGTTGGTAGGAAGAAAAGACAAGTTCAGCTTCATGGAGTGTTCTTTTCTCCAACTTTGAAGAGATATCCACTCTTCTTGGTCACAGTTTCTTAGAAGAACCAGATAGAGGTGGGCAGGATCTCTCAGGCAGTGAGCCTTTGGTGGCATCGAAATAAGACAGCATTAGTAGCCTGAAGGCCAGAGTCCAGGAGACCACCCTGAGCAGTCAGCAATGCCCAGATTCACTGGAATGAGGCTGCAGTGGGAGGACAGGGAGACACACACTAGGGTTTCTTATGTTTTGAATGTTCAGTATAAAAAGTGAAACTGAATCCAACGAGTGACTGCACCTGCAACAACAAAAGAAAAAAAAATCTTGTAGGAGAAATTAAGACAGCTTCAAACTCCTAATTTGGGAATGAGCCAAATTATAGTCTTAATTCGGTCCTTGCCTTCTGATCTACCAAGTGGCAGGTGGGCAGACAGATTCTAAAGAGCTGTTTTCTCTTCTCCTTGTGCACACAAGAAATGGAAATATATTTAATAGATTGAAACAATATAAAATCTGGAAACAGCTTTTGAGATTATAATTACTACCTGCACATGTTTTAAGTGATGAAATCAAATCTCAGATACTGTGAGTGACATGCCCAGTGCCACCCATCCATCAATGGCAGACTAAGATTCAAACTCAGGACCTTTAACCTCTTATCCACTGCTTTTTGAAGTCCATAGAATTCCTGTCTTTGGGAGAATATTTGTTGTTGGTCCTCATAATTAGAGGAATCTTAAATATTGCCGTTTTTAAAAAATTGCTCATTTTGTATTATGGGTCCCCAGTATTACAGGAATCTTAAATATTGTTCATCATCCAGACATGTATTTTCCTGATAATACACTTTGAGTCAAGGCTACAAAGTCACTAATTGCAATGAAAGTGCACGATGCTTGGCCATGTTAAAGTCAGAGAGGCAAGCAGATAGGACACTGGATGTACAGTGTAGAAATCAGTAGCACAGAAACCTCACATCTCAACAGGGGATTGAGATCGCAAGTCAGCTTCTAAAGCAAACACCACAACTAGTGAAAAATCACCTTGCAATAGCCCTGAGAAGGCACCACACTGGCGATCTAATACGAACTCTCAGCCTATCCAACTCAGACTGCATTTGCTCCAATTTTGGAACATTGCTCTTTCTTCGGTTGAACACCAGATGAAGTGGTGAGTTGACTTGCATCCAGGGGCAGTGTTGTAAGATAAATATCTATCTTTAAACACTAAACACTCAGCAGAGTGAAATGCTCACTCCATGGGAAGCAAGAGAGAACTTACTAGCAAGGGAGGAACGGCGGGTCTGTGGCTCCCATGTCCGGCTGCCTTGGGCCATATGTTTGAGAGGAGTGACTGGCCAGCCACCTGCATTGTTTAAACTCTTCCCCGCTCTTTGCTTCTTCCTTTCTTTGCTGAGTTCCTGGAGTTAAGTTTGCCACAATTAAATGTATGTGTGACATCATAAATCAGTGGCTCAGAATAATGAAGCTACATATATACACACATGTACTTATTTTTGGTGAATTCTCTACCAAGCAGCTTCTGTGCTTCCATCTTAGCTGCATTTTACCACAACTGTATGGTGAAAAATTTTTTAAGGTGGTATAATTGGGAATCAAGAGAACTAGATTCTAATCCTGGTCCTGCAATTAACCAGCTGAGAAATGTTGTTAAGTTCGTCTAACCTCTGAATCTCAAATTCCTCATCTTCCCAGAGAGGGCTCAGAGTAAATACCCAAGGTGACTTTCAATTCTAAATTTATGTTAGAAATTTAAACAGCTGGTTACCGCAAGTGCTGGGACTTCAACCAAAATAGAAGACAGGACTGCGCAACAGTAATCTGACACCTCTCCCTTCCCTTTTCCCTCCTATTCTTCCTTCCTCTCCTTCCTTTCCTAGTCAATTTCTGATTCCTCTCCTCCTCTTGTCACTTTCTCTCGCTCCCTCTCTCCCTCCCTTCCTTGCTTCCTTTCTTCCAAACCATAATTCCATGCCCATGGTGTGCTAGAGATGACATAGGCCCTAGGGATACAAAGATAAATTTGAGATTAGATTCTACTGTCTCTTCTACACTGAAAAATCTTTTCCCTTCGCTTATCTTAAATGCAGCTGAGAAAGTCCAGTCTGATACTATTGTCATAGAATAATTCAGTGTGAAGTTTCTTTGGAAAATCACGTCCTTTATCCAATTTGGATAAGCAAAAGTACTTTTAGGTTCCAGCAGGGAGTCACACAAATCTTTCTAAATTATTGAAATGTTATCTGAAGCTGTCTGTGCTCTATTTGTTGATAAAGAAGGAAAATAGATTAAAAGCAGAGTATTCAGAGTATTCAGAGCCATGTGGAATCTTTCTTCCATCATACTCCATTTGCCCCCAGTAGCAGGACGGGAGAACAGTGTGGCTCACTAGAAAAAGCCCAGGTGTGGAATTAGACTGACCTCATTCATGATGTAGCTCTACCGCTTACGTGTAAGAGGGTGTAGCTGGCTCGCCCTGAGTGCATAACTTCACCTCTCAGAGTTGCTGATTCTGCATCTGTAAAATGTAAGTGATAATATCTATCTGGCAGTACTGTGGTGAGGAATGACATCGTGAAGGCAAAGAGCTCAGGAGAGGGCTGCACGCATCATAGGTGTAAAAGAGAAGGTAACTGAGCGTAATTATAACTCAAGGGAAAGGAACTCACCTTCACATAGCACCTGCCATGTGTCAAGGATTGTTTTATTAGGCTGGATCAGGCTGCAGTGACAAACTGATCTCAAAGTGTACAGTGGCCCAAACAAAATAGAAGTTCATCTGTCACTCATCTAACAGGGCAAGTAGATGTTCCTCGTTGGCAGCTGGCTGTCCTCCACGTGGAGATGCTGAGACCCAGTCTCCTTTCATCTTGTGGTTCAGTCCCCCTCATCATCACATGTATTTAGCTGACAGAAAGAGGAGAAAGAAGGCATCCCTGCTTCCTGAAAGTTTTGGTCCAAAAGTGATATATATCACTTCTGTTCTCAGTCCATTATGGAGAACAACTCACCAGACCACATCTGGCTGTAAGCAGGACCTAGGAAATGTAGTCATTGCTGGGAAGACACTACCTAGCAATGACGATGTCCCAAAGAAGGACGGCAGAAGTTTGGTGGACAGCTGTCTTTGCTACACTGACTGCAGCTGTTAAGCTACCTTAAATCTATGAGGTAGGCATTACCATCCCCCTTTTTACTGACAAGGAAATTTCAAGTCAGTCAGTAAGTTAACCTCCAGGTCATTGGGATCTAACTCCAGGTGTCAGATTCCAAGGCTGGCCTTCCCTATCTCACCTCACTGCAGCCCTCTAAGGAAGGGTTCACAAACCCCTGAGTGGTGGGTTGAATTATACCCACGCAGCATGCCCCAAGGGATATTAATTTACACATTAAATGTGCATACACAGCCTTTCTTTATAAATCAGAACATCTGGCAAATCTGGATCCCTATTCTAGCAAGGCAACAATTGCCTGAAGATTGTTTCCAGCTTTCGATGCTTTAGATGGAGCATATGCTTTCCGGTTCACTCACCACTATCCCTGTCTCCCCAGTTCCAACTTCACCCTGTCCAACTTCACCCATCAACATCATTTACAGAGGCTCTCTAGGCATTTGAATCTATCACCTCTACTACGAAAGCTATCTCTACTATCTTATTTCTTGACAGGGAGAGTCAACATTTTGCTCTACAAACTTGTAATAGTCCTGAGGAAATCAAAGAAATACATCTATGTGTTGAAACTGTCAGAAAGAGATTAATACGCTTTGTGCATCTTCAAATTTTGTGCTTCTCACCTCTATCTTTCACCTGAGTTTTATTATTCAGTCCTGATTCACAAACCCATCTAAATACATTTCTCTGCAGCCTGACCCCCATGGGTACAGAAGAGCTCTCCAACTCCACAAGATTGTCTTGTGCTTCTTTTCCTGCTTCCCTCCCTCCCTGCACTTATGTACCCTCCTCATTCCACTCCCAGCAATCACTTTACTTCTATCAGTTCCATCTATCTAATCAATGCATTAGCTATTTGTCAACAGAGCCCAGGGATTTTCAACTCCATGTTCTCAAGATTAGAGTTCAGTGAAGGAGTTGAAAAGGAAAGGACAAAGGACTGAGACGGGAGATAGACACCGAGTGGAGAGCAGGAGTGTCCAGTGTGATCTGATAATCCACCCCCTCTGTGGGCTTGTCCCCTAACCCTGAAAATCAGCTCCAGCTTCACAGTCTGAAGCATGGCACCCCAGAGGGCAGGAGGTGTCCAGCCAAGCCAATCCCATCATATTTAAATAGATGTAATTTTGACTCAAAGTTTTAGCTCTCTGATTCATCAACCAACCAGGTTCTGCTTTGACGTTATAGTGACTTGCAACATGGAAGGTGTTCATAGAATTCTCAGTTTCTATATTTATTTATTATTTGGCTTTCCCAAGAGCATGTTTTTTTAAAATAGTTGCCTCACTATGTCCACTTTCTATCATCAGAGTCTTCATGCAACTTTCTCATTGGTCATTCTGCCCTTACTGCCTTAATCCTTCATCAACTCCTCAAGCAGCCCTTCTAAGTGAAAGATTAAGAAAATTGTGTTTCCATCATTTCACACAATATGTCCTGAAATGGGTCCCCTACAACACTAATTCAACAAGAAGCTCCTAAAAGGAAAGTTTCATGCTACTGTAAGTTTTGCTAAAACTCCCTACTAAGTCATCCTTTAACATATTCATGACACAAGTTAACAAATCAAAAGTTCTGAAAGTGTCTCAGTTAACGAAACAAAAAATCATTTAAATGTAACTCTGTATTTCCCATACTTTTTCTACCATAGAATCCCACCCCATCCCTCCTTTACAATGAAACACTTAGTCATGTCTGCTGAAATTAGTGTTTCATGATGAATATTTTAGGAAATGTTTTCCCAGCATCAAGATGAATTTTATTAGTTGAAAATGCTTATTTGCTTTTTGTTGCCTTTTTCCAACCCTACTATACATGTGCTAGAATGAATTATTGCTTACAAATTTTCATCACTTCTATATCCATAACTTTTGCCATGTAAATTTCAGTTCTCATAAAAGATGACTTTGCTCTTGACCATGTGGTTTGCTTTGGCTAATGGTATATACAGACTAAACATGAACAATGGTTTAAAATGGGCTTGCGTAGTTGAGCTTGTCCCCTTGCACTTCTACAATGATCATGAGAAGAACATGCTCCAGCTAACCCACCCATCCCAGAAAAAGGATGAGAGACACATAGAGCTGAGCAGCCCCGACCGACCCACACACCTACAGCCTGAAGCAGGGCTTCCCCAGCTGACCAGTAACGCGTGGTTAAGAAATCAATGCCTATTTTGCAGCTTCTGAGATTTTGAGGTTGCTTGTTATGCAGTTATGGCTGACTAATCTAACATGCTAGGTTCTATCCTGGAAAATATCTGGCTACAAGTGAAAAAAAAATTACCCTCTACCTTTAGTGACCTCATAGTAAGAGAGCATAGAAATAAACAACTAGTCATAATTCAAGACAAAGTAAAATGAAGGTGCCAAAAGAAGTACCAATAATATGCTGGGAAAACATAAAAGTAAAAATGATGTTCTCCATAAGTTCTTAAGCAAGAAGGTAGAATTTTGGCTCGTTCTTAAAAGAGTAAAAGGATTACACTACAAGAAGAATCAAGAAGAAAGACATTACAGGTCTTCTTAGTGGTACAGCATGCACAGAGAGAAGAATAAATGTTTTCCTTTTCAGGGAATAATAGTGTTCTTTTGTGTGTATATATTGGTTTGCCTTAATTGTACCTGAGAAAACTAGAAGGCTACCCAAGATCACATAGCTAGTATGTGGCAGAACTGGGTTCTTGAACCTAGGTCTCCTGACTAGTTCTAGACTCCTGTTCTATAGGTGTTTATGTAGCCTGCTATAAGATGGAAAAGCAAAAATAGAAAATTAGCTTTTTGTTGTGCCTGGGAGTAACCACAGGGGTCCACACGTAGGCAAATAAAGTGTGTATATCACACTGGTGATCAGCACCATTGTCGACTTAAAAAAAATGCACAATGTGAAAGTTGCAAGTTAAGTTTTATTTGGGGCAAAATAAGGACTGTAGCCCAGGAGACAGTACCTCAGATAGTTCTGAGAAACTGCTCCAAAGAGGTAGGGGGGGAGGTTAGTATATATGTGGTTTTGGTGAAGGGGGAGTACATACAATCGAGCACATATTTTTTTGCAGAAGGTTTCTGCTAATCATGAGGAGCAGTCGTCACCATGAAGGATTTTAGTGCTTTTCTAGATATGAAGAGATACAAGAATTGGGCTCATAAAATCGGCTCCTGAAAATATCTAACTATCTGAAGACCTGTTCTGCCAGTTTTTCCCAGAGCACAGAGTGCCTCATTTCTGCTCTCCACCCTGAACTCCTTTCAGGGGGTGTTGAAAATCAGCAGCTGCAGCAACACATGATTTAATCCTTGTAGAGGTAGATGGCAAGTGCCTATGGCAAGTGCCAATTTGTAGTCGACACCATCATCATCATAATCATAACAACAATAAGAATCATAACCACCACAATAAAAAGAACAAAAACTTCAGTAGCCATCATAGTTGATATTTATTACTAACCCACCATGTGCTGCATGCTGTTCTAAGTGCTTTTCATAGGCTATCTTAATCTGTTCTTCATAACAATAACCCTGTGAGGAAGGGACTACTATTAGCCCCATTAAACAAGATGAAATAGCTAAGGAACAGAGAAGTTAGGCCACTTTCCCATGGTCACGTAGTAAGTGGGAAGCTACGACATGAAACCATTCTTGTCTCTCCCAGACGCCTGAGCTCTAACCACTGTGTTGAACTTCCACAAAAAATTAGACTCCCCTCTGGGGGCTTTTAAAAAATACTGATGCCTATGTCCTACCCACGCTAATTAAATTAGGACCTCTGCTAACTGAGTCCGTGGCACCAAATCATCTTAAAGGCCCTCCTCGTGATTCTTTAGGACAGCCGGTGTTAAGAGCCATGGAGAGGGCAAAGCAGAGAGCAGAGGCAGGCAGGCCAGCTGGATTCAAGGTGTTCACAAAGAGCAAGAAACAAACCAATCAGACAGCAGCCAAATAGGGTAAAACTGGCCTAAGAGTTTATAAATCTATTGGGAAAACCTTGGCATTAACTTACTGATAAAGGCAGTGTTCTAAATGGACAAAGATTTCTAGAATAGCCCACTGGGGCCTAACTGACCCATATAATGAGCAATCTAAGGTACCAATAGTATAGATTGTATTTGAACTCTTCAGAGTAAGAGGGAGAAAGAACAGATGACAGATTCCACCATCTTTTCTGGTCTGATTCTAACTAAACTTTTACAGTGGTCCCGGTTAGATTTGGGCACATTCTCACCTTACCTTCTGAACTGTCTTTATGTGCCTTTCCCCAGGTGTTTCCCTTAGCTCCCCACTGCAGTGGACACACTCAGGTCCCCAAGGCAACTCAATCTATGATATGTCCACCTCCAAATGACATAGTTCCCTGAGCAACACTTGCTCTCTTATAAAACTCCTCACTGAGGCTGGACACACTCAGATCAGCTTTAGGCAGGCCCTGAGAAGCAACCAGCACTGCCGCTTGAGGGGACAAATCATTTTGCCACCAGCGCAATCACCACATAAGGGTGGTAATGAGGCAGCACAACAGCTCCAATACCCGCCGAGCTTGAGTCAGTGCAGCTGTTGGATGCAAATGGTTCTCCAGTCTCCTCCTCAGATCTTTCTCTGTCAATTTGAAAGGGTGTTCTTTTCAGTTTCATTTGCCAAATCAGACCTCCCATTTGCATGTCTCCTTGTCCATTAAGCTTTTCTGTGAAGACCTCACTGGCTACAGGCCCAGCAGCACATGATAGAAAAGTCCCTCATGTGTGTGCTCTGTTTTATTTAAGTTCAGCCCAAGTGCAATGTCACTTTGTTCCTCATCAAAACCCTAGGGGTGATACAAGGTAACTGATACTTCTCCCCATTTGTCAGGTGATAAATTGAAGCTCAAAATGGAAAGTGTTAGGATCTTAAAATACTAGTTGGGAAGGAAATTGTCTCAGCTCACGGCATAATTTTTATCAGGTTTGGAATCATCGTGTTCAGTCAACAAACATTTTCTGAACATCTACCATGTGCTAAGTATCAGGATAACACCTAGAAAGAGATAAACAAATAATGGTCGGTATTCTGACGTGTCGATAGTCTAGAACAGATATTGACAAACCTTACATTCTGGGCCAAATTTGGCCCAAAGCCTGTTTTGCTAAGTCAAGTGTTATTGAAACATACCCAGGCCCATTCATTTGCAGGTCGCCTGTGACTGCTTTGTGCTACATCAGTGGAGTTAAGCAGTTAATAGAAACCGTGTGGCCCACAAACCTGAAAATATTTACTATCTGAGTCTTTCCAGAAAAATTTTGCTGCCCCCTGATCTAGTAGAAGGAGGCTTAAGTGAAACCAAGTGTTGCAGGTGTTATTATAGAATTCCGTATGGGGTATACAGTGTGGGCTCAAATGAAGCAGGGGGTGACTTCATAAAAAAGATGATGTCTTGAAAGTTATCCAGGGAGAGAGGCAGGATACAGGAATGCAGGCCAAGGTAGCCATATGAGCAAAATAATGAAGATAAAAAAAAGCAAGGCTCATTAGGCATTCATGGTGGGCGTGGGTAGGGTGGAGGAGGAAGAGTCAACAGAAGTGGTGGTCAGAGACCATGACAGAGGGCTTTGTATGCAAACCTAAAGCCACTGACTTTGGGCCAGAGAGCCTTTGAGTTTTTATGCTACAGATGCAGCCTATACTAAAAATGAAATCCTATATTTCTCTTCCAGGCTGAGCAACCACCCTGGAGGATTTAGGGTTCAGTAACCATGATGCCATTATAGAATAAGATGAGGTATAGTTTCAACTGAATAAAGTGAATCTCTTTTAAATGAAATTTCAGGCTGTTTCTTCCCCTTAGAATGGTTCATGGCAATAGCTAAGAAAGAGAGTCACAGGGTACTGTGGGAGTAGATGATCAAGAAACCTGGCTTAATCTGGGGGAGTTGAGAAGGTTGTCCCCAGGAAGTGACACTGAAGGCAAGATCTGATACCTGAGTACACATTAGCCAGGAGCCTCAGGTGAGAACTTTGTCTTAACATTTTAAAATCTGCAAAATCAAGTTACCCCTATTCCTGGGAAGGTCACTGGGTTAAAATATCATTGGGTCCACCTGTAAAATGGAGATGATAATGGTACCCACATCATAGGGTTGCTCTAAGGCCAAAAGGAAGTAATACATAGAAGATGGTTCACGTAAGGTCTAGCACATAGTAAGCATGCCAGAAATGCTAGCTATCAATCTTAGTATATGTTTTCTTCTTATTCTATAAGAATGGTGAGCCTGTCTCGTCGAGACATAAAATAATTTTGGTCCATAAATTGTTGTAAAATATTGATTAATATAGTATTTTTGTGAATCAGTGAAAGAGTCAGAAGCGATGGAGCTCCACCTCCCACTAAATGTAGGAATCCCTGTTTCCAAAGTCTTAACAGATGGTCTTCCAATACCCACTTGGATGAATCCAGTGACTATTTGCTCCCCAACTGGGCAGCTCTGATCACAGGGAAATTCTTCTCCGTATGGAACTCAAATTAACTTTCCTGAAACAGCCACCCATTGCCTTACTTCTGTCCTCTGAGTCACATAGAACAAGGCTTCTGTCCCTTCCACATGATAACCTTTCAAACCTGACAGTAGCCTTCCCACCCAGACTGCAGAATGGGATCCCTCCATTGCACTGCACTGTCTTCTCTCTCTGACCTTTAGTGATTTTAAAAGACAGAGGCCTTTACCACAAAGCTCACATCTCATTCATCTCTGTATCCAAGCATCCAGCATAGTGTCTCACGCATAGTAGGTACCCAGCAAATGTTTGTGATAAATGAAGGAAAGAGTTCCTATTTCCAAGTGTATTACTCTTTTTTTATGGAAGTATAGTTGATTTACAATGTTGCATTCATTTCAGCTCTACAACAAGGTGATTCAGTTATATATAGGCATGTATATATATGTGTATATATACATACATATATAAAACTTTTCAGATTCTTTTCCATTATAGGTTATTACAAGATATTGAGTATATTTCACTGTGCTATACAGTAGGTCCTTGTTGGTTTTCTATTTTACATATAGTGATGTGTATCTTTTAATCCCAAACTCCTAATTTATCCCTCCCACCTCCACTTTCCCCTTTGGTAACTGAAAGTTTGCTTTCTATGTCTGTGAATCTATTTCTGTTTTGTAAATAAGTTCATTTGTATCATTTTTTTAGATTCCACACAAAGTAATATTCCATGATATTTGTCTTTCTCTTTCTGACTTTACTCAGTGTGATAATCTCTCAGTTCATCCATGTTGCTGCAAATGGCATTATTTCATTCTTTTTTATGGCTGAGTAATATTCCATTATATATATATATATATATATATATATATATATATATATATATATACACACCACATCTTCTTTATCTGTTCATCTGTTGATGGACATTTAGGTTGCTTCCATATCTTGGCTATTGTAAATACTGCTGCTATGAACATTGGGGTGCATGTACCTTTTCAAATTAAAGTTTTCATCTTTTCTGGATATATACCCAGGAGTGGGATTGCTGGATCATATAGTAACTCTATTTTTAGTTTTTTAAGGAACCTCCATACTGTTCTCCATAGTGGCTGTACCAATTTACATTCCCACCAACGTTCTAGGAGGGTTCCCTCTTCTCCACACCCTCTCCAGCATTTGTTATTTGTAGACTTTTTGATGATGGCCATTCTGACCACTGTAAGGTGATACCCTATTGTAGTTTTGATTTGCATTTCTCTAATAATTAGCAATGTTGAGCATCTTTTCATATGCCTGTTGGTCACCTCTATGTCTTCTTTGGAGAAATGACTATTTAGGTCCTCTGCCCATTTTCTGATTGGGTTGTTTATATTTTTGATATTGAGCTTTAAAACACAAAATAAAGCTGAATAATCATTCAGCCAATTTCATTCCAAACTCTAGTGTGTGTCAGAAAACATCACAGGGAACTTAGTAAAGATGCATATTTCTGAACCACACCCAGAGATTCTGATTCCATCAATCTGGAGTTTTCCCAGTTATTTGCATTTTTACCAAGCACCTTGGTTGTATCTGAATCAGGTGGTGACCACACTTGGAGAAATGCTGCTTTAAGCACTCCAGGCATCAAACAAGTAACTTTTATTAAACTTGATGTTTGGAAGCAGTAAATACATTTCAGTTATTTCTACCTAGAACAACTTTTCGTTTGCTCTCTTATATATATATTTTTCTTCTTGAAGTATTTTTTTCTGGGTTACCCAGCCATATCTCCCCTCCCATGTTGAGTGGTAAGTACATTCTTTTCAGACCTCCTAGGGAGATAATAAGGCATTGCAATTTATTAATCAGAGCAGGATGTTACAGAGTTTGAGGGTTGGGGATGGTGAGTGCAACAGAGTCCTGAAGTCTAGTATAAATGCAAGACAAGGGCACAGAGTGACAATGGAATAAGACAAAAATACACAGGATGTTTTAAGCTGATTCTCTATTTTACACTGTGGTGTCCTAATCTATAAAAAGTAGATATTAAAACCTGACTGGTCTACCACCACAGCCTGGTGTGAACTTTATTCTATAAATATTTATTGAGTGCCTATGAGGTGACAAGTAGTAAGGTGCTAAGGATACATCAGAGAACAAGACCAAATTCTTGCCTCACAGAGGCACAGATAAAATATATGTGTGTATATATATATATAAAATTACATACATTTATGTTATACTATATTACATGACACAGCAAGTAAGTAGAACTGAATAATGTGATAGAGAGGAATGGAAGGGTGCAGGTGAGGTCTCCTCAAATACAGGAAGGTCAGAGAAAGACTCTCCAAGGAGGTGATATTTAGGCAGAAACCTAAGTGATGTAAAAGAGCATGGCTTGTGAAGAGCTGATGAGAGAAAACTTCAGGAAGAGGTAATGACAATGCAAAAGGCCTAGGAGGGCATCAGAGGGTAAGGAGTGGACTCTGCATGTTGGACGAACAGCAGAAAGGCCTGCATGACTGGAACAGAGTGAGCTAGTTAGGAGAGTGGTAGACGCAAATAAGATCACACAGACAGAAGCACACTGAAAAGTAGTCTGTAATGGAACAGTTTTATTCTCACAGGATAGTAAGCCACCAAGGACCATTATCAATCATCTAATCCAATCCATTCACTCAATAGATATAAAACCACAAACCTAGAGAGGTTAACAGATTTCTCTTAAGTAGGGGCCTAGGAAGACTAGTGCTCAGGTTTTATAATGTGTAATAGAGCTTTTGTTGTCATCTTTCCTGGTTTTCTTCTTCCTCATCTTCCATTTTTCTTTTTCTTCCTTTGTTTCTCTCTTCCTTTCCCTTTCTGCTAAGCCTTCCTCGGAGTTCCTAATTTCCCTTCCTTTTTTTCCTCCTTTTTTCTATCCTCTCCCCCTCTCCATCCTGCTGCCTCTCTCTTCTTCCTCATGACATCAGTCTTTTCTAACCCCATGGCTTGTGGTCAGTGTTACATCAAGGCAACAATATTTATCCTTATGTGAAAACACTTCTAACCAACAGTCTTTGCTACTTAACAACATGAGATGATTTCAAATCCTGAAATCTGCAAACCTCAAAATACCACTCCCCTAGTCATCCCTCCCTCCCTTTAAAAGCTACCTGTTATTTTCACTAAAAAAAAAAAAAATCCCTTTTCCTAGTGTCTGATTTAAAGCCACTTCCATGATTACAGAGCATCTGCACCCCAATGCAAGATATTTGATACAGAAGGTAAAAAGCATGACTCAATTCAAACAGAGCATCTAATATAAAGGGTCAAGCATTAACTACAAGTCACTGCCATTAAGTATAGAGGACATTAGACAACCCACAGGAAACTGCTACCCCTCTTAAAGAGTTCTGTTTGTTCATATCTGGCCCATTTCTGAAAGCAGAAGTCTTATTTCAGTCTAGAATCTTATGAGAGATGATAGGCAATGGTGATACTTTGAGCATTGATACTGGTGACCCACACAGATGTCTGATTCTATACTGTGAGTATAGAAGCAATGCAACGTGAGTTCATCATGTCTTCTCCCCAGCACATATTCCCAAGTGAGCCCTAATACAAATCTCTGACCATTATATTTCAATTTCATATTTCTAACCACATAAGTAGAGAATGCAGAGCTGGCATCTGTAGAAATTGATTTTTCTTTTTCTGTAGAAAGAGTCCTTTGCTGTCACAACAAAGCATATTCCTTTCCTTAGAAAGAAAGTAAAAGGAATTACTGGGAGTAATTTTATCCTGCCAAGTAACCAACATCAGTCTTCCACACAGTTTTTCAACTCTTCTAACTCTGCCACTGCTAAAAAGGAATAGCTACACACACATAACTGAGTCTCTAAAAGGTAACAAGACAAAATTTATTCCCACAGCTAATCTCCCTGGGACTCAGTTTGCTCATCTGTAAAATGAGGGAGGCAAATAAATGAGGTTTAGGTCTGTGACAACCCTACCATCCTATTCCTTCTAGTTCCTCAATTCCTCACATTAGGAATGATTCTACATGGGAAGTAGAATGAGTCTCAGACTTCTACCTCATCTCTCTCCTTACCAATAATCAAAGAAAGATATTCTCTATGTCTTTTGATCTTGATATTATTAAAAATATGTACTTTTCATGACATTTCAGAGAGAGTAAGAAAAAGATTAAAATTTTGTTATGGGTTGCTGTGAGATGCTGAACAGTACCTCATGATGGCTTGGGGATTCAGCCTTTGAGCTTGATTACACTTATAGGTACTGTTTAAATATATAAGAGAATTTTCTTTATAAAGTGTATATGCTTAGATAAGGAACTACAAAATGTCAGAGAAGAGGTTTGGCAAATCCAAATCCCAAAATGCAGTGATGAAACTGGACAGAATTGTTAAAAGCAATCATTGTAGGGCTCTGTAAAACGACCAGAGGCAAACAATAAATTGAGAAGTGTTTATTCAAGAAAAACTACTAAACATCTATAAGGACAGTGAGAGTCTGTGACTTTTTAGGCTGTTTCTATCCCCAGCTACCAGGCATGATAGTTTTACCATGGCTGGGCAGAGTGTGAGAACAAACAGCTCTACAACCATAGAGGGCTGGCTTGATTTGGAGCAGAGTGGAGAAAAGTCACATGCCCAAGAGCTTTGTCAAAAATAACAGTGATCTCAGTGCCAGTCTAGGAAGGCAAACAACACATCTGCCTAAGGCCATGCTACTGACTGAGCCAAGCAACAGGTTAGCCAGAAATGTGGTAGGGAAATGCAAGGAACAAGGCAGGCATGACAGGTTTTGATAATAACTCAGATGTTTCTAGTGGTCTAGAAGGCATGTGTATGCTCAGGAAAGACAAGAGAAGCCCTTAGATATCTACTCATCTCTGACTGAATGTGAGGTCTTGCACAAGCAGAAAGTAAAAGATGGGGCATGTTTGATAACTGTCTGAGCTTTGAAGGCATTCTGCAATTTACACACAAAGCCATCAGCAAAAGGTTAAAATCTCAAGATGTTTAAGCAAAACTTCTGAACAGTCTCCTGACCACTAAGCTGTGCTGACCTGGGGGCAAACCCAAGAAAGCCAGGTCTAAAAATTGTTTTTAAAAAAAGATTAAAAAAAAAAATACCTGAGTGGTAACATCAGTGGTCACACAATGCAGGGTAGACAGATTCTACCAGCCAGCCAAGTCAGTAAACCAATAAACAGCTAAAACAACATCTCCTGGGAGTAGAGAAATCAGAATCCAGAGTGCTGTAATATATTGCTCATTATAATGCTAAAAATTATGAAAAACACAACATAATAGGAAAGTTTGGCCAATGAAGAGAAAAAGAAAAGCATCAATATAAATTATATTTGAGGGGATCTAGATGATTACTTTAGCAGACAAAAGACTTCAAAACAGCTATGTAATAAATTTATTCAAATGAATAAAGGAAATAATGTTTAGAAAATTAAAGGAAAATATAACAGCAATGAATCACCAACTAGAGAATATCAGTAAAGAGACAGAAAATATAAAAAAGAACAAAATTGAAATTCTGAGTTAAATGTACAATAACTGAAATTTAAATAATACATCAGAGGAGCTCAATAGATTCTTTGAACTGGCAGAAAAATCAACAAACTTGAGAATAGAACAATAAATACTATGCAATCTGAAAAACAATGAAACACTGAAAAATAATAATCAGTGAAAAACTGTATTACTGAGTTTATAACATAGGACTATGTAATATATATAAAAATAAATGTTCGAAGTTTAAGAAGAGAATGGAAATATATTGGAGAAATGTTTCTATTGTTCACTGGATTTAAGTTTGTATAAATCTCAAGTCAGTTTTGATAAAGAAAGATGCATATTGTAATCCCTAGAGCAACCACTAAGAAAATAACTTGTAAAATATATAATTAAAATATCAACAAAGAAATTAAAATGATCTATTTAACATAAAAAGGCAGTAAAGAAGGAACATAGGAACAAAAAAGTATAAAACACATAGAAAATAATTTGCATAATTAGAAATAAATTCAACCATATTAAACATTAAATATAAATAGATTAAACATTCCAAACAAAATGCAGAGGCTATCAAACTGAATAAAATAAACAAACAAAAATAAGATCCAACAATATGCTACCTGCAAGAGCTTTAAATACAAAGACACTTAGACACAAACACTTTACATACAAAGACTTAAGTTTAAAGCAAAAGAATGGAGAAAGCTATACCATGCAAAACAGTAACAATGAGAACGCTGGAGGAACTATACTAATATCAGACACTATACTTTAAGTTAGAAAATATTAGTAGAGACAAAGAGGGGTATTTGATAATAATAATAACAAAATTAAAAAGAATTGATTAGGAATATATAACAATGATAAACATATTTGCACATAACAGCAGAGTCTCAAAATACATGAAACTAAAACTGACAGAACTGAAAAGAGAAACAATTGAACAATAACAATTGGAGACTTAAAAACCCTTCTCTCAAAAATTGATATCAAAATTAGACAGAAAATTAGCAACAATATATAAGACTTAAGCAACACTATTAACTATCAACCACAATGACCTGATTGACATCTAGGAAGCAGTTCACCCAACAGAAAAATGCACATTCTTTTCAAGTGCACATGGAACATTCTCTAGTATAGAACATATACTAGGCCATAAAGCAGTATCAATATATTGAAAGGTTTGGACATCACACAAAGTATGTCCTCACAATGGAATTAAATTAGTAGTCAGTGACAAAAGGAAATATGGGAAATCCCTAAATATTTGAAAATGTAACAACACACTTTTAATAACCCATGGGTCAAAGAAGACATCATAAAGAAAATTAGGAAATATTTTGACATGAATGAAAATGAAAGCACAACATATTAAAATTTATGAGATGTCAATAAAGCAGTACTTAGAGGTAAATTTATAGCTTTAAATGCCTATATTGTAAAAGAAGAAATATCTTAAGTCAGTAAACTAAGTTTTGATTTTTAGAAACTAAAAAACGAAGTGTAAACTAAACCCCAAGCCAAAGCAAGAAAACAGAAGGTAATAATAAATGTTAGAGCAGAAATCAATGAAGTAGAAATCAGAAAAAAAATAAAATCATTATAATCAAATGACAAACTTATATCTAGACTGACAAAGAATAAAAAAGAAGACACAGATTACCAAAGTAAAAAATGAAAGAGTGAACATCATAACCAAATTTAGAAAAGTTAAAAGAATTTTCAGAAATACTATGAATAAGTTCATGCCAACAAATTATACAACTAAGATGAAAAGGAAAATTTAATGGAAAGATACAAATTACCCAAATTGACTCAAAAATAAATTAAAAATCTAATAGACCTATAATAAGCAAAAAGATTGAATTAATAATTAAAAGTAAAGCTTAAGGCCAGATGGTTTCACTGGTAAATTCTTTTAAACATTTAAATAAGAGATAATAGCAATCCTCCACAAACTCTTCCAGAAAACAAAGATCAGGGAACACAGCAATTTATTCTACAAGGCATGATACCAAGGACAGATAAAGATATCACTCACAAAAAACAAAAACAAAACAAAACAAAACCAAAAAAAAAAAAAAAACCCACTAGAGACAAATATTCATCTTGCACATAGATGTGAAAATTCCTCAGCAAACATTAGCAAGCCCCATCAACAATATATAAAAAGGATTGTACACAATGACCAAGTGGGATGGATCCCAGGAATGCAAGGGTAAATTAGCATCTAAAAATCAATTAACGTAATACATCATATTAATAAAAGAACAAAATCCACAAGATCATCTTAACAGTTACAGAAAAAGCATTTAAAACATCCAAATCCCATTAATATTTAAAAAAAACAAAAAACCAGTGGTCAGCAAACTTAGAACAGAATTTCCCCAATGTGATAAAAGGCATTTACAGATAACTTACAACTAACATTAAATGTAATAATGAAAATCTGAATTGTTTTCCCCTAACATCAGGAACAAGCTAAAGATATCTACTCTTGCCATTTCTATTCAACACTGTGAGTTTTATCTAGTGAAATCACTCAATAAAACAGACCAAAGAGCATCACGTTTGGAAAGAGAGAAGTAAAACTCGACACATTCACAAACAAATGATCCTGTATGTGGAAAATCTAAGGAATACACATACACACACACGCACACAAACTACTAGAACTAATAAATGAATTAAGCAAGGTCATAGGATAGAAGATCAACATACAAAATCAATTGTATTTCTACATACAAACACTGAACAATCCAGAAATGATTTTTTTGTTCCATTTATGATACCATCAAAAGAATATAGTATTTACAAATAAATTTAGTAAAAGAAGTACAAGATTTACAAAACATCATGGAAATAAAGAAGACCTAAACAAATGGAGAGACAGTCTATTTATGAATTGGAAGCTTCAGTACTGTTAAGTAGGAAATGTTCTCCAAATTGATATGTAGCTTAAATACAATCCTTATCAATAAATCAGGAGAGCTTTTTTTTTTCAGAAATTGACAAGCTGACCTCAGATTTATGTGGAAAATTCAAGGGACTCAGGATAGCAAAAACAATTTTGAAAAGAACAAAATTGGAAGAATCACATTTCCAAATTTCAAAATTACTATGAAGCTACAATAATCAGGATAGTATGGTGTTGGCATAAATATCGATATATAGATAAATGGAATAGAATGAGAATTTGAGAATTTAGGACAACACTTATGGTTAGCCTATTGATTTCAACAAAGTCACCCAGACAATTCAATGGGAGAAAAGATAGGCTTTTTAACAAATGATACTGAAACAATTAGATATCCACATGAAAAAACGTAATTAGAACCTTAACTTCACACCATACACAAAATAAAGTGGATCATAGAGCTAAATGTAGGAGCTAAAATTATAAAACAACATCAAAATCACATCCATAAAAGAAAAAAAGATAAATTGACTGTCATCAAAAACTTTAGTACTTCCAAAAGTACCATTAATGAAAAAATAAGCTATAGATTGGAAGAAAATAATTGCAAATCATACATCTGATAAGGGACTTGTATCTAGAATATATAAAGAACACGTCAATAATAAGACAACCCAATTTTTAAAAAAAGCCAGCCTCAAAAAGTTTCTCAAAATGCTAAACATAGATTTACCATATGATCCAGCAAGTCCACTCTAGGTGTCTACCCAACAGAAATGAAAACATATGTCCCACAGTCTTGTATGTGAATGTTTACAGAAGCTTTACTTGTAGCAGGCAAGAAGTGGAAGCAATCAAAATGACCATCAACTGATGAATGGATAAACTCTGTGTATCTACAATGGGATACTATTCAGAAATAAAAAGGAATGAGCTATTGATAAATGCAACAATATGAGTGGACCTCAAATGAGTGAAGTAGGCCAGGTGGAGAGGACGTGGTCTATCTAAAGCAGCCAATTATTGCCATATGGGAATATCAGCACATGGGCCTATTGTTGCTGGTTCTTCAGATTTTACAGAAGGAGTGAAAAGCAACCCTTGTATGTGAATTCTCCTCAGAGTCCATTTGTAGATTCTATCTGGTTATTTTGTTATCTGTTGTTTTATGCCAGGGACCAGAAATGTTGGCCAGCAGATCAAATCTGGCTTGTTAATGTTTTTAAATTGTCTGCAAGCTAGAATAGTTTTATATTTTTAAATACTTGGGAAAAAAAACTAAAGGGAGAAAAGTAATTTGTGGTACATAAAAGTTATTTGGCATTCAGATTTTCAGTGTTGCTAATTTGTTTATTGCCTATGACTGTTTTCATGCTTGAAACACAGAATTGAGTAGTTAGGACACAGACCTGTATATAGCACTCTTATCTCACTGCTGCTTGGTGCACTACTAATCACAATCATGCAGTTATATCTTGAGGGTATTTCAAATGTCATGCATATCACCATACAATATCTTTTTTAATTAATTAAAAATTAATATTTGTCAAAACAAGAAATGAAAAAAAAAGAGGACCTTGAATGTTGTGCTTTTAATGCAAAGTGGGATGTTAATTATTTATTATGAAATTACACAGCAAAGCATTGTGTTCATTATGCAGTGACACTCTAGCTGTGCTAAGCGATTATAATTCATTTCAACATCACCAGATGAAGAACTCATTACAATATTCCCAACTCACAGGAAAACAACAGTTAGAAAAATTAGATAATTTAAAGGGGTTATCTCATCACAGCAAAATGTCTTCACACCAAGAAGAGAAATGAACCAAACTACAATTAAAGTAAGTGTCAGATGGACCCATTTGTTAGCCAAGCAAGAGAAATTTACCAATGGTGAGTTAATTAAATCATGTTTAAATGTAGCCTCCAAATAAATACATTCAGAAAAAAATTAACTTGTTTAAACTATTAGGCTTTTAGTGAAAACAGTGGCTCAAAGTATTGAGGACATTGGGAACAACATCAATAGTCAATTAAAAACAAGGCAGATGATTTTGAATCATCTGCCTTGCTCTTAAGTTGACAGATTTTACCAATACTTTTCTGTTGTTTATTTGAAGGGTCAATGCCAAATTTGAAGTGACTAGAGAATTAGCCTCTATAAATAATTTGCATGGGATATTTATAGGGGAGAATATTTTCAGTGACTTGAAAACACTATTCAATGAAAACTGATGTGGAATCTGCTAAGATGTATTACAATTGATGGTGGTAAAAATGTATGAGGGAAAGGAAAATATATAAACAGACAAATTTATAAAAGTTATGGAAATGGAAGATACTTAAAGCCTGTGGTTATTCATTGCATTATTCATTGGCAGGTAGTTTGCAGAAAATACTTGACTCTATCATGTTATTGAACTAGCATGCCAGCAGTGACTTCATTCACCTTGTGGACTTAAGCATCATCAGTTTCATGAATTTTAGTCAAAAATATAAGCAGAAGAAGTTCACTACCACCCAGAAGTTCAATAACTTAGCAGTGGTAAAGTTTTATTGTAAATTTTTTGAGTGGAGGACCAAGAGTGAAATTTTTCTGAACAAAAAGAATTGCTCTCAACAAATACTGAGTACTAGATGGCTTTGAAAATTAGCTGTTGCTTCAGACTTCATAATATTTCTGACTAAATTCAACCTAAAATTACAAGACAAAATAGTGTATGATACCATAATGTACCATACATTGTGGTTAAGTAATTTCAACGTCAACTTGTTTTGATCACTAGTAATGGCAAGCCGTATTGTGCACTTCCCATGCCGTAAAAACTAAAACAAGAAGTGAGTTTTTCATTTCCATGTGAATTTGTAGCATTTTTTTTTTCTGAGTTAAAACTGCAGTTCTAGCAACATTTTTCAGACCTCAATGAAAGTGAGAAGAAAATTGCCAAATTTCAAAACTCATGTTACTGCAATTGAGGAGCTTCCACTTAATCCTCAAATGAAAATGATGAATCAGCAATGTAATGACATGGTAAAAAGAAAATATTAAGAGAAGGATCTAATAGAATTCTATAAATGCCTTCTAAGCAATGGATGTTTCCAATTAAAATCATATACTTAATGATACCACTCAATGGGAAAAGAAGAGTCTCTTCAATCCAGTGTTGTGACAACTGGAAATTCGCATGCAAAAAAGTGAGGTTAGAACCCTAACTTATACCACATACAAAAATTAACTTGAAATGAACCAACCTAAATAAAGAGGCTAAAACCATAAAACTCTTCAAAAAAATGCAGAGGTAATCTTTATAACCTTGAATTTCATGATGAATTTTAGATATGACACCAAAAGCATGAAAAACAAAAGAAAAATAGATAAATTAAACTTTATCAAAATCAAAAACTTTTATGCATCAATGGACACTATCAACAAAGTGAAAAGATAATCTACAGAATGGGAGAAAATATTTGTAAATCATATATCTGATAAGGGTCTAGTACCCGGAATCTATGAAGAACTCCTACAACCCAACAACAAAATAACAAACAATCCAATTTTAAAATGGGCAAAGGAATTAGGCAGACATTTCTCCAAAGAAGATTTATAAATGGCCAATAAGTACCTGAAATGATGCTCCTTGTTAGTCATTAGGGAAATGCACATCAAAATCACAATGAAGTACCACTTCACTGCCTCACACCCATAGGATGAGCTATTATCAAAGAAACAAAAACAAAAAAAAACAGAACATGGTAAGTGTTGGCAAGGATGTGGAGAAATTGGAACCTTTGTGCATTGCTGATGGGAATGTAAAGTGGTACAACTGCTGTGGAAAAATTTGTCAGTTTCACAGAAAGATAGACATAGAATTACCATATGACTCAGTGATTCCACTCCTAGGTATATACCACCCCCACTCCCAACTGAAAGCTACTACTCAAACAAATACATGTATAAACATATTTATAGCAACATTATTCACGATAGCCAAAGGTGGAAACCTCTGAAGTGTCTATCATAAACATAATAGATACATATATACCATAAAAGATAAATTATGATATATACATTTACCAAGGCATGAAGTACTGCTACAATGTGGATGAAACTTGAAAACATTAGGCTAAGTAAAATATGCCAAAAAAGGTCAGATATTGTGTGATTCCACTTATATGAAATAATCAGAATAGGGAAGTCTACAGGGTCCAAAAGCAGACTGGTAGTTGCCAGGGACTGAGGTAAGGGGAAAATGGAATGCAACTTCTTAATGAGTGCCAGATTTGCTTTTATAGTGATAAAATGTTTGGAACTAGATAGAGGTGATGGTTGCAAAACATTATGAATGCACTAAATGCCATATTAAATGGGTTAATTTTATGTTATATGAGTTTTACCTCAATTTTAAAAAATTCACATGCTCATGGATTGATATTATTTGTTTGATAGGACCTATCTATGCAAAAATAAATTTTCAAAGATGAAATATATAAACTTTAGTCACAGATCAGATGAGTATTACCAGATGAGTATTTACAATCAATTTTGATTATTGGAAATACTAATTTGACCCCAATTAAAAGAGATGTTAATGGAAAAAGAGATCTAATGGAAAACTGATGAATTCATAAAAGTGCTAACAAAAGATCAAGATGAAAAAAAAATTAATTACATGGGACTGAGTGAACTGATGAGGATGATTATAATTTTTGTGGCTTTCTGTTTGAATTAAAAAAAAAAAAATTCCCACAGGGACTCAGAGGCAAAAAATGTACAAATCAATTTTCACTGCAAAGAAAAGGAGCTGTTACAGTGGAGGATTACTGGACTGAAAGTCAATATTATGACATAGTATGAGTGTGTTTCGTGTTTGGTAATTGCAACCACTGTTGCTTTTGTTGTGGTCATCCAAAAAAAATAAAAGGAATGTTAGATAACCATAAAAAAAAAAAAGAGATGTTACCCCCCCATTCCATTCTTTTCATTAGTAGACCTGTATTACAAAAGAAAAAAATTATCTAATATTATATTTGTATTTTGTCAACAAAAACATTGCAGAAATTTGTTTTCTGTCTTGTTAAACAAGTATGCATATTAGATCTCTATTTCTGCATAGCAAATTACCACAAAATTAGAAGCTTAAAACAGTACCCACTTATTATCTCAAAGTTCTGCAGGTCAGAAGTCTTAGTATGGCATTCCTGAGTTCTCTGCTCAGTCTCACAAGGCTGAAGTCTGTCATCTGGGCTACATTATCAGTTGGAGTTGAGGTCCTATTCCAAGCTCATTCAGATTGTTGGCAGAATTCAGTTCCTTGGTTATAGGACTGAGGTCTTTGTTTTCTTGTTAACTGTCTGGCTAAAGGTCTCTCTCAGATCCTGGAGGCTGCCCTCAGGTCCTAACCACAGCTTGGCAACTTACTTCTTCAAAGCCAGCAAGAGAATCTCGGTCTGCTTTGACAAAGTCTTGTATAACATAACATAATCACAGAAATGACAATCCCATTACCTTTGTTATATAATTAAACCTGATCAAGGGGTGAAATCTCATCATAGTTGTGGCCCTACCCACACTCAAGAAGAGGGCGGTATGTCATTGGTATAAACCAAAAAGCAGAAATCTTCAGGGCTATCTTAGAATTCTGCCTGCTTCCTACATGATATCCTCAATTTTGCCCCTTGGTCTTCAAAATCTAAAATATTTACTATCTGACCCTTTACAGAAAAAACTTGCCTTCTCCTGCTCCAGCTGATTTCCTTCAATGTGTGATTTCAGCTGCACACACCCACCCTGATTCTTGTAGACTGAAAGCATGTGCACAGGAAGAGGTGTATCCCCCAAACAAAAAATTGGAGTATTTCTGTGAACTCAGACAAGAATAAAAACTACCTCAGCTCTGTACCTGCTCATCTGGTGTCTAGCTGTTCTCAGTTTCCTCCAGAATAAACTCTTTGCCAGCATTCTGTATTAGCATTTGAGACTGAAAAGTGAGGGCAGTGCCCAGATGTTTCTGAGCATCTCAGCTTCCTGTTTTCCAACACTGTAAAAATCCATTTCTCCTCAGCTCCTTGTTTTTCTCAACAGAATATATTGACTGTACGATTCTCCCAACAGTTTTAAATGCCTTCTGTTTCAAACACACAATTTCTTTGGGAGCTGAGATTGATTTCTGAACTACGTTCTGTTTCATTGTTTTCCTGCCCAGCCCTGTATTGGTACCATTCTACTTCAACTACAGTAGCTTGTTGTTCCATTTTCCTGATAGGGTTAGTTTTTTTTGATACGCTTCTTTTCATGAATCTTTCTCATGTGACTTATCTGCTTTTTGTTTTTGTTTTTGTTTTTTACCACTTAAACAAATGTATTTATCTCCACATTCTGGATCAGAAAACTGAAGAGCAATGAGATGCAATGTCTTTCCCCAGGTGTGTGTCAAAGCAAAGGTTGGATCTCAGGGGTGTCGGTCTCCTCTTTGGAGTTTTGTATTTTTGTTTGTGTTTAGACTTTTTAATTCCATTTGTTTTTTGCTCTTTCCCAGTACTTTGTAAAACCCTGCTTGAACTGTTTGAACATCAGCTGTGATAATCGCACCCTAGGGTGTTTGCCCGAGGCAGCTCCTAACTCAAAGGATGTACAGCTGGGTTACCACATCTCTGGGGGCCTTGTGTGATGGGGGCCATTGCAGAAGGCAAAAGTTAGAGCATCTCGAAGAGGGGGTAAAACTTAGGGGGCAGGGTCATGGGTCATTTTATAAAACTTTTCACTTGAAAATAATTCCCAGCTTACAGAGGAGCTGCCTGAATAGTAGAGAGCATACTGTTTACCCAGATTTCACCTTGCTTTATCGTTCTGTTCCATTTGCCTTCTCTCTGTCCATACACACGACTACTCTTCTTCCTGAACGTTAGAAAGTAAATTGCATACATTATTGCCATTTATCCCTAACTATTTCAGTGCACATTTCCTAAGAAGGATATTCTTTTCTACAACCACAATACAGTTCTCAGCTTCAGTGAATTGAACATTAATATAGAAATTTTATCTAATCTGCTGATGGCATTTCTTGTCAATTTATCCAATAATGTCTTATATTGCATTGTTTTTCCTCCAATACAGAATCCCATCTAGCATCACATATTCTATTTAGCTATCATGTCTGGAGTGTCCTTTAATTAGTAAAAGTTCCCCAGACTTTCTTCTACTTTTATCACATTACCAGTTTTGAATAATAAAATGTTTGGGCCTTTTAGGGAAAGATGGGCACATTCCCTTTGGGAACTCAGTGAGCAGGCAGAGGGCCCCCCCTCATCAGAGCGGTGATGGGCCACCTTTTCCAGGATGAGGGTTTTCCCACCAAAAAGGATAAGCTGTTTGCTAAGGTGGATCTGTCCAAGGAGAAAAGGGAAAAGACAGCAAGTTGCCTTGAAACCAACTAGGTCAGTGTCAGCCTCCCAGTATCCAGGGCCTCCTCCTTCCATCCCTCCTGGTGAGTCTGTGTCTCCCATAAGGACCCACCAGCAGGTGGCAAGGGTGCCAGGTCCCCCAGGCTGCTGTCACCACTGCCATCTGCTCTGTATTAAGGGGTATGTCTCCTCCACTGAGCCCCAGAGTCTCCTTCCATCCATGCAGAACCTTCTCTGAAGGGGATAATCTGTCTTTCCTACCCATAGAAAATATTCTTTAAAAAATACTTGTTCAAATAGGACAGTGATGTCCTCTGTCTCTGCCACATTTGAGGTTAAGGTTTAGGGCATCTTAGTAGCTCATGCTTGGATAAAGGGGGAGCACCACCTCCTAGGGAGCACCTGATTTGTCCCCCAGAAGAGCCTGTTCATGGAGGGATGTTGACAGTGGTATTGCATATCCATTACCATCCAGCATTTCTTCATTTCCATCTACTCAGAGAGGATTTAAAATAATTTTTAAATATTTTTGCTTGATTTTATCATTTAAAAGTTGCACAAAAACAACAACGAAATTATTACAAAAGTCTCTAAGAGCTGTGAAGGTGAGAAATACGGTCAAGTCCTAAGCCCAGGTACTGGCTCAAGCAGCCCTTTTCCCTAAGCCTTCACTCTCCTGAACTTTACATGGCGGTGGGGTGGATGGGGCCACACGGGCCTGCTAAGGCCAGAAATCCTCCATGAAGAATGAAAGACAAGTGGCCTCATGTATCACCAATGTGAGAATTGCAGTCTGAGGAGGCTGGGCCCTGAGTTTGGAAGAGTGGGGAGAAATCTGTGTTTCTCAGTCTCTTGGTGGGAAAAACTGACGCTTTTACCCAGATGCCTTTCCCTTCCTTAGGAAGACTGGGGAGACGGGCCCTGAGCTTGGCCTTAGTGAGGTAGAGAGCAGTCCATGACTTCCCCTCACCCACCTGGCACATGCTCTAAGAGCTGGACTTCCAGGTGTGTGTGTGTGTGTGTGTGTGTGTGTGTGTTTGTGTGTGTGTGTGTGTGTGTGTGTGTGTAGCTGTAGGGACAGCAGCTGGGGGTTTTGTCTCCCTCTCTGCACAAATGAAAATGTTTATCATTTATGTAACCTCACTTCCTGTCTCAAGGCCAGAGAGGGTGCAAACAGCTCAGTGGGTGCACCATGAGCTATTGGGTGGGTGACCTTAGCTACTGACTGTTGGATGCAGTGTACCTAAGGGGAGCTGGGGATGAGGTGGTGGCATAAAGCAGTTTCCCTTCTGTGTTCTTTTTCCCCCAAATGGGAGAATGGCAGAGGGGACGTGGGGGAAGATTCAGAGGAATTTCCTAGCAAAACTAGAAGAAGCAGTAGGACATGCAGTTCATCAGCTTGGACATCTTTTGACATATTCGGGGACCTCTCAGTTCTGTCTCCAGCCCTGGGACAGGAACTGGATTCAAAAGTAGGAACATAGAAATGGTCCCCAGGCTTAGGTCAGGTTTCCCCACCTTCCCCACTTGACGAGATAGCCCAACTGTTAAGTGATTCAGGGATGGGAACATTTTCCTGAAAGTACCAGAAACAGACTTTGAACTTGACCATGACGTGGATGGGCTCCTTTTGGAAAGGAAGGCCGTCCTCCTGGAATCTTTGCCTGGTTCTCGGCTGCATGTCTTCTTTGCAGGCAAAGGGATCACCCAGCCATCAGTGGTGGGAATGCCCACAGTGCAGCTACATGGGGAAAATGAGACAGGATGAAGAAAAGTGTGGGGACGGTGAGTGAGAAATGAAGAAACTGAATGAAGAAGAGAAAGGATCAACCATCTGGTTGGAAGGGATGGAATGTCCCTATTTTCCTTAATTGAGACTCCTGCCTTGTCATCTTCACGAGCTTGGTGCAGCCCTGACAGGATCCTTCAGGGACACCCTCACCTCATGCTCTACAGGAGGGTCCTGCAGGCTTCTCAGGGGGAAACTCTTGCTCCCACTCAGCCCACCAAAGTCAGTGTGGGCAAAGTGTGGGCAAAGGCACCAAATGCTTCTCATGTTCACCCATGTACACTGGGGCAAAGGCAATGGATAGTTTAAGGTAATGACTGCTGGAAAAGAAGTTTTCAAAGAGGTGGGAGACACCAAACAAAGGGGCAGAAGTTTTGTGGGACATTCTCATGGACGGTGTGGTACAAGAAGTCCCGGGCCCTCCTGAGAGACCACTGTTGGTCTTCATGCCCAGAGAGGTGAACAAGGCAGGGGCACCCTGGGCCACGCCAATGCCTTCACTTTGTCCTACCTAATGAATCACAGGCCTAGAAAGAAATGGTTCTAATATGTAAGTCTTTGCTTATTTCTTATCCCCAAAACCCCTTTGCAGCTTGGTTTAAGTAACCAAGAGGCTGGTCTCCTGAGTTTGAGAACTACCCTTGCTCTGCTGTCTTGTATTCCAGATTGTCCCACCCATCTTGCTCGTGAGACCGTGAGCTCCCTGAGGAAAGGATCTCATCTTTCTTATACTCCGTTCTGTCACCTGCACCAAGAACAGCTTGGAACGGAGTAAGTGTTCAAAGTTTAGAACCTTTGCCTGATGGTCTGCTTCTTTCTACCCACCCAACTGTGGGTCAAATGAGGACATCTGGGTCTGCTATCCATACTGGCAGGCGTGCCTGTCTCAGTGCAAATGAAACGACCAGAGGAGAGCGCTCTGGCTGGGTTTTTGATGTGACACTGTTAGCCAGCTTTCATGTTTCAGTTTCCTTATTGTATAAACATTGCTGTTCCTTGGAGGGCTAGGTACCTGTATCCTGAAGCAACATGCGGATCTCCCTGAATTTAAATTTCATGACTGCTTTGCAGAGACGTCATGGGTAGCAACAGGATCCCTGATATTGAGGGGTGGTGATGTGTAGCTTCTCCAGCTCCCTGAGGCTAAAAATCCCCTGGCTCCCTGCGTCTCCTCCAAGAGCTGTAACCTCATTATGCAGTGAAGACTGTCTTTCGTGGGGAAGGATGAGGGATCAGAGCTGCCTGGTATTACACACACAGAGACTCAGAGGGAGTCTTATTTGTGGCTTTCACTTTTCATTTGGCTTCTTCTGCTCAAATCAAAGAGGTTAAAATTAAGGACCTGAGAGAAGAATCAAAATATTAACAGCTTTTTGTTTGTTTGTTTTACTATTTCCCCTGTCCTCTTCGGATGACAGTTTAAGGTCATAGGGAAATAAGCTCAGGCTATGGGACCTGGTTTGTCATGACAATCAGGTTTGTCATTATTCTCTGTGTGACCTTTGGCAAGGTCATGTCTCATGGTCACTATTTCTTCAGCCATAAGATGGAAATATCAACTCACCTGATGGGTTATTTTAAATGAAAGAGAAATCCAGCTGTCAGTTGTCCTCTTGTCTTGGGGATCCTTTGCTTCTGTGGGCCGTCTCTGTGATCACCCAGCACCCACTCAGATGCAGATCTCAGCCCCTCCTCAAGCTCCTCTAAAGGACCAACTCACACAAGTGTCTTCATGAGCAAGGTCAATTTTGCTGAAGCTTTTGCAAGATTGAAAAGGAAGTTTATATTACATACATGATTTTTTTTCAACTTTCATTACTTGTTTTTTGCTCTCCTAAAGAGCTTCAGCTGAGCTGTCATAAGTATGATAAGGGAATCAGTGCTCTTCTTTTCAACCCTTCATGCACAGAGGGACCAGTCTGCCTGGCCCCTCTCATTCCCTCTTGGGGAACTTGAGTTCCTTACCTTGTCATAGTTATGTAGAATAGTTTTCCACCCTCTTAATCCTTGGGGTCTAGCCCCTGAGGCTCTGAAATCCTAAAGGACTTATGAAAACAAATGCCTTCCTTCCACATGCATTGATCCCTAACGAATATCCTGCAAACCGAACTTCATCACTATGTCTGCTTCTGGAGAACTCAACCTGTGGCATGTTATTACGGGACCTACATCCTTGACCTCTTAAGGAATGCCTGGAACCGTGCTAAATATTATGGGGTTTATAAAGGAAATACACAAGTTCTGGTACTCAAGGAACACCATAGGGAGACAGAATACACATACACCCCCCTTAAAAAGCTAAGTAATAATGCAACATTATTTACGTGAAAATATGTGAACTTGCATGATTACATGGCAAAATGAAAGGTAGAGAGAATATATACAGAAAATTAACAATAAGACCAGGTTAGTTCAGGGATTTTTCAGGCTTGTGTGGGCTCTAAAGTTTGAGGGGAACTGGGATAAGCATTCTAACATGTAATTGAAAAATGTTTTCCCTTTTAGGAGGAAATAGGCAGACTGGCCTTCTCAATTCGTGATAAACAAACAGATCAAATTCAGCTACTCATCCCAAGAGTCCTTGCAGTTCTTTTGGAAATTGCAAAACCAGAGCCTAGAAATCACTGGGACTGCTGCCGCGTGGAGGAGCCACGCTTGTTTTAATACTGCTGACCTGGCAGCTTAAAGGGTCATCTTGATGTATTAGGTGCACAACATGTTGGGCAGACTTAAGGAGATTCTGCAAGGTTGTAGATAAGAAGGTTTGGCAAAGACAAAGTCTGTGCTCAGTTACGGTGCTCCAAACTTGCCTCCCAGACAGCTTCCTATTCAGTTCTAAGTGTCAGATGGCAGGGCCTCTGTCATCTCAAACCCTGGGTCCCTTTAATACAAGCATGACGAGGAAGGTCTACTAGGCATTTGTAGGATGGGCAAATATATGAGCTGAGCACAGGAAGAAAAGAACACTCTTCCGTGCTGCCTTGCTCATTCATTCATTCACTCATTCAACATTGTTTATCGAATGCCTATTATGCAGGGAAGAGCTTCAAGATGGCGGAAGAGTAAGACGCGGAGATCACCTTCCTCCCCACAGATACATCAGAAATACATCTACACGTGGAACTGCTCCTACAGAACACCCACTGAACGCTGGCACAGGACCTCAGACCTCCCAAAAGGCAAGAAACTCCCCACGTACCTGGGTAAGGCAAAAGAAATAAGAAACAACAGAGACAGAAGAATAGGGATGGGACCTGCACCAGTGGGAGGGAGCTGTGAAGGAGGAAAGATTTCCACACACTAGGAAGGCCCTTCGCGGGCGGAGACTGCGGGTGGCAGAGGGGGGAAGCTTCGGAGCCACGGAGGAGAGCGCAGCCACAGGGGTGAGGAGGGCAAAGCAGAGAGGTTCCCGCATGGAGGAGCGGTGCCGAGCAGCACTCACCAGCCCGAGAGGCTTGTCTGCTCAGCCGCCGGGGCAGGCGGGGCTGGGAGCTGAGGCTCGGGCTTCGGTCGGATCGAAGGGAGAGGACTGGGGCTGGCGGCGTGAACACAGCCTGAAGCGGCTAGTGCGCCACGGCTAGCCGGGAGGGAGTCCGGAAAAAGGTCTGCAGCTGCCGAACAGGCAAGAGACTTTTTCTTGCCTCTTTGTTTCCTGGTGCGCGAGGAGAGGGGATTCAGAGCGCAGCCTAAACGAGCTCCAGAGATGGGCGTGAGCCGTGGCGATCAGCGCGGACCCCAGAGACGGGCGTGAGACGCTAAGGCTGCTGCTGCCGCCACCAAGAAGCCTGTGTGCGAGCACAGGTCACTCTCCACACCGCCCCTCCCAGGAGCCTGTGCAGCCCGCCACCGCCAGGGTCCCGTGATCCAGAGACAACTTCCCCGGGAGAACGCACGGCGCGCCTCAGGCTGCTGCAACGTCACGCTGGCCTCTGCCGCCGCAGGGTCGCCCCGCATCCGTACCCCTCCCTCCCCCGGCCTGAGTGAGCCAGAGCCCCCGAAGCAGCTGCTCCTTTAACCCCGTCCTGTCTGAGTGAAGAACAGACGCCCTCAGGTGACCTACACGCAGAGGCAGGGCCAAATCCAAAGCTGAACCCCGGGAGCTGTGCGAACAAAGAAGAGAAAGGGAAATTTCTCCCAGTAGCCTCAGGAGCAGCGGATTAAAGCTCCAC
Source organism: Balaenoptera physalus (assembly GCF_965194825.1). NCBI lineage: Eukaryota > Metazoa > Chordata > Mammalia > Artiodactyla > Balaenopteridae > Balaenoptera > Balaenoptera physalus. The sequence goes on from NC_138890.1 coordinate 36,920,779, forward strand.
AAACAACTTGAGGTACCCTGCATCTGTGGAATACCTGAATAGACAACGAATCATCCCAAATTGAGGAGGTGGAATTTGGGAGCAATGATATATATATATTTTTCCCTTTTTCTCTTTTTGTAAGTGTGTATCTGTATGCTTCTGTGTGTGATTTTGTCTGTATAGCTTTGCTTTTACCATTTGTCCTAGGGTTCTGTCTGTCCGTTTTCTTTTTGTTTTTTTTTTATTACTTAAAAAATTTTTTTTCTTAATAATTATTTTTTATTTTAATAACTTTATTTTATTTTATTTTCTTCTTTCTTTCTTTCATTTTCTCTTCCCTTTTATTCTGAGCCATGTGGAGGACAGGCTCTTGGTGCTCCAGCCAGGCATCAGGGCTGTGCCACTGAGGTGGGAGAGCCAAGTTCAGGACACTGGTCCACAAGAGACCTCCCAGCTCCATGTAATACCAAACGGCGAAAACCTCCCAGAGATCACCATTTGAACGCCAACACCCAGCTCCACTCAACAACCAGCAAGCTACAGTGCTGGACACCCTATGCCAAACAACTAGCAAGACAGGAACAAAACCCCATCCATTAGCACAGAGGCTGCCTAAAATCATAATAAGGTCACAGACACCCCAAAACACACCACCAGACGTGGACCTGCCCAACAGACAGACAAAATCCAGCCTCATCCACCAGAACACAGGCACTAGTCGCCCCCACCAGGAAGCCTACACAACCCACTGAACCAACCTTAGCCACTGAGGACAGACACCAAAAACAACAGGAACTATGAACCTGCAGCCTGTGAAAAGGAGACCCCAAACACAGTAAGATAAGCAAAATGAGAAGACAGAAAAACACACAGCAGATGAAAGAGCAAGGTAAAAACACACCAGACCTAACAAATGAAGAGGAAATAGGCAGTCTACCTGAAAAAGAATTCAGAATAATGATAGTAAAGATGATCCAAAAATCTTGGAAATAGCATGGAGAAAATACAAGAAACATTTAACAAGGACCTAGAAGAACTAAAGAGCAAACAAACAGTGATGAACAACACAATAAATGAAATAAAAAATTCTCTAGAAGGAATCAATAGCAGAATAACTGAGGCAAAAGAACGGATAAATGACCTGGAAGATAAAATGCTAGAAATAACTACTACAGAGCAGAATAAAGAAAAAAGAATGAAAAGAATTGAGGACAGTCTCAGAGACCTCTGGGACAACATTAAAAGCAGGAACATTCGCATTATAGGGGTCCCAGAAGAAGGAGAGAAAAAGAAAGAGACTGAGAAAATATTTGAAGAGATTATAGTTGAAAACTTCCCTAATATGGGAAAGGAAATAGTTAATCAAGTCCAGGAAGCACAGAGAGTCCCATACAGGATAAATCCAAGGAGAAACACGCCAAGACACATATTAATCAAACTATCAAAAATTAAATACAAAGAACAAATATTAAAAGCAGCAAGGGAAAAACAACAAATAACACATAAGGGAATCCCCATAAGGTTAACAGCTGATCTTTCAGCAGAAACTCTGCAAGCCAGAAGGGAGTGGCAGGACATATTTAAAATGATGAATGAGAAAAACCTACAACCACGATTACTCTACCCAGCAAGGATCTCATTCAGATTTGATGGAGAAATTAAAACCTTTACAGACAAGCAAAAGCTAAGAGAATTCAGCACCACCAAACCAGCTTTACAACAAATGCTAAAGGAACTTCTGTAAGCAGGAAACACAAGAGAAGGAAAAGATCTACAATAACAAACCCAAAACAATTAAGAAAATGGTAATAGGAACATACATATCGATAATTACCTTAAATGTAAATAGATTAAATGCTCCAACCAAAAGACCTAGATTGGCTGAATGGATACAAAAACAAGACCCATATATATGCTGTCTAGAAGAGACCCACTTCAGACCTAGGGACACATACAGACTGAAAGTGAGGGGATGGAAAAAGATATTCCATGCAAATGGAAATCAAAAGAAAGCTGGAGTAGCAATTCTCATATCAGACAAAATAGACTTTAAAACAAAGACTATTACAAGAGACAAAGAAGGACACTGCATAATGATCAAGGGATCAATCCAAGAAGATATAACAATTGTAAATATTTATGCACACAGCATAGGAACACCTCAATACATAAGGCAAATACTAGCAGTTATAAAAGGGGAAATCGACAGTAACACAATCATAGTAGGAAACTTTAACACCCCACTTTCACCAATAGACAGATCATCCAAAATGAAAATAAATAAGGAAACACAAGCTTTAAATGATACATTAAACAAGATGGACTTAATTGATATTTATAGGACATTCCATCCAAAAACAACAGAATACATATTCTTCTCAAGTGCTCATGGAACATTCTCCAGATAGATCATATCTTGGGTCACAAATCAAGCCTTGGTAAATTTAAGAAAATTGAAATCATATCAAGTATCTTTTCCGACCACAATGCTATGAGACTAGATATCAGTTACAGGAAAAAATCTGTAAGAAATACAAACACATGGAGGCTAAACAACACACCACTTAATAACCAAGAGATCACTGAAGAAATCGAAGAGGATATCAAAAAATACCTAGAAACAAATGACAATGAAAACACGATGACACAAAACCTATGGGATGCAGCAAAAGCAGTTCTAAGAGGGAAGTTTATAGCAATACAATCCCACCTTAAGAAACAAGAAACATCTCAAATCAATAACCTAACCTTACACCTAAAGCAGTTAGAGAAAGAAGAACAAAAAAACCCCAAAGTTAGCAGAAGGAAAGAAATCATAAAGATCAGATCAGAAATAAATGAAAAAGAAATGAAGGAAACGATAGCAAAGATCAATAAAACTAAAAGCTGGTTCTTTGAGAAGATAAACAAAGTTGATAAACCATTAGCCAGACTCATCGAGAAAAAAGGGAGAAGACTCAAATCAATAGAATTAGAAATGAAAAAGGAGAAGTAACAACTGACACTGCAGAAATACAAAGGATCATGAGAGATTACTACAAGCAACTGTATGCCAATAAAATGGACAACCTGAAAGAAATGGACAAATTATTAGAAATGCACAACCTTCCGGGACTGAACCAGGAAGAAATAGAAAACATGAACAGACCAATCACAAGCACTGAAACTGAAACTGTGAGAAAATCTTCCAACAAACAAAAGCCCGGGACCAGATGGCTTCACAGGCAAATTCTTTCAAACGTTTAGAGAAGAGCTAACATCTACCCTTCTCAAATTCTTCCAAAATATAGCAGAGGGAGGAACACTCCCAAACTCATTCTATGAGGCCACCATCACTCTGGTACCAAAACCAGACAAAGAGGTCACAAAGAAAGAAAACTACAGGCCAATATCACTGATGAACATAGAGGCAAAAATCCTCAACAAAATACCAACAAACAGAATCCAACAGCACATTAAAAGGATCATACAACATGATCAAGTGGGGTTTATCCCAGGGATGCAAGGATTCTTCAATATATGCAAATCAATCAATGTAATACACCATATAAACAAATTGAAGAAGAAAAACCGTATGATCGTCTCAATAGATGCAGAGAAAGCTTTTGACAAAATTCAACACCCATTTATGATAGAAACCCTCCAGAAAGTAGGCATAGAGGGAACTTTCCTCAACATAATAAAGGCCATATAACAAACCCACAGCCAACATCGTCCTCAATGGTGAAAAACTGAAACCATTTCCACTAAGATCAGGAACAAGACAAGGTTGCCCACTCTCACCACTATTATTCAACATAGTTTTGGAAGTAGCCACAGCAATCAGAGAAGAAAAAGAAATAAAAGGAATCCAGATTGGAAAAGAAGAAGTGAAGCTGTCACTGTTTGCAGATGACATAATACTATACATAGAGAATCCTAAAGATGCTACCAGAAAACTACTAGAGCTAATCAATGAATTTGGTAAAGTAGCAGGATACAAAATTAATGCACAGAAATCTCTTGCATTCCTATACACTAATGATGAAAAATCTGAAAGTGAAATTAAGAAAACACTCCCATTTACCATTGCAATAAAAAGAATAAAATATCTAGGAATAAACCTACCTAAGGAGACAAAAGACCTGTATGCAGAAAATTATAAGACACTGATGAAAAAAATTGAAGATGATACCAACAGATGGAGAGATATACCATGTTCTTGGATTGGAAGAATCAACATTGTGAAAATGACTCTACTACCCAAAGCAATCTACAGATTCAATGCAATCCCTATCAAACTACCACTGGCATTTTTCACAGAACTAGAATAAAAAATTTCACGATTTGTATGGAAACACAAAAGACCCCGAATAGGAAAAGCAATCTTGAAAAAGAAAAACGGAGCTGGAGGAATCAGGCTCCCTGACTTCAAGCTATACTACAAAGCTACAGTAATCAAGACAGTATGGTACTGGCACAAAAACAGAAATATAGATCAATGGAACAGGCTAGAAAGCCCAGAGATAAACCCATGCACATATGGTCACCTTACCTTTGATAAAGGAGGCAAGAATATACAATGCAGGAAAGACAGCCTCTTCAATAAGTGGTGCTGGGAAAACTGGACAGCTACATGTAAAAGGATGAAATTAGAACACTCCCTAACACCATACACAAAAATATACTCAAAATGGATTAAAGACCTAGATGTAAGCCCAGAGACTATCAAACTCTTAGAGGAAAACATAGGCAGACACTCTATGACATAAATCACAGCAAGATCCTTTTTCACCCACCTCCTAGAGAAATGGAAATAAAAATAAAAATAAACAAATGAGACCTAATGAAACTTAAAAGCTTGTGCACAGCAAAGGAAACCATAAACAAGAGGAAAAGACAACCCTCAGAATGGGAGAAAATATTTGCAAATGAAGCAACTGACAAAGGGTTAATCTCCAAAATTTACAAGCAGCTAATGCAACTCAACATTAAAAAACAAACAACCCAATCCAAAAATGGGCAGAAGACCTAAACAGACATTTCTCCACAGAAGATATACAGATTGCCAACAGACACATGAAAGAATGCTCAACATCATTAATCATTAGAGAAATGCAAATCAAAACTACAATGAGGTATCACCTCACACCGGTCAGAATGGCCATCATCAAAAAGTCTACAAACAATAGATGCTTGAGAGAATGTGGAGAAAAGGGAACCCTCTTGCACTGTTGGTGGGAATGTAAATTGATACAGCCACCATGGAGAACAGTATGGAGGTTCCTTAAAAAACTAAATATAGAACTACCATACGACCCAGCAATCCCACTACTGGGCATATACCCTGAGAAAACCATAGGTCAAAAAGAGTCATGTACCAAAATGTTCATTGCAGCTCTATTTACAATAGCCAGGACATGGAAGCAATCTAAATGTCCATCGACAGATGAATGGATAAAGAAGATGTGGCACATATATACAATGGAATATTACTCAGCCATAAAAAGAAATGAAATGGAGGTATTTGTAATGAGGTGGATGGAGTTAGAGTCTGTCATACAGAGTGAAGTAAGTCAGAAAGAGAAAAACAAATACAGTATGCTAACACATATATACGGAATCTAAGGGGGAAAAAAAAAAAAAAAAAAAAAAAGGCCATGAAGAACCTAGTGGCAAGACGGGAATAAAGACACAGACCTACTAGAGAATGGACTTGAGGATATGGGGAGGGGGTGGGGTGAGATGTGACAGGGTAAGAGAGTGTCATGGACATATATACACTACCAAATGTAAAATAGATAACTAGTGGGAAGCAGCCGCATAGCACAGGGAGATCAGCTCGGTGCTTTGTGACCACCTAGAGGGATGGGATGGGGAGGGTGGGAGGGAGGGAGATGCAAGAGGGAAGAGAAATGGGAACATATTGTATATGTATAACTGATTCACTTTGTTATAAAGCAGAAGCTAACACACCATGGTAAGGCAATTATACTTCAATAAAGATGTTAAAAAAAAAAAAAAAAAAAAGAGTCATGTGACACAATGTTCATTGCAGCTCTATTTACAGTAGGCAGGACATGGAAGCAACCAAAGTGTCCATCAACAGATGAATGGATAAAGAAGATGTGGCACATATATACAATGGAATATTACTCAGCCATAAAAAGGAACGAAACTGTGTTATTTGTAGTGAGGTGGATGGACCTAGAGACTGTCATACAAGTGAAGTAAGTCAGAAAGAGAAAAACAAATACCGTATGCTAACACATATATATGGAATCTAAAAAAAAAAAAGGAAAAAAAAACGTCATGAAGAACCTAGTGGCAAGATGGGAATAAAAATGCAGACCTACTAGAGAATGGACTTGAGGATATGGGGAGGGGTAAGGGTAAGCTGGGACAAAGTGAGAGAGTGGTATGGACATATATACACTACCAAACGTAAAATAGATAGCTAGTGGAAAGTAGCTGCATAGCACAGGGAGATCAGCTCGGTGCTTTGTGACCACCTAGAGGGGTGGGATAGGGAGGGTGGGAGGGAGGGAGACGCAAGAGGGAAGAGATAGGGGAACATATGTATATGTATAACCGATTCATTTTGTTATAAAGCAGAAACTAACACACCATTGTAAAGAAATTATACTCCAATAAAGATGTTAAAAAAAAAAAAGAAAGCCTATTATGTGCCAGGAACTACACTGAGCACTGACCTCAGAGGTTAATAAGGGCTTGTGGGAGCAAGAGACCATAAAAAATAATGTCAATACATAAGGCAAAATGGGGGCAAGGCTCTTCAGCACAGGCTAGTGGGAAGAGCTTTTCTAAAGAGAAGACAAATAAATGGAAACCATAGAACCAGAAAAAGTTGACAAGGTGGCAGGTGGGATGGGGGGATGTAATTTTAGGCTGGGAGACGAGCATGTGGAGGGAGGCTGGGACAGAAGGTAGCACGGCTTATTTGCAGAACTGCAAAGAGGCCAGTTGTCTGGAGCTGATCAAAGGAGGGAGTAGGTAACTCAGATGAGGATAAAAAAGAGGCAGGGGCAGATCACTCAAGAACATGTTCAGGAGTTTGGATTTTGACCCAAGAGCAAAAGGAAGCTATTTAAACTTGAATCATGATCCAGTTAAATTTAAAAGCACATTCCTCCTGCAGGGTGGAGAAAAGATGCTCCCAGATAACGAGCAAAGCTCATGGAGGACCAGTAATGATGGAAATTTTCTTTGTCTCTTTGTCTTTGTTCCCTTTGTCTAGTCTTTCTCTCTCTTTCTGGTGGCCTCCAGCCCCAGAACTGTACTGCTGAGCTTGCCACCGTGGGTGCATGCTGCTGAAACCGATGGTGCTCGAAATTATGTTTTGGGGGATGCGTACCAGACGTGATGGAGTACATCAAGAAAGATCATGGGTGTTGGTGCCAGGTAGGTGCAAGTTGAATTTTGACAACTTATTTCACCTTCCTGGGCCTCAATTTTTGTTCATCTTTAAAGAAAATTAAGCAGCATCCTCCCTACTCTCCTTATATAAGAGAGGTGAGGAGACATGAGATATGACTTAGAGACATAATGTTTTTTTAAAAAAAATAGAACCATTTTTCTTTGTAAAGTATTAGAATTAAGTAACGAAGGAGGCAGGTTGACTACACTGGTGAGAAGTCAGAAGCACAGAATTTAAAAGAAAAGACACAATTTTGCTATTTTCAAGCACATATGGTTATAACAAGTAGAGAAACATTTATTCTCGGGGGTATGCTACAGAATTTTCTTACAGAGCAAACCATATACCTTGGAAGAATGCCGTGAGAGGCTTGAGAGGCTGTGGGGAATGCACGTCAGCTTACAGGGAGCCTTCAGAGAAGGGCAGAGCTACCTGCTAGTGGCAGGAAGGGAAATTTGTTCCTAAGAGGGAAGGAGAGAAAGGGAGAGGGGAGGGGAGGGAAGAGGAGAAGGGAAGGGAGAGCAGGGGAGGGCAGAGGTGGCAGAAAACTTTGCAGAGCATAATGTTTGCTCTCCCCCCTTGACCCTCCAAATGTTCAGTGAGTGATCTAACTCACAAAATGGGACTGGCTTTATCTCTCCAGAAACAGGAGAATAGGCCAACACCACAATGGCTGCAAATCTAGAGACAGAAGTCATCAGGAGGAAGCAAGCTCCTAGGAACCCCTAGAAATTTTGGTGACACTTCAGTCTTTCCAGAGCCATGGAACCAGCCATTTAAACAAAGGCTATTCTCCAAAAGGCAAGAAAGCCACTACTATCACCTTAGTCATAAGAGAAAGCAAACAAAGGTTGTTACAGAATATATTTAGATGGACCAGCATCTTGAATATGAGCACATTTTGGAAAGCTGCCAACTTACTTTAGACCAGTTTTCTTATGCAGACTACACTTAAGGTCATTTTATCTACATCATTATTTTCTTTGGCAAACTCTTTCTTCCCAGAGCAGGAAAAGTTGCCTTCAGCCCAGTTCCTTCTCCAAATCATGTAATTCCATTACATATGAAACTAGAAGCACTTATGTTCATCCTTTAAGAGGTTCTCCAAATATAAGGCAGCACAGCCTTATCTAGGGAGTGGCTAGTAATGAACTCACTGACATGAATGGATGAAAGAATGGAGATCCATGCTTCCTGCTGGGCAAGAGGGAGTTCAAAGGAGGAAGACATTTCTATATCATATTTTCAGATTTGGTTTTCAATGTGGTATTTTAATATTGTAAACTGTTTAAGGACTCTAGAAACTAACTTCATAGGTTCAAATCCTATTTCTGCCATTTGCTACTGCGTGACCTTTAACGAATCTCTTAACCAATCTCTCTGAGCTTTAGCTTGAACATCCATGAAATGGGCATACCTACCTTGTAGAGCTATTGCAAAGGTTAAGTGAATATGAGTTCTTAGCACAGTACCTGGTACTCCATAAACACTTAGTAAATGTTCTCTATCTGTATTTCTATAACTATTATCTTTAATAATTTGGGCTCTTTGTCACTGCTACCCAGAGCTATAATTAGATTAAAAAAAAAATTTAAGAACACAATTTCTCACTAAACTAGTCCAAGCCAAACTTTAAAGAAGATGGGTTCATGTTTGAAGTTATGCATTTGACATTTTTCATTCTGATCCTTATTTTTATTGGCTCTCTCTTGTCGAAACAGTGTCATCAGATCTTATCTGTCCTATTGTCACCTTCTGCTAAAGCAAAAGGAACAACCCTATTCAACTGAATTTGATAATGACACATGTACAGAATGACTTTGAACTAAGAATGGAGATTATATCTAAGGCATGGGTTAAACTGGACAAATGACATAAGTATGGGCACCATACCTAGACATTAAGCGAATTCACCTCTTATCTCTAGTTCTGCTTGTACTTAGTTGTATGACCTTGAGAAGGTCACTTATCCTCTCTGAGTCTTGCTTTGCTCACTAGTAAAATAACACTAAGCAACATTGTCTAGGTCCATTTTTGTTTTAAATTGTATGTAATTCATATTGCGTTTTCAAAAATTGTAGAGGATATTCTAGATTTGGATCTGCAACTAGAATGTATGGGGGAAAAAGAACAGGGCTGAAAGCCAGAAGATACAGGGTTCTGAGTCCAATGCTTCTCCTACGTTTTTATTGTGACTAAACTCTTGACTTTTTTTTTTTTTAATTTTTATTTTTTAATTGACATATAGTTGATTTACAGTTTCAGATTATAGCAAAGTGATTTAGCTATACACATATATATATATGTTATTTTTCAGATTCTTTTCCATTATAGGTTGTTACAAGATATTGAATATATTTCCCTGTGCTATACAGTAGGTTCTTATTGTTTATGTATTTTATATATAGTAGTCTGTTAATCCTAAATTCCAGTTTATCCCTTTCCCTTTTGGTAACCATAAGTTTGTTTTCTGTATCTGTGAGTCTATTTCTGTTTTGTAAATGATTGCACTTGTATCATTGTTTTAGACTCCTCATATAAGTGATATCATATGAAATTTACCTTTCTCTTTCTGACTTATTTCACTTAGTATGATAATCTCCATGTTGCTGCAAATGGCATTGTTTCATCCTTTTTTATGACTAATATTCCATTGCATATATGTACCACATCTTCTTTATCCATTCATCTGTCGATGGACATTTAGGTTGCTTCCATGTCTTGGCTATTGTAAATGGTGTTGCTATGAACATAGGGGTGCATGTATCTTTTCAAGTTAGAGTTTTTTCCTGGACTTTATTCTTGACAAAACTCTGTTTCTTCATTATTTATAACATAAAATTGTTAAATTAGCTGTGTCTCTCCAAACCATTTCATAGGTTTGCCAAACGATGGTTTCTACAAATAGGTTGCTTTACTGTAGAAAACTCCAGAGAGTTAAAATGCTAATGTACACTGTGACAGTTCTTTGCAAGCTTCCTGAAACTTCTTTGAAGACGGAGCCATTTCTTTTTCCCACGGTGGCTCTTGTTTCATGGAACACCCTTTGAAAAACATCAAGCCAGGCAACCAGCCAAGTCCTTTCTGACATTGATAGCCTTAGGTTCTGTGAATCTGGGGGTAAGGAGAGCAGTGAAAGCAAGGGAGAAGCAGATTTCTAACCACAGAATCAATGTAGCATTCATTATTCGATGTCCACAGGAGAGCAATAATGCTCTCAAAGAGTTAAAACTGCCTTCCCCTGGGCCCAAATCCACAGGTCCGGAGGAGCTTGAGCTCTGAAGGCACTATCCCTTCTGTTTTATTAAGGCTTAGGGATAGAAAGATGGGGAAAAAATTCTACGACATTGTAAAGTATTACAAGCCTCTGTTCAGTGGCATCTGTTATAGTTCAGGTAAAAGCAATCTGGAAAATAGAAACTTTAAAGAGGTTTCTTTGGCAGAACTGGACAAGAGTGTTGAGTGCCCTTCTCCTGTCTAATGCTGATAATTATCTGTGAAGACCTCTCTTGCTCTCCCAGGTGACTTTCTCTAGGTTTCAAAGACGCTCATTCCACAGGGCTTGAAAAAGTAGAGAGGTTGCCGACCGCTGAAATTGTTTGACTTGAAATAAAAGACTCTGAAACTCAATATGAGAAAAAATGCCTCTAACAGGCCTTCTTCAACAATAAAAATTAGAATTGCCTAAAATCACAGTAATGTTTCACAGTAAGTATTTTATCAACAAACCGATGGTCAAATTTTGTCTTCATTACAAATTCGGTGATGAGGGTATTAAAAAACTTGTCATTTAAACACATAAATGAATGAGATCGAATTATAAATAGTAGAAGTAAAAAGACCTTAGAAGGTTGTCTAGTTTGCTCTCCCCACTCAGGTCAAAGAAGAAATCAGCCCAGAGAGGGAAAGTGATTTGCACAAGGTCACGTGAATAAGTTAGTGGTGGAATCCAGGTTAGAAATCTTGTCTTGAGCCCTCATTCTCTCTTTAGGCTAAGCTAGATTTGCCAGGCATAGATCTGGATATTTTATCTTAAAAAATATGACAAGCCTTTGTTTTAGAATCCTCACTCTACCATGGAAATGTGGACGTTTAAATCTTTGAGGAGTTTACTCGTTTAAGAGTTATAGCATGAGCAATTACCTCTAATAAGCACAATAGCAATACTGCTTTAATGAAATGTCACCTAGTGGAGCTTTGCAGACAAGACACACATTCATCCTTCTCCAAGAGAATTACCTTTCTTAAGTTCACATTTTAATCAATATCATTATCTCCCTGAGTGCTACATGATTAAAAATAACACTGAAATTGTCCTACTTCCAGAGCACAGCAGGGAAAATGAGACTGCACAAAGGTAAGTTGGTTCACAAGAATGAAGGTATATGGGGTCAAATTGAAAACCATGTAACTCAGGGGCCTTAAACCTTCACCCCTATTTGACTATAACAGAAAACAAAAGAAGAATCAGAAGGAAGTTTGTTAGGCTACCACCTTTCCATGGCATGAGGCATCCAATTCTGCATGGAAGGTGGAGATTGGAAAGAGGGAACCTTCTATTATGAACAGCCTACCAGAAAAACCTTCCTGGAATCAGAAAACCTTGGGACTAGGAAGCACCTAAAATGTTGTCTGGTCCAGCTCTCTGACTGGTCAGGTTCTCACCTACCCACCCAGATTGTAATGTGGACACAGCCATCACAGAAGAATGAATGCATGGATCTGAAAAGCTCCACATGGAAAACTAAGAACAGTGGATGGGTACCAGGCAGACCGATTTCCACTCAGTAGGAAGAAGAATTGTCAAAATCTAAAGTGTCCAACATGGAACAGAAAGCCTATTGCGGGAAGGCTGGGTAAGCATAAATCAGGACTATTCCACTGGTTGCTGAGTGTCAAGAGGCTTAATCCTACAGAGACCGAATATTTAAAAGGAATTGGAATGAACTGTTTCGAATGGTGGAAGACTTGGGAATCTGTCTTAGGTTGGTTCTCCTGGTAAACAGACTCTGAGAAGGAGATTTGGCAACAGGATGTTGATTGAGAAGTGCCTTCAGGATCAACACCTTCAGGGGAATGAAGGCAGCAGGCCTGGTCCGAGGGAGGTACTGAGCGGTACTGCACAAGCAGGAAAGGCCTCCTCAGATCCCGTGGGGAGGTCTATGATTGGATGGCCTGTCAGAGCTGTCCTGCCTTGGGGTAAGGGCTTGTATACACCTACTAACTAGTCCTGGTTTTGGGCTGCCCCAGGGGAAGAGGTGTGACCTTGGATTAACAGCCCTCTTTTTGAGGATAATTCCCAGAGAGGAACTCACTGAGAGCAGTCAGCAGTCAATACCGGGGTGACTCAGCTCTGAAGGGGCTGTGGACAGCCCACAACAGCATCCTCTACAGCCAGCTCTCCCCATCTCTCTAGAACCTAACCAGGAAGTTACTCCTGTCATCCTCCAAGGTTAAATAACCCTTAACCTGGAGGTTTTTTTGTAGAAGAGTGTTCCTCAAGTCTTTTCGTTTTCTATCTACATGCTTTAGAATACACCCCACAGTAGTTTGCATTAGAAATGTGATTTGTCCTTTTCTGGTATTTGTCATGGAAATTTGGCCTCACTTTGAGTTTTAACCTCTCTTTCTAAACCTGCCTTGTTTCTTAATCTGTAAAATGCGAATAATAATAGTAACGCCTCTCATGAGTTATTATGGGGATTAAATTAAATAATAACTGTGAATTAGCAGAGTATCTAATTCTCAGTAAACACTAATGTGCTATCATTATTACCAAAAGAGAGAGAGATTCATGTATATCACACAGACACACAAACTCTCTCCCTCTCTCTCTCTCTCTCTCTCTCCTTTAACCTCCAGTGTCCTTACCTCTCAAAGGTCCCCAAGACCCATTTTGGAGGTCCATGAGATCAAAATTATTTTTATAATCTGACATTAATTGACTTTTCACTTTTATTCTTTCTTAAATGTAAAATGGAGTTTTCCAGAGGCTACATGATGTGTATTGATGTTACTGTGCTGTTGTTAACAGCTTATTATCGCTATTTTTTTTTTAAAGTCACAAAAATTTAACCTTTTTAAAATTGCTAATGCAATAACTATTGGTAGATATAATCCACATGAACAAAAAAATTATTGAGGGTCCTCAATCATTTTTACAAGTGTGAAGGAATCCTGGGCCTAAAATGTTTGAGAACAACTGACCTGGACAAACTTTGTCTTCTCCTTCTAAATCTGTTTGCCCACCAGCACTCTTACCACGAGCCTGCCTGGTGGCCTTCCTGACTTCTACCTCAAGGCTGCTCTCCCTGTTTTTACTCAGGATACAGTCTTGGAGACGGGGACATGGGATGGGATCAGAGAATAAGTACACAGTATGCTTTGCCCTTAGAGACAGTCCAATGGGAGGTTCTGGAATATCAAATGAGGTGCCAGAGAACTGGACACTATAGTTAGAAACTGAATGCAAGATGCTGAGTGGCACCAAATGGATCACAAATTGCCTGATGTCCTGCTGGTCAGCTGCTGACTGTATTTTAAGAGGACAGCCATGTGCAACACAATGTGGGTGCCATCATTAAATAAATGATCATGTGAGGCTTTCTCTAATGATTGCCATGGAGATGACTCATGCAAGTCAGGTTGACAGTGGAACAGAAAATTGCAGCAGTGCAGTTTCAAACTGTCAGAACCTAGGAAAAGAATAAGTCTGACAACATTTGCACACACCTTAGTTTCTTATCTTCCCTCCAGGCCTTGCTTGTGGCGAGCTCTCAGGATGAGGAGGGGATAGAATAGGAGGAACTGGGACACTGTGTACCTAAAGGGAAAATTTCACATGGAAGGGAAAACAGAAAGCAGTAAGAAAGATCCTCATAATTCTATGTAACTGTCCTGCAGCAGCTCTGGTGATTCTCTCAGTTTCCCTCCCAACAGCCCCATGAGGTAGAGATGGCCACCCACATTCTACAGATAAGAAACCTGAGGATGAAGGCGACTTAAATGATTTGCCTAAGGCCACAGCTCAGAACTGGGTTACTCTCCCACATCTTTCCTCCACAAAACAGAATACTTTGCCTTTTGTATGCCAGATAGATCCATGTTTAAATTGATTTTAATGTATATTTATTGCCTAAATAGGTACTGAGTTAGAATCAGTGGGATCTTCAAAGATATAAAGCGACACCTACCTGGGCCCTGCTCTCAAAGGAGCCACAGGACAGGCTGAGAGCAAAGCATCCTGCAGGAGCCATGAAGTAGTCATAGAGTCCTGCAGAAGCACAGAGCGTGATGAAAAGGAAGAACATTTCTGCAGCACTACTGCGTGCCATTCCCATGGCATTTCACAAGCAACCTCTTGTTTCATCCCAGAACTCTCTAGAGAAAGTATACAGTAAGTCCTCTACATACGAACCTTCAAGTTGCAAACTTTCCACGATGCAAACATGCGTTCATATGTCCAATTACATAAGTTAGTTCACGTATTTGGCGTACATTGTCACGTGCATGCCTCCTCTACGAGTGGTTGTGCTTTTGTGTACTTTACTGTACAGTACTATATAGACTACAGTAGTACAGTATCTTTATTTCAAACCCAGAATGTCCAGAAGCAAGCGTAAAAGCAGCAGTGATGTAGCTAGTACTGCTAAGTGCCAAGCAATAACGATGGAAACAAAAGTGAAAATAATTGAGAGAGTGGAGTGAGGTGAAAAGATGGTAGACGTCCCTCGTTCAGTAACTGAAGGATCGAAGAGATTCACAACACAGGAAATGGCAAGGGGATTTTCTTTATTTGAGGAGGCACTGTTAGTTTTTGAGGCACAGAACCCAAATGTAGAACGGTACACGAAGGTTGCAGCAGCCATTCAGAATGCAGTCCAGTGCTTCCGTGTCATCTATGACAAGAAAAAAAGAGTTACTACCCAGACATCACTGGATCGTTTTTTCAAGAGGGTAGATAGAGTTGAATCCAACAAAGAACCAGAACCTGTGCCATCAAGGTCAGGTGTGAGTGAAATTGCAGCTTGCCCTCTGTCTCCTACTGCTGACAATACTTCAGCTCTACCATCTCCCACCTCCTCTCCCTCCTCCAGTCAGTAACTCTTCTTGCCTGTTCACTTGATGCCAGCCCCTGTATGCCAGCTGTTGTACTGTACTACTGTACTCATCAAGGTACTGTACTGTAGGATTAAAAATGTTTATTTTTTGTGTTTGTTTTTTATGTATTATTTGTGTGAAAAGTATTATAAACCTATTACAGTACAGTATATAGCCAATTATGTTAGTTGGGTACCTAGGCTAACTTTGTTGGACTTAACAAATGGAACTTATGAACGCACTCTTGGAACAGAACTCTTTCGTATGTAGGGGACTTACTGTAATTATTGTCCCTATTTTGTAGATAAGTAAACAGAGGCCGAAAGTGATGAAACCCTTTGTCCAAAGTATGCAACCAGCAAGTTTTAGTGCTTGGATTCAAATCCAAATCTGTGTGAGTCATATAGCCCAAGGCTGCACTCTGTCCCACTGCCTAGAGAAAGACCTAATCATCAGAAATTGGGAAAAACCTTGTATGAGAGGATATACAACAGTCTATGATACCTTTGTCCATCCCTCACTTAGAATTAGCCCTTCCCTCTAGGCAGTGTGGGCTAATGGCCAGGATGTGGGTACTGTGGATCAGACAAGAGACTCCCCAAATTGGTATTAACCATTTGCTTGCAGAGGGGCACTCTGGATGAGGGATTTGGGGTGTGAAAGAGTTTTATCATTTACAAGATAGCACTTCTGTGTTTTTATTAGTATACCAGGTACAAGTGTTACTTCTTCAATTAAAAGAAAAGCTAGTTACAGAGAGAGGGAGTGATAAGTGAAGGAAGAAAAGGAGGAAAGGGTTTTTGAGGTGGAATTAAAGGATGCATAGGATTTTGAAAGATAGAAAAGGGGAGAAGACATTAAACCAAGTTGATGAGATGGTGTGATGGGCTGAATTGTGTCCCAAAATTCATACATTGAAGCTCTAACCCCCTGTACCTCAAAATGTGACTGTATTTAGAGACAGGGCCTTTAGAGAGATGATTAAGTTAAATGAAGCCATTTAACTTAAGGTAGGGGTCCTAATCCAATATGAGTGGTGTCCTTATAAGAAGATGGAGAGACACCAGGGATTCCTGTACATGGAGAAAAGGCCATGTGAGGAGACACTGAGAAAGCAGGCAACCGCAAGCCAAGGAGTCAGGTCTCAGGTGAAACCAAACCTGCCAGCACCTTAATCTTGGACTTTCAGCATCTTAAGCTCCAGAACTGTGAGAAATAAATTTCTGTTGTTTAAGCCACCCAATCTGTGGTATTTTGCTGTGGCAGCCTGAGCAAACTAATACAGATAGCAAAGTACAAAATCTTTGTGAGAGTCCAAAGTGGCCACCGTAATGAAAAATCAGGGAGGATTATAGAGAGATAAAGTAGCAAAGACAGATAGGGCAGATGACGGAGAGCCGTGTGTCATTAAAGAAGGTCAAATTTTCAGACCAGCTATGAATAGTAAGAAAGAAGGGGGAAGAAAAGAGATTTCTCAACTACAGTTCTTCACATCTCAGAAATACTTGTAGCAAAAGAGAATCTGCTAAGAATTTCTAACAATACTTTCTTTCCCTGGCCACTTGTAATGTTACTTTGTCTAAGCAAATTTATGATTTTCCATACTCTAATTGGTGCCTTTCTTGCCCAGTTCTTTTTGTTTCTTTCTTGATGCCATTCCTCTGCCTTATTTCTGTATCCCAATTTTATTCTAAGTTTTAACTTTCTGAAGATTACGCAACAGCAAAAACATACTGACCTGCAAATTTGCTAACCAGCATATCAGGGTGAGGAGAGCTGTCAGAGTATTTGTCTCGTCCTCTTTGTTCACAAATAAACAGAGTGAGGCCCAGAGAGGGAAGGGACCCTCACAAGGTCACACAGGCACCCTTGCAGTCCAGTGTTCTCACTTGTTTCCTGTGTTTGGTCCATCACCTGTTTGCCTGCTCAACTCATTCCAGGGACCATTTTTGCTGAGGTGAGGATAGCTCCCCAAACAGATCATCTTTTCTGTACATACAGAGAGTATCGTGCCCCTGTATGCAAGTGGCAGGAGAGCGTGCACACAGAGGTTGGCAGCCAACCTGAGGTCACACACCCAACCCTGGCCAGAACTGATACCATGTTCCTCATCTCTCCACAGTCCCCTGACACCTCCATTTTCTCCACTCTGCAAGTCATTCAGCAGGAAATTCTAGATGGGAAAACAGAAACAATGTCCCATTACTGTACCCATTTCCAAACCCAAACTGGCCAACTTTCATCCAAGAGGGTATCTGTAAGAACATGTAAAGGGTCCCTTCTGTTCTACCCAGAGAAGCTCTTTCTATTTGGCAGTAGACTAGAGTCATTGTCTGGTGAGAGTTGGAACAGACTTTGGCAAATAACCTATACTTCAGTCTCTAGCAAATTGTCTTTGACGTTCTGCTTAAATTTCATTTATTTATTTATTTATTTAATTTTGGGTGTGTTGGGTCTTCGTTTCTGTCGAGGGCTTTCTCTAGTTGCGGCAAGCGGGGGCCACTCTTCATCGCGGTGCGCGGGCCTCTCACTATCGTGGCCTCTCTTGTTGCGGAGCACAGGCTCCAGACGCGCAGGCTCAGTAGCTGTGGCTCATGGGCTTAGTTGCTCTGCGGCATGTGGGATCTTCCCAGACCAGGGCTCGAACCCGTGTCCCCTGCATTGGCAGGCAGATTCTCAGCCACTGCGCCACCAGGGAAGCCCCCTCTGCTTATATTTCAAATGACAAGCTACTAACTTCTTTATCAAGCAGGTTTTTTTTCTTCCATTTTCAGTCAATTGTTTTAAAGTTGTATTTTTAATGTAACCATTATAATCCAGGGACGCAGGTGGTTCAATATCAGAGGGACTTTATGTTCAAAAAGTATAGTCAAGGGCTTCCCTGGTGGTGCAGTGGTTGAGGGTCTGCCTGCCAATGCAGGGGACAGGGGTTTGAGCCCTGGTCTGGGAAGATTCCACATGCCACGGAGCAACTAAGCCCATGAGCCACAACTACTGAGCCTGCGCGTCTGGAGCCTGTGCTCCGCAACAAGAGAGGCCACAATAGTGAGAGGCCCACGCACCGCGATGAGGAGTGGCCTCCGCTTAACGCGGCTGGGGAAGGCCCTCGCACGGAGGCGGGGACCCAACACAGCCAAAAATAAATAAATGAATAAATAAAATTAAAAAAAAAAAGTATAGTCAATATCCAAAAGTAATGAGAAAGGAAGTCTATTCTCCACTCAACAGCTTTAAAAGGGACCCAAATAAAGGGTCCACAGAAAGACGTAAGAAGTCCTCTTTCCTCTCCCCTCCTTTTCTCTCAATGTGCAGCTGTGTTGCAACACCATCCTCCCCCTCAAAACTTTCTCCTCTGTTCCCACTAAGGCAGCTTTTCTTTCCTTCTCCCTTCCATTACCCTCTTTCCCCCAGACCTGTATTATATAGACTGACATAGCATCTTTCTCAGCGAGAGAGAATCATTCCTTTTACAAGAGGGAGAAACTGATCTGGCAATTTGGGGATTGTCTTTTGTAGTTTGGGTGAGCCTATGTCAAGATCTCCCAGTTCCTATTTACTGGTCCTGTTGAAGTGACTTGACCTCGGAGCCACTTCTCCACATGACAGTGCTTTAAATAATTGACCAAAGGTTTGTAAGCCTGTACCCACTCTCTTTTGTGTCATCCAAACCAACCATGCCTGCTAGGGAGTCATTTCTTCTCTGCGCCTTCCTATGTGACATATGATGTGAAAATACTGTGTAGAAGGGGTTGGTTAAAAGAACAGACGTTGGCATTGCTGTTAACAAGTATTAAACAATCCAATATTAATTAAGCCAGTTATTGACCTAGGTGCTGGGGATAAAGTGCCAAACAAAACCCTACCTTCCAGGAGTATACCTTCCGGTTGGGAGAGACTGAACATTAATTAGTAATCAAATAAATATTTAAGATATTACATAGTAATAAAACTCTGAACAAATTAAAATAAAACATGCCACAGTAAGTTACTAGGACTTGTGGTGGAGTCACTTGCACTGCAGTGCTCAGGGTTGGCCTAAGGAGGATGTGACATTGGAGCTGGGACCTGAGTAAGCTGAAGGTGGCAACCATGTGACCAACTGGAAGTCCAGGGCAAAGACCTTCGGAAGGCGACAGCTTGGCACATTCAAGAGGAAAGAACAGCATCGCCTGGGGTTGGAGTGCGGCAAATGAGGGCGAGAGCCATGGTGTATCACCTTATAGCAAAGGGGTTGAGGACGTAAAGTATGGAGAGGGTGGTTTTTTGTTGTTCTTGATTTTGTTTTTTAAATAGTAAATAGAACACTTATGTTTTGGCTTTCAAAACTATCATTAAATGGATAGTGCATTTTATTTATTTATTTTTACATTTTATTGAAGTATAGTTGATTCGTAACAGTATACACCACAGTGATTCAGTTTTATATATATTATATATAATATATAAAATTTATATATTTTTATATGTTTAAATATATAATTTGTATATATTATTAATATATATTTATATATATATAAATTTATGTATAATTTATATATATTTAAATATATATGTACTATATCTATTATTTTTCAGATTATTTTTCCCTTATAGGTTATTACAAAATATTGAGTAGAGTTCCCTGTGCTATACAGTAGGTCCTTGTTGGTTATCTATTTTATATACAGTCATGCATGTGTATAATCCCAAACTCCTAATTTATCCCTTGCCAAAAAGAGAGTGGTTTTTTTAAATTAATTTTTATTGGAGTATGGTTGCTTTACAATGTTGTGTTAGTTTCTGCTGTACAGCAAAGTGAATCAGCTATACGTATACATATATCCCCCTTTTTTTTGGATTTCCTTCCCATTTAGGTCGCCACAGAGCATTGAGTAGAGTTCCCTGTGCTAACAGTAGCTTCTCATTAGTTACCTATCTTATACGTAGTATCCAAAAAGGAGAGGGTGTTTTATTCTTAGTGAGGTGAAAAGTTATGTGAGCATTTGAGCCAGGGAAAAGAGGACTGGTTTTCAAAAGCTCGCTTGGCTGCTATGGGAAGAACCAACTGATGGGAAGCAAGAGAAGGCCAAGACACTGGGAGGAGTGGCCCAGGCAGCTAATGCGGTGGTCCAGGCAGGAGATGAAGGGAGAGCCAGCTGAATGTGTACGAGTGGAAATGAGGAGCATGGTTCAGTTATGTGACATATTTAGAACCAGCAGGTTCTTGGTTTTCCCCGTGAGCTGCCTTGGCCTGTGGCGAAACCCATGTTCACACAGCCTTCCTGAAGGGCTACGGAGCAAATAAAAATGCACACGTCACCCTAGAACAAGTCAGAGATTTTAGTCACTTATATTTCTAAACCCAGACCTAGAAAGTAAAGTTGTCCCCCAAAGGAATATAGTCTGAAAATACACATCTTCTCCTACAACACGGAAAAGGTTTTCTGTGATTACAGAGCAGTTTAGCTCCTTCGATCCCCCAGTTCCACCTTTCTACCCACTATTTTGGTCCCACTGACATTGTGTAACTAACTGCTACCTTGCCCGTGGCCAGGTTTAGAATCCAGGAAGACCAGGGCTGTTGATCTGACTCCGGAACTCAAGTGAGGTGTACATTGATGGATGACTTCTCTGTCTCGGTTCCACGCGAGGTGTAGTACTAGTCTAAGCCAGGCCGGGTACTTCAACATCCCTTGCTTATGAGTGACTCTGAGATATGCGTGTGACCTATCTGGCCAATAAAGTGCTAGAGGACAGTCTGCTGGGGCTTTCTACTGAAAGATTTATTATCCCTAGGAAAGAAACACAGAAAGAAATAGTTTAGCTTCTTCCTCTGGCTGTTATCATGTCTGATGGTGAGGCCTGTAAATCCTGCAGCCATCTTTGAGCACATAACCATCCGTAAAATGAAGCCCAGGCTGAAGATGACAGAATAAAAAGAAGGGAAGAATTTGGATCCTTGGTGACATGATTGAGGCACTGATCAAAAATGCCTAGAACCTGCCACATTGCTAGACATCCAGTTTCGTGAGATAAATTTTCTTTTTGCTTAAGCCAGTTTGCATTGCAGTGTTTGGTTCCATTCAGGAAAATTCATTCTAGCAGATATGTTGAGGCTCGCTTTGTTTAAGTATTTATTGAGCACCCACTAGATGCCATGCACTGTTCTAGGTGCCGGTGATAGAGAGGCGAAGAAGACACCACTACCTATTCTTATTACACTTAATGGTCTAACTGGGGGGGATGGGAAGCAAGTAGAAATAGATGGGTTAGCTTAGACACAGTAAATGCGAGAAACTAAAGCAGGGTAAAGTACTAAAGAATTACTAGGAGCGTGGAAGAGGAGAGCAGAGTCTGCAAAACTATTAGATGTATGCAGAAGTGGGCCAAGTACAGAATGAGCACACCTCAATGTTTTGTAATAGCAACACTGAGGACAGGTACTAGAAATAACCCAGGTGTTCATCTGTGGGACCTAATGAGATAAATCTTGGTACATTTAAAAAAGACTAGAGTGTAAGATTATATTGCTTATATGACACTATCTCTAAGATAAATTATTAATAAAAATAGAAAGCTGAGTGAGGAATAGTGTACATTGTGTTACCACAACTCTGAGAATTAGAAAAGGGATAGCTGGATATAGATATAGGTATAAATATATTTCTGACTGGCTATGCAAGAATTTTTATCAGTGTCCTTTAGGAGAGGTGAGAGAAAAGAGACTTTATCTTTTATTTTGTGCCTTTCTGTACAGTTTTAGAATTTATTTTGCCATGAGCCTTTTTAATTTATAGGAAAAAATCCATTTAGAAAGAATTTAGTGACATCTAAATTTTCTTTCAATGCAAATCTGAGTCCAGGAATAATTAATACAAGTAAATATCACTGCTTAGGAGGAGTGACTTTTGAAATACATGACATCAGAGGAGAAGAACCTGACTCTAAATAGGAACCAGGCAAAAGATGAGGCCATCTGTTCTACCTGCTGTCACCTGGCACATAATCTTCCCACCATCAGGGATAAAAGCTGCAGGAAAAGATTCTACCACCAAAAGCTCTGAAGCTACTGAGAGCAGCATTGTATGGGACCAGCTGCCAGGATTATCCACAAGACAATTTCAGGGCAGAGAGATGATGGGGAGGATGATAGAAAAATACTTGAGAATGCTATAGGAGGCCAAAACCCCGAAAGATGATGGGAGTACCTGAGGAAGGGCCCCCATAACCAGGAACCTCTGAAGACCTGGAGGTTGATGAGGAAGTGGAAGGTTATTACCAGGTGTATTTACATG
Organism: Balaenoptera physalus; assembly: GCF_965194825.1. NCBI lineage: Eukaryota > Metazoa > Chordata > Mammalia > Artiodactyla > Balaenopteridae > Balaenoptera > Balaenoptera physalus. The sequence goes on from NC_138890.1 coordinate 36,943,552, forward strand.
ACCTTCCAGGGGATTTTACTCCCCACGTTCTTTGATCTGAGCCAGGCCAAGAACCCACATGGATTTTGCTTAAGCTGTGACCTCGCTCTTCACTGAACATGTGTTTTGAAAAATCCTCATCTGCTACGTGTCAAACTCATATTTGTAACACAATCAGCAGGTCTCCAAAGGAGGCTGACCCAAAGCCAACTTCAGGAGCAGAATGGATTGGGCAATCCACTACGGTAATGAAGAAGACTAGTAGCAGCGTGCTTTGCTGGATGCCCGACTTTTTCCTTTCAGTTGTTTTTTGTTTTTTATTTTACTTATTTATTTTTGGTTGCATTGGGTCTTCGTTGCTGCGCACGGGCTTTCTCTAGTTGCAGAGAACCAGGGCTACTCTACGTTGCGGTGTGTGGGCTTCTCATTGCAGTGGCTTCTCTTGTTGTGGAGCACAGGCGGTAGTTGTGGCCCACGGGCTTAGTCGCTCCACAGCATGTGGGATCTTCCCCGACCAGGGCTCGAACCTGTGTCCCCTGCATTGGCAGGCAGATTCTTAACCACTGCATCACCAGGGAAGCCCTTCCTTTCAGTTTTGTCTTCTTGTCTTATCAATAACTATCACCTATTTGGTGGCTAGTGAGCCATTTTCTGATAAATAGCACATGTGGTGAGAAATGATCGATCAGGATGAGGAAAATAAGCTTTTGTTCACCCATGGAAGCTTCCACACACTCACTGTACTGTTCTATAAGTACCTATCCTTCAAGGTGTCACATGTCATTGCTTAAAGATAAGCAGAGTTGCTGAAACCTTGGGACTTTTTGCTGTTTCATACATTAACTGTACAAGTTCAACCAGATCCTTTAACCTCTTTCTAACTTGCTTTCTCCTTCCTAACATAGGATGTTAGGCAGGGTTGGCAATCCATGGATGAGAAAGGGAAAATACCCAGTGGTTCCCATTTGAGCTTGTTTTGCAAATCCTAATCTCTTAAATATATTCTCTCATCTAAAGCAAGAAAGACTGTGACACGTGTGGCTTTCCTATGCCCAGGGCCTGTATCACTCATTCAGCATAACAGCACTCTCTCCTACTGCTTCTAGATGAGGCCTCAGAGCTTCAGGCAACTGCTTTAGAACTGACAGGTGATCTAGACTATCTGCCACCCCTGAAGCTGCTCCAACCAGGCTTCTGCTTTGAATTGTATCCATGGTTTGGGTTCCAGTGGTATCAATTTCCCTTGCATTTGTGCAGTGTGACGTGTGTGTGGTGTAGTATATGGCCCCATTGCTAATGGATGGATGACTGCTGAAGAGCTCTTAATTTGCATAGAACACATCCTTATGCTGAAACGGAAGCTAAACTTTCCTCATGGATCATCGTCTGTCATGGAGAGAAAGTTTGGAAATTGATGGTTTCCTCATTAAATCATTTCTTGAGACTTTCTGAAAAATTTAAAAGTAACCCAATATAAGGGAAAGAAATTTTAACTCTCTTCTCTGTCCACTCTCTTTCCAGGTCTCCTTTCAAGGGAAGGGGGGAAGAATAGCTAATATAATTGGTCAGCGATCAAGAATTAATTGTGCCATGAATATTAATATGTAGGGCCACGGCATTAAAGGACCTTAGCCCATATTCTGCTCCTCTCTCCATGCCTTCCACTACACACAGCTTGGTTAGTAAGTCAAATTAGGACCTGTCCTTGGCAGGACGTGTCACCTGCCTCTCCTCTTCTCAAACTTCATGAAACACTCACTCAGCTGAGTCAGGATTCTCCTTGGAGCCCTACCATCTGCCTGCATGCCAAGCCATGCTGGACATTGCACTGGGTTAACAACTCATTCACTTCACTTCCTTTCAATTAACAAAAATATTTCGGGTACCTACTGTGTGCAAGCATCATGGAAGTAGTAGGCTTATAGCACTGCACAAAGCAAAGAAAAATAGATCTTACATTCTAGGAAATAAATAAGCAAAACTAGAGTTTGCCAGATGGTGATAAGTTCTTTGGAAAACATAAAGCAGGCAACTGGGAGAAGGAATAGAAGGGTGCAAAGGAGATGTGTTCTGATTTCAAGTAGCATGGTCAGGAAAGCCCCCACTGAGAAGGTGACAGCTGAGCAACACCCAAGGAAGTGAGGATCAAATCATGAGACTGTTTTGGGGAAAGAGCAGTCCAGGTATGGAAAGGAGCAAAGGCAAAGAGCAGGGGGACATGTCTGGGTATCTGAAGCACGGAGGCCAAGTGGCTGGAAAGAGTGAGCAAAAGGGAGTATATAGGAGGTGAGGTCAGAGTCACAAGGTGGATGGTGGGGTTCAGATTGTGTGGGGCTTTGTAGGTCATTGTGACGACTTTGGATTTTACTCAGGATGAGAGGGAATAAAGGGAGAGCTGTCTTAATTGCCTGTTGCTGCTGTTACAAATGATCACGAGTTGAACAGCTTGAATCAACACAAATGTATTCTTTACAGTTCTGGAAGTCAGAAGTCTGAAATCAGTTTCACTGGACTGAGGTCAAGGTGTCAGCAGGGATGGTTCCTTCCAGAGGCTGGGAGGAGAGACCTTGTTTCCTGGCCTTTTTCAGGGTCTAGTGGCCGCCTGCATTCCTTTGCTTGCAGCCCCTTCTTCCATTTTCAAAGCATGTTGTTCCAATCTCTGCTTCCATCATCACATCACTCTGACTCTGATTGTTCCATCATTCCCTTATAAAGACCAATATAGTTATTGATACATCAGACCCATGCCCGCCCCTGTCTCAGATAATCTCCTCATCTCAAAATCCTTAATCATACCTGTGACATCTCTTTTGCCATATAACATGCATAGGTTCTGCGGATTAGGACCTGGACATATTTGGGAAGCCATTATTCACTCTACCACAGATACCTTGCTCTGATTTAGGTTTCTAAAGTGTTCTTTGGCTGCTCTATTAAGAACAGTTTTGGAAGTGCAAGGGCAGAAACAAGGAAACCTATTAGGTGGCTCTTGCAATACCTCAGGTAAAAGATGATGATGGTTCAGTTCAGGGTGATGGCAGCAGAGTGGTTGAGAAGTCTTATCTTAGATATGTTTTGAAGACAAAATCAACAGGGTTTGTGGATATGGGTCATGAAAAAATAGAAGAGGAACTGATTTCTCCAAGTTTTCAGCCTGAGCAATTGGAAGGATAGATAGGCTTTTTCCAAAATGGGAAAGGTTATTGAAGGAGCAGATTTAGAGGAAAGATAATGAGTATGGTTATATAGTAAATCTGAAATTAAATATTACATTTGAAATGCCTACTGAAGATTCAAATTGAGATGTCAATATTGGAATTAAATGTCAGATTGAACCTGAACAGGCGAATCAGATTAGCCTTTACCATAATTGTGTGCTGACAGTTGTTACACATTCTATTTTAAATACCATTTGGCAATTATTCCTTGCATATAATTCACATGGGAATATTGTAAGAGCAGGAGAACATGGAAGATGGGCAAGAGCAGGACAGGATTCATGTACTACCAAGACTCTGACTGTCACAGCATCAAAATAGCATCAAAAAGACCTGAAATCCCATTTAATCCTTAACACTGTATATTTACAAATATAGTTGCAATGTCTAAGGCTGACACTGAGATCTACCAAGATCCTCTTGTATCTTGGTTGATGGTCTGTTCCAGTGGTCTTAAACTCTGGTTTGCATTAGAAACAATAGAAGAGTATATTAAAATGCAACTTTCTGACTCCACCTGAGGAGTCTGACTCAGAAGAACTGGATGGTAGCAGCAGTGATCTGCAACCTCGATAACAGTGGGGAAAGAAAGAGGAAGGACAGATGAGTTGTGGTACATGATACATGTGGTGGAGATTTGGTTTGGTTTGGTTTGAGGTTAAGAATTTATTGAGGACTTAGCATGGGCAGTTATGATATCACTTTATTCTCACAACACTCTAAGAGGTGGGAAGAAAGTACTATTAGTAGTCTCATTTCACAGACAAGAAAACAGAAGCCCTAAGGAATTAGATGACTCTCCCAGATCACGTAGCCCATCAAAACAGAGCTGAGATCTTAAGCTGGGTTTGTTTGGCTCTGACTCCCATATTCATGCTGGTACCCAGTATTCTGTGTTGTTGATGGGAACATGGATTGATGAGTGGTTGGATGAGGGAAAGGAGATGATTCTAAGATGTCGTTGATAATGTCTGGATTTATTTTGGGATTTGTAGATTGAGTTTTGGAGCCAGGGCGCCCGTTTTCAAATCTGGATTCTGCCACTTGCCAGTGATGTGACCCTGACCATTCTGCATTACCTCTCTATATCTCACTATTCTCCTCTATAAATGGGGATACAAATAGCTCTTACATCATAGGGTTATTGTGTTGCTTAAAGAAGGTAATGCATTGAAGTCTTATTCACCATAGTCTGCAACATCTCTATGTGATCTGCCATCTGCTTTCCTCTCCAACCTCATGTCTATACTACTCTCTCCCATTGTGCATCTTGCTCCAGAGACGCTGGCTTCTTTTGATTCCACAAACAAGTGTGATTCATTTGGGACATTTACCTTGGAATGCTCATCTGCCTAGAAAACTGCCCCTACAGACTGCTACATGGCAAATTCTTTCTTACTCACTGAAAGAATGTCAGTTCAAATGTCTTTCCCATAGAGAAGTTTTTCCTGTATGCCCAAAGGAAATATCCTTCATCCCCAGTCACTTTTATTACTTTCTTTTATTACTCTCTTTTATTACTCTCTTTTATTAATGTTTCCATAGTATGTATCACTGTCTGAAGTTTTATTGTTTGTTCACTTGATTATTAATAGTATCCCTCCAACTAGAAATTAAGGGGCATGTCACTTGTTCACTAGTATAGATGTAGCTCTTAGAAGAGTAACTGCTGTGTACAGGGAAATGAATGAATTTTTGTGGGAAAAAAGGAAGGAAAGGAAGGAGGAGAGAGAGGAAGTGAGAGAGAGAGAGAAGGAGAGACAAAGGAGAAGGAAAATACTTAGCATATCACCTGATGAATAAAAATAGTAAAAACACTCTACTAGTATTATTATTAAAGAAATGGTTATTAAATACCTACTCTAAGCCAGGCATTTTGCTCAACTAGATTTATCAGCCTTACAGCAGAGTATATCCTATGTTCCTTTAAACCTCTGTTGTATATGGACTGAAAAAGTTGGGGGGTGGGGGCCAGGCACAGTGGGAATCTCTAACTCTTAGAACTCACAACCATATTTTCAATATATTTAGGAAATTCAAATTTATCTGGAACCTGTCCCATGCACACAACTCATTCTCTAAATCCGCACCAGACAGAGTGACCGAACAGATGGACTCTGCATTGCACCTGGGAGTCTAGCCAACTCTGGCTGTGCTGGTCACGTTGGAGAATCTCACAGAGTAGGCTGGAATTTACAAATTTCCAAAGGGGACAGAGATCCTAAGTCCCACTTCCAATTTTGAGTTATGCAGGTTATGAGTTTTAAATGGACCTTTTCATTGTTTATTTTCACTTAGCGTTTGCTCCTTTTCATCTGGGAGGATGAGACATCATCTGGCACCTCTGCCAACCTCATCATCACAATGACCTGCCTGGCAGAGGATGGCTGCTTTGGAGAACAGATACAGCTTCTCTAGAGAGTCAAACATACACGTCCCTCTTCTGCAGGTTTATGGACATTGGTGAGGAAACAACAGGACATGTTCCTTGTACCCAGAGAACTTTTAGAATTTCTCATTCCTTCGCCATCTTGATTTCACAGCTGGGAAGAAATGCCCTTCAACTGAAACTGAAACAGGGGCAATTCCTAAAGCAGAACCATGGTCTATGTTAGAAAGAATTTTCAAGTCCTCTCTTGGTCATCTGCAATGAGATTTTCAAGAGGGCAACACCAGTAACGAGTTCTTCCTTGAAAACACCCATTCTAAACAGACTTGGAGCTTGTCAGGTTAAAAGTCAGGTCTTTACTATCCTCCCTGTAAAATAAGTGTTGGAATTCAGTTCACTTCGCAAAGACTTAGAGAATATTTTACTACCAGGCCCAATGTGTTGTAATTACCATGGTAAACAAGTCACTTTTCTCATGGAGCTCATTGTCCAGTGAAAAATAAAGTCAAGGAAATAATTCATTAGAAGTCAATGTGATGAGAGCTAGGCTGTTATAGGGTATCTTTTTTTTTTTTTTTTTTTTTTTTTTTGAGCCCAGAGATGTTTACTTAATCCAGATTTTGGTAGACAGAAATGTCTGCCAGAGGAAGAAGTGTCTTAATCTGAGTCCCGAATGATAAGATGTACCTGAAAGAATCCTGAACCAGAAGTCAATGGATCTGGGATCCAGGTCCAATTTTTTGAGTTGTTAGTCTTATAAAACATGTGCAAGTCATTTAAAATCAAAGAACATCAGTCTCTTCATCTTTGAGATGGGGATAATAATACATCTCATAGGATCAGGTAACAAAATATATGTGCAAGTGACTGGTAAATTCTAAAGCATTCTACACAGTGCAAGGGAAGGTATTGTATAAGCCACCATTGCTGCCAATTTTCTAGCATCCCAGCCTGTGTGTGCTTGGATTGGGGCCAGAAAGTTTGGCTTTGCCTTTCCCCAGCATCATTCATCTTTGAAAGTGCTTGAGGTTATTTTGCAACCAAGATCCACAAACAGCAACCCAAATTTATTGCCAGCTTAAGTCTGTTGATATTCAATCTTATCTCCCACCACACCCCAAGCTCTGACCCCATAAGGTTTTTTTCTACTCTCCATACTTTCCCAGGAAGCAAAAGAGAATGGTCCATGAATATTTACCAGCATGATTTGTGATTTGTAAACAGATTTGTGGATAAAATGTTAATATTTCAAACATCAAGGTTGAATAGTTTTCAAACTAAAACCAAGCTCTATTGCAAAGCAAATATGAGAAACAAGCTTTTCCATGGCAATACAAGATTTATTTTTATGTCTCATCTTTCAGCACTCTCAACTCATAGGACAGCCCTTTTCACCTATCATCCTTAGAAGAACCAGAGTTAAAGATCTCTTCTCCTCAACTGAAATACATTTTCCCACTAATGAATATAACAGTGACCAATGTGGTCATCTCCAAGTGTAATGTCTGAAATCACCTCTGAGGTAGAAAAACCAAACTCTAGAAACCCTGAGCCCAGTGCCCAGAAAACCAATGTCAATTTCTTACATATTTTTGGACAAAGAAAACATCCAAAATGAAGAGTGAGATGAGAAGGAAAAAGACAACCCGAGAGAGAAAACCAGAGGAGCCCCTAAGTGTTGATCTATGGAGACGATGCTTGTACCCTGTTCCACATCGTCTTCACTCAAGATAAGCAACTACTCTTTCTCAGAGACAGACTTTTCTAGAAAACCTTTGATCTAGATGAGAAGTTTTTATCCTAATATTAGACCCCAGAAAGCTAAGATAAAAGCTACCTCTCAACTCAACACAACCTCAACACTTGCTTGATTTGACTAAAAACTCAAATTGCCCAAATAAAGTTAGAACAGTAACTTGAGGTAAGTGTTAGTGGAGGGTTTTGTTTTATTTATTTTTTTTTCAGAAGAGGTTTTTATTCATTAAAATCCAGCAGAAGACTTTTGGGACCAGATGTTTCCATCTGGGGCTCCTTTGGAAGAGAATAGAGTGAAACAGTTAAAAACCGGAATTCTGTATGACAGACTCTAGGTCCATCCACCTCACTACAAATAACTCAATTTCGTTTCTTTTTATGGCTGAGTAATATTCCATTGTATATATGTGCCACATCTTCTTTATCCATTCATCTGTCGATGGACACTTGGATTGCTTCCATGTCCTGGCTGTTGTAAGTCAGAAAGAGAAAAACAAATACCATATGCTAACACATATATATGGAATCTAAAAAAAAAAAAAAAAGGTCATGAAGAACCTAGGGGCAAGACGGGAATAAAGACGCAGACCTACTTGAGGACATGGGGAGGGGGAAGGGTAAGATGTGACAAAGTGAGAGAGTGGCATGGACATATATACACTACCAAATGTAAAATAGATAGCTAGTGGGAAGCAGTCACATAGCACAGGGAGATCAGCTCGGTGCCTTGTGACCACCTAGAAGGGTGGGATAGGGAGGGTGAGAGGGAGGGAGACGCAGGAGGGAAGAGATATGGGGATATATGTATAACTGATTCACTTTGTTATTAAAGCAGAAACTAACACACCATTGTAAAGCAATTATACTCCAGTAAAAACGTTAAAAAAAAAAACAAAACAGAATTCTGGAATCTGAGTATCTTAACTTTAGTTGTTGATGAGGTATTTGGTGAAAATGCAAATAGGTGAATGCAGTGGAATTTTCAAAGATTCTATTTTTTCTATTGTCTGTTCCTCTGCAAAACAAGGGGGAAGTGTAAGTTTTATTAAAGTATCTCGTAACTGTCCTTATACTCATCACTTTTCCTATGCAGTGTCCCCCACATTGCCTGCTTCCTTCACTGTCAATATGATATATGTTCCAAGCTTACATGTATCAAACTTAGCTGTCTTGCTTCCCATTCATGAAAGGAATAATATTTTCATATTTTTAAGGCGAAAACTAACTGCCTGGTAAACTCACCTATGATTCAATAGCTGATGACTCCTTGTACCCCGAGTGTGCCAGTCCTAACTGTATTTGATAGGAGGTTCCTAGCGACAAATGCCTTCATGACAAGGATTATATGTCTAATTCTAGATTGTTTAATAGGCCAATGGAAATAGAATCTGGAGTGAAGAAGCTTTCTAGTCTTCATATCACTCAGCCTGCAATCTAGATCTAGTTAGGAATAAGCATTCGTACAATGAATATGAAAATTTGAGATCACAGAGAGCATCAATCATTCCATTTTAAAAATCCAACTTTAGATGACTGGTGCCAAAAGCCTCATAAATGAGCAGCTGCCTACTATGAGTATTGTATTTTATGTATTTAAATGCATTAATCTTAGAAAACTGAACAAGAAGTCAGGAAAGCTGAGCGTTTTCTCATTCTTTGAAAGTCCAGATCTTCAGAGTGCTCTCCTCCATTTGGTTTTCCTGCATCTGTTATTTTGCTGTTGCCTGCCAGAATGCCAACAGGTAGATTATCATTACCAGTTAAATAGACCATTTTTGCGAAAAAGAAAACCCAAAGGGAAGATAAGAGGAAAAATTCTGCTGCTATACGCGCCATGTGAAAAGAGGTAGCTGAGAGGGACGTGATTCTAGGTGGAGGAAACTGAAAAAAGTCAGCTTAATGTTTTAGCCCATCTTTGATTTTTAAAGGAAGATGAATACTGAGCTTAACACAGATGGAAAAGAAAGAATAGCAGAGAAGTGGCGATGCATGGTAGAGAAAGCAGGTCTTTGAGTAAAGACACCTGCTCGGCCACTAATAGGGTGCTTTAATGGGAAAAAGACACTTTACTTTTTGGAACCCAAGTTGACCCATATAAAATATGAAAATGTTGGACCAAATGGTCTCTAAAGTCCCTTGAAGGGGTGCTCTGATGCTTGAGGAGTTCAGAAAACTGCTCGGGGTGCTTTGAACCTATCAGCTCTACGATTAAAATCTTCACTTATACCCTCTTTCCTCTTGTGCAATCTCAGGACACTTAGCAGTAGATTAGGCAGAGGGGTCAGTTCCCAGGTCTTTGGATCTGAAAGAAGTTGTGTCACTTTCTGAGCAACGATTTCAATTGTATATTTTGGCTTATGATGCATAAAACAGATTGTGAAAAAGAAACTCTCCAAGCTGTACTGCAGAACTACTAGACATGGCATCTCATCCACTGCTTAAGTTTTTTAAAAGATTTGTCTGTACATACACCATGGAAACCAGACACAGTGATGTGATGTGCTTTGGATATTTTAAATGGGCCACATTTCTAGTCAAAAGGGCGTACAGCCAAGCTCTAATCTTTGGAAAGAGTGGGAATAATACAGAGCCTAGAAAATCCCTGCAGTTGGCCTGAGACTGCTTCTGTCCCAGTCGTTCATTCATTCAACAAATATCTACTGAGTACCTGTTATTTACCAGGCACTGTGCTAGGCATTGGGGAAGCAGTAGTAAGACAAACTTGGTCCTTCCCCCCAATGAAACTTACAATTTAAAGGGTGCCATGACAGTTTCATGGGAGACAGCCTAGAGTTAGATGTTAGGGAAGAGTTCTCCCCCAATAATAGCACTTGAGAATTGAAAGATAGCTCTCTTGCCTCACCTAAGCCTTCTAGTTCTTTAGCTTTTCCTCACATGAGATATTTCCCCTTTCCTACCCTTGAACACACTGCAGTTTATCAGGGTCTTTTTAAGTGGGGCATCAAACATGAACCCCAGATGTATCTAACCTGAGAAGAAGGGAAGAATATTCTCCATTCTCCCTGTTCTGAATACGTAGTTATATTAATATAGTCTGCCATTCTATTAGCTCTAATAATAATATTATAATAATGATGATGGTGATAAATAAGATTAAGAGGATGCCTAGATTTTGAATGACTGGACTAAAGCCTGTCTTCTAGTCTCTATCTTGGTTTAGAGTCCCCCAAGAACAGAGATAAGTTGGGGTATACTTACAAGACCTAGATTACCTGGCTCTGCAGTATACTCTTTACATGTATTTCCTTCTGCTGAGAAACCCCTTCCTTCTCCCTATATTTCTCTCCTTGCACACTCCTCAGCTGGCAGTGCCTATAAAATCTTCCGGTCCTGGGCTCACTACATTCAGGAAGCCTTCCTTAACTCCCATACCTGATTGGTTTGCCCTCTTACATGTTTCCACAGCATCTTGCCTTTGCTTGTCATGGCACTCATCTTGCTATATTTGAAATGGCATTGTTTTTTGTATTCACCCAACCATGAGTTCAAAGTGGGCATAGAGGGTGAATGAATGAATGGATGATGTTACCTACTTTGCTCTGGACCAATCAAGCATGACCTCACTCACTACTCTAATTTTTTAAAAAGCACAGATCTGTCTTCAGCATAAATGTTTATTTATTCCCAATGAATATTCTTCCATTAGGCCTACTCTGATCTCCTCCAGTCTGTAGAAATATGATTTAATTTGGTTTCTGGAACAGAATTTTAAAAATACATAGCTTTTAAGGACTGTTTGGTAGATGTGAGAGGGGACAATTCCACAATAATCAGTCTGCCTCTCCAGCCTAGAAGTCCCAGTGAATCCCTCCAAATCACTTCTGGATGATATGTTCAGGAAACTACTCAGATCTCAAGGTCCCACAAGGCAGCTGTCCTCAAGGTGATGCTATTAGTGATGCAAGAAGAGACCGTATTATTTCTCCCCTTAAAAAACTCTCACAAGAGTCCTCATGCAGCCCAGTGAAACATAAGCCAGAACCTAGGCAATTAGTAGAAGAATAAGGAAGAATGTGGCATACGTTTCTAAGAGACCTTGAATTAAACACCAAGTCTGTCCCTGATCAGCTGTGCAACCTCACACAAGTCACCTCCATTCAATGTGCCTCACCATCCTCTGTTGTCAAATGGAGATAATATTTCCTTTCCTTGAAACTCTGCCTGGGATCATCTAATATATTCTGTCTTAAAAGATATATGGTATCATATAGACCGAAGAATATCCCATTTGAAGTGGGTGGGTGAGTGGGAAAGGCAGTAGGTTCCTACTCTTAAGAAGCAAATAGTTGTTTTGAAAAGATTCTTTTATACCAGGGCTTTTCAAACGGTAGCATGAATCAGGCTCACCTGCAGGACTTGTTAAAATAAAGATGGGCCTGAATCCTGGAGTTTCTGATCCAGTAGGTAAGGAATGGGCCAGGCACCATGCTGGGCCCTGGGAATACGGGAGTGAAGTCACTGGTCCCTGTCTTCACCGGACACACAGTTTAATTTAGAAGGCAGGCATTAAACAATGTTCCAACACACAGAGTTTTACGAAGACCACATCCCATTCAGACTTCTCCCCCAGAAGATCACTAAGCCCTGTACTGGTACTCAAAGTTTGGTGTACAAAGAAATCATCTGGCACGGTGGGTGTTAAAATGCAGATCCAGGCTCCACCCTCAGCGAGTTCAGTAGGTCTGGGGCAGAACCAGGAACCTGAATGTTTCACACGTTCCTCAAATCATCCTAATGTAGGTGGTCTTCATACCACACTCTGGAAACACTGCTTTATTACAAGGCATCATTCTTTGCTGATGCATTTTTTAATGCATTCACCTAAGTTGAAGTAGACCAGGTTGTCTTTCCTTCCATTTTAATAAAGGATTTACTCAAAATTAAGTCTCTGTGCTTTGCTCTCTTCTTCTAGTATTTCAGTGGCCTTCAGCGAGCTGTTTTAGTTAAGTAATTCATGGACAGAACACCTGTTCAGGTGGTGCCTTGGCTTTATTTGGAAAACAATGATTAAAACCCAAAATCTCACTATTTCCGGAAGGAGATGGGCATCTATTTGAAGGCATAGGTAATATTTGTGAGATAGGAGAGAGCAGTGAGACTATATGGTAGACTGTATACTATATTCAAACACCATCTGATAATATTGAAACATGTAGGGAAGGCAAATAGATCTGATGTCATGTAACCATTCTTGTCACTGAAGGGGGCTATGTGGAGCTATGTGAGAGAATAATCCTACAGTTACTTCTGGGTTCAGTGGCACAGAATGAGCATAGAAGGAGTGACATGATGGGACAAAGAATTGACAGGCTTTAGTCCCTGCTCCTTCAAGACAGTGGGTGCAAGTGATGCCAGTGTAGAAATAAATCATCATAAACCCAATCCGCCGAGGCCTCTGAGAGACTTGCAAGCACTTAATCCACCACCCCAGGAAGCAAGACCACGTCAACAAGGTTTGCCCTTTTCTCCACATTCCTTACTGACACAATCCGATGCTCCGTTAATGGCCTTTCCATGTTGTAAGGCTTGGCCCCTCTGTAACATGAGAAGGGGAACGTGAAGGTACAATTTACATTGTCAGACTAGCTTGACAAGACATTAGCACAACCTGTAACAGGAGGGAAAAACCGTCCAATCTCTATTAAAAGTTAACTGGAAATCACACCACATATCAAATGGGTAAAAGTCCTTTGACTCTGGCTAGGAGGAAAGGTATATATTATCAGAGAGAGATATAAGTAATTGGGCATCTATCAAATCAGATGTGCTGTTGCTAACCTCTGTTATGAAAATTGAAAGATTGGTGTTAGATTATAATCTAAAAAGAGTTCCTGAGTGGCATTCACAATGATTTTTGGTCTGTAATCTTTTATTAATATAGCCATGTGCCAGTCTCCACAAGTGAGTCATTCATCAGGTCAAAACTTACCCACCCATTGTGCCATTATGGCTTTTCTTAGCAGTCATTCACAAATGTTTATGGACTATAAGGCATGCAGATGAGTCACTATAGGAGGGCACAAAATTCAATCACGGAAACACCCTCTCCATTTGGGGAGACAAGGTGTATGGAACCATGACCTCCTGTCATATACGTAAAACCAACTTGTCCACGTCTTTCCTGGCAGCTTCCACAGTAAAGAGATGGAGTCAGAGAAGGCTTCTTATAGGAAGCAGAAGAAAATCTTGCAGCGTCGTAAGGGACAAAGTAGTCATAATTTGCTGAAGAGTAACCAGGAGCTCATTCTAAGAAGAAGATGCAAATGGCCCAGCATTTTAATCAGGTAAGTCCTTCCCTGATGAAAGCACTGGGAATTATAGAAAATAAGGTCTGTCCTGAATGATCAAATAAATGCAAAATTAAAGTAAGACAGTATCTTCCACTGATTAAGTTGGCAATATAAAATAATTTTCAACTGAGTTGACAAATCCTGCTCTAGGGTTGTGTGTGATTTGCTCTGACTTTTCTCAAGGGACACTTGGCAATATGTATCAGTGGCCTTAAATTTGTTTTATACCCTTTAAGATAAAAATGCCACATCTACCAAATGATATGGATGTTGCGGAATCGAAACAACTCCATTGCAGAATTCTTTAGGAATTTTTATAAAATGGAAAAATTAGAAAAACTTATATGTCCAGTAGTTGGGGACTGGTTAAACTATGGTGCATCCGTATGATGAGGCAATGGGGAGACTATTTAATAACTCAGAGAGTATTCATAACAACTGATAGAGAATATGATCCAATTTTGGTTGTAAGAATACTTTATATACATTTAAATAGCATCTAAAAGTCTAGAAATACATTCAACAAAATATCAGTCTATGATGGTTCTCTCTGACTTGTAACGTTAAGGGGGACTTTTTAAAAAATTTATCTGCCATGTCCACACTTTCTATAACAAACATGTATAACTTCAGAAACCAGAAAAACATGGAAAGTATTTTTTCACAACTAAGGAAAGAGATTGAACGGGTAAAGGTCAGTGTTTTCATTGCTCACAGTGTAAAGTTCAGATTCTTTCCATGGCATGTCCCCACCTCCCGCTCCTCCCTCATCTCTCCTATGTTCCTACCAACTCTCTCACCACTAGCCACACAGGCCTCTTACCACAGAGCCTTAATGTAGTAAATTATATTATTTTTGCAGGTATTCATTCCCATCCCTTTCCCTGTAGGAGGATCACATTCCTGTCAACTGCCCTGTACCTTGCTATGTCCCCAGTGTTGAGGACCATATATTCTTGTCCCATTGACTTTGGGCTTTGGCCAAAGGAATGTAAACAGAATGTAAACAGAACAAGGCCACGCCCAACAGAAGCCCTCAGAGTCATGGCACATTTCCACCAGTGCTCTTGACCTTTCTGTATGCTACAAGAATACCATGTCTCACATAGGGACTGTTCCTGTAGTTTGAGTCCCTGAATGAGAAGCAGAGTCATAGCCTGGGCAGACCTGCAGTCAACCCATAGCCTACCTGTAAAATAAGCAAGTAATACACCTTTATGGCATAAGCCACTGAGACATGGAGGTCATTTGTTACTGTGGCGAAATTGACTAGTACACCTGGCACATGGCGTTTCTCTGTCCATAACATTCTGACTGGTCACCCCCACTCCACGTAGCCAACTCCATCTCTTCCTTCACAGCCCAGTTCTAATCTAACCCTTTGACCAGGTCAAATCCCTTCTCCCATGCTTTCTCAGCACCAGGCACTGTTCCCTCTTAACACTTGTCACGATCTTAATTTCACAATTTTTGTGTGACTTCAGTCAATATCCGGTACACCAAAGGGCTGTAAACTCCTCAGAGCAGGGATCATGGCTATCTGTTCACCGATTGTATCAGCAGGACCTAGCACAGTTCTTGACGTGTAGTACATCCTCAATAGAAAAAGTTAAGTAAATACATGAAGGAACCATGGAAAAACTAATTAAAGAACCTTGAACATAGAACTGAGAAGCATCAATCAAATGGAGCAAATGTTTGGAAGGCATTATTGGTCTTTAGGTGAGAAAACATTATGAATCTTCTATAGTGCAAATAAATATGTGGTAACAGCGTTCAGGATCTCCTGAATAATAATAATAATATTTAAGCACTTTTGCTGTTAAAAGCACTTTATACTTATTAATTCATATCATCCTGGTAACAGCCCTGTGAAATAAGGACTACTAATATTCCAGAGGGAAGGTCAGTACTTTGCCCAAAACCACACAGCTGGGAGCTGATGGAGAAAGGGTTTGAATCCAAGCCAAAGTCTGTGTTTGTAACCACTGGACTATGCTGCCATTCCTTTGGTCTGAAGGTTATGAGTATTGGGAGAGTCTTGCAGACCTGCATTGACAAGGCAAGAAAACATTTTTTTTTAGTTTCCCTTTTGTATCCCATGCATTACTTCAGCTACCTACAGTCTCACACCCCTTGCTGAGCTGAGCACGGGCCTCTGCCCATATTAGGTGCTTAGTAAATGTGCTTTGTAGTTCTTGCCTTAGGATTAAAATGTTTGGCATAGACAAGCAGTCATATGAGATCTAGTTGCCTGTATAAAAACTCCATTTAGGAGAGCAGGTTGGATGTGAGAATCTTATTCTAAAGCTAAACTTGACTCAAGAAACAAGGAACGTGAACACGGATAGTGTCGGCCGTAGGGCAGGGAGAGGAACTGATTGTGAGGGCCACACACCTGGCTTCTCCTTGGGAGTGGGAGTACTATGAGAGAGAATGCGCCTGGGGAGGGGCCGGCATGGGGGGATTTGCTCCAGGACGGTGATTGTAGTGTGAGGTCTGGGCCTCCAGTGGGGGAAAGGGCAGAACTAGGGCTTAATGTCTTTGGTGTCTGCTGGTGGGATAAAGGCTTCAACGATGTCATTTCTAAGGCCTCTTATAGCTGCAATATTGGCGAGGCTAACACTCTCTCCTCTGACAAAGCTCATTTTTAAAGGGAGGAGGAAGATACTGGAGTCAGCTGGAAAATTCCTGAGGGCAGGGGCAAAAGAGTGAATTGAAAACAATGGAGAACAGCTGGTCCTCGGCTGAGTTTAAAAGCCACCTAGAAATGCCAGGCTGGGATAGGAGAGCTTAGGCCTATTCTAGGGTTGTATTCCTTGAAGTCCAGGCACCAAACCACGCACAACAAAATCACCTAGGGAAAATTTTTAAAATATGGTTTCCTGAGCCTTCCTGGAATCTGAAAGTTTCATGCAGAAATCTGCATTTTTAATACCTGGATAATTGCTATGAATCCTAAAGTCTGCAAACCTCTCATCTGGAGAGACAGAATACTTGTCAGGGTAGGGAAATAAAATCCCAAATGCTTAGATTTGGCACCTGAGTAACGATGCCTGTTTTCATCGAGTACACCTGGCACATGGCGTCTCAGTAGACAGCCTGTGGATCATTTAACTCCTTATATTAAGACCACCTGTGGATTCAGTGCAACAGCAATTAGCTAGGATGACGAAGTGCTTTTTAGTAACAGACATGGGGTGCATTGTTAAAACTTTCCTTGCTGATCTCCCCAGTACTTCACAGAGGAAGAAATAGAATCTCCTTTTGGCCTGGTGGGCAGATTTCAACCTGGATCTCAAGTTCTCTCTCTCACCTTTCTACTGAGAATACAGGTAGTCGCTGCACCGGTCTTGGGAAAAGCTGGGCCCCGTAAGTTAGGATGCGGTATAGCCAAGTCTCGGGCAGAGAGATGTAGCTCCTTGGCCTGGATTGAAGCAGCTGGACAGAGCCCCCATCCCCTGACACTTGACCTTCAACTTCCTACAGTTTTAAAAATTAATCACCAGAAAATGGATACTTCCCATTTTCCCTCAGCTGGATTAAAGTCCTAAATTCTGGCTCTAACCCAGGGGCTCTCTCTCAAAATAAATCGGAGGGGCAGGAGCCGGGCTGGTAAAGACCAGGTCAGCCAGCCCCTAGCTAACAGCACAGGCAGCCTCGGGTTAGCTCTGGGCCCCAGCCGGTCAGGCCAGCCCTCCCAGGGAGCCATGGAGAGGAGGGTGGAGATGCAGGGCTTGGAAAAGGAGCCATGAAGCCGTGGGGAGGGCGGGGCTAAGCAGGTTTCTGCAGCAGGGCCGGGAGAGGAGGATATAAGGTGGAGGAATTGTGTTCAGGTGTGTGACACTGAAGGCTGGGCTTCAGAGGCGGTTGGGTCTGCCTGCTCCAGCCAGGGATGAGAAGGAAGCTCTCTCGTGGCTGTCATGCCCCGTTGATGGGGTAACTGGAGGTGGTTGCAACCCGGTCTCCCCCGCTACAGTTCCCCACCAGAAGAAAAACCCAAGGAGTGCCCAAGGCGTGCTGACTCCCCCGGTCATAGCTGTGGACGCTGCACCAAGGACAGAGGAGGTACGGACCCTGCTTGATGTTAAGACTGTGGGGAAGGGGTGAGCTTTTCTTCTCAGCTCTCCCCACTGCTTGCTGGCCTGGGGCAGGGATGCTGCTTCAAAGGGAACCCCTGAGGCCGCTCCAGGCCTCACCCTCTGTATTCTGGGTGCTGCAGCCGTGTCTACCGCCAGCCACCTGCAGTTCCGGGCTCCCATGGAACCTCAGTGCTCTACTTGGGGAGCTCTTGGTTCACACTGGAAGGCCCCGTGCGTGCAGTTGACTGGGTCATGAGGGTAGCTGCAGGCGGTGATAGTGGTCACTCGATGTGGTCCCCGCTTTTTCCATGCGCTGATGAGCAGACAGCCTCTGCCTTTGCTGTCGATAGGTTGGAATGAATTACCTGTATGGCGAGTCCATGATATACAGGCATTGGTCATTACCTACCTGTACTATTTCAGGGCCTCTTTCCAAAAGCTGACAAAACCATTGTGCAGGATTTTGAAAGATGTACATTGTGTGAGGAAGAGCCAGAGTGAGACAGAGAGTTGGATTTTTGATGGTAATGAATAAATAGTAAGGGTAAGAGCTTATTGAGAGCTTACGACTTGCAAAGCAGGACGGTGAAGCACTTTTCATCTTGTTGCAGCCTGTGTGGCAGGTGTTGGTGTTATCTACAATTAGTGATGAGGAGGCTGAGGGTCAGGCGGGTTAACTGAGGCAAACCAGGGTTTGCTGATCTCAGTACACACTGATTTATATCCATGAGGTCATATTTAGCCAAGCGTCTTTCAGATTCAAAGTGTACGGAGGTGAGAGGCAACCACCTGTGAAGAGGCTTTCTCCAAGCAGAACAAAGCTGATAGCCTCCATCTCCCCCTGCCATGTTCAGGAATTAATTTAGACCTGGGTCTCTGCTTCTCAGGCCTCAATAGCCCCTTCTTGTGGATTCAGAAACTGTTAAGAGCTCACTGTCAGCAAGATGTAATCCCCATGGTCTGTGCCATTAAGAATTCAGAGATTACAGCTGAGCAATGGAGCTGGTCTTTAAAACACCAGAGGAAAGGAATGCCTTTGAGAGCTGGACACTGGGCCAGTGCCCTGTGGCCTCTTAGAATTAAACCCAACACCCCCAAAACAATTTACCAGGCCTCTCATGACTCCAACCCTTGCCCATTCCCCAACCTCACCTAATACAGGGTCCCTCAGCTCATGGTGAGCCAGCTGTTCTTTCCCTCCTTAGGACCTGTGGTTTTCCCTCTGCTTGGAACATATTTCCCTGGGCTCTTCCTGTGTTTGGCTCTCTCCCTTCAATAAGGCTGCAGCTCAGATGTTGCCTGTTTAAGAGGGCTTCCTAGACCCCAGCATCACAAGTAGACCCGCCACTGCCATCCCCATGTATACTCCCTTATAGTGTTGATTATAGTCATTATAGTGATGACAGTCTGAAAGTCTGTCCTCTTGTTTATTGTGTGTCTCCCCAGTAGAACTCCATGAGGGTAGGGACCGTACATGTCCTCTGCCTGCTGGACACTATTGGGTCCCCAGAGCTTATATTTCCCAGTAACAGGGGCTGGGTTAAAGTTTATAGAGTCAGTAAATAATAGAAGGGATCAGGAGATATCATCGCCTCCTTCTTATCCAACACCTCGACTCAGTCTTCCTTGGGAAGGCAAATGTCTCGGTCTAGAAACTGAAGTAAAGATCATCTGGGTTTTCAAGTGCTCAAGGGGCAGCTGATTGCATTCTTGGAGTAACATAGGGAAAAAGGCTGAAATCTATCAGGTGGATTTCATTCCCTGAGAAAGAGCAAGGTATGATAAGGCTGGCTCTGCTGGCCAGTCTTGATAAGCAACACTGCCTATGACTCAGCCCAGCAACGCCCTTCTGGACACAGGGTATTGACCTTGGCCATGCCTGGGGTACTTGGCATGCCAATGCGATTTCAGAAAGCTGAGAGTGCACGCTTCCAGCCCTGCTTCATCAAGCCTCTCATTCAAATTCCCACCAGCCTTTGCCCACATACCTTTTGCTATTTTGGGTGTCATTCATTCGTGGGATGGGAAGAGGCCCATGCTTAGGAACATGGGGTCCCAAGTGTTTCTATGGGCTCTACTGATCTCTGCAATTGTGGGCACGTCCCTTTAGCGCCTCCACTTCTCGTGTTTTTCCTCTGTAAAATGGCCTGAGAATAGCTGCCCTCGATTGCCGGTGAGGTTTCAGAGTATTCGGGGTGACAGCGATGTAGAGACCAGTGCGATATATCTCTTGCTTTATAAGCACCTGGCCCTGCAAGCAGTGAGGAGCAGAGAATACACAGGGAGGTGTGTTTGTTTTGGAGAATTTCAATTGCAGAAAATCCACAATTCCAAAAGAAATCTGTCAGAGGAAGAGACTTCTCTGCAGGACTCCTTCTCCTAGGCAGCTACCTCAAGAATCGACTTACACACTTTAATTAACACCCAGACGATTTGCGTTTCAGTGAGAAGCATTAGAATCCAGCCTAATGACAGGCACGCAGCGCTTGGCAGTATGTCACACGCTGGTGGTTTTTATGGGCCCCTTCTTGCTCTTATGTGTTCTTCATTGTAATGTGTGGTAAGCCTTTCTGGCATCGGCCCTGGCCCTATTTGACTTAAGGGACTTGTGATTTTATATCTGATCCTCAGGTGGTTCTGTGATTCTTTTTAAAAAGAGGGAGATGTCTAGGATGTTCTGACCACAGGTTTTTGATTTGGACCGTTCCTTTTTTTCTTTTTTTTTTTAATTAATTAATTAATTTATTTATTTTTAACTGTTGGGTCTTTGTTTCTGTGCGAGGGCTTTCTCTAGTTGTGGCGAGCGGGGGCCACTCTTCATCGCGGTGCGCGGGCCTCTCACTATCGCGGCCTCTCTTGTCGTGGAGCACAGGCTCCAGATGCGCAGGCTCAGTAATTGTGGCTCACGGGCCTAGTTGCTCCGCGGCATGTGGGATCCTCCCAGACCAGGGCTCGAACCCGTGTCCCCTGCATTAGCAGTCAGATTCTCAACCACTGCGCCACCAGGGAAGCCCCTGTGATTCTTTTTTTAAGGCATTCTTTATCTTGTTCTACTCTCTTGTACTATTCTTGATTTCCAGATTTTAAAATAGGCCTTTTTTGAAAGAAAATATATTTTTGAATTAGGAGCGAAACCAGAGTCCTGAGGATTTTCTGAGGAGGAAAACGTCCGTAAGCAAAGTCGTATCAGGGAAAGAGAGTGACATTAAGTGTCCAGAGACCTGGACTTGAATCCTGGCCACGCTTCTCAGTAATCCTCTCCCGACTCCTTGGGCCATGGTGGGGATAATAGCAATATTGGCAGTGGACTTTTACTGAGAACTTAGTAAATGTTAAAACGATTCCTTGGATAATCTCATTTCATGGTCATGCTGACTATTCCTGTTTTTGGAAATGGGGAATGTGAGACTCAGAGGGTAGGAGGTCATCAGGTAGGGAGTGATGGAACCCAGATTTGAACACGTGCTGGTTGACTTAAGAGCACATGCACTTACATACCGGGTGCCTTGCTGTCTACTGGGCCACACTATGCTAGGATCTTTATATACAATTCGACATCCCTGGGACTGCCATCCCCACAGGATGTCATCCAATGAGAAGATGCCAGTGATGGTTCATTGAAATGATGCAGGTTTATTTCACCATTTTCCATACATCTTGTTTACCAAGATTTAGAAAAATGTTCTACAGATACTCCTTTTCTTGAAGTGACCTTTGAAGAAAATGACACATATTTCAAAAAGAAAGCAAAATGGTGCATCTCACCAAAAGGAAACATGAAAATCATCTACCCTAACCCGGAGCATAAGTTTGATACCAGGCTGAACCCAAAATGTTTTAAATTCTTTAAATCTTCAGGAGAATTTGCAGATACTACATGCCATGCTAGGAGTTAATGATATAATCATGATAGTCAGCATTTATTAACTACTTCTTCCTACTCGGTACTGACGGAAGCATTGTCCTCATGTTAACACATGTACAACAGACAGTCACTCGCAGTGGTAAAGTCGTGGGCTTGTGGTTTAGGGTGCCTGTCTCTGTCAGATGCTAGCTGTGTGACCTTGGGTAAGTTTCTCGACCACTCTGTTTCAGATTTCCCATCTATAAATGGGGATATTGCTGAACTTTTCCCCTAGTGGTGGTGTGAGCATTGTCTAAGTGGATACATGTAAGGGGCTGAAATGGTGCTTGGTATATAACGTCCACTCAAATGTTTGCTGCCACTGCTGCTTTTCCCTCAGCCCTCCTATGAGCGAGGTCTTCTCACTCCCATCCTACACTCCCGAGTATAGACTGATGAAGAGTCAGGTCATAGGGCTAGGATGCAAACCTCCGACTGTGGTCATCCCAAGCCTTCCCTCTTCTATGTCGTTATTTCCTCTATAAGCTCTAAAGGAAATGCACATTATTCCTCTGGGAACTCAGTTTGACAGGAGTTTACATTCCAAGACCCAACCTATGTTCTCTCTGTGCACGTACCTACTTATGTCATTTTTAGGCTGGTAAGTAAAGTATCTTATTGAAATGTCTCAAGCCGTGTCTCTAGGTTATCATCAAACCAGCCAGAACTCTCTCCTCTATTCAGGATTCTGTCTGTGGGCAGGCGTCCACACTGGCCTTGTGGTGATAAGTTTGCTCATTAAAAGCAATCAGTAGCACTCCTCTTCCTCAAGACAGAGTGCTTACCTGAGCAGTTAGGGGCCTTCTTTCAGCTCTGTGATAACATCGTCCTGTGCTGGCTGGCTGAAATCTGTTGATACACCGTCTCTTGAGTTAGCATCTATGTTGGCGTAAGTGATGAGAAGAAACTGTCCGGGGGTCTGTCCTGGGCTGGTCAAAGACAGATGCCAGCACTTGTGTTCTTTCGGTCGTGGTACCCAGTTGGATACTGGAGTTATTGTACGGGTTCATTCTCCCTGGGTGGGGACTTGCTTCTGCAGGATCCCAGCATGCAATGCGAGAGCACCGGGATCCCCAGGAAGCCCCCGTCTTGCTGCTGCCAGCACGAAGTGTGCACGGCTCTGAGATGCCTCCCAAATCATGACAGTCATTAATAATGAACAGCTTCCTTTTATTGAGTATTTGCTATGTGTGAGTTTATTTAACTAGTTCATGGAATCTTAACCCAACAATACTCTCAAGTAGGCTCCAGTATTATCCTGCCTATTTTAGGGAAGAGGAAGATGACATTCAGGGGAACTCACAGACGTGGTCAAGGACACCCAACTGAGCGGTGCCACCAGGACATATACCCAAACCTGTGTGATTGAACACGTGTTCTTCACCTCTGTGCTCATCAACCCCAAACTCCTCCTGCCTGAGTCACCCTCTCTGAGGTGCTGTGATAACACATTCCCAACTAGCCATGGAAAAACCGGTCCCGCTGGGCCAGGCCCACGGGGGATGTAGACAAACCTGCCTCACCTGGTTTCCCTGGTCCTTCCTGCCCTGGACCGTGAGCTGTTTTCCTTTTGCTTCATCTTCTCCAGACACAGCTGAACTCCTTAATGACTCAGCTTGGCTTTCTCCCCGTAACCCTGTAGTCGCAGGAATATCACAGTAGGAAAGAATGAAGGCAGAGTTTCTGTCTCTCCAAGGCACCCTCAGCCTATTTCTTACCCTTTTGAACAGTAACCCTCCTAAGCTGTTCCAGCTTTTCTTTCCTCCTTTGTTCACTTTTCAGTCTGGTTTAAGAGCAAGCTGAATTTGATCGGATTATAAAGCATATTTTCAGTGCTGTGAGGTAACCCAGTAATTGGCATCTTAGCCTGATGACTGGGCTGTGAATTATGTTATTTACAAAAGCAGACAGAATGGTGGGCTGCATCGTGGCTGCCTGTCAAGCAAGGGTCATCCCTCGAAAGCAATGCTCACTCAGCTGGGCTCTTACCGGGTGTAAATGCAGAAAGGAGTCGGGGAACTCTAGTTAAATCTTAGACACCGTGCCCTTTTACTGTCTATGTGATCTTGCACAGATTACTTATTGTCTGCAGTAGCATAACACTGCTTTCATTTTGTTCAACTCTGCATACATCTAGTATTAAGATTTCTTACAGTGTCTCAGGCACTGTACTGACCCCTTTATGGGTACCATTTCCCTTAATTCACCTACCAACCTAATGAGGTAAGCATTGCACTCATCACTTTCAGATGAGGACATTCAAGTCGGTTAAGGTTAAGCACCTATTAAGTAAGTAGTGGAGGTGGGATTTGAACCAGTTCTTTCAAAGTAAAAATCTGTACCCCCGACCAGAATCATGCACTGGCTGATGGTTCGATGTGAAATTCTTCCTTTTCTACCAAGAGATCACACACAAGTCTTTCCCTTGCATGCAGTCTGCTTTTGCAGCTCACGGTAAGGACGTTTTCCAGGTCTCACTGCACTGCTTCTTACCTGCCGATCTCCCAGTCAGTGACCCGAGCAGCTCCAGCCCAAGCCTGGCCATTACTCATTACCCCTGCTTCTGCATTTGCTCTCCTCGTCACAGAAAGATACCTCATCGATAAGTGTAAATCTTTTTAGTTTCCTAACAATTGAGAGAGCTTCCAAACAAAGGCTTGTGCTTACCTCTGAGAATGCAACCATCCGTTTTCCCTCCCTCTGCATGGCAGAAGGACCACCAGATACCGCTGCCTTTCCAGGACACTCAGAGAGAAGCAGGGGTTGTACGCTGGCGAGTTGAATGAGCCACAGAGTCAGGGGCTGGGAGGGGACCCAGTAGGATGTACACCCATGAGTGCAAGGCTCTGCTCCTGTGTGTCACTGTTCCCCGATCCCTACAGCAGTTCCGGGCACATAAGAGAGGCTCAAGCATTTATTCCCTGGATCATTGTGTTAGCTTCAAAAAAAAAAAAAAAAAAGTACATGTTTATTGCAGATTTTTCAGATACTTGTTTGTTTTGCTTAAGAAGAAACAAAGAAGGGAGAGGGTTAAATGTTGGGTATTGGAATCATTACATTTGGGAGCACATTTTCCTCTATCAGCGTCTCAGTATTTCTCTGCTCAGCTACTTTCTGAGTTAGTCTGGACTCTCTTGGCGGGGTGGAGTTCGTCATTTCCATCCCATCTAATAATGCCATTTCTCCTGCCACGGCTACACCGGGAGGTCCGTCGCACACACTCTACCTCTTTCCAACACAGGTGAAAGCCTGGCAGCGACCATGTGAGTGTTCCTGGACCCCACTTCTTCCCCATATCTCCTCCTTTCTTGAATTCCCCTTCAGGAAGAGTCCAGGATGATAAGATTTCCATTCATTGAGCACTAACAATGTGCCAGGCTCAGCGCTAATCGCTTCCCTATACTACCTCATTTCACCATCACAAGACCTCCACCTCACTATTTTGCACTGAACAAAACCCTGCCACTGGTAAGGTGAAATGACCCGCCAGAGGTCACAGAGCTGGTGGGTGGTGAGCCCTGGCCTCGGTGCTGGGACTCTGGGCTCCCAACCTGAGCTCTCACCATCGTGGGCTGCTCAGCAAACCTACCTCTGCCTTCAGCCCAGGTCTGCTAGGTGCCCTCCCATGTGAGAGGGATGCTGGTCCTTCTGACCGCTCTCAAGCCAGATACCCACCCACTGAAGGGTGCCATTTTCTAGAAGGGCAATCTCCCGTTGCTTTAGTGTCAGGAGCCTGGGTTTGGGTTCCCTGTTTCTATCAGGGGACACAAAATCCCGTAAGGGACCTGAACCTTCATTCTTGGTTAGCATTCTGCTAAGGATGACAGAGGAGGGTCTGCTGTGTGGTCTGACTTAGAGAAAATGGCCTAGGAAAAGCTGCCATTGGGTACAAGTCATGAGGCTGAAGGGAAGGCTGTTTGCCCAGCTTAGTGTGTGGAGAAGAAGGTCAGCGGGCAGCTCAGAAAGGGGGAGGAGTGTCCAGTGCTTTGGTTCTTCTTGAACGGCAACTTTCTCACCTGTGGCACAGCCAGGGGCAGCCTTCACTAAAGGTCACCAGACATCATTATTTCGATGGAACTTCAGTTTATTTAAAAGGGAACTACTGTAAGTGGAAAGTCAGTATTGCTCATCACAGAAGGTAACTGCGATTAAATACAGTGAATGCACAGCACCATGAGTAAACTCTAGCCTTACACTGCTGTCCACTGAAAGCTCTGGCTCTGAGACCAGCTCTTGCTTTGTTTCAAAGGAAAGTTGCCTATTACCTGGCACCATTTCATGGGTGTGGAGTTTCAGTTTGGGATACTCTGGAGATGGACGGTGGTGATGGTTACACAACAATGTGAATGCACTTATATATATTTAACCATTAAAAAAAAATGAGGCAGCTCTTTATGTACAGTTAAGAAACAATGTTCAAGATGCATTAAGTGAAAAAAGCAAAGTGCTGAACAGTGTGACCTGAATGCTGCCATTTGTGGGTTTTTTTTTTTTTTTTAAGGAATATGTATATACACATGCATCTAGGCTTGTGTATGCAATGATCCCTCTGGAAGGATGTCAATATTTGATTCTGTAGAGGGAACAGGCTTCTGGCAATTGGAAATAGAGAGGGAGGGAGGGTCATTGCTATTTAATTTGTGTTCCATGTGCATGTATAACTCATTCTAATTGACAGCTTTTTAAACCCTTAAAAAGCTAAGCACCAAAATGAAACCATCTCCTTGAAGCAGTGGTTCTCAACCTTGCCTACACCTAGACACCAGCTGCTCCAAGTCAGGTCCCCTGACCAGTAGCATTGGCATCCCTGGGAGCTTGTAGCTTGTTAGAAATAGAGGATCTCAAGCCTACCCACACCCAGGGAATCCAAGTCTGCATTTACCAAGGTCCCCAAGTGGCTCACAGGACATTAAAGTGTAAGAAGTACTGCACAGGACTAACTAAATCAGAATCTCTGAGGTGGGGTTTGAACCTGGGCGTTGATTAAGGCTCCCAGGTGACCCCACCAGGGCAGTTGATGTACCAACTACAGACTTAAGGTAATTGGTTCTATATCAACCCTTTCATTTTTCCCAGTCTTCTTACTCTATAATTCAGTTTATTCAATGTGGGCGCCATGTGCCCCTTGGAAATCATTGCGTGTCCCACACTTGGGAGCACCGGCCAGGATGACTATCTCAGATCACGTGCATGTCACACAGGAACATACAATATTGACATTCACCTGAGCTTAGGGGGAAAGTGTTTCCCCTTCATATAAAATAGACCACAATTCTACACCAAGACACATAACGGTTACAGGCCTTTTAATCTAGGGATGGAGCATAATGTCAGGTCTTTTAAAATCAGACTTTGGAGTTTAAAAAATAGGGCTTTGAATTTGCCACTCTGAGCCCTATGTCAAATGGGGTTAATACCTGCCCCATAGAGCTGTCATATTTAAATAAGATGGTGCAGATGATGCTTGATCAATATTAGGTGATAATTATGTTTTTGTCCACTCCCCCTCCCCTCCTATCCCCCCTCTCATCCTGGGCTCCTCTCACTGTCACTGTTCCCTTCACATTTGTTTATTCTGCCTTGAGCGTCTGACGTACAGATGACATTTCTCACATTGTAGTTGAAGCTGAGGAGCTCGAGATCCACCTCCCCCCATCTCTTGACAAACAGTAAAAACTCTACTGTCTCTCAGCAAATTATTTGACGCTTTTCTAAAATGCAACTGAAACTTCATTACATGCATGAACACCTTTCCATCAGCTCACTCCTAGCTCTAATATTAATATAATTGTTGCCGAGACATTGCACTTGGCCTCAGAGGCAGTCAGCAAGGCGTCGTGGTTAGTAACCTGAGATGGCTGCAAAAGCAAAGAGTTAGTGGAAGCCGCTAGCATTTCTGTGTGGCCAGATGATGCTGGAGAGTGGCTTCCGAGCTTCCCTTCCGTTGCCAGATAGATGGGAGTTAGGAGAGGGATAGGGTGTCCAAGTCAGAATAGATGCCCTCCCCCTGCCCCCGGCACCCAAAGTCATCTTTTCAAAACATGAATCTGAACGTGCTTAAAACTGATGTTTAAAACCCTATGAGATTTAATTTGAAAATATCTGTGATTTTGTGACAAAGGCACATGTACTGCCAATAGTACTGTGGTTTGTTGACTATGTTTAAAACTCAAAGAATGCTACATTGCAGTTAGTGATGAGTGAAAGTAAAGAAATATTTTTTTCCAAAAAAATAAAACCCTATGGGAGTTTCTCACTACTTTGCAAATAAAGACCAACACTCTTAACAGGGTCTACAGAGTCTGGCTTCTAGATACTCCTCCCGGTCATCTCCCCAACTCCCATTGGTCTAATTATTGGGCTGTCTTTTTCACCTGATTGAGTCCTTGTTTTGTGTGAGTCCCAATTCCCAGGCCATAGACTAAGTCTGATTTTGTGCATATCATAGCCCTAGGGTCTAGCTTGTAGCAGATGCTCAATAAATAGTCATAGAAAAAATAAACACAGGCAAGGATGTCATACAAGGGCTTCCTGCCTAATCTGCCGCACTCTGCTTTGCAATGTTTCTCTGGGTAACACTGAAATGCTGCAAGTTGCCTGTATAGACACCAGGCTGTGTTCTACCTTCTAGCTTTTGGTTAACTGGACTCCCTGCCTAAGATATCATTGTATTCCTCACTCACTTTGTGTAGGAAATCATACTCTTACACAAGAGTTTTTTCCTCCCATTAACTTCCTTTGACTCATCGGCCCTCTAGGCTATTATGGCCCTCCTTTTTGTCCCCATTATGCTACATATATAACCTCTCATTTCACGTAACTCTGTTTCATGTTTGTGTCCACCTCTCTAACACCTTGAGAAAGAAGAAATGAGAAAATGTAAAGTGTGTGGCATAGCAGGTGATGAGTAAATAGGATGTATGTATGTGAATATATGTGTATGTCAATATGTCACTGATATCATGGTGGATAAAGAAGTATGTCTGGTAGCCTCAGTGCTTTTGCACTTGGTGTTCCCTCCATCTGGGTATTCTTCCTGCCTCTGTTCCTAGTCATTTTACCTGCCCTGCAGACCTCAGTCCAGTTATATCACTGCCACAGGGAAGTTTTCCCTGCCCTAACCCCTAGACTCAGTCAGACCCACTGCTATATGTTCTAGCTCCTTACGTTTCCTTTATGAAGCTTACTACCAATTGTAATTATAAACTTTATTATCTGATGTAAGTTTGCCTCCCTCTTTCTACTGGAAGCCTCATGAGGACTGTCTTTATCTTCATTTTCCCGCAGCATCTAGCGTCATGCCCAGTACCCTGTAGATGCTCTCTGGGATGAATAGCTGATCATCTGCAGCCCTTACTAGAACCCTGAGTGTGAAAAGAGAAAGTAGGCAGATGAGGATGCCCTGCTTCCCTTCCTCAGTGTGGTCCTGGGGGGGTGTTCCTCCACTGCTTATGCATAGACACCCCGCCCAGTCATTCAACATCACAGGGACTTGCTGGGAAGTACTGTGGCCACTGGGTCCCACCCTGCCCCATGGTGCTTCCCTCCCTGTTTAAATCAGGCCACAGCTCTCCCGCGAGCTTGTTCCTTGGAACACTCAGCCAGGTCCAGCGGCCAACTGCAGAGGCAACAGAGGGGCATGATGGCAAACCCAGAAGGGAAGGCAGGCGGCAGGGAGGACAGCAAAGTTGTCTTCTAAGTAGGTATGACATCCCAGACATGTTCTGTCTGGGAGAACGAGCCTCACCAGATTTTGGGGGCAGGTGGGGGAAGAGGTGTTCGCTCCCTCCTCTACCGGCTGCCTCACTCAAAATGGACAAATGGTGTGATGTGACTTGAGTATAAGGATCCTTTTAGGTGACCCCCTACCCCGTCCACTTGGAGCTGACCATTTTCCTGTCATTGACTTTCCTATTATTGCCAAACAACTCCAAAGCTTTTCTTCCATTCGTCCTGTCCTAGAAAGCTTTTCGGTGACTGTCCCCAGCCAGCTGGAAGGTTAGAAGCATTCAAACATCCACGCAGCCCAGGGAGAGGCTTGGGAGGTGTGTACGGAGTGCATTTGTCCTTGACTGGTGCTAGCCCTTTGGCCGTGAGTTGGGATCAAACAGAAAGAGAACAGAGCCCTGGGATCAGGAGCCCGGGTCCACACCCAGCTACCCGCTCCCTGTGCCTCATTTTATACCCTGCAAAGCAGAAGGGCAGGACAAGATGAGTGATCTTCACATTCTCTCTTTGGAGCTGTAGAGCTCAGAGGAGATGATGTAGAGCCACCGTGGGGGACAAAGGAGAAGGACTTTGAGACACTTACATTTCCCACACACTTACCCCTACATCTCACACAGAGGCACACACAATCACACACACTCACACGTGCATTCACGTTCTTTCTCTCTTCTCAGAAGCTCTCATCTGTTTCATGCAGCAGCCTACTGTAAAGGACACATGACACCGTAGGTGATAAGAAAATAGGGTCCAGCTAAGTACGAAAAAGTTTGGAAGCCACTGAACCAGATGATCTCTGAACTCTTTCAGCCCTTTGAACCTTCAACTTTAACACTGGGAGGCACAGTCCTGTTCCAGGTGTCTGTTAGAAAGTAACAGAAGTGTAGTGGTTTAAGAGTATGGGCTCTGGAGCCAGACTGCCTGGGTTTGAATCTGGCTTCTGCCTCTTACTGTGTGTCCTTAGGAAAGTTACTTAACTTCTCTCTGCTGTTATTTCCTCATCTCTAAAAGGGGTATAAAGGAGTACCTGCCGCAGAGTTTTTATGAGGATTCAATGAGTTAAATATGCAAAATGTGTGGAATAATACTGAACATAAAAATGTATTCATAAATATTGGCAGTTACAATTTTATAGCTTAACATTACTAAACTAGTGGTTCTTAACATATTGAGGGATGACGGATCCCTCCATAAAGGGTCCATAAAGCTATGGATCCTTTCTTGGAAAACTAGATACCAAAACACCCTGTGCCTTCAACTGAGAGGGCAGTGAGCTCATTGTCCTCAGTTGAGCCCTGAGGCCCAAAACAGGTAAGGGCTTCACCCGAGAGCATGTAATGAAGTAGCAGTGGAGCAAGGCTGGAGCATAGGTTCCCAGGCCCCAGCCTGGTGTCTTCAGGGCGTGCACCCTTCCTCCCCAGTGCAGACATGCGAAGACGGTCATGTAGACTCGGATTCCAACCCTGCTTTTCCACCTGCTGGTTGTATGACTTTGGAAAGTTTCTGAATATCTCTGTGCTTCAGTTTGCTTGTCTGTACAGTAGGGATACACTGTATCTCACAGGTTGTTACAACTTGCTCACCTCTATGGGAGCACAGAGTAGGTGAGCTACCTGCTCCTACCCCGTTTCTATGGTAACAGAAGGGCTGTTCTGGGAAGTGAAGACTCCCCTCCACACAGATTGTGGGCTAAGGGAATGGGAAGGGTCTCATCTTCAGCATCTGTGATGGTTCTAGGAAGTCAGCTGGTGCGCTTCAGGGAGAGTCCCAGGCCAAAATGTGGAGAGAGAAATGTCTCCTTATATCTTTTCCCTTTCCTGAGATATCCAGGAATTTGGTTCCTTCTAAAACACAACCTCCAAAAAACTTTCCCTTCCCACCCTAAGATGTTATTTCATCATACTTGAAAAAGCTTTTAAAGGCATAATTTAATATGTTTTGAAGAAGGTTCAGTGCTTGGTTCAAAAAGGGAGGCTGGCAGGAGAACCCAGGCCTCTTGGTGCTAAATTCAGGACCCTTCCTTTCTTGCAGGCACCGTGTTCTCACAGAACCCACCTCTGGGCCCCTAAACTGGTCTCTAGCTTGTGTTTGGGCACCAGACTCAACAGAATCCCATTCCAGGCTGTATGAAACACCTATGACTACTCCTGCTAGGGATGGTGGTCATCATGCTATTTCTCAGAGACAGGCTCTTTCCCGGGTCTAAACCCTGGAAGGAGTCTTTTTCATGGTGTTTTGAAAAGGAGCATTGGGCAACTTCCATCTCATGTTAGAAACTTCTTTCCCTGACTAGTTGTATAATTTGTACCTGGGCATATAGTCATGGCTGCTCGTAGACTTGCTTTTTTCATCTAGTTCATGTTTATAAGTCTTAACTCCCTAGTTAAATTTGTAAAGTGTCCTTGAGAGTAGGGCTGTATTGTATAACCTCTTTGCCTTTGGGTCCAGGTGAGTTCTGAACCTAGAAGAAAACTTAATTTAACAAAACTGCCTTTTTAAATCTAGCAAAGCAAAATACAAAAGCCTGCTTAATTTTCTTTCATAAATCAACAAATACAGACATATATAAACATTCCTCACATATATACATACATGTATATTTAAGTGGCACATTTTTTGGAGAAGTATTTTGATGATTCAAATTAACCTGTCAAACAATGAACGATCAGGTAATTAACAGGTTCTGATAAATGATTGTTCATTAAATTTTATGATAAATGGAGCAGAGACTATCAATTTTTATATTAGAAAGAACCCAATATGTCTCTCAAATTGCTGCAAATCTCTCCAACAAGGTATACATTTATTTAAGCACTTTCCAGAGGGACCTAGTTTCAGGGATTGCAATTTGCTAAGAGATTGGACTGGGTATTTCCACGGCAAATAATTCCGTTTACATTACACACAGGCCTAGTAACACGGCATGCCCTGAATAACTCATTACTATCACTGTGAGGCTTCCGACCCTGTAAAAGGTGCAACAGCATAAAGGATACATAAAGGAGACAGAACATGCAGGTTCTTTACATTTCTTCAGTTTTGATTTTTGGTTCTTTTTGTTTGTTTGTTTTTTGCCAGCTCTCCCTTCTTAGGGGCCTTTAGATGGGGGAAATTAAAGAAATGAGTTGCATAACCAAATTAGGATGGGAGATTTGGACCTAGAGGATTGAGGTGAAACACTAGGTAATACATGCAGCTTTCATTTTCCCGAAGCTAGTTTTATGCGGCTGCAGACACAGGACAAACGCCTCTGGTGCCAACTCAGCCTCCATGATCCAACAGAGTTCTGAAGGTAGGGAGGAAATAAAAGGAGACAGGAGGGAAGCCCCCTAGTGTCCATTTTTTCCATGAGTCTTGGCTCCTTGGATTTCAGAAGGAGAAGGGCACCAGAGAGCAGCGAGTCCCATTGAGTTTTATAAAGTGGTTAAGAGTCCTGCCAAAATGTACAAAAAAACGTAGAGCTGGGGCTGGAAACATGTATCTCTTAATTCCCATTCCGGTGCTAGTTTCATAGAAAGATGAGGAAGAGATCTCTTACCTGTCTATCTACCTGGAGATCTATTAGGAGGAGTTCTTGTTGCTGTGTGTGTGTGTGTGTGTGTGTGTGTGTGTGTGTGTGTGCGCGCGCGCGCTTTATTAACTTGCGATATAATTGACATATATTAGTTTCAGGTGTACAACATGATTTGATATCTGTATATATTGCAAGATTATCACCACCAGAATAAGCTATGTATCACCATACATAGCTACAAAAATTTTTTTCCTTCTCATAGCAACTTTCAGCACAATAATAGCAGTATTATGAACTATAGTCACCACACTGTACAGTACCTCCCCGTGACTTATTTTAGAGCTGGAAATTTGTACTGTTTTGGTCACCTTCGCCTATTCCCCTCATCCACCATCCACTCCTTCCTCTGGCAACCAGCAATCTGTTCTCTGGATCTATGAGCTTGGTTTTTTGTTTATTTAGATTCTACATATAAGTGAGCTCATACAGCATTTGTCTTTCTCTAGTCTGACTTATTTCAATTAGCGTAATGTCCTCAGGGTCCATCAATCCTTCTTTTTATGGCTAAATAGTATTCCATCTTTATATATGTGTGTGCGCATGTATATGTGTATATGTATGTAGATGGATAGACAGATAACCACATTTTCTTTACCCATTCATCCATAAATGGACAGCTAGATTGCTTCTATGTCTTGGCTTTGTTGCCTTGTTTAAGGGAGCTAAATATTTCAATCAAATTGAATTCTGTCACAATCTGCAGCACCGCTATTATATGAAGGACTAAGATATTGTGTCATCAGCCATCTTGTCGTCTCGCCCCCAGTGAGCCAGTGGCCTCAACAGCCATCCCTTACCTGAAGTACTGCCTTTTTTAAGACCCATTTCCCACAGAAGCAGGGGAATGAACTTTCTGAATTATGCAAACCGTACTCTTGAAGATCACAGAGAGCACAGGGAAGTGTGGCAGGCCAGGTTAGATTGCCCCCCTTGAGCCATCCTGCCTGGTATTCTCAGGGTCTCAAGAGCTAGGGAAAGCATAATTATTTAATATCACCTAGGATCTTAAAAAATAATTACAAAGGACTGTCCTCATCCCACAGAGGTCCCATGTTTCTTTGGGTAACTTATTCTTCACGTGAGAACTCGTGTTCAGTTGCTATGCCGAGCACACAGGCTCTGCCCTACCTGTTCCCATCTCTGTCCAGTGCTCACTTAGTCTCTTTCAACACCAGTGGAAGTAATGTCTTTCCCTACCGGTGTGCAAAGCTCCTTGGCAGTGGCTACTTTTTCTTTGTCTTCCTCTTGGGTCTTTACGCATAGTATAATGTTTATTTAAATATCTGTCCACTAAAATAGATTAATAATCATGATGCTAACCCAAATGCCTTCACTCTCACTATTTGACAGACATAGAGCTGAGGTCTCTACGTGCATCACATTTAGCAAGCAGGTCATTATTATTTCACAGATGAAGTGGGAAAAATATTACCATATTTTTTGTGTCTAAAGAAACCAGGATGGGTCACACGGTCCCTTGAGGTGAATTTCATCCCTGAGAGTATAATTCTGTGAAAACTGCTCTCTCTGACCTCCTAAAGAGAAACATTTTTGAAGACTTAACTGTTCAATCAAATTCACAGGGCTATCCATGCATCAGACTCTCATACAGTTGGGGTAAAGTTTCAATGTATGTGAGCATGTGTACTCCTCTGTCATCCAAAATAATGTGTAAAGATTGGAAATGACCTTGAAAGGCATTTAGTCCAGCCTCCTACTTCCAGCCAGCTCTGTACTTACATACCCTGGCCACATTTGGTGAAGGGAAGCTTCAATCTTTCCTTGTAATTCATTTCAGCTCATCCTTTTCTCTCACTTTTTAGGTCAGTTGAAGCTCACGTTCTTCATTTTTAGTTCTCAGTCACTGTCTTAAAGCTGGGGTGTGAGGAGGTGGGGATGAGGGAGAATGTTTGTAGAATCGTTTAAAGGTTTTTAAGATGCAGCACAAAAGTTAGTTTTGAGTTGTACCTCCTTTGTCCTCCGAGCCTTGAAAAGCTATTAGGACCAGATA
Source organism: Balaenoptera physalus (assembly GCF_965194825.1). Taxonomy (NCBI): domain Eukaryota; kingdom Metazoa; phylum Chordata; class Mammalia; order Artiodactyla; family Balaenopteridae; genus Balaenoptera; species Balaenoptera physalus. The sequence goes on from NC_138890.1 coordinate 36,978,500, forward strand.
ATGCTAGTCTTGGGTGTTAAGCCTGAAATGCAGAAGACACCAGAGGAAGCTTAAAAGTCGGCTTCTACCACTTTTGGGAAAGTTACTTTCTCGGTTTTTAAATGTTTATAACGATATTTCCCTGATTCTAAGTTACACTTTTTTTTTGTCATGAATGTTTCTTAAGCAGATTCAGCCTTATAAATTGCAAACACATTCAATACTGTGGTTTTCCCATTCCCCTGTAACAATCCCCCAAATTATTAAATTGATTATCTTAACACACACACACACACACACACACACACACACACACACACACACACACACACACACACACACACACACACACACACACACACACACACACACCCACACACACACACCCACCCCCTTGGTCCTGAAATAGAATAATTCCTTTTTTTTTTTAACATCCTTATTGGAGTATAATTGCTTTACAATGTTGTGTTAGTTTCTGCTGTATAACAAAATGAATCAGCTATATGTATACATATATCCCCATATCCCCTCCCTCTTGAGTCTCCCTCCCACTCTCCCTATGCCACCCTTCTAGGTGGTCACAAAGCACCGAGCTGATCTCCCTGTGCTATGCAGCTGCTTCCCACTAGCTATCTATTTTACATTTGGTAGTGTATATATGTCAATGCCACTCTCTCACTTCATCCCAGCTTACCCTTCTCCCCTCCCCGGTCCTCAAGCCCATTCTCTATGTCTGCATCTTTATTCCTGTCCTGCACCTAGGTTCATCAGAACCATTGAAATAGAATAATTCTTAATTCACAGGATAGTGAAGGCTGAGTGAGACTAAACTTGGTAGCACAGTTTTGAAAACTACAGAGACATATAAAAACATTATTTTTTACAATGAACAATATCAAATTTATGATTTCAAGATATTTATATAGGGTGAAAAATATTGAGCTTCAACTAAATATTCTTATAGAAAAACTTTTTATTCCTGTTTGTTTACTTGCTCTCACAGCTTATTTTTAAAACAATTTTTATTTTATATTGGAGTATATAGTTGATCTACAGTGTTGTGGTAGTTTCAGGTGTACATCAAAGTGATTCAGTTATACATATAGCTATTCTTTTTCAGATTCTTTTCCCATATGTAGGTTATTACAGAATGTTGAGTAGAGTTCCCTGTGCTATACAATAGGTCCTTGTTGATTATCTGTTTTATATATAGTAGTGTGTATATGTTAATCCCAACTCCTAATTTATCCCTTCCCCCCACCTTTCCCCTTTGGTAACCATAAGTTTGTTTTCAAAGTCTGTGAGTCTGTTTCTGTTTTGTTAATAAGTTCATTTGTATAATTTTTTTTAGCTTCCACATATAAGTGACATGATATTGTATTTGTCTTTGTCTTACTTCACTTAGTATGATACTCTCTAGGTCCAACCATGTTGCTGCAAATGGCATTATTTCATTCTTTTTTATGGTTGAGTAGTATTCCATTGTATGTATGTACCACATCTTTTTTATCCATTCCTCTGTCAATGGACATTTAGGTTGCTTCCGTGTCTTGGCTATTGTAAATAGCGTTGCTATGAGCATTGGGGTGCGTGTATCTTTTCAAATTATGGTTTTCTCCAGATATATGATCGAGCAATCCCACTCCTGGGCATATATCTGGATAAACACATTATTATGGTTCAATTGGCTACTTGATATTTACTGAACATATACTACGTACCAGAATTTGTTCTCAGTCTAGGGGTTAGAACACTGAAAAAAAAAATCTGACCAAGTCCCTGCTCTCATGAAGTCTTTCTTTCTCTTAGGAAGAGAATGAGAACATACACACAAACAAGGGAGATAGAAAGTGGTGGATACTATGAAAAAAAACAAGCTAATGGGACAGTACTTTGTGGAGGACCATTTTAACTAAGAGAGTCAGAGAAAGTCTGTCTGAGCTGAATCCCAAATATCAAAAAGATATCTGTTTCATCTTGAAAGGAAGAGGATGGGAAAACATTTCAGACAGAAGAGCAAACACAAAGACCTTCATGCAAACCTGTCAAGGATGAGAGGAGACAGTGGCTGGAGCACAGTGGATGAGGAGGAAGGGGGTGCAGAAAGGAGAGAAATGAGCAAAGGCCAGATCATACATGGCATCTCAGGCTATGAGAACGAGTTTGGATTTTCATTACTCAGCCCCTGCTTTTAACAAACTCAGGAACTAAAGCCCAGAGGTGAAGTGACTTGTTCAAGGTCATTGAAACACTGGATGGTTTTGGAAATGAGATCGCTTCACTTGCTGACAGCTGTTCTGCTTTACTGAGCTGCTTGCAGACAGCGGCAGTTGTTGGTCATCTAAGGCCTTTGAGATGGAACCTGACACTCTTCTGCACTCCTGTGATTTTTCCCAGGTTCTTTCTAATGTATTATTTTCCTCCTAATTAGAGAGGAACAAATTCTTATCACTTAGCTGTTTTATAAACAAAAGCAAAAATAGAAGCGATTCCACACCTTTTAAGTTAACTTCAGGTATTCAAATATTGAAATAGTCAAGATGGAGACAAGAACCTAATGGGTGACTCTGCAGACCAGCTTGTCTGAGTGGTCTCTCTGGCGGTTCCACTGGGAAGGGTACCCTGACACACCGCATTTAACAAGATCCTGCTCTTGGTCCAGGACACTGTCTCAGGATGGTTCTGGTAACGCCATTCGTAACCCTCCGCCAGGTTCCTCTCCTCACTCCTTGTAGAACACTGATCTGGAACTGGGACAGGCATCATCAAAGACCATCCCTTATTCAGCCTGCCTAGTGGGAGAACCAGTGTGTTTCATCATAAGACCAAGGCTCTGGTGTCACCTTTGAAGTTGAATCATTCTCCGGTGCCATGTTAATTTTCTTCATCTATTAGATCAAGTATAGTACTTAACTCAGAAGGTTGCTATCATAATGAACCTGGACAATGTATACAAAAGCATCTGGTGTACTAAAGTACACAAAAGTGCCTGTCAAAGTATCTGGCACCATAGTGTCCCTTCTCTTCCCACAGCATCACTTAGCATCAAGGGCCCTTTGTGTCCCAGATCAATCTGCCTTTTTTTGCTCTATACGTCATAATGTTGGCCCCCAAACTATTTAATGAGCATCTACTGGATGCTTTGAACTGTACCATGTATACCAAGTCAATCAATTAATATTTAGGAAGTGTCTACTAAGTGCCCATCACTGGACCAAACATTATGAAGTCTTTAGAAGATACAATGAGACATAGTTTCTGTCCTAAAGAGCTGAACAATTATAAGGACAATTTCCCGCTAGACTATTTTTTAGGATTTTGTATTTTCCAAATGCCAGAATATATGTTCTTGGAGAAAGAGAGAAGGGAGATAAATGCAAACTAAAACAATCAGGAGGCTTCATGGAAAAGGATGGATGGAGCGGGAGGCTTGAGCTGGGCAGAATGAGGGTAAACGAAGAAGTGAAATGGCAGCCTTCCAGGCCAGGGGGCTAACAGCGGCGTGGGCGTGGCGGGGAGAGGATGGTGAGATGGCAATCCCTGCGCCTACCTGGATTAGATGCCTTGTAGGAAACAGCCTTTTTAGAGAACTGGAGGCAGAGAAGGTTTGGGGGACACTTGGCTACCAGCTCTGTCTTGTCCCCATGATGAGAATGTGGTCTTGTTGCTACTTAGTTAAAGTGCCTGGGAAGACTGAAACCAATACTTATAAGTCTCGTAGTTGTTACCTCTCCCAGAATGCGGAAATAAGGCCCAAACAAAAAAGGGCACAGTTATGTGGCAGAATCTTCTCTCTCCACACTGTGTGGAGGAGACCCCAGCCACTGCACGCCCTGCTGGGGAATTTGGAATGCAGGAAGAATAGCCAGTATTTGCTGCATCTTATTCTGTCACCTCTTCCATTAATGTTTTGAGTTCTTGGCCAAATAAATTGGCTCCTTGGAATGCTGAGGAAGCCTTCCTGCTAGTCTGGGTGCAATGCCTCTTCTAAGGTCTTTAGAGCCTCCTCTGCTTCTCCTATCGGAGCCCTTCACGCTGTTCTCTTCTCTCTAATGTCACAACCCAGTGTGGGTTGGGAGACCATCACCCAACCTGTGTTCAAGCTATCCTCCAAGGCCACGGAGGTGGGGAATAAGAAATATTGATAGAAGAGATTGACCAGCTCTTACCTGCCTTCACCTGGTAGTGCATATGTCATGGCCACTCATGTTCCATTGGCCAGTACTGGTTACCAGGGCCCAACTTAAATGCCAGAAGGCTCAGTAATATAGAGTAGCACGTGAATATTTGGTGAGTACTAACTGTCTCTGCCGCAGCTACTTCCTTGCTGTATGACATTGGAGAAATCACTTAACCTCTTTGAGCCTCAGTTTTCCCAACTCTGAAATGGCCTAATAGTTCCTACTGTATGGAGCTTTGTAAGAATTACATGGGATAATGCAGGCAAAGACTTGAGCACATTACCTTGCGGGTAGAAACTATTCAGTATCAATGTTGTTGTGGAGGTCAGTAAGTATCAAGGACGGCTCTTGGGCTGCAGGCAACAGAAACAGGTTCTAACTAACTTCAGAACATATGGAATTTATTGGAAGGATTTGGGGTAACTTTTGGAATCTAAGTGAAGACTGAAGAACCATGTTGTAAAAGACAGGCACCTGGGCCTTCATGGTAGGAAGCACACGAAACTACTCGACTTGGTGCCATCCCCTTTGGCAAACCCAGGGCTAGGCATTTTGACAGTCCCCTCTGCCCAAGGCTCCATATGGAGAATAAATAGTTCTTTACAAGGAAATCTGGCTGCTGCTGCAGAAGAGAGGGAGTGGAGCCTGAGTAGCCACAAATGACAAATATCCTTTCACTGTATGGGTTAGGAATAAGTCATTTACAAGTAAGATCCAATTACAGTGGCTTAAACAAGAAGTGTAGAGGGAAGCAGTCCACAGCTGATGCCTGGACTCAAAGATGTCCTCACAGGCCCATGTTCTCTGTCCTTCCTCTCGGCCTGCTCAGCACACTGGCTTCTCCTCCCCATCCCTTATAGTCACAATATGAGGAAGGAGAGTGGTACCAGAAGACCTCCATTCCATCTCCCTGGACAAAACTGTGACATAGGGCTAATCCTAGCTGCAAGGGAACCTGGGACATTCAGGTGTTTAAGTACCCTTTGGTAGATTTAAGCAAAGGAGAAGTTGGGCCTGGAAGTACAGATGTGCTAACCTACCACGTCTGTCAAGTGTCCACAGCTTAACATCAATGTTACACGAGGGAGTAGGGAGGAGACAACAACTGGCCTGAACCTGAAGAATTCCTTTCGCTGACCCTTTCTTCCACGGTGCTTGTGCAAGATGTGAAAATTGTTCCATGGGGTCTACAGAGCCCCTTCCTGGCCCAGGAAAACCTGAGTAGCATTGGATATGGAGAGTAAACTGGTTGATGGATGTTTTCCCAGAGGCTGTTTCTGGATAGATCTCTTTGGTTAAAACCTCTTCCTATAATAGGTCAATTGTTTCCCAATTAAACTGGAAAGAAAAAAAAAAAAAAGCGCCTTCTATAGTGAAATGTCTCAGAGATCCCAGGACAATCCTTTTCTGTGGTCACACATTAATAAGAAAGGTAGGAGGAAAAACGTTTTAAAACCTTAACATGCTTTGCATAGCGCCTGACCCATTCTAACTTCTCAGTAAATAGAGGCTATTTTCCAAGTTCCTTCAGAACCTACCTTTCCACGCTTTCAATGTTCAAAAGCTAAAAGCCTAAATCTAAAAGGCAGGTGCTGACACAATTCCAGATAGCAGTTACCTCCTGCGGCAGGATTCCTATAGAATAGCAGTAAAAGAGAGGGGGCAGAGGCAGTGAGGGAAGGGTACATTGTGGAGAGTTGCAAGTCCTCAAGTAAGTACAATTGTCCCACTTCTTTCTTAACCCTTTTCCCACTCCAGCTCTAACCCACAAACATGTTTTTTTTATGCCAGAGAAATGAGGTAGGATTGAGACAGAAGCCTAGGCATAAACGCTTAGACTTTTTAATGTTTTAATGAAACAGCTCAGTTTATCATCCGTTTAACAGCCAAATTTTATTAAATGTCAGCAATGTGTTCCCTGCTCTAGTGGGGTTTCATATACATTGTAATAATAATATTAGCTGACCTTTAGGAAGTGCTCACTGAGCCCCAGTCTCGGTACCAGGGCTTTACATAAATGATCTTCTTGACGCATCACAAAAAACCCACCAGGTGAAAGGTGCTATCTCTTAACTTGTTTTACAGATAAGGAAATTGAAGATCCAGGCAAGTTAGGAAATATGTTAGATATCACACTTTCAAGGGGTAGAGCTGTGGGTCATACTTGCTCTCTTAGTCACTAAGCTCTGCTGCTGTAGAATTTTCTCAGCAGCCCTGTGGGACACAGATTGTCTCACTTTACTCCTGAGGAACCCAGGGCTCAAGGAGGTTGGTGACTTGCCCAAGGTCAACTGCAGAGCTATTAAATGGCAGAGCTGGGATTGAACTGAGACCCATCTGAGTCTTAAATACAAAGCTGGGCTATCAACGCCATAAGGCGTTTTCCTCTTGGCCGAACATACGTAGTGCGTTAACTCCCTACCCGTAACTCCGCCATCAAGATTTACTTACACAGGGCAGTGAACTGGTCAAGAACGTGGACTCTGGAGCCAGACTAGCTCTCTGACATGAGGCAGGTTTCCTCAGCTCTCTAAGCCTCAGCTTACTCCTCTGTAAAATGAGGCTAATAGTAGTAACTAATTTATAGGTTTGTTGGCAGCACTTGGTATCATATTCAATCCAAGGGTTACTGTTCAATATCTGTTAGCTTTTTCTCCCACCTTGTTGGATTTGATCCATTTTCTAACTCATTGTCTCCTCCCTCCAGACTTCAGTTTCCCCATTTGTGAGATAGGAAGAAGTTAATATGCTCCATGTTTCCTTCTGTCTGTCATTCCACACTTTTCACAGTTCAGTCAGGTGCCAAGAGCAGCTACATTGCCTCACACGACGCCTAAGGGAAGCAAGAGGTCTTGGTAAGAATAAGCACAAGGTTACTGTTGGCAACAGGACAGCCAGCAGCTCCCAGTTCTTAGGATTATAATAGCTCTCATTCCAGGAGGGCTTGCTACGTGCCAACCGCTCTTTAGAACATTATAGATGCGCTACTGTATGTAATTGAAAAATCTGTTCATCTTTTTCCTTCTCTCTTGCTGATGTTGGCAAAATAGATATTTTGCCTAAAAGTATATATTACAAGTTGGGCAGACAGGCTTGACCAAGTTATCTAAATATAATATATATTATATATATGCCATATATTATATATGCATATATATATATATGGCAGGTAATGTGAGTACACACACACACACACACACACACACACACACACACACACACACACACACACACACACACACACACACACACACACACACACACACACACACACACAGAGGCTAATGTGATTCCCTTGTCAGGACTGTCTGCCCATCCTGCCTCTGCCTAGATTGTAAAGACCCAGAAGAGGAAGAGCTAACACGTATTAGATAACAACTAAGTTCCAGGCGTTGCTAGAAGCACTTCTCCTGGGCTGCCTCATCCACTCCTGACAGGAACCCTGTTGTGAAAGTACTGTGGATATCTTTATTAACAGATAAACACATGAGGCTCAGAGAGATGAAGTAGCTTGCTCAGCTAGAAAGTGGGGACCCCACCCTACAGTGTAACTCCAGAGCCTTGGTGCTATCAACCACCACTCTCAGAACCTTCTATAGTTTCTGAACTTAAGCCCCTTTAAAAAAAAAAACAGGAAACCATTTCCAGCTTCCTGAATATTAAAGTCCTGGGATCTTTCCTGGTCCTGGGGAAAAGGGCATAGGGGTCATGTCCTCAGCAGGGAGCTGAGGCCCTCAGTCCTAAAACCTTTGGTGATGGAAACTATCAGGTGAGATTCCCCCATGGATATCCTGACCTCCTGTAGGTCACCAGGCAGGCACTAACCGCTGGGCCACTAGTCAGGGATGACCTTCTGGTCCAGAGGGCCTGGTTCCGCCCTCCCTGACCGGGGCTGCGCATAGAGCTGCAGCTTCCAGCCACTCAGCACACTTGCACACCTTTCTGAACAAGGAAAATACGGGGCTGGTGGGCGGGCGGGCAGGCAGGCCAGGCTCTGCTCCTGTTCTACTGTTGCTGGATGTGTGAAACCTGCAGGGAGCAGCCAGGATAAACCTTGTCAAGCATGTGACAGAGACTCCTTAAATGACAACTGGAGCTGTTCTGCAGTCAGCTAAGTGGGATGACAAATAGGATATTAAAATGGTATCAAGGCTTCTGTAATATTTCATTTGCAGTGGACCATCAAACGCTTGGGTACTTAGCATTTAGTGTAATGGGAAAGAGCAGATTCATGTTGTTACAAGTTTTCCATTTACCGAGGAGGTGCTCCACGGCTCTTGTCCCTTGATGGCTCTTTGAAGCCCACTTGCCATGCAGACAGTGCAGTGTGCTTGGGCCTGTGACAGCCTGTCTGCCAAGGCCTGATGGAAGACCCTCTCTCTCCGCGTGCAAGGCACAGTGAGCTGAGGACCCCATGTGAGCGCCTTCAAGCCCCGATGCCTGCCACGACCCCAGCATCACTCCTTAAGAACAGGGACAAGCTTCTCTGAGACCCAGCCTAGCGACTTAGAGTCGCTAGACCAGGTTCTGGTTTTGGGTCTCCATCAACTAGCTACGTAGCCCTGAGCAACTTGGCCTTTCTGAGCCTCAGCCTTCCTGTCTATAAGACAGAAGCTTTAGACTGGATGCTGTAAGACGCCTTCCCCTTTAAAAGGTCACACGGCAAATAAACAACCTCTCAGCCATTCACTGCTGTTGTTAATAGTTACTTGTATTATTAACTTTTGAAGAAAGGTAGTTATCTACTAGGTTCTTAGCTCCAAGAGGGCAGGTATGTTTTGTCCAAGATTCTATCTCCATTGTCCCACAGTGCCTGACACAGAGTGAGTGTTTAATAAATGTCAGACGGGTGACAGTTGAATAGGTCCAATTTCTCTTCTCAACTGGTGCTGGTGACAAATTCCTAAAGCTTACACAGTGGATCCCTTTAGCCATCTGACTTTGCGTCCTTCTTCTTACTTTTTATCGCTTATTAGTCAACATGTCTTTGTAGTAACAGTGTCCTTTCCCAGCTCACAGGGTGTTCCAAATTATTAACCAATCAGTTAACTAACTACCTACTGTGTGCTAGGGCCCTCTAACGGGTTCTATAGGGAAAAAACAAATTAGGAAGAAGTAGGCACTGCCATCAAGAAGTCTATGGCTATTTAGGAAAAGAAAAGACACTCTCATTTTTCTCTCTGTCACCTTCAGTTCTTGCCCTGTTATTCTTTTTTATCTCCATCATGAGCTCTATTCCTTTCTCCCAGAGCAGACATCAAGACTAGGTTCTCCTCTCCCATTCTTTATCTCCTCAAATGCCTAGGGCTTCTCTATTTTCAGGGAACTTTGACCCACTAGTTCTCACCCACGTGTTTGCCACAATTCGTCACGTTGCTGTTTGCTAGCAAGGGTGTCATCAAGGGCTCCGAAATGGAGAGTGGTGGATTTGTTTCCCTAAGATTATGCAACAAATTACTCACAAGGCCAACCCAGGACACAGGCTCACTCAGTCCATGCTGTTCAAGTCTCTTGCCCACAAGAATATTCTTGAAAGTCTTAACATCCATCTGAAATGCTACTGAGACAATGAGACTTCTTTTTTTCTTATAAAAAATGGCCTTTTTTTCCCCTAAAATTTGACCTCACACTTAAAGAGGCAAATGACTTCTGTAAAACTAACATTTGCTTTTAGATTTCCACTATGTAAATAGTAATGTGCTCATTTTTAGTTAGTTCTCTCATTAAACCCTTTTGGACATGATTTCATACCTGTACTCCTTCCAGGATGAGTGGAAGCAGGCGGATTTTGGAGCCGTCCAGTAAATATGGGCTTCGATCTTGGTTCTGTTACTCACCAGCCATTGGGCAAGTTAACTTCAATGAACGTTCTCTTCATCAGTAGAATGGGTCCTTTATTTAAAGGTCTGTCTCATGTGTTTGTGTGGGAAGATTGAGCGAGGTGGAGTCTATAAAACAGAATGCTTAGCCAATCATTGGAGCTCAACAACTTGTCTGAATCAAGTTCCACAGTGTACTGGTCTCCTGCTGTGCACAGGGACCTGTTGGGGGATGCAGAGAAAGGTGACCCAGATAACTCATTCATTCCCAAAGCAAAGGTCTGATATGTACCTATCACGTGCTTCCTATCCAATCCCTGTACTTGCAAGTCTCAGATCAGATATCATCTCTGCCGAGAGGCCTTCCCTTCCGCCATATCTACAATCAGCCCCTAGTTACTCTTCATCATGTCACCTTGTGTATTTCCTTCACAGTATAACAGTGTTTTCTTGCTTTCAGTTTTTATTGGCTGCTCCTTCCCCATAAGCTGGGGGATGCAGAGACTGTGTCTTTTTATTACTAAATCCCCAGCTTTCAGCCCAGTGCTTGGAACCAAGTAGACACTCTAACTATTTTTAATCAGATGAATGAATAAATCCTAACTGAAAACAAAGCAGCTATGGGTCTTTCCTTGATCTGATTCACAACCAAATGAGGAAGTGTAAGGACATTTTAGTTGCATTATTAAAACCCCTCTATTTCTGTTAGGACTATGAATTTTCTACCTCAGGGCAGAAATTGGTGGGTTTTATAAGGTAGATATAGATGGAAGTGCCAAGTCCAGAAGAGGAAGGGAAGAGTTAGTTGGGGTGAGAGACTTGGAAATCTTGGGTAGAAGGTGGCATATGAAAGTCCACAATATTTGCAGAACATTCCCAGGATGGAGCCCCTCTGTTTAGCTGTGGTCACTCTTCAGAGGAAAACTCCCATTCTGAGTGGAGAACTGAGTTTTTCATTAGACATGTTTCTATTTGCACCTTTGATTTTCCTGCAATCTTGGGACAAGCACATTACGTGGCTCTCCTAGGAGAGAAGAGATGCCACTCACTAGTCAGAGCTAAGATTATAAGGGGAAAAAAGGAAAATATAACCCTCCCCTCTAAAGGACTGCTACTTTTTAGAGAACATTCCTGTACTTTTGTCTATGACACAAGTAACATGTTCATCATGAATATTTAAGAAAATGCAGATAAGCTAAGAGAAGAAAGCATATCTAATTCACCATCTCATGAGGCAAATGACCAATGACACATTTTGATGTACATGCTTCTTTATTTTTTCTTTTACTTTTTTTACTTTATTTTTTATTGAAGTAGAGTTGAATTACAATGTTGTGTTAATTACTGCTCTGCAGCAAAGTGACTCAGTTATACATATATATACATTCCTTTTCATATTCTTTTCCATTATGGTTTATCACAGGATATTGAATATTGTTCCCTGTGCTGTACAGTGGGACCTTGTTGTTTATCCCTCCTATATGGAATAGTTCGCATCTACTAACTTCAAACTCCCGATCCAAACCTCTCCCACCCCCCTCCCCCTTGGCAACCACCAGTCTATTCTCGATGTCCCTGATTCTGTTTCTGTTTCATAGATAGTTTCATTTGTGTCATATTTTAGATTCCACATATAAGTGACATCATATGGTATTTGTCTTTCTCTTTCTGACTTACTTCACTTAGTATGATAATCTCTAGTTGCATCCATGTTGCTGCAAATGGCATTATTTTGTTCTTTTTTATGGCTGAGTAGTATTCCATTGTATATATGTACCACATCTTCTTTATCCATTTATCTGTCGATGGACATTTAGGTTGTTTCCATGTCTTGGCTATTGTGAATAGTGATACTATAAACATAGAGGTGCACATATCTTTTTGAATTATAGTTTTCTCTGGATATATGCCCAGGCGTGGGATTCCTGGATCATGTGGTAATTCTATTTTTAGTTTTCTGAGGAACCTCCATACTGTTTTCCACAGTGGCTGCACCAACTTACATTCCCACCAACAGTGTAGGAGAGTTCCCTTTTCTCCACACCCTCTCCATCATTTGTTATTTGTAGACTTTTTAATGATGGCCATTCTGACCAGTGTGAGGTGGTACCTCATTGTAGTTTTGATTTGCATTTCTCTAATAATTAGCAATGTTGAGCATCTTTTCATGTGCCTATTGGCCATCTGTATATCTTCTTTGGAGAAATGTCTCTTTAGGTCTTCTGCCCATTTTTCGATTGGGTTGTTTGTTTTTTTGTTGTTGAGTTGTATGAGCTGTTTGTATATTTTGGAAATTAAGCCCTTGTTGGTCGCATAATTTGCAAATATTTTCTCCCATTCTGTAGGTTGTCTTTTGTTTTGTTTGTCATTTCCTTTGCTGTGCAAAAGCTTGTAAGCTTGATTTGGTCCCATTTGTTTATTTTGGTTTTTATTTCTATTGCCTTGGGAGACAGACCTAAGAAAACACTCGTATGGTTTATGTCAGAGAATGTTTTGCCTATGTTCTCTTCTAGGAGTTTTATGGTATCATGTCTTATGTTTAAGTCTTTAAGCCATTTTGAGTTTATTTTTGTGTATGGTGAGAGGATGTGTTCTAACCTCATTGATTTACATGCAGCTATCTAACTTTCCCAACACCACTTGCTGAAGAAACTGTCTTTTTCCCATTGTATATTGTTGCCTCCCTTGTCAAAGATTAATTGACCATAGGTGTGTGGGTTTATTTCTGGGCTCTCTATTCTGTTCCATTGATCCATATGTCTGTTTTTGTGACAATGTCATGCTGTTTTGATTACTGTAACTTTGTAGTATTGTCTGAAGTCTGAGACGGTTATGCCTGCTGCTTTGTTCTTTTTCTTCAGGATTGCTTTGGCAATTCTGGGTCTTTTATGGTTTCATATGAATTGTAGGATTATTTGTTCTAGTTCTGTGAAAAAGGTCATGGGGAATTTGATAGGTATTGCATTAAATATGTAGATTGCTTTGGGTAGTATGGCCATTTTAACAATACAATATTCAATTTCCTTTGTTAACGTTTTATAGTTCTCAGTGTATAAGTCTTTCACCTCCTTGGTGAGGTTTATTCCTAAATATTTTATCTTGGGGGCTGCAATTTTAAAAGGTATTCTTTTTTTTGCATTCCCTTTCTGATATTTCATTGTAGGTGTAAAGAAGTGCAGCCGATTTCTGTATGTTGATCTTGTATCCTGCTACCTTGCTGAATTTGGTGTATATGCTTCTAATTTACTATATACATATGCACTGACATAAAGTACTTAATTATTAAATGTGTTTCTTATGCTTTAGGGTATGCGAGGATTATTTCCATGCCATTTAATATACACTACCACATTATTTTTTAGAAATATAGAATACTTCACCTAATGGAGTCATCACACATTAATACCTGTGTAAAGGGGAAAGAAAGAGGGAAATCTGGGAGATCAGGAAAGGGGCTGTGTCTGGAAGTTTTAAGAGCTCAGACATTGGAGGTATTCCAGGTTCAAATCCTGGCTCTGCATTTATTGGAGGCAGAACATCTGTGAGCCCGGAACCTGTCACAGTATCGTTTTCCTCTTCTGTGAAATAGGAACGCTGATGGCAACTCTTCCCTGGTCTGGCTTAAAGGACAAAATAGAATAAGTTTAGTGAGAAGTTGGCCACATAGTGTCCAACCAGCGTAAATTTACTTTCATATTTTCAAAAGGAAGAGAACAAGAAGAGAAAGGAAATGTAAGCAGAGGAAAATGGAGGAAAGAAAAAAATGTGGGGGGAAGAGATGTCCTGTCCATAAACTGGAGGGATTCAGTAGTCGAGGGTGGGCTGGGACTTGGAGGACAGCCTCAGGAAAGGAAAGGTCAATGGCTGTAGGGGGGTTTTCTACAGGAGCTGCTGGTCTGGTGTCTGAGCTCCTCACTGCTTTAGGCAAAAACAAAACACGGTAAGAGCACGATCTCCTTCTTGTCCTTGCTGGAAAGCTTCCCTCTGAGTGCTGGTGCACGAGAGGTTCTTGACTTCTACTCCCCCATGAAGGGGCGCCCACTTGAGGATGGGGGTGAGGCCTGGACGGCAACAGCTGCCCCACATGGGCTCTTCTTTCTCTCTCACCTCTGCAAAAGGGACCTCACCAGTGTCCCATCCCAGAATTCCCAGAACAAGTAGGATGCGTTAGCTCCACCTTCAGAAACTTAGATTCTGATCTAATCAGCCCGAGAAAATTCATGACTGCTATTTTGTTGTGGAGGTTACTGTTGTTTCCCCCCCTAATTTTGTTAATGCTTTGAATAGCCTTATTCAAAGGTATCATTGCCATACAATAAACTGCACACATTTGAAACATCAGAATGCAGGTTATGACATATGGATGCACCTGTGAAACCATCACCACAGCTACCCCAGGAAACATATTTATCACCCCCAGTTTTCTTGTGCCCCTTTATAGTCCCTCCCACCACCCCTGCCCCCAAAAGCCTTATACATGACTATTGTATTTTTTCCATCTTCTTATTTCCAATAATTAGACAATTTGATGTTATCGTATCCTTGTGGTTCCTTTTTCTTGGGAGTGGACACTCACAGTATTTTTCTCAATATCCCTGTAAAAACCCTGACACCCACCCCGACCCCATGTCAAAGCTGCTTCTGTAAAGGCAGCTGCATCTCTCTGTATATGTTACTGCAAATGGGAACACTTTTAATATTGACCCTTACTATCACTTTTGATCTCTTTATGGATTGGAAATAAGGCTCACTGGAGATGATTTTGGCACCAAGGTAGAAGAGAAATCGTGGTTTAATTCATTCAACAAAGGGGAAGGCTCCTCTGTCGAGATGTTTTGTGTGTGAAGAGTGAGGGCAAAACAGACCAGGTTCCTTGCCTCACGAAGCTCACAGCTCAGAAGCAGGGACTGACCACCTCTAGGTAGACAAATAAATATTTATCAGAAAGCGTGCAGTGACAAAAAATTGTAGTTCTGTTTTCCTTTTAAACGTCAAGCATAAGGAATGAAAGCAGTTAAGGAAGTTGATAGCAGTTTCTTTCTTACCCAAAAGCTTGGGGAAGCCTGGGAGACAAGGTTGGAGCCTGGGTCATCAGCAGACGCTAAGGACCTGAGGCAGGAAAGAAATTGGGGCCTTGGGGGAACAGCAGACCCTCAAGGCTGGAGCTTGAGAGAAACGGAGAGAGGTGGGAGAATACAGCTAGAGGGGAAGACAGGGGTCAGATCAGAAGAGACCATGAAGGCCTTGGAAGAAGTTTGAGTTTTATTCTAAACACAGTGAGAAGCCATAGGAAGGTCTCAGTCAGAGAAGGAGCACATTTAATTCTTTAAAGATCGCAGCTTCTCACTAAAGAACTCACACATTAAGAAAATGTCAACTTTCTGCTTAAAACAAATAATTAGGAATCATTATAAAAAATATTTTAAATAATTATAATAATGAAATGCTCTCTATACTATGGCATCTTAGCTTGGAGAAAAATAACAAATGAGTATTTTATATGCTATCTGCTAGGTACAGCTCCAAGCTTTTGACCTATATTTCTCATTTACCTCTACAAAACACGTATCATTCCTATTTTACAGATGAGAAAATTGACTCAGAGGTTAAATAATTTCCCCAAGTTGACAAAACTTGGAGACTAGCTCGCTGAAGTAAATGAATAGGGCCAAGGGAAATGTCTTTTTCTGTCGAAACTCATCTGCAACTTTTGGCTGCAAGGGCACGTTTAAACCTGTTTCCTAGGCTCCATGGAGGCTAATGGCTTCTGGAAAGAAAAATAGGTCATGTATTGAAAGGAAGAGGTAATGGAGAAAATCACTGGAGGAGGTGAAGGACACAGGCTGGGGGGATTCTGGCACAAGGGACAGAGCGACCACGACGGTCACCCAGAGCATGCACAAGGCTGCTCGGCCACCTGCCAAGGTCATGGAAACCAGACAGTTCCGGCAAAGAGGAGAAACCTCAGCAACTGCGCAAACATAGTATCCGTTCTTCATACACAAGAGACCTCAAAACATTAACTATAAAATTATTCCAGGACCTAGCAATTCCACCCCCTTAGTATGCTCCAAAAATGGTAAACAAGTAGTAAAAATAAAGGAGGGAAGGGAGGGAGGAAATCTTAAACTTAGGATCATAACATCCCTAGTTGCAAAACTCAGAATGTGAAAACAACCAAAATATCCATCAAATGACGAATGGATAGGTATAAGTGGCATACACACACAATGGAATGTTATTCAGCCATAAAACGAACTGGATTTCTGGAACATGCTACCACACAGTTGAACTGTGAAACATTAAGTGAAAAAAGCCAGACGCAAAAGGTCACGTGTTGTATGAGTTCACTTGTATTAAATACCCAGAATAGGCAAATCTGTAGAAGTAGAAAACAGATTTGTAGCTGCTACGGGCTGTGAGGGAGGCGGGAGGGGAGTGACTTCTTACTAGGTATGGGCTTTCCCTTTGGTGTGAGGGAAATGTTGGAATTATCTAGTTCCAACTGAGTGATGGTTGCCCAGCATTGTGAAGGTACTAACTTACTGTTGGCATGCTCTAAAATGGTCAACTTACAGTACGTAAATTTTACCTCAATAAAAAAACAATTTAGTAGAGTCACGGGGAGCAAGTAAAATCCCCAGCTGAGAAGACCTTAAAAGTCCACAAAGAGAATCTCTAGAGAATCTTTACTCATTCCATATATATCTATTAAACACCTGTTAGGTGTTAGGATGAGCCCAGTAATACATGGACTTTGCCTTCATGGGGTTTACAAACAGACATTAGTCAAATAACCACAAGAATTAAATCACGAATGGGATGAATGCTCTGAAGGAGAATCTCCATGGTGCCAGAGGGCGGCAGCGAAGTCTTCCCTGGTAAAGTGGCAATTGAAGAATCTTCTGAAGGAATTTACTAGGGAAAAGAAGGCGGTTTGAGGTAGAGAGGGAAGAGCACGCGCAAAGGCCCTGTGGCAAATTTCGCAGTAGAGATCAGGATCTGACATCCAGTATAACACGAGCCTAGAGAGGCAGCCTGGGCCAGATCAGGTAGAGCCCTACTGGCCACACTCAGGAGTTTGTTTCTAGTCCTCAGAAGAGTAAAAATTACCCACCAAGCACACACCATGTCTCTCCCCTCCACTTCCTGTCCTCGTAGCTCTTACCACCCCTGACATGTCTTTGTTTGCTACCTGTCTCCCTTCCCACTTCTACGTAAGTTCTGTAAGGGTAAGGGCTGGATGGTCAAAGACTTGTTGAATCAACTCATAGATTTCTGTTTTGAAAATACCACTCACGCTGCTGTTGACTGAAAAAAAAATTGCACAACCTAAAAGTTGAGACATTCTAAGGACATTTGACCGACATTCTAAGGACTAAGCCCGGGAGACAGCACTCTCAGATCACTCCGAGGGACTGCTCTCAAGAGGCAAGCCAGGGGCGGGGGAAGCCGGGATATATAGGAGTTTTTGTAACAAAGACCAGGTAGTCGGAACATCAAAGGATTACTGTTAATTAAAGAAAACCAGATATCTCAAGTTAAGGAATTTAGCGCTTTTCCATATAGGGGAAGATGCAAGAGTCTGGGCTCACAGAAATCATTCCTTTGATATGCACCTCAGCTATCTGGGGCCAGTATCCTGCTTTTCTCCATCCTGAATCTCCTCAGGGTTCACAGGTGGGGGTGACTGCAGTGGCTGAGGGCTTGGCAGTGGGCAGCCCGTTTGTCTCCATTGTGAGTTCCCTCAGGGTTCACTGGCTGGGGAGCTATAAGGTGATGGCTTGATGGCTGCAAGATCCTTTGTTTACTGATATGGCAGGCAATCTTTTTCATTCACACTGCAATGTGGAGAATGGGTTGGTTTGGGGTGGCAGGAGAGGCGAGGCAGCCAGCTGCTTGATCTGTAGTAGAAAGGAGCGTCGGGCTTGGGGTACCTCTCTTGAGAACCCCTGTGTGTGCTGCACTTCCAGTGGGTGAGGAGCAGCTAGTTCTGCAAAAAAGCAGGTCTTACCTTCCAGAGAAAGATCCTCTTATCAGCTGACCACTCTGGCCCCTTGATTCTGACCCACCTAGCAAGAGTTGAAAGGGTCAGAGGTCAAGGGTAGGGGAATGTCCATTCAATGAGGAATGTTGGAAGACTGGAGTCAGCTGGCAGGTTAGAGCCCTTGCTGAGAGCATTGTGCTGGGCGTCCGGGGACCAGGATTCTGCCCCAGCCTTCTGTTATTTCACCATGAGACCTTAACGTCTCCCGCTCTATGGTTCTCCAAACTATTAAGGAAGTAAGCGATGAACTTGACCTAGATGATTTATCCCTACCATATTTTTTCCCACGGAAGATTTTGTCTAATGTTGTGATAATAGCAATTCATGTTTATTTGAGCCGTTGTGACAAAAGGTTACTGTGTTAGGAGTACTATAACAAGCAATTCAATGAATTCAGCCACCCTTTTAACAGCATTTTTATATTTCATTGCTCCCAGGAATACCTACAGCTCAAAAATAGTACATATATGTACACAAAAATCTGATATTTATTCACTCTAACAATAATGTCTAGTTCTCACAAATTTTCAGACCCCTGACACCCATTTCATGGCTTCATGAATTAGGAGCGGCTGGAATGCAAAACATAAAAGATCATAATCGTAGGAACAAAGGAAAACAAAGCTGATTATAGAAGAGAAACTGGAATGGCTCACAGCCTGTGCTGAGACTGGGCTGTGTACTTCTGCCTCCTTCTGTCTGCTCCCTGATTCCAGACAGCTGCTTATGCCTAATCCCCTGGCCCCCCGGGAGAAAGGTCCCCCCAGACTGAAGAAGCAGATTGCCTTAGTCCCTGGTCAGACGAAAGATTCTTTCCCCAGCATGCAGATCCTGGGCTGGTTTCTAGAACGGCTCACAAAATGAGGCAAGTTCAAAGAAGCTGCCTGGGCATTGAGAGAATTCTGTTGGCTTCTTTATCAGAGATGGAACTTCTGGATCTTTGAAGCAGAAAGGCCCAAGTCTAGAAGTTGGTATTGCTCTCTCTTGGCCTCTGCTGTGTTTGTTTTTCTAACAGATTCCTTTGTCAGAGGCACTGATTTTCTGTTCTCCAAGCTCATTAATTTCTCAGCACTAATATATATTTTCCTTATCCTCTAATTAGGCAACACTTCTCACATGTTTATGGTAGTGAACACCCACAGGCAAGGGTTGCCCCTTCATGTACGCAGAGGCCAGTCCCCGCTTGTGATCTGTGCTCCCACTGTACGCATGGGCAGTGCAGGAGCCACTTAGCAAGGGTGACTCACAAAGGACTCCTTTGCCCATAGGCTTTTATTCAATGCATTAAACAAATATTTGAGCAACTACTGCATTCCAGGTGCTATTCTAGATACCTGGGATTTTTGCAGAAAACAAAAGACAAAACTCTCTGTCTCCCCAAGTAAGTAAATAATATCATAGGTTAGCACTTAGTAGATGCCTAGTAGGGAAAAGCAGAGAGTGGAGTGACAGAGACTGGGAGTGTTCGAGGGTGGCAACGGCGCGGGGTGTATTTGTAAACAGGGTGCTGAGAAGTTGACTGTTAAGAGGCACTCGTATCAGAAAAGAGTTCCCCACGCAGACGTCTGGGAGAAGAGGAATCCAGACTTCAAGGACGGTGACCAGAAGACCTTAAGGAGGGTGCGTGACTAAGGAGGTTGGTGTGGCTGAAGTTACAGGAACAAGGGGGTCACAGTAAGGTTGAGTTTAGGAAAGGAATGGAGGCAGATGGTGTGAGATCTTGGGGGCCTCCGTAAGGAATTGGGCTCTTAGAGTGACAGGGGGCCAGTGCCGAGCTTTGATCAGAGGACTGATGAGATCTCACTTGTGTTTTGTTCATTACGTGCTTATATTTCCATTCACCTAATAGTTTAAACACCAATTGAAAATTCATGTCTGAATCAATTACATTAGAGCTGGCAGATGCTTTTTCTAATTCTGTCACTCATTCTGTGCTTACCAGCTGACATCCCTTTGTGAAATACAGCTTTCTCTCAACAATTCTAGGTATTTGATTGCACAGGAATACATTTCCTGCTGAAAAGTAAAAATGAACACTTAGGTCATTCCCTTTAAGGACATATGTTCAAGGGAAGCTTTTTTTTTTAAATAGCCCCTCAAATAGAGACAAATGTGCCTTGTGCTTTAGAAGGACTCTCCCACTGTTTCCTTGTTACACTGTCCTTTCTTTTTGGGATGACATTCCAGCAGGGAACCATTCCTTGAGTTAGCTGTCATCTTTTGGAGTCTTCTTTTAGGTGGTGCACCCTGGATACCAGGAAGGAAAAGAATGACCTTGGAGGAGGGGGCGTCAGTAACTCTTGCCTAGCTTTGTTGGTCAGATGAGCTAATTGTTGCATCCAGATCCTAAAGAGCAGCTGAGATTGTGCCATGTCCCTGCTCCATGACCTTCATTACTTAGTTAAATCCAAATGGCTTCACCCAGTTTTTAAGGCTCTGTGAAATCTGTGCCCAGATGGCCTTAACTCCTTAATTCTTTCTCTCTCTCTTCCTCCTCCTTTCTCCCCCCTTTCCTCCCTCTCTCTCACACACATATACACGCACGCACACACACACACACACATACACATATACATACACACCCCTACACTGTGAACATTATCATAGCCCCTCTAAACTACCCAACACCCCAAAACAAACTCTGTTCTATCCCATCTCAAGATTTTGTCTGGGGTATAATTTGCCCTTGGGACGTCCTCTCCGGAGTTACCTACACCTATTGAAATTCATCCTTCAAAGCCTTCAACAAATGCTCCTTCCCCAATCTCCATGCTAAGCAGTCCCCAAATCTGATTCCTCTTTCTCTGTGCACTCACATCCCTTTGCCATATCCCCCTCTCACTTTATTTCTTATGATCTCAGTTGTATAAATGTTACTAATGTTCATGGCTACATCAGCCTCAGGTCTACAAATGTCTTTAGAAGTGAGGTTGGCGTACTGATTTTTTAAATTTCTCCCAGTGATGAAAAGTTGTCTGGTTCATGGTAAGCACTGAAACATTCATGGAAAAGGATTTAAATAACAGCTGTAGCAATTTTCAAATGTCTAGTTTCATTCATACATTTAACCAATACATACCGAGCACCTATTGAGTCTCAAATAATGGGTACCATGGAGACTACAGAAATGAATCAAGAAATAAATCCTGCCTTTGGGCGGAGTCCAATTTAGGAGAGGGAGGACATATATGTAAAGTGCTGTATTACAAAGGAAGAAGTGCTAAAAGCTAGAGAGTCAAGAACAGCAGGTTAAATTCACTCATGTTTCTCTTTGCTCTGCGACAGATATTTTCTCCAACAGCCTGTGAATCATCCTGTCACCTAGGATGGAAACAACTTCCACAAGGCCACCAGATATTTTCTCTTGACCCCCGGGAGAGCTGGCAGGGTCACACTGATGGCCTTCCTGGGCAGGTTTTCTCTCTCTTACTAATTCAGGCTGGATTCCCTCTCAAAGGCAGTTTTACAACTTTCCTTTACACTAACAACCAGGCCTTTTATTTTCATGATTCCTCTGAATTAGGACCGACACACTTATTCTGAGGTTTAGCCAAGGTGACCGTAAGCTTCAGTTTTCTCTGACTTGCCTGAGAAGTCATTTCTGGGACCATCTGGGGTTATCAGCCAGCCCTCCAATGCATCTGGAGAGAAGACAAACACTCACTGAGGAGTGTTTTCTCTAATTTCCTGCCTATTCAGACTCCACGGTCCCCATCTGGGCCAGGCAGGGTGCTACCTTCCTTGTTAGAATCACAGTGTTTTCCTTGAATCAACCCTCCTTATTAAAACAGGAGAGCTAAGAACCCTCAGAGCTCTGCAGTTCTCCCTCTCAGTTCATCTGTTTTCTCTGCTTACTTATTCATTCACTTACGTATTCATTTATTCAACAAATACTGATTAATCCCCTCCCTTTTTATATACTCTGCCTATTCCCAAAAGGATCAGAGGTGGCTTGTGGGATCAAACATAATGCAAAACAGGGAAGCGGGGGATAAAAACAGAAAGGAAGGAGGAGGCATTGCCACCAGCTCCAAAGGTGGTTGGAATTCAGCCCTTGCTCTATTCTAGCAAAAAAAAGATTTGCTGGATTTCTGTGTTTTTCCTTTCTGCCCAGCCAAAACATGCAAATTTGGGTGCAGAGGATAACTTTTTCCTGCAACTAAATGCATTTACTGAGCATCCAGTGGAGTGCTTTGTTCTTGTATGCAGATGCCTTCAGAATAAATGAAAGAATTAATTCTTTAGTTTCCAAATTTTAGTTATTTGCATGCTACCTTTCAAATGTTTGCCTAACTCCATGACTGTTACTTATTTTGTAGTTTTTTTAAAAAATTGACTTTTCAATTTATTTTAAAAATACTTGTCCCTTTCATAAAGGAAATATTTATATCAAACACCATAACTAGATAGTAATGATAAAATAAACATAATTAAAAATAACATCATATTCTAAATAAATGAAACTAAAACTTGGAGCTCTGGTATCTTCCTTTGTGTTATAAGGGAGATTAGGATGTATTAATGATTAAAATCACACTAGTACCACATTGAGGTAGCTAATTCTTTTGATTATTCAATACAAAATGGAACTAAAAAAAGAAAAATCTCATTATGAATATCAGTGTTACATTATCACTTTTAGGTAGCATCCTGCATTATCTCACATTGCCCAAAACCCTTTTTTAAGTAGCATTCCCCGACCTAGGAAAACATTGGTCAATTAAGTGAAGCTGAAATTTGTGGGATAGAGGTTTTTTGCTACCTGAAAAATAGGAAAGCTCTTTGCTCCTCCGCACATTAAGTTGATTTCAACAAGTAGAACATCAAGCCGCCCACACCTACACCCTTTGTTATCAACAAAGAATTGTTGCAGTATAGTTGGCTCCAGAACAGAGTGTGTGTGTCTCTGTGAGGAGTTAATAATCCTCATGAGGTTTTGTAAGACTTGCTTAGGCCCAACAGCAGTGAATTACACTTATTTAACAATATAAGGTTGCTTATAAACAATATGCTAGATAGAAAAAATGGACTATTAGTAAATTTGAAAGTCTTACAAAGTCAGGAATGTTTCTATTCACCGATTAGGTGTCCTAGTATCAAGGTGCTTGGATTTGGATCTTAATTTCTTCTTCTCATACTCTGATGTAGTCATCTGCCTTTTTTCTTATCATTGATGAATATCATTAAGCAAAATCATCTACTTGGTAGGTAAGAAACTGCAAGAGGTGCCAGTGACATTCAACATGTATACCAGCAATGACACCTGATTTTCATGGGCCTCCAGTTTGGTTTTGTCTACTTTGACAGGTGGAATGGCCTGCTCTACCATTCCAGAACCACCACTTTCTCTTCTGTCTTGCTACAGGTTTAATTGTGGCTCCTCCCACAATTAACTCCTAACTCCCAGTACCTCAGAATGTGACCTCATTTGGAAATAGTCATGCAGATGGTAATGAAGTTACGATGAGGTCATTTTGAAGTAGGTGGGCTCCTAAGCCAATATGACATGTCCTTAGACAAAGGATAGATGTGTGCGTAGAGATGTGCACAGAAGGACAATGCCATGTGAGCATGAGGGTGGGGCTCAAGGTGATGGGTCTATAGGCCAAGGCACATCAAAGATTGCCAGCAAAACACTGAAGCTACGAAACAGGCATGGACCAGATTCTTTTGTCACAGCCCTCAGAAAGAACCAACCCTGCTAACAGCTTGATCTGGGACTTTGAGGCTTCAGAACTGTGAGACCCTAAATTTCTGTTGTTTAAGCCACCCACTTGTGGTACTTTGTTGTAGCAGCCCTAGCAAACTCATACATCTCTCTTTACCAATCCCACTGCAAGAGAGATGGCTTGGAAACTTAGCACCACTCTACTTTCTAAGAACTGCTGTTCCTTGCTGAAATAGCAAACCTCATCACTGTTATTCAATATACCACATGTACAAATGTACACTTGGAAGAGTCTTCTGGCAATTTGAAGAAAACGTGGTCTTTTTATTAAAGAAGTTGCCATTGATTAGGGTATAGTTATTTAGCTGATGGGTTAATGAAAATTTTACATAATTTCAGGCACAAGTAAAAGGTTTATCTGTCTTTTAATATTCTGAGATATTTTCTGAGAGAGTCTCAAGGGAAAAGTAGCACTAACTACTTAAATGAAATTTATTTTACTGATTGTTGGGCCATAAAACACTACTGATCTAACATAGGAAAGTAGCCATACCTACTCTTTTAATATGCTTAATTTAAAGGGAATGGGAGCTGTCGTTAATATTTTTTAAATCCTTTTTACTATATATAGTCTCTGTTTTCATTTTATATGTACTTCTTTTGATAATTTGAAAAGTTTATACTTACGTTTTAGCATTAAGTGTAACATGAGTAGTAACTACTAATTCTCTATTTCTTTAAATAGTATCTATCAACTTTCTTTCGTAAGCAGTGATAAAAACTACTGTATTTTCTCTTTTTCCCTTTATTCTTCCACCCAATTTCAGTTTCCAGTATTATCTTTGCTAGGTTGTTTCCTTTTGTTCTTTTATCCTTCTAGCTCTTAGTTCACTATTCTCAACTATAAGACATGAGACAATCAATGTATTTATATTACATGTCTTCATTTATCCCTCTTTTCCCAACTTTTGTCAAGGTTAATAAGATGTATATTCTGCTCTGAAACAACTGTCCCTGCATGACATTTAGGCTCAGTCCTATAGTTAGATTCAGTCCTCTCCATAAATCTTTTTTGCTGTAATTTTTACAATCATATATGGATGGACTGAAGTTTTTCCTCCAACAAATTTCTCAGTAAAGTCTCTTGGGAACAATATTCCCTAAGTTCTTCCATGTTCAAAATAGTTTGGCTGGGTATAAAGTTCCAAACCATATTTTCTGTCCCTGAGAATATAATAGGCAGTGCTGCCTGTCTTTCAGCATTTGTTGAAGCTATTTCCCCACCTTTTCCAGGACTTGAATTGTTTTTCCTTTGGCTGCCCAATGGATTCCCCCTTTTTCTTTGACATCCAGTAACTTTTTTATGGTATGTCATAATGTTGGCCATTCTGTGCTACTTCTTTCTTGGAATATAGTGTCCTTTCTCTTTTTTTTTTTTTCAGTTTTTTTTTTTTAACATCTTTATTGGAGTATAATTGTTTTACAATGTTGTGTTAGTTTCTGCTGTATAACAAAGTGAATCAGCTATATGCATACATATATCCCCATATCCCCTCCCTCTTGCGTCTCCCTCACCCCCCCCATCCCGCCCCTCTAGATGGTCACAAAGCACCGAGCTGATCTCCCTGTGCTCTGCAGCTGCTTCCCACTAGCTATCTATTTTCCATTTGGTAGTATATATAAGTCCATGCCACTCTCTCACTTCGTCCCAGCTTACCCTTCCCCCTCCCCATATCCTCAAGTCCATTCTCTACGTCTGCGTCTTTATTCCTGTCCTGCCCCTAGGTTCATCAGAACCATTTTATTTTTAGATTCCATATATATGTGTTAGCATACAGTATTTGTTTTTCTCTTTCTGACTTACTTCACTCTGTATGACAGACTCTAGGTCCATCCATCTCACTACAAATAACTCAATTTCATTTCTTTTTATGGCTGAGTAATATTCCATTGTATATACATGCCACATCTTATTTAACATTCATCTGTCGATGGACACTTAGGTTGCTTCCATGTCCTGGCTATTGTAGATAGAGCTGCAGTGAACATTGTGGTACATGACTGTTTTTGAATTATGGCTTTCTCAGGGTATATGCCCAGTAGTGGGACTGCTGGGTCGTATGGTAGTTCTATGTTTAGTTTTTTAAGGAACCTCCATCCTGCTCTCCACGGTGGCTGTATCAATTTACATTCCCATCAACAGTGCAAGAGGGTTCCTTTTTCTCCACACCCTCTCCAGCATTTATTGTTTGTAGATTTTTTGATGATGGCCATTCTAACTGGTGTGAGGTGATACCTCATTGTAGTTTTGATTTGCATTTCTCTAATGATTAGTGATGTTGACAATCCTTTCATGTTGGCATGAAATTAATTCTTAATTCTTTTCATTCTTTTTTCTTTATTCTGCTCTGTGATAGTTATTTCCACCATTTTATCTTCCAGCTCACTTATCCAGTCTTCTGCCTCAGTTATTCTGCTATTGATTTCTTCTAGAGAATTTTTAATTTCATTTATTGTGTTGTTCATCATTGTTTGTTTGCTCTTTAGTTCTTCTAGATCTTTGTTATATGTTCCTTGTGTTTTCTCCATTCTGTTTCTGAGATTTTGGATCATCTTTACTATCATTACTCTGAATTCTTTTTTCAGGTAGGTTGCCTATTTCATCTTCATTTATTTGGTCTTGTAGGTTTTTACCTTGCTCCTTTGTCTGTAACATATTTTTTTGTCCTTTCATCTTTTTTTTTTTTTTTTTGATGGGTGGGGCTCTTTTCCTGTCTTACTCGTTCTTTGGCCTGAGGCGTCAGGCACTGGAGTTTGCAGGCAGTTGGATAGAGCTGGGTCTTGGTGCTGAGATTAGGACCTCTGGGAGGCCGGACTCTGATTAATATTCCTTGGGGTCTGAGGTTCTCTGTTAGTCTGGTGGTTTGGACTTGGAGCTCCACCTGACCTCTGGCCTGGGAACCAAGATCCTGCAAGCCAGTTGCTGGGGGTTTCTCCAGTCCCCTTAGGTGTCTGTGGTCCCCCGCCAGTGCCTGGTAGGTGCCCTAGTTTTCTCGAGTTTCCTTTCAAACTTGATATTCAAGTTTTTTTCTATGTCTGAGAAATTTTCTTTAATTATAATCCTTAACATTTTCTTTAATTGCCTATTTCCATTTCTTCGTCATGGGCTCCAGTTATACACATCTTTTATAACCACATCTGTCTTTGATACCAGTAATTTCTCTCACTAATTCTTTTTAACTTTTCCCATTCTAGTATTCTGTGGTTTGCTGCATTTATAGCAGTTTTTGATCTCCCTTGTGTTGCTTCCCAGTTCAGATTCATTTTTGTGTTGGCTTCAGTTTTATCTTCTGTTTCTTTCCTTAGACCAATCAGCTCTATTCTTCTTTTTTTCCTTTTGTATTCTTACAATAGTTTTCTAGGTCCTAGAGGTCTGACTTGATCTCTGAATTTTAGTGATCATTGTTTCATGAGGTGGTTTGTTGTGCTGTTTTCACAGTGAAGACTCAATCACAACTTGATCTTCTCCATGGCAATATTTTTTTTAATTGTGTTCATTATTTTCAGTTGTTTTTCCTGTTCCATTCCCCTTTTGCTCTTCATAGTATCTATCTATAAAAGTGACAACTTTTATGAAGATTTCTTTGTGATTACCCATATTTGAATAAGATTCCTTGTTTCTGTACCAATTATTTGCAGGAGGTTTTTATGAAGGAGGTGCTAGGAAGAATTTTAAATGGAAGGTTTTGTTAGTAAGTTTGTTCAGACTTTTCTTTTTCCAGCTGGAAAAATAGGCAATTATAGGACTATTTCCTGTCCCACAGGCACTTTTTCCTTGAAATTAGGCATTTCTATGATTTTTATTGTTAGTCCTACTCTCTCAGCTTCTCTTAGCCAGACAGGAAGGGAGGAAGGGAGGGTGAGATGATAAATGGTGCTAGCCTAGAAGATGAATTAGGTTGTCCAATTCTCATATTGGTAGGGGAAAATGAGAGCTATTAGGTAGGGTATTTGAGTTTACAGTTGGGTTGGGTACAGTATAGTGTTAACAACAACTGCCGTTGAGTATTCATTATGCCAGATATGGTATATACACACATATATGAGATAGAGATATACAGAGAGAGGAAATTTATAATCATGTAAAATAGCTATTATTTTGCTTTTTTTTTTTCAGAAGAAGAAACTTAAGGCTAGTATCTTAAGGCTAAGAGATTAAGTAGTTTTACAAAGTCAAATAACCAGGAAAAGGTGGCAGAAGTAAAATTAGAACCAGGACTGTATGAATCAATCTCAATGCCCATTCATAACCTCACTGACTCTGCAGTAGTTGATACATTTTTAACCCTTAAAGAAATCACTTGGCTTCCCTGCTTAATTAATGCAATTGAATAATTATAGATTGGATGGGTATTAATATATCCCTGGCTTCATCTACTACTGAGAACCCCAAATCTTGATTCTCTTAATCTGTATGGGTATAGTGGTATGAATTCCAGGATTCTCCTCACCAAGTATTCCTGGGAATTTAAAGCCATGCCTAATGTTTAATCCCAATAAATGCTAGTCCTTACCAATTTGTAGGACTTAGAAAAAGTCACTTACCTTCCCAAAGCTTAGGGTAGTATCACGTAGTTGATTTGTTGAGGAGAAAAACATTTCTTTATAAACTTATGATAATTCAACATCTGACTTCCAGATCAGAGAGAGATAGTTATACCTTTTTTATATAAGTAAAACAACAAATTTTAGGTGGTGTGTTTTCATATTGGAAATGTGAATTTGTTATCATATGCTTGTATGCCTTACAATGAGGTTGTTGGAGAAGATGCAGGGTTTTAGTGGGGGGTTTTTGGTGTACATGATTTTGTCTAAAGGAAAGCATAGGGGCTTCCCTGGTGGCGCAGTGGTTGAGAGTCTGCCTGCCAATGCAGGGGACACGGGTTCGAGCCCTGGTCTGGGAAGATCCCACATGCCGCGGAGCAACTAGGCCCGTGAGCCACAATTACTGAGCCTGCGCGTCTGGAGCCTGTGCTCCGCAACAAGAGAGGCCGCGATAGTGAGAGGCCCGCGCACCGCGATGAAGAGTGGCCCCCACTCTCCGCAACTAGAGAAAGCCCTAGCACAGAAACGAAGACCCAACACAGCCATAAATAAATAAATAAAAATTAAAAAAAAAAAAGAAAAGCATAAACTTCACAGCAGTAGCTTCAGCAAGTGAAATGTTGAGTGCAGATAGGGAAATTAAGTAAAGCCTCATTGTGAACTCTGTGATGATGTTTACTTGTAAATTTAAGTATGAGAAAAAGAGTAAATGGGATCAAATTAAATGTAGTTTTCCCTGAGAAATATTAACCAGGTAGTCAACGTGTTCAAGTGGATGGGGAAGCCAGAGAATTTGAGCAAAAAGTCAAATAAGTACTGACTTTTTGTGTAAAATTAGCTGCTGTTCCACCCCAGAGGTGGTGATAGTCTGGCAGCTTCTCTTGATGAGGGAAGGTTGTTGTTATTTATGTACAGAAGTTTCAGAAGGCAGACCAGACACATCTGTGCAAACCAGGCTCAGCACTCCTCTAGCCTGTGATGCTCAGGATTTGGCTGGCTTTCACAGTTCTTGGGGATATAACCCTTTAGCTCTGTTAAATTGCATGTATGCAGTGAAATAAGAAGCCAATGTCATAAAGTGTACTTGAGAACCTCTAATATGAGGAGTAATATTAGCATATACCTTGAGTTCTAAGATGCTATCAATTATGCACTGCATTGTAAATTTAATAATAGCATTTGGAGATTAAAAATATCTCATTAAAGGTAAATATCAAGTGTAAGAGACACCACAATTTCAGAAACATTAGAATGTGAAAAAGTAAGAATATATAGTAATATGAGCTTTGATCTTATGAAACTAATCTGAATGGATCCTTTCCAAAGAATTTAAAGAAAATAAAAATACCAAGGATAGTGGAATATTAGTCACTGCTGAGGTTGATGGAAAATCAAACGTGGACCTGTCATCCTATACTCTTTGGCCCAATTCAAAGTTAGTTACAATGGAGAATTGTGGGGAGGGCCATTTATGGACATACAGTTGAGGAGTCTCTATCTGATGTTACTGATGTGATTGCAGAGATGGGATTTGTATCCTACACAGTCACCAAAAGTCAAGGCAGACCCTGGAAACCAGAAACAAGACTCACATCAATAGGATATACAGCTGACAAAGTGAAGGAGACAACAAATGGAAGAGGCAATGAAGTGACAGCAAGAATTCGGGGCTGCTGACTATTAAAGTGGTAGAATGGAGAAAAATTCTGGAGTTTTTCAACAAGGGTTTGGATGTCTTTCCCAAGGTTATTTGCATAAAAACTGTCCCTAGGAAAACATTTGGTGCCTGGACTTTTCTTCCTGTTGAGGCACAATCTGAGATACCCTCACATCTGATACCTTTGCTTCCACTATGCTATTCAGGAAAGGCATCAAGGAAACATCAAATCAAATACTTGAGTCTACTAAAACTGTAGACTGATCTTGGACCAAAGTCCCAGGAGACACTTTATGTACCACTGTTTATAATCATGGTTTGAATGTTCCAGCCTTTGGCCAAACCATGATGACACCAAAGTTATCAGCAAGTCCATCCTCCATTACCTTTTTCCGTCCATATCTTTGATAATAGAAGAATATTAAAAGGTAATAGAAATAAGGCATAGGTTTATTTGGGCTCCTGTTAGTGAGTGAATAATGATTTGCGATTTATGGACCTTAGACAGATCCATACAAAAGGACAGCTTGAGGAGTCTTAGAACATTTTAAGAGGGCCTCTCATCCCAGTCCATATACCTATGGTAACTGTATGTAAGGCTACTGCTAACTTACATAAAACAATCAATTGATTTAAAAGGGCTGGAGGAGAGAATGAAGTTTCTTTCCCTGGTCAGTCCATTGACAAGTATTTACTGACCTTATATTAAGCTCAGGTTGGTGATACAAAGACTGTATAAGAAGCAAGGTGTAATTCCTGCAGAAGAGTTATCTAAATTCCAGTTGGAGAGAATACTATGCAACAGTTTACGTTCCAAGCAGTCTTTAATTAGCAGTTAAATTGTGTTTGTGAAACAAACTTCATTTTTTGCTCATACATCATTTGTCACTCTGTTCCACATCATCCTCACTCTATAACTCTGGCTGACAAAAGCTCTTCCATTTGGAAGGTTGGTGGTCATATCAACAAGGACAGAACATGGAGAACCACACACATCAGCTCAAATGCTTCCACCTGGAAGCATCACGCGTCACTTCCACTCTTACTTTTTTTGGCCACCACAGGTCACATGGCCATGCATTTCTTTAAGGCACGGGAAAGGGCGATCCTCCTAAATGCCCAGAAGTAGAGGAGGGATGACTATTGGTGACCAGGAGCAATGACCACCATAGGATGTGAGCACAGAAGCAGTGAGAACAAGAGGGAGCAGGCAAGAGAAGAGATAGCCTGGACTGAAGCAGTAGAAATGGAAGATTTGTTGTACAGTGGAGGCTAACACAACATTGTAAAGCAACCATACTCCAATAAAAATTAATAAAAAAGTAAAATAAAAATAAAAAATTCACAAAAAAAAAGAAATGGAAGAAATGAATAGATTTGAGAGACATTCAAGAGTCGCACACAATTCTGTATCTGCCCTAATTTCTTATCTTAAAAAACTACCAAAAAACAATCAAAATAATCAGGCAAAATGGAGAGATGTTTGTCAAAGAGTACAAACTTCTAATTATGAGATGAATAAGTTCTGAGGATCTAACAGACAGCATGGTGACTATAGTTAATAACATAGAATTGTTTACTTGAAAGTCGCTAAGAGAGTATCTCTGAAGTGTTCTCACCTCACACAAAACAATGGTAACTACATGAGGCGATGGATGTGGTAATTAGCTTGATTGTGGTAATCATTTCACTATGTATACATGTATTAAACCGTCATTTTGTGCACCTTACATATATACAATTTTTATTTGTCAATTATACCTCAAAGCTCTTGATAAAAAGTTGTGATTATAAAGAATCCAAAAGGAGGTGGACCAATGAGAATAAAGAAATTTGGGAAGGCTTCTTGAACAAAATATAAAAGATGTCTGCCGATAAAATCAACATTCACAAATGTATGTATGTGTTCTCATTTTGTGCTTGCAACTGCAGCAGGTGCTCTTTCTGTTCTTTATTTTATTGCCCACACATAAATTTTTTTATTACGACTGTCATAATAATGGTTAATCTGTATTTAGAGTTCAAAGAGTACCACACACTCTACATGCATTACCTATCAATTAGGTGGTGGTATTGTCCCACATTATAGGTGAGGTCATTAAGTCTTAAAGAGGTAAAGTAACTTGCTTAAGAAGCCACCTAGTAAGAAATCAGGATTTGAACCCAGAACTTTGTAACTTAAAAACCCTAGCTCCTAACCATGATCACACACTACCTCTTTGGTCTCTACTGAGATTAGACAGGTGACAAGTTCTGAACAATTTGTGCTGCATTTAAGTCTTTGACTATCCTCCAGAGTGACATTGTAGAAACCTAATTTTACCAGATGACACAATTCCAGCTATATCATGAAATTCTCAAAGACATAATAACCAAGGTTCATGTGAATTGAAATTAAAAAGAAAATCAGAATAATGCAAGTCCCACTGAAGTGTAAGGAGGATGGGAATATGTGCTATGAAATCACAGAGCAAATGGTAGGCCATTCTGGGAATCATGGCATTCAAAAACTCAAATGTTGGAAACCAAAAATATGGAACAGCTTACAGTCCATTTTGTCTTTTAACTGAGACTTCATAACATGAATGACACTGACAGTCCGTGGTGATAAAAGGCGATGACAGTGACCTTGGCACAAATCAGGCTAACAGTTGTACATGTGCAAAGAATGGGAATGAGCATTCATTAAATGCCAGACACTGTGCAAAGACTATAAAATATTTTATGTTGAGTGTGTATGAAAGCAATTATTATGATGTAAGCCATAGTGCATCAATCTTTCATCTACTGAAATGAGATTTTTCCTTATCTTTGTCATTGCAGATATTGACACAAATTATTTTAAAGAAGAAAAGCAACACCATTTCCATAGATGGTATCCCGTTGTTTGGTAAGTTTCTGTTTTTAGATATTTCCTTCCATGACATTTTATTTTAGAAATATGATTATGATATATGTTGGTTGCTTGTGCCTGTTTAGAATCCCTGACTTCCTTCTAATTAGATAACCCCTTTTTCTTGTGAATAATATATTCAATGTGGTTAAAAGACCTTGGCACAGAGTATGTACATGGGCTGGTGTGGATGGGTACCTCATGCAGAGTGAACCAGTTAGAGGTTTTCCTGGGACTTTGGGGAAATAAAATGTGTCAGGAAAGACCTTCTAATGAGGCTTATAGGCTGAGTCAGTATGTGTGTCTGGAGTTTCCAAAGGCCATCTGGCCCACCACACAGAAAAAGCCAGACTAAAACATGCAATTATTAGAGCCCTTGGATCTCTGAACATTCCAGTTCTGTGAGCCAATAAATTTCCCGTTCTGCTAAAGTAAATGGGTAGAAAACAGTTAGGTAGAAATACAGTGATCATGGTGACCTCACTGAGACAGTGTGAAGTGGCAAAAATATACTGGATTAGAAGTTATAAAATAGTCCTGGTGGTGACCTTGACTCATGACCCTCCTTAACCTTCCTGAGTCTCTGTCTCCTTTATCTGTCATATGCTAATATTGGAAGACTTAAAATCTGAGGCCCTATTTCATCTTAAGCTGTTATTCCAAGTTCATTGCTTGAACTCCATGAGTTCCTAGTTACCTCTCACCTAAAAGTCATAGGAAGTGGTGAGCCACACACACTGCTTATCAGTACATTTAGCTAACGCAAGGCTTTTATTTCTAGATGAAGATCACATCTCTCTCTTCTCAGGTCTCACTCCACCTCTGTCCCAAGCAGCTACCTTGCAAATGCGTATTGTTAGACAACCACAGGGCCTGCACAACATGCATTTTTGGCTCTGAGACAATCCATCCCTTCTACCTGGAAGGTCAACTTGAGTACTAGCATTTGATGGAGAGAAAAATCATGTACAAAGGCCACTGTGAGATGTCTCTTACTTAATGTCTTTTTTTTCCTTTATACTCATGGAATACCTATTCCAATCAATGATTTCTGCACAAATGCACAATGCAAACTTATAATTCTTTTGAAAGGGGGATTCACATCTATTACACTGAAACATAAGCACATGTGTTTCAATCAACTGAGACTAGAAATTCCACTTTAAACTAGTAGCTAAATCATAATTCTGGTGAATGTTCTGTACTATTTGTCATTGCCCTCCCAAACTAAGTCAGAAGTGTTATACGTGGAGATCAGCATGTCTTTGGATTTCAGTGTGTACACATTATTAAAACTGTACAATTTTAGGAAACCCTGAGATTCAGCCTACTGACATTCTGCTATGTGTCAAGTTGCTCAGGAAGAATCCAAGTTCTCTGTGTGTTTGAAAATAAAGATTAAACCTCACAGTAAGACCAAGAATTTACTTGAAAATTAAAAGATGTCATAATTACTGGATACAGACATAACAAGACCAGTGCTATAGATTGGCAAGTGATTTCTCCTAGTCAGCTTCTGTTACACCTACCTGTCATCAACTGACTTTACCGCCAGTGTACCCAGATATTAACAGATGGGTTTCATTCAGTGTGAATAGTCACCATGTGTAAGCTCTGTAGATACTTATGTATCTAGCTATACATAAGTCTTAAAAGATCCTAGACATACACAAAGATGTTTATGTGACTTATAAGCATTTTTTAAAAATTATTAGCCTAGACTGGTGTCTCCTTAGCAATTTGTTTTCTGGGAACCTTTAATTTGCCATGTAAGCAGAGGGAACTTGGAAAGCCTCATAGGTATGTCAGAGAGTTTGACAATCTCTAAATGCTGCAACTTTGATATTCTAAAATTCTCCCCTAAATCTGATCAACAATGTATTGAAATTAAATACACTTGCAAAATTTTACACCGTTTCTCTTTTCCCAATTATACTTAAGAGACCTTTTGCTCCTATTTAGAATAATAAGCTGCAGAGGTCCAATCTGTTGTGTATGGGATGATCCAGTGGAAGGAGCACTGGGCTAGGATGTTCCTTACCTCTGTCACTTCTTTGTGCTTGGACTATAAGGTAACCTCCTGATTGTTCAGGCTCCAGTATTTCCCCTTAATGATTCATTCTAACATCAAATATATTTTCAAAATTGACAGGTGCCTCCATATCACCATCCCAGTTAAAAACCTCCCATGGGCTGCTTGCTGCCCCTAGAATTAATAATGATAGCAGTAGTAACATTAATAATTATGAGAGTCAACACTCACTGGATTTACTCTCTGCTAGGCACTATGTGATGTACTTTACATACACTTTCTCCTTTAATCTTCACAATAACTCTCTAAAAGTTCACGGTTGTGGAAACTGGGGCCCTAAAAGGTTAGGTAA
Source organism: Balaenoptera physalus (assembly GCF_965194825.1). Taxonomy (NCBI): domain Eukaryota; kingdom Metazoa; phylum Chordata; class Mammalia; order Artiodactyla; family Balaenopteridae; genus Balaenoptera; species Balaenoptera physalus. The sequence continues at coordinate 37,013,733 of NC_138890.1, forward strand.
TTTATCCAAGATCACATAACAAGTGTGTGATGGAACTAAGACCCAAACTCACATCTGTCTGATTGAAGTTTATACTCTCAGCCATGATACTATTCTGCCTCTTCTTCCTAATGAAACACAGACTCCTTGGCCAGTCTTCCATAAAATGGAAGCCTTTCATTTGTTCTCATAAATCTCTTGTTACTCTTTGATACACACCCTTTTCTCCAGCTCGGTTTCCTCTTTATTCTTTTTTTGAAAGTCATATTCCATCATTCATCTCTTTGGTTTTTCCATTTCTCCCAACTTTTCCACTTCTGCTCTTTGTTTTCACCTTTATGTATTGCACCCATTCTTGGCATCCTCAGTCATTCAATGAACAGGTCGTTATCACTAAGTCACTATCCCTGTCTTCCATAAACTCACTGACTAGTGGGGCCATCAAATACGGGGTGAGGGGGTCCATTCCATAGTAGAAGTAGCTGAAAAAGATGAAAGTGACTCTATTCCAGTGCCTAGTGCTTAAAAAAGTGTTGGTAAAGAATCAAAGTCCTAGTTACTTCATTAAATCTCAGATATTCAGGGGTGAATAATCTTATTTCTCCCAGGTAAATTGTAAACTGCTTGAGCATAAAACAAAGCCCTGTGTTTCTTCTGTATCACTTTCCCTTAAGAAATTCACTTAAAGTAGGTCCTACCTACTTTTTCTAAGGAAATTCTTTGTGGCATGAGTGTATTAAGTAAGATGAATGTCTAGATCTGTGTGTATACTTGCAAATATATTGAAGGTTATTGTACTGAAGGATAGGAGCAATGCAATAGAACCAGGGATTTAAGGATCAAGACTAAGAGCCATTGGGCTTCTCTGGTGGCACAGTGGTTAAGAATCCGCCTGCCAATGCAGGGGACACAGGTTCGATCCCTGGTCCGGGAAGATCCCACATGCCACAGAGCAACTAAGCCCATGTGCCACAACTACTGAGCCTGCGCTCTAGAGCCCGCGAGCCGCAACTACTGAAGCCCACATGTCTAGAGGCCGTGCTCCACAACAAGAGAAACCACCACAATGAGAAGCCCGTGCGCCACAATGAAGAATAGCCCCCACTTGCCACAACTAGAGAAAGCCCATGTGCAGCAACGAAGACCCAACGCAGCCAAAAATATAAATAAATAAATTTATTAAAAAAAGAAAAAAGACTAAGAGCCATTGATGGATGTGTGCCATTTGATAAATATACTCTCTGAGGATAGAAGTGATGATTTCTGCCTTTTTGACTTCATAGAATTATTGTTAAGCCAGTTAGGTAAGTGACATCAAAGGCTTTATAAAATATATCTTCTATCAGTGATTCTTACAGTGTGGTCTGAGGATCCCTAGGGGGTCCCTGTATCAGAGTTCAATCAGATGAACAGAACCAGTAGGTGGTATATATTAAGAGATTTATTGCAAGGAATTGGCTTACATGATAGTTGGGCTGGCTACTCAAGTGTGACCTCCATAGGGTAGGCCATTGGGCAGGCCAGGCTGCAATTCTCAAGCATGAGCTGCAACTGCTATCTACAGATGGAATTTTTTCTTGTTCTTCAGGGAAGACACAACTCTGCTTCCAAGGCCTTTCATCTATTCATATCAGGCCCTATTTAAGGCGGACCGATTATGGACTTTAATCACACCTACAAAATACCTTCACAATACCTAGACTACTGCTTGATTGAATAACCGGGGGCTGTAGCATAGCCAAGTTGACACATAAAACTAATCACAGTTCTCAAAGCTCTTTTGGGGGATCCATGAGTCCTCCCTTTTATAACTATGTATAAGGTTGGATTTTTCTTCAGTATTTCAACACAACAACATGATGCAACAGAACGAATGGATAAACAGATATGAGAATCCAGCTGTCTTCTACTAATCCAAATGCTAATGAGATTTAGAAAAATTCTCACTAATTTTTTGTGTTGGGAAATATAGTTATTTTTTGTTAAAATGTTATATATTAACATGTAATAAATATATTATTTTAAAGAAATGAATAAATAATTTAGATTTTTCTAATTTTAAGTTTCTAATATAGTCCATACATAAACAAAAAATTCTAAATAATTTTTAAGAGTATAAAGGAACACTGATTCCAAAAGTTTTGAGACCCACTATCCTACACAAGTGACTATATTATATAACCTTACTCTTATCAATAAAACAAATACTTTAATAGTTATCCTTCTATTTAGCATAAATTACTGAAAATATCTTCTATTGCACAACATGGAGTAGACAGTATAAAAATTTGCCCTTACTTTGTGAAAATCAAAACTATCTGTTCTTCCTCATGCACTGATTTAAACAAATCATTGTTCAAAGAATCACAAGCTCCTTTTGTGAACTTCTGATGAGTGATCTGATTGCTATAAAACACCTATTTGAATTTTGGCTATTTCTCACTTTCAATATCAGTATGCAGTATTTTATTCTAAAACTTATTTTATATAGATCCCAGTAAATTGTTCCTACAAAGTTCCCTTAAGTGATGGTCAAAATATTTATTTGGAGAATATTTTTTTTCATGCGTTTTATACCAAAAATTATTAAGCTAATAAAATGGGTAGTAAGGGAATTGTGGTGACTTTCCATCCCATTCGGTGAACAATGAGTTATTTTTCACTGTTTAGTCACCGTTTGATTAAAACCAGGAAAATTGAAGGAAAGAAAGTCATGGAAAAGCCAAAATTGTGATTAACACAAAAATGGCCAAAAGATGGTGCAAAATTGACTAAATGAAAATTAATCTAGGCATACATATATTCCAAAACACACTATCATTACATGGGGTCACCCTAAAGAGGAAAGTAAAATAAATTTAAGCATAATCTTTTCTTTTTTTAATAGATCTTTATCGGAGTATAATTGCTTCACAATACCGTGTTAATTTCTGTTGCACAACAAAGAGAATCAGCCACATACAAACACAATACAAACACATGTCCCCATAACCCCTCCCTCTTGAGCCTCCCTCCCATCCTCCTTATCCAACCCCTCTAGGTCATCGCAAAGCACCGAACCAATCTCCCTATGCTATGCTGCTGCTTCCCACCAGCCAACTATTTTACATTTGGTAGTGTATATATGTTGATGCTACTCTCACTTTGCCCTGGCTTCACCCTCGAACCACATGTCATCAAGTCCATTATCTGTGTCTACCTCTTTATTCCTGCCCTGCAACTAGGTTCATCAGTACCATTTTTTTTCTTTTTAGATTCCATATATATGCGTTAGCATACGGTATTTATTTTTCTCTTTCTGACTTACTTCACTCTGTATGACAGACTCTAGGTCCATCCACCTCACTACTCAGTTTTGTTTCTTTTTATGGTTGAATAATATTCCATTGCATATATGTACTACATCTTCTTTATCCATTCATCTGTCGATGGACATTTAGGTTGGTTCCATGTCCTGGCTATTGTAAATAGTGCTGCAGTGAACATTGTGGTGCATGTCTCTTTTTGAATTATGGTTTTCTCAGGGTGTATGTCCAGTAGTGGGATTGCTGGGTCATATGGTAGTTCTATTTTTAGTTTTTTAAGGAACCTCCATACTGTTTTCCATAGTGGTTGTATGAATTTACATTCCCACCAACAGTGTAGGAGGGTTCCCTTTTCACCACACCCTTTCCAGCATTTATTGTTTCTGGATTTTTTGATAATGGCCATTCTGACTGGTGTGAGGTGATAACTCATTGTAGCTTTGATTTGCATTTCTCTAATAATTAGTGATTTTGAGCATCTTTTCATGTGTCTCTTGGCCATCTGTATGTCTTCCTTGGTGAAATGTCTGTTTAGGTCGTCCTCCCATTTTTTAACTGGATTATTTGTTTTTTTTATATTGAGCTCCATGAGCTGTTTGTATATTTTGGAGATTAATCCTTTGTCTGTTGTTTCATCTGCAAATATTTTCTCCCATTCTGAGGGTTGTCTTTTTGTCTTGCTTATGGTTTCCTTTGCTGTGCAAAAGCTTTTAAGTTTAATTAATCCCATTTGTTTATTTTTGTTTTTATTTCTGTTACTCTAGGAGGTGGGTCAAAAAAGATCTTGCTGTGGTTTATATCAAAGGGTGTTTTTCCTGTGTTTTCTTCTAAAAATTTTATAGTGTCTGGTCTTACATTTAAGTCTTTAATCCATTTGGAGTTTACTTTTGTGTATGGTGTTAGGGAGTGTTCTAATTTCATCCTTTTACATGTAGCTGTCCAGTTTTCCCAGAACCACTTATTGAAGAGGCGGTCTTTTCTCCATTGTAAGTTCTTGCCTCCTTTGTCGTAAATTAGGTGCCCATATGTGTGTGGGTATATCTCTGGTCTTTCTATCCTGTACCAGTGATCTATATTTCTGTTTTTTGTGGTAGTACCATACTGTCTTGATCACTGTAGCTTTGTAGTATTGTCTGAAGTCAGGGAGCCTGATTCCTCCAGCTCCTTTTTTCTTTCTCAAGATTGCTTTGGCTATTCGGGGCCTTTTGTGTTTCCATACGAACTGTAAGATTTTTTTTCTAATTTTGTGAAGAATGCCATTGGTAGTTTGATAGGAATTGCATTGGATCTGTAGACTGCTTTGGGTAGTATAGTCATTTTCACAATATTGATTCTTCCAATCCAAGAACATGGTATATTTCTCTGTTTATGTCATCTTTGATTTCTTTCATCAATGTTTTATAGTTTTCTGAGTACAAGTCTTTTGCCGCCTTAGGTAGTTTTATTCCTAGGTATTTTATTCTTATTCTTTTTCTTGAAGTCATTTCCGTAACTTCTTTTTCTCGTTTTTGGTTGGTGGTGTATAGGAATGCCAGAGATTTCTGTGCATCAGTTTTGTATCCTGCAGCCTTACCAAATTCATTGATTAGTTCTAGTAGTTTTCTGGTGGCATCTTTAGGATTTTTTATGTATAGTGTCATGTCATTGGCAAAGAGTGACAGTTTTACTTCTTGTTTTGCAATTTGCATTCCTTTTATTTCTTTTTCTTCCCTGATTGCTGTGGCTAGGACTTGCAAAACTATGTTGAATTAGAGTGGTGACAGTGGACATCCTTATCTTGCTCCTGATCCTAGTGGAAATGCTTTCAGTTTTTCACTGTTGAGTATGATGCTTGCTGTGGGTTTGTCATATATGGCCTTTATTATGTTGAGGTAGGTTCCCTCTATACCCATTTTCTGGAGAGTTTTTATCATAAATGGGTGTTGAATTTTGTCGAAAGCTTTTTCTGCATCTATTGAGATGATCATATGGTTTTTAATCCTTAATTTGTTAATGCAGTGTATCACAATGATTGATTTGCGTATATTGAAGAATCCTTGCATCCCTAGGATAAATCCCAGTTGATCATGGTGTATGATCCTTTTAATGTGCTGTTGGATTCTGATTGCTAGTATTTTGTTCAGGACTTTTGCATCTATGTTCATCAGTGATATTGGTCCACAATTTTCTTTTTTTGTGATATCTTTTTCTGGTTTTAGCATCAGGGTGATGGTGGCTTCGTAGAATGAATTTGGGAGTGTTTCTCCCCCTGCAATTTTCTGGAAGAGTTTGAGAAAGATGGGTGTTAGCTCTTCTCTAAATGTTTGGTAGAATTCTCCTGTGAAGCCATCTGGTTTTGGACTTCTGTTTGTTGGAAGATTTTTAATTATGGTTTCAATTTCATTACTTGTGATAGGTCTGTATATATTTTCTAATTCTTCCTGGTTCAGTCTTGGAAAATTGTATCTTTCCAAGAATTTGTCCATTTCTTCCTGGTTGTCCATAAATTCAAAGAAAAAGTATTAAAAGCAGCGAGGGAAAAAACAAAAAATAACATACAAAGGAATCCCCATAAGGTTAGCAGCTGATTTTTCAGTGGAAACTGCAGGCCAGAAGGGAGTGGAAGGATATACTTAAAGTGATGAAAGAGAAAACCTACAACCAAGATTACTGTACCCAGCAAGGATCTCATTCAGATTCGATGGAGAAGTCAAAAGCTTTTCAGACAAACAAAAGCTAAGAGAATTCAGCACCACCAAACAAGCTTTACAACAAATGCTAAAGAAACTTCTCTAAGCAGGGAAACACAGAGAAGAAAAAGACCCACAAAAAAACCCCAAAACAATTAAGAAAATGGTAATAGGAACATACATATCGATAATAACCTTGAATGTAAATGGATTAAATGCCCCAACCAAAGACACAGACTGGCTGAATGGATACAAAAACAAGATCCATATATATGCTGTCCACAAGAGACCCATTTCAGACCTAGGGACACATACAGACTGAAAATGAAGGGATGGAAAAAGATATTCCATGCAAATGGAAATCAAAAGAAAGCTGGAGTAGCAGTACTTGTATCAGATAAAATAGACTTTAAAATAAAGACTGTTACAAGCAATAAGGAGGGACACTACATAATGATCAAAGGATCAATCCAAGAAGATATAACAATTATAAATGTCTATGCACCCAACATAGGAGCACCTCAATACATAAGGCAAATGCTAACAACCATGAAAGGAGAAATTGACAGTAACACAATAATAGTAGGGGACTTTAACACCTCACTTACACCAATGGACAGATCATCCAAACAAAATAAATAAGGAAACACAAGCTTTAAATGACACAATAGACCAGAGAGATCTAATTCATATTTATAGAACGTTCCACCCAAAAGTGGCAGAATACACCTTCTTCTCAAGTGCACATGGGACATTCTCCAGGATAGATCACATCTTGGGTCACAAATCAAGCCTCAGAAAATTTAAGAAATTTGAAATCATATCAAGCATCTTTTCTAACCACAACATTATGAGATTGGAAATCAATTACAGGAAGAAAACTGTAAAAAACACAAATACATGGAGGCTAAACAGTGCGCTACTAAATAACCAAGAGATCACTGAAGAAATCAAAAAGGAAATAAAGAAAATACATAGAAACAAATGACAATGAAAACACGACAACCCAAAACCTATGGGATGCAGCAAAAGCAGTTCTAAGAGGGAAGTTTATAGCAATTCAATCTCACCTCAAGAAACAAGAAAAATCTCAAATAAACAATCTAACCCTACACTTAAAACAACTAGAGAAAGAAGAACAAAGCAAACCCAAAGTCAGTAGAAGGAAAGAAATCATAAAGATCAGAGCAGAAATAAATGAAATAGAAACAAAGAAAACAGTATCAAAGATCAATAAAACTAAAAACTGGTTCTTTTGAGAAGATAAACAAAATTGATAAACCCTTACCCAGACTTATCAAGAGAAAAAGGGAGAGGATGCAAATCAATAAAATTAGAAATGAAAAAGGAGAAATCACAACTTACACTGCAGAAATACAAAGTATTATAAGGGACTACTACAAGTATAATCTTTTAAGACAGGAGTTGCAAACTAAGATTGCTACAGGGACCAGGCAGGTAATAGAACCTCCTGAATCAGTCCAGTTGAGGAATGGGGATACTCATGCCCTGTCCAGAGCGGCATTATTCAGCAATAGACAACTTTTTTTTTTTTTTTATGGCTGCATTGGGCCTTTGTCGCCGCATGTGGGCTTTCTGTAGTTGTGGCGAGCGGGGGCCACTCTTCGCTGCAGTGCACAGGCTTCTCATTGTGGTGGCTTCTCTTGCTGTGGAGCACAGGCTCCAGGTATGTGGGCTTCAGTAGTTGTGTCTCACAGGCTCAGTAGCTATGGCTCACAGGTTCCAGAGCGCAGGCTCAGTAGTTGTCGTACAAGGGCCCAGTTGCTCTGCAGCATGTGGGATCCTCCCGGACCAGGGCTCAAACCCGTGTCCCCTGCATTGGCAGGTGGACTCTTAACCACTGCACCACCAGGGAAGCCCCAGCAATGGACAACCCTTGACTGGTGGGAAAGTGTACCCATGGTTGTCAGTTGTTTGGCTAGTTGAGTTCCACCAAAAAAGAATCTGCATTATTATGAGGAGCATCCCAGTGTTTAATGCTGCCAGTGAATCTAAAATTTAAGTCTGTGCAGGCCAAACTAAATATTTGTGCAGGTAATTACCACTGTGTCACATTTGATTTAGGAATCCTGAATATCACAGAAATTACTTGATGACAAACGACCAAGAAGTTATCATCCGCTGAGGTTTTCTGTAGTTGCTGGTGCTTTTCAGCTGAGCCTGTCCCTGCTCAATATTCCTTACTATAAAGGCTCTTCATCATCACTTTGTCTTTGCTTTTTAAAATTATTTCACAAATCAAATTAATTGATAGAGGCCCAGCCTGAGACTTCACACTACTTCAAACTGCTCATCTTTAGAACTTTGTTCAACAAGTATCTAGACAAAGAGCAAAGTTTAGGTTGGGGAAAGGTAACCAAGACTCGCCAAACTCATTTACTCAGTGATTCAGTTCTGCAGTTAGCTTAACCCAGCACCTCTGGAGTTCAGGGAACATTTAAGGCAGGATTTCTCAACCTCAGCACTATTGACATTTTGGGCCAGATAATTCTTTGTCATGAGAGGATGTTCTGTGTAGTGTAGGATGTTTATCAGCATCCCTGGGATCTACCCATTACATGTCAGTGGCTTCCCCATCGCAGTGTGACCATCAAAGATGTCTCCAGATATTGCCAAAAGTCCACTGGGGCGCAAAGTCATCCCTTGTTGAGAACCAGTGATTTAGGGGTGTTCATGCATAGCCCTTGAGGGTATCTTACCTCTTCTCCGGCTGCTTATTCTTCCTAAGGGGAGATCTGGTAAATGAACTGTTTTCCATCATGTTACATCTCCAGAGATGTTTGATACTTTGAGCCACTTCACCACTGTCCATCCCCTTGCCTCAGTCCTGGAGGAACTAACTTTATGGCTAATCTCTCATATTACTAACTCTTCCTCATGCTTTTGTTATTGCTCAGTTCTTTTTCCAACCTTTGTTCGTTAATCCTATACCAGTGTTTGCATTTGGCTAACCAGCTAAAAGGCCTCAAGTTATTTTCTATTCCAAGTACTTAAAACATGAATTTGTTTGTTCAGGGAAGATTAGTCTAGACCCTTGCCTTTCTCCTGAGTAAAGTTAAGACAAGCAAGCATTGCCTTATCAAAGTAACCATAAGATTTTTCCCCACAACTACTTCTATTTCAGTTTGTTTGAAGAATTTTACAACTTTTTTTATGGAAATAATTACGTCAATCTGTTAAGGTTGTTGAGGAATTAAACGAGTCGCATTATGTGGAGTACTCACCCCCAGTGCTTGGCACAAAATCACCACTCAGCAAGAGTTATAACAATTAGTACCACTAAAACTTGCACAGCCTCTAGTAAATAACTGGTCTTAAGCTTATGAAGTTTATCCTGGGTATATGGTATGGGTGGGTGGGAGATGAAGGGGCAAAAGTTTCTGTCAAACATTGCTTCTTCATTGGCAATTTTGGGCAGCAAGAATATAAAGGCTAACCGTGAAAAACTCTAAAAATCATACTTGAAGAGCATGATGCAGCCAATGAGAAATGCAAATATGTACAAAATGATTGATTCACTTAAGTGTAGAAAAGCTGATGGCAGGAAAGGGGAACTACATACAGTTCTGTGATGTGTGATCTTTTAACACGATTTATTAGGGAATTCCAGCAGCCAGATGAAAGACACATGGCCTCTCTAGCAAAAACTGAACATAGTGTTTGCTATCTATTACTTGTTTTTAGGGTTCTAATTAGCCAGACAGTGATATTTTTAATTCCAACTTCATCGTGCAAATAACTTGGCAAATGCCTGTTAGTATTTACAGTTTCTAAGTAGCTTGGAAAATGGGCTTATGCTTTGTGGACTCTCTGTCCATTGGTCAGCATGAAAGTCCAAGAGATACTCTAGACACTCTTGTCCCAGAATTGTATGCACCTCTCTCTACTGGGGAAGTGGTGAGGGGAAGAGCCCTGGTTTTAGGAGTGAGGAGATGTGGTTTGCGGTCCCGTCTCTGCCACCAACTTCCTGTGTGGTGGCCTTGAGCAGATTTATTAACTTCTCTAAGCTTTACAGTAGTGTCCTCTCCCACAGCACATGCAAAACATGTGCAAAACAACCTTCAGTTCTGATGCTGACACTCTGTGATGAACCAAATCTGTGATTCTAGGTCACACTAGTGCCAAGAAACCATAGGACTCTGAGAAAAGGGAGAGAAAAACTAGGACTTGCAAAGCACTCTTCTCTTTAGCAGATGGATGTCTGTGAAATGCCAAGTGCCTTTTGAAAAACTTCTAGACTGTCCAAATCGTTAGGCAAACTTTATGTTCTTAAAAATTCCTACCTTGTACCTTACTGCTATTCAAAGTTTAGATGTTATGGATGTTTCATCCCTTCTAAAATGTTTCTTATGTCCATGCTTCTACTTAGTAGTCTGATAGGATCCAACCATACATGTAAGTTCACAGTTAACATAGCAACCAACCAAGGTCATATGGAAAGATTTTCATGAAGTTAGATAGTATGTTCATTTCTTTTCACCGACTTTTATTCCCAAGGTTGTAAATATTTCCCTTTTGCTACCCTCAAAATAGGCTTGTTGCTTGTTTTACTGTCTCTTTTTTTCTTTTTTTTTTTAATGGGCTCACCAGTAACTGTCCATCAATATGGCAACTGGTTCATAACACTTACCCCAATTAGCTGAGTAACAGACAATTCAGTAAAAAAAAAAAAAAAAAAAAAAAAAAATTATACATGAAAATTTCCTTTTAAGGGTGTGACTCAAAGCTCTCAATAAGCCCATAAACAATTCTGATTTTCTGTATGTTTGAAGTATTCACATAATCCATAAATATAATATATTGGTCCCACTTTCCTTATTTTGTATAATTAAACAGTAATCAGTAAGAACTATGATTACTGCAGAATGGGACTTCTGAAGCTCTGAGGGCAAATTCATCACCAGCATGCGTATAAAAGTCAATGCAGAGAGTCTTTTCTTTCTTAAGTGCCCTTGAAACCCAGCAACTAAATTATATTCCAGGCCCCCAAACAAAGGTATAAGGTTATATTTGTCCCACACTTAATTACATACATTGCAAAAGGTAAATGCACAGTCATTTTTGTACCATGTACAGAGAGTACAATCACTTATGAATTTTGATATTGCTGGCTCGCTGATTCACAGAAAGTAGAAATTTATGCAAGAACCATGTCTAACAGCGATGGTGCTATGTAAACGCGCAGCCCAGCCGAGAACACTGCCTTCACTGTTCTGGGGCTGGGCTCCACGCTCACAGTCAGGCTATTCTTCTTTCTCACAGGGCTCTCGTGAGACAGCTTATTTGTCCCTTCTCCTTTATTGGTCAGAGTTGTTTCTTTCCAGGCCTTCTTCTTCTCTGAGTTTCCAAGAGAGTGTTAGCTTAAGGCCTCGCATTGACACCATCAGATATAATCAGAGAGATGAAAAATACCGTAGGAGTGAAAAGTGATATTTTAGCCAAGCGGCACAAGAGAAATATGCCACTTTCAAGCCCTGTTTTCCGTAGTTCCTAATGGAGCCCGCTCAGGAGAGACGTCATCTTTGCTGGGGTGAGTAACAGCAACTTGTCCCTTCCATATAATAGAGGAATCATTGCCTCCTCTGGTCACTTATTCTAACTTTTGAATCAGGCCCAGAACATAACCACTTTTCTTTATACCACATTTGAAATTGTATTTGCCTTGCTGAGTGTGAGATCCACATTTCTTTTGTAACAGAATGTTGTATTTTTCTTCAGTTGATTTCATTAGGATAAGCTTTTGGCAGATGCTACTTCCTCATGCAATAGAGCTTGCAGTTTGAGTGGACCTGGATACGTTTTATGATAAAGAATCTATCCTGCACTCAACCATTGCAGGCATTGCAGGCTGAAGAAGGAGATGTAGTTAGTGTCTGTTTCTCAAAGCAGAGAGAAAATACAGATTTGAGGAAAAGAGACTATTATATGGCTTCCCAATTTCATATCGATATACCCTGAAGCTGGCATGTTGCAGTGGATTTCAACTATAGGTGGGAACTTCTGGATTTCCTTTGAGTTCAAAGGAGAAAATTGATGTTTAAAGAAAATACGTTTACTCCCTGAGTATTAACTCCTCCCCCCAGAAAAAAAAGCCTCATGCATACGAGTCATGATGAGTACCTTTAGTAAAATCCTACTGTGGCATGCCATTAGGGCTGGGGTAACATATCTCTAACCACAAGGTGAAAAGTAAATGTTTAAAAATCACTCTGAGCAGCTAGTTGTTTAGCCTGCAGGAGTTCATATACAAGGTGGAACTCACTTGTCCTCTGAATTTTCTACACACTTCTGGTCGAGGTAGCTGGAGGGGAATTCAAAATTCTGGGGAGGAATTTGACCACCAATCACCAATCTGGCACCCTGTTCCCTTCTTCTCCAGCAGTCCTTTCTTTATTTCCAGATCTTGCAAACAGACAGTCAAGATCGCTAGGAGTGTTACTCCAGTAACAGATGCACTGTTACATTAAGCCATTAATAGGGCAAATCACAGATGTTGTTTTCTTTTCAGATGTTACTATAATTACGCCTAACAACACCTACTGAATTTGCCATTTCATTGCCATTGGTGACTTTTTAAAAATTTATCAGATAATTCTTAAATTATCAGATAATTTCTTAAATTCTGTTTATATGGATTTAAATTGTATTTCTACCTTGGAGGGTTCAAATTCCCTCCTCCAGTTGTTAATATGTATCTTCCAAAGAAGGTAGCAGGGTAACCTCACATATGGGTGGATTAATAGCAAGACTGAAGGTTGAAACCCACTGCTGAGTTTGCAATCAAACCATATTGCCCTTATGCTAAAAGATGGGCATTGTCATTTTGAGGCATATGGTGCTAATAAACCCATTTGAAAGAGTCTGCCATTCTGAAAGGCAGAACTGAGAAGGGAACTTAGGCCAGCTGTCTGGTTTACAGATGGTGAACCTGGGACTCAGGAAAATAAAGTCTGAGTTACTGAGACAAAACAACAACCAAGGCTCATGGCTCTCAATTCAGTGTTGGTTATTCTACCATACTTGTTCTCCAAAATGGCCCTTGACATTCCAAAAGGGAATAAAAATCTCCTTCTTGACTCAAGAGTAAGCTAAGACAGGTTGGATTTCTGAGACTGGTTTTACCCACTTATTCACTCTCCAAAAAGTAAGACTTTGTCAGCAATCCCTCCACCCTTGAACCTAGGGAGCTCTACCTCCATTGCTGATTAAATATCACTGATTTCTCCCTTTCAGTGGCATCGTTTTAGAATTTTCTTTCAAAAGTTTCAAGCATCTGGAGCCTTTTCTCCTTCTTATCTTTTAGTTCTCTATAAAATACAATTATATTAAGATTGAGTAAATGAGTAGTAACAGTAGCAGTGGGGTGGCTTAGTAGAAAAAAAAAATAGTCATCAAAATTAGAATTGAATCACTGTTCTACTTCTCTGTGACCTTAGATAAGTTACTTAGCTCCTCAAACCCTCACATTGAGAGTGTGTATGTGTGTGTGTATAAACACCTAGTACAATGCAATGACTGGCTCACAAAGGCATTTTATAATTATTAGTCATTATTATTAATTGGAACCAGAAGAAGGGGAATAGTAACTGTCATGGCATTTATTAGTGTTACATAATGTCTTAATGTGTGGAAGAAAGGAGGAGAGTCTCATTTTTTGCTTTTGGGATTAATGATCATTGGCAAAGAGCCTTGCAGATAGTAAACCACCTGGAAATGACCTGAATTACTGGGCCTGGAGGAGGAGGCACTTCTATCCCTCAACCAAAGTTACTGCAGGCTGCTCTGATGTGGTGTGGTATCAATTTGAAGTCACTAGATTGAAGAAACAACACAGGAACACAAGAATACATGGTTTCTTTGCTGTATCTGCCTGTTTCACTAAAACTACCAGATCCCTGCAATTACTATCAAACTTGATGGCGAAATTTTCACATACATGCCACCGTATATTCTCCACCTCTTCCCCCCAACCCCAAGTACAACCCAGAGCAGTGATTCTCAAGATGTTGTTCCTGCCCAGATCATTTCAGCATTACTCAGGAGTTTGCTAAAAATGCCATTTCTTAGGCTCTACCCCAGACATGCTGAGTCAGAAACTTGGGAAGACTCAAATCTGAGTTTGTAAAAAGCCTCTAGGTGATTCTGATATTGACCAGAGTTAGAGAACCATGACCTGGAGAACCTGCCCAGGTGCTTTAGGTACATCAGTGTTTCTCAAAGTGAGGAGTAGGTACCAGGACAGTACTCAAAATTATCTGAGATAGGAACAAGATGACTTTAGGTGACTCTCTGATGTGCCATCACACAGCTGAATCACATAGTGAAAGTTTTCCCTGTCTTGATTCCCTGTCAATCCTTAAATCTCAGTTTGATGTTGACAGGCCTTTAATACCTCTCTAACCATTGCTAATCTCTTTTGTCAACAAAGAGTAGGATGCAAATCCAATGTAGGGAGCAGCAGAGTCTAACTAAAATTTAGTGATATTTTGGTTGGTTTGTATTTACTTCTACAAATGTCTTCTACTTATGGCACATTATATTTGTTTTACATTTAGGTGGTGATAAAAAGTTTCCTTTATAAATGTTTAGTGTATTTAAAGAAAAGGTTTAGAAAACAGTAATACGTTTGGTGTGTGGATATGGCAAAAAACCGGGATGTGGGCGTGAGTGCATTTGGAGAAACACTGGTGTACTGAAAAGAACCCAATTACACCAGTGCTTTAATTCCACTTGTGGCAATTATTAGCTATATAGTCTCAGTTTTTTCATGTATCAAATGAGAATGATGATACTGACATCATAGAAATGTTATGAGAACTTATGTATAGAAAATGCTTGCTGCAATCCTCAGAATATGGTAGGTGCTTGCTACATACTTGTTCCCTCAAGCTTTATTTAGAAGCCAGTTTGCTGTGTAGCCTTCAGAATAGCATTTCTTTCTGGGTTTCAGAGTCATTTATAAGACAACAAAGGAGACTTGATGATTTCAAAGGCCCCTTCTAGCTCTTAGCTAATAGGTACATACATGTACATTGTATATGTGTGTATGTGTGTGTATATATATACACAAATATAGTAAATTCTGTATTCTTTACCTTTATATAAACATGGTGTAGGCATAAGTAGCTGTATTCCGCAGACATAAACCTTGAGTGCTTGGGAATAGTATTGAAAGTGGATGAGCCATGTTGGAAAAATAAAATATCACGTCATGAGGAATGTACAAGCTGGTGTACGTTTCAGAACTCAGAGGTGATTTCATTGTATTTTATTATCATCTGTCAACCTTAAAGCAATACTGAGACTAGAAAACAGATCATCCCAGAGGTTTCTGAAGACAGGGGTTTCTATGAGTTGGTGTAAATATATTCAGAGAAACTTGTTCCTACTTAATAACCCATGTTTTTCCTTCTGAATTGCTGATGCATTCGCTTATGTGAAAGGCAGCTTGTCCTTTGCTGTCAGGTGAACTTGATAGAATAAGAGAAAATTCTGAAAAATTCAATCATATCTTGTTGCTTCTCAAGGGAGTTTCTTGACTAGTTATTCTGTTTAAGGAGAAAACGAGATGACAGTGATTCTTTGGTCTTGTACAAAACGCTGACCAAGTTGAACAGCTCGGGTTCCAGGCAGCAGGTGTCACGTGGAGTTTTCCCTTCTCAGCATCCAGGGGATGGTGCTGTTGGGATTTGGGGGCCCACTGGAAGTTGAAAGAAATACCTAAGGGGTTACTACAGGATTGAACTATTAGGAAATCAGAGGTGGTAACCATTAGCTTGTTTATTGCTTACAACATTCCTATCCATCAGGAGACCTAAAAACGAGGAAGAATGCTGAAATTAGCTTCTCTTAATCAGAATATAATAAAGCTTGCACTGTCTTTGATATAACTGACTATTAAAGAGTCCCAGAAGGTTGATCTGCTCAAATGTCGGCAATTCTGATGAAACAGCCCAATGAGGTTATTCAACTTGATTCAGCTGTCACTTAATTGAAAATTAGTATGTAAGACACAGGGCATGTGCTTGAACTCAGATGGACAAAGGTTCAAGTTACTATCTTCTCTTAAAGCTCGCTCTGGTCTCCTCATCTATAAACTGAGGATAATATGTTTCTATTTCACAAGATTGTTCTTAGATTATTTTCAACATCATCTCCTTGATTAATCAGAAGAGCTAACACTCAGTAAGCACTTACCTCCCACCAAGTGCTCTTCCAAGGGCTAGGATCATTTAAGCCTCAATAAATATCCGAAGTGGGTACGATTATTAGCTTCAGGTTAGGGACGTGGGAACGGGCCCCAGAGAGAACTCCACTGACTTGCCAAGCATCACGTACTCTGGCTCCAGGTGCCTCTTCTTTAAGGCTTAAAAACACTTGGCATTGTTCTCAGCGTTTCATATGAGTTGAGCCATGTGAAATTATAGACACTTGACAGTTTTCACATATATAAATAACCATTTCATGTGGTTCTAGCTAATGAACATTGAATATGGGTAAACAGTAGCTACAGTCGCTACTGCCAGTAACAATAGCAATAATAATGTTGATTTTTATCTTTGAATCTTTTTGTTAATATAAGGAATGTGGATGGCATTAGAGTACAAAGACCACTAGCTTGGCAATCAGGAACTGTGAAAGCTCTAGGTCTCAGTTTCCCCACTAGTAAAATAATGGCGTTGGTCTTTTCCAGCTCTGATAGTCAATGGCAGAGTTTTAACAACTATTCATGGAAAAGGACCAGTGGTTTTTTTTTTTTTTTTTTGTCCAATCCATATTCAACCAATAACTAGTTCTACTATGAATGACAAAAACATAATTCATGTCATACGTAAGGCAAGTTTCCCAATCACTTGTTCAAATATCTTAGTAGGGTTAAGTTGATGTACTCGTTTCTAAACATATATACTCAATTTCTGTATTTAACTTGCTGTAAACCAGTAATCAACCGTACATGGACTGTACTGAGTAACATTAGAAGTCTATAATGTATATAAATAAATTCTTAAAAGAGAATGTGGGTATGTCGGCGTGTGTGGCTGTGTGTTTCTGTCCCTTTAAAAATGTATTCTTTGGAGATGAGAAGTGAATATCATAAAAATAGGGAATTTTAAAAAGGAAAGTCACAGATGTGTCGTACACAGAACATCACTCAGGGCATTTGAATAAGATAGAGAAAAGACAGCAGATAGAGAAAAAGACCAGAGTTTGTACGTTTATTTTGAACAACTGTTCTTTATTTCACAATAATTAACCACCTTCTGTGTTGTCATGTTTGAAGCACTAGGAAATTAGAGGTAAATGAGACATGGCCCCTATCCTCCAGGAGCTCACAGTCTAGCCAGAGATACCACAGATAAGCACATAAATGTAGACTAGGAGATAAAGCTCTAAAGGAAAACAAAGGATTTGGCTAGGATATCAGAAGGGGCTTCACCCTTAAGGGGTAATTTCTTATATTTTGTTGTTTAGATTGTTTTTTTCTATTTTAAAAAACCTTTTTATTCATGTATAATTTATAAACACACACACACATACACACAGAGTACACTAACCTTGTGTATACAGCTCAATGAATTATAACAAGAGGAACTCTCCTACTTAGTCACTTGATCAAGAAGCCACCACTAGGTCAAGAAATAGAATGTTTTTACGAGTTTTCCTGAGGTTCTGATACGCCCTTTCCCAATTATGGCCCTCTCCCTCTTCACAAGTGTAACCAAGATCCTGATGTCTAACATCAAGGATTAAATTTGCCTGTCCTTGAAATTTTATATGAATGGAATCACACTCATACATGCCTCTGTGTCTGGCTTTTTTGCTCAATGTGATGTCTACAGTAGCGGTTCCCAAACTGTGTAGCAATGCATCACAGGGCACTGCAGGGTATTTGTAAATTTTACAGAAACATCATAATGCTCAACATCTGTCAGACAGTGAACAAAGTAATACTTCATGACAGTTCAGTTTCCACATTAAGTTGTACTACATTTCTTGGTGTCATATCTTTGCAAACATTCAAAGGTAACATTCAAGCTGTAATTAAAAGCAAGTATGTACAGAAGTCACTGTGGAACAAAAAATGAGGGTGGCAGTATCCAATCTGATTCCAAGATTTGATAAGCTGTGCAATGCCTAGCAGGAATACACATCCCTTTAGTAAGTTACTGTGGTTATTTAAGGATGAAATTAAAATGTTTTTTCTTTCAATTTATGTGTACTTTTTAAAATGACCGCTAAGTTGTTAGGACATAAATATTTATTAAGTTGTGACATAACTACTTAATTGGGACTGTTATATTTTTCTTTTGGTGTAGTGGCACTTTAAATTTTTTTCTGAGACAATAGCGACCTGAGAAAGTTTGGAAAAGTCTGGTCTATGAAATTCATTCGTACTGTTACGTGTAACAGTTATTTATTTATTTTCATTTCTGTTTGGTTTTCTACTGTGTGAGCACACGATTTATTTATATATTCTACTATTGATGGAAATTTGTGCTATTTCCAATTTGGAGCTATTATCAGTAATGCTCCTATGAATAGTTTCGAACATAGCTTTTAGTACACATATGTGTGTTTCTGGTAGGTATATATTTAGGAGTGGAATTACTTAGTCATAGGGTATGGCTATCTCAACTTTAGTAGATACTGCTAAGTAGTATTCTAAGGCAGTCATTCCAAGTTACACTTCCACCAGGGTTGTATGAGAGTATCAGTTGCTCCACATCCTACTAACCTTTACTATTTTTAGTATTTTAAGACAAGCCAGTTCTAGTGGGCACAGGCAGATCCAGATTTTGTGCTGCTTAAAGCTTAATTCAATTTGGGAGGTCTGACCTAAGAAAAAAACAGTAAGTTATAAATACAAAGTTAAGAATGAATAATTATTGACTAGAAGAAAATAAATCCCAGCAGGTTATAAAATTTTAAAGACAAGAAATAACTCTAAATACCATTAAATCAAGAAAAATTGAGAAAAATCATATGAATTCACTGCCCATCACACCCGCTACAATTTTCCATTTCTGCACTTTTTAGCTGTCTATTCTTGGATTACCCCTTCATAGGGTAACAATTTTACAGTAGCACTTTCTTTAGAGAAAATAGAAAGATAATTCAGCTTTTCTTATAGTTTGATAAAAACTTTTTTTAGTACAGGTAGTTTAGAAAAGTGTATCTAAGTTTAAAAATTTGTCAAATTTGGAGAATCGCTATAGATTTTTTTTTTTAATGAACTGCAATTTTTTAGGATATTGCAAGAGGTACAGTAGGTAGTCTTTTTTTTTTTTAATTTATTTTTTGGCTGTGTTGGGTCTTCGTTGCTGCACACAGGCTTTCTCTAGTTGCGGTGAGCGGGGGCCACACTGTTGCCATGCGGGGGCTTCTCATTGCGGTGGCTTCTCGTTGCAGAGCACCGGCTCTAGGTGCACGGGCTCAGTAGTTGTGGCGCACGGGCTTAGTTGCTCTGTGGCATGTGGGATCTTCCCGGGCCAGGGATCGAACCCGTGTCCCCTGCATTGGCAGGTGGATTCTGAACCACTGCACCACCAGGGAAGTCCCTAGGTAGTTTTAAATATTCTTTGAATTGGTGAAACTTAGCTTCTTTGTCATCCATGTCCTGGTTGTGGTGATTTATTATGTATTGAATTAGATCTTCCCCTTTGTTTAGTATTGCTACTGAAATCAGCACAGCAGAAATAGTTTATACCTGCAAGCCATTCCTACCCTAGAATAGCTGGCAATCAATTAACTGTACCTGGGGGTGCCCACAAGCCACATAAAAATATACCACTAAATCCAAACTAGAGGTACCCTCAACTTAACCACATCTCACATACACCCACAGCTACTTCTGTTGAAGTGATCATATGACTCTTCTTCTGCCCCATCCCCCCATTAATATGTTGAAATAGTCCAGTTACTTTTCTAGCTCAAAACGACCCTTGCATTCCTATGCAACCTGGTCATGATGTATTATCCTTCTTATAAATCTCTAGGTTTTGTTTGGGAATATTTGGTTGAAGATTATGATTTCTATGTTCATAAAAGATTGGCCAGTAATATTTACTTTTTTCCAACTTTCTTGAGGTACAATTAACAAATAAAATTGTAAGATACTTAACGTTTACATCATGATGATTTGATGTACAAATACATTGTGAAGGGATTCCTCCTATCTAGTTAATTAACATCTCCATCACTTTACTTACTCATTTTATTTAGATGAGAACATTTAAGTTCTCCTCTCTTAGCAAATTTCAATTATACAATACAGTGTTATCAACTATAGTCACCATTTTTACACTAGATCCTCAGACCTTATTCATCTAATAGCTGAACGTTTATACTATTTTACCAACCTCTCCTTATTTCGCCCACCACTTAGGCCCTAGCAACCACTTTTTTACTGTCCGTTTCTGACTTTGAGGGGCTTTTTTCAAGATTTTTCATGTAAGTGATAACATGCAGTATTTGTATATATTTCTTGGTCTGACTTATTTCATTTAGCCTAATGGCCTCAAGGTCCATCCATGTTGTCACAGATTGGAGGATGTCCTTCTTTCTAATGCTGAATCACATCCTATTGAATATGTATACAACACATTTTCTGTATACATTTATCTTTTTTTTTAACATATTTATTGGAGTATAATTGCTTTACAGAGGACACGGGGAGGGGGAAGGATAAGCTGGGATGAAGTGAGAGAATAGCACTGACATATATACACTACCAAATGTAAAATAGATAGCTAGTGGGAAGCAGCTGCATGGCACAGGGAGATCAGCTCGGTGCTTTGTGACCACCTAGAGGGGTGGGATAGGGAGGGTGGGAGGGAGATGCAAGAGGGAGGGGATATGGGAATATATGTATGTATATAGCTGATTCATTCTCTTATACATTTATCTCTTAAGGGACACATAAGTGGTTTCCATATCTTAGCTTTTGTGAACAATGTTACAGTAACCATGGGAATGCAGATATCTCTCTGAGATTCTGTTTTCATTTCCTTTGGATATATACCCAGAAGTGGGATTGCTGGATCATATAGTAATTCTATTTCAGATTTTTTGAGAAATTGCCATACTGTTTTCCATAGTGACTGCACCAATTTACATTCCCACCAACAGTGCACAAGAGTTCCCTTTTCTCCATATCCTCCTCAAAACTTATCTCTTGTCTTCTTGATTATAGCTATTTTAACAGGTGTGAGGTAATAACCCATTGTGGTTTTAATTTGCATTTCGTTGACAATTAGTGATGTTGAGCACCTTTTCATATACCTGTTGGCCATTTGTATGTCTTCTTTGACAAATGTCTATTCAGTTCCTTTGCCCATTTTTTAATAAAATTGTTTTTATTTTTGCTATTGAGTTATGTATGAGTTCTTTATACATTTTGAATATTAACCCCCTTATCAGATAAATAATTTGCAAATATTTCCTCCCATTCGGTAGGATGTCTTTTGTTTTGTTGATGGTTTCTTTTGCTGTGCAGAAGGTTTTTACTTTGAGGTAGTCCCAATTGTTTTTGCTTTTGTTACCTTTGCTTTTTTGTTGTCTAATCCAAAAATCATTGCCAAGACCAATAACAGGAAGATTTTTTCCTATGTTTTCTTCCAGGAGTTTTATGGTTTCAGGCTTTATGTTAAACTCTTTAAACCATTTTGAGTTTATTTTTGTGTATCGTGGAAGATAGAGGTCCAGTTTCATTCTTTTGCATGTGGCTGTGCAGTTTTCCCAGGACCATTTATTGAAGAGATTATCCTTTACCCATTGTATATTCTTGGCTTCTTTGTCATAAATTAATTGATCATATACACATGGTTGTACTTCTGGGCTCTCTATTCTGTTCCATTGACCTATGTGTCTGTTTTTATGCCAAAATTATACTGTTTTGATTATTATAGCTTTGTAATACAGTGTGAAATCAGGAAGTATGATGCCCCAGCTTTGTCTTATTTCTCAGAATTGCCTTGGTTATTCACATCTTTGTAATTCCATACACATTTTAGAATTTTTAAAAATGCCTGTGATAAATGCCATTGGAATTTTGATAGGATTGCATTGAATCAGTAGATCACTTTGATTAGTATGGACATTTCAACAATATTCTTCCAATCCATGAACATGGAATATCTTTATTTTTATTGAAGTATAGTTGATGTACAATATTATATGTTTCAGTTGTACAACATAGTGATTCACAATTTTTAAAGGTTATATTCTAGTTATGGTTATTATAAAATATTGGCTATATTCCCTGTGTTGTACAATATATCCTTGTAGCTTATTTATTTTATTTATAGCAGTTTGTACCTATTAATACCCTATACCCATCTCTTGTGATTTAATGACTATCTTTAGTGTTATGTTTGGATTCCTTTTTCTTTTTTTGTGTGTATCTATTATAGATTTTTGCTTTGTGGTTACCATGATGTTTATATATAGCAGTGTGTGTGTGTGTGTGTGTGTGTGTGTGTGTGTGTGTGTGTGTGTGTGTGAGAGAGAGAGAGAGAGATTCTTTAAAATTGCTGATCTCTTAATTTCAAATGCATTTTAACAATGTTGCATTTGTACTCTCCTCCCCTCACAATTACTGTTTTGACATATTTTACATTTAATTGCTTTGGGTATCCCTTTGTATATCCTTATTGTGGATATAGATGATTTTACTACTTTTTTAACCTTCCTACTAGCTTTGTGCATGATGATTTCCTACCTTTACTGTATGTTTGCCTTTATCGATGAGATTTTCCTTTTGCAATTTTCATGTTTCTAGTTGTGGCCTTTTCTTTTTCACATAGAGAAGTTCCTTTAACATTTCTTGTAAAGCTGGTTTGGTGGTGCTGAACTCTTAAATTTTGCTTGTCTGTAAAACTTTTAATCTCTCCATCAAATTGGAACGAGAGCCTTGCTGTGTAGAGTATTCTTGGTTGTAGGTTTTGCCCTTTCATCACTTTAAATGTATCATGCCACTCCCTTCTGGACTACAGAGTTTCTGCTGGAAAGTCAGCTGACAGCCTTATGGGAGTTCCCTTGTATGTAACATCTTGCATTTCCCTTGCTGCTTTTAATATTATCTTTTTATCTTTATTTTTTGCCATTTTAATTACAATGTGTCTTGGCATGTTCCTCTCTGGGTTAATCCTGTATGGGACTCTCTTTGCTTCCTGGACTTGGATGTCTATTTCCATTCCCAGGTTATGGAAGTTTTCATCTATTATATCTTCAGTTATGCTCTCAGTCACTTCCTCTCTCTATTCTCCTTCTGGGACCCCTGTAAATATGTGACTATTAATGTGATTGATGTTGCCCCAGAGGTCTCTTAAGCTGTCCTCATTTATTTTCATTCTTTCTTTTTCCTGTTCAGCATTAGTGATTTCTGCTACTCTGTCTTCCAGCTTGCTGATCCATTCCTCTGTATCATGTAGTCTACTGTTGATTCCTTCTAGTGTAATTTTCATTTAATTTATTGTACTCTTCATCTCTGTTTGGGTGTTCTTTATATTTTCTAACTCTTTGTTAAAAACTTCTAACTTCTCTGCATCCAGCCCACGTTCTGGGGCTGGTGCCTGCCCACTGTTGGATGGAACTGTGTCCCAGGGTCTCTGGCTGGAGGGCCTTGAGGGTTCCATGTCTAGTGTCTCTGCACTGGTGTGTGGGGCTGGGTCCTGGGCCCTCTGGTGAGCAGGGCCATGTCCAGGGGCAGCTCTGGGCTCAGGGGTTCTTAAGGCAGCCTGTCTGCAGGTGGGTGGGGCTGTGTCCCCACCTAGTTAGTTGCTTGGCTTGAGACTTTCCAGCACTGGTGACTACAGACTGTTGGGCCAGGGTGGGGCTGGGTCCTGGGGCTAATAAGCTAGAGGAAGAATTCCAAATGGCACTTGCCAGCACTAGGGTCCGTGTGATAGAAGGAGCTCCCAAAACTGGCTGCTGCCAGTATCCATGTCCCCAGGGTGAGCTGCAGTTGCCTCTTGACTCTTCAGGACACTCTCCAAGGTCAACAGGTAGGTCTGACCCAGGCTCCTATCAAATTACTGCTTCCACCCTTGGTCCCAGAGCATATTGTGTGCACCCTTTGAAAGTGAAATGTCTGTTTCCTCCAGCCTTCTGGAACTCCTGAAAGAAAGCACCACTGGTCTTCAAAGCCAAATGCTCTGGGAGCTCATCTTCCTGGTACAGGACCCCTGTGCTGGGGAGCCTGATGTCACGCTGAGACCCCTTACTCCTATTCTCCTGTCTGTGGGTCGTCCACCTGGGGGTGTGGGTCTTGACTATACCACCACTCCACTCCTCCTGCACAGCTCATTGTGGTTCCTTCTGTATATCCTTAGTTGTAGAAGATCTTTTCTGGTAGGTTCTCATCTTTTTCATTGATAGTTGTTCTGAAAATAGTTGTAATTTTGGTGTTCCCATGAGAGGAGGTGAACTGAGGTTCTTTATACTCCACCATCTTGGGAACTCAGTATATCAACCTTTGTCTTTTGATTGGAGATTTTAATCCATTTACACTTAAAGTAATTACTGATAGGTATGGACTTACTATTGCTATTTTCTTGTTTTCTGACATTTTTGTAATTCCTTTTTTCTGTCTACTTTTCTTACTCTTTTTTTGTGCTTTGATAATTTGCTGAAATAGTATGCATAGATTTCTTTCTCTTTATATTTTGTGTATCTACTATAGGTTTTTGCTTTGTGGATACTGTGATGCTTACATGAAACAGCTTGTATTTATAACAATCTTTGTATTCTTCAGCTCTGTGATTTCTGTTTCGTACTTTCTTATATATTCTATTTCTTTGTTGATATTCTCACTTTGTTCATACATTTCTTCTTGACCTCAGTGAGCATTTTTTGACTGTTACTTTGAACTCTTTTTCAGGTAAATCCCTTATCTCCATTTCATTCATTAAGATCTGTTTCCGGAGTTTTATCTTGTTCTTTTATTTGGATCATATTTCTCTGTTTCTTCATTTTCCTTGTCTCTGTTTCAGTTTCTGCACATTAGATAAAATAGCCACCTCTCCTAGTCTTGATACAGTCATCTTGTTTAGGAGATGAATGGTCAATCAGCCCAGCCCAAGCTTTTGGTCATTGCTCAAACCTTTGTAATTGTCCAAGCCTCATTCTTTATTCTTAGTGACTCCCAATAGTTGAGGGTCTGCCAGGACCAGTGCATGTCCCAAAAGGGAGTATCACAGTATCGAATGAAAAAAAAAAAAATCACAACCTAAAATTTAAGAATTAGGTTTTATTACTGAAGTCTATAACCTGGGAGACAGCCTCTCAGCTAGCTCTGAGAAACTGTTCTGAAGAAGTAGGGAGGAGCCAGAATATATGTAAACTTTTCTGCTGGGAAAACATCTTGTCAAGCATAGAAAGATTACTGCTAATCACAAAGAAGAGACATCTCAAGTTAATTGTTCTATTGCTTTTCTATGTATGGCTGGATATAAGAATCTGGGGTCATTTTAAGTTTTTCCTTAGATAGGCATCTTAACGATCTAGGGCCAATATCCTGTTTTTAACCATCCTGAATTCCCCTCAGAGCCTACTTTTGGGGGCAGCTGCAGTGGCTGATAGCTTGATCGGGGCAACATTGTCATTTACTGAAGTGGCAGGTGACATTCTTTGTCCACAACAGGCAACAGCTAGATACAGGCTGATGGATCCTCAGACAGCAGCTGGGAGAGTAGGTAGTTAGGACCCTGCTAGGGAGAAACTTGGAGATGGTCTTTTTGCCTGTTTTTTGTTTTTTTTTTAACATGTCCTGGGTTTGGGTGTATAGCTGTGCATACTACTCCTGAGCCTGTTAATGACTGCTTCTTTGTTTGCTACAGTCCTGTGGGACTTTTGAATGCAAACACCCTTGGCTTTCTGAGCCACGTGATGCGGGACCCAGCCCTTGGGTGCCTTCACAAGAGTTGGGGTGCCAGACGTGTGTGCCAGTACCTCCAGGGAGATACAGGAAAATTGGAGCAAGCTAAAAGGTGTCCACAGTCTTCCCTGTGCCCCAGAATGGGTCACAGTCAGACCCTAGATGTGTGCTAAATTAAAAGTGAGGCCCTCGGGCAGCAGCTTTTAAAGTATGCAAATAGGCCTCTTTCAGGGAAAGACTGGGAAATAGTTGTTTCTGTTTGCTCCCTCTGTACTGAGCCCTGCAAGGATAGCCAGGTAACTATTATGTCTTTGTTTACTATAGTCCAGTTGGACTTGTGAATATAAGCCCCAGGGGCTCTCAGAGCCAGGCAGTCCTACGGGTTTGTCCCTTGGACAACAGCTACAACAGCAGGAGCACCAGAAATGTGCGTAAGCTTCCAGGGAGATACTGGCAGTTTGCAGGAGACTCAAGTGAGAAACTGAAGGTGGTATTGCTGGCTTCCCTGATCCAGCGGGGGAGGGGAAGATTATAGTCAGCGCCTAGAAACCTGACCTTCAGGCAACAGCTTTAAAGTATGCAAAAAGCCCTCTTTCAGGGAAAAAATTCTGTAGGAGATGGGAGTTTTTCTCCAGCTCCCTCTGTGTTGAGCGCTGGGGGATAGTCACCAGCCCCTTAAAAACTGTTTGCTTTGGTCTTATGGTCACAAGTCTCATTGACTTTGAGAGCTAGGTGTTTTGGGGCCCCTCCCTCAGGTGGGAGTCTTAAAAGTTGGGGCACTAGATGTGGGGTTCAAACCCTTCACTTCTCCGGGAGAAGCTGGGAGTTGTCTCCCAATTGTACGGGACTATGCCTGGGGTCAGGTTTATGGCAAAAGTTGTGTCTCAGCCTTTCCTGCCCATTTTGATGTGGGTCATACGGGTATTTCCTCTTGTGCTTAATGTATAGGAGTCACTCAGCTACTTTCTGGATTTCTTCCAGAGGGAATTGCTCCACTGTAAACCTATAGATCTGGTGTGCCCAGGGAAGGAGGTGAGTTCAGGAGGCTCGCATGTTGCCATCTTGGATCAGAACTCCAATAATAATCTTCCATTTGTTTCTTTCATTTTACATAAGGTGTTCATCTGGGCCTGGTATCAAGGCTCTGCCAACCTCATAAAATAAATTGGGAAGTGATCGCTATTTTTTGGAACATTTTTTATGAAATCAGTGTTATGTATTCCTTAGATTTTAGAAGAAATCACCAGGGAAGCCAGGGTCCCTAAATTTTCTTATGGGAATGTTTTAACTGATGAGTTCGATTTCTTTAATAGCCATAGGACTATTCAGATTTCCTGTTTCTTCATATATCAATTGGTAGGTTTATTTTTTTTAAGAATGTATCCATATCATCTAAATTCTTAATTTTATTGATATAAAGTTGGTCATAATATCTTCCAATGATATTTTTTGTCAGTTAAATCTTTAATGATATTCCTTAATTTCCTTTATGTTATTGGGTTATTTTGTGTTTTCTTTTTTTTCTCTTGATTAGACTTCCCAGAGGTATATCAGTTTTGTTAGTTTTTCCCAAGTGCCACCTTTTGGATTTTTAAAATTCTATCTACTGTACACTTTGAAATTTTATTAACTTTCTTCAATTTAGATTCTTTGGGTTTCATTTGCTCTTTTCTTATTTCCTGGAGAAAGCTACTTGGATAATTGATTTTTAGTGTCTCCTCTTTTCTGGTATGTGCACTCAAGGCCACAATTTCTCTCTAAGCATGGCTTTATCTGTATCTCACAAATTTTGATAAGCTATATTTCTTATTCAGTTCAAAATATTTTCTAAACTTCCATAATGATTTCTTCTTGTTCCATGGGTTCTTAAGTAGTGTATTGCTTAGCTTTCAGATTTGGGGAAATCTTTTCTAGTTATCTTTCTGTTATTTATTTCTGGTTTATATTCATTGTGGTCTAAGAATATAGTCTCTAGAAAAATGGTACAGATGAACCTATTTGCAGGGCAGGATAGAGATGCAGATGTAAGAAACAAATGTGTGGACATGGTGGGGGGTGAGGATGAATTGGGAGGTTGGGATTGACACACTGCACGTGCATGTGCACATGGGATTGACACACATGGCATGGACACTGCCATGTGTAAAAGAGATAGCTAGTGGGAACCTGCTGTAGAGCGCAGGGAGCTCAGCTCGGTGCTCTGTGGAGACCTAGATGGATGGGATGGTGGGGGGGGGAGGGAGGTCCAAGAGGGAGGATATATATATATATACATATAGCTGATTCACTTTGTTGTGCAACAGAAACTAACACAACATTGTAAAGCAACTATACACCAATTTAAAAAAATCCTTTGAAATTTGGTGAGACTTGCTTTATGGCCAGCATGGGGTCTATTTTAGTTAAATGTTCCACATGCACTTGAAATTCTGTGCCAGATTAAAAGTATATGATCAAATACTCTTGTTCATAAATTAATTGGATTAGTTCTTTTTCCCCTTCCCTTTAGCATGGTTATATTTTTTATTTTTGAAATGCAGTTGGGTTCATTTGTTTTCAATTTGCTTTCACCTAGAAGTTTTCTTCCTTCCCATCCTTATCAATTTAATATTTTAATATGAAGAACGTTAACATACTTCTAAAAATCAAAGCTATGGCACACAGGTATACTCAGAAAAGTGCCATTTCCTGCTGTATTCCTTCTACCTATCTCCATCTAGGTAACTAACATTATTGTTTGGTAACTTATTCTTCCTGTGTTTTTTTAAAAGATAAGTAGACGTATATGTGTTATCTTATTGCCTCTTCTTTCTTTTATGCAGGGTAGCATGTGAGCTCTTTCACAATTTGCATTTTTCATTTAACAGTGTCTCCCAGAGATGACTCCACATCAGTTTATAGAGATCTTCCTCATTCTTTGTTTACAGATAGATAGTACTCTACTGAATATATGGGCCATATATTCAGTCAATCTCCTGTGCTTAGACATTTAGGTAGTTTCCTAAAAATAATACTGTAATTAGTTGCTTTGTGCATATGTATTTTTGTACTATTGTGGAGTATATCTCCAGGATAAATTCCTAGAAGTGGGATTGCTATATTGAAGGATAGATGCCTAAGTAATTTTATTAGCTGGTGCCAAATTCCCCTCAATAAGGGTTTTGCATTCCTACCATTTTGCATTCCTTCCAACAATGTATGAGAGTGTCTGTCTTTCCACAGCCATGGAAACAAAGTGTATTGTCAAGCTTTTGAGTTTTTTCCAATCTGATGAGTGAGATACAGTATTTCAGTGAGTTTTAACGTGCATTTATCTTCATATGAGTGAAGGTGAATATATTTTCATACGTTCAAGACTCAAATTTATATTTTTTTGTAAATTGCCTCTTCATGTCTTTTATCCATTTTCTATAGAATTATTAGTATTTATTTTTTCTTCAAGTGTTAAAGGTTTGTGTATAATATATTAACAATACTGGCCCTTTTTCTGTGATATCCACTGCAAACACTTTCTCTTAGTCTGTCATTTGTATTTTTACTTTGCTTATGGTGTTTTGTTTTGTTTTGTTGCCATGTGTATTCAATTTATCAATTCTTTATTTATAATCTGGAATTTTTTAGTCACAATTTTAAAAATTTTCCTAAATATAGATTATAGAGTAATTCACCCATATTTTCTTCTAGTACTGGTAAAGTTTTATTTCCTACATTTACTTTTCTGATCAATTTAGAGTTTCTTCTTGTATATGACATGAGGAGTGGATCCTTCTTTTATTTTTCATTAAAAAAAAAAAAGGTCATCCATTTGTTCCAACATTATTCATTAAAAAGATCATCTTTCCCCTAATAAGTCTAGATAACACATTTATAATAGACATCTATTCCATTGCATTTTGTCTCATCATGAACCAGTACTACACTGTTCTAATTATAGAGGCTTAATAATATTAACATCCAGAGGACTAGACCCCGCCCCCCACCCATAGCTCTTCCTATCTACTCTTTTCCTACCTACACTTGTATATTTATTTTTTCTTTCATGGCTTCACTGAGGCATAACTGACAAATAAAACTATAAGATGTTTAAAGCATACAATGTGATGATTTGATATACATTCATGTGAACTTTAGGTTCAATATATCTAACTTGATAATAAAGTGTGTCAATATTTCTCTTGGGTTACATTAAGGTTACAAATTAACATAGTGAAAATGAGATCTTGATTATGTTGAGGCATCCTAAGCAAGAACAGGATTATTTTTCCACTTGCTCATGTGTACTTTTATGTTTTTCACAAGTATTTATATTTTTCTTCATATAAATTTTTGTTATTTCTTGTTATGTTGGATCCTAAATATTTTATCTTTTTCCTTTTTTACTTTTTGAACTTCATTTATTTTTTTATACAGCAGGTTGTTATTGGTCATCAATTTTATACACATCAGTGTATACATGTCAATCCCAATCACCCAATTCATCACACCACCACCGCCATCCCCCCACAGCTTTCCCCCCTTGGTGTCCATATGTTTGTTCTCTACATCTATGTCTCAATTTCTGTCCTGCAAACTGGTTCACCTGTACCATTATTCTAGGTTCCACATATATGCGTCAATATACGATATTTGTTTTCCTCTTTCTGACTTACTTCACTCTGTATGACAGTCTCTAGATCCATCCATGTCTCAACAAATGACCCAGTTTCATTCCTTTTTATGGCTGAGTAATATTCCATTGTATATATGTACCACATCTTCTTATCCATTCATCTGTCGATGGGCATTTAGGTTGCTTCCATGACCTGGCTATTGTAAATAGTGCTGCAATGAACATTGGGGTGCATGTGTCTTTTTGAATTATGGTTTTCTCTGGGTATATGTCCAGTAGTGGGATTGCTGGATCATATGGTAATTCTATTTTTAGTTTTTTAAGGAACCTCCATACTGTTCTCCATAGTGGCTGTATCAATTTACATTCCAACCAACAGTGCAAGAGGGTTCCCTTTTCTCCACACCCTCTCTAGCACTTGTTGTTTGTAGATTTTCTGATGATGCCCATTCTAACTGGTGTGAGGTGATACCTCACTGTAGTTTTGATTTGCATTTCTCTAATAATTACTGATGTTGAGCAGCTTTTTATGAGTTTGTTGGCCATCTGTATGTCTTCTTTGGAGAAATGTCTTTCTAGGTCTTCTGCCCATTTTTGGATTGGGTTGGTTGTTTTTTGTTTGTTTGTTTAAGTAATCTTTTTTTTATAGTAATCTTTTATTTATTTATTTTTATATTTATTTTTGGCTGTGTTGGGTCTTCGTTTCTGTGCGAGGGCTTTCTCTAGTTGCAGCAAGCGGGGGCCACTCTTCATCACGGTGCGCGGGCCTCTTCACTATTGCGGCCTCTCTTGTTGCGGAGCACAGGCTCCAGACGCGCAGGCTCAGTAGTTGTGGCTCACGGGCCTAATTGCTCCGCAGCATGTGGGATCTTCCCAGACATGGCTCAAACCCGTATCCCCTGCATTAGCAGGCAGATTCTCAACCACTGCGCCACCAGGGATTTAATATTGAGCTGCATGAGCTGTTTATATATTTTGGAGATTAATCCTTTGTCTGTTGATTCGTTTACAAATATTTTCTCACATTCTAAGGGTTGTCTTTACATCTTGTTTATGGTTTCCTTTGCTGTGCAAAACCTTTGAAGTTTCATTAGGTCCCATTTGTTTATTTTTGTTTTCATTTTCATTACTCTAGGAGGTGGATCAAAAAAGATCTTGCTGTGATTTATGTTAAAGAGTGTTCTTCCTACATTTTCCTCAAAGAGTTTTACAGTGTCCAGTCTTACATTTACGTCTCTAATCCATTTTGAGTTTATTTTTGTGTATGGTGTTAGGGAGTGTTCTAATTTCATTCCTTTACATGTAGCTGTCCAGTTTTCCCAGCACCACTTATTGAAGAGACTGTCTTTTCTCCACTGTATACCCTTGCCTCCTTTGTCATAGATTAGTTGAACACAGGTGCGTGGGTTTATCTCTGGGCTTTCTATCTTGTTCCATTGATGTGTGTTTCTGTTTTTCTGCCAGTACCATATTGTCTTGATTACTGTAGCTTTGTAGTATAGTCTGAAGTCAGGGAGTCTGATTCCTCCAGCTCCGTTTTTTTCCCTCAAGACTGCTTTGGCTATTTGCTGTCTTTTGTGTCTCCATACAAATTTTAAGATCTTTTTGTTCTAGTTCTGTAAAAAATGCCATTGGTAATTTGATAGGGATTGCATTGAATCTGTAGATTGCTTTGGGTAGTATAGTCATTTTCACAATATTAATCTTCCAATCCAAGAACATGGTATATCTCTCCATCTGTTGGTATCATCTTTCATTTCTTTCATCAGTGTCTTATACTTTTCTGCATACAGGTCTTTTGTCTCCTTAGACAGGTTTATTCCTAGGTATTTTATTCTTTTTTGTTGTAGTGGTAAATGGGAGTGTTTCCTTCATTTCTCTTTCAGATTTTCATCATTAGTCTATAGGAATGCAAGAGATTTCTGTGCATTAATTTTGTATCCTGCAACTTTACCAAATTCATTGATTACCTCTAGTAGTTTTCTGGTAGCATCTTTAGGATTCTCAGTGTATAGTATCATGTCATCTGCAAACAGAGACAGTTTCACTTCTTCTCTTCCAATTTGTATTCCTTTTATTTCTTTTTCTTCTCTGATTGCCGTGGCTAGGACTTCCAAAACAATGTTGAATAATAGTGGTGAGAGTGGACATCCA
This sequence comes from Balaenoptera physalus, assembly GCF_965194825.1. Lineage (NCBI taxonomy): Eukaryota > Metazoa > Chordata > Mammalia > Artiodactyla > Balaenopteridae > Balaenoptera > Balaenoptera physalus. Next base: position 37,046,346 of record NC_138890.1, read on the forward strand.
TGTCTTGTCCCTGATCTTAGAGGAAATTCTTTCAGTTTTTCACCATTGAGAATGATGTTTGCTGTCGGTTTGTCGTATATGGTCTTTATTATGTTGAGGTAGTTTCCCTCTCTGCCCACATTCTGGAGAGTTTTTATCATAAATGAGTGTTGGATTTTGTCAAAAGCTTTTTCTGCATCTATTGAGATGGTCATATGGTTTTTATTCTTCAATTTGTTAATATGGTGTATCACAGTGATTGATTTGCATATATTGAAGAATCCTTGCATTCCTGGGATAAATCCCACTTGATCGTGGTGTATGATCCTTTTAATGTGTTGTTGGATTCTGTTTGCTAGTATTTTGTTGAGAACTTTTGCATCTATATTCATCAGTAATATTGGTCTGTAATTTTCTTTTTTTGTAGTATCTTTGTCTGGTTTTGGTATCAGCGTGATGGTGACCTCACAGAATGAGTTTGGGAGTGTTCCTTCCTCTGCAATTTTTTGGAAGAGTTTGAGAAGGATGGGTGTTAGCTCTTCTCTAAATGTTTGATAGAATTCACCTGTGAAGCCATCTGGTCCTGGACTTTTGTTTGTTGGAAGATTTTTTTTTTTTAATAAATTTATTTATTTATTTTTGGCTGTGTTGGGTCTTCGTTTCTGTGCGAGGGCTTTCTCCCGTTGCGGCCAGCAGGGGCCACTCTTCATCGCGGTGCATGGGCCTCTCACCGTCATGGCCTCTCCCGTCGCGGAGCACAGGCTCCAGATGCGCAGGCTCAGCAGTTGTGGCTCACGGGCCCAGCTGCTCCGCGGCATGTGGGATCTTCCCAGACCAGGGCTCGAACCCGTGTCCCCTGCATTGGCAGGCAGATCCTCAACCGCTGCACCACCAGGGAAGCCCTGTTGGAAGATTTTAAATCACAGTTTCAATTTCATTAATTGTGATTGGTCTGTTCATATTTTCTATTTCTTACTGGTTCAATCTTGGAAGGTTATACCTTTTTAAAAATTTGTCCATTTCTTCCAGGTTGTCCATTTTATTGGCATAGAGTTGCTTGTAGTAGTCTCTTAGGATGCTTTGTATTTCTGCGGTGTCTGTTGTAACTTCTCCTTTTTCATATCTAATTTTATTGATTTGAGTCCTCTCCCTCTTTTTCTTGATGAGTCTGGCTACTGGTTTATCAATTTTGTTTATCTTCTCAAACAACCAGCTTTTATTTTTATTGATGTTTGCTATTGTTTTCTTTGTTTCCATTTCATTTTTTTCTGTTCTGAACTTTATGATTTTTTTCCTTCTGCTTTGGGTTTTGTTTGTTCTTCTTTCTCTAGTTCCTTTAGGTGTAAGGTTAGATTGTTTATTTGAGATTTTTCTTGTTTCTTTAGGTAGGCTTGTATAGCTATAAACTTCCCTCTTAGAACTGCTTTTGCTGCATCCCATAGGTGGATGGGATGGTCGTGTTTTCATTGTCATTTATCTCGAGGTATTTTTCGATTTCTTCTTTGATTTCTTCAGTGATCTCTTCGTTATTTAGTAATGTATTGTTTAACCTCCATGTGTTTGTGTTTTTTAAGTTTTTTTCCCTGTAATTTATTTTTAATCTCATAGTGTTCTGTTCAGAAAAGATGCTTGATATTATTTCAATTTTCTCTAAATTTGCTGAGGTTTGATTTGTGACCCAAGATGTGATCTATCCTGGAGAATGTTCGTGTGCACTTGAGAAGAAAGTGTAATCTGCTGTTCTTGGATGCAGTGTCCTATAAATATCAATTAAATCTATCTGGTCTATTGTGTCATTTAAAGCTTCTGTTTCCTTATTTATTTTCATTTTGGATGATCTGTCCATTGGTGTAAGTGAGGTGTTAAATTCCCCCACTGTTATTGTGTTACTGTTGATTTCCTCTTTTATAGCTGTTAGCAGTTGCCTTATGTATTGAGGTGCTCCTATGTTGGGTGCATATATATTTATAATTGTTATATCTTCTTCTTGGATTGATCCCTTGATCATTATGTAGTGTCCTTCTTTGTCTCTTGTAACATTCTTTATTTTAATGTCTATTTTATCTGATATGAGTATTGCTACTCCAGCTTTCTTTTGATTTCCATTTGCATGGAATATCTTTTTCCATCCCCTCACTTTCAGTCTGTATGTGTCCCTAGGTCTGAAGTGGGTGTCTGTAGACAGCATGTATATGGGTCTTGTTTTTGTATCCATTCAGCAAGCCTGTGTCTTTTGGTTGGAGCATTTAATCCATTCATGTTTAAGGTAATTATTGATATGTATGTTCCTATTACCATTTCCTTAATTTTGGGGGGTTTGTTTTTGTAGGTCCTTTTCTTGTGTTCCCCACTTAGAGAAGTTCCTTTAGCATTTGTTGTAGAGCTGCTTTAGTGGTGCTGAATTCTCTTAGCTTTTGCTTGTCTGTAAAGCTTTTGATTTCTCCATTGAATCTGAATGAGATCCTTGCTGGGTAGAGTAATCTTGGTTGTAGGTTCTTCCCTTTCATCACTTTAAGTATATCATGCCACTCCCTTCTGGCTTGTAGAGTTTCTGCTGAGAAATCAGCTGTTAACCTTATGGGAGTTCCCTTGTATGTTATTTGTCATTTTTCCCTTGCTGCTTTCAATAATTTTTCTTTGTCTTTAATTTTTGCCAATTTGATTACCATGTGTCTCGGCGTGTTTCTCCTTCTGTTTATCCTGTATGGGACTCTCTGCACTTCCTGGACTTGGGTGCAATTTCCTTTCCCATGTTGGGGAAGTTTTCGACTATAATCTCTTCAAATATTTTCTCGGGTCCTTTCTCTCTCTCTTCTCCTTCTGGGACCCCTATAATGTGAATGTTGTTGCATTTAATGTTGTTCCAGAGGTCTCTTAGGCTGTCTTCATTTCTTTTCATTCTTTTTTCTTTATTCTGTTCCGCAGCAGTGAATTCCACCATGCTGTCTTCCAGGTCACTTATCCGTTCTTCTGCCTCAGTTATTCTGCTATTGATTCCTTCTAGTGTAGTTTTCATTTCAGTTATTGTATTGGTCATCTCTGTTTGTTTGTTCTTTAATTCTTCTAGGTCTTTGTTAAACGTTTTTTGCATCTTCTCAATCTTTGCCTCCATTCTTTTTCTGAGGTCCTGGATCATCTTCACTGTCATTATTCTGAATTATTTTTCTGGAAGGTTTCCTATCTCTACTTCATTTAGTTGTTTTCCTGGGGTGTTATCTTGTTCCTTCATCTGGTACATAGCCCTCTGCCTTTTCATCTTGTCTGTCTTTCTGTGAATGTGGTTTTTGTTCCACCGGCTGCAGGATTGTAGTTCTTCTTGCTTCTGCTGACTGCCCTCTGGTGGATGAGGCTATCTAAGAGGCTTGTGCAAGTTTCCTAATGGGAGGGACTGGTGGTGGGTAGAGCTGACTGTTGCTCTGGTGGGCAGAGCTCAGTAAACTTTAATCCGCTTGACTGCTCGTGGGTGGGGCTGGGTTCCCTCCCTGTTCGTTTTTTGGCCTGAGGCAACCCAACACTGAAGCCTACCTGGGTTCTTTGGTGGGTCTAATGGCAGACTCTGGGAGGGCTCACACCAAGGAATAGTTCCCAGAACTTCTGCTGACAGTGTCCTTGTCCCCACAGTGAGCCACAGCCACCCCTCGCCTCTGCAGGAGCCCCTCCAAGACTAGCAAGTAGGTCTGGTTCAGTCTCCCCTGGGGTCACTGCTCCTTCTCCTGGGTTCTGATGCACACACTGTCATTTCTGTTGTAATTTCTGTGAGCATCGTATTTACTTTCTTTCTTCATTCACTGCGTCTTCTTTGCTTTTATTTTTTGCCTTTGGCTATTTATGAAGTTTTGTGTTTCTTTTGTAGTGTTTAGCTTGGTATTTATAGTATTCTTGATTCCCTTTTGTCTTATTTAACCCTTTATTATCTCAAAACTTTCATTGGCGCCCGCATCTCAGAATAAAATCCAATATCCTTGCTATGGCCCACAGAGCCTTCCATAACCCGTTTTTTCACTATTCCTCTGAAGTTTTTTCCTATGACTCTCCATTTGTTCACTGAACTCCAGCATCATGACTTTGTTGGTCTTTCTCAAACGTGTTCCCATCTCAAGGCCTTTGCAGATGGGTTACTTCTATCTGAATGTCCTTCCTCCCAATTTTTATACTATTTACTCTCTCACTTCATTCAAGTCTGCAGTCAAATTTTATCTCATCATCAAAAGAGTCCCTGACCCTATATTTATAAATCACTGCTATATCACTGTCTAGACCCTTGTCCTACATGATTTCTCTTCAAAGCACATGTCACAACTTGCCATTGTTAATAAAAGTGACAGATAGATACTGAAGGCCAAAGAAAATATTTGAATGGTCCCTTCAGTTAAAGAGCATATTTTTCATGGCATCTTGGCATTGTTAAAATGCTGTCCAGCCAAAATTCTAAAACTTGAAAACCTGGGTCAAGTATATTGAGGGTCTCAAATAGACAACAGTACTGAAAAGGTATTTGGTAAATGGCTTGATGCTGCCTGACAGCCAGATGACAGCCCTGTCTGTTGAGGTTTTTCTCTAGGCTGTTTCCACATCACAAATTGGAAGTTTCATCCACATCTTGTTTTGATGGTACATATGAGCCTGTTTTCTTACATTCCCAGGGCCATTCTAAAAGGAATCTAGGATAAGGGTCCATTCTGAACCTTAAAACTCTACAGTGTGAGACCCTCCAGAATGGAAGTCTAGCACCAGCTGCCCCACGCAGTTTTCCAACTTCACGCTGCATAATGCAGAGAAGAGAGGCATGGGGAGTTGATGAGGTATAGCATAGTAACCCAGGGCTTCACAATGTGTGCCACATGAGAAGGCAACTGGAGTGGGATTCTAAGTACCAGCATAATCTTATAATTCTGGCAAAAGTTTGTGAGTGAAAGATAGCCCAGTCCCAAATGGTGCCTACAATCTGTGGCTACATTGTAGAACCGGGTATGGAAGAATTTGGTTCTTATAACTTTGCTCAAACTTCTGTGAGGTAATGAATACCTTTATAAACAGGAGTGGTTATTGTATACTGGTGAGCTAATGATAAGTGCAGGAATATCTCCAGGACAAGGATAGGATGGAGAATGGATCATGGGGAAATAATTTTTAAAATGGTTCTCCAGGGCTAAGGGATAAACCAGATGATATTGTATTTGAAAAATGGGGGAGAACAAATTATAACTATTTACATTTCTGCTCTGAAGGCAAAGCTTGTGTTTTCTGTAAGAGGGCTTCTTTGCTAAGGACTATTAACTTGAGGGGAGAAATACCAACAAATGATATTTTAATAGTCAGCATAAAAAAAAGTATGCTACTTTGCTGTGATTTCTCTGAAAAAAATATATCTTGGTAAAGGAACCTTGATCATATTTTAGAAGCTCTGTTAGGGCTTTCTCATGAAATAAGACAGTAACAACACTTTAGGAGGAGAAACACTAACATGGATTTCCCTTTTAGAAAATATTCATTTCAATGAATGTTTAACAAGCTCTTGCTATGTTCATGACACTGTACTAGGTACCAAGGGGATATAAAGAGAAATAAAATATATCCCTTGACCTCAAAGCATTTGTAATTTTGCTAAGAATATTCCAAGAGCTAAATTTTCTGAATTGTATGATAAGAGATAATAACAGTATATAAATGACTCTCCTCACCCACATTTACAGTAGCTGATTTTTTTTACCTGTTTCAAAAAGTCCTTTCTTGTTGAAAAAAAGAAAACCCCACAAAATTATTTCTTATAACAGCCAAACAACTTAGCAGCTTTAGACAAATGTAATCAGCAGTGATGAGAAAACATGATGGGCTGACTGATAGGGCGGAGAGACTTTTGAATGCCTGGATATATAAGATAGTGAATCCATATGCCCAGAAACCAAACAGTGATTTTTCCAAAGGGTTGTCATACTTCAAAACTCGTAAGAAAAAGAAAATTGAGACATTAAAGAAGGCATTTTCAGCTTGAGCAAGGGAATATTTGATAACTCCAGCAGGAGGGTCTGTTGACAGGACCTCATAGTTCAGGGAAGAACTGCAAGAAGTAATAACATTATGTACTATAAGGAGGAGGAGGAAATGCTGGCCAGAGATGGAGTATAATGAAGGATCCCTGAAGGAGGTGGCAGCTAATTTCAGCTTGAAGAATATGGTTGGGTCAAGTCCATGGAAAAGAATGATTGAGTCAGAGGAATGAGAGTGAGCAAACACATGAATATCTGAATTTGCTAGAAATCTTGTGAGGGAAAATAATTTGTCTGTTGGGTTGGTAAGAGCTAAAGAAGCAGTGATAGTTTGCAACTAGTTCACAGAGAGTGTTCATTTGAACTTGATTTAATAAGCAATTAAGAAAATGTAGGATGTAAAAAATAAGGTGATGAGATTAGGGTTTTAGAAAGATAAATATGATGGAGCAAAGTAAAGAACAAGTAGAGTACATGTGACAGTTGTCTAGACCAGAAAGGAGAAGCACAAGGACTCTATCTCAGTTTGTTCTCTACAAATACAAGCATGTTATTGAGTACATGGTAGCCCTTCCACAAATATTTCATTCACTCAGCACTGAATTACAGCATGTCTACCTCATATAAGCATCTCTGGAAGCTAGAGAAATGGAGAACCATTCCACTGTTTCCAAGAAACTTAAAATCTTTATTGATTAGTCATGATTTTACAAGGTTTTGAGGGTTTTCCAAGGTTCAGTTGCCCAACTGTTTTGAAATGGTTTGCATTCCACTCTCCAGGATATCAGTAGTCAGGACCAAACTTCAAGAATTAGTTAAACAAAAGATTATAAATTGCATGAAACAAACAACAAACTTGGCTCTCTGTTATATTTCCATATTGCTCTTACTGGTTTTTTCCCCCTGAGATTGAAATGATATCTAGGTAACCAGAAACAGAAAATATCAGATCTGACTACAGATTCCATCAGGAACCCTATGAAAACCTGTTTGTCCATGTGTGTGTGTTTTGGTGTGGGGCTGTATGATTCCAGTGCATGAAGAAAAATCCCTATCTAGAAGCCAAACACCCTAAGCCAATGTCCAACTTGCTTCTTAGATATTAGCCAAATATGTATAGTATAGACAATAGCTACTTGACGGACAGGACTTTGGAATCAGGAAGAGGAAGAGCTTTTCTGGTTAAAATATAATGGTAGTCTTTATCCTCATAATGCTGAGTATGCTCCAGGCTTGCCTTCATCCTAACCCCTGAGGAGAGAAATAACTGGATTCAAGCCAGTGGGTCAAGATCCAGTGTAGCACATAAGCTTATTCCTGATGCAGGTAGGAGGTCCCAGAAAACAGCATGTTCCCTAAAACCTTGGGCAGCAGAGAGGGGTGACCATATGCTCCTCTTGCCACTTCTACTTGTCATTTTCCACTCCCCTTCCCCCTGCAGATGACTGACAAGCAAAAGTTTCACATTCCTTCTAAAAAAAAAAACCACCACAAGCAATACATCTCGGGTTATTTTTCAGCAAGCACAGCCTGTTTCTGAGCCAGTGTTTGGAGTTAGAAGTGGCAACTCAACCCAGTAATTTTGCTCCCCTCTCCCTCAGTCACAAATTATTTTTTGGCCACATCTTAATCCAGGGTGTAAGAAACAGGACTCTTATGGAATGAAAGAAGCCTTGCTGAGGAATTCTCTGTCTCTCGGCTCTACAACATCTTTTTTGGATATTCTCCCACTGAGCATGTGTTCCAGAGGGACTTCTCACCACATCAGTAATCTGTATCTCAGCTGTCGCTTCTTTTTAAAGAAAACCTTGTTTTTTCAGTTTCTAGAGAACACACAAAATCTTGTGGGGAGTGGGAGTAGGAGACAGCCACAAATTCTTGTCAAGAACGCAGTGAGATACCTACAGACTAAGGTTGTTCTGGCTATTACCTTTACTGAGAAGAATTGAGGATGCTGAGGTCTTTCAGAACCTTAATCCTCAAGGAAAGATTTATCATGATAACTAATCCATGTTTGGACTAGGAAACATATATAAAAACTCCTAAAATGTATACCACAAGGACCATAACCAAAGAGCTTCTCTGCTTGATGAGAATTCACGTGAGTATCCCGATACATGGTGTAAACTGAGAAGATGCACCATCACTAAGCCCCCTGATTAAGATTTCATTTCATTCAATTTTAAATGTGGTTCATCCTATTGACACATCTCTCTGCTTTTTTCAGTTTCATCCATGTTTATCTGCACCAATAACATTTTATAGAGTGTTGCCCTGAAAATGCAACACCCTTTTGTACAGATTAATCAAATCTATCTTTTAGAAATGAACACATATTGCTTTCTGCCACATCCAGCCTAAGACTGAACTTGACCATCCTGGACAGCATGCCCATTACTCTATAACAGCATTATGACCATGACAAGCAAAAGAATCTGCTGTGTTGCTCCTTGAAAAGATGAAAGTGAAAAAGTTCTTCCCAGAGAAAACAGTGCTTCTCCCTCTCCCGTAGGGACAATTATTTATCCTGGAATCATACTGCTGGAATAGAAAAGTCTACCTCCCACACATAGGCTTTTAGAAATACTTTTGATGTGATCACTGTTGTAATGTCTAGATGTCCAACTGGAGACCTTGATTGTTTGATGCCTCCAGGTATGGTAGAACCATTATTGCCAATAAACCTCAGAGTGCATAGATTTACATCAAAGTTTTTTCCATAGAGTTGAGGTTTCCCTCTAAAGTATTTGAATTATACTTTAGCCATTTTACATGGAAAGACTTGGGAAATTGTTTTTAAAGTCACTTTTTAAATTTTTAAAACATCTTATCACTACTCAAATGTAAATGATAAAAATCATACAATGTAAAAATATGGTTCTTTTTTATAGTCTTCATTTTTTGCTTAAAATTGTCCATCTCTTTGTGAATTGTCCACTTTCCTCCACCAGATTCTATAACATATATATCACAGTTATTTTAAAGCCTTTGTCTTCTAATTCCAACATCTGAACTGCTTCTATTGACTACTTTTTCTCTTCATTGTATTGGGTTGGCCAAAATGTTCGTTTGGGTTTTTCTGTAAGCTCTTACGAAAAACCCAAACAAACTTTTTGGCCAACCCAGTAAATCACCTTCTCCTGCTTTTTTGCCCATCTCATAATTCTTGGTTTCATGCTGGACATTGTATGTAAAAAGAACCATAGAATGAAACAAATATTAACTCCTTGAAAAGAGCATAACCCTTTGTCTTCAGACTGCTGATGTGGAAAGTTGAGTCAATCGGATCAACTAATCTATAACTGAGCTGGATCTGGGGTTTGTTGGAGCTTTTGTTAAATTCAGTTCACCACTGACCTCAACGGATTTGAGGGCAGGATCAGAGCTTTGCCTTCATCAGGGCTTAGGGACCTCATTACTAGTGAGAATCTTGAGTTTCCTCTATATTCTACCATCACGCTATCAGCTCTTAAAATTGTGGGAGATCTCTCTTCTTTATGACACAGCCATCAGTCCTTTAGGTTTTTGTGCCTTGTGAAATCTACCCACCATACTACCCTGCCACCAGGTCGCCACCTGGTAGCAGATGCCACCTGCCATTTGGAAGACTGATGCCTTAAAAAAAAAAAAAAGAAGGATGCCTTATACCTGATGAAGGCCCATCCTCCTTAAAGTAAATCTCTATCAGATCTCTTGGCCCACCACAGATTTTGGCATTCTAACCCTGTGCACTTGGTTAAGGTCCTGTGGAAAAGAGTTGGCAGGTGAGAGCATTCTTGCTTGGGTTTGGATTTGCTCAGGATTCTAATCTGTCATGCCATCCCATACCTAACCATGAAAAGATAGTTACAGATTGGGCTGGTTTCTCCTTACCCCCATCTATGGCATGTTTGCTTCTTTTTCTGCCATGCCTTCAGGAGTGAAAGGAGTGGTGGCATTATTCTCTCCTAAGAATTGCTTACCCCATTCTGTTTGTTTTATTTAGATATCTTTGTATCCTCAGCTGTCCAATGGCTTTTTTAGAAGTATGATTTTGTGACCTATCTTGTTTCATCTTATTGTCAGGGTGGGAGCAGCAGTCTCTTACAACACTTTCTATTCTAACTGGAAGCAGAAGTCATACATTAAAAATTGAAAGTCATCTTTCTTGCTCCACAGATGAATCCATGTGTGTGTGCCTGTACACATGAACACACACACACACTTTTATTCATTCATTCATTCATTTCTTTCTCTGTCATATATATATTTAACTTTTAAAATAAATATTTAGTCTGCCATACCTTCTCTCTACAACGTTCTCTTTTTTTCCAACAATGTGTTGGGTGTTTATTTCCCTGCCAATACAGGTGGAATTACCACATTCTTTTGAACACTTGTATAGCATTCCATCATGTTAGCTGAACCATCATTTACCCAGGCAATTTCTTACTGATGGACGTTTAGTCATTAAGTGTTTTAATATGGTAAATAATGTATTCATGAACAATCTTAAAAAGGTATGCAGAGTTTTATGAGCGTTCCTAAGGTTGAATTCCTAAAACTAAAATAACTACTTTGAAGATGTTTCCTTTATCTAAAAGATGACATTAAACACAGTCTAATTTTTCCAAATGGCTCTGTGATATCATTATGACTCTATCACTCTACTGCTGTGATTCCCTGATCACTTGTTGGGCAAGTGTTGGACTATTTGACCAATAGTCCGTACTTGCATAAAAGCCTGAGACCAGAATAACCCAAAGTAGGTTCTATGGAACACTAGTAATATGAATATTCCATAAAAGGGGGTTCTGTGGTCAAGTTAGATTGGGAAGCCCAGTATAAACTAGCCACGCATCCTTCTTTCTTAGAGATTCAGAGTATACTTCAATATACTAAAGAGCTTGTGAAGCCATGAAGAAGAATGGCAATCTATTTAACTTTATTTCACCCAGCGTTTTGCGCACTGATCAAGTAACTCTCATTGCCTATTATATATTGACAACCTATAGAAAAAACACAGTATGGAAATGCTGCTGTAAGTAATTTCGTTCCTTTAAAAATAAACCCAAACGTTCCTGCTTCTTCTATCTCTTCCCTAGTGATTAGACTTTTAGCACGTTTCACAATGAGTTACCCTTTTCTCCTAATCTCTGAATCTCCTAATCTCTGAATCTCCTAGCAGAAAGACTACTCCCCCTTAGAGATGAGGAAGGTTCATACTTGTTAGATTTGTTTATAAACTAGAAATAAGCAGACTTTAAAACCAGAGGTCTGGATGAGCTCTCCCATGAGTCAGTAAGGAGACCTTTAATGCCTGAACTCTACTGAACTCATCTGGCCTTCCCATAACTCTTCTTTTCTTCTTTCAAGTTAGTCATCTGTATTTTCCCATAAGTGAAGGATAATGTACTTTATTGTCCCCTGAATTCCTGATTTAGGGAATTCTCTTGCTTTTTGAAGGCTTAAGCAGGGTGCAAGTATCCAACAGAAGAGGAAAAGTAAGAAAATTCAGTAATCTTACTCATAATAAGGTATCAGAAGAAAGCTGCGCAGTTAAACAAGAGAGACCATATGCTAGGTAGTCACCATTAACTCTGGACTTAATGCTAGCCGTGATGCTAAGAAGTTTACCTGAATCATCTTACTGACTTCACTCAACAACAGACCACAAAAATACTATTTTTATCTCCATTGAACAGATAAAGAATGCTGGACCCATTGAAACTAAAAACAAAAAAGCAACAGCAATTCATTTAAAGTCACAAAGAAAAAGGAAAAATAAGTGTCAAAGCTGAGATGTAAACTAAGTGTGACTAATTTCAAAGTCTGTTTTCAACCACTACACTATTCTGTCTGCTGAGAGTGTGGATGTGTGTGTGAGAAAGAGAGACAGAGGCACAGAGGGAGAAAGAGAGACACAGATGGAGAATGAAAATGAAACTAGCCAAAGTGGCTGTTCTGCTGTGTCAGATTAACTAGAGTGAGAGTCAGAGATTGAAGGACAGGCCAAGCAGGGGTAAAATTTCTACTTGTCAACCATCCCTCTGGATCCCATTCCATATGCTGTCCTCATTTCTCCTCTGGAGCTTCCATTGACGTCAGTTGTAGAGTATGCAGTAGAAATCTGCACTGCAGATAAAGGCACTATAGAGGATCTCTGAGCTAAGAAAAAAACCAGTCCAGAGAGTTTCACATATAGATATTTGGCTCCATTCCTAACAAATTTGGATGATGTGACGTCAGCACTGTTTTCTCTGTGGCTAGCCAATCAAGTACAAAAGAAGGCTTGGCTTAATCTGCAGCTGGAATCACACTTGAGAAAGCAAAGAACGGGTTTTCAAAGCTCAAAAAACCTTAGGCCTATTTGATCTGGTGTCATGATTACACTCTGTCACTTGCAAAAAGCATATTTGCAAACGTGTATCAAGCACTTCACACCCAAGTACCATGTCAACTGTCACAGTGCGTACACACACACACAGTCGTTGGAAAAAATTAAGAAATGAATTGCTTGAGCGCATCTGGTAAGATTATAAAAAATGGAAGATTAAAGAAAATATTAAAATGTATGCTACTAACCATTGCCATAAGAATAAACATTAGCAGGGAATAATTAAATGACATTAGTGAAATAAAATTTTACATTAGAAATCTTATATTCATCCAACAAATGTTTGCTGAGCTACTCTTACGTGCTAGGTATGTGCTGGGTTTTGGGAAGGTGGGGGATACATAGGACAGTTCTTGACCCCAAACAGCTTACAGCTCAGTGGGCAAGAGAGACCAAATAAAGAAAATAACCACACAAGTTTTATTAAGAGGTATAATAGTGGCATAAAAAAAAAAAGGGAAGAAAAGTCCCAAAGAATTAACCTTTATGAAAATGCATAAAGCTAGTTGACATGTCATATTTAGTCTTTGGAAATGTTAGAAAAAACTGGGGAGATCACAGAAAAATGCCCTCTCTTACCAAAGAGGAAACAAGGCACAGAGGGAGAGATGGCTTGCCCAAAGCTAGCAATCGGTAAAATGGGACTAGGAAAACCCTTGACCCCCAGGCTAGTGTGTTGAGCACACTTTGTTAGAGATATTCAAAGAAGACACGTGACCTTTCCTGGCACAGTTCTCACTTGGGAAGCTGCTGTATCTACTGATTTTCTACTGCAGATTTTCTCAGGTTGGGGCAGTCATTTGTGAGCATGCCCAAGTACTCACCCGAAACCAAAGGAAAATGCAGCCAGTTTGAAATAAAAGTTTTCATTACGAAATGTGACAGAGGGTACTTTCTTGCAAACTATTTTACAGTAGAACCACCTGCAAAGTGGGAACTGCTGGTGTTTACTGAAACCCGCCCCCTCTTGGCATAACTGGAATGAAAATAAGCGGCTGCTCTATTTCTGCAATGTCACTGATCAGAGGTTTGTTAAAGTACCTCTTGTTTGTGTTGGATGTATCTCTAGGCCACTAAGAGCTACTATATTTTCCAGGAATTAGTTTAACCCTCTTTATTATTCATAAAATAATGAAAAGTGGAAAACCAATATCCAGTCTGAATCCCCTTTCAGTTTTAGTCATTGTACTACAAGATACAGAGGCAAGAAGGTTTTGTAGAAACTAGACAGGAATCTTATTAAACAGGTTCATTATTTCAACCCCAGAATTCTACTTCTTAGAGTTTATCTGGAAAGTTTACTAAAAGAAGAAAACATTCATTGTATTAAACTAACTTTTAAGAGAACTAGTTATAATAGTACAAATGATGCAGACACCTTAAATATTGAATAGTGGTAAGTTAGATCAATTTTAGAACATTTTAAAGCCACTAAAAATACTAATGAATAGCTATATAGTTTCATGGAAAATTATTTAACATAATGTTTGTTTTCTGTCATGATGGCCAATAAGGTAAAAATCGTATAGACAATTTGACTACATACTCTGAAAGTCACCTAGAAGTGAAAATATAACAAACATCCTTTTAGTGCTAGCTAAGCACCCAAGAAAGTAAAGAAAATGCTAAGGGGTCAAAAACAAAAATTTTTTGTTATTATTAGGGGTATTATTCTGAGTGATTGAAGTGAGTTTGGGGGATGGCAGGTAGGACTGGTAGTCCCTATAACATAAGAACTTGATTTTTAGTGTGCAGGAACCAAACTCTTGAGTCTCAATTATTTGAGGAATTTTGAATTAAGTTGTCTATATAAAACCAAAAATTTCAAAGGACTCTGACTTCAGTGAAAGACTAGAGTTGAAGAAAAGAAATCTGCCCATCAGCAAAGGGACATTAGAATCTTATATACAATGTCCTCAGCTCAAGGAAAGGTATAAAGAAACCTCTGAAAATTCATAATGAATCTGTCTTTACTTGTGTTTGGAGTTTGATTTTTATACCATCTAGTTGGTCCAGGAAATATGAAGCTGTAAAATGTACATACACAAATGATCCTGGGATCTTCTGCTCCTGGCCATGATGGAGTAACTGGACTAAACTTGCTTCTCTCCATGAATGATTAGAAAACTAAGCAAAATATATGAAACAGTTCCTTTCAAATGATGAACACAAGGCAGTGTAGGCCTATGGTCCCTAAGAGAAGGGGGGGAAATTAGGTAAGTTTTTGATTGCCCTAACTTCTGCTTGTAGGCACTTTCTAGACCACACTGCAGGGAGGGACAACCCAAGCAGAGCTCAACAGACTCAATGATTAGAGAAGACTGAAATAAGGGTTCAGGAAGGCTAAGGTGAAAGGAATTTGTGGGCTATGGTACCAGAGAAGAGGAAACTCTACAAAGAAAGAGTTCCAGAAAATTTCATGGGGTCCCTTTGATTGTGTTACTGAATATTAAAGTGCACATGTGCAGGATGAAACTACGTGAGACCAACCAAAGAAAAACTTGGACATTGTAAGCTGGCCCATTCAGAGTTCATACAGGGCTGGGAGATAATTGTGCTCTGAAAAGTTGGTGGAGAGTAAACAGACACTGAGAGCACTTGATAGCAACTCCATAAGACCACACCCTACACATTTTAGCAGGTGGGATAAGTTAGGACTAGAGTAAAAGTTACTTTAACTCTAAAGAATTTTTAAAATATAATTCAAAAGAGCAATGTGACCTACAAATAACTTAGATGACTGCCAGAACAAAGTCCACCACTCTTTAAAGGGAGACAAATGATCCAGATACTCAATGATGTATAATATTCACCATGTCGAGCATTCAAACTACTACTAGACTTAGAATTAAGCAGGAAAATGTGACCCATTTCCAGAAGAAAAATCAGTCAGTAGAAACAGATCCAGAAATGACAGAGATAATGGAATTAATAGACAAGGACCTTAGAATAGCTGCTATAAATATTCTCAGTGATCTAAAGGAAATTTGAACATAGTGAGGAGAGAGAGAAATGATATAAAGAAGAAGCAGGGCTTCCCTGGTGGCACAGTCGTTGAGAATCTACCTGCCAATGCAGGGGTCACGGGTTCGAGCCCTGGTCTGGGAAGATCCCACATGCCGCAGAGCAACTAGGCCCGTGAGCCACAACTACTGAGCCTGCGCGTCTGGAGCCTGTGCTCCGCAACAAGAGAGGCCACGATAGTGAGAGGCCCACACACCGTGATGAAGAGTGGCCTCCGCTTGCCACAACTAGAGAAAGCTCTCGCACAGATACGAAGACCCGACACAGCCAAAAATTAATTAATTAATTAATTAATTAATTAATTAATTTTTAAAAAAGCATAACTTTATAGCTGAAATATACATTATATTTAAATAAAATATTCACTAGGTGGGATTAACAGCCCATTCTACATTGAAGAAAAGATTATGGACCTCAAAGCAAAAGAATAAAATTATCCAAACTAAAGCAAAGAGAGAAACAAAATAGTGGAGGAAAAAAAGAGAGACTCAGTGACCTGTGGAACAATAATAAGTCAAATAACCATGTGTACTTAGAGTTCTAGAAGGGGAAATCGGCAAAAAAGTGTTTTGAATTTTTTTTTAATTGATGAAAACTATAAAACTAAAAATCCAATTAACTCAATGAACTAAAAATCCAATTATCCATGTAGGATATATATGGAAAACAACACTACAGCACATCAAAATTAAATTTCAAAACACCAGTGATTAAAAAAAAGAAAATCTTAAAACATCAAGAAGAAAAGACACATTACCTAGAAAGGAGTAAAGGTAAGAATGATTAATTATTCATAGAAAACATGATCATGTACTGGAAAATCCTCAAAAGAGCTACTAGAACTATAAGTAAATTTAGGAAAGTCACAGGTAAATATACAAAACTCATTTGTATTTTTAAAAACTGAAAATAATGATTAGAAATGAAATTTAAAATACGGTTGACAAGCATCAGAAAAAAATTAAACAGTTACCTAAAATCTCTGCTGAGAGAAATTTTTAAAAATCTAAATAAATAGAAAGACATGTTAAATTCATGGATTAGAAGACTCAGTATTGCTAAGATGTCAATTGTATTGAAATTTGTGTATGTATTCCACACAATCTCAATGAAAATCCAAGCAAGCTTTATTGCAGAAATTTAACAAGTGATCCCCAAATTTTTATGGAAATACAAAGAACTAACATAGCCACAGAAACTCTTAAAATGAATAATAAGTTTGGAGGGCGTGTACTACCTGATTTCGAGAATTACTATAAAATTGTTGTGCTCAAGATGATAGTGTAGTATTGACATACATGTGAACATACAGACCAGTATAACAGAATAGATGATCAATTGTTTTTTGACAAACAGCCAAGGTAATTCAACAAGAAAAAAACTGTCTTTTCAACAAATGGTGCTTGAACAATATGGCTATCCATACAGGAAAATAACAAACTTTGAAAAATGAACTTGAATAAAATGAATTCACATCAGATCTAAACCTATAAAAACGTTGAAGGAAACATTCTTCTGTGTTTGGAATGTTAAAGCTTTAAAAAATGTGAAAACAATTTATCAAGAATAATGGATATTTACACAACAAATATCAGAATTAGACAAGAACTTCAGATAATAGAAATGGCAAAGGTTATAAAATATGATTGAGGAAAAACATAAAAGAAGGAACTGATATATATGTGTGTGTGTGTGTGTGTGTGTGTGTGTGTGTGTGTGTGTGTATAAAACACCAGGCAAATATAAAAAGAACCAAGTAGAACTTCTGGAATTAAAAAACAAAAACAAAAAACAGTCAATGATTTTTTTTTTTTTTTTTTTAGAGATATGCTCCCTGTACATTCACAGTAATTATTCTGGAATCTAGTCTTTGTTTTCAGATTCCTGGGGGATATTTTTCTTTTTTTTTTTTTTTTTTTTTTTAATTTTTATTTATTTATTTATTTATGGCTGCGTTGGGTCTTCGTTTCTGTGCGAGGGCTTTCTCTTGTTGCGGCAAGTGGGGGCCACTCTTCATTGCGGTGCGCGGGCCTCTCACTATTGTGGCCTCTGTTGCGGAGCACAGGCTCCAGACGCGCAGGCTCAGTAATTGTGGCTCACGGGCCTAGTTGCTCCGCGGCATGTGGGATCTTCCCAGACCAGGGCTCGAACCCGTGTCCCCTGCATTGGCAGGCAGATTCTCAACCACTGCACCACCAGGGAAGCCCAGTCAATGATTTTTAAAACTAATTGATGGTTGAACTGGAATGGAGAAGTGATGAACTAGAATACAGTTATGAAGACATTACCCAAAAAACAGTACAGTGAGTTAATGAGATAGAAACTACAGGGTAAAAAAAAAAAAAATAGACATGGAGGAGAGACAGAGAAAGATAAAATGAGAGTGAAACCCCTAAAACTATTGTTTTGATATTTCAGATTAACTAGAATGAGGTTCAGAGATTAAAGTCTGTGCAATACTAGACACAGAGTAAAACAGCAGAATAATAGACAAAAATCTCAGAAAAACATATAAAGTACGTATATTATTTGCAAAGAAATAAACTGACAGACTTCTTATTGTAAAATAGAATATAAAGAAAATGGTGCTACAGAAAAATAACTTTTAACCTCAGAATATATATCCAGCTAGGGTAGTATTTAAGAGTTGGAACAAAACAAAGATGTTTTCAGACAAAGACTAGAAGAACTAGTAAGAGACTCCACTAAAGCAATTAGTAGAGAAATTAATCCAGTAGGAAAAAATGAATTAAAAGAAAAATGCTGAGCAAGAAAAGTTTAAACATTTTAAGAATTTTAAACAAATATCATATTAGAGAACAATAATAATATTTGATTTAGAAGTAATAAAGACAAAGGTAGAATTAAATTCTGGGTAACAACTGGTAAGACAGATAGGATCGAGGCAGGACACAGAAATGAGCAGAGTTAAATCTAAGTTCAACAGGAGAGGTCAAGATATAATTAATTTCAATTTTTTAAGTGTCCATGGTAAATTGTTAAGGATAATCAATTAAAAAAAGATAAAAATACATTGAATAACATCTAAACTGGCAGAAGACAGAGACACAAGAAGAGCAAATGTTCAACTAGAAAGTACTGAATAAAATGGCAAAATGAAAATGTGTCAAATCACAAAAACATCAATAGGTTAAACTTGCCTATAAAGATAGAGATTAGCATATTGGATTAAAATTACACAAACCAATCTGAAGCTCTTAAGTTTTAAATTAAGGACACAAAGTGGCTGAAAGTAGAAGGATATGAAGAGATTCTAACCAAAAGAAAGTTGGCACAGCAGGATCAACATCACATGAAATAGATGAAATAGACATTAAAGCAAAATTATTAGAAATAAAGAGGCTCACAACATTGATAAAGTTACAATTCACCAGGAAATCTCAAATTTTCATACACCTAAGGGGATAGCCTCATAATAGGTATAAACAGATTTACAGAATTATAAAACTATAATCGTTTTGTTGTTGCTATTGTTTTAATTTATTCAAGTACAGTTGATTTACAATGTTGTTAATTTCTGCTCTACAGCAAAGTGATTCAATTACACATATATATACTTTATTTTTCATATTCTTTTCCATTATGGTGTATCACAGGACACTGAATATAGTTCCTCATGCTATACAGTAGGACCTTGTTATTTGTCCATTCTATACATAATAGTTTGCATCTACTAATCCCAAACTCCCAATCCATCCCTCCAGCATTCCCCTTCCTCCTTGGCAACCACAAGTCTGTTCTCTATGTCTATAAGTCTGTTTCGGAGATAAGTTCATTTGTGTCATATTTTAGATTCCACATATAAGTGATATTATATGGTATTTGTGTTTCTCTTTCTGATTTACTTCACTTAGTATGATAATCTCTAAATCCATCCATGTTGCTGCAAATGGCATTGGTTCATTCTTTTTTATGACTGAGTAGTATTCCATTGTATATATGTACCACATCTTCTTTATCCATTCATCTGTCAGTGGACATTTAAGTTGCTCCATGTCTTGGCTGTGGTGAATTGTGCTGCTGTGAACATTGGGGTGCATGTATCTTTTTGAATTAGAGTTTTCTCCAGGAGTGGGATTGCTGGATCATATGATAACTCTATTTTTAGCTTTTGAGGAACCTCCTTACTGTTTTCCATAGTAGCTATAGCATTTTACATTCCCACCAACAGTGTAGGAAGTAAAACCACAATCTTCATGGGAGATCATCATTGCTTTCTGATTAAATTTTCATGTGCTTCAGCTGGAAATTAATAAGAACATATAAATATTTGAAGAACACATTTAGCAAGCTTGATGAAATGAGCACACAGAGAACTCAACTCCCTATTTAGATAATAAATATTCTTTTTAAGGACACATGGTTATTTACAAAATTTTCCATGCGGTAAGCAAAAAACAAATCTCAATAAATGCTAAACAATTGGTATCCTACTAAACAATTTAATTAGAAATATTATTAAGCACTTACAAAAAGATAAGTTTAAAATTTTTGTATTTGGAAACAAACTAATAAGTAGGTCAGAGAAGAAAGAATAATAAAAATTTTTAAATATTTAGAGCTAAAAAGTAATGAAAATGCTACATATCAAATTGTAAACCTTGTAAGAAGAAAAACTAATGCCTGAAATTTTCATATTATGAAAAAAGGAGGCAATTAATCAGCTAACAGAAGAGCTAGTGCAATAGAAGGAAAATAAGAAAAAAATTTTAAACAGCTGATAAACTAAAAAAGAAATGGAAAAAAAAGAACTCAATAGTTGGTTCTTTGAAAAGATTTACCCATAATAAGCCATACATACTCCTGGCAAAGTTAATCAAGAAAAGAAATAGAAGATACTGTAGAGATTAAAAAGAAATACAGAATATTATTTACAACTTTAGGTCAATAGTTGTGAAGGTTTTGGATTACATGATCAACTTCTTTAAAAATATAATTTATCAAACCTAAGTCCAGAAAAAAAGAATAGAAAAGCTGAACGTTCATTACAAATCCTAATACACATCTTAACCACTAAAGAAAGATCTTAACCACTAAAGAAAATGGAATTAATAGTTAAAACTATCTCTTTTCCCCATCCCCATCCCCTTCTACTCATACCAAGTCAGTTTTTCAGGTAAGTTTGTATGTTCAAGGAATAGATAATATCACTGTTAAACAGTTCTAGAACAGGAAAGAACACTTCCAAGTCATATTTAGAGCTAATATAACATTGAAGTCAAAATCAGACAAGCACAAGAAGAAAGAAAAATCATTGACCATCTCACAAATGAACATAGACAGAAAATCTGAAATAAAATAATAAATTAAAACTGTCAGTGGGTTTTTTTTTTAACATCTTTATTAGAGTATAATTGCTTTACAATGGTGTGTGTCAGTGGGTTTTGAAAAGACATCTCAAAGGTTAAAAAGCAAGTCACAGACTTGGAAAAATATTTGAATTTCATCTAACCAACCGAGCATTATTATCTAGAGTCAATTAAGAAAGCTTACAAATCAACAACAGTAAAAGACAAGCCAGTAGAAATGAAGGCCAATTTATGCTATGTGCAAAGCGCTGTGGTGAATACTAAGTTTACAGCAGGGAAGGAAACAGATGTAATCTCTGCCCCCAGGATGCTCACAGCACAGGGAGGGGATAAGAAACAATAAACAGGTAAACAAATAGATAAATCAAGTTGAATACATTTTATTATGGATTGAATTGTGTCACCAAAATTCATGTGTTGAAGTCCTAACACAGTACCTCACAATATGACCTTATTTGGAAATAGTGTCATTGCATATGTAATTAGCTAAGGTAAGGTCATTAGGGTGGGCCCTAATCCAGTGTGATGTCCTAATAAAAAGGGGAAACTTGGATACAGAGGCAGGCACACAGGCAGAATGTTATGTAAAAATAAAAACAGAAATGCGGGTGAAGCTTCTACAAGCCAAAGAACTCCAAAGATTGTCAGCAAACCACCGGAAACCAGGACAGAGGCATGGAACAGATCCTTCCCCTACAGCTCTCAGAAGGACCCAACCCTGCCAACACCTTGATCTTGGACTTCTAGCCTCCAGAACTGTGAGACAATACATTTCTGCTGTTTAAGCCACTCAGGTTGTGGTACTTTGTTACAGCAGCTGTGACAAACTAATACACATTTCTTTAAAGATAATAAATGAGGTAACGTATTGGAGAAGAATGGAGGATCTGCCTAGATAAATGGTCAAGGAAAGTCTTCCTGAGAATTAGTTAAGCTGACATTGGAAGGATAAGAAGGTTGCAAGTCTGCCAAGAGTTTGGGGAAGAACATCCCGGTGAGAGAGAACAATGTGGCCAAGCCAACTAAGGTAGAGAAAAGCTTATTTACAACATATTAAAAGGGAACATGATTGTGGGGGCAGTAGCAGGAATTGATGATAGAATATAGGTTCTTGGGCCTTTTGAAGGATGAATGATGACCCAAAGCAGAACACTCAAAGTCAAGTTTGTCCTCATCTGTTTGGAGGTCTCCAAGGCCATGGTCACCTTACAGGATCCCCTGACCACCCTCAGACAGAGATAACATGCCATCCTCAAGGTATTATCCCCATAGGGAGTATGGTGAAAGCACCATTTCCAGGGATGTGAGTATAATATAATCTCAGATTCATTAGAACCACTCCAAGCACCAATCTGCCCTCCAAAGTATCTTTTTTTTTAATTTTTATTTTATACTGGAATATAGTTGATATCCAATGATGTGTTAGTTACAGGTGTACAGCAAAGTGACTCAGTTATACCCACACAAGTATCCATTCTTTTTCAAATTCTTTTCCCATTTAGGTTATTCCAAAGTATCTTTACACCATCTCTGATATCTGCACAGTCTATTTGAATATTCCCTGTCCATTCACCACCTCAAAGCACAGCCCATGCTGTTTCTTAATTCTTAGAAGTTCATTTTGACTAAGTAATACAAACACATGGCATAAAGTTTAAAAGATAAAAAATGGTTTACAGTGAAAATTAAGTCTCCCTCCTTCCCTGCTCCCTTCCGAAGAGTTTCCCTTACAGAAGCAATCACTATTACCAGAAAAGTCTATGCGTTTATAAACATATATGAATATGTTATTTTAGCAATACAATCAGAGCAATTATACACACCCTCCTGCCTGGTGTTTTTCTCTCGGAGCTTCTGTATATATGGTTTTCTTCTGTGGTTCTAATTTGTTGCTAGAGTCTCTCTTTGACGGAATTGAACTCTGCATCTCTTTATTTTTTTCCTCATCTGTCTGTTTTCTGGAGCCCTTGAAAATGGAGCTAATCCCACTTGTACTCTGCTTGAAGTAAGGAAAGTTTCCCTGTACTACACAGAGGCTGATAGAGTACTCTCCTGCCATAAATAGTTATGGAAGTGATGGTGAATTCTGGAAGGCAGTGTAGATATTGGTTAAGAAGACAGGCTGTGTTCACATCTGGACTTTGCCAACTTATAGTTAAGTGACCATGTACCGGTTCCTCAAACTCTATGTCTCCTCAATTTCTTCAACTGGAAAATGGGAATGATAATAGCACCCAGGCAAATAGAGTTGTTGAGTAGATTAGGTGATGTTTGTCAAACGTCTAGCACACGGTAAAAATTCAATCAATGCTAATTGTTGTTGTTAGCTTCTGTCTTCCTTAGAGGATAAAGATCAACTTCCTAAGACCTCTCAGACAATGCTCAGAGAGGAAGACACACACGGTGAAGGGAAACCTCTGCTCTCAGCTTGCATCTCTGTCTCTTGAACGTTATCTCCTCTGCTCTAAGGAATAATTCTGTGTGGGTGTATGCACACTTATTAAGGAAATATGGCAGTGCCAGGTTGCCCTTTACAAGTCTGCCTGGTAGCTTGTTTTCGGATCTTGTCCTTACCGGCAGCAAAGGCAGTTGACCTTGGTCTGTGTCAGGAGAATGTCATTTGCCTTGCAACTATCTTCCCACAGAATCCCCCCATCTCAAACCTGGGGCATCTGCTCACATACACAGCTACAGACTCCAAGGACCCAGAGAGATCCTCTGAGGCACTGAGGACCATGGCAAGCACTATGCAAATGCTCTTAAGTGCCTTCTACTTCACTGTACCAGGGCCTTCGCAGGCAGCGAGACAGATTTCTGGCTTGGGAAACATGGGTTGGTCCCAGGTGGCCTGTCTAGGTGGGTATGACCCAGTTAGTGTAGTCACCCAGAAATGCTCGTGTGTGCTTGCCAATCCTCAAATCAGCAGCATGGAAGGCAGCTTTGGTTCTACTTCTAAAATGAGCCGACAGCTTAAAACTTCAGTGATGATCTAAATGGTTTCTTCAAGATACACTTAGCAAGACAATGCAATTTAACAAGATGCTATTAAATACCAGTGATTGTTTAAATGAATATGTGGAGGTGCTGCCTTGTAGGAAACACAAATTAGTATTAATTACTGCTAAGTGATTTTAATCAGCAGCATTTAAATTTCAATATTTCTCATCAAATTGGGATACTTATGTGCAGAATCCTAAATATAATATATAAGCAGTGATAAATGGTCCGTAAAGCCCTTCTTCACAGAAGGAGAATAAAAGCTAATATGTGGCCACATATATGCCAAGCTCTATTCTAAGAACCTTACAAATAATACAGTTAACCCTCACAATAACACCATGAGGTACTCCTATTTTTTTATCTCTGTTTTACATATAAATAAACTGAGGCACAGAATGGATACAGGAGCAAAGATCAAACACTTTTATGTGGAAGGTGATGGAGCCCAGATTTGAACCCAAGCAGACTGACTCTGGACCGCACATGCTTAACTGCTGATCATAACTTCTTCTCCCAAATGACTGCAGGTTTCTAAATATCTGGTTTGCAAATTTCTAGTCTAATGCTGAGGGAACATGGGGCTTTAGATCCAGATCAGCCTGCGTTAGCATCCTGACTCCACACTAGCTGTGTGAAGGTGGACTCCTAAGCCTGTTTCTTCATCTGCAAAACGTCAGCACCAATGCATGCTCACATGGTAAGATAATACATGCAGAATGCATGGTAAGATGATGCTACAAGGCCTAGCATGTAGCACAAACTCGAGTTTGCTCCCTTGACTTATTTCTAGAATACTGTTATATACACAACACTGTGGTAGACACGACAAAAATGATGGGCAAAGGCTGTTCAATGTAGTTCACCTTCTTACCACACACATAAATGAGCACGTAATGCAGTCTAGACAGTGCTGAACAGGGAGGTATGTGCTGCTGTGAGACTGTATAAAGGGAACTTTGATCAGGCAAAAAAAAATGGTTTCCCTGAGGAGATGATGGACACCTGTAACTTCATCCTTTAGAGAAGTAGCTCTTTGGCCAAACAGATCTAATTGTCTTTATGCATGGGCATGGGTGTAGGACCTTAGATGGTTTATTTGCTGTGAATCTGAGCATTTGAACTCGGGAGTCCATCAGAGAACAGTAGGCTGGGTCAGGGACTGTGTCAGAAATTTGATCTCTGCCTCCCCGGGAATCCTGCAGGGACGGTGTTGGAGAAACCTCAGTGTGACTTTCTCTGACACAGTCTCTAACACACAAGAGCTGCTCAGTACACATTAGTTGAAAGTATAAAGTACAAATACAGAGCACAAAGGGGAAATTCTGAGATTTATGAAGTACCTCACATTATGCAGAGCTTTTTCTCTACATCACTAATGTAGAGCTTAGTGTAGACCACCAGGTTTAAATTCTTCCACCACCTACAGGCTGCCTGATCTTGAGCAAGTCATCTCTTTCCGTGCCTCAGTTTACTCCTCTTCAAAATGGGTTATGGTGATAATTAAATCCTATAGTGTGTAAAACACTTAGCACAGTTGCTGGCATATGGTAATCTTCATAGCAGTGTTAATGGACATAGTAGTCAATGGCAGGTGATATATGTTTTTTTAATCCACATAACACAACTAAAACGATTGGTCATAGCATTCTCCTCTGATGTAAAAGGAAAAACTGAGGTTCAGGGGTCTAAGGTTACACAGCTAGTCAAACCCAGGTCAGCAGGATCGAAACCCACCAAGCCAGGTGAACCAACAGAAGCCTTTAGAGCAGAACTGTGCCACGGGGAAAGCATCAGAGAGAAACGCTTCTCAGGGAGTGTGCACAGAAACGTGGAGTCAGCTGAAACTAGTTCCTTCCTTCTGAGCGGAAGGCACAGCTTATGTTGAGCCCCAGTTGCTTCCCCTCCTTCCCGTTTCTGGAGTGGGCTGAAAGATGCAGAATTGTGGGACTGGAGACAGGCAGATTCGTCTCCCGTGTGCTCAGCAGGAGAAAGGTGAGAAGCCAGACAAAGGCATCCCCCTCTCTGCCTGGGACTCTGGATCCTGCCACAGTAGTGGCTGCAAGTCTGAACCCAAGCTGCCCCCTAATGTGCACAGGCCACATCCAGGAGGCTGCAGCTGGGGGATCAGTGATGCTGCAGCCGTGAGCAACCAACGGAAGGCAGGAAGAAAGGGCAAGGGCTGCAGTGCCTTAAGCAGTAGACAGCAGGCTCTGTGTGAATTCAGTGTGTCACTAGCCCCGTGTTTTGGCCTTATCTGGGCCAGGGCTTCTCAGCCTCAGCACTAGTGATTTTGTGAGCTGAATAATTCTTTCCTATGGGGGGTTGTTCTTTGCATTCATTGTAGATGTTTAGCATTATCCCCGGGATATTTTTACTGATATCTTTCCATTTAGATATCAGTTAAAGTCTTCAGGTATGACAACCAAAAATGTCTCTGGACATGGTCAGATGTCTTCAAGGACAAAATTGCCCCCAGCTGAGAACTAGGACTTGACATCTGACTGGGGAACGGATCTTGGCTATGGGTTAAGCATGGTCCTGGCCTCATTTAAGGGCAGAGACAAGAGTTTGTGGCCTGACATTACCTGAAGAAAAAGTCCTGCACCACCAGGCTAGATATCTTTATTCTGTCTTTGCAAATTGAGGCAAATCAGGAAGCATTTGGTTTCCTGGAGGAAGCAGTCATGAGGCGCTCATCTTCCTCAGCTTATTTTCAGCTTTCTAAGGCGCACCTATATTTTTAGGAAATAGTTTCTCAGCACTTGATATGAGGTGGTATGAACCATTTCCAGAGATGTTTGCTGAAGGAAAAAGTTGTTACAGAAATCCCTGCCATGTTTCCCCCTCCACCTCCACAGACATGGCTGGAAGACAGCAGCGTATCAGTAACAAGCTAGCAAGCATTCATCTTGAAAATCATGCTTAGCCCTATGCAACAAATATTTCTTGGGCGGATCTCCTGTGCTAGGCGTTGTGCCAAATGAGGTGGAAGGTGCTGAGATGAAGGAGGCATTGTCCCCAACTCCAAAGCTTCCAATCTATTTGGAAGGACCACGTGGGCTATATATCGTCCAAATTCAAGACCTGCAGTTGGAATCCAGATTTGGATTCTATCTGATCAATTGGTGAATTTGGGGTATATATTGCCAGGAGCCAGGATGGGTGTTTGAGCTCTTCCTAGACGTTGATTTGCATTAGAACTTCTGTCTTCCTTGCCTGGATCCCTGGTTTGGAAAAGCATGGGTTCAGGAGAACAAAATAGTCATTGATTCACTCAGTACATATTTACTGAGCACAGTTATGTTGAAGACTGTGCTACTCTGAATGTGTGATGGTGATCAAAGCATATTCAGTTTATTCCCCCATAGCTTACCATCTAATAGGGAAGACAGACATTAGGCAGAAATGTCACAAAATAATGAGTAATCGCCACTAGTAATAAGAGTTCTAAAGGAAAAGATCAGGCGTCCCCCTGTCTCTGAGCCTGGCTGCAGTCTGAGACTGATGGGAAAGGTGCTACAAGCAGAGGCTAAAGGAGCCATTAACATGAAGGGCTTTGTGAGATAAGAGTATAAGCAGAGTGACTGCAGGACCAATGAGGCAGTGAAATAGCAAGTTGCATTTCTGTAGGGGAAGCAGCACCATTTTAGTTCCTGGTGGGGTTTGTGGCCAGAAAGTTCCCTGGGCAGGGAATGTGTTCACAGAGAGGACCCTGGGGGTTGGGGTGGAGGTTGAATATATCGCAGTGGATTCCTGAGCCACAGAAATCAAGGAGGAGGGGCCAGAATTACACAAGTTCCTGTGAAACTCTTCTAAGAATTCCTGGAAGTAACTCTAGGACATTCTGAGGGCTAAGGAAGGTTTTTACAGCATGAAAGTGGAACCAAGAGTCTGCAAACTCTGCATTACAAACTTATTTAATAAAAGGCACAAGAAGGCCTAAGCTGTGAGGGCCCTGTAGGGGAGGGCCCTCCGGATGACAGGGAAGTTTCAGAGCTTCTTGGAAGAGGTAGGCCTTTACTTGAGCCTTGAAGTATGAATGTTTTAAATTTGTTTCCTAAGCTGATGTCATCATTCCCAAATATTATCCAGGAAGTACTTTCTGCTCAGACTGAAGAACTACTGAGAATCAAAGGGCAGTGGCCTATCTCTGCTGAATCCAGTGGAGGAAAAAAAGAAACCAGTTATATTAGGAGCTAATCAAGTAAAAATGGAAACTGTTAAGCAAGATCCAAGAGTCTTCTCTGGCAGGAATGTATTGCCTATAATTTATCAATCTACAAATACTTATCCAGCATGTACTTTGTGCAAACCACTGTAGTGAGAACTCTAGATCACAGTGCTACCGTCAGTGGATCAAATCCTAGCTCTACCACATTTTAGCTGTGTGATAAAGGGCAAGTTTGTTAACCTCTCTACTTTTCAATTTTTTCGTCTATAAAATAGAAATAATCATATCTATGTGTAGAAGCATGCTTGGCATATAGAAAATGCTATACAATTGTTACTGTTGTCTTTGTAATTTTTAATCATCATCATCTTAATAGGCCAGACTATATTGACTATATTACAGGATTCCAGTTAGTCCTTATAAGATACACAGTTTTATTATTTCCATTTGTTTCCAAAATGAGGAAACTGAGGCCTAGAAAGACTAAGCAACTAAGTCACTTAGCTACTGAGTTTCACAGCCAGGATTTAAATCCAGGGTGTTGGACTCCAAGTTCATACTCCCAAACACTACCCTACAATGAGAGGATTATAAGAAATAATGTATATGAAGTACGAACCAAGATTTTTGACACTTAATAAATGACAGTTACTGGCATTTTCATCATTATCAGTGGTGCGCGATTTCCTGCTTAAATGAGATCATGGATATACAACATTTGGTTCAGTAACTGGCACATAGTTAGTGCTCCAACTCTAAGGGCCTTATTCCACCTGGCAAGGTGTAGGGTTCAAATTCGTAATCAGGATACTTGGCATCTTGAATGAGGGAGAATTATGATTGAACCCGTCAGCTGTAAGGAAAAAGGAAAATTCTTTTCTTAGTTTCTCTAAGAAACTGAGAACTCCAAATCCTATCAGTTTGCATAAAGCTGAGGACTCCAGAACTTTCTGCTTTCTGCCCCATTTTCCCATTTGACCCTTCTCACCCCCAAGTTATGTGTTTTTCCACAAGCGTCAGACAGCCAGCACTCATGAATTGCTTAATTCAAGCTGTGATTGGGCACCTGAATCCAGTCATGCGTTGATTTTTAGGCACATACTGAAAGTTGTGTTCAGAATTAGAAGAACCCTTCATCCCTTAAATAAGCACTTTTGACAGCAATGTCAGCAAAGCAAAGATCAGCTTTAATTAACAGTGACTTCGGAATGTGTGATGTTTTCCGTTAGATCTGAAGGGAGGAGGAGAAAGGACAACACATGTCATCACCACGTGACCGGAGAGAAAAGGAGCTAAATTCAGAATGCAGAAGTAGACTCCTGTTTGCTTAAAAATAAAAGGGCAATGTTTAGAGAACTCGAGTGGTTAATGGTGGAGATGGTAAAACCAGATGACTAATCTCTCAGAGTGCCCCATTGTGTATGGTCAGTGGGCAGCTGCATTCTTGGTGCCATGGGCAACTCAGCCTTAAGGAAAGATATAGGAGAGTGTTCTCAGCATGAGGACTTTTTTCACTCGTTTGATGTACCTTTATAAAACACAAATCTGAAAAAAATCAGTTCTTGTTACCACCTAACATTCTCTGTTGAATCTCCATTTCACTAATAAACACAGTCTTTCCCTTGCCCCCTGTATTAATTTCCTAGGGCTACCATAACAAATTACCATATTTGGTGGCCTTCAACAACAGAAATTTATTCTCTCACGGTTCTGGCGACTAGTAGCCCGAAATCAAGGTGTCAAGATCTTGGGGAGGATCCTTCCTTGCTTCTTCCCGAGCTTCCAGGGATGACCGGTGATCCCGGGTGTTCCTTACCCTGTATATGCGTCACTGCAATCTCTGCCTCTGTCTTCACATGACCCTCTTCCCTCTGTGTCTCTCACTCTGTGTCTGTCTTCTCTTCTCAAAGGATACCCGTCACTGGAATAGGGCCCACCCTACTCCATGTGACTTCATCTTAACTAATTACATCTGCAAAGACCCTGTTTCCAAAAAAGGCCACAGTCTGAGGTGCTGGGTAGACATGAATTTTAGGGAGACACTTCAACCCAGCTCACACCCCTTCCACTCTCCACCTTCACCAGCTGAGACTGAGCCTTAGTGGCCTCCCCTCAATTCTCTGAATATGTCAAACTCTTTCCCACCCTTTGAACTTCCAAGTCCTCTCAGCCGAGAATTCTCCCCTGGTTTAAATGTCACCACCTCAAAGAAACCTTCCCTTGCCCACTCTGTCCAAGCTCTTTGAGCCCATCAACTGTTCTCAGTCGCCATACTTGTTTCTTTTCTTGTATTTAGCATGACACCGGTGCTCTGTGTGTGTGTATCAATATTTTCTAGCTTTCTCACTAAAAGTCAGCTTGTCCACAACTAGCTTGTTCTCTCCTAGCTTGTTCTTCCAGCATCAATTAAGTTCCTGTCACCGATCATGTACAAAATGGATAGTTGTTTATTAAAGAAACAACTTGAGTATCTATCTATGCAAGGCCAGGTGCTGGGCACTTGGGGGACATGGAGTATGTGAAACATAATTTGTGCCCTCAAAGAACTTAGGCTGGGGGCGAAATCAGAGGTAGACACAAATAATTCTAAAATAGGATGTGTGAAGTTTAAGCAGAGAGGGCCTGAAAAGTGCTGTAGGAAAAACTAACAACTTAGCAAAGCTGGCGGTCTCGGGAGAACAGAGGGACACAGGTAAGGAGAGACTTAGCAAAAGGGAGCTGGTATTGATGCAGAAAGTGAGAGTAATTCAGGATGCACGTAACCAAGAGTAACCCCCAGGGCATTTGGTACGTCTGTGGGCCTGGCACAGTGGAGCCACGTGGAAAAGGTATGTGAACCCAGCTGCTGCGGCAGGCAAGGCAGTCAGGGGGAAGGTGCGGCGAATGACGCCTTTCCCAGCTATGGGTTTTGGCATCCTGGTTTCTGGGCCTCAAGGGGCCTGGAAGCCATATGTTTTTAATGAGTTCTGATACACACTGGTGACTCAGGGCAAGATTTTGCTGCCCGCGCCTGGGCGCCCCTGGCAGCTGGGGCAAGTTCTACCTGGCAGTTTTCTTTAGGTTCCTGCCCTCCCTCCCTCCCCTCCAGTTCCCAACCTAAGGAGATTGTTTGTTTAAGCTCCTGGTGAAATTAAATCCCAATGCTCCTGGGGTAAATGGCACTCAGTTTTTACTACAAGAGACAGCTAGCTTAGAAAGAGCTGCCTTTCCTGCCTTTTCTCCTACTCCTTCTGGACTCCTTTCTGGTCCTCCAGCTGGAGGGGCTAGTGCCTGGCTGAAGTGTTCACTCTCGCGATTCTCACTTCCCGTAAGAGTCTTCAGTAGACAACATGTCAGAGGACAAGGCAATCCCTTAACGTGCAGAAAATATAAAATGTAGTTTCCTTTGCGATCTGCTGGTTAGAATCAAATGTCTTTCTGGAGGAAGGAGATGATTCCAAAGGGCACATGCAAATGTGAAGCCAGACGACACTACATAGGGGTCCTGAGGATGCAATAGTGGGCCTTGTACCCTGAATATGTTTACTAGGGAATTCATTTAGGAGGTCCTGTTTTTGGAGGCTGAAAGAAATAATACCTTAAAAGTGCTTAGCACCATGGTTACACAGGGTAAACAACCAGTTACTGTTAGCTACTATTACCACTCATTACTGTTAGTATTAATATTAATGTTTTCACCTCGCTTGTGGAAGTGGAAATCTCCATAGAACCTAGGGTGAGACTGGGCCCTCCTTAAACACTTGCTGATGTATTGTCTGAGGGGACTTGGAGAGGCAGGAGGATCAAGAAGAGAGGAGATTCCGTGTGGCTGAAGGTGGCTGGAGGAAACAGGTCACAGCGAAGAGGGAGAAATAGCTGCCGTGGGAAGCAGAAGGGGCACACTGACTATGTAAGGAGACTGTGGTGTGATGTGGATAAGATGATCTTCCGGATCTCTTTTTACTGGACTACACATCAGCTAAGTTTCTAGAGTGGGCCTGGTGGGGTTACCAAATATGGCGAGATTAGAAACTGGGTTCTGGGTTAAGGAGGCCCAGTGACCCTCAGCCACACCTATCATACAGATTAATACTTCGTTAATTTCCTAAGGCTGCCATAACACCATACCACA
This sequence comes from Balaenoptera physalus, assembly GCF_965194825.1. NCBI lineage: Eukaryota > Metazoa > Chordata > Mammalia > Artiodactyla > Balaenopteridae > Balaenoptera > Balaenoptera physalus. Next base: position 37,078,324 of record NC_138890.1, read on the forward strand.
AACTTGGTAACTTAAAACAACAGAAATGTGTTCCTTCACAGTTCTGGAGGCCAGAAGTCCAAAGTCCCACAGGGCCACACTTCCTCTAGGGGCTTGACGGAAAAATCTATTATTTGCTTCTTGCAGCTTCTGGTGGCTCTTGGCATTCCTTGACTTGTGGCTGCAACCTCTGTCACTGTGGTCACATTGCCTTCTCCTCTGTCTCAAATCTCCCTCTGCCTTTCTCTTATAAGGACACTTGTCATTAGATTTAGGGCCCATCTTCTTAAGCCAGGATGACCTCCTCATCATAAGATCCTGAAGTTAATGACATCTGCAAAGACCTTTTTCCAAACAAGGAAACACTTGTGGGTTCCAGGAATTGTGATAGAGACATATATTTTAGGGACTCACTATTCAGCCCACTACAAGTATCCTGGAGCTGAGAGAGGTTAGGTGACTTGCTGAAGATCTTGGCACTAGCAAACAAAGGAGCCCAATGTGGAAATGTGAGGACCAGAGATGGGAAGTGACTTACCCCAGATAGTATGGTAGATACCAGCGTCAAGTCTTCTTTCTACACCAGTCTTCAATGATTTTACCCAAAGATATGAGTAATAGGGGTATTTTCTGTAATACTTAGAAGACCTTTTTGTCTGGGTAACTGGGAAACTTTAAGGGAGATTTTTTTGCTATTGAGGTATCCAATCTGAGACTCAAATCTTTTTTTTTTATGAGGATAAGAAAAGATGGTTTGTAATAAGATAAAGGAATGGAATGGCCAGTGCAACCATGTCAGTGTTGAAATGCAAAGGGAGATGATTTCTGTATAACATGGCCTCCATCATTACCATCAGTGAGAAACATTTATCTGTTCATGCACTCATTTGTTTATTCATTTAACAAATATTGAGGACCTACCCTTTTGAGGCAGTGTGCTTAGGGCTAGGGAGGCAATAATGAACAAAATGAATGTGCTCCTTGTGTTTATGGAATTCAATACAATATAGGAGAGACAGACAACAACAGTAATAAAACAAAGGAGTGTTATTTTGAAATTTGAAAATTGCCGTGAATGAAATAGAGTACTGTGAGAAAGTCTATTGCTGATGATGCTACTTTAGGTAGAGGAATTAGAGAAGGTCTCTGTGAAATTTAGGTGAGATTCGGAGAAGCCCACTAGGCAAAGAGGCTAGAAAAGGCATTCCATTTCACACAATGCCCTAAGGGGCCAGTGAGCTTGCCACGTTCTTGGAAGTCACTTATGACCAGAACTTAGAGCTGGATGGGGAAGGTGAGTGGTATGAGATTGCAGAGGTGGGCAGGTGCCATTTTTCACTTTGTAGTCCAGAGAAAAGGTGTGAATAAAATTCAAAGTATAATGAAATGGAAGTGATTTCAGTGTGTGTGTGCAGGGGGAGGGATCTAATTTGCATTTTTCAAGATCTCTCTATGGAGGACAGATTGTGGGAGGGTAAGAGTGAAGCAAGAACCTTTTTGGAGTCTATAGTACTATTCTAGGCAGCAGATAGGGAAGATTTGAACTTGGGTAGTGACTGTGCTTATAGAAATGAAAGGATAGGTCTAAGATATCATTTGGAGGTGAACATTACAAGACTTGGTTGATGTACTAGATATTGGGCATCAGGAGAAAAAATAAATCAGGAGCCAATGGGTGTACGATGGTGCCACTTAGAGAGATAATGAAGAATTAAGAAGTAACAGAATGCTGGGGAGGGCAAGCCAAACCAGATTCTGGAGAGCTATTGTTGAGCCACATTAAGTTGGGAATCCTATGAAACATCTAAGTGAAGATATCAAGCCAGACATTGAATACATGAGTCTAGAGCTCAAGAGCATGGTCTAAGCTGGAGATACAATTTAAGAATCAAAAACCTATAGATGGTATCTAAAGTCATGGGAAAGGACAAGGTCACCCAGGGAGAGAAGAACAAGGTACTCTTGCAGGAAATGGATTGATATCTCACTTTGGCCTGATTTAAGCCTGAGTTCTGATCAGTTTTGTACTCTCCTTTTTCTAGTTTATAGATAAATTTCCCTCTGCTGCTCCGAGCCCTCTAGACCCTCAAAGTGCTAATGAATAAAACATAGCAATACGTACAAATGACTTAACATAGACAAATCAGGAAATGTGGACAGGGTGGAAAGTGCTTGGGCATGACTTGTAGTGCAATCCTTCACAAGAATAGAGTTTAACTCGCCACTTGGGGTTTCGATGAGTGTAACCATCACTTCCTCTCCTCCAGAACATTGCATGGGTTCACAAAGATGGGATTTGTCCTTGATGAGGTGTAATTACATGAAATACACTGAATTCTCTCCTGTGGGCAAATTCATGTTTACTATTTAACTGCCTCCTGCTTGCTTCATGAAGAAGGCCTGACACAGAACTATGCCCTACTTCCAACCCAGTTATAGTGGTAAAGACACAGATGCCAGCAGGTATAAGATAGTCAAAAGGTGGCTCTACAAAATTCAGTTCATCTGAAACCTCCCTTAACAATATTTGTTGAGATTAGATAGATTGAGAATTCCTTGAGTGAGCTGTTGCCTTTTCATGCTTGTATCCCTGGTTCCCAACATAGAGCCTGCCCCATAGTACAAGTCAGTCTAAATGGCTGGGAAATTAAGGGCCCCTCTCTGACCTCTCTTCCCACCATGGTCTCCATCATTCTTTATAGCCCACCACACAGCCTCCTTTAAATTTCTTAAATACACTAGGCTCATTCTGACCTCAGAGCCTTTGCACTTGCTGTTCCCTCTGTCTGGATCAATCTTTCCCCTGTCTTCATATGGCTGGCTCCTTTTTGGATGCAGATCTCAGCTCAAATGTCATCTTCCCTTAGAAGTCTTCTCTGACCACCCAGTCTAGAAGAGGCTCTGTTCATCTCTATCCCTACTTTATTATCCATGACCTGTACTACTTCCTCAAATGACTTAATCATTTATTTGTTTTTTATTTTGTTACCACCTCCCTCCACTCAAACAGAATCTCCTTGAGGATAAGGTCCTCATCTGTCTCATCCTCCTGTATCCCCAGGACTAAGACAGTCCTGGCATATAAAGACACTCACTCAATAAAAACTGGTTTAATGAATATAGGTAGCATTAGAGCTTTTGACTATATGTCAGTGGCTTCTTTTTTTTTGGTAAATGATTTTATTTTTATGTTTAATTCCATAATGCATTTAAAATTTATCTTTTGAGTGAACTTAATTAGAAATCTAGTATTCTATTTGTAATTTCTTTTTTAAAATATTACTATAATTTATTTATTCTATCCTTTCTTAAAAACTGTTTATTACAGTATAGTTGATTTACAATTTTGTATTAGTTTCAGGTGTACAGCAAAGTGAATCAGTTATACATATACATATATCTACTCTTTTTTAGATTACTTTCCTATATAGGTCATTACAGAGTATTGAGTAGAGTTCCCTGTGCTTTACAGTAGGTCCTTATTATTATCTATTTTATATATAGTAGTGTGTATATGTCAATCCCAATCTCCCAATTTATCCCTCCTATCAGATGCTCTTATTAAAGCTTTACCCTTACCTCATTATATCCTCATCAAAAACCCCTATGAGGGGGTAGTCATTATTTTTCAACATCACACAGCTGGTTGCTGCTGAAGCCAGAAATCAAAGCCAGGCCTGCCTAATATCTAAGCTCTTTTTCTTTCTAAGTCCTCTGCTTCGCAATACTTTGAGAAAATGGATGAACATTATGATAAAATAAGATGGTGGGAAATTTTTCAATCTTAAATGCCTTTCCTCTTAGCCAAAGTCATAGTCAATATAGTGCCATTCATTTATTTATTCATTCATTCGTTTAAGAAATATGTCCTGTGTATCTTTTCTACTCAACACACTGTACTTGGTGATAGGAATGTCCAGACAAAGGGGCTCAAAAGTAATGTTCAGCTCTCTTTTTCCATTTACCATTTCAAAAATAAGTAATGAGCACCTACTAGTCATTGTTTTAGTATCTATTCCAATGAATCAGTCTCCTTCCCAATTGTTGTGACTGCCTGTCCCTTAATGCCTGCCTCTCCACCTCCCCATCACCTACCGTTCTTGGTTCTACTTCTCTGTTGCAAGAGGTGTCCTCCATGTGGCAAAAAATACTGCCACAGTTGGCTCCAAGATTACATCATCCCAGCCCAGTAATGACAAATCAAAGAAGAGCCTCTCTCTCTTCCTGTTTCCTAAATTGTAAATCCTAGAAAAGACTTCGATTGGCTTAGGTTTGTATCATGTGACTTCTCTTGAACCAATCACTGTGGCCAAAGGAACACAGTAATCAGAAATGCAGGCCTGGATCTCTTGCCTCCCTCTGTGGTCAACAACCCCATCAGAATCACATGGTTCCCCAATAAAAATTAAAAAAAAAAAAAGAATCACATGGTTGGAGCAGCAGGAGAACAGTTGCCCAGAGGAGGGGAATGATGCAATATACATGAGACAATAGATGTTCACCCTCTTGACTCATCAACTGCCCATCAGATTCTCCGGAACAGGGATATTGTCTGTTTTGCTCACCACTATGTTCCCCATGCTGAAGACTGTTCCTAGGACACGTTAACTCCTCAAAACTGTCTATTGTGTTTATATGATGACTTAAAAGAATGACATTTTATTATTTGAAAAAATACCCCATGATTTTCATTATAACAAACTTCGCAACGGATAACTAAATATCACTTTTATACCACACCATTGTTGAGGACTGTTGATGTAGGGGGTGGGAATACTAATACTTAGGCTACGTAACTTACCAGGCTTCCCTGATGATTAAATGCTATTATCATTGCGAAAGCGTTTCAAAAAGTTTTAAACAACATACAAATATAAAGCATTTTGTTAATAGTCAGCTAGAAAATGAAGGCTCAGCGGAATTGTCTAAATAGGCTCTTAAAGGGGTATGGCGAAAAATGGGACTTTGTAAAGAAAGTTTCAAATGGCAAGAAATCCTTAGGCAGCAAAAGACAATTTTCTAAAATGATGGGTTTGAGAAGAATGAATCAGCAGTGAATGTCAGTGCAAAACATTATTTAGGAACTCTGGACAAACTTCTGATTAAAGATATTTTCCAGAGTGACTCCAGCAGAAATAATAAAATGCTAGGCTCGAACCTATTCACTTAGCTCTCCTAGCTAAGCAGAATGAGAGAGCCTGGCTCACACCCCCTATCAAGTACACTTGGCTGCTTTGAAGGCTTGGCATAAGTACGTTCAGTACTTTAGGTCTCATTATTTTATGCTAAGTGTCAGCCTCCTGCTAAAAGACAAGTGGAAAGGAAGGCAGACTGCTGTCCATAGGGACAGAGACCAGTTCTGTTCATCATGAGAACGAGCTAATGCACAGATAAACTGCTGTCATGAAAACCAAATGCAGCAGCTTAGAAGAGCAAGTTTGTGTATCCCTCCCAGCTTAAAAGTAGGCGAGCAGGCTAGGGCAGGTAGGCAGCTCCATGTGGTCACTGTGAGTCACAGGCTGGCCATTTGGTTCTGCCATCCTCCACATGTGGCTTCCATCTCTGGTTCCAAGGAAACTGCTGTACTGTTTTCCAGCCAACACGAAGAGGGTAGGAGGAAGAGTCCTGGCAAGCAGATTTATCCTTATGGAGATGACCCAGAATCTGAAAATAACACTCCAATTCATATTCCATTGGTCCTGACGTAGTCACATGGTCACACATAACCCCAAGGGAGACACAGCACTGAACTATTTAGTTGGATGGCAATGTACACAGACAACACTTAGGGCCAGGGAGGGTGGCTATTTCTAATAGGAAAAGAGGACTACGGATCCTGGGGGACAAGCTAGCAGTCTCTGCTGTGTCATGTGTATATTGAGTTCATGCTGTGTTTGAGACTTTCAACTGTGAATAAGACGATGGCCTGCATTCCGGAAGGCAAGAGACACTGTCACATGTAGCAATAACTCTCACATTACGTGGAGTGTGACAATTATTTCCATCTGAGTGGAACTTAGGAAAAATTCTTAGAGAAGGTAACATTTGAAATGGACCTTTCAGATTGGATAGGATTAGTGCAGACTGGAAATTAAAGTTAGGAAACAGGACTGAGAAGAGGGAAAGAAGGGCCTATAGGCAGTGTGGAGGGAAGAGCTGGCCTCCCAGCCAGAGTCATTTGCATAGCTGGAGCCTTTTGAGAACCATCCACCAATCACCAAAAAAAAAAAAAAAAATGAAGACGGATATTGTTGGGTCTCACTCCAAATCCATTCCCTCCTATCTCCTTAACGACAATTCTAACTTTTAGTTGAGCATATTGTCTGCCTCACACTTCTTTAGAGTTATATGTGATCATGTGACCAAGTTTTGGCCAAGGATATATGAGTGGAGCATTGTATGCCACTACTGAAAAGTGTTCTCAAAGAAATAGCTTTCCTTCACACTCCCTCCAGCCTGCTGCCTGGAATTCAGATGTGACGGCTAGAGCTCGGGTAATCAGGTCGCATCAGAAGAATGAGAACCAACCCTGGTAATAGCAGAACAGAAAGTTGGAATCTGACCACTTTTCTGATGACTCTATAAAAGCACCTTAGTGGGAAGCCCTGGACTGCCTACCCCCAGACTTCTTTAAAGCAAAAAATAAGACCTTAGGTGTTTAAGCCACTGTTATTTGGGGTTGAATGCTACATTCAGTCACACCAAGTCCTAACCAACTTTCAAACCCCACCTGGTGCTATATTAAACTTAACAACGGATGGGCGGTTAAACCAAAAGTCAGCTTATTAGTTTCCTGTTACTACCATAACACATTACCACAAACTTAGAGATGTAAAGCAACAGAACTTTATTTATTTATCTTGCAGTTCTATAAGTCAGAAGTCCAACATGGGTCTCACTAGGATAAATTCAATGTGACAGCAGAGCTGTGTTCCTTTCTGGAGACTGTAAGGGAAAATCCATCTCCTTTCTAATTGAGGTTGTTGGCTGAATTGAGTTCTTGCAGTTGTAGGACTGAGGACCCCCATTTCTTTGCTAGCTTTCAGCTAAGGACTATGCCCAGCTTTTAGAGGCTGCCCACATTCCTTGGCTCGTGGCCCACCATCCATCATCAAACCAGCAACAGTGGATCAAGTCCCCACATTTCAAATCTCATCTACCGCTCCTTGCGTCATTGCATATCTCTGGTCAACCTTTTTGCCTTCCTTTTCCACCTTTACAGATCCATGTGATTACATTGGGCCCACCCAGGTGATCCAGGATAATCTCTCTATCTTAAGGTCTGTAACCTTAATTCCATCTGCAAAGTTCCTTTTGCCATGTAATGTCATATATTCATAGGTTCCAGGGATTAGGGCATGAACACCTTTAGGAGGGTATTATTCTATCTACCACATTCAGAGAATATGAAGTTCCCTCAGCACCCTCCTTCTCCTGTCCATTTGAGATCTTGTTTCAGCTGTTCTCCTCGTTCACTGGTGTAATGACCCAAGGGGCAATTTGTCCTGGATGCTTGGGGTCCTTTATAGCCTTGACACAGTCAGGAGTCCCGGCCTCCTCTAATTCTCAGGAATAATGCAGTGTCTCTGCCTGATCTCAAGAAAAATTTGGGATGATACGTTAACTTGATACAAACATCTATGTTTGTAGGGCCAGGTTACAGGCCAAATTTGGTGAATGCTGGGAGTTTTCTCAGGTAGGTGTGGGGTTGGGACCAGGAGTAAAACTAGGTCTGTCTCTACCTTTCCTCAAAGCCAGAACCTGAAAGAGCCCGAGCGACTCTGGGAAAGGATTTAGGCCTGTTCACTGAGTTGCAAAGAGCAAGTTCTTTACAGACTCTTTCAGGTTAGATTTGAGGATACGGTTGGAAAATGGTTGTAACAAACCTAAGGCGAGAAGAGAATAGAGAGAAGAGAAAAGAAAAGAGGGAACAAATGCCCCTCAAAGAAAATGTGGAGATGGGGTACCATCCAAATTATCTAAGTGGAGCCGGGGAAGGTCACCTGATTGGTACTGTTCTCCTTAAAGAAGCGTTATGGCTTGATCTTTGTGCTTTCTGCCTTGTGCAATTTGGGGAACGTGCAGTTTGTGCAATTTGGAGAACTTCAGTGTGAGGTCACTGGAATGTAAACTCCAGGAGGACAAGGACCTTGTCTGTCATGCTTTCTTTAGTCCCAGCTTTCAGAGTACTCTTCTGCACAGAGTACTAACACACATGTATTTCCATGAATCAGTGAATTAATGCATTACTGATCGATTGAGTGAGTAATTGGTGGGAATCCAAGTCCTTCTTTAGTCATTTTCCCACTGGGCAGTGCAGTTTCGTGCTTAAAACCTTATGCTCTGAAGTCACACATGGCTCCTGGTCCCACCTCTGCCGTTTATCCCACCAGTGTGTTCCCTGGGAATTTACCTGAGTCTGTTTCCTGTCTGTAGCATGTAACCAAAAAATTACTACTTCGTGAGGTCTCATTGAGGTCATAGATAAAAACTGCGTAGCATAGTTCTCAGTAGTCAGTGAGTATTAGTTCTTAATGTTAGTCTGAGCCCTCTGCTTAGACCAAAGTGGTCTCCCCTTGATCGTCAGACTTAATCTCCAGCCTACATGCCTTTGCTTGTATCAATTATCTTGTCTCTCTAGCATGTTGTGCACAATGTCTGGCATATAATATAGAAACCTAAAACACTTGGATGGATGGATGGATGGATGGATGGATGGATGGAAGGAAGGAAGGAAGGAAGGAAGGAAGGAAGGAAGGAAGGAAGGAAGGAAGGAAGGAAGGAAAATTAACTTATAGTCTCTGGCAGCTCCATAGGAATTTATTATCTTCATACTCACCCGGGTCAGCCCAGTGCCTTACCTACAGTAAGGGCTCACTAAATGTTGGTTGGAAGGGGATAAAAGGAAAGAAAAATCAGAGAAAGTGAAAATCAAGACCAATGCCCACCTGGATTCATTCTTCTTTCAGGGTGTCCTGTTGAAAGACATTGTTGAGAAGAGAAGCAGGGAGTCGACAGCAACTCTCTGAACTCTATCCCAGGGCCTTTTTAGAACAGGAAAGTTAATTATGGAACCAGATTAACAGTTTCTTTTTTGATATAGTCAAAGTAAAACCAGCAGGATGCAATTTAGCTCTTCCCCACTTTCCAAATAGCAGCAAATTTTCATACAAAACAAAGAGGCACTTGAATTGCAAATTACTTAGAGAATCAGCCAGCAACCCCAATGGAAGAATATTTCTGCTACTTTCAAAACCCGGCTGTTGCCCTTTCAGGATTAACCATGTAGTGGGACCACAAAGGCTTGGGCGTCTTGCTGTTTCAACTCTGGGCCAAGTGGGAGGAGGTGACCCATTAAGGTTTGCTGGAATGCTGCAGCATGGTGTCTGCTCAGAACATTTTTTCTTTTCTCTGAGTCATCTCTAACTCTTAGATCGCTAATCTCCACTCACAGAATTGGGGCTGATGGGTCCCTAGAGGTCATCTCAATCAAAGGTGGCAAGAGCAAATGCCTATGAGGGCAGACAGGGACATAAACGCACAGATCAGGTGGTGAGGGTGTGTGTGTGTGTGCCCACTGGGAAGTAGGTGAGGACTGGGGTGAACTCAGAGCCCCCATCTACCCATCATGGTCATTCAGGGATGCTGGCCCGTTGTTGATCATTGCTAGATAGTTCTGAGAAGTCTGTCATCTGGATAATCTGGATTCTTACTTGAAATATCCTTCTTTTTAGCTGTTGGCATATAATTAATGAAAGAAGAAAATACCATCTATTGGCTTGATATGGCTTGTGGGCCACCAGCTTAAAACTTCTGATCTAGCTCAACTTCCTTTATTGATAGATGAAGAAACTGAGGTAGAGAGAAGGAAATCATTCATGAACGGTCACAGAATGACAGAATCTTCAGACTTCTCATCAAGTGCCTAGTTGATTACACCACACAGTCTCCCTCAAATCCCTGTCCCCTACAAGACACAGGGCAGCTTCGTTTTACAAGAGTATTTATAAAACTTTTTTTTCTGATTTAAATTTTTGGCAGAGGATTTGGAAGGTCCAAATGCAAGGATACATAGAAATCCAAGGAAACATAAAATAAAATCACACGCTGCTGCCACTGTGCTTTTGTTCCTGGAGAGACTGGAGCCTAGGGTGGGAACCTGGCTAGAAACAGGCTACTTCCAGACACGGCCACTGGAGGGCAAGGTGGCATCTCAGTTGGGTTAGTGCCAATAGGTGTAGGAAAGTCAAGGCAGGGGTTGAAAATGCATGTGTTCATAGCGGCCAGGCAGGTGGCAGGAATGAGTTTAAAAAAAAAGCCAGATGGATAATACGGTGAAGAAAGAAAATATATCTAAAGGACCCAGACACTTGGATTCAGTCCATGTCACTGTGTGGGGATACATGTAGTGTTGACAGTCCTTTTGATTTTTTTCAAGTGAAGCATAAAATCTAAGTTTTGATGTAACATTTTTCAATCTTTAAATGTAGCTCAATTTAAAAAAAAAAAGTGAGTTAGAACACACAAAGGAGCAGGATTTGGGTTGTGGCCTTCCTCTTTGTGCCCTCTGCTTAGTGACTCACTGTAAGTGGACCAGTCACTGGGCAAGTCAGTCAACTGGGTGGAGAGTTTGTTTGTGATCAGTCCGGTCACAGACCAGCAGACACGAGGGCACGGAGATGACAGGGTCAGGACGACGAGACAGGCAGCAGAGAAGATCTGTAGACTTAGGGCAGCTGTCACCTGGGGAAAGAGGGCTTCCACCAGAGCCACCCTGCAGCCTGGGCAGATCCTTGGGGGGAGATGATCTTCTGTGCAAATCTAAGGCACCTCCTGTGGCCTTTTGTAGTGTAGGTGTGGGTGTGTGTGCACACGCGTAACAATCTTTACTTTGCTAATCTCCCTTGGTAATCCAGTGGAAGACTCCTTCATTTTCTCTAAACCAGAAATATTTGAAGTCAGTTAAGATAGCAGTGGGTGTGTCGATTCCTTCCACTTCGCTGCAATGAATCGCTGAATGAGTAAGCAGCAGACTAGCGTGGCAGGAGCCCTTGAGCAGAGGTCTTGGACCTCCCACCCTAACCTTTCTCTGAGCCTCCACTTCATACTTTGTAAGGTGGGATTTATGATACCTGCCCTCCTTCTCTGTTTTAGTGAGGGTTTTCGATTGGAAGAGACAGAAAGCCCAACTGGCTTAAGCAAAAACGGATTATGCACTGGTTCACGCGACTGGAAAGTTCAAGCATTTCGATCATAAGTAGATGCTAGTGCCCAAATAACACCAAGGCTCGGCACCTCTTACTCTAAACTGCAGTTGTGATTTCCCACGTTGCTGCCAGCGGCTTCAGTTGTGCGTCCTCACCATCCTCAGTGCAATAGAAAGAGAGCTTCTCTTCCCCTATATTTTCAACACGAGTGTCAGGACTGACGTGAATTGGCCTCAGTCGGGTCCTATGCCCATCCCTGAACCAGTGAGTGTGACAAAGAAGATGGAATGCACTGAGTGGCTGGACCAATACGCATTTCTCAGAGCAATTAGGCATTTAACTAGAGTTTATGGAAACAGGATGTGCACCCTGGAGGATAACAGTTTATTCCTCTCTGGTGGAATAAACTGTTCCTAGTGAAACAACTTGCTGGGAAAACGTCCAGCCTGATCCATGAAGTTTAAAGCTGGAGCCATCCAGTAGGAGAGAAAAGGGCCAAACACTTGATGACTGGATGATGCCAAAATGAGATTGTATATATTATATTGATTTTCTCTCCTGCATCTTGCAGGCTTGCTTTGACAGGAGGATCAGGACCGGTGACGCTTGTTTCAGCGAAAGCGGGAGTGTGAATAGTGAGTAGTTTTTCCTATTTGTTTGTTATACAACGTGAACTCCTTTCTGGTACCAAGATGAGCTTTATTAAACTACCATTCCTCCCTCCAACCAATTTAAACAAATATCCACTGGCCTCATTAGTAAATCAGATGCCAAGTATATGGCTTAACTTTTCCCTATTATATATATGTTCCCCAGAGCAACATAGGAACTCTCAAGGTGCAGATCACTTAAGATATATTCTTGGCTACAAGTAACAGGAAACACAGACTCAAGATGGCTTAAGTAATAAGAAAACGATTATTAGCTGTCATAACAAGATGTCCTAAAGTAGGATAGGTCCATAGTTGGTTAACTGAGTGGTTCAAAAATGTCACCATGATGTGGGTTCTAACATCTTCAGTGGACTGTCTCTTTCATTTATTTTTTTATCAGCTTTTCCAGCAGTCCCCCAGCAGGTTTTCACTCACATTCATTGGCCAGAACTGTGTCACATACCCTTGCTTAAATCAATCCCTGGCAAAGCAAGCTGTGACCACCATGACTGGCTTAGACCAATCATTAATCTCTTCTTGGGGCTAGGGGTGGGATCCACATCCTCTGAAGCACGTGGTCACATAGAGGCAAGTGAATATCTGAACAAAATTAAAGTCTTGTTTAAAAGGAGAAAGAATGAATGTTTATTGTAAAGGCTATAAGGTGATACTGTGCACATTTCAGATGAAAACTTGTACAGGTACCTAAGTTCCAAGACATCATATACTCCATCACTGAAGAAAAAGCAGGCCCCCAGCCTTGGCTAACCTTCCCCCAAGTCATGGATAAAATTGAAGAAATATTTAGAAATACTTTTGACTCTGGATATAAAACCCAAGGCATTATCATTGTACCATATGCAGACTGTTTCTCCAATTTGCATAATTATAAACTCCCCCTCAAAGAGTAAACATCGCTGCCAACTTAACAAAAAACAAACTACAAAGCAGTATTAAATATGCATTGCTAATTTGACTTTTTAATTTGTCTGAGATCTCACAGAGGCGTGCACAACTCTGTAGATACCGTGTGCTTAATAAAACCTTCCACCTGCCTAAAAGAATTCAACAGGAAAAACAAAGCTAAAACCCAATTTTTTTTAGCTAAAGAATTTGAGTTGACGCCTGAAAATTACCAGTAGGAGTTCATCCTATTAAACTGGCTCTCAAATTCATTATTCTGTGCATTGACTACCATCGTTCATGTCTAGGCAATTGCTCTGTGCAGCCATAGGAAGATAACATTCCCTCAGATGTCTTCATTGGGTTTTGAGTCACCTGTGAGCTGTGTGTGGTCTTAAATTTGAATATTTATAGGAAGTGATTGAAGAGGTGCAGAAAGACTTTCTTGCCCCCGACTCTCTCTCTTATTGATCTGCCTAAAATGTCCACACCAGTCCCTGTCTTGGGCCTTGAAGTTCTCAGCTGCAGTACAAATATGCTACCTGGCCAAGATGGAATATTAAGCTATTCTTATACACCTCAATTTAAGTTTATCCCTTAGCACCAGTGTTGACTGAGACACAGGATACCAATGTGTTTATGCATAGAGAAAAGTCCTCCTGGACCTATAGTAAAAATTATATATATATGTGTATATATATATATATATATACACATATATATATGTGTATTTATATGTAATGGAGATGCATATTACATTTAAACACACAACACACATACACACAATGTTACATAAATGAGTTACTTTTATACAAGCTATTCTATGACCTGCTTTTTAAGCTCAGCAATACATTATAGACATCTTTCCATTGCATCGTGTATGTGTGTATACACATCATTTTTTACCATTGATTAATATTGCATTTCAGGAATAAAAGGTAAGTTATTTACTCAATCCCCTTTTAAAAGATATCTGTCATTACTAGTTAATATTTTTACTGTTTTAAACTATACCAAATATTCACGTGCACAGAGGTTTTTCTCCGCACTTATGGTTATGTCTTTGGTCAAGATTCTAGAAGGGTGATCACTGTGTCAGTGAGAGACCCGCGGCTGTGTAAGGGCAGAGCCATAAAAGACTAGAATCTCGACACAACCCTGTGCCAGCAGAGCATGGGCCCTTGGGGGGCTCTGGATATGCCTGTGCTTTGGGCTCCTGCACGAGGGAGAGGTTAAATGACAGGAAGAAGAAAATGGGGGCAAATTGCACCAAATGTGAACTTTGCTAAACGCCACATTTTTATCTTGTCCTACTACAGAACAGTAAGGGAATTACTGTTATTATAGGCGATTATATTTATTTTTGTGTTTATTTGAGTAATGGCCTGTCTGTCCTTTGTCTAGACTGTAAACTCCCTATGAGTAGGAGCCAGGTCTGGTTTTCTTTTGTTGTCCACGAATACATACCAAATACCCAACATATTTACATTGCTGTGTGGATGTAATTTTGGGGTGAAAGGGTGAACGAATCATATAGAAAATATTTCATGATGGAAAGAAAGAAGTTCCTAAAGAGTGAAGTGTCTAGAGAATCTATGCTCTTCTTAATCATCTCACCCAGCTCTCACTATCACTTGTTTATTATAATCTACATCCCAAAACAATGGAAACACTATACAGCTCCAGGTGGTACTCCAGGATCTTAGGGCAAAAGACAATTCTGCCTCAGGAAGTATTGTATAAGGGACAGCTTGTACTAAATGACCTCAGGGGTCAACCTATTTTTATGACCAGCATTTGATTTATTTTTACCTTTCTTTTTCTAAACAAGATGAGGTTTGGTGAGATTATGAAAACCAAAGAAGTGATGGACTCAAAGATGTGACTTTATATGAAATTCTATCCCATCGCAAAATGAATGAGTTCTGTCATGTTGTACCAGTTTGATTTGCTCCAAAACACACAAAACACGCAAGAAAGATGAGATATTTTTCTCTTTCCATAACTGATATTTATTTGCTTTTTCTATTTTCAAAAATGTTTCATGTCATTCAGGGCTTTATCTAAGTTTCTTGAGTTTTTGTCATCCTTCCCAGAGCAGCAAGGGTGGTTTTCCTGTTGCCTAACTCACTTAATGTCTGTGTGCCCAGCAAAAGAGCTAGCTGAACAGAGACACCCTACACCCATCGCCAACTGACAACTCCATTGGCTCCTGTGCTTACAGTATCAACATCAGTTCTCCAGGAAGCTATCAGTTGCTCAGATGAAACTTATTGGCCAACTCTGATCTGGTCAATACTTCTGATCTCTTCGTTCTTCCTCATGTATAATATTCCTTTAATGGAAAACCAAGTCTAGAAATCCTTCAACTATCTCCAAGGAGGAAGAGAGATTGCTATTTGGCTGTTCACAGTGAAGTTTGGAGACCAACAGAATTAGCCTCACCTGGTCTCTTCTTAGAAATGCAGAATCCCAGGTTCCACCCCAGACCTAGTGAGTAATAATATACATTTTCTCAAGACCCTCATGTACTTTGGTGTGCACATAACAGATCTAAAAGACAATTTTTTGTAGTCATTCTCCCTGATACCTTCTGTTTCCAAAATCTCTCCCACAAAATGAATGTGTGTTTTAACCCACAAAATGGAGCACATGTGAAGTAGAGTATTATTAAAAGTGCATTATTTCCATAGCTCATACTATTATCAAGTTAGGCAGAAAAACAAAAACAAACTTTCATAATCATCTGAAGGACACTTTCTATATTTAAAAACAATTATTTACTCCTTAGAGCATTTCATTATTTTTCAAAACAATTTGCCCTCTATTCTCTCATTTTTTCAAAATGGCAGCCCTACAATAAGACCAAATCATGGCAAAAATGAGAGATAGGATAAGGTGATCTTTGGTGCTCCAAGGTCCTCCTTCTGAGCTTATCTCCTCTGTTCTTTTAAGATTTCAGGTACTATCAGCTTCTCTTCAACCCTTCCCTCAGGAAAAATCTATTCTTGGGACAACATATGATGCCAGCCATTTTATATTTTATGTACGTTTATAGAGTCATTCTGATAATTTTTAGTCATCTCTCTCATGATGAAAGAAAGACTTGGTTTTCCATTAAAGGAATATAACATAAGAGGAAGCGTGAAGAGGTAAGAAGTATTAATCAGATCAGAGTTGGCCAAAAGTTTCATCTGAGCAATTGATAGCTTCCTGGAGATCTGTGTTAAGAAGGATTCTGAGGCTATATCTGGGTTCACCAGGAAAAAATATTTTGTGATGTCTGCTGTGGGTGTGGGATAAAGCCATACATCGGCCATATAATGTTCCCTACCAACATTTACTAAATCTTTGTATGTCATACATTGTCAAGCTACTCACATGCTGTCTTAGTTATCTATTGCTAAATTACAAATTACCCCAAAATGTAATGGCTTAAAAGAATAATGTTTATTATCTCACAGTTTCTGTGCATCAGGAGTCTTTGAGCAGATTTCATGAGTTCTCTGTCTCAGGGTTTCCCACAGGGACACAATAAAGATATCAGCCTGGGCTGCAGTCTTACTCAAAGGCTTGAATGGGAAGGATCCATTGACCAGCTCACGTGGTAGCATTGCGTTCTTTGAGGACTGTTGCACTAGGGTCTCAGTTCCTCACCAGCTATTGTCCAGAGACTGCCCTCAGTGCCTTGACAGATTGCCCACTCCACAGGGCAAGGATGCAAGAAGAGTGAGAGAGGATGTCAGCAAGAGGAAAGTCACAGTCTTTTGCACCTAGTTATAGAAGTGTTGTCCAATCACCTTTGCCTATTGTATTCATTAAATGTAAGTCATTATGTCCACTCAAGGGGAGGGGATTACACAGGGCATGAATACTAGAAGGTGGGAATCATTCAGAGCCACCTTACAAGCAGGCTGCCATACATAGTTTATTGCATTGAATATTCACCATGACCTCTTAAGATAGGTACTATTATTATCCCATTTTTACAAGTGAGGAAGCAAGCATAGAAAGGCAGTCATTTATTCAGAGGACATAGCTAATAACGGACAGAGCTGGGATTTTGACTGAGGTCCATTGGCTTTAAAACTGATGTTCTTGTCACTGTGCCCTTTGCTATCTCTAGAATTACACTATAGAGTGGTCTCAAAATATTTTGACCATGAACCCCTACTAGCAAACACTTTCAGAATACACCTTCACTATATGCATATGTGTTTATAAAGTGCATCTTAATCTGTAATTAAATTTGAGTTAAGCTTACTTCAGAAAGTGATTATGAATAGAAATTCTTTTATCCACACTACAGTGGATTGCCTTGCCTTCCCCTGGGGTCTCTCCCGCATTGGAGACTACCGAGCTAACCCCCTTCCGGCTGCAGGATCCTGCGATCCCTGGCTCCCTGGTGGACATCAAGTGGGCTGACTGGAGATACAGTTGAAAGCTTCTGCTGCTCAAGCACCAAAAACAGGGAGAAACTGGCTGGCAGCCTCCTCCTCCTCCTCCCATGATGAGTGTTAGGGAGAATAGTGAATGAGGAGTTTGGACAACTGCTTCCTCTCACTTGGTGTCATCAAGTCAGTTAAGGAAGGATATTGCAGGATTGGAGCAGCTTTCTCCCAGCCTCGGAGCCCTGGGGCTTCACTGCAGGGGGGAAATAAATGCCTTTAAATCTGCCTCCTAATCAAGTTTGAAGGATAGAGAAAAGTTCAGATGCAGTTTCCAAGTGAGGCTCTAAATTTTATTTATTATTTATTAATTGCATAATATTTATTATTGCATAAAAATTGTGTTTATGTTTATTTTAAATAGGTAATTCATGCACATGGTAAAAACATGTTTAATGCATTTTGGATATTTAGCAAAAATTAAGCTTTCTGCAGAGCCTTCATTCAACTTCTCTGCTCTCCTCTCCTTAAACAACCACTTTGTGTGAGTGTTTCCTTCCAGTAAGAGTCTCTATCTATTCAAATATGGATGCACCTTGTTTTTTTTGTAACCCTATCGGTATACACACTGATCTACACCTTGGTGTTTCTTCAGTTATTGTTTCTTTCTTTTTTTTTTTTTTAATTAATTAATTAATTAAATTTATTTTTGGCTGTGTTGGGTCTTCGTTTCTGTGCGAGGGCTTTCTCTAGTTGTGGCAAGTGGGGGCCACTCTTCATCGCGGTGCACGGGCCTCTCACTATCGCGGCCTCTCTTGTTGCGGAGCACAGGCTCCAGACGCGCAGGCTCAGTACTTGTGGCTCACGGGCCTAGTTGCTCCGCGGCATGTGGGATCTTCCCAGACCAGGGCTCGAACCCGTGTTCCCTGCATTGGCAGGCAGATTCTCAACCACTGCGCCACCAGGGAAGCCCAGTTATTGTTTCTTGGAGATGGTGTTACATTAGTGCACACAATGCTTTCTTATTCTTCTTAATGGGCACATAACATTTTGTAGTATGAATGAATCAAAATTTATGTAATCAGTCTCCTATAGATGGATACTTAGGTTGGTTCCAATCTTTTGCTCTTATAAAAAAAAGCTGTGATAGATACAGTGTTTAGAGAATTGCTTTGGAAAGCGTTTGGCTTTTAATGTTGGTGTCTAATAGCTTTTTCTGACCACTTAAAAACCATGAAGTCATTGTTTGAGCCAGGTTGGATATCAGGGACATATAACCACCTTCCGGATTCTTCCAATGTATTTCTCTGAATTGTAGTGTTCCCCTTGCTCCAGTACTTAGTGCCTTAGTGAATAAGCCCACAATGCTGCTCAGAGAAAAGTCTTATGTGGCTTTCCTGGAAGAGTAGAGAAACTAAGGCTCCACCTTCCATCTCTGGATTTCCCAATGCAGTCCTGGGAAACAAGCATAAGAACTTTGCTCCAGACTAGCTAACAGGATTTATCCAGGGAGATACGAGTGGTCTTGACCAGTGGCAGGACGGTGTGGTAGGAGAGCCCCAGTTCTGAGGTCAGTGCGCTTGGACTGCGTCAGTGGTTGCCCAAGTCAAGCTACTGCTGGGTCACAGCCTTCTTGGGGAAATTCCTGGGTGTAACTGAAACCAACTCCCCCTTCCCTATACGTGGAGGGCAGGGAGAAATTGAAGAAAAAGGCAGCCGACTCCAGATTGGTAGGTGGCTGTCTAAATAAGCAAGGGAATTTACTTACGAGGTTTGTCTTGGGTGGTCACAAAACAAATGGATTTCCTCACCCACCTGCCAAATCTGGAGTTTATATAGAGGCCTTATCTGGGTTCAATTACATGCACAGTCCAAATGATCTCAGCATCACATTATTATCTCAAGGCTGTGTCCTTGGACAGCTTCCTATCAGGAGAAAGGCAAGAACAACACACATTCCAAGGACAGGGGTAGGGGTAACGAGTGTCCGATTGCTCGGGGCCAGTTCACAGGTCAAACTGGTGGTCACGTCTTGTTGATGAACTCCCCCAGGAAATACTGTCACCAAAAAATGGATTGGATAGTAGCCAGGCACAAACCATAGATGCCCACTCTAGGGGTTGTTCAAGCGGACCCCTCATCAGCGACCCTTTGTCACCATCCCTTCTGTAGCTCTAATCCTTTCTGCCTCTCTGGTCCTCTTTCCTTAGCAAGACTAGATGACCTCTGAGGTCATCCATCTCAGGCTTTCCCCAGCTTTGTGATTTGCCATCACATATGGGGGGAGAAGTCAGGCTCAGGCCTCTGCCTTTATTTTGTTTGACCCCCATCTTGTCAGATCACTCAGAATTCACCAGCTGTGGGAATCTTCCCCTTTCTCTTGCCCTCCTCGCCAGCTGCATATGGGAATTATTCACAGTCGCCCAACTGAAATGCCTTCTGAAGACACATGTTTGCATTGATTTTCAAATCAGTATTCTGGCCAGGGTGACAGACACACACACTGAAATCTCAGCCTCTGAGTTCTGACTGAGCAAGATTTTTCACGTGTGGGCAAATTGTTATAAGCATACAGATGACTAGGCTGACTGTATCCTTCCCTTCCACCAAGTGTCACGGAGGGAAAAGCCTTAATAATAACAAGAGCAGCAGCAGCTGCATTTGAGTTCCTATTTTATCCTGGAGTCTATATGAGACACGGAGCATTGTGATGGACGGTACAGGACCTGGCGTCAGCCTAAGTGGTTTGAGCTCCCATCGCCATCACTCAGTCGCTGTGTCACTCAGCACATTTCTTGACCACTCTGAACATCGGTTACACCATCTGTAAAAGCAAATAGACAAACAAATGAAAAACACCAGTAACCACACTTACCTCGAAAGACCTGTTGGAAAGATCAAACGAGGCAGCCCATGGAAAGTACTTAGCCCAGTGCCTGGTGCATAATAAACACACAGTACCAGCTGGCTGTCCCTGCAAGATTGTTTCTCCTCATTTCATAAATGTGCACACCCAGAAGCAGAGAAGGTAAAAATCTTGCCCAAGACTGAAAGTTGCAGAACTGGGATTTAAACTTAGGTCCATCTGCCTCATTAATTCTTCAGCTATTTATTGGGTGCTTTCTATGTTACAAGCACTGGGGATAGAGCAACGAGGGAGCAAGGCACGGTGCTGGTCCTCATGGAGCTGGCGGTCTAATGGGATGCCGTGCAGTTCCTTCACCTACCTCCCACTCCCTGCCTTTGCAGAGGTGCCGCAGGACACTCTTGACAGTAGCTGAACTAGCTCGTATTTATTGGGTGCTCACTTAATCTCCTCAGTAGCCCTGGGAGGCAGATACAATAATTATCAGCATTTTACAGATTAGCAATCTGAGGCTTGCAGAAGGCGCAACACCTTGTCAAGGTCATGTCAAGGTCTTGTCAAGGTCATGTCAAGGTCATGTCAAGGTCATGTCAAGCTGGGATGGAAACCCAGGCAGCATCCTAGCACAGTTCATCGTATCATTTCCAGCGAGGCAAGCTGACTTGTGACTGCGATGGGAGCTAGGGCTGGAAGCGATGTTACTGATGCAGCCCGCATCTAATCACATGTAAGGGGTGTCCCCCCTTTTGTGCCCTGAGATCCTGTAGTTACCGTCTGAGGATAAAAAGTACTAGAAGTTTTTATATTTAGCCATGAAACAAATCAAGTGCAGCCTAATTAAAATCAGGCAGCGGGACTTAAACCGGCTCTGCTCTCCTAATCTCTATTTAGTTGCATTTTCAAGGACCCTGCATCAAGAGAAACTCTCTGTTAGGTCAGCCAGTGGCAGATCCTGGCCCCCTTCAGCCCACGGGAATGGAGCTTGACTTGGCGGGATGCAGACAGCCGTGGCCTGAGGAGACGTGGGCAGGGGCAGAGCCCCGGAGTCTGGATGATAACCACGGCCACAGCCTGCTGATTTCCGCAGAGCTGCTGCAGATCGTGGAGAGGGCTGTGTTCAGAGGAGTCTCACCAACTTCAGTTCTGCCTCCCTGATTCAGAAGATTCGTCCGAGTCTCCACTCGCGCCTGGTGGGTCCAGGGAGCCAGTGATGCCAGTAATAAGTGAAATGCCGCCAGCGTGATTTTCCCCCATTTGCTCACTTTATTCACGGCTCACAGTTACCAGCCAGCGAGGGAGGGTCTGCACACCTCTAAGGCACTGTGAGATTATTGACAAGGAGTGAAAACCAGGCAGGGACGAGAGGCTCCCTGCGGAAAACAAAGAGGCCTTGACCTTCACAGACACAGCCAAACACATCTGGTGCCTGAGCTCAGGACTGCGTTCCTTACAAAAGAGAACACCCAGCCAAAACATACTAGATTTGTATTCTTGTTCCCAGCCTGGAATTAAGAAATCTAAAGCAATTAGTCCTTCATAGATCAACCCCCCTCCTGCCTCCCAAGGTGGATACTCAGCTCAGGAAAACATAAAGAATGGCCCAGGAGTGCCAAGGAAGCCGAGAAGAGTTGATAGAGCCAGATATTGGCCAAGGATTTTATCCCTTCCTGAGGCCTTCCTGGTTAGGGGTCTCATTTGAGCCTTGCGGCTCCAGGAGGGGGACACAGTATTTTCAGTCATTGTATGCCTATGCAAACTCTGAATATCCAGACAGGTTATGAGATCTGCATAAAGCCACACAGCAATCTGATGGAAGAAATGGAGCCAGAACTCTGATCTCTCTCTGCTCCTGATGCCACTAAGACCTAAGCTGTGCCTCCAGGGGAGAGGTGGGGATGCAGACGGGGCGCTGGGCACAGCCAGTGCAACCCTGGAAGCCCTCAGTCCTGATTAGCTGGCCTTAAGTGGCCGGGACCTCGAGTTGCTCTTCCCACGGGGCCAAAATGAAGACCGATGTTGTTTAGTTTGTATGTCCACCTCCCGGGGTTATGCTGGCGAAGCTTCTAATGAACCACAGTGGAAGAACACATCCTCCTCAATTAAAGCCCTTAAGAAAGTCTGCCACGTCCTCCTACCTGCGGAGGAAAACACTGAATCGAGAGTCTGTATATGAATAAACAAGAGAAAAAGTGGTATCTGTGACGATCCACAGGCTAACAGGGGTCTTTACAATGGCAAATGGCCCGAGAGACTTCAGACCCATCATACTGGGTTTTTGTAAGGTAGCTTTCATCATTGCTAATGGCATCTGTTGCTAATGGATTCTGCAATTAACCATCAGACGAGCTGGGAGGTCAGGCCGCATGGGATGAGAACATCTGACTGCCTATCATGTGATTGGTTGCTCAAACAGAGGCAGATGTTTCTGGCACCCTGAAACCCTCCCAGCCAGAACTTGCCACTACACTGATGAACAGTAAACTGTAGCAAGGTGGGCAAGAGTCAGAATGGGACTGGAGGCTGAGATGTGCCACCTTCTAGTGATGTGATACTGGAAAAATATTCACTGCTCTGAGTCTAGAATCTCTCAACTATAAGATGGAACCACTAATGTAACCTAACAAATGGCACATACGGTATTTAGCTGAATAAAGGGTCCATCTCGGAAGCTGTAGAAGTACCATTCTAATAGAGCTGGAAATGACTC
Source organism: Balaenoptera physalus (assembly GCF_965194825.1). NCBI lineage: Eukaryota > Metazoa > Chordata > Mammalia > Artiodactyla > Balaenopteridae > Balaenoptera > Balaenoptera physalus. The sequence goes on from NC_138890.1 coordinate 37,101,027, forward strand.
CAGAAATTACCTCCCCCAGAGGTTCCCACATCTCCCTGTGCATCAGCATCAAGTGAGGTGTTTTTGAAATAGGTAAAAACGCACATGGCTGGACCACAGACATTTCTATCCCACGCAGCCTGCTTTTACACTCTAACTTCGTAGACCTCCCTGGTCCTTTGATATGTAATTACAGAGCCTGTTTAGGACAAAAATACAGTGTTTCCATGAGCAAAGACTATTTTTCAAAATCTGAGGATAGGGACCAGGCCTCTGTAGTTTTCAAAGCTCCTCAGGTGATTCTTAAGCAGTCAGGTTGACCTAAGCCATAGAGAGGCTAAGAAAACTGAAGGTCACAGAACCGTGGAACTAATTAGCTAATAATAATAACAATAACAAAAACAACAACAAACACCCTCAGTTTTTCTGATTTCTAGTCTAATGACCTTCTCGCCAAATCAGTGCAACAAAATTAAGAACAAGACGGTTTTCATGGTTGACTGTCTCAAGTGCGGTCCATGAGGTCCTGGTTGCTCAAGTGCTAGCAACAGTTTAGAGCCATCAACTGATTTTTCCCTGAGGATTCACCGTGTATTTCAGTCAGAACCACAAACCCAGGGATATTTGAGGATCTGAGTGTTAAAGCATCACTGAGTTGCCCCAGGGAGGGCTGGCTTTTTAGGACACAAGATCACAGCCCAGGCATCTGCGCTCCATCCCACAGACACCACTGCCAGGTGGCTTCCTGGATGATAGACCTTGTGTGAAGCAGGAAATGAGCCAATCAAAAGCAAACCTGGCATGCAAACCTGTAGGGGGCAACATGTATTGCCCACATAGCCTGAGGATAATATTGAGAAGACCTACTTTTCCCAGAGAGCTGACCATGTGCCAAGTATTGAGATAACTTAGCAGTCTTAGGAGTATAATACTCCTGATTGTCCTTTATTCTTTTTTTTTTTAAAGATTTTATTGATTGATTGATTGATTGATTGCTATGTTGGGTCTTCGTTTCTGTGCTAGGGCTTTCTTTAGTTGTGGCAAGCGGGGGCCACTCTTCATCGCGGTGCGCGGGCCTCTCGCTATCGTGGCTTCTCTTGTTGCGGAGCACAGGCTCCAGACGCGCAGGCTCAGTAGTTGTGGCTCACGGGCCCAGTTGCTCCGTGGCATGTGGGATCTTCCCAGACCAGGGCTCGAACCCATGTCCCCTGCATTAACAGGCAGATTCTCAACCACGGCGCCACCAGGGAAACCCTGTCCTTTATTCTTATTTATCCTTGCTTCATGGTTTGTATTTTTTAAAGATAGCTTTATTAAGTTATAATTGCTATAACATAAACTGAACTTATTTAAAATGCACAGTTTGATCAATTTTGACATATTTATATACCAGTGAAACTGTACTACAATCAAAATAACAAACATATCCATAGTCTCCAGAAGTTTTTTCCCACTCCTCCCCAACCCATTGTACTTCTGTTATTTCTTGGTCTGACTTCTTTCACTCAGTATGATCATTTTAATTTTATCCATTTTGTTACCTATATCAATAGTTCTCTTTTTATTGCTGAGAATTTTCCATTGTATGTGTATACATGCATTTATAGCTTATCCCTTCACCATTGATAGATATTTGTATTGTGCCTAGTTTTTGGTTATTACAAATATAGCTGCTTATTTGTATATAAATCTTTGTAAGAGTATATATATTTTTTCTTTCCTTTTTGTAAAGACAAATAACTAGGAATGGAATGTCTGGATCATATTATAGGTGTGAAAGTTTAACTTTTTAAAGAAACTGACAAACTGTTTTCCAAAGGGCTGATATCATTTTAACATTCTTACATTCCCTGGAGAGTTCCAGTTCCTCCATATCTTCACCCAAATTTGGTATGACTGATCTTTAAATTTTAGCCTTCCTAATAGGTGTGTAGTTTTATCTCATAATTCCCAACCCCTCATCTATATGCCTTTTATTTTTTTCCTTGCCTTAATGCAGTGCCCAAGACTTTCAGTAAGATGTTGAATAGCAGTGGTGAGAGAAGACATACATCCTTGCTTTGTTCTTGCTCTTAAAGGAAAAGCATTCAGTCTTTCATCAGCTATGATAAGAGTTGTATGTTTCTTAGACCCTTTAAAGGTTAAGAGATTTCCTTCTATTCCTAGTTTGTTAACAGTGTTTGTTTATTTATTTATTTATTTATTTAATTTTTGGCTGTGTTGGGTCTTCGTTTCTGCGCGAGGGCTTTCTCCAGTTGCGGCAAGCGGGGGCCACTCTTCATCGCGGTGCGAGGGCCTCTTACTATCGTGGCCTCTCTTGTTGCGGAGCACAGGATCCAGACGCGCAGGCTCAGTAGTTGTGGCTCATGGGCCCAGTTGCTCCGCGGCATGTGGGATCTTCCCAGACCAGGGCTCGAACCCGTGTCCCCTGCATTGGCAGGCAGATTCTCAACCACTGCCCCACCGGGGAAGCCCTAGAGTGTTTATTTTTTAATAGATGTTATGCTTCTCTCTTTTTTTCGTATCTATTGAGATGATCATATCACTTTTCATTTTCACTCTGTTAATATAATGAATTATATTGATGTTGAACCAGACTTGTATTCTCCCGATAAACCCCACTTCATCATGATGTATTATTACTCTTATACATTGCTAGATAAGATTTGCTATTATTTTGGTGAGGATTTACTTATCATCATTGTAAGGATGAGGATCATCATTGTGAACATGGGGGGTTGGGTGTCACAGGTCTGTGATGAGCATAAAGGCAAATAAAAAAGAAAGATGGAATATTCCTACCTTTACTAATGCAAGCAAAATTTGTTTTTAAGGCCATAACTGTTAATAATGACTTTTCCTTTAAATAATAGAATTTATGTTGCCCTTGATATTTTTCTTAGCTCCAATCTCCTCAGTTGTAAAATATGGATTCATAATGTGCCTACTTCCTAAGATTGTAAAGATTAAATGATTTAATGCATAAAAAGCACTTAGCGCAATGAACATGTCATAATTGTTCAGTGAATGTTAGATATTGTTGTAATTACTATTAGACCGTGGATTTAGTCTTTATAAGCAGTAAAGTTTACCCAAATCTAAGAGTAGAAAATACAGTGGATGATTCAGTTGAGTGCATTTATATATATAATAATATTATATTTATAGAATACGGCTACCATTTAAGGCTTTAGTTACGGTATTAGTTTTGTTTTGTTTTTTTTTAATTGCTATGTAACATATTCCCAGAAGCTTAACTTAAAGCAGTATGCGTTTATTATGTCACAGTTTCTCTAGGTCACAAGTCCAGGCAAGGGTGACTTGCCTGGATTCACCTGCTGGCTTCTCTCCTCAGGGTCTTCCAAGGCTGAAGTCAAAGCATCAGTTGGGCTCTGTTCCTTTTCAGAGGCTCTGGGAAAGAATCTACATCCAAACTTATTCATATTGTTGGCTAAATTCAGTTCCTTGCAGTTGTAGCATTGTGGTTCCCCATTTCCTTGTAAACTGTCAGAACTCCTAGTGGTCACATACATTCCTTGCCTTGTGTCCCCCTTCTATCCAACTTCAAAGACAGCAGTGAAATATCTCTCCTCATCAAATCCCTCTCACACTTTGAATTTCTCTTGCCAGGAGGAGCCCAGTCCCTTTGAGGGGCTCATCTTATTAGTCAGATGCCCAGGATAATCTGTCTTAAGGTCAACTGCTTTGGGACCTGAATTATAACTGCCGAGCCTTTTCTTCACAGTCCCTAGGATAGTATTTGATTGGATGGGCGAAGGCATGTGTAGACCTGGGACCAGGTCTCTTGGGGGCCATCTTATAATTCTTCCTACCACAGATACATTTTCTCATCAACTTTGGCTTACATCAAAATAAGATGGGACTATAAAATAACGAGAGTGACTTCCTTTTAACGTGCAGCTTGTAAAAATAATTCTTTAAAGATTATTCTCATTGTTTTATAATCACACCCCATATGTGGGACACCCAAGCCCCTTGGCCGGCACTTAGCAAGAATGAGGGTTAAAGATGCTAATGGTAATGTATTATTAGATTCTCTCGAATAATCCCAAATATTCCTCAATACTGGCTGTCACTTAACCTTTTTATGCCTATTTGATCACCTGTAAAAGAAAGAGATGAATACTTACCTCTCAGGGCTGATATGAGAGTTTAAGGATCTGTTTTACATAAACGATTATGCTGATGAACAGCTGTCATTTCTTGCAAGCTGACCAGGTGCAGCCATTGCACATACTTCCAAGGCATTGTGTTGTAACTGAAGGTGTGTGGCTCCAGAACTGAGGCCAGAGCCATGATTCAATCCCAGCACTTATCTGCTTGGGTGAATTTTTAACTGCTCAGAGCCTCAATAACTTTAGATCTAGAATAGTAACAAAAAGGATAGATCATGGATAATAACAAAGGATAGAAAATGGTCCACAACATAAGTGTGGACCTAGCCTATGGCATCCATCCAATATATATGGCAAGCATGTAAATATGGACCCTATGGTAATAACTCTGCTTCTAAAACTGCATTTATTCAAGCACCTCCTTCATATTTTTTGCCCTAAGAGCATGCCATCTATTTGTCCTACATGAATACCCTATATTCTTGTAAATCAACTTTATTTCTTATCCTTGAGGCCATGGTTTTGATGTGCTTATTTCACTTTTTTCCTAAGCTCATGTTAAAATAAGTGCATAACTGTTAAAAGTGCACTGAGCAAAATTGCCATGTGTATCCCTTGAGATGCATGTTGAGCAATGAGGATGTGAAAGGCCCCGTCTCAATGAAAGACAGTGCCCACTGAGGTCCCTGAGGAAGTAAATTGAGAGCTACCCAGATTTTAAACAACTTAGTTTTGTTTTTTGAGACAGTGCCTTGAAATTGAATTCATCTGATGTTTAAAATATGCCTAGGGAATAGAAAAAGTCATATTTAGTTACAACAAAATTAAAATAGGCAAGGGCCAGAACTCATACTCAGATCTTTCTAATTCTAAGGCCCACATTTTTTTTTTTTTTTTTTTTTTTTTTTTGCATCACAACCAAAAATAGAGGCAATGGGAAGGGGGTGGGGAGCGGGGAGAGTAAGAAGAAAGATAAAAATACAGAGGAAGAGTGACTGGCAAATTGGCATCCAGAGAGAGAGAGTAAGAGACAGGGAACTTTAGGAAAGTGGTGGCGGGGGGGAAGGATTTGGTAAATTCTTAAGTGAGGATAAACCTTTCTTGTAACTCCATGTTTGGGCTCCTATGGGTTTTAAAATAGAGTTACCTCTTATCACTTTTCTTTGTATGTGTTTAGGTGATTGACAGCTCTTCAGCTTTCTTTTCTCTTAAGACTTTAGAAACCCTCTCAGAATCCACACGATATGGCTGCCCACTAGAGCAAAATTGTCAACTGTAGAAACGCATTCCTAATCAGGGCACTGTGACTCCAGGATCTGAAAGTCAGGCTGGGATCCTTAACTCTGAGTCTCTCTCCTTGGTCTAAAAAATAACCACGCTAATTATATTATGGTGACCAACTGAAAACGCTGTTGAACATGAGAATGAGATGGTTTCAGTGCTGCTTTTTGACTTTCTCCTCCTTGCTAAGTGGATCTCAGGAGGTGAATTTCTTGCAGCTATTTGCTTCAACAACTGGAATTAAATTTTCTGCCTTTGCCACTTCCTGTCCCAAGAAGCTCTGAGGTACTGACTCCTCAATACCTAGGGAAGAGCACTTTCATTCTATATTTTAATTAGGCCCTGACATCTGGTATGGGCTGCGAGTGCTTATTTGCACACCTGCAGGCTATTGGCTAGAAAAGAGTCCAGCCTATCTGGAGATTACTAGTGCAGATGGAGTCTGCAGTCATTTAATTTAATAGAGCATTTGTGTGAGCCTTGTAGAATGTGCCACCATCGTGAAATGTGGGCCTCTGTCTCAATTCCAGGTACTCTGAGCTGTTCCTTCTGTAATGCACATGTTACCTCTTCTGTCAATCTCCATAACCAATACAGTCAGTTAGAAGAGGAGCTTGGCAACCAAGCAGTCTTGGAAACCTTTTGAGGGAGAGGAAATAGAGGTGGGGCTCAAGGGAAGGAATTTGATTTATAAAGACAATGAAATTTGCCAAGGATTTAAATTATCATCATGCCTCCTCTGTTAAACAAATGTGCCATGTACCACTCCAACCTCATCTAATGAGACTCTGTCTACCAGGTGCTGCAAGAAGTGTACATCTGACACTGAGACAGAGGCAAATGTGACAGGAGATGTTCAGAGTGGGGTCTCGTGAACACGTGTTTCCATGATGTTGGGGATGATTTCTTACTTCCCCATGATGGAGTGCCAACTCAAGCCTCAGGCTTCAGTTTTATGGAATCTCACCTGTAACATCTGTTTTATTTTCCACTGTATCCCCAATACCTGTCCCAGTGTCCAACATAGTGCACGTGCTCACTAAGCAGTGGTGGAAAGAAAGAATGTATAATAAGCCAGCTGAGGTATTATTGCCAGACCACTGAGACCCACTAACTTCCTGAATGCACCCTTCTGGATGTTCTCAAATCTCTGGGCCCACCCTGGGTAACTTGCTGGAAAATTGCACCTGTCAGTAGGTTCACTGGCTATAAAAAACAGGGATGTCCTTGGTTGGCTTACACTGTTTCCTAATAATCTCTTAAGTGCCTTTGGAATCCCAGCTAGCTTAGAGTGCAGCAGAGGAGGCACTTATAACTTAGTGACAAACAATACAAAACAGAGTAATGCCTGATGTATTAGCACCAATTCAGTGTTGGAGGAGTTCAGAGGAGAGAGAATTCCTGGTGACCCAGGAAAATGAGACAGACCTTGCATTAGGACTTGAGTGTGGGTATTCAGAGAAATTGTGGCAAGTCTTCCAGATAAAGAGGAAAGGATGTATAAAGCATCTAACAGCATGGATTATGGACAGACGTGGCTTACATTCCTAGCTTCACCATTCTCCAGTCAAATGAATTTAGGTAAATAGCACAATCTGTCTAAACTTTAGTCTTCTCTTTTTAAAAATGGCAATAGAGTGCGCAGCAAGGGCAAAGCCTGCTTTGTCGGGAACCCCCGCGCCTTGAGCAACACTGGCCCCACGAAGACCATGCCCTTCCCGATTTCAGATACTCAGACTCCAGCTGGATTTTCACCTACGTTGGTGGCCCCAAAAGATGGGCATCTCTAAAATATCTTGAGGAGGACCTTCAAGGTGGCGGAGGAGTAAGACACGGAGATCACCTTCCTCCCCACATATACACCAAAAATACATCTACATGTGGAACAACTCCTACAGAACACCTACTGAATGCTGGCAGAAGACCACAGACTTAAAAAACTGTATGGCTGAACCGGGTCTTGGTGCTCTGGCTGGGTGTCAGGCCTGAGATTCTGAGGTGGGAGAGGCGAGTTCAGAACATTGGTCCTCCAGAGACTTCCCGGCCCCCCGCAACATCAATCAGCAAGAGCTCTCCCAGATCTCTGTCTCAAAGCTGAGACCCAGCTACACTCAACAACCAGCAAGCTCCAGTGCTGGACACCCCATGCCAAACAGCTAGCAAGACAGGAACAAAACCCCACCCATTAACAGAGAGGCTGCCTAAAATCATACTAAGTTCACAGACACCCCAAAACACACCACCGGATGCGGTACGGCACATCAGAAAGAAAAGATCCAATCTCGTCCAACAGGACACAGACACCAGTCCCCTCCACCAGGAAGCCTACACAACCCACTGAACCAACCTCACCCACTGGGGGCAGACACCAAAAACAATGGACACTATGAACCTGCAGCCTATGAAAAGAAGACCCCAAACACAGTAAGTTAAGCAAAATGAGAACAAATATGCAGCAGATGGGGCTTCCCTGGTGGCGCAGTGGTTGAGAATCTGCCTGCCAATGCAGGGGACATGGGTTTGCACCCTGGTCTGGGAAGATCCCACATGCCACGGAGCAGCTAGGCCCGTGAGCCTCAACTACTGAGCCTGCGCGTCTGGAGCCTGTGCCCTGCAACAAGAGAGGCCGTGACAGTGAAAGGCCCATGCACCGCAATGAAGAGTGGCCCCCGCTTGCCACAACTAGAGAAAGCCCTCACACAGAAACGAAGACCCAACACAGCCAAAAATAAATTAAAACAAAAAACAAACAAACAAAAAAAAACAACCCCTTTGCTTTCATTCTCCACACTCTATTAAAAAAAAAAAAAAAAAAGCCGCAGATGAAGTAGCAAAGTAAAAGCCGACCAGACCAAGCAAATGAAGAGGAAATAAGCAGTATACCTGAAAAAGAATTCAGAGTAATGATAGTAAAGATAATCCAAAATCTTGGAAATAGAATGGAGAAAATACAAGAAACGTTTAACAAGGACCTAGAAGAACTAAAGCGCAAACAAACAATGACCAACAACACAATAAATGAAATTAAAAATTCTCTAGAAGGGATCAATAGCAGAATAACTGAGGCAGAAGAACGGATAAGTGACCTGGAAGATAAAAGAGTGGAAATACCTACCGCAGAGCAGAATAAAGAAAAAAGAATAAAAAGAATTGAGGACCTCTGGGACAACACTAAAGGCACCAACATTCGAATGATATGGGTCCCAGAAGAAGAAGAGAAAAAGAAAGGGACTGAGAAAATATTTGAAGAGATTACAGTTTAAAACTTCCCTAATATGGGAAAGGAAATAGTCAGTCAAGTGCAGGAATCACAGAGTCCCATACAGAATAACTCCAAGGAGAAACTCGCCAAGATGCATATTAAGCAAACTATCAAAAATTAAATATAAAGAAAACATATTAAAAGCAGCAAGGGAAAAGCAACAAATAACATACAAGGGAATCCCCATAAGGTTAACAGCTGATCTTTAAGCAGAAACTCTGCAAGCCAGAAGAGAGTGGCAGGACATATGTAAAGTGATGAAAGGGAAAAACCTGCAACCAAGATGACTCTACACAGCAAGGATCTCATTCAGATTTGATGGAGAAAATAAAACCTTTACAGACAAGCAAAAGCTAAGAGAATTCAGCACCACCAAACCAGCTCTACAACAAATGGTAAAGGAACTTCTCTAGGCAGGAAACACAAGAGAAGGAAAAGACCTACAATAACAAACCCAAAACAATTAAGAAAATGGTAATAGGAACATACATATCGATAATTACCTTAAATGTAAATGGATGAAATGCTCCAACCAAAAGACATAGACTGGCTGAATGGATCCAAAAACAAGACCCGTATATATGCTGCCTACAAGAGACCCACTTCAGACCCAGGGACACATACAGACTGAAAGTGAGGGGATGGAAAAAGATATTCTATGCAAATGGAAATCAAAAGAAATCTGGAGTAGCAATTCTCATATCAGACAGGATAGACTGAAATAAAGACTATTACAAGAGACAAAGTAGGACACTACATAATGGTCAAGGGATCAATCCAAGAAGGAGGTATAACAATTGTAAATATTTATGCACCCAACATAGGAGCACCTCAATACATAAGGCAACTGCTAACAGCCATAAAAGGGGAAATCAGTAACACAGTAATACTAGGGGACTTTAACACCCTACTTTCACCAGTGGACAGATCATCCAAAATGAAAATAAATAAGGAAACACAAGCTTTAAATGATACATTAAACAAGACGGACTTAATAGATATTTATAGGAAATTCCATCCAAAAACAACAGAATACACTTTCTTCTCAAGTGCTCACGGACCATTCTCCATGATAGATCATATCTTGGGTCACAAATCAACCCTTGGTAAATTTAAGAAAATTGAAATCGTATCAAGTATCTTTTCCAATCACAACGCTATGAGACTAGATATCAATTACAGGAAAAAAACTGTAAGAAATACAAACACATGGAGGCTAAACAATACGCTACTAAGAAACCAAGAGATCACTGAAGAAATCGAAGAGGAAATCAAAATATACCTAGAAACAAATGACAAGGAAAATACGATGACCCAAAACCTATAGGATACAGCAAAAGCAGTTCTAAGAGGGAAGTTTATAGCAATACAATCCTACCTCAAGAAACAGGAAATATCTCAAATAAACAACCTAACCTGACACCTAAAGCAATTAGAGAAAGAAGAACAAAAAAACCCCAAAGTTAGCAGAAGGAAAGAAATCATAAAAATCAGATCAGAAATTAATGAAAAAGAAATGAAGGAAATGATAGCCAAGATCAATAAAACTACAAGCTGGTTCTTTGAGAAGATAAACAAAATTGATGAACCATTAGCCAGACTCATCAAGAAAAGAAGGGAAAAGACTCAAATCCACAGAACTAGAAATGAAAAAGGAGAAGTTACAACTAACATTGCAGAAATACAAAGGATCATGAGAGATTACTGCAAGCAACTATATGCCAATAAAATGGACAACCTGGAAGAAATGGACAAATTCTTAGAAAAGCAAAACCTTTTGAGACTGAACCAGGATGAAATAGAAAATATAAACAGACCAATCACAAGCACTGAAATTGAAACTGTGATTAAAAATCTTCCAACAAACAAAAGCCCAGGACCAGATGGCTTCACAGGAAAATTCCATCAAACCTTTAGAGAAGAGTTAACACCTATCCTTCTCAAACTCTTCCAAAATATAGCAGAGGGAGGAACACTCCCAAACTCATTCTAAGAGGCCACCATCACCCTGATACCAAAACCAGACAAAGATGTCACAAAGAAAGAAAACTACAAGCCAATATCACTGATCAACATAGATGCAAAAATCCTCAACAAAATACTAGCAAACAGAATCCAACAGCACATTAGAAGGATCATACACCATGATCAAGTGGGGTTTATCCCAGGAATGCAAGGATTCTTCAATATACACAAATCAAACAATGTGATACACCATATTAACAAACTGAAGGAGAAAAACAATATGAAAATCTCGATAGAAGCAGAGAAAGCTTACGACAAAATTCAGCACCCATTTATGATAAAAACCCTCAAGAAAGTAGGCATAGAGGGAACTTACCTCAACATAATAAAGGCCATATATGACAAACCCACAACCAACATCGCCCTCAATGGTGAAAAACTGAAACCATTTCCACTAAGATCAGGAATAAGATAAGGTTGCCCACTCTCACCACTATTATTCAACATAGTTTTGGAAGTTTTAGCCACAGTAATCAGAGAAGAAAAAGTAATAAAAGGAATCCAAATCGGAAAAGAAGAAGTAAAGCTGTCACTGTTTGCTGATGATATGATACAATACGTAGAGAATCCTAAAGATGCTACAAGGAAACTACTAGAGCTAATCAATGAATATGGTAAAGTAGCAGGATACAAAATTAATGCCCAGAAATCTCTTGCATTCCTATACAGTACCAACGAAAGATCAGAAAGAAAAAGAAACACTCCCATTCACCATTGCAACAAAAAGAATAAAATACCTAGGAATAAACCTACCTAAGGAGACAAAAGACCTGTATGCAGAAAACTATAAGACACTGATGAAAGAAATTAAAGATGATACAAACAGATGGAGAGATATACCATGTTCTTGGATTGGAAGAATCAACATTGTGAAAATTACTATACAACCCAAGGCAATCTTCAGATTCAGTGCAATCCCTATCAAACTACCAATGGCATTTTTCGCAGAACTAGAGCAAAAAATTTCACAATTTGTATGGAAACACAAGACTCCGAATAGCCAAAGCAATCTTGAGAAAGAAAAACAGAGCTAGAGGAATCAGGCTTCCTGACTTCATACTATACTACAAAGCTACAGTAATCAAGACAGTATGGTACTGGCACAAAAACAGAATTATAAATCAATGGAACAGGCTAGAAAGCCCAGAGATAAACCCATGCACATGGTCACCTTATTTTTGAGAAAGGAGGCAAGAATATACAATGGAGAAAAGACAGCCTCTTCAGTAAGTGGTGCTGGGAAAACTAGACAGCTACATGTAAAAGAATGAAATTAGAACATTTCCTAACACCATACACAAAAATAAACTGAAAATGAATTAAAGACCTAAATGTAAGGCCAGACACTATAAAACTCTCAGAGGAAAACATAGGCAGAACACTCTATGACATGCATCACAGCAAGATCCTTTTTGACCCACCTCCTAGAGAAATGGAAATAAAAACAAAAATAAACCAATGGGGCCTAATGAAACTTAAAAGCTTTTGCACAGCAAAGGAAACCATAAAGAAGAGAAAAAGACAACCTTCAGAATGGGAGAAAATATTTGCAAACGAAGCAATGACAAAGAATCTCTACAATATACAAGCAGCTCTTGCAGCTCAATATGAAAAAAAAAAAACCCAATCCAAAAATGGGCAGAAGACCTAAATAGACATTTCTCCGGAGAAGATATATGGATTGCCAACAAACACATCAAAGGATGCTCAACATCACTAATCATTAGAGAAATGCAAATCAAAACCACCATGAGGTATCACCTCACACTGGTCAGAATGGCCATCATCAAAAAATCTAGAAACAGTAAATGCTGGAGAGGGTGTGGAGAAAAGGGGACCCTCTTGCACTGTTGGTGGGAATGTAAATTGATACAGCCACTATGGAGAACAGTATGGAGGTTCCTTAAAAACTAAAAATAGAACCACCATACGACCCAGCAATCCCACTACTGGGCATATACACTGAGAAAACCATAATTCAAAAAGAGTCATGTACCAAAATGTTCATTGCAGCTCTATTTACAATAGCCAGGACATGAAAGCAACCTAAATGTCCATCGACAGATGAATGGATAAAGAAGATGTGGCACATATATACAATGGAATATTACTCAGCCATAAAAAGAAATGAAATGGAGGTATTTGTAGTGAGGTGGATGGACCTAGAGTCTGTCATACAGAGTGAAGTAAGTCAGAAAGAGAAAAACAAATACCGTATGCTAACACATATGTTTGGAATGTAAAAAAAAAAAAATGGTTCTGAAGAACCTAGGCACAGGACAGGAATAAAGACACAGATGTAGAGAATGGACTTGAGGACACGGGGAGGGGGAAGGGTAAGTTGGGACGAAGTGAGAGAGTGGCATGGACATATATACACTACCAAATGTAAAATAGATAGCTAGTGGGAAGAAGCCACATAGCACAGGGAGATCAGCTCAGTGCTTTGTGACAACCTAGAGGGTTGGGATAGGGAGGGTGGCAGGGAGACGCAAGAGGGAGGACATATGGGGATATATGTATATGTATAGCTGATTCACTTTGGTATAAAGCAGAAACTAACACACCACTGTAAGGCAATTATACTCCAATAAAGATGTTTAAAAAAATACAGATTGCACAGTTCATTGGAAAAAAAAATTTTAAGACTAATCATAGAAGTATTGTCAAGAATGTGGAGCAACTATAACACTCATACACTGCTGTTGGGAATGCAAAATGGAAAAATCTCCTTGTAAAAACTCCAGCAGTTTCTCAAACAAACAAAAAAAATTAAACATATACCCACGATTTGACCGAGCTACTCCCTCATAAGTACAGTATTTACCCAAGAGAAAAGAGAAACATGTATCCACACATGTAGAGAAATTCAGAGCAACTTTATTTATAATGGCCCCAAACTGGAAACCACCCAAACGTCCATCAACAAGTAAGTAAATAAACAAATTGCGGTATATCCATGCAGCAAAAAGGAACAAATTACTGATACACACTAGATAGATGATTATCAAAATAATTATGTTGAGTAAAAGGAGCCAGACACACATCCCCCACCATCAAAAAACAAAAGAACATCTATACTGTGTGGTTCCATTTATATAAAATTCTAAAAACTAAATCATCTATAAGACAGAAAGCAAATCAGTCGTTTCCTAGAGGACAGGGGTGGGTAAGGGATGGGGACTTATAAAGGGGCAAAGGGAAACTTTGGGGATGATGGATATATTCATCATCTTGTTTGCAGTGATGCTTTCATGAATGTATACTATGTCAAACTCATTAAATTGTATAATTTACATATACATAGTTTATTACACATTAAATCCCAGTAAAACTTTAGAAAAATTAAGTGAATAAGATGTTTCAGTTCTATGTCCTTTAGCTCCCTTTTCCCATGTGAGGGGCTGCCACCCAACAGGGATCATCTGCTTCTAACTCTGTAGTGCTAACTGCAGTGGCCACAGGACTGCCTGCTTCCTTTAGTGACAGCTGAGTGTGGCCTCCTGGCCTCTGTCATCTCTAGGAAGGCTCTGCTGGTACAGTCATTCAGTGGTCAACCCATCCACAAAAAACTGAAAATCAACACTTAGAGTTTGCACATCAGTGACATCAGTGGCGTCATCTTGGGTAATCTTCATCATTAAGTACGGAGTGAGTTACACCAATCACTTTAAAGTCAAGGCATAGCCTGGAGGTCACTTAAGACCCAATCTGCTAAAACATGGTGTCTGAACAAATCTTTCACTTCCACAGGAACTTACAACACATCCTGGAGTTTCATTTCACATCTTTATTTGTAGCCCTGATTACATGTCTTTGAAAGCTTATCTATTTTGACTTTTCATCGCCTCTTTCCTAACCAAGAAACAATAAAATCCTGAGCCACATAAAAACCGTGATTCATCAAAACATTTATTTCCCAGCAACCTTCTTCTCAGGTCTCAGTTTAACAAGCAATCGAGAGTTAGAAATTTATGTGGATGGTGTTCGGGAAGATGTTGATGCTGTTTGACAGATTTTTGTCCTCATACCATCAGTTTTCTCTGTGTCTGTATATATTTAACAGAAAATGGCTGTAACATATACTATATGTGAGAGGCTACCATAGAAATTACCACAAACTTTGGATTCACATCTGAACTCAAAGCCCCTTTGTATAATTTCCTAGTTGTATGACTTATGGCAAGTTTCTTATCTTTTGTGAACTTCAGGTATCTCTTCTGTAAAGTGAGGTGATTGTTTTGCAAGGGTTTAGTAAGATATTTTCTATAAGGAACTTTATAAATTAAGAAACCATAGTATAGTCATTCAGATCACGGGATCTGAAGCCAGGCAGTCTACATTTCCATCCTGACCTTGCCACTTCCTTTGTAATACTCTGTGCCTCAGTTTCTTCATCTGTAAAAATGAGGATCATAAGAGAACCTACCTCCTAAGGCTGGTATGTGGGTTAAATTCGTTAATACATATATATAAAATGTTTACACCAGTACCAACACAAGACGAGGACTCAATAAATATTAGCTGCCATCAGCATTATTCAGTTATTTGTGATGATCTGTGCCACATAATAGGTGTTGGATAAATGGTAGGCTTCATTCATTTAAAATCCTCTGTCTCTTTTGGTTTTCAAAACAACTTCTCTATCCTACAGCCATCCCTGAAGTGCTCCCAAGAAAACCCGAACATTCTTCGGATCACAGTAAGAGTGACACTTTTTTCTGTGTGGGTGCATGTGTTGCTTAGCAAAGCAAATAAAATAATAACTAATGTGAGATTTTAATTATCATGTGTGTCAGTGATGCCGCTTTGTAAATCAGAGTTAATTAATTCTGAGTACTTGCTACTTCTTCAGTCCTCCTACCAACTCAGGAGAAAGTGTGCTATTTTCTATGTCAACAACAAGGGTTCTTCTAGAAAGGGTATTCAGAAAAAGCAGGGTGCCATCTCTACAAGAGCAATTTCAAGACCGGGAATTTAGATTTATACTGAGTTCCACCTAAGGTATGTTTCCCAGAAAAGGACAAGATGTTTCCTCACTGTAATGTTAGGGCACAGCCTCCTCCAGCAACACTTTTTGGCCTTATCCTTCAGAAAATGGTCCAAACTTTTTGAATCAATGATTTTGTCTTAATCCTTTAAAGCAATCTTTCATATAATGGATTCAGTTATTTATCTGGCTGTTATGTGAAATGGTACTTTCTTTTATTTATCTAAATGCATGGTTTTCAAACTTACAATGTTTACCCACAACTAGTCTTGCATGGAAACGTAATTCATAAAGCAGAAAATGAGAGGAGCTGAAGAGTGTAGGTTGAAAAAAGAAACCAGTGGCCACCCAACCAAACCCCACACACACTCCTGTCCCCTACAGCTGCCCCTGCAGTACTTCCAAGAAATCCCATATGTTTTTCAGATCACACTTTGGAGTCTTCTGTCCTAAAGTACATTTCTTCATTAAGTTTTCCAAAAAACTTCTTTATCACTGAATTTGTGTATTTCATGAAAAGCCCACTATTCCTTTGATTCCCCTGGTTGTGCTTCTATCCATTTCAATCATGTTGCCTTTAAGCTGCCTCCTTTCCAAAGTGATAAAGCTTACATTTTTCAACAAATCAAAAAGCGCTTCCTCCTATCCTACCATCATTCTTCTCATCATTGTAATGATTAAGAAGAAGGAGATAGACTGAAGTTTTCAAGATTCTTTCTTCTGGAAAGATACAAGCAAAACTTTGGAATGATTGAAGTCCATGAAATCATCATGGAGCTGGAAAGGAGGAAGATGGGTTTTTCCAGCAAATTCCTCACTAATGGATCTTTTTTTCTGGGGGTGGGGGGTGCGGTCTTGAAGCTTGACCATAGAGATACACACAGAGTAGGAGAATTTATTGCTGAGACAACTACAGCTCAAAAATAGAAATTGCTTTACAAGAGACTGAGTGAATAAACAAAGATGATAAAACTAC
The DNA here is from genome assembly GCF_965194825.1 of Balaenoptera physalus. Classification (NCBI taxonomy): domain Eukaryota; kingdom Metazoa; phylum Chordata; class Mammalia; order Artiodactyla; family Balaenopteridae; genus Balaenoptera; species Balaenoptera physalus. The sequence goes on from NC_138890.1 coordinate 37,117,676, forward strand.
AAATGTATATTACTCATCAGTCTTGCAATGGCAAAACTATGACGTGTATGCCCCCACTCCCGCCTCTAATGCGCAAGGTCAAGGTCCCTGATGATCATGGCGTAGGTGCAGCCTCAGAATCCTTCACAACACAGCAGTCCAGGCAACCACTACATATTCATTCATCAGCATTGGCATGTGATTGGAAGTCTCTCTGCTGGTCAGTACTGATCTAGCCCAACCACCAGATTTCACTTATAAAAATAGAAGCCCAGAGGGTGGACAATTCGCCCAATATCACACAGCTAATTAGTGGTGGGTAGCCATGCCCTTTCACCAACACAACTCTGGGTCCATTACACAGAACATATTAAAACACTTGTTGAACTCTGAGAATTCCTGTGTTCTTACACCCTGTGTCCATATATAGGGAGCTAAGAGCATCTCCTAGCTTTCTTTCAGTCCTAAAGTTGTTTCACAGTGTTTGTTCCCCTGTAGCCTTTCAGAATTTACATCAGTAATGCCAGATATTGGAGGCAGCATCTTGCAAAAGTTAAGAGCACAGGCTTTGCCTGACCAGTTCAAACTAGGCTGATATTCCTGCCTTGCTATTTACTTGCTGCATGATATCCAGAATGCAGTCTAACCTCTTTGAACCTCAGTTTCCTCCTGCATAGGATAAATACCCACCTCCCAGGGATGCTCTGAGATTAAATCAGATTCTGTATGTGAAAGTGCATAGCACAGGGCCCAGAACTTCGTAGGTACATATTTACCTGGAGGAGTTTTCCTTTCTTCCTTTCCTTCCCTTCCTTCTTCCCCTTTCTCTTTTCTTCATATTTGATTCTACAAGTTTATTAATTCCTTGACCTTGGGCAAGGAGCTTAACCTTTCTGAGTTTCTTTCTTCATTTTTAAAACAAGGATCACATTAGTACTGACCAGACTGGCTTGCTGTGGACAGTAAACGGGATTAGAGCAGCAGCAGCAAACTCGATTCACAGTATGAGTATGGACTCCGTACAGAGAATCTTCTAGAAGTCTTACCAGCTTTCTTGCACTTAAATGTCTAACCTCAGAGGCTTTTTCCATGAATATTTATATTATGGCCATTGGAGGCAGAATGCAAAGGAGGTGGCCAGTGTCAGAATGCCCAGCTGTCTCTTGAGAGGGAGTCCTTTCCTGGTGGGTAGGATAGTCTTGGACTTCAAGTTTGAAAACTTGAATTTTCGTGAGGCCTGTCATGAACTTGCTCTGTGACCTTTGGCAGGTCATTTAGCCTCTCTGGACCTCAGGGTAATCCACCATGTCCACATCATAGCATTGGCAGCCCAAATGAGAAACAACCCCGGGAAATCTAAAGGAAGGAATCATATTTTTTCTTTTTTTCTGGAACAAAAAACGAGGGGGACATGTCCCCCTGGAGTTGGAATTGGCTCTAGTTTATCTTCTCTTTCTCTTACATGCACAAATGACTTTTTATGTGAAGATCTTCCTTTTTAATTTAAGATTGGATATGCGGCTGCCCTACTTAGAGTTTAAGCTGTCTCTGAGCAGCCGTCTTTAACTCCTACACATGTAACCAATTAGAGGATGCACACTGATCCTGGGCCTCCAAGAATCTTCTTCTGATCTTTACAGCAAAGACTTCGTGTGCAGAGGGTCCCTGAATTATTAGATGGAATGACCTAGTTCAACCACGACAAAAATGTGAAACACACCTTTCCTACCACAAACAGACACAGAGGCATGTGTGCACACATGTACACAAACACTTCCTTCTCCAGACCGCTTGTATCAAACAATTCAACATTCCTCCTGCCGAGCCTCTGTAGGGCTCCAGAGTGACAACCAAGAGGATGGCACCAGTGACAGTGTCAGTTCTGATGGATCATTTTGATCAGCAGAGAAGAGTTTCCAGAATGGAATGCAAGCACTGGGTAATTGAGAATGAGTCCTTTGGGCTATTAGGTATCTAGTAGACAGTAAGATAAATCCTCATCTTTTTCTAGTTATAGAAAAAGAGATATATTTTTCCCCTACAAAGAAAGTGAAAGGACTAGACCGTTATCAGTTACCATGGCAACACAGCTCCACTACTGCTCAGTTCATCCTGTCACTATGGAAGACTTGAGGAAAAAAAGAAAATAACACCAAGTTTCTGTTTTTTGTTCAATATTTTGAAGTGACATTTCATGGCATGAGCCTGAAACAACTTTTGCTGAGCGGAAAGGACAGGAGAACCTGAGAGGGAGATAAAGGGGGAATGCAAAGCCTGGAGGACGCCGGGGACGTGTTTGAGAGGAGCTAGCTGTTCACTGATGTGTTCAGTACCAATGAAACTGAGAGGGAAGGAAAAGAAAGTAATAAATATTTATTGAGTGCCCACCACATGCCTGGTGTGGTGCTTAATAATGAACAGTGTGCAACCTCCCAGAACTCTCTGTCTGGAAGAGAAAGACAACTAAACAAGCAATTAAAATATAAGGGGCAGACTATTCCAGGGCATAAGTACGGGGGCAATGGGAGTAGGTGGAAGGTGGCACTGACACAGGTGTTTTTTTAGGGGACAGGAGGAGGGAAGGGGGTAGAATTCCCTTTGTGTAATGGAGCTACCATTCCCAGGCATTTCTTCTCCCACTCACATAAGACAATGAATAAATAAGCACAGTCCCCAAATATGGTTACTTAACTTGTGCCCTCCAGCCAGTGCAATAAATTACTCCTAGAGTAACAGAAAAAACATGGATTGGATTCAGACTACCTCAGTTCAACACTGACACTTACTAGGTATGCAGTCTTGGTTCAGTCATTAAACTTCTGAGAGTGTCTGTTTCCTCATCTGTATTTACCTGGAAGATGATGAGGATCCACGATAGTGGTTTTTTCGTTGTAGTTTTTGGTTATTTATTTATTTGGTTGCATCAGGTCTTAGTTGTGGCAGGCAGGCTCCTTAGTTGCGGCTTGCCAGCTTCTTAGTTGTGGCACCTGGACTCCTTAGTTGCGGCAGGCAGGCTCCTTAGTTGTGGCATATGAACTCTTAGTTACGGCATGCATGTGGGATCTAGTTCCCAGACCAGGGATCAAACCCGAGCCCCCTGCATTGGGAGCGTGGAGTCTTAACCACTGCGCTAACGGGGAAGTCCCTATGATAGTGTTTTAAGCAGGTTTGTAACATAATCAAAGTCGTACCAGCAGCAGAGTACAGGATGGTTCTAGAGCCACACAGTAGTGGTGGAGGGAACGAGGGAGACACTGTAAAGACAAGAGCGTGGGTGATGGATTAGATAAGACGAGTGGCAGTGGAGAGGCGTGGATGGATTCTAGAAATTCTATAAATTAGAACCAACAGAAGTTATTGAACATGAAAAAGAGAGAATTGAAAAACGAAGCCAAGTTGTTGGGCAACTGAGTGAATGGCATAGCCATTTGCTAAATGATGGTTAGTGATGGAGCCATAGGTTTGGCACCATTTTGGTTGGTTACAAAGTAGCCGAGTTGGTTAAGTCATGTTAAGTTTTTAGAAGAGCACTTGTTAAGCTTTTGTGTGAGACTGGTATGTGGGTTTGCCCAGAGTTTGAAATAGGTCTGGAACACTATGAGAAGATTACACATTTAGCTTAGAACATGACGAGGGATTCTAGAATGAGATCTTGTGGTAGACTCCACCGTCAGGTGCATAAGCGCAACCACAGCTGAACAATTCAGAGCATCTTCTTACTCTCCGTCTTTAATTACAAGCTACATTCCTTCTGCAATCTCCATTACTGCTACCTGCACGTGAAAGATTGGAGATCATCTTTAGCCTTGGAGAAAGAAGCACGTTTAATTCCCCTATTGCTCTTTGCACTGATATCCAGGAGCTTAGCTTTTGTGGAGCTCAACAACCTCAGTCAGGTTTGGAGAATGCCAAAGGTGGGACATGTTGAAATGAGATAGAATGTGGCCTAGTTGAGTTGTCTCTGGTGGTAGTGAGCCAATCGGCTGGCTAGAGGATTCCATCTGTGACCCTCACGTGTGCTCACTTGCGCTCTATTCTCTCTTCCAGCAAACCCAACACTGAACTCATTCTCCACAGTCTTGCTCCAAAGGCAGAACTCGTTTCTACATACAGCCATGCAAGATCTTGGCTTCTGCCATTTTCACTGCCAGGAGTGTACACGAAGTCAGAGGATGTGGATTTGAGACCTAGTGCCACAGCTAGCCGAGGTGTTTACCTTGAGCAAGTTTCTTCATTCTCAGAGAGTTTCCTTCTCTGTGTTGCAGGGATAATAGTGACAAGAGAGGGCCACACCCCACCTGGTGGCGGTGAGGAATAGCTGAAACAAGGCTTGGGAAAGAGGTGTGGAACTGAAACAGGAGTTGGGGGTTGACTCTCAGAGCATGGGGAGGGCAGCTGGATTGTAGAAAGAGGAAAAGCGAACCTCCCGCCCCTTCCTTCCTGCTGCCATGCATGTCTAGACCTCTCTGGGAGGCATCCCCTCAGGGTAACCTTGAATCTTCTGTAGGAGGGGCCCGAGGTCTGAGAAGATAGAATTCTATGTAGGTAGTGGGGCTACCACTCCCAGGCATTTCTTCTCCCGCGATAAGACAGTAAGTAAATAAACCCTCCCCTGCACCGTCACCGTATATCAACCCTGTAAGTTTGCCCTGAGCACAGTCCCCCAAATACAGTTACTTAATTTATGCTTCCTGCAGCCAGTAGCAGTAAGTCTCTCCTACAGTAACAGAAAGAACATGGCTCTGGATTCAGACTACCTAGATTCAGTGCTGACATTTACTAGCTGTGCAGCCTTGGTTAAGTCGTTTAACTTCTGTGAGTGTCTATTTCCTCATTTGTAACAAAGAGAGATTATCCTTCTCAAACGGTCTTATAAGAATTAGAGATAATTTATGTAAGGTGCCAATCACAGGGTCTAGCACACAGCAGGCACTCGATAAGCAGTAGCTCCATTCTTTTATTTATAATCACTCATAATAATAAAAAAATAAGAGGATCTACTTCTGCAGACCCTCAGCCCACTGCCTCTCAAACTTTCTATCAATCACTATGGCTGTATAAGGATTTCTCCCCATTCAGAGGGCAGCATCTGGATTCAGTGGTTACGAAACCAGTTGACAACAGAGAGGACTGGGAAAAATCCTGTCTCTGACTCTATCACTATCACTGTGTCTGCTCAGAAATCTCAGCCAGCGCTACTCCCGCTGGCATCTAGAAGTCACTCCTGCATCTCAGAGCAACTTTGCAAGAACCAGCTTCCACGAGAGGGGCGTCGGCATCTCTGCAGGCAGAGAGGGTCAGAGCAGGACAGCTAGAAAGATATATCTGGCTGGGCCCCTGCTCCCCAGCACTCCTTCGTACCCAGTGGCTGCGTAAAGGGTGGATGAAGGATATTTGGTTTTAATTGGGAAATGCTATCAATTGTCCTAGGCTCATTTAAAAATCCATTAGTATCAGGAAGTGGACAGATTAAGTAATGAGGAAGAGAAAAGGGAAAAAGCTGTCAGTGCCCTGCTTTGCAGGAACCGAACGGCCTGTCTAAGCTTCACCAGCGAGGGCTGCATTGAATGCTAAGAAGCTCCTAGAGTCGATTTTGAGATGCTGCGGAGGGAGAAGAGGTGTCTGGGCCAATTCACACAAAGTCCTGGGCAAGCTTGCTGTTCTCGCAGCTCCCAGAGGTGGTACTGCAGTGATCGGCCCTGAGATTTCAGGTTTCCGGCAGCTGTTTCTGGCAGCCTGGCGACTGTGCCACCCAGCGGTAACCATATCAACACGTGCAAATAATCGCTCCCCTGTGTTACCTCCCTATTTGCCAAACTCGGAAGTGGGTTCAGGGTCCTTTTCGTCCTGGGAGACATCAGTTAGGTTCAAAGTCCATAGTGGACCTGAGGCAGACAGGGAGAAGGAGGATAGAGACGTACTGGAGGATGGATGAGAGAGACAGGGAAGCAGAAATGAAGGAGGACAAGGATAAAAGCAGGCTATAAGAACCGGAAATGAAAGGGATGTGTGACAGTGCTGTGTATTAGTTTCGTAGGGCTGCTGTAACAAAGTACCACAAGCTGGGGGACTTAAAGCAACAGAAGTTTACTGTCTCACGGTTCTGGAGGCTAGAAGTCTAAAATCAAGGTGTCTGCAGAGCCATGCTCCCTCCAAAGCTTCTGGGGCAAGGTCTTTCCTTGCTTCTTCCACCTACTGGTAGCCCTAGATGTTCCTAGGCTTGTGTCAGCTGCCTCTGGCTTCACATGGCCATCTTCTCTCTGGGTCTGTATCTGTGTCTCTGCTCCTCTTTGTATAATGACACATCGTACTGAAGTAGTGTCCACCCTAATCAAGTATGACCTCATCTTAACTTGATGACATCTGCAAAGAAGACTGTATTTCCAAGTAAGGTCACATGCACTGGCCCTGGGGGTTAGAACTTTAACATATCTTTGCCGGGGGACACAATTCAACCCCTTAGAGGCTGTTCAGAGGGCTGCTGTCTGATAAATTTAGTCCAGTACTGTAGAAGGCCCTGGGAAAGGCTGGAAAGGCACTGGCAGAGATTTCAGAGTCACAAATTCCAATGTAACATAATAGTTAAGTAACATAATAAAATTTGTTAAGTAACATAACAGGCTGCAGAATAGGAAAATGGTGGTTGTTCCTTAGCCCAAGACCTTGGGATGAGGATGAACTAGAGTTCTCGCCCCAGATAAGGGCAAAGGCTGCTCGGCTTCAGCCAATGTTGCCCTGTAGGACTGGCTCAAGGAGGCCAGACCCTCAGAGGAGGCAAGAATCCAGATTTATACGCAAAATTTCACAATTTTTTTTTTAAACTTTGGCAAATAATTGTTTTTTCAGAATGCAGTGCAGCCCAAACTAAGCCCATCTGCAAACTAAGAACAGTCGTGAGTAGCCAATCTGCCCCCACTGGTAAAGAGCCTTAGGTTCAAGTCCCAGGCTTGCCACTTACCGTGTGACCTTCAGTGATTCCTCTCGCATCTCTGGACCACAGTTTCCTAGTGGGGCAGGAGGCAGCCTCGATCATCCCACAGAGTATGGTGGTGAGTGATGGTGAATATTTCGAGGTATGGGATGCCAGGCGTATGCTGGAGGTACTTACAGAATAGTTTAAGAAACAAGACTTACACATTGGGAAACTTGAGTGACCTCCTGCAGTTGTCCTTAAGATTATATAAGTGGATCAATTTAAAGCCACTAGAAAGTGCCTGCCCCAGCCTCCCGCTGAGTAATTCCTCTCCTCATGCTAACCCCTTTCAGGGCTCCTCTGTGAGTCAGACTTAGCGGCTGTTTTAGTGGTTTTAAATGCATGGGTTCCAAATGCAGAGATGTGAGGCAGATATAACTGAGTTGCTAGGAGAGAGCATCACAGAGTAGAGACAGACAGAAATCTTCCAATCCCAGCTTTAACGCTGCTGATGATAATAGCTCACTGTGCAAATTCTATGCACAAGGCACTGTGCTAAGAGCTGCCGTGGATTATTTGCAGTTCTCATGCCAACCCTGAGAGGGAGATGTTATAATGACTTCTATTTCATTGATGAAACAGAAGCAGGAACTCCAGAGTTTCAGGAGAAATCTCCCAGTTCCTTGTGGCAGCTAAATCAAATATTTTTCAAAACCTTGTGCAGTCTAAACTAAGACCATCTGCAAACTGAACCCAGCCCATGGGCAGCCACTTTGTGATCTTTGGTCAAGAGCCTTGGATTCCATGAGCTTCCCTGGTGGTGCAGTGGTTAAGAATCTGCCTGCTAATTCAGGGAACACGGGTTCGAGCCCTGGTCTGGGAAGATCCCACATGCTGCGGAACAACTAAGCCTGTGTGCCACAACTGCTGAGCCTGCACTCTAGAGCCCATGAGCCACAACTACTGAGCTCGTGTGCCACAGCTACGAAAGCTCGCATGCCTAGAGCCCGCGCTCCGCAACAAGAGAAGCCACCACAATGAGAAGACTGCGCACTGCAACGAAGAGTAGCCCCCGCTCGCCGCAACTAGAGAAAGCCTGAACAACAACAAAGAACCAAAGCAGCCAAAAATAAATAAATTAAATTAAAAAAAAAAAAAGAGCCTTGGATTCCAGTTCTAGCTTTGCCATTCTCTGTGTGACCTTGGGTAAGTCACATACTCTCTCCAGACCATGGTTGAGATGCTCAGTAACTTGCCAAGGTCACAGAGTTTATAAGTGGCAAAGCTCAGGATTTGAACCCAGTCAGTTCAGGGTCACGAAATGTAATCACTGTAAATGTAAACAATCTTTAATATGTGTTTCCATTACTCTTCTAAGACCCTCCACCAACCAAGCTATCAGATCTAGGTGAGACACAGGATGGAGACCTATTTGCATTGGCTGATATCTTTAACAAACTCCAGTGAGGGACAGTAAATAAGAATGAAAAGAATGAAAGAATGAAAGTAAATAAGTGAAGAGTTGCATAGACTTCTTTAAATGTGAAGGGCAAACAAGAGGTAGGAAGGCCCTCTCCTCAGCTACGCATCATTTGGCCTAATATTGCACCCTTGAGGTTTTTTTCCCTCAGTCATGTGACACTTTTGATTCATGCTTCAAAATAAGAGGAGTCTTAAAAGCTTTTGATGTGAAAATGAAGCTGCCCAGTGTTTTTCCAGATTGATTGATTGATTGATTGATTTTTTAGGTCTTTATTGAATTTGTTACAATATCACTTCTATTTTATGTTTTGGTTTTTTGGCCACGAGGCATGTGGGATCTTAGCTCCTTGACCAGGGATTGAACCCACACCCCATGCATTGGAAGGCGAAGTCTTAACCACTGGACCGCCAGGGAAGTCCCTAGAATTATTTTTAGCAGAAAACATTTTTTAAAAAAAAAAAGAAACCTTACATAGAATGCCAGCATATAGAATAGCATCAGCTGGTGTCCATTATGTACTGCTCCGGCATAATAATGATGATGAAGGTAAGAATGCAGCAGCTAATCCTTGCTGAGAACTTCCTGCGTGCCAGGCACAATTTATTCTAAGACCTGACCCACGGTAACTCATGGAAGCCTTACAACAACCCTAGGAGGAGACTGAGGCTCAGGGATGTTAAGTAATTTGCTCAAGGTCACAGAGCTCAGCCTGAGGCTGCCTCCAGGGCCCACAGCCTTTCCCCTTCTACTGCTCTGCTCTCCACCCCAGTCTACTCCAGACATGCCTGGGTAAGGAAGGAGCAGCTTATTGCAGATGAGAGCCACAGTGACACAGAGCCATGCCTTTGCCACTTACAATTCCGAGTCATATTGAAACCCCAGTTTGATTTTACTATCCACATGGACTTCATCTGTGGGAAACATCTCTTCTAACTGACAGTTACTAGGCCTGTCATTGTACCTCAGTCTCAGCTAACGTGTCTTTGAGGTGTTTCAGTGGGTCTTTCAAAGAGATAGTCGTGTCTCCCTCAAAAAATAAATTAGAAGTCAGAATATCCCCAATGTTACTCTCCAAATTTGGTGAAAATCTGTCCAGAGTGGTTAGAAACAGACCCCAATCCACTGGATTTATATAAATAAAAGAGGATCTGCAGTGATCCCAGGAAGAAGGGGGCCCAGCTGCCCACGAGGCCTCTTCAGGGAACCTCAGGCTCTGGGAACCCAGGCAGAAAAGAAAGCCACTAGCCAGGAAGAAGCATACCAGTCTGCTCTCTGTTTTGCCTGGGACAACACAGAAGCTGTTTAATTTGCATGATTAGGCCAGGGCTGATGGTACAATTAGTGATAGGTTAAACCTCTCCGGAGCTTTAGTTTCTTTACACTTTACTGATAAAATGTAACTTTTAAATAGAACATGGATCTTAATTATTAAGCTTCTAGAGAGTTGAACCAGATCAGATTTCTCAACCTTGGCATTATTGATATCTGGGGCTGGATGATTCTTTGCTGTGGGAGCTGTCCTGGGCACTGCAGGATGATTAGAAGTAGTTCTGGCCTCTACGCCTTCCGGGCCACTAGCGTGATCCTCCCCTCCCCCAGTCTGTGACAATCAAAGATACCTCTGCACGTTGCTAAATATCCCCCAGAGGGCAAAATAAATCCCAGTGAGAACACTGAATTAGGTGATTGCAGAGAGGTCATTTAATTATCATCCTATGATCCCTATGATATTTGAGATAAGTTTTAAATGAAAACTTCAGCCTAGGCACTTCCTTGGCGGTCCAGCGGTTAGAACTCCATGCTTTCACTGCCAAGGACGCGAGTTCGATCCGTGGTCAGGGAACTAAGATCTCCCAAGCCGTGGGCCACGGCCAAAAAAAAAAAAAAAGAAAGAAAGAAAAGTTTAGCTCAATATATTTTTCCTACTGCTAAACTTGTCCTTTGTCTGGAGGTCCTGGTTCATAGGTCGAGGCCAGCATCATAGTGGTTTGCCTTCACTCCAGTTGCCCCTGGCTACCGGAAATCAAGTTAGTTCCTAAAAGCATATAGCTTAATAATCCTGCAAAGATCAGCCTCTCTCACCACCTCCTGTTGCTTCCAACTCCCTTCTCTCATCGTATCTCCTCTTCCCACAAATGCGAAACTAGAAGACAAATGAAAATAAATGTCGAGTATCTTGGCTGAGTCAGTGTAACCCACCCAGACAGCCTTTCTCATATCAAGGGGCATTATTTATTTCTTACTTTGTCTTTTTCCATTGTCTTTTTCTAAACAACTTTCTCTAGTAATTACTACTTATTAATTTAAGGGCTTAAGTCCCACCCTGTATGTAAGTGTGGGTGTTAAGAGTTCAAACCCCATAATCAGACCACAGCCCATGTTTGAATACCGGCCCATCCATCCACCCACCAGTTTCAGGATGGTGGGTAATTTCCTGAGACTCGTAGCTGCAGTTTTATTATCTACAAAATGGAGACAGTAGTAGTGCCGGCTCCACATGGTGGCTGTGAGAATTTAATAAAATATGTATGTGAAGTATTCAGCAAAATGCTGTGCATATAAAAAGCATTCAATACACTCTCTTCCCACTATCATCATCACCATTATAATTATTTTTAATGATCACTTCATTCCCTATCCTCCAATTTCCACTAGAACTATCTGGAGGTAATGACTTCGGGCATCCAGGGGATTGCTTCAGGAACTTTTGAAGAAATAAACATTTTTAAAAAGCAGTTAAAACTTATCCCGCCATACCTTTCTATCACTCTGAGACCACCAGCCAAGAAGGCCATAGGATATCCACAATGAACTCAGCCAGAAACCGAAACCAGGAAGTCCCCAAAGACCCCCTCCCCCCCCACGAAGTCCTCCAAATCACTCTTCCCTCTTTCTTTTCATAGGCACCTACATAGGACCTCGCCCTCACTCCTTCCACCTTTCCTTTTCCAAAAGTATCTCCTGCCATTATTTGAAGTGGCTACACTTGAGTTCAGAATGCCAGGAAAGAAAAGATCTTGTTTCCTTGGTGATACTTATTTGCTCAGCAGGTGAAAAGCAAAGACTTGTAAGAAAGAGGTGAATCTCTGGTGCAGCCAAAGTAATTATAGCCCCTTTCTCATCACCCAGCGTTAACTCCTTGCTGCCTGTGTCCAGAATGAAGGAAACAGCCCTTTGGGATTTAAGGGTTCAAAAGACTTACTGACTTTTTTTCTTTTTTTTTTTAATTAATTAATTTATTATTTATTTTTGGCTGTGTTGGGTCTTCGTTGCTGCAGGCGGGCTTTCTCTAGTTGCGGCGAGCAGGGGCTACTCTTCGTTGCGGTGCACGGGCTTCTCATTGCGGTGGTTTCTCTTGTTGCAGAGCACGGGCTCTAGGCATGCGGTCTTCAGTAGTTGTGGCTCGTGGGCTCTAGAGCACAGGCTCAGTAGTTGTGACGCACGGGCTTAGTTGCTCTGCAGCATGTGGAATCTTCCCGGACTAGGGCTCGAACCCGTGTCCCCTGCATTGGCAGGCGGATTCTTAACCACTGCGTCACCAGGGAAGTCCCTGACCTTTTTTCTTAATCAACAAAGATTGAAGTGTTTACCATGGAGTCCTCTTTTTTCTGTGTAGGTGACCAGCAGTGAGTGGTCTGGGTAATGGGTTTTTCTATGTATGCTTAGTATGACATATAGCATCGTGCTTACACCCTCAGTCTGGAAATGTGCACGCCTGGGTTTGAATCCCAGCTTGGCTGTTTACTAGCTGTGAGAAAAGGATCGTCACTTCACATGTTTCAAGACATTCTCCTGTCCATTAGCACAGATGGTCCCCATGCTAGCTAAGCCTTGGGAGACCAGGAGGAGATATCATTAAACCCAATAGACCCAGAGTCAGAGAGGTTGCCAGTTGCTCGAGATTACTTATCGGTTTGTAATGGATTGGAGAATAACTCTGGCAAGTCATTTGATGTGTTTGAGCTTCAGTTTTCATATCTGTATTTCTTCTGCATAGGGTTGCTCTAATGATTCAGTTTGTAAACAGTGTGACATACTTAGCTCAAACCCTGGCATCTAATAGGTATTCAATAAATAGTTCTGAAAATAATGGCTATTTAGATGACAATAATTGGGGTCTATGCAGAGAGTATATGAAAAGAGCCCAGCATTAGCAATTAGGAGACCTAAGTCCCCAGATCTGTCCCTAAATGTTATCTTGAGTGACTATCTCAACCTCTGCAGCATAGTTTCCTATCAGGCTAAAATGGAGTTACTATTATTTGCCTCTAATTGGTTTGAAAAATGGTGAAAGTCTCAACTGAGCTTTAGGGAAGAAAGGAACCTTGAAAAACGTAAAGTGCAGAACAGATTTAACTACTAGCAATGTTCTCATTCTTTGCGTGCTGCTGTTGTTATGGTTGCCTTTGATCCCGGTAGTGGCAGTTGACAGGTTCGCTACACATAGGCTCTTCTAGCACATTCCTAGACAAGGAGAGACTGCCAGAAACCATTGCTGAAGCTAACTCAAGGCTGAGTCAGGATTAGAACCCAAGTCTGTGACCTCAGTCTAGTTTCTTTCTCACTCATGGAGTGGAAGAGGTCCTACAGAGTACTGGACCTTGTAAGGAGGCTGGAAATATTGACTAATGGCATTCAGAAAATGAGAGGCATTCGACGATTCTCTGTAGCCCTTCTGATTGCTAAATTTACAGAAGTGTTTCTTCAGAGCTGTTTGTCTTTCCTTCATTTTCTATCTCTTCAGGGTAAAGAGTGTTCAGCTGCTGACAACCGGTGATGGGCTTACCCCACAAACAGTTTCTAAGCGTGACTGCTCCCAGGAGAGCTGCTTGTGCAAGCCTGGGAGAGGGCTCAGTCCAGCAATGGAGGCAGCCAAGATTGCCTGCAAAATAAACATGCAGCTTCTTAATGGTCATTACTGTACATAGAATAGCTCCCCGACGGAGGCTGGGGCAAGGGAAGTGAGGACGGGGGAGGTCGTTTCCATTCCATGACTTTATAAAGTCCCATTGAGATGGGAACCGAATCAGAGAGCTGGCCAGGGATGGTGACCTCCCAAAGCAGATCAGTGACATGCCTGGGGATGGAGGTCAGGCAAAGGTCCAAAGACTTTCACCACTGCTACTCCTTCCTGCAGAGCTCAGCTGGGAAAATGTATTGAGTGCAGGAACTCTTGATATTCCCAGGCTTCCTGTACTTGGCAATTGCTGAAGTTGTTAAGTCACTTGAGGACAGGCAGTGCCAAGGTACCATCGCCTAATTCAACATCTGTTTTGGGTTGAGGCCACAGGCCATTGCTATACTGATTACAGAAGGGAAAAATCAGTCTAGTACTAGGATTGTGCAGTATTAGAAAAAGAAGACCAGAGGTGAACCCAATACCCATCAGGTATTTGAAGGAACTCTCAAGGAAAAGATGATTTTTCAACATGGCTCCATAGAGCAGAGCCAGGGCCAGTAAGTGGAGATCATGGCAAGATGACCCACGTTTGGAAAATTGACAGTTCAGTGGTCCAAAATGGAGTGGAATGCTTTGTGAGGTGACAAGTTCCTCACCTGAGGTGTCCAGGCACAGAGTGCTTTGCAAACTGTTCTGTGTAGCCTTAGGGTTCTTTTGAAGTTCAAGAAAGTCACAGCCGGTGTAGAAATTAGCATTGAAGTTGGCCCTGAACAAAAATCATACTTGGTCAGAATTACTTTTGAAGGCTTCCCTGGTGGCGCAGTGGTTAAGAATCCGCCTGCCAATGCAGGGGACACGGGTTTGAGCCCTGGTCCGGGAAGATCCCACATGCCACAGAGCAACTAAGCCCGTGAGCCACAACTACTGAGCCTGTGCTCTAGAGCCCGTGAGCCACAACTACAGAAGCTTGCACACCTAGAGCCCATGCTCCGCAACAAGAGAAGCCACTGCAGTGAGAAGCCCGCTCACCACAACTAGAGAAAGCCCACTCGCAGCAACGAAGACCCAACACAGCCAAAAATAAAATTTTAAAAAATACTTTTGAGAATCCTTTAAATTGTCCATAAAAAGCTATATATAAATATGATTTTATTTTTCACCTTGGACAGTTAAGGCTGGGTTGCCTCTGGAAACCATGTTGTTGAAAATGGGTCTTTACACACTGGAATCACTTTCAGTGGGGTGAGGTGCTTGAGGATTGGAGGAATCGCAACTATTCACCTCTCTCATCAGGGCACGTGCTCAGTGAGTGGGTAGAATGCAAGAGGAACCACCTATATTATTTAACTTAATGTACATTACTGTGTACATGAGGTGTGGCACATACGGTTGAGTGTGCCGATTTAAAATTAGATATGCTGCTTATTTATGAATCTCACAGGATGAGGGCAGGGGTGAAATCTGGGCCCACCCATCTTTGCAATAATTTCAAAGGCTCTTCCTATCTCTGTCCTACATATCAGAGTTTTTTTTCCCAGATATATTGGGGTATAATTTGAATATAACAAAATTTATTCATTTTAGATGTATAATCTGATTTTTAATAATTGCATTTTTTTAATTGGGGTAGAGTTGCTTTACAATGTTGTGTTAGTTTCTGCTGTACAGTGAAGTATATCAGCTATATGTATACATACATCACCTCCTTTTTGGATTTCCCTCCCATTCAGGCCACCACAGAGCACTGAGTAGAGCTCCCTGCACTACACAGCAGGTTCTATTTTACACATAGCAGCGTATATATGTCAATCCCAGCCTCTCAACTCATCCCATCCCCCCTTCTCCCCTTGGTGTCCGTACGCTTGTTCTCCACGTCTGCATCTCCACCTCTGCCCTGCAAACCGGTTCATCTGTACCACTTTTCTAGATTCCACGCATATGCATTAATATACAATATTTGTTTTTCTCTTTCTGACTTACTTCACTCTGTATGACAGTCTTTAGATACATCCACATCTCAGCAAATGACCCAATTTCATTCCTTTTTAGGACCGAGTAGTATTCCATTGTATATATATAACACATCTTTATCCATCCATCTGTCGATGGGCATTTAGGTTGCTTCCATGTCCTGGCTATTGTAAACAGTGCTGCAATGAACACTGGGGTGCATGTGTCTTTTTGAATTATGGTTTTCTCAGGGTATATGCCCAGTAGTGGGATTACTGGGTCATATGGTAATTCTATTTTTAGTTTTTTAGGGAACCTCCACACAGTTCTCTATAGTGGCTGTATCAATTTGCATTCCCACCAACAGGGCAAAAGGGTTCCCTTTTCTCCACACCCTCTCCAGCATTTGTTGTTTGTAGACTTTTTGGTGATGGCCATTCTGACAGGTGCGAGGTGATACCTCATTGTAGTTTTGATTTGCACTTCTCTAATAATTAGTGATGTTGAGCATCTTTTCATGTGCCTCTTGGCCGTCTGTATGTCATCTTTGGAGAAATGTCTATTTAGGTCTTCTGCCCATTTTTTGATAATTGCATATTGTTCTGTAACCATCACCACCATCAAGATATAGAACATTTCTATCACCACCAAAAGTTTCCTTGTGGCCAGGCCTATTTACAGTCAATCCTTTCCTCTTAACCTTAGTCATTGGAAACCGCTCATCTGCTTTCTGTCTCTGTAGTTTTCCCTTTTTTGAAATTGCATATAAATGGAATCATATGATGTCTAACAGTCTTTTGTGTTTGACTTCTTTTACTCAGTATGTTTTGAGATGCAGTCACATTGTTGAGTTTATCGATAGTTCCTTTTTATGGCTAACAGTCCACAGTATCAACGTATGACAACTATTTTTTTTAGATTTTTTTTATTGAAGTATAGTTGATTCACAATATCATGTTAGTTTCAGGTGTATAGCACAGCAATTCAGTTATACATATATATATGTATATATGTGTGTATGTGTGTATATATATATATATATATATATATATATATATATATATATATATTCTTCTGCAGATTCTCTTCCCTTATAGATATAGGTATACAAAATATAGAGTACAATTCCCTGTGCTATAGAGTAGGTCCTTGTTGTTTATCTATTTTATATATAGTAGTGGGTATATGTTAATCCCAACCTCCTAACTTATCCCTGCCTCCACCCTGAACAACTTTTTATCTATTCACCTGTTGATGGACATTTCAGTGGTTTCCAGTTTTTGGACTATTATAAATAATGTTCCTATAAATATATACATTCAAGTCTTTGGATGAACATATGTTTTCTTTTTCATTTTTTAAATTAATTTTTATTGGGGTATAGTTGATTTACAATGTTGTGTTAGTTTCTGCTGTACCTCAAAGTGAATCAGTTATACATATACATATATCTATTCTTTTTTAGATTCTATTACCATATAGGTCATTACAGAGTATTGAGTAGAATTCCCTGCGCTATACAATAGGTTCTTATTAGTTATCTATTTTTTTTAATGTCTGAAACATTTATATTAACATATTTCCATACAAATAACCCAAAGAAACTTTAGTCTTCGTTTTTTTGTTTGTTTGTTTGTTTTTTTATACTGCAGCTTCTTCTTAGTCATCAATTATATACACATCAGTGTATACATGTCAATCCCAATAGCCCAATTCAGCACACCACCATCCCCACCCCACCGCGGTTTTCCCCCCTTGGTGTCCATACGTTTGTTCTCTACATCTGTGTCTCAACTTCTGCCCTGCAAACTGGTTCATCTGTACCATTTTTCTAGGTTCCACATACATGCGTTAATATACGATATTTCTTTTCCTCTTTCTGACTTATTTCACTCTGTATGACAGTCTTTAGATCCATCCACGTCTCAACAAATGACTCAATTTCGTTCCTTTTTATGGCTGAGTAATATTCCACTGTATATATGTACCACATCTTCTTTATCCATTCATCTGTCAATGGGCATTTAGGTTGCTTCCATGACCTGGCTATTGTAAATAGTGCTGCAATGAACATTGTGGTGCATGTGTCTTTTTGAATTATGGTTTTCTCTGGGTATATGCCCAGTAGTGGGATTGCTGGATCATATGGTAATTCTATTTTTAGTATTAAAAGGAACCTCCATACTGTTCTCCATAGTGGCTGTATCAATTTACATTCCCACCAACAGTGCAAAAATGTTCCCTATTCTCCACACCCTCTCCAGCAGTTATTGTTTGTAGATTTTCTGATGATGCCCATTCTAACTGGTGTGAGGTGATACCTCATTGTAGTTTTGATCTGCATTTCTCTAATAATTAGTGATGTTGAGCAGCTTTTCATGTGCTTCTTGGCCATCAGTGTGTCTTCTTTGGAGAAATGTCTATTTAGGTCTTCTGCCCGTTTTTGGATTGGGTTGTTTGTTTCTTTAATATTGAGCTGCATGAGCTGTTTATATATTTTGGAGATTAATCCTTTGTCCGTTGATTCATTTGCAAATACTTTCTTCCATTCTGAGGGTTGTATTTTCGTCTTGTTTATGATTTCCTTTGCTGTGCAAAAGCTTTGAAGTTTCCTTAGGTCCCATTGGTTTATTTTTGTTTTTATTTCCATTACTCTAGGAAGTGGATCTAAAAAGATCTTGCCGTGATTTACGTCAAAGAGTGTTCTTCCTATGTTTTCCTCTAAGAGTTTTATAGTGCCTGGTCTTACATTTAGGTCTCAAATCCATTTTGAGTTTATTTTTGTGTATGGTGTTAGGGACTGTTCTAATTTCATTCTTTTACATGTAGCTGTCCAGTTTTCCCAGCACCAGTTATTGAAGAGACTGTCTTTTCTCCATTGTATATCTTTGCCTCCTTTGTCATAAATTAGTTGATCATAGGTGTGTGAGTTTATCTCTGGGCTTTCTATCTTGTTCCATTGATCTATGTTTCTGTTTTTGTGCCAGTACCATATTGTCTTGATTACTGTAGCTTTGTAGTATAGTCTGAAGTCAGGAAGTCTGATTCCTCCGGCTCCATTTTTTTCCCTCAAGACTGCTTTGGCTATTCGTGGTCTTTTGTGTCTCCATACAAATTTTTAAATAGTTTGTTCTAGTTGCGTAAAAAATGCCATTGGTAATTTGATAGGGATTGCATTGAATCTGTAGATTGCTTTGGGTAGTATAGTCATTTTCACAATGTTGATTCTTCCAATCCAAGAACATGGTATATCTCTCCATCTGTTGGTATCATCTTTAATTTCTTTCATCAGTGTCTTATAGTTTTCTGCATACAGGTCTTTTGTATGATCCTTTTAATGTGTTGGATTCTGTTTGCTAGTATTTTGTTGAGGATTTTTGCATCTATGTTCATCAGTGATATTGGCCTGTAGTTTTCTTTTTTTGTAGTATCTTTGTCTGGTTTTGGTATCAGGGTGATAGTGGCCTCATAGAATGAGTTTGGGAGTGTTCCTTCCTCTGCAATTTTTTGGAAGAGTTTGAGAAGGATGGGTGTTAGCTCTTCTCTAAATGTTTGATAGAATTCACCTGTGAAGCCATCTGGTCCTGGACTTTTGTTTGTTGGAAGATTTTTAATCACAGTTTCAATTTCATTACTTGTGATTGGTCTGTTCATATTTTCTATTTCTTCCTGGTTCAGTCTTGGAAGGTAATACCTTTCTAAGAATTTGTCCATTTCTTCCAGGTTGTCCATTTTATTGGCACAGAGTTGCTTGTAGTAGTCTCTCAGGATGCTTTGTATTTCTGTGGTGTCTGTTGTAACTTCTCCTTTTTCATTTCTAATTTTATAGATTTGAGTCCTCTCCCTCTTTTTCTTGATGAGTCTGGCTAATGGTTTATCAATTTTGTTTATCTTCTCAAAGAACTGGCTTTTAGTTTTATTGATCTTTGCTATTGTTTTCTTTGTTTCTATTTCATTTATTTCCACTCTGATCTTTATGATTTCTTTCCTTCTGCTAACTTTGGGTTTTGTTTGTTCTTCTTCCTCTAGTTCCTTTAGGTGTAAGGTTAGATTGTTTGAGATTTTTCTTGTTTCTTTAGGTAGGCTTGTATAGCTATAAACTTCTCTCTTAGAACTGCTTTTGCTGCATCCCATAGGTTTTGGATCGTCGTGTTTTCATTGTCATTTGTCTCTAGGTATTTTTTGATTTCCTCTTTGATTTCTTCAGTGATCTCTTGGTTATTTAGTAACGTATAGTTTAGCCTCCATGTGTTTGTGTTTTTTTTATGTTTTTTTCCCTGTAATGCATTTCTAATCTCATAGCATTGTGGTCAGAAAAGATGCTTGATATGATTTCAATTTTCTTAAATTTACTGAGGCTTGATTTGTGACCCAAGATGTGATCTATCCTGGAGAATGTTCCGTGCGCACTAGAGAAGAAAGTGTAATCTGCTGTTTTTGGATGGAATGTCCTATAAATACCAATTAAATCTATCTCATCTATTGTGTCATTTAAAGCTTCTGTTTCCTTATTTATTTTCCTTTTGGATGATCTGTCCATTGGTGTACGTGAGGTGTTAAAGTCCCCCACTATTATTGTGTTACTGTCGACTTCCTCTTTTATAGCTGTTAGCAGTTGCCTTATGTATTGAGGTGCTCCTATGTTGGGTGCATATATATTTATAATTGTTATATCTTCTTCTTGGATTGATCCCTTGATCATTCTGTAGTATCCTTCCTTGTCTCTTGTAACATTCTTTATTTTGAAGTCTTTTTAATATGATATGAGTATTGCTACTCCAGCTTTCTTTTGATTTCCATTTGCATAGAATATCTTTTTCCATCCCCTCACTTTCAGTTTGTATGTGTCCCTAGGTCTGAAGTGGGTCTCTTGTAGACAGCATATATATGAGTCTTGTTTTTGTATCCACTCAGCAAGCCTGTGTCTTTTGGTTGGAGCATTTAATCCATTCACGTTTAAGGTAATTATCGATATGTATGTTCCTATGACCATTTTCTTAATTGTTTTGGGTTTGTTTTTTTAGGTCCTTTTCTTCTCTTGTGTTTCCCACTTAGAGAAGTTCCTTTAGCATTTGTTGTAGAGCTGGTTTGGTGGTGCTGAATTCTCTTAGCTTTTGCTTGTCTGTGAAGCTTTTGATTTTTCCATTGAATGAGATCCTTGCTGGGTAGAGTAATCTTGGTTGTAGGTTCTTCCCTTTCATCACTTTAAGTATATCATGCCACTCCCTTCCGGCTTGTAGAGTTTCTGCTGAGAAATCAGCTGTTAACCTTATGGGAGTTCCCTTGTATGTTACTTGTCATTTTTCCCTTGCTGCTTTCAATAATTTTTCTTTGTCTTTAATTTTTGCCAATTTGATTACTATGTGTCTCAGCGTGTTTCTCCTTGGGTTTATCCTGTACGGGACTCACTGCGCTTCCTGGACTTGGGTGGCTATTTCCTTTCCCATGTTAGGGAAGTTTTTGACTATAATGTCTTCAAATATTTTCTCAGGTCCTTTCTCTCTCTCTTCTCCTTCTGGGACCCCTATAATGCGAATGTTGTTGCATTTAATGTTGTCCCAGAGGTCTCTTAGGCTGTCTTCATTTCCTTTCATTCTTTTTTCTTATTCTGTTCTGCAGCAGTGAATTCCACCATTCTGTCTTCCAGGTCACTTATCTGTTCTTCTGCCTCAGTTATTCTGCTATTGATTCCTTCTAGTGTAGTATTCATTTCAGTTATTGTATTGTTCATCTCTGTTTGTTTGTTCTTTAATTCTTCTAGGTCTTTGTTAAACATTTCTTGCATCTTCTCGATCTTTGCCTCCATTCTTTTTCTGAGGTCCTGGATCATCTTCACTATCATTATTCTGAATTCTTTTTCTGGAAGGTTGCCTATCTCCACTTCATTTAGTTGTTTTTCTGGGGGTTTATCTTGTTCCTTCATCTGGTACATAGCTCTCTGCCTTTTCATCTTGTCTATCTTTCTGTGAATGTGGTTTTTGTTCCACAGGCTGCAGGATTTTAGTTCTTCTTGCTTGTGCTGTCTGCCGTCTGGTGGATGAGGCTATCTAAGTGGTTTGATGGGAGAGACTGGTGGTGGGTAGAGCTGACTGTTGCTCTGGTGGGCAGAGCTCAGTAAAACTTTAATCCACTTGACTGTTGATGGGTGGGGCTGGGTTCCCTCCCTGTTGGGTGTTTGGCCTGAGGCAACCCAACACTGGAGCCTACCTGGGCTCTTTGGTGAGGCTAATGACAGACTCTGGGAGGGCTCACGCCAAGGAGTACTTCTCAGAAGTTCTGCTACCAGTGTCCTTGTCCCCACGGTAAGCCACAGCCCTCCCCCCCCCCCGCCTCTGCAGGAGACTCTCCAACACTAGCAGGTAGGTCTGGTTCAGTCTCCCCTGGGGTCACTGCTCCTTCCCGTGGGTCCCGATGCGCACACTACTTTGTGTGTGGCCTCCAAGAGTGGAGTCTCTGTTTCCCCCAGTCCTGTCGAAGTCCTGCAATCAATTCCCACTAGGCTTCAAAGTCTGATTCTCTAGGAATTCCTTCTCCCATTGCTGGACCCCCAGGTTTGGAAGCCTGACATGGGGCTCAGAACCTTCACTCCAGTGGGTGGACTTCTGTGGTATAAGTGTTCTCCAGTCTGTGAGTCACCCACCAGCCAGTTATGGGATTTGATTTTACTGTGATTGCACCCCTCCTACCGTCTCATTGTGGCTTCTCCTTTGTCTTTGGATGTGGGGTATCTTTTTTAGTGAGTTCCACTGTCTTCCTGTCGATGATTGTCCAGCAGCTACTTGTGATTCTGGTGTTCTCGCAAGAGGGAGTGAGAGCACATCCTTCTACTCCGCCATCTTGGTTCCTCTCTCAGTTATCTGTTTTATACATAGCAGTGTCTATATGTCAATCCCAATCTCCCAATTTATCCCTCCCTCACCTTCCCCCCTTGGTAAACATAAGTTTCTTTTCTATATCTGTGACTCTATTTCTGTTTTGTAAATAGTTTCATTTGTACCATTTTGTTATATTCCATGTATAAGTGGTATCATATGATATTTGTCTTTCTCTGACTAATTCATTTAGTATGACAATCTCTAGGTCCATCCATGTCACTGCAAACCATCCATGTCACTGCAAAAGGCATTATTTCATTCTTTTTTATGGCTGAGTAATATTCCATTGTATATATGTATCACATCTTCTTTATCCATTCCTCTGTTGATGGATATTTAGGTTGTTTCCATGTCCTGGCTATTGTAAATAATGCTGCTGTGAAGAGTGGGGTACATGTATTTTTTCAAATTATGGTTTTCTCCAGATATATGCCCAGGAGTGGGATTGCTGGATCATATGGTAGCTCTATGTTTTGTTTTTTAAGGAACCTCCATACTGTTCTCCATAGTGGCTGTTTCCAGTTTTTGACTATTATGAACAATGTTACTCTAAATATACATATTCAAGTCTTTGGATGAACATGTTTTCTTTTCTGTTGGGTAAATACTAGTTTTCTGAAGTGGGATTGTATGGTTTTATGGCAAGTATCTGTTTAACTTTACAAGAAACTGCCAAACAGTTTTTAAAGCCAACTGTCTATTTTGCACTCATATTGGCACTGTATGAGAGTCCCACTTATTCCAAATTCTTCCCAACGCTTGATATTGTCACTCTTTTTAATTTTAGCCAACTTAATGTGTATGTGTAAGTGGTTTCAGTTCTCATTCCTCTGATACCTGATGGTATCATGCACATTTACATGTGCTTATTGGCCATTCATTTTATCTTCTTTTGTGAAGTATCTGTTCAAGTATTTTGTAGACTTTCTAAATTAGGTTGCTTCTCTTGTTATAATAATTTTTTGTGTTCTTGATACACCCCTTTGTCAGATATATGTTTTGCAAATATTTCCTGTGATAGGATAGCTTGCCTTTTGGTTTTCTCTATGTCTTTTAAAATACAAAAGATGTTACCCTTGATATCATCTAATTTATGAATTAATTTCTTTTATAGTTGGTGTTTTTGGAGTCCGAAGAAATTTTTACTTAACCCAAGATCATAATATGGTCTCCTACTTTCTGTTGTGGAATTTTGTTGTTGTTGTTTTTTCAGCTCTTACATTTTGGTATACAATTCATTTCAAATTAATTTTCATGTATAGTGTAAAGTAATAGTCAAGGTTTACTTTTTTGCACACAGATATCCAATTATTCCAACATCAGTGGTCAAAGAGACTATCCTTTCCCCATTGAATTACCTTGGTGTCTTTGTCAAAATCAATTGACCATATGAGTCTATATCTAGGTTCTCTTTTCAATTCCATTTATCTAGCTGTCTCTATTTATGCCAGTACTACACTGTCTTCATTACTTTATATTTACAGTAAGTCTTGAATTCAGGCAGCATAAGTCCTTCAAACTTGATATTCTTTTTCAAGATTGTTTTATTTATTCCAGGCCTTTTGCACTTCCACATAAATTTTTAAAATTAACTTGAAGAAATTGATATTCTTTTTCAAGATTGTTTTATTTATTCCAGGCCTTTTGCACTTCCACATAAATTTTTAAAATTAACTTGAAGAAATTAACAGTTTCTTCAAAAATATCTGGTTATGATTTTGATTGTGATCTCATTGAATCTATAGATCAACTTGGGGAAAATTCCATCCTAACAATATTGTCTTCCAATCTATGAACATAGTATAGCTTTTCATTAATTTAGATATTCTTTGATTTGTCTCAGCAGTGTTTTGCTGTTATCAGTGTACAGGCCTTATACATCTTTCATTAGATTTGTTCTTAGTATTTTTATGGCATTATAAATAAGTTTGTTATTTTAATGCTATTTTTCAGTGGTTCATTGATAATGAACAGAAATACAACTGACTTTTGCATACTGACTTTGTATTCTGCAACCTTTTAAGGCACCTATTAATTCTACTGCCTTTCAGGATTTTCTATATGTATACGATCATGTAGTATGCAAATAAAGATACTTTTATGTCTTGCTTTTACATCTGTATGAGTTTTAGTTATTTTTCTTGCCTTATTGACCTACATAGTTCTACTAATACAATATTGAATAAAAGTTGTGAGAGTGGATATCCTTGCCTTGTTTCTGATCTTAGGGGAAAGCATTCAGTCTTTCACCATTGAGTATGACATTAGTTGTAAGGTTTGTGTAGATATCCTTATTGGGTTGAGGAAGATCCTATCTATGCCTAGTTTTCTGAGAGTTTTTATCATAAATGCAAGTTGAATTTCATCAAATAATTTTTTCTGCTTCTACTAAAATTATCACATGTGTTTTCTCCTTTATTCCATTAATATGGGGAGTCAAACTGATTTTGTATGTTAAATCCAACCTTTGCTTCATAGAATAAATCCTAAACGGTTGTAATACATTGCCTTTTTTATATGTTACTGGATTTTATTTACAAACATTTTGTTAAGGATTTTTAACTTATGTTCATGAAGAAAATTGGTATGTAGTTTCCTTTTCTTGTGATGTGTTCACCTAGTAATACTGGACTTATAAAATGGTTTGAAAATAATTTCCTTTTCTTCTGTTTTCTAAAGAAGATTGTATCAGATTGTTCTTATTTTTCCTTAAATGTTAGAATCCACCAGTGCACCCATCTGTGCCTGGTTCTTCTTTGTAAGGAGATTTTTATTTTAATTCAACTTTTTTTTTTTTTTTTTTTTTGGCTGTGCTGGGTCTTCTTTTCTGTGCGAGGGCTTTCTCCAGTTACGGCAAGCGGGGGCCACTCTTCATCGTGGTGCGTGGGTCTCTCACTCTCGTGGCCTCTCCTATTGCGAAGCACAGGCTCCAGATGCGCAGGCTCAGCAGTTGTGGCTCACGGGCCCATTCGCTCCACGGCATGTGGGATCTTCCCAGAGCAGGGCTCGAACCCGTGTCCCCTGCATTGGCAGGCAGATTCTCAACCACTGCGCCACCAGGGAAGCCCCAAATTCAACTTTTTAATTGACCTAAGGTTATTCATTTTTTCCTGTTTCTTCTTGTATCCATTTTAATTATTTATGTCTTTCAAAGGATTGGCTCAATTTTAGTTGTTAAACTTATCATCATAAAGTAGTTCATGACATTCCGTTACTATCCTTTCATGTCTGTAAGATGTGTAGTGCTTAGTGATATTCATATTTTGTGTATTGTATCTTCTTCAGCAATCAAATAGGGTATATTAATTTTATTGACCTTTTGGTTTCATTTTTTCTTGTTTTGTGTCCAATTTTTATTTTATTGATTTCTAAACTTATATTTATTGTCTTCTTCATTCTATTACCTTGGCTTTAATTTGGTCTTTTTCTTAAGGTAGAAACCTAGATTCTTGATTTTTAAAATTTTTTTTCCTTTTTTAATTATCATTTAGTTTGAAATAATTTTGATTTCTTTATTGATTTCTTCTTTAGCCCACTAATTATTTAGAAGTGCATTATTTAATTTCCAAATAGTTGAGACTTTCATGAATACCTTATTCATATTGATTTTTAACTTAATTCCATTTTGGTCAGAGAATATACTCTGTATGATTTCAGACTTTTAAGACTTATTGAGATTTGTTTTACAACCTAACATATTCTGGTGTGCACATACCCTTGAAAAGAATGTGTATGCTAGCAGTTGTTAGGTATATTTCTATAAATGTCAATCAGATAAATGTGATAATAGTGTTCAGATCTTGTATGTCTTTACTAATTTTTTGTCTATCTTTGCCAGTTGCTGAAAGAAAGTTATTAAATCTCTAGCTATAATTGTGGAATTGTCTGTTTTCCTCTTTAACTATGTAAAAACTTTAAAATCGTGTAATTTCATTTATTCTCCTACTTACGTCTTTATGCTGTTGTTATATTTATGACATCTACTTACATAAAAATCCCAGAAGGCAATGCTGTTGTTTTTTCTCTATACAGACACATGTATTATAAACAAATTAAGAAGAAAAAGGCAAAAAAAAATAGTCTTTTTTACATTTACATAGATATTCACCACTTCTGATGCTTTTATTCCTTTCTGGGGATTTGAGTTTCCATCTGGTGTCATTTTGCTTTAGCCTGAAGAAGTTCCTTTAGTGTTTCTTATAGTGCAGATCTGGTAGCAATAAGTTTTCATAGTTTTCTTTTATCTGAAAATGTCTGTTTTGCTTTATTCTTGAAGAATTATTTTTGCTGCTTATATAATTCTGTTGACTTTTTTTAAACTCTTTAAGGATGTTTTAATCTTTTCTGGTCTTTAATCAAATCATCATTCCTTTATATGTAATGTGTCATTTTTCTCTGATTTCTTTCAAGATTTGCTCTTTTCCTTGGCTTTTCATAGTCACTGACACATGTATGTGCCTATGGCCTTTTTCATATTTACTCTGCTTGTGGTTTATTGAGAATCTTGAATATGTAAATTTATGTCTTTTACCAAATTCAGGAAGTTTTAGGTCACTACTTATTTACATATTTTTTATACTCTATTATCTCATTCTTGTCCTCCTGGAGTTTCAATAAAATATATGTTAAACTCTTTTATATTATCTAGCAAGCCTCTGAGGCTCTACTCATCTTCTTTCTGTTCTTCACATTGGATAATTTCTATTCATCTATCTTAAGATTCACTAACTTTTTCCTCTATCATTTCCATTCTTCAGTTAAATCTATCCAGTGAATATTTTATTGCAGATATTTTATTTTTGGTTGTAGAACATTAATTTTGTGCATTTTTACTGTTCCCATACCTGTGCTGAGATGTTTACTCTTTTTACCCATTGCAAGCATATTTTCTTTTATATCATTGAAGGTAGATATAATAACTGTTAAATTTCATGTCTTCTAATTCTAAAATCTGGGTCGTCTTGGGATTCATCTTAGCTGATGGTCTCTTCCTCTGAGAACTGGTCACATTTTCCTGGGTCATATACATTGAATATCCTGGACATTTTGAATATTAAGCATGGAGACTCTGAATCCTATTATTTTTCTACAAGATATAGCTTCTTTTCTTTTAGTAGGCATTTAACTTTGTTGGAATTAGACTACAAACTTTTCTTCTTGGGAAGCAGCTTCTATCTCAATTCAGATATTTTTGTTTGTTTTTAGTTGATCTTCTTCGATCTGTTCCATGTATGCATAGTTCAGGGGTTAGTCAGAGATGTGGAAAGACAGAACTTAAGGATCCCCTCTCTGGCTCTTTGCCTTCTGGAGTTATTCCTCTTTCTTTCTGTAGTGAGTATGATTTCCCCAAGACTTAGTCCTCTGGTTACCAATGCCACAAAAACAGATTTTTTTTTTTTTTCACTAGCACCCCCATCAACTGCTCTTCAACAACTGCACAGGTCTCTCCAACAAAACCTCCTCCACTTCTACATCAGTACTAAAATTATCTCCATTGATAGAGAACCTTGTTAACACATAAATTTTTTACTTGTCTCAGGCTCTCCTAAGGTTATATTTACCAAAACTCCATTCCTTAAGTACTCCTTTATCACTTACACCTTCCTCTTTCTTTATTTTTGATCTACTTCTCACTTTGAGTGCCTTCTCTAGTGTTTCTTTGTTATGCAGATCCTACCGTCTAAATCCTAACTCAGGTCCCACCATGAAACCATCATCCATTCTATTCCAAGTTAACATCGAATCCTTCAGGTAAGGTTTTCCTAGAATTTCAGTGGTTACATCACTTATAGCGTCTTAGATTATTATTTACCTTTTGAAGTAAAGGTGGTTTTTCCCCTCATAATTGGCTTAAACTCCATGGCCACAAGAAATATGTCTTATGTAGTTATTTTTTATCCTCCACAATAATTAAGGGCAGACAGACCAAGATTAAATCTAGATTCTGCTATGTATTTACTATATATTTCTGACAAGTTACTTAACTCTGTGACTTCAGCATCCTAATATTTTAAATATACTTAATAATACCTGACTTATGAGGCTATTTTAGGATAAATAAAATTATTTCCCTAGCACACTCTCCTATTCTTTATGAGTGTTTTATACCTTCTTTTCCCTCAAACTCCCAACACCTTCTGCCACTTCTTCACTTTCAGCCAATGAATTTTTGCTTCTTATTTCACTGAGAAAACTGTGAACTCAGTAGCCATAAGAAGGAAACTTCCACACATTTCCACCAACCAATCTACCTCCCCACCTACATCTGTGCCCATTTTCTCTCTTTTTCTTCTTGTTAAATGTCAATGCTCTAACCTAAGGCAATTCCTTCACTTTTGTATTTGAAGTCTTGTACTTGTGTACTTTTCTATTTAAGGACATTGTTTCTGCAATTGCTCCCTCTCTCCTAGGTCTTCAGTTTTCCACCTCTACTCAATCATTCCCATCAACATGCCAACATGCTATGACAACTCCCCTCCTTAAAACAGAAAAACTTCTCCTGATTTACATACTTTCCATTGGCCTACTCCCTAACACTTGTCTGGGCTTACTCTCTCATTCCCTTGCCACCCATTTTCTGCTAGATCAATATAATCAGGCTCTTGTATCTACCATTCAAAGAGAACATTTCTTGTTAAGAGCTCCATAATGGCAAATCCAATGCCTGTTATCACTCTTTATTCTTTATTTTCTTCACTGTCTTCCAGAACTCTTTTCTCCCTTGGTTCTCCTCCTACTTCATTAGCCACTCTTTTTCAATTTCCCAGTATTCATTTCTTAGGACACTTCTCTGCACCTGCTGTCTAGATGATCTCATATTATCCCCTGGCTTTAAATACTATCTACACATTGATGACTTGAAAATGTATATCTCCAACTTAGATCTCTCCGCCAGATTCCAGATTCAAATACCCAGGTCTCGACAGGTCATCTCCACTTGGATAATTAATGGTAATCTCAAAACTACATATCCAAACCTGAACTCCTGGCCTCATCTCCCAAGCCAGTTCTTTCCATAGTCTTCCCATCTCGATATATAATTACTCCATCTTTTCAGTTGCTTATGACAAATACTACTCTCTGGTCCTTGACTTCTCTTTCTCTTTTACCTCACATTCAGTACATCAGTAAATCCTTTGGGCTCTTCTAAGTATATCTATAATCTGACCATCTGTCATCTCCATCACTAAGTCACTGATCTAAACCACGATAATCTCTCAAGTGGCAATTTTATTTCAGTAACCCCCAAACTGCATTTCCTAGTTCTATTCTTTGCTCCAGCTACACTGATCTCCTTCTTTTTCTCAAAAATGCAAGCATGCTTCTGCTTTGGGGCATTACCCTGGTTTTTCTCTTCCTGGAATTCTCCTCTCTAAGATATCCCAATGGATTTACTCCCTTACTTCCAGTCTCTGTGTAAATGTCACCTTGTCCTAGAGGACTTTCCTGATCTTGCTGCGTAAAATAGCAACCACGCCCCCATCACCTAGTCCCCCTACCCTGCTTTATTTTGCTTCGTAGCACTTACCACTGTCTGAACTATTACATACTTGTTTCACACACACAACACACACGCACACACACACACACACACACACAGGGACAGGGATTTTATTTTGCTTTGTTTTGTTTTTACTGCTATAGTCCCAGCACCTAAAACTCTGCCTGACATACAACAAGCATCCAATAACTGTTATTGGATGGATGGATGAATAATATTGATACAGACTTAAGTCTTATCAGAGTACCTGGAGTATAGTAAGCACTTAATAAATCATAAGTTTTATTATCAGGCACTTGATAAATATGTATTGAATGAATGATTGAGTTTGTTCAAAAGTAGCAAAAAGAACTTTATCTATAATGAGCTAGAATCATCATCTGCCTCTTGATCTTGTGTCTCCCCTCCTGATCACTTCACCAGATTCTCCATCCAGATGCTATGTGCCCAGGGTTCAGAAAGCCATTGCATCCCGCTCATGAAAGACTCTTTTAGTGTATGTAACCTTACCCCTTGCAAAGATATCAGGAGCAGCTACCTGCTCACTTGCCAGAAAGCAACCCCTGTGCAAAGCCAAACTCACCCACAGAGGATCAACCCGGATATGGTCATTATGACAGAAGGCTGGGTCAGGAGCACGTGGCTGTTCTGAACTTAAACATTAGAAGCTTTTTTTTTTAACACATTTCTTGGAGTATAATTGCTTTACAAAGGTGTGTTAGTTTCTGCTTTATACCAACCCTCTTGCGTCTCCTTCCCCTCCTCCCTATCGCACCCCTCTAGGTGGTCACAAAGCACCGAGCTGATCTCCCTGTGTTATGCAGCTGCTTCACACCAGCTATCTGTTTTACATTTGGTAGTGTATATATGTCCATGCCACTCTCTCACTTCGACCCAGCTTACCGTTCCCCTCCCCATGTCCTCAAGTCCATTCTCTACGTCTGCATCTTTATTCCTATCCTGCCCCTAGGTTGTTCAGAACAACTTTTTTTTTTTTAAGATTCCATATATATGTGTTAGCATATGGTATTTGCTTTTCTCTTTCTTACTTACTTCACTCTGTATGACAGACTCTAGGTCCATCCACCTCACTACAAATAACTCAATTTCATTTCTTTTTATGGCTGAGTAATATTCCATTGTGTATATATGCTCCATCTTCTTTATCCGTTCATCTGTCGATGGACACTTAGGTTGTTTCCATTTCCTAGTTATTGTAAATACAGCTGCATTGAACATTGTGGTACATGACTCTTTTTGAATTATGGTTTTCTCAGTGTATATGCCCAGTAGTGGGATTGCTGGGTCGTATGGTGGTTCTATTTTTAGTGTTTTAAGGGACCTCCATACTGTTCTCCATAGTGGCTGTATCAATTTACATTCCCACCAACAGTGCAAGAGGGTTCCCTTTCCTCCATACGCTCTCCAGCATTTATTGTTTGTAGATTTTTTGATGACGGCCATTCTGAACAGTGTGAGGTGATACCTCATTTTGGTTTTGGTTTGCATTTCTCTAATGATTAGTGATGCTGAGCATCCTTCCATGTGTTTGTTGGCAATCTGTATATCTTCTTTGGAGAAATGTCTATTTAGGTCTTCTGCCCATTTTTGGATTGGGTTGTTTGTTTTTTTGATATTGAGCTGCATGAGCTGCTTGTATATTGTAGAGATTAATCCTTTGTCAGTTGCTTCATTGGCAAATATTTTCTCCCATTCTGAGGGTTGTCTTTTCGGCTTGTATATGGTTTCCTTTGCTGTGCAAAAGCTTTTAAGTTTCATTAGGCCCCATTGGTTTATTTGTGTTTTTATTTCCATTTCTCTAGGAGGTGGGTCAAAAGGATCTTGCTGTGATGTATGTCATAGTGTTCTGCCTATGTTTTCCTCTAAGAGTTTTATAGTGTCCAGTCTTACATTTAGGTCTTTAATCCATTTTGAGTTTATTTTTGTGTGTGGTGTTAGGGAGTGTTCTAATTTCATTCTTTTACATGTAGCTGTCTAGTTTTCCCAGCACCACTTATTGAAGAGGCTTTCTTTTCTCCATTGTATATTCTTGCCTCCTTTATCAAAAATAAGGTGACCATAGGTGCATGGGTTTATCTCTCAGCTTTCTCTCCTGTTCCATTGATCTATATTTCTGTTTCTGTGCCAGTACCATACTGTCTTGATTACTGTAGCTTTGTAGTATAGTCTGCAGTCCAGGAGCCTGATTCCTCCAGCTCTGTTTTTCTTTCTCAAGATTGCTTTGGCTATTTGGGGTCTTTTGTGTTTCCATACAAATTGTGAAATTTTTTGTTCTAGTTCTGTAAAAAAAAAATGCCAGTGGTAGTTTGATAGGGATTGCATTGAATCTGTAGATTGCTTTGGGTAGTAGAGTCATTTTCACAATGTTGATTCTTCCAATCCAAGAACATGGTATATCTCTCCATCTGTTCGTGTCATCTTTAATTACTTTCATCAGTGTCTTATAGTTTTCTGCGTACAGGTCTTTTTTCTCCTTAGGTAGGTTTATTCCTAGGTATTTTATTCTTCTTGTTGCAATGGTAAATGGGAGTGTTTCCTTAATTTCTCTTTCAGATTTTTCATCATTAGTGTATAGGAATGCAAGAGATTTCTGTGCATTAATTTTGTATCCTGCTACTTTACCAAATTCATTGATTAGTTCTAGTAGTTTTCTGGTAGTATCTTTAGGATTCTCTGTGTATAGTATCATGTCATCTGCAAACAGTGACAACTTTTCTTCTTATTTTCTCATTTGGATTCCTTTTCTTTCTTTTTCTTCTCTGATTGAGGTGGCTGAAGCTTCCAAAACTATGTTGAATAATAGAGGTGAGAGTGGACAACCTTGTCTTGTTCCTGATCTTAGAGGAAATGCTTTCACTTTTTCACCATTGAGAATGATGTTGGCTGTGGGTTTGTCATATATGGCCTTTATTATATTGAGATAAGTTCCCTCTATGCCTACTTTCTGGAGGGTTTTTATCATAAATCGGTGTTGAATTTTGTCAAAAGGTTTTTCTGCCTCAATTGAGATGATCATATGGTTTTTCTCCTTCAGTTTGTTAATATGGTGTATCACATTGTTTGATTTGCATATATTGAATGAAGAATCCTTGCATTCCTGGGATAAACCCGACTTGATCGTGGTGTATGATCCTTTTAATGTGCTGTTGGATTCTGTTTGCAGTATTTTGTTGAGAATTTTTGCATCTCTGTTCATCAATGATATTGGCCTGTAGTTTTCTTTCTTTGTGACATCTTTGTCTGGTTTTGGTATCAGGTTGATGGTGGCCTAGTAGAACGAGTTTGGGAGTTTTCCTCCCTCTGCTATATTTTGGAAGAGTTTGAGAAAGATAGGTGTTAGCTCTTCTCTAAATGTTTGATAGAATTCGCCTGTGAAGCCATCTGGTCCTGGGCTTTTGTTTGTTGGGAGAATTTTAATCACTGTCTCAATTTCAATGCTTGTGATTGGTCTGTTTATATTTTCTGTTTCTTCCTGGTTCAGTCTTGGATGGTTGTGCTTTTCTAAGAATTTGTCCGTTTCTTCCAGGTTGTCCATTTTATTGGAATATAGTTGCTTGTAGTAATCTCTCATGATCCTTTATATTACTGCAGTGTCAGTTGTTACTTCTCATTTTTCATTTCTAATGCTACTGATTTGAGTCTTCTCCCATTTTTTCTTGATGAGTCTGGCTAATGGTTTATCAATTTTGTCTACCTCCTCAAAGAACAAGCTTTTAGTTTTATTGATCTTTGCTATCATTTCCTTAATTTCTTTTTCATTTATTTGTGATCTGATCTTTATGATTTCTTTCCTTCTGCTAACTTTGGGGTTTTTTGTTCTTCTTTCTCTAATTGCTTTAGGTGTCAGGTTAGGTTGTTTATTTGAGATGTTTCTTGTTTCTTGAGGTAGGATTTTATTACTATAAACTTCCTTCTTAGGACTGCTTTTGCTACATCCCATAGGTTTTGGGTCGTCATGTTTTCAATGTCATTTGTTTCTAAGTATTTTTTGATTTCCTCTTTGATTTCTTCAGTGATCTCTTCGTTATTTAGTAGTGTGTTGTTTAGCCTCCATGTATTTGTATTTTTAACAGATTTTTTCCTGTAATTGATATCTAGTCTCATAGTGTTGTGGTCAGAAAAGATACTTGATAAGATTTCAATTTTCTTAAATTTACCAAGGCTTGATTTGTGACCCAAGATATGATCTATCCTGGAGAATGTTCCATGAGCAGTTGAGAAGAAACTGTATTCTGTCATTTTTGGATGGAATGTCCTATAATTATCAATTAAGTCCCTCTTGTTTAATGTGTCATTTAAAGCTTGTGTTTTCTTATTTATTTTCATTTTGGATGATGTGTCCACTGCTGAAAATGAGGTGTTAAAGTTCCCTAGTATGAATTTGTTACTGTCAGTTTCCCCTTTTATGGCTATTAGTGAGGTGCTCCTGTGTTGGGTGCGTAAATATTTACAATTGTTATATATTCTTCTTGGATTGATCCCTTGGTCATTATGTAGTGTCCGTCTTTGTCTCTTGTAATAGTCTTTATTTTAAGGTCTATTTTGTCTGATATGAGAATTACTACTTCAGCTTTCTTCTGATTTCCCTTTGCATGGAATACCTTTTTCCATCCTCTCACTTTCAGTCTGTATGTGTCCCTGGGTCTGACGTGGGTCTTTTGTAGACAGCATATATACGGGTCTTGTTTTTGGATCCATACAGCCAGTCTATGTCTTTTGGTTGGAGCATTTAATCCATTTACATTTAAGGTAGTTATCAATATGTATGTTCCTATTATCATTTTCCTAATTGTTTTGGGTTTGTTATTGTAGGTGTTTTCCTTCTCTTGTGTTTCTTGCCTAGAGAAGTTCCTTTAGCATTTGTTGTAAAGCTGATTTAGTGGTGCTGAATTCTCTTAGCTTTTTCTTGTCTGTAAAGGTTTTATTTTCTCCGTCAAATCTGAATGAGATCCATGCTGCGTAGAGTCATCTTGGTTGTAGGTTTTTCTCTTTCATCACTTTAAATATGTCCTGCCACTCCCTCCTGGCTTGCAGAGTTTCTGCTTAGAGATCAGCTGTTAACCTTATGGGGAATTCGTTGTATATTATTTGTTGTTATTCCCTTGCTGCTTTTAATATTTTTTCTTTGTATTTAATTTTTGATAGTTTGATTACTATGTGTCTTGGCGTGTTTCTCCTTGGATTTATCCTGTATGGGACTCTCTGTGCTTCCTGCACTTGACTGACTATTTCTTTTCCCATATTAGGGAGGTTTTCAACTATAATCTCTTCAAATATTTTCTCAGTCCCTTTCTTTTTCTCTTCTTCTTTTGGGACCCCTATAATTCGAATGTTGGTGCGTTTACTGTTGTCCCAGAGGTCTCTGAGACTGTCCTCATTTTTTTTCTTTATTTTTCTTTATTTTACTCTGTGGTAGTTATTTCCCCTATTTTATCTTCCAGGTCACTTATCCATTCTTCTGCCTCAGTTATTCTGCTATTGGTTCCTTGTAGAGAATTTTAAATTTCATTTATTGTGTTGTTCATCATTGTTTGTTTGCTTTAGTTCTTCTAGGTCCTTGTTAAACATTTCTTGTATTTTCTCCATTCTATTTCCAAGATTTTGGGTCATCTTTACTATCATTACTCTGAATTCTTTGCCAGGTAAACTGCCCTATTTCCCCTTCATTTGTTTGCTCTGGTGGGTTTTTAACCTTGCTCCTTCATCTGCTGTGTGTTTTTCTGTCTTCTCATTTTGCTTAACTTACTGTGTTTGGGGTCTCCTTTTCACAGGCTGCAGGTTCATAGTTTCCGTTGTTTTTGGTGTCTGCCCCCAGTGGGTAAGGTTGTTTCGGTGGGTTGTGTAGGCTTCCTGGTGGAGCTGCCTATGTTCAGGTGGATGAGGCTGGATCTTGTCTTTCTGGTAGGCAGGACCACGTCTGGTGGCGTATTTTGGTGTATCTGTGACCTTATTATGATTTTAGGCAGCCTCTCTACTAATGGGTGGGTTTGTGTTCTTGTCTTGCAAGTTGTTTGGCATAGTGTGTCCAGCACTGTAGCTTGCTGGTCATTGAGTGGAGCTGGGTCTTAGCGTTGAGATGGAGATCTCTGGGAGAGCTTTTGCCCTTTGATATTATGTGGAGCCAGCACGTCTCTGGTGGACCAGTGTCCTGAACTCAGCTCTCCCACCTCAGAGGCACAGGACTGACACCCGGCCAGAGCACCAAGACCCTGTCAGCCACACGGCTCAGAAGAAAAGTGAGGAAAAAAGAAGGAAAGAAAAGAAGAAAATAAATTTATTAAAATAAAAAGTAAATTATTAAAAATTTAAAAAAATTTAAAAGTAATGAAAAAATAAGAAAAGAAAGAAGGAAAGAAGAGAGCAACCAAACCAAAAAACAAATCCACCAATGATCACAAGTGCTAAAACTATACTAAAAAAACAACAAAAAAAAACGGGCAGACAGAACCCTAGGACAAATGGTACAAGCACAGCTCTACAGACAGAATCACACAAAGAGGCATACACATACACAGTCACAAAAAGAGAAAAAGAAAAAATATATATATATATCTATATATTAAAAAAAAGAAAAAGGAAAAGAGCAAGCAAATCTACCAGTGACAATAAACTCTAAATACTAAACTAAGAGAAACATAAGACCAGAAACAAATTAGATGCAGAAAGCAAACCCCACGTCTACAATTGCTCCCAAAGTCCACCGCCTCAGTTTTGGGATGATTCGTTGTCTTTTCAGGTATTCCAGAGATACAGGGTACATCAAGTTGATTGTGGAGATTTAATCCGCTGCTCCTGAGGCTGCTGGGAGAGATTTCCCTTTCTCTTCTTTGTTCGCACAGCTCCTGGGGTTCAACTTTGGATTTGGCTCCGCCTCTGCGTGTAGGTCCCCTGAGGGCGTCTTTTCTTCGCTCAGGCAGGATGGGGTTAAAGGAGCAGCTGATTAGGGGGCTCGGGCTCACTCAGGCCGGGGGGAGGGAGGGGTACAGAATGCAGGGCGAGCCTGCAGTGGCAGAGGCCGGCATGACGTTGCAACAGCGTGAGGCGCGTCGTGTGTTCTCCCTGGGAAGTTGTCCCTGCATCGCGTGACCCTGGCAGTGGTGGAGTGCACAGGCTGTTGGAGGGGAGGTGTGGATAGTGACCTGTGCTTGCACACAGGCTTCTCGGTGCCTGCAGCAGCAGCCTTAGCATTTCATGCCCATCTCTGGGGTCCACGCTGATAGCCGCGGCTTGCACGCGTGTCTGGAGCTCGTTTAGGTGGTGCTCTGAATCCCCTGTCCTCGTGCATCCCGAAACAGTGGTCTCTTGCCTCTTAGGCAGTTCCAGGCGTTTTCCTGGACTCCTTCCTGGCTAGCTGTGGCACACTAGCCCCCTTCAGGCTGTGTTCACATAGCCAACCCCAGTCCTCTCCCTGGGATCTGACCTCCAAAGCCCGAGCCTCAGCTCTCAGCCCCCACCCATCCCGGCGGGTGAGCAGACAAGCCTCTGGGGCTGGTGAGTGCTGGTCGGCCCTGCTCCTCTGTGCAGGAATCTCTCCGCTTTGCCCTCCGCACCCCTGTGGCTGCGCTCTCCTCCGTGGCTCCGAAGCTTCCCCCCTGCCCACCCCTCGTCTCTGCCAGTGAAGGGGCTTCCTAGTGTGTGGAAACTTTTCCTCCCTCACAGCTCCTTCCCAGAGGTGCAGGTCCCGTCCCTTTTCTTTTGTCTCTGTTTTTTCTTTTTTCTTTTGCCCTACCCAGGTACATGGGGAGTTTCTTGCCTTTTGGGAAGTCTGAGGTCTTCTGCCAGCGTTCAGTAGGTGTCCTGTAGGAGTTGTTCCACACGTAGATGTATATCTGATGTATTTGTGGGGAGGAAGGTGATCTCCACGTCTTATTCCTCTGCCATCTTGAAGGTCTCCCCTAGAAGCATTTTTATTCCCCATGTTTTCCTAAGACCTACAAACTGCAAACAAGGTTGGATCATCTCAGTAGGTGACCTGGGTTTATGACTTCTAATATTTAAAATGAAGAGAAAATAATAATGAAAGAGATTGTTATTGCATAAAAAAGTAGTTTCTATATCTTCCCTACAGATTTTGTAGTCAAAATTAACTTTTTTCTTGATTATATTTCTTTGGTTCACTTACTTCAAACTAGTGAAGATGTCAGAAAGGCCTTTATGAGAAGGTTAATGAAGTCTCACACAGAATCCAAAGCATAGCTGAACCCAGACCTCAGGATGGACATGGCCCAGGGCAGCCCAGTGGCCTCAGCAGTGGAGGTCCAGGACCCTCTCCACCAGTGTTCTGTTATTCAAGTGACTCCCCGTCAACTCCAAGTCTGGAAAGAATTTGATTGACCTGGCTGATTTTGAGAATGCCCTCAGGTCCAACCAACTGGTCCAACCAATTGACCAGGGGATGGGTCATACAGTAGAAACATGGTGCTGGAGGTTAGAGGGGTAAAGTTTTCACAAGAGGAAGGATAATTGGAGAAATACCCTGGGAAGTGTCTAGAACACATAAGGGAGAATAGAATGCACATTCAGAGGAGCCACTATGGGCAACATACACATGCAGAAGAAACATGCCATGTGGGCTCAGTCATCCAATTCAATAATGAAAAAATATTGATTTCTCCCAGCAGCTCATTCAGACTTAAGCATATGCAGCAGCTGTGCACGCTGTATGTAGCATGCATCATTACAGCTCCTGTCAGGCGAGAAGAAAACATATTAGGAAGCCAAAGAAATAATTTTCATTCTTTTTGTGTGGTCTTGGGCTTATGACTTAATCTTTATTCGCCTCAGGTTCCTCATCTATAAAATGGGAACAGTAGTATTTCCCCAGGCAGGGTAAGAATGAAGTGAGATAGTGGGGCAGCACAGGAGTCAGGAGAACAGACTTGAGTCTGAGAGGCAAAGTCAAGGCTAGCCCTGCTGTTCGCCAGCTCTGGGGCCCTGTGCAAACTCACCTTCTCGGACCTGCATGCTCTGTGTCTCTAAAACAGACGGGTATACCCATCATGGGTTTTGTCAGCATGAAATGATTTATAGAAACTCTGTGCATTGGGCCTAGCAGTGTGAGGGCTTAAAATTGTGCTTCTTAAAACTGTGTTTAAGTGATGGTGCTTTGAAAAATGTAAAATATCTACAGGGGTGCACTGTGATTTTTTTTTTATATTATCATTGTCACCACTACTATCATCGCATCACCACTGATTCAGGAAAGCACAGTAGAAACAAGGATAAACATAGTTTCAAAGGATGGTCTTATCCTTCCTTCTTCAGCAGGCTCTTCCTTGCTACCAAGTAAGATAAAAATGCTTTGACTTGACAGACAAGGCCATTCGTTCTCCAATCTCTGTCTTTCCAACCTCATCTCTCCCTCCCTCCCTCCCTCCCTCCCTCTCTCTCTCTCTCTATCTCCCCCCTCCCTCTCCCCTTCCCCCTCCCTCTCCCCCTCCCCCCTCCCTCTCCCCCCCTCCTGTTCTGCTGCTTCCCCTGCTACACTTCATCACCCAGGTTCACGGGCCATGGGCTAGTCCCCAGACACACTCTATACTTA
Organism: Balaenoptera physalus; assembly: GCF_965194825.1. Classification (NCBI taxonomy): domain Eukaryota; kingdom Metazoa; phylum Chordata; class Mammalia; order Artiodactyla; family Balaenopteridae; genus Balaenoptera; species Balaenoptera physalus. The sequence continues at coordinate 37,156,839 of NC_138890.1, forward strand.
AAACTCTGTGCCTTCATTCTTGCCACTTTCATCTCTTGGAAGGACACTTTGACCAACCTCTATCCATTGAAATTCTTATTTCAAGTTCAGTAATACTTCCTCCTAGGCCGTTACTGCAGCCACTACTATTGTTACCTTTTGAACACTTGTTCACTCCTTCAAATTTTGCATGTCTCTCTACTCCTAGTTAACCGTTATTTTACTTAGATGTTCTATGAAGTTGTTCACGTGACCCAACACCCCACCTTATTAAAGTTCCCTTTAAGGCAGGACTGTGTCATGATGGTCTTTGCAGTCCCTGTTGGCTAGCACAGTGGCTGAAGTGTATGGGTGGAACACTAGAGCTGCTGGAAGGGAGGGAGGGAAGGAGGGCAGGAAGACAGGAGGAATGGTACTCTAACCTGCCCTCTGTGGACATCGATCTGTGATCACAATAAGTATTAGCACTGTGTTCTGAGCACCCCAGCTGCCCAGCCCTGCAGGAATATCTAGAAATGGACAAAACACATCTTCTAAGCCCCCAAGGGATTGTTACTCTTTCCATGCTGTCAGACCATAGAATCCCAGAAAATCTGAAGCCTTAAGGGACCTAATAATAATTATTTCAGTATCTCCATATTACAGATGAAAAATCTGAGGCCCAGAGAGATTTAACCTCCAGCCTCCAGAGGCATTAAACAAACAGGAGGCAGAGCTAGGCTAGGATCAGGGGCCATCTGTGACTGCTGTGTCCAGACCAGCCCTTCATCAGCTCCTACCTGCCATTCCCAGGTTTTGCTTGATTGTCACTTTCCTGGCCTTGACCCCTGACCTCATGTCACCAGTGCCTTGCTGGCCCAACCCAGTGTTACAGTGGCTCATTCCAGGATTTGCTACTCAGACAAGGAGAGAAGAGAGAAACACAGTCCAGAAGAAGAAGGCCGCCAGCGCAAGGGCTGAGTGAGCCCACAGAGTTAGAGGGAGCACAGGCTGTAAGCCCACCCGCACCTTTCACACCACTTGCAAGTTTGCGGTTTCCCAAGACCACCTTCAGTGTTGATCATTCACTAGCGCGACTCAGAACTCACTGAAAGCTGTTATACTCAAGGTCATAGTTTACAGAAGGGAAAGGATATGGATGAAAGTAAGCCAAGAAATCATGGGGCCAATTCCAGGAAGGTTCCAAATGCAGAGTTTCCATTGTCCTCTTCCCATGGAGCTGTGGACAGTGTTACTTTCCCAACATCCATGTGTGACAACATGCACAGAGTATTCTCAACCAGAGAAGCTCCCCCAAGCCTTGGCCTCCAGAGTTTTTACTGGGGCTCCATCCTATAGATACAGCTGTCTGCCCACATGGCTGATCTCAGCCCCTCTGGACATTGAATTGACACTACATGACCCAAAGCATCCACCCTAAGTCATGTTGTTAGTTTATCTGACATGAACCAACATCCCCAGGCAAACAAAAACACTCACACATGACATTCCGAGGCCTTAGAGATTATTTCCCAGAAGCCGAGGACAAACAGCAGACCTCTTTGGGGCAAGGTTAAATTCTTCACTATGCAGAGTCCAGCATAGACACCCTTCCTGACCCTTATTAACCCCACTTCAGCATGCTGGGAAATTCATGAACTTGGAGCCAGACAGGGCTGTGCAGGCTCGACCATTATCCCGGTATAACCTCACCAGTCACTCACGTCTCTAAGCCCCAGTTTTCTCCTTTGGAAAATGGAGATACGAATGCCTAGCCCTTGCAGTGTTTGTAAGGATTAGAGTTGATGTTTTTAATGTACTTAATATAATGCTGATGTGTAGTAGATACCCAGTAAATTGAATAGCCTTTTCCTATTCTTCAATTCTTTTTTCACCTCTCTTTCTCTCTCCCTCTCCCTCTCCCCAGCCCCGCTCTCTTCCTCCCTCCCTCCCTCCCTTCCTCCCTCCCTCCTCACTTATTCTCTCTTGTTTTCCAACCTTGCATCATCTCTCAGGATAGGAGGATGTCACTTCACTGCGCTGTGACTAAGGAAATGCCAAATTCAAGGGACACAGCTTCCTGCAGCAGCCTTGGCATACACTGCCCCCATAGCCAGGCCCTGCCAGTGTCTACTGAACAAAGCTAGCTGTCCAGGGCTGGAATGAACAGGACCTAACACGTTGTAATGACTTAGCTCCACTCCAGATCTGGTGTAAATTGAAGACGAAAATATGTTTTCTAAAAATACCTGGGCTGCTACAGATGTCTGGGCCTGTTTCACCTTCGGTTACACAACAGTCCTGCCTGGGCTTCTCTTCTGGGCTCACAGGGAAGGTTGGGCTCACGTGCCAGGAAACTTCCCTAAGAACAGCCCAGCCCTCCTCACTAGCATTAGCACAGTCTACCCACTGTACAGACAGAGAGTCTAAAGCACCCAAGAGGAACATTGACCATGTTATGAAGCAAGGTCTTATCGAGACCGGAACTTGCGTCATCCTGAGTTAGGCTTGTGCGGCTCTCAGCACCTCTCCTGATGCTGCCTGGAATTGTTCTGTGGTTTGGGAAAAGGCAAACCTTCCCCCAGACCCCTATTCTGTGATTGAGATCCGCCTTCCACGTACACTTTTCCCCCAAATACCATCTCTTACAGAGCTACAATCATGAAGAAGAAAAAGTCCTGCTTTAGGGTGTCAGTTTTCTGACTGTTGAAGATCTGAGTCACAGATTTTGCTGTTTTCTTCCCTGCACCTCTTCCCATGCACGTGGCATTGGGGAAGATCAATGATAAGGCGCCTGCACATTTGCTGCCTGAGAATCCCATGATGAGCCTATGACGTAGCCCCAGCAATTAGGGCTGCGTATGATAAACGCTGCTGCATTGCCCTTATTTTACCTGCTGGGTCTAGACAGAGAAAGTCACTTCTCCAAGTTCCCAGATGTTCTTAGTGAGCACAGAGAGTGACTGAATAATCTAGGGTAATCCGTGAAGACTAAACTGCAGTGCATGAAAGCAAACATTTTGCTTTCTACACATTCAGGCTATCTTTATGCCTGACCTCTCTTATTTAGCATCAAAGTCAACTAATTTTTTGATCTTGGTTTTTTTAAAAATTATCAAGTCAGAGGAATAGGTCCTCTTCCTTAATTCATTAACTCAACAGATATTTACTAAGTGCCTCGTACACACAAAGAACTCCTCTAGGCAATCTAAAAAATGAAATGGACAAAAATTCATGGCCTTCAGTAGTTTATATTTTGGTAGTGGGGAGCAAACAATAAGCAAACAAAAAATAGTAAAAACATGTTCTATCAAATGATGATAAATGGTTTGGAGGAAAAAAATGCAAGGAAAAATGATAAAGAGTATTGGGGCCTAAAGGGCTTGTGGTTTTAAGTATTAAATTGGTCAGGGAAGTCCCCAGTGAAAAGGTGACATTTGAGCAAAAACCACAGGAGGTGATCAAGGGATCCCGGGCAGCATGAAGACAGATTCTTGGCCTTTGAGGTGTCATATGGCAGGAGTGCCCTAAAAACAAGTATGAGGCCATCATAGTTGGAGCAGAGTGAGTCAGGAGGGGAGGGGGCTTAGAAAGGTAGTCAGAGGTGAGAGGAGGGGCCAGAATACACAGGGCCTTCTGTGGTGACTGCAGATAACTAAGGAATACAAACACAAAGGAATTTAGTTATGTTTTTTACTCTGAGCGTATGGGAAGTCATTGGAGAGTTTTGAGAGGGGTTGTGAAATCACTTGATTTCTATTTTTCAGAATGACTATAGCTACTCTGTTAAGAACAGACTCCAAGGAGCCAGGGTAGAAGTGCAACCAGTTAGGAGTTTATTGCAGTAAGCCAGTTGAGAGGTGATGATGGCTCAGACCAGGGTATATCAGAGGAGGTGGAGAGAAGTGGTCAGACTCTGTAAATACAGCTGACCCTTGAATGACTCAGGTTTGAACTGTGCGGGTCCACTTATACGTGGATTTTTTTCAGTAGTAAATACTACAGTACTACACCATCCACAGCTGGTTGGATGTATAGATACAGAAACACAATTACAGAGGAATTATGCACCCCAGGGGCTGGTTATTCGACTGCATGGAGGGACAGTGCCCCTAACTCCCGCTTTGTTTCAAAGGTCAATTGTATATTGAAGTAGAGGTTTCCTGATTGATTATATATGATTGGATAATAGGGTACAATAGAGAAAGACAGAAAGATCGAGAGAAATAAGAATGACACAAAAGTATTTGGCCAACAAATGGAAGGATGGAGTTGTAATTTGGGAACAAATTATGATTAACCTCTCTCTGCCTCTTTTTTCTCATCTGCCAAATGGGTCAATTAATTAAAATGTGAAAGGTAAATGAGTTGTTACAAGCAAATGGCTTAGAATTATTCCTGGTATGTAAAACTCAAGTGTTAGCTACTAATCTCAAGATTATCCTCCTTTCCCTGCTTACTTCCTTGAGAGAACTAAGCACAATCGGCTGTGATCTTGTTTACTTTTCTTTGTCATCTATCCCCTCCACCAAAATGGAAGCCTCATGAGGGGAAAGATCTCATCTGCCAAGTTCATGCCATATCATCAGCTTCTACAACACTGTTTCAACTTTAATATATGCTTGGTAAATACTTAGGAGTAGAAGCATGAAAGGCTATAACACTCAGCCTGCATTTCCCATGATATCTCTGCTTGACATCTGTCTGTTTCAGCACTCACACTTGTTCATTTGCAGCTTAGAAAATGGCACTAAGGAGGGCCTTTTTAAAAGGTGGATCACGCTTAGGCTAAATAGTTCACTCAGAGAAGTCTCTGTACTATGCCTTGATGAAGAGAAAAGTTCTACCTAAGTGCTGCCAAGAACAGGAGCTCCGAGATTCCAGGCACCACAATCTACGCTGCTCCTTCTGAAGCTGAAATCAATGCATCCAGTTCTTTAATTAGCAGAGCTGTTGCCCTGCCTGTACCCCGTTTCTGCTGTCAAGATGTCGCACATCTCTGGGCTGGCTGCCTGTCCCAAGACAGTTTAGCTCTCTGTGCATGGCTGAGGAAGGCAGGAAAAGGGCAAGGAGCCAATTAGATTGAAATGGAATCTGGTCTTTGGAGGCCCCTGTCAGGGTAAAGAGTTTTGGATGTTCCCAAAGATGACAGATGTTTCTTTATTTGAGCTGATCTCAGAGGTTAGAGGTCATTTGTAAATAAGATTTGGTCCATTTGGTATGGCAAGTCCTGTTCTTCTTGCCTTATTTTTTTTTAACCCCTGAGTCTTTTTCTCTGTGTTTTGACGTGTTTGCTGCCCTCAGAAAGGCTGTTTGGTCTGTAATGAATATTTCATATTCTTGGGAGCAGCTGAAATAGCAATCAAATTCAGTGAGGGTGCCAGTGATAAGCTGACACGGTGCTAAGACAACCCCCTGGGAAGGATAAGATAGAACAACTGGGGTGCTGAATGAATGAATGAATGAGTGGGAAAATGAGTGAAGCCTCAAAAATTATTTCCTCTGATTTTAGCTGAGAGGAGAGGAAGTAAGCTAAATTCTATTATTTAGTCTTTCTGTTGTTGGTCTAAAAAATTTAGTCTTTGTATAGATGATATTCCATGGAATATAATCTTCAAGTAAATAACCCATTCTGATTATAAACACAAATTTTAATCCAAATCAGGGAATTTTTCTAACTCAGGTTCATGGACTTGTAAGTATCCACCAACTGTCTTTGTGTATATATATTTACATATGAAATATAAATGTATATATTTATATATATAAGTTAGCAACCACTTAAAAAAAGAAACATTTAGTATGGGGCAGTCATTGCTCTAATGTTTTAGAAATTGCTTCTCATGTAATCCCTACAACCCTAGGAGGTAGATATTATTACTATCTCCACACAAATAAGGTCACTGAGATACTGAAAGGATAAGTAGGACTTAGAGCTAGGGAGTGGCAGAGCTGGGGTTTTAACTCAGGTAGTCTGGATCTAATTGTATACATGACGTCATGATAGGTCAAGGAGAAAGCATGGATGTGGACTTGTTTTTCAGTTTTGTTTTATAAAGGAGGGTATATTGAAAGAAATCAGAGCACCTCATAGACTCCAAGGGCAAGAAAGCAGCTACCCTCACAGATATTAGAACCAGAGGTCAAGTCGTCAGGAAGCTCTGCAGCCATCTATCTGGTCTCTTAGAGTTTCTGTGCGTTTTCTCTGCAAGACTGGCCTATGAACCCATCCATCAGCTTGAACATGGCTCATCATAGCTGATCAAAACACAGCTTGAGCTTCCTAAACTTAATCTCCAGAAGCTTCATTGGAAATCTTGATTTGCACTGTAGCAGCCTGTTCGGAACTCCCCATTCCATGTTCCTTCCTTCACGCCATCATACTCATGGCAATGGACTTGGGCCAAGAGGAGGCAGAAGTGTGAGCTTTAGCCCAGGGATGACAGTGTTGAAGATCTAGCAGAACCCATTTTATATCCTGAAACCTCATTTCAGTATTCAATCAGTATTATGAATTAGGTCAATATCACCTTAATTACCTATGAAAGCTCATTGCTCAGGAAGTGTTAACATTTGGTGGGGAGCAGAACACACCATCTCCAGAACGTGCCACTTTGGCATGTGGATTATTTTGAGCTGAAGACAATTCGGGCCCAGCAAACTCAGAAAGAGCTTTTTACCTCCCCCTTAACCGCCTAAAAGAATTTTAGATAGAGGACCTGTACCAGGAAGAGAACTATTACCAGGGATAACTTTTTATTATCAGAAAGACTCATTTGGATGGCAGGGCAAACATTTGTTTACCAAACATTTGCTCGTCTCATCTTCCCGTGAATTGTCTTCCTCCCTTCTAAAGCCCCAGATCCCTTACCCCTTCTCCTTAGCTCAGGATGGTGTGTAAGTCTCAATCACCTGTCTGCTGGGGAGTCTCATCTTTACAGGCCTCTCATACGTACAAAATTTGTTTTTCTCCTGTTCATCTGTCATGTGTCAATTCAATTATTAGACCAGCCAAAGAACCTAAAAAGGAAGAAGGGGAAAGTTTTCCACCACTACATGTTCCATAAGGAGCAAGCACCATTGTCCGTGGATCTCTAGGTGTTCTGATGCATCCTATCCTGTGATTCAAAGATATCACTGTGTGTGCACTGTCCCCAACTTAGAAGACCCAACTGGCAATCTTCTGCATTCATACTGTTCTTTTCACAAGTCACACACACACACACACACACACACACACACACACACACACACACACACACACACACACACACACACACACACACACACACACTCTTAGTCCTTAGCATCCACAACCTGTGTTAAAACTGGCCCACTTACTACAACCAATGTAGTCACTCATGCCAATTATCAGCTGAGTGAATTGGCACAATAATAATTACAAAAAGCAATGAACCCACACACCTACGGTCAATTAATCTTTGAAGGAGTCAAGAATATACAATGGAGAAAAGACAGTCTCTTCAGCAGGTGGTGTTGAGAAAGCTGGACAGCCACATGTAAATCAATAGAGTTAGAACATTCCCTCATACCATACACAAAAATAAACTTAAAACAGCTTAAAGACTTAAATATGACATGACATCATAAAATTCCTAGAAGAGAACATAGGCAAAACTTTCTCTGTTTTCTTAGGTCAGTCTCCCAAGGCAAAAGAAATAAAAGCAAAAATAAACAAATGGGACCTAATCAAACTTACAAGCTTTCGCACAGCAAAGGAAACCATAAACAAAATGAAAAGACAACCTATGGAATAGGAGAAAATATTTGCAAGTAATACAACCAACAAGGGCTTAATTTCCAAAATATACAAACAGCTCATACAACTCAACAACAACAGCAAGAAAACCCAATCAAAACATGAGCAGAAAACCTAAATAGACATTTCTCCAAAGAAGACATACAGATAGATGCCAATAGGCACATGAAAAGATACTCAACATCACTAATAGAGAAATGCAAATCAAAACTACAATGAGGTATCACTTCACACGGGTCAGAATGACCATCATTAAAAAGTGTACAAATAACAACTTCTGGAGAGGGTGTGGAGAGAAGGGAACTCTCCTACACTATTAGTGGGAATGTAAATTGGTGCAGCCACTATGGAAAACAGTATGGAGGTTCCTTAAAAAACTAAAAACAGATTTGCCATATGATCCGGCAATCCCACTCCTGGGCATATATCCAGAGAAAACTCTAATTCAAAAAGATACATGCACCCCAGTGTTCAGAGCAGCACTATTTACAGTAGCCAAGACATGGGAACAACCTAAGTGTCCATATCAACAGATGAGTGGTTAAAGAAGATATAGTATATATACACAATGGAATACTACTCAGCCATAAAAAAGAATGAATTAATGTCATTTGCAGCAACATGGATGGACCTAGAAATTATCATACTAAGTGAAGTAAGTCAGAAAGAGAAAGACAAATACCCTATGATATCACTTATATGTGAAATCTAAAATATGACACAAATGAACTTATTTACAAAACAGAAACAGACTCGCAGACGTAGAAAACAAACTTACAGTTACCCAAGAAGAAAGGGGGTGGGGGAGGGATAAATTAAGAGTTTGGAATTAGCAGATACAAACTATTATATATAAAATAGATAAATAACAAGGTCATACTGTGTAGCACAAGGAAGTGTATTCAATATCCTGTAGTAAGCCATAATGGAAAAGAATATGGGGGAAAAAAAAGAAAAAGCAATGGGCTAAGTCATGAGGTGGAATAATTTTTGATCACATGGCTTTATGTGCAGACATGCAAATCATATACTTTTCCACCAAAGCAACAATTTTTACCAAGACAATATCTCTCTGAAAAGCTAATAGCTCATGTGGTGAGATATCAAAGATGAGTTTTCTAGCATGAGTTTAAGGATAGTTTGAGATTTCAAGGCTATAAACTCAGGGGGAAAATATAAATGCATAAAAGAAGCAAAAGAAGAATCTTCAAGAGAACTGAGCTGAAACTCTTGAAGAGGGTAGTCATTGCAGAGTATTTTACATCACAAAACAAGGATCAAGGTTTCCTGGTCAAAGCCTGATTGCAGAGGTTTTCAGGCATATTGACTCGTAAGAAAAGTTTGAGTTGATTTTCATTTGAATTCAATTCAAAGGACCCTGGAGCAAAAAACAATGCTTAGGGAGCTTGTTAGAGGGATATTTGCCAGAAAAGGAAGCCAGCACTTGCATTTCAGACTTCATTGCTCTCAGATTTTTATAAAGCCTCTTTAAGAACAGAAAGAAGAAAATACAATGTAGCCTTTACATTCCCTATTTGATTTTTGCTTCTTAATAAATGTTCGCAAAGGCACGCATTTGGGGGTTGCTTTTTCCTTCGTTTATGTTCAAGATTAATGTTGGTATTTTTAGGATATACCAAGTTTCCATAGGGTAATACCAATTCACAGCACCACTCCTATGGGAAATAAGGACTTACATTAAGTCAACTAGATTTGCCAGCAGAAAACAATTAGGTTAGGAGCTGCAGCTTAAGTATATTCAGAGTAGCCATAAGATCACCTGTGCATTGGGAGGAGTTATGGGAACATGCCAGAATCTTTCCTTAAGGAGAAATGTAACTTCTTACTGCCATTTTTTGATGCTGCAACTCAGTCTGTGAAAGGGGAAAAGTCTGGCCACCGCAGTAGTAGAAGTATAGACTTTGGAGCCCAAGAGACCCGCATTTAAATCCTAACTGGGCTCCTTGTGATATGTTTGATCTTCAAGAGGCCACTTAACCTTCTAGGACTGGGCCCCTTCATTGTGAAATGGTAAGGGTAATACCTACCCTGCAAGGTGATGGTAAGTTTTAGAGATTATATGCTTAACAACAACTGGCACATAAGATTGACCAAATAAATTGTGGCCATAGTTATTTTGTTTTTGATGATGATATTCATGATGTTTTTATTAGAGGTTTGGGATCATTTTCAAACAACCTCTTGCCTCTTTACCTGTGGATCTCTGGAATACGCCACACGATTCCAGTGCATTGTTATACATCCCTGTTTTTATTTGATAATTCATCTCAGTTCTGCTCAGCTGTGGGCATGATGCTGGGGCAAAGTGTGCAAACACGAATAATGCCTTGCCCTCAAGGAACGTCAACTAAATTTGTGTTTATTGTGCTGAGTGTTCAGCCCCGACTCAGAGGACACCAGCGAACCTCAGTCCTTTTGAGTTTACTTGTTTATTCATTTGTTTATTCAGCAAACATTTATGTTCCTACCGTATGCCAGCACCATCTCAGATCTTGCACCAGACACGGTCTCCTCAAGGAGCTCTCTAGAGGGGAAGCAGAGGGAACAGGCAGTGAGAGCACAAGTAATGGGTACTGTGCCCTGCTTAAAGCTCAGGGGGAAATGACAGTGGGGACGTCAGTGTAGGTACACTCTTCCTGGCCAGGGTTCCACCCTGAGCGCCTGGCTAAGTCCCACCCTGCAGCAGCAACACTGTGACTAATGAAAGCCCCTTGAGAAGCCCCCCTTATTTCTTTGGCTTCTAGACCAAGTGCCCGCTCTGAGCACTTAGCTTCCTCCTTCATCTCAGCCTGGCCCTCTGTGCCCCTTCCAAACTGAGACCCCTACCAACCATAGGAAAACCCAGCCTGTTTTTCCATCCCGATCCTAGCATCCCACCTTATCCTTGGCATCTTGCTTTGGCTGCATCCCACAGAGCCCTTCTTAGAAGCTCTAGCAGGAGATGGGGCAGGGGAATGATTGGACACCAGAAGAGCTGGTTACAAGCCCAGGTGCAGAGGCCAGACAGGTGTGGCTTCCAATCTGGACTCTGCCCCTGTGGACTGTGGGATCTTCAGAAAGATATGCAAACTCTCTGAGCCCTATTTCCTCTTCTGTCACATGGAAATAACAGTAGTTCTTAGCTGCCAGGGCTCTTGTGGATTAAATAAGTTAATGCTTGCCAAGGCCATAGCTTAGCGCTTGACATTTGATAAGCCCTCAACCAATTTATTCCTGTCGAAGCAGGTGCACTCCAAAAATGCTGCAGTTTGGAACAAACTGCCATAAGTTCGGTGAGGGCGTGAGCTTTCAACCGGGGAGATGGCTCTGGGGGATCTCTCCCCTTCTCTAGAAAAAGAGGAAAATGAGAAGGGGTGAATGAATCACGCAGAAGAAGAAGGAGAGCATTGAAAACACACATACATGCCCAAAAGACACACCCGGCCTTACCCTCCACCCAAATTATTGCAATTTAACCGTCATTTTTGCTTCAGATTTTTTTTTAAAGTTGAGATACAGTTGAAGTTTATTGTGTATCCCCCCACTTCCCTCCTTCTCCAAACATAACTATTGTCCTAAATTTGGTATTAATTATTCCCATGCATGTTTTTATATCATAATAAGTATGTATAAATCTACAAACGGTATATCACATTCTTTTAAACCCTGTATAAATGGCACTTCCGATAGAAACTCTTTGTTACCTACTCAGTATTTATTTATTAGTCGACCTACTTCAATATTTACTTTTCTTCTTTGCAGAACAAGTAGTTTGTTCTGGGCAGCAATGCATCCAGCTAAAGGCCTACATTTCCCACCTTCACTTGCTGCTAGAGAGGCAGCCAGTGAGATGAAGGTGAAGGTCATTGGCCAGTGTTTCTGGAATGACCCTTTGAAGAGGCTCAGCTGCCAGGTGTACCCTTGCTCTTCCTCCCCTTTTCCTCCTCCCTCCCTGGAATATGAGTGAGGTGAATGAAGTTCCAGTAGCTCTTTGGTTTATAGCACACCTGGAGGTTGGACGCCAGTGCTAAACATGGTGGAGCAGAAAGGCCTGCATCCCTCAGTACCTTGGAGCTTCTGTATCAGCCAGCCTTGGAGACCTACCTCTAGATTTGTTTCGTGTCATGATTAAATATCCTGGTTAAGGCACGTTTTGTTACTGTGGTTAAATGCGGTTGAAGCTAAGCCTAATCATACTAACCAGAGAATCAGAGAATCACGCTGTGTGTATCATCTTCCAAATTGAATTTCTGTTCAACATTATATTTTCATTGCTCAGCATTCTATTTATTTTACAAGACAGGTATAGGGTTTAAATCACCCATTCTGGAGTTAGACTGGCTGTGTCACAGCCCAACTCTGGCACTGACAGCTATGAGACCTTGGGTAACTGCTTAAACTTCTCTGTATCTTAGTTTGCTCATCTATAAAATAGTACCCTTATCACAGGATTGGCAAGGGAATTAAATAAGTTAATATTCACATGCAAAGTGCTTACAATTGTACCTACAGCAACATAATATGTAAACCTGTAGAGACTTATTAACTATTATTTTGCAGCTTATTGATGGTGATATAGTTCAATTTTAACTGCCATATAATATTCCACTTTATAAACATGCTATAATTTATTTTTTTATTCTATGTTTGATGGATTTTTAAGTTGTTTCCAGTTTTTAACTTTTCCTAAATGATGGTGCATTGAACATTTCTGAATATGTCTCCTTCTGTCCACATGTGCGAGTTTCTCCAGGGTATCTACCTAGAAGTGGAAATGCTCAGTCCAGGGCCATGTGCACTTTCCACCTGGCTTGATAAAGCTAACTTGCTTTCCCAAGCGGTCATAACAATCTGTCTAAGAAAGTGCCCATTACAGCTCCTCTTCCCCAAATCCCAACATAATTCGACTTCTTCTTTTTTGCCCGTCTGATGTTGTAGCAAGGTATCACATTGTTGTTGTTTAAATTTGTATTTCCCTGATCAGTAGTGAAGCTGGAAATAATTTCATGTGATTTGGAGCCGTTTGGGCGTTCTCTTCTGTGAACAACCTGTTCTTATCATCTCTCATTTTTCTTCAGGGTTGTTTACCTTTTCCTTTTTGAATTTGTATCTATAATAATGTTACAAAAATATCTTCCCAATCTATGACTTGTCTTTCCACATTCTTTAGAGCACAGAAATTTTAATGTAGTCAAATTTATCAAACTTTAATTATTGATGTCTGTGCCTTAAGAGTTCCCTCTCAACCTCAAGGTCATAGGGATTTTCTCCTATATTTTGTTTTAAATTCTTCTCCCCAGGAGGGGAGTCTTGACTGCACCTGCGATTGTTTTTTGTACGCGCAGTGTGAAGTAGGAATTGGTTGCATCTGTATGAGTTAACAATGATCTCAACACTACTGATTGAGCAGTCCGTCCACCCACACTGATTTGTAAGGCTACCTCTGTCACTTATTGAGTCCCCATATGTACACGAGTCTGTTGCCCAGCTCTCTGGTGTGTATCATCTGTCTGTTGCTATCTTAGTGCCAGTGCGCACTGCCTGAATCTCAGTCTCTAAAGGGTCTTTAGTCCATGAGAACCCTGGTTTTTTGGCCTCGTGCAGATAAATCAAATCATAGTTAGGATGGATTTTCCCCTTTTCAGACAGCTCTTCCAGCTTTATGTAGGACAAGTCTCAGTGCCACAGGGACACAGCAGAAGGGAGAAATAGGTTTAACTCAAACTTGCGTCTTCCCTCTCTTCTCAATATATACCCTGTGGTGTTTCAGACTCCAAAACCCATACATGCATCCTGCCACCATCAGAGTTTACTCTACATGATGCTGTACTCAACAGTACCCCCCAACTCTACTTGATAGCAAAGCCATTTTGTCTTTCTAATGGTCCAAAGAAAGGGAAAGGTGCCTAGATGCAATATTTATAGCCTGGATAGTTATGAAGCACTTGGGACAGGAACCATTATATTGGAGATGTAAAACATCACCAAATCCCCACATGCACAACTCTAAAAAGGTTGAGAAAATTAGAAATAAATTATCTGCTTACCAGATGGAGTGTTATCTCCTTGGCTCTTTCATAAAAGGACAGAATGAAGTGATTAGGAGGTGGGAAAGAGAGTGAGTGTAGCCACCTACATGTGTTAATTTGCTTTTATCTCAATTTTCTATATCAGAATAATAGGCCAAACAAAGTGCCCCAGAGAGAATGCTGATTTTGCTTTATTAATCAGGTAACAAAACCCCTGCAACACCCTAAGTAAATGTTTAAATGGTTGCCAACCACCCCCCTGGGTACCAGGAAATGTCAGTGGGTCTGCTTCAGCAGCCTCAATCAGAATTCAATCAGACAAGAACATAAAAAGCAAGGCCCAGTGGTTTTTCTAAACATCCGGGATCTCTCACCAAGGACTGAGGTTTAATGAAGAGGGGAGAATTGGGCCTCGGGGACCAAGTCTTCAGAAGGGGTAAATTTCCTGGAGACGTGCGCAGCCCCCAAGCTCCATCAAGCAGTCCAGCCAGGGAACATCACTCTGTCTGTCATTCTCCTTCAAGCTGATCATGGCTGATGGATTTATCACTGTGCCACCTCTCCCCTATCTCCATGGGCCTTTGCCATTTAAGGCAGAAGAGTATTTAAATGGTGAAACCTGTTTTCCTCCTTTCTTCCCATTTCTTTTTTGTCTATTTTCTCTCTCCTTCTGTCTCTGGGTTTATGATCTCACCATAGGAAACCACAGTCATATTCTCCTTTCCAATCTTGTTGACCTCCATTTACTCACCCGATATTAACAAACTTTTCTTTGCTGTGGGAAAAAAACATTAACAACTGTGGTCTATTATTCTTCACAAAGCTGTATGTGGATCTGTGTGCCCCTATCCTGAAGGTAAATTGTGCATATTACAAAAAAGGAAAAAGAGTATGTGATGTTGTCACATGCCAGTGCAAAGTCTCTGTCTAGAAATTTGCTTGCTTGCAAGTTTACTGAGTCTTAAAATAGCCAGAGAACCTTTCAGAGTCTGAAATGAGGCAAGAAGCTTGTGATTAGCTCTTCTCAAGAGTCCAAAGTTACTGCCCTGAAGAGCTAGCCCTCTGCCCACCCACACCAGCTCAGGGCTCTACCATAGTGGGAGAGATAGAAGGAGTATGGGTCGCATGAGAAAGTCACTTAGTATCGTTTCAGATAGGAATAGAAGGATATGAAAACAAACAATCCACCAACAAATATTTAACCAATTGAGTCTCTTGCTGCCAGTGACCAAGTATTGTGGCACTGGAGTCAAGCTCTGTATTTTTCTCTAATTTGAAATGCTTTGTAACTTGAGAAATTGTAAAATGCCAAGGTAAAACCTAAATAAAGTTTGTAGTTTAATTAATTGTAGTGTACGGACACTAATTTCTCATTTTGACAAATGTATCCTGGTTTTGTAACGTTAGGAGAATCTCGGGTGAAGGAAATCTCTGTACTATCTTCACAACTCTTCTGTAAACCTAAAATTATTCCAAAATCAAAAGTTTATTTTCAAACAAACAATCACAGGGCAATCACAGATGTCTGAAATTATAGGAATAAACATAAATGGCTCACATTGACATAGAAAAACCAAAAGCCAAGTTGTCCAGCCTATACATTAGGAAACTGATGTCAGCTCTACCGCTGATTATTTTTGTGACCTTAAGCACGTCACCTAACCTCTCTTCTTTTTATTTATTATTCCAGAGAAAAAGGGCAATCAGATTGATCTGCGAAATATGGAAAAGTTCAGAATTATCCACAGCCATACCCTCCAAGGCATGATTTCACCAAATATGAAAATTCAGTAGCAGCAGATTTACTTCTGCACATCTAGTTGACCCAGGCAATTTCAGTTCTGGTATATGCAAATATCACGTCATTTCTAACAGAACAAAGAACTAAAGAGGAAAAAGATGGTACATTGGAAGTAGAGATGGGAGTGACATAATACTGAAAGATAAAGAATACTGAAAGCATGTGAATTGTGATCTTAGAACCGCACCCTGGGTCTGTATGGAAAGCCTTTGCTGAGAGGTATGAGAGAATTTTGTTACAAGCACTTTGATCAGAATTCCTTCTGAGCAGAGTGAAGGACATGTAACACTGTGTTATGGGAAGGTAGTTTCAGAAGCACGTCCGCAATAATTTGCCCATCTCAAAAATCCAGTCATTCAGAGTCTCTGAGATCTGAGGAGCCAGGAATCAAAAGCTCTGAGTCATAAATCAACAATTTTGTTTTCATGCTTCATAACAGATGTTAGTGACAAACAAAATTAATTTCAAGTTTCTCGTGTTAGCTGAGGCAAGCATTAAAATGTTCCAGGGAGCAGATTCTGAGTGAAATTGTGCCATACCTATGGTTATTTTAAAAGATAAATGTCATTGATATTGACATGCTACCTTGATTGCTTTCTTCAAAATATTTTTTATTATACTCTCAAACTTGGTCGCAGGAAGAACTTCTACTATGAGTTCTGAAGTTCCTTAACCACAGGTTCTCCTAAATGGGCATATTGAGGAACTTAACACCTACAGCTGGGGAGAACCAGTATAATACAGACCCAGCCTACCTCAAAGGATTATTTGGAGGGTAAAATGGAATACAGTCGTACCTCATTGTATTGCACTTCTCAGATACTGCGTTTTTTACAGATTGAAGGTTTGTGGCACATCTGCTTCGAGCGAGTCTATCGATGCCATTTTTCCAATGGCATTTGCTCACTTCGTGTCTCTGTGTCATATTTTGGTAATTCTCCCAATATCTCAAACCTTTTCATTATTATTATATCTGTTATGGTGATCTGTGATCAGTGATCTTTGATGTTACTATTGTATTTGTTTTGGGGTGCCACGAACCACAACCATATAAGACATTGAACTTGATTGTTATTACATAAACTTAGTTGATAAAGCAGTGGCAGGGTTTGAGAGGACAGACTCCAATTTTGAAAGGCATTCTACTGTGGGTAAAATGCTATCAAGCAGCATTTCATGCTACAGAGAAATCGTGTGCAGCAAACTTCATTGTTTTTTTTAAGAAACTGGTACAGCCACACTAACCTTCAGCAAGCACCACCCTGATCGGTCAGCAGCCATAGACATAATGCTCTTGCATACGTGATAGACTACAATGTAGTGCAAACATAACTTCAAATGCCCTGGGAAACCAAAAAATTCATGTGACTCACTTTATTTTGCAACATTCACTTTATTGTCGTGGTCTGGAACCGAACCTGTAATATCTCTAAGGTATGCTTGTAATAGAGTTGAAGTTCTTTGAAATTTTTAAAAATAATATTGATATACACATTTTTTATTCATCAGAGAAATCAAGCATGTCTTGGTGCCTATCACTGCCCTGGGAAAGGAGGCGTAAAGTGCTGACTGCTCCCAGGAGACACTGGTGGGTAGAGTGGTGACGACCCTGTAGAAACCCTCAATCCCAGCAAGTACATAGGCTTAATATACAGAACTAGGAGCTAAAACGGGATAAGGACAGGGTACTACGAGGCACATGAGTAACCCCTCAATCATATATCAAGACAAAGGAAGGCTTTCTGGGGGAGGTAACATCTAAGTCCTAAAAAAAAATGAATGGAAATTAGCTAGGTTTTGGGAGGATGGGAGCTAGGGAGTGCTGGTGGTGTTGGTTGTGACAGAGACAGACACAAAAGGAAATAAAGTAATTTCCTGTGATGAGAATAGAGCATGAATGAGAGATTAACAAAAGATGAGGCTGGAAAGAGAGGCCATCGCTAGTTCATGGAGGGAAGGAGTTGTCAGTTATGTTAAAGTTTTGTTCCTTATCCTGTCTGAGGGAAACTGAAACCAGAATGGGGTTTTTTTGTTTTGTTTTTTTTAATAAATTTATTTATTTATTTATTGCTGCATTGGGTCTTCGTTGCTGCACGCGGGCTTTCTCTAGTTGCAGCGAGCGGGGGGGCTACTCTTTGTTTTGGTGCGCGGCCTTCTCATTGCGGTGGCTTCTCTTGTGGCAGAGCACAGCCTCTAGGCACACTGGCTTCAGTAGTTGCAGCGCACGGGCTCAGTAGTTGTGGCCAGCAGGCTCTAGTGTGTGGGATCAGTAATTGTGGCGCACGGGCTTAGCTGCTCCGCGGCATGTGGGATCTTCCCGGACCAGGGCTCGAACCCGTGTCCCCTGCATTGGCAGGTGGATTCTTAACCATTGCGCCACCAGGGAAGTCCCCAGAATGGGTTTTGAGCAAGGTTATGACATAAATGGATGGACAATTTGATGACGTCTTTCTGACTTTACTGTGGAAAAAAAGATTGGGCGGGGGGGTCAGGGGTGGCGGTATTGGAAGCAGAAGGACAAACTATGAAACTGTTCAAGTAATCAAGGCAAGAGATGCGAGCGGCCTGGACTGGGGTGGTGGCAATGGGCCCAGAAAAGAGTCAACAGAACAGACAGATATGTAGAGGTTACAATAAACAGGACTTGGTAACTGATGGGATACACTGATGAGAGAAGAATCAAAAGCTTGGGCAACTGAAAGGGTAGCATTGCCATTCCATGGAGATAGGAAAGAAGGGGTAATAGCAGATGTAGGAGTAAAGATAATGAGTTTACTTGGAGGCAAACTGAGCTTGATATTCTTTTTTTTTTTTTTTAAGTGTGCCTTTTTAAAATTTATTTTATTTATTTTTTTGGCTGTGTTGGGTCTTCGTTTCTGTGCGAGGGCTTTCTCTAGTTGTGGCAAGCGGGAGCCACTCTTTTGATATTCTTAAGAGATGTCCAAGTGGTGATGTGCAATAGACAGTTGGATCTTTCCTGAAATTTCTCTCCACTTTGAAAATAGAAGTTTGGAACATATGGAGGCCTTCTGAGAACCTTGTCATTAATATATTAATCTAATAAAAAAGGAGAAATAAAAATGAGAGAGTAAGTTATTTCCTTAGAAATAAGAGAATGTTCAGTCCAAAGTATGTGTGAGAGAGTAACTCAACCAAAATGGATGGATGAAAAAGCTGCATTTCTGAAAAGAGAAAAGATCAGCCACTTAGCAATTAATGTGCTGTGAGATCACTTACCTTTTATGGAAAGGCTGGCATCTGGGGAGGAAATAATCTGCCCTCTGGCAATATCCCTCATCAGGGGCACTCATCCCCTTGATTTCAGAAAAGTCAGAGTGAATTAAAGCTGAAGTGAAAGTGTGAGAGACATACATGGGCCTTCACCATTACCTGGTCCAATTCCTTCATTTTATAGAGAAAGGAACTAAGACCCAGAGAGTGTGACTGACCTGCCCATGGTCACACAGCTGGTCAGTGGGATGTGTAAGCCACATGTCAGCTTGGTGTCTTACTCTGCCCTTTAAAATCCAGGTGAGATCAACCTGAGCCCCCATCCCATATCCTATGGAAAACCCCATGCCACCACTTCCCCTGCCCCCAACTTCTGTGAATTCCTGTGCGACCGATGTTTCTCCCAATCACCTCTGGTTCTCATTCCCAGCATTTGCCAAGTTTCTCACTCTCTACTCTTTCTTGTGGCTCTTCTTTTAGCTTCTCCCACTGGCACTGAGCCAAATATGGGGACACCTCCTTCTTGACTTTTAGACCTCTACCCCCAATCAAACGGTACCAATCAGACAAGGCCACTCTGTGTTGTAAAGTTTTACTAACAATTTTAAAGTAACATGGATGGATATTATATCACATTATAATATCATACATATTTGTAAGTAAATATTGTTTAAAGTACCATTTATACCATGGAATATTATTCAGCCATAAAGAAATAAGGAAATCTTACCATTTGTAACAACATGGATGTATCCTAAGGATGGATTATGCTAAGTGAAATAAGCCAGACAGAGACAAATGCTGTATGATCTCACTTCTATGTGGAATCTAAAACAAACAAAAGACAAGTTCATAGATACAGAGGACAGATTAGTAGTTGCTAGAGGTGGGTGTGGGCGGTGAAATGTGTGAAGAGAGTCAAAAGGTACAAACTTCCAGTTATAAAATTAAGTTGTGTAGTGTACAACATGGCGACTATAGTTAATAATGATTTGAAAGTTACTAAGAGAGTAGATCTTAACAGTTCTCATCACAAGAAAAGAAAATTTTGTTACTGTATATGGTGACAGATATT
Organism: Balaenoptera physalus; assembly: GCF_965194825.1. NCBI lineage: Eukaryota > Metazoa > Chordata > Mammalia > Artiodactyla > Balaenopteridae > Balaenoptera > Balaenoptera physalus. Next base: position 37,176,713 of record NC_138890.1, read on the forward strand.
AACTAGACTTCTTGTGCTAATCATTTGCAAAGTATACAATTATAGAATCATTATGTTATACACCTGAAACTTCTATAATGTTATATGTCCATTATACCTCAATTTTAAAAAATAGCCCCTCTGCCCTTTTTTGACAACACAAGCACCAACCTGCTACCATCTTAATCTCATTTCTCACGCTTTTGGCAACTGATTCGCCCCCCTTCCCTTTCCCGTTTCCTCTTCCCCTTAATTCTTGTCCCCTTGCCTTTCATCCCAAGTACTGATCAGAGGATATTCCCTCCCTAGAGAAACTCTGGAGGTACCTGCTAAAATATCCATTTTTCTCACCCCCTTAACAAGTCTGGTCCTACGCTCTTTGCACTAAGCCAGGTGACTCGTCCATATGACCTTGTAGAAAGCTCCTCCCAAATTTCCCAGGTCCTGTTCCCTGCCTCTCCCCACCTCAAGCTTTCCTGGGCTTGTTAGTCAGCATGAAACTCACATAAGCACGCATATGTTCTGAGTGACGTGAACTGAGCCCTTCAGTGTATACTACTGTCTTTTAATTGCTTTCAGCCCTGCAGGCTTTGAACAACTTTCTTCACCCTTCAGCTCAGCACTGATTTATTCAGCTTCTGTGAGCAATTTATTCACTTTTAATTAGACCCAACTTAATTATTTTGTCGGTAAAACAAACCAAAAGAATCTATAAAACAACTTTTAAGTGAAATCACATTTCTGCCTGGAGGGATATAAAAAATGAAATTACGCATCTCATTTTACCTGCCTCTTTCAAAGACAGGATTGCCCACATTGTCTTTTTATTTCCCAAGACCTTTTGTCTTTCATTAAGGAAAAGACTTGGGAAATCAGGCTTGGAGTAGAGGGGAGAAAATGGGAAAAGGTCATTTTCAATGGAGAGCAGATATGTGAGCGCATAAGGCAGGGCCTCTCCAGGTTGGCTCTTTGGCAACCCCTGCCCTAGAATATCTGGGAACTGGTTAAGAGAGCAGATTCCCCACCCTAGCCCTGGGCTTTCTGACTAGTAGTTTTGAGAGGTGGGGACAACAGATGGGGCTTCTCACTTGCCTATTCTTATACATTCTGGACCCACGCCTGCTTCTGGATACACAAGCCCTCATATTCACTAATTGGCCACTTCTGCTTCCCCAGGAACTTGCCTCATCCTTCCTAGTCATCCAGGGTTTCTTCCATCTCTGACAACCACCACTCCTTGATGTCTGCATTTATTCAATTCCCCATTGATAGCCTATCCGGTTACCTTTCCTGTGTATACATCTCATCTCTGCAATTAGTTTGTTAGGTCAGGAACTGTGCATTACAGATCAGTCTCTTGGCCAAACACCCTGTGTGCAGTCCTGGGCTCCCCCTACTACACCAGCGTTTCCAACCTTTCAGAGCCCAAAGATCTCTTTTGTCATCAAAGAATTTTACAACCTCCACCTGGAATTTGCTATAATTTTAATTGAAAAAATGCATAGCAGCTAAATCCGATTGTGTATTTGGTAATGCCTTTATACAAATTTACAATATATCTATCTTAAAAGTATCTGCCACGCTTTAAAATAGAGGCTCACATATGTATGCAGCATATAATGTGTTCCATCTACAGGCTGTGCCAGGAGCACATGGGAATTCTCTGACCTCTTGCTGTCAGCAGCCTACCTCAAGGGCAATGTTGAAGGGCCAGAGTTCAGGAGCTACTCTCTTGGCCTCAAATTTGAAGTAGGACGCACAAGTAGAAGGTGTCAGAGTGTTTGGAAAATGTAAACTCTTTCTTCAGCTAACGGCAATAATGACGTTCTGACCATGTCCTGTCGCCATGCTGCCACGTTACTCCAGTAGCACTCACTGGATTAATCTGTTATTTAACTCTGAAGAAACGTCTTTTAATCTGCGACCTGGCAGAGACAGCCAATACCCACCAAAGATTCTATGTGCTTCCCACATAGCCCAGCCTCCCTTGCAGTTAGGATGAGGCCATGTGACTGATTCTGGCCATTTGACTATGAGCAAAGTAATGTTATTTACTTCTGGGTCCTTGTCATGGCTATATTTAAAGCCACATGTTGAGATCATGGGGTGGAGGGAGCCTGGATCCCTGAGTCACTGGATGGAGGTGAGTTACTTGACCTGCAAACTCTTTGTAGGTTGTGCTAAACCACTGAGATTTGGAGCCTTATTTGTTCCACAGCCCAGCCTAGCTTAAAAGTGAAAAAAGAGCTTTTAAGGAAAGGAACTACTAAATGCCTAGATCCATGCACCAAGAAAAAGAGAGAGAGAGAGAAGGAGAGCTTGGAGTGTTTGAGAATATTGAGCAACAAGGAAAGAGGTAGGCAGGAGCTGCATCCTATAAAGAAATGTAGGCCAGAGTGAGAAGTCTCGTTTTTGTACAAAGGCAATCATAAAGAACATTAATAAGAGAACTGACATGATCTAACTTACACTTTAGAAAAATAACTCTGGCTGCTATGTGAAGGCTGGATTGGAAAGGGAACAAGCAAGGATGTAGGAACCAGTTAAAAGTTTGTTGCAGTCATCCAAGACAAGAGATGCTAATGCCTTTTTTAAAATGGAAGCAGTAGAAATGTTGAGAAGCTGATGGATTTGAAGAATATTCAGAAGACAAAAATGGATAGAACACAAAGATTGGCTGTATCAAATGAAGGAGGAATCAAAGGGAATGACTAGGTCATTTGGGTAATTGGAGATGCTATTCATAGAAATAAGGACTATTGGAGCCAAAGTGAATTTTGGAGAGAATCCAAGAGTTCTAGAAATGATAAAGTTGAGATACCCAGCAAAGAAGTAGAGATGGCAAGTAGGCAGTGGGATTACCTCTGTCCAATACTCCATGAGTGAGGTTTGAGCTCCAAATACACTGAATGGGAGATCAGCTTGCTGGATAACTGGTGGTGCCCTAAATGCTAATGAACTTGGAGGATAATGACGTTTAACATGGCAGACTACAGAAATATCTTCTCATCTGTTTAAAAAATAGTTGTCCTTGAAAATCTGTTGGAGTAAGTCTTTTATGGACGGAGGAGCTAAGAGAAAATCAATCGGGTAAAAAACATTAACTGGACTCGTGATGGACACTGAGCGTGGCATGCTGATAATACCTAAGTTTTGTAAAAATCTATCTTTTGATCGTTCCTTTCCCACAAAGGTCCTATAGGATTTCATTTGTCAGGTATTTTCATTATCTTCTACAGAACTGCATCCTTTGGTTAATTTTATTTAAGGTGATTGCTGCTTCGTTCTCACTCTCCCCCCACCTTTCACACTACTCCCACTTTCACCAACCTCTGAGAGCAGCCATCCTCACCCCACCCTGTGCAAGGGCCTGCAGACTCGGTTCTTATGCAGTGTTTCTTCCTCTCTAGAGGAAGGCAGCATCTGGCATCCTAATTATAGGACACGTTTTGTGGTCTGTGAATGAGGCACAGTCACAGCTTTTGCCCTTCCCTTTGGGAAGGACAGAGCACTGTCTAGTGCTTACAGGAACTGATGGCACATAGCAGCTCTGTGTAGACTCCTGTACTGAGTTCAAGGCAAATGAAGACTCTGAAGCTGAGGCATCCGCAAGGCTTCTACCCGAGCTGAACTCTGCTGCAGGATAAGGTCTCCCCTGTGACCGTTCCTTTCTCATGAAGCCTTACTGAACTTTCCTGGACGGGTCCCAGAACTAGAAACCTCAGTGAGCGGCTCTCAAACTATGATTTCTGTTTTCTGGCCTGCAACCAAAGACATTTCTTTGAATCTAAAATGCTATCAATTTAATAATGTTGTGAGGAAGCCTGCCGGCTAGCTCAGTTGGTAGAGCATGAGACTCTTAGTAATGTTATGAGGGTAAAAAAAAAAAAAAGAAACATTACCGTATCAATAATGTGACATATCCTAGGTTCAAAACAATTAAATGTGAAAAAAAAAAAAAAAGTTGGACTTCACTGGTGGCACAGTGGTTTAGAATCCGCCTGCCAATGCAGGGGACACAGGTTCGAGCCCTGGTCTGGGAAGATCCCACATGCCATGGAGCAAATAAGCCCATGTGCCACAACTACTGAGCCTGTATTCTAGAGCCCACGAGCCACAGCTACTGAGCCTGCATGCCACAACTACTGAAGCCTGCGTGCCTAGAGCCCATGCTCCACAATAAGAGAAGCCACCGCAATGAGAAGCCCGCGCCCACAACAAAGGTTAGCCCCCGCTCACCTCAACTAGAAAAAGCCCATGCGCAGCAACAAAGACCCAACACAGCCAAATAAATTAAAAAAAAAAAAAAAAGGTATACCTCAGATTCTAGTTAATATAGGTTTTCCTGAAATGGAGTAGGAAGAAATGACAGGTTCTACAGAGAAATTATTCTATTTCCCTTATTTTTGTTTCTTCATCTGTAAAATGGGTATGGGTGAAATAGGTAAAAGACTACATAAACGTGATGGCCATTTCCTTAAGCAAATCCAATCAACATAAATGCAAAAAGCAAAATGAATAAGAAATTGATGATAAGACTGTTTTATTGCACATCTTTCCTTGATCTAGTAAAATGCTTGGGGAATGGATAGGAATGTGGTCACTGGATTTTTGCTTTAATTCAGGGTTGATGAAACACCTTTTGTTTCTGTTGCCTCTGTTGTTCTGAAACTTCTGTGAGAAACAAACAGAAATCTTACAAAACATGTTAGCAGTCTTTCCCGCAGTAGTTGGAAATACCTCAAATAATGAAAATGACTGATACTTTCAGGGTAATTGGTGATGTTTCTGAACCTGGTTTCCAGATAGCAAATAGAGTTATAGATGGTCTAGGACAAATGTTGTAGTAACAGGCCAACAGTTTTTATTTTAATAAAAGTCGGCCCTGTTAGTGCCTATTAGAAAAAATAATGTGTGTCAAACTCCTAATTTCAGATATCAGTGCTTTAGCAGAAAGCCAAAGTTGATTAAGCTTTTAAAAAGTGAGTTGACTTGAAATAAAATATACTGCATTTAATAAAACAAATGTTACTAGGGTATAGCAAGAATTGGAAAGATGACTCAAGAATGCTTGCAATTTGGGGAAAACTGATATAACTGATATATTTGAGGACACGCTAACCCCAGACTATTTCTTCTAAGGTGGTTATTGTTTAACTCAGTGTCTAACAGGAAATTGTTTCTGTAAGATTTACACATTTTGTCCTCAGGGTGGAGTGCTTTAAAAACCCCTGTGGTTAACTGAGGACCAAACTTTCTTAGATTCTAATTAATTCTAATATCAGGATAGTGTACTATTCATCAAGAATCTAAGTGTAGATTAAACTTAATTTTATAGGGTCCCCCCACTCCCACGGTCCTGACCAACTGATATCCTTTTCAGAGAACTGTACATGAAGGGAAAATAATTTTCTAGTAACAACTTTTCCCTGCTTTCTAGCCCCACTTGGGTCTTTCCATTTTTAAAGTCAGCATGTTTGCTCTAGCCACAGGAAGCCTGCAAATGTGGTTTCTTCCTAGGTTGCTCACTTACGTCCAGACACACACACACAATTGTATCCAGTTACTTCTCATCTCTTGATCTCAGCTCAGTGAGCCCCACCTCCTCAGGGACGGGGTCACATCCCTCTGTCCTGCAATCACGTTGCACCCTCTTCTCCTTTGTGGCACTTATCCTGACAAAGGTTCAATAAGTATTTTTTTGATTCAATGAATAACTGGTTAATTGACCCCTAACGATAAAAATGGAATTTGCTAAAGATGGGGTTTAGTTGAGTTCACTAAAATGTAAAAGCAAAGAACTAGGGTTAATTGAAAACGTGAGCCAGGCAGGATAGAGAAAGTTTGGGAATAAGAACAGAATTTCTTAGCAAACTGTAATTAACCCAGTATTTTAGACTAACGGTCCACCGTATGGAAATACTCCCCACACACACCCCATCTAGGGGGCATTCTGCCCAGTGGAAAAGTGATATTGGTTCCAGAGAGGATTACTGTCTCAAGCCAGAGGTGATCTGAGTGTTCATTAGCAAAATAAGATAATCCCCAAGTTTATTGTTAGTGGAAGGTGCCATTTCGGAAAAATTAGAATGAGAGAGATTTTACAATCGGAAGGACCTTGGAGAGTTGCTTCAGATATGCTCCTCCCTTTCTGAAAGCAGTAATAAACCACACCTCAGATAAAAGAATTGCACAATCCCCGTTTGTTTCCTGTTCTACTTTTGGAAAGAAGTGGCTTTTCTGGGGCAAAGGGGAAGCAGTGGGTTACGGAGCTGCCTCCCCGTCTTGGTCCCTCCAGCCCATTCTTGTGCGCTTCACGCGGCCTGGAGCCCACAGCTCTGCTCACCGCTTCCCTGCCCAACACCCTCCAGGACTTCTTACTCTCAGCGTAATAAATAGCTCTAACAGGCCACCTCGCCCTTGCCTGTCTCTCCACCCTCACCTTTTGCTACTCTTTGTCCCCTACTTCATGGCCTCTATAGAACAGTCCTATGAACTTTCTGTTTCTAAAACCAGTTCTTCTACCTGGAACACCCTTCCACAACCTCCTACCTAGCTAACTGTGTATATATACACATACGCATATATGTATACACACACATATACAAACATATTATTTTCTGAACCATTGAAGTGTCTTGCCCCTTAACCCATAACTACTTTAGGATGGATTTCCTGCAAACAAGAGCAATTTCTTTTTTTTCTTTTTTTTTTGTTCTAGTATCTATTGATCATCTGCTTTGTGAAAGGTCGTGTGCAAGCTGCTACAGATAATACAAAAGACATGATATATGGCCCCTTCCTTAAGATTCTTTGTTTCAAATGACTAATGAGAAAGAGGTTATTTACTAAAATCATATATATTATTATTTAATTAAGTACTGACTAAATACAGCCAACTGCCTAAAAGGCTGGATCAGGTAATACATGTCTGCGCGGGACAAGAAGTAATATTTCAGTGCGTGCAGGAGTTAGGAAATGACATAAAGTCATCGTAAGGGAAAGCAGAGCTGAGATGGTTTCCTGATGACATCATCTGAGTACCTACATCTAACCATACTTAAATATAATCTAGCTAAATAAGTCAATCACTTTCCTTCCTCCCCTTATTTTTCTTTAGCTTCTTCTTGCTGACCTCTTTGTTGCTTTTTATTTTTTATTAATTTTTATTGGAGTATAGTTGCTTTACAATGTTGTGTTAGTTTCTGCTATACGGCAAAGTGAATCAGCTATACGTATACATATATCCCCGTTTTTTTGGATTTCCTTCCCATTTAGGTCACCACAGAGCACTGAGTAGAGTTCCCTGTGCTATACAGTAGGTTCTCATTAGTTACCTATTTTATACATAGTAGTGTATATATGTCAATCCCAATCTCCCCATTCATCCCACCCCACCCCCTTCCCCTCTTGGTTTCCATATGTTAAGGGCAATTTCTTATATAACCACCATGTAATTATCATAATCGGAAGATTTAACATTATTAAAATCCTGTTTCTAATCCACATTTCATATTTAAATTTTTCCCATTGTCCAATAATGTCTTTTATACCTATTTTATCTCCCCCTGTCCAGGAGCCAATCCAGGATCACACATTACTCTTAGTTGTCGTACCTTTTTGGTCTTCTTTAATCAGAAGCAGTTCCTCTGCTTTTCTTTGACCTTTGACATTTGAAAAACCTAAGCCAGTAATTCTGTAGACCAGCCCCCAGGTTGAGATTTTTCAATGTTTCCTTGTGACTACCACAGAAGTGACGTTCTTCTCAGTATATCTTATCAGGAGACCCAATATATCCAGTTATCCCAAAATGGGTGATGTTTGCTTTGATCTCTTGGGTAAGGTGGTGTCTGCCACATTTCTCCACTACAAAGTGATTCTTTTCTTTTTTTTCTTTAACCATTGTAATTAATAATTTGAAGGAAAGATACTTTGAAACTATGCAAATATTCAGTTCCTCATCTAACTTCATCCACTTGTTTGGCATCCACTTTATATCTGCTTTGCTTTTAAGGAAGCTCATTTTACACTGTTAATAAAGAAAAGAATATAGTATGATAAGTGGACTTTCTCAATTGCCCCACCTGACATACCTGCTATCTCCCGTGTCAATCCAGTCTTCCTTTGTGAAGACCTTATCACGTAAAATTGAGAGACATCTGATATGTATGGCATTAGCCAAGGCAAGATTTCTTGTTTGCATTTTCCACTCTATTCATGAATGATCTTTTCATTTCCTTTTCTTTTATAATAATAATATTTTTAAAAAAGAATCCGTGAAAGGGGCATTTATTTTAATAATGAGAAAGAAGATATACATTATTATTTCGGGCTTACCACATGTCATAATATTGCTTTTGTCTCATTATGATGGGCGTCAGTAATTGCATTTACTTTTTTTCAATCTTGATGCAAGGGCTCACTTAAGACTCTGAAGAGCTTCTTGCTGCCTTGGGGTCTGTGCATTAGAAATCATTTGGATTGATTAAAGTCATGAGGAGAATTAGGGTAAGGGTCAGATCATAGGAGCATCAGGAAGGTAAAATATTACCATTTAAACGAGAAATGGAACTTCTCCTTTAGTGAATCACATTTTCAATGACAGGTGGGGTTGCTCACTGCGAGATTAATAATGCCTGACATTCACTCATCCACTTATTCAAAACAAAATCATCCTGCAAGCCTACTAGGTGAGAAGCAAACTATCTACAACTTCTAACCTTATAAAGTATGTATTTGAATTAATTCTTCTGGGTCTCTAACCAAGATTTGGCCAAAAGGACCCTTGAGAGCTTGCTTATAGGTTCTATTAAAGGAGCTCAGAAACTGGAATATCCTAGATAGAGCAGCATCCTTCCTCAGTTTCAGAAACCACCAAATGGAATGGCGAGAAAGAAAGGGGTCTCCAACCCTCACCCCCAGACAACCAGCTCAGGAAAAGCCCACGGCGTTCATGGAAACCACGTTCAGTGCAGTCCAGTCACCTCAGGCCCAAATTTCCTAGGAAAGAGACTTTCTCCTGTTTCACCAATCACTCTCACGTGAGGTTCTGACCACAAATGAGCTTCTCTGAAATATCATCAGTATCAGAAAACTTTAGAGCGAGGGAAAACCTAGAGAATAAATAGCTTTCCCTTTAAGACATGTCTCCACTTACTCTTTATACTGTCCAATTTGTTCCTCACAAAAGGCTTGTGAAAATAATTAGCATAAGACTAGGGTTCCTCATACTCTGGTGAGGGCACTGAACACCAGCGAGGTGAAGGGGCAGTTTGGAGTCAGGAAGGAACCAGAGCTAGAATTCTGAGCCCTGGGTTCATAGTCCTCCAGGCCACACTTTTGCCCCAACGAGGTCATCCATACCCTCCCCATACCATCCACCAGCTGAAACGCTTTCATGGCACTTATCAGAGTGTTAGTTGTATTTTATTTATATGATCATTTGCTTAATGTCTCTGACCCTAGAATGTATGGATTATAGGGATTGAACATATTTTTCTCACCTTGTATGCCACAGTCTACCTTGGATGGTTGGGTGGACACGTGGATGAGCCACTATGCCACCCGTGTGTCCTAACCACAGCCACACCTCGCGTTGACACGCCTCATATTTCTCCTGACCATGGTGACTTCATGTCCTTTCTCAGGTCGTAGCTTGCTGCCAGACATGGCCGTCTCGGTGGACTCGTCTTGGTACCGGTGGCAGTGGCGAGTCAGAGATGGCCTCCCACAGTCTCCATCAGAAGCCACAGCACTGCTGTCCCCAGAGGAGGGGCCGCAGAACTACAACCTGGCGCAGCAGCGGGTCGTGTTCCCCAACAACAACGTATTCCACCAGGACTGGGCCAAGGTCTCCAGGAGATACTGTGGCAACAGAATCTGCACCACCAAGTATACCCTCTTCACCTTCCTGCCCCAGAATCTCTTGGAGCAGTTTCACAGGTATACGACCACTTGGCTGAACAGTACACACTTTATAGCCAAGTATTTGCCACTCAGATGAACTCAGAAATGCTACCCTCTGGGCCAAATGCGTGTACCTTGAGAAGCTTTGTCATCCATCCATTCATTCAGTATTTATCAGATTCTACTCTGTGTTAAGTCATGTGTTGTGTATTAGAGATACACGAGGGAAAAAAAAAGGACACATTGTCCTGACTATATTGGCTAGTGAAAGAGACAGATCTTAATTTTAGGAATTATGTAAATTGGTGTAAACTATAATTCAGATAGATACTTCCAAGGAGAAGTATATGGTGCTCTTAGAGTGAGTACAAGAGAAACCGGGCCTAGTTAGGTAAGTCAAGGAAGACTTCTAGGAGGAAGTAACTGTGGAAGTCTAATATGAAAGAAGAGAATGTGTTAACTAGGTGGAAAGAGGCAGAGAGAAGTCAGAGAAAGGAGCCAGAAGAATGTTCTTTCAAACAGACCTTCATGTGCAAAGGCACTGTGGCAAGAGGGAGCAAGATGCACTTGGAAGACGTAAAAGTGCCAGCCACTCTTTTGAGATAATATATGCAAAATTATCTTTTAATTATAAAGCAAAATATGCACCTAGACATTATCCTAAATTTTGTAATTATTAGCGCCTACCATTTATTGAGCAACTACTATACTCTGGAACCCTCCATTGCATACATAACTAAATATTCATCCCATGTAATATTTATAGGAGCCCTTTAAAGTAGATAATACTATCCCCATTTTAAATGGATTTGACTTTAAAGCCCTTACCATGATGTTCGAGGTGACACTGAAAGAGAATGTCATTTTTAGTTGGCAAGGGCTAATAGTAGGGAAGCAGTAATGCGGCAAGTATATTTCTCTTCGCCACGGTTTTCATTCATACCTCCCTTGCCCCTTCCAGATGGGCTAACCTCTATTTCCTGTTCCTGGTGATTCTGAACTGGATGCCCTCCATGGAAGTCTTCCACAGGGAAATCACCATGTTACCGTTGGCCATTGTCCTGTTCATCATCATGGTCAAGGATGGCATAGAGGACTTCAAGAGACACCGCCTTGATAGAGAGATAAACTGCTCCAACATCCAGATATATGAAAGGTAAGGGAAATCATTCCTCTGTTTTCTCTGTGGCAAATAGATTATGCAAACTTATCAGTGTTTTCAAAAAACTGGTCTCTCTTCTCACATTAATTTTCTTCAATTCATTTAATTCAGTGATACTCAACCAGGGCAATTTTGCCCTGCAAGGAACTTTTGACAATGTCTGCAGACGTTTTTGGTTGCCATATCGGGAAGGAGGTTGCTACTGACATTTAGTTAGTAAAAGCCAAGGATGATGCTAAACATCTTACAATATACGGGACAACCTTCCACAACAAAGAATTATGATCCAGCCCAAAATGTCAGTAGTGCTGAGATTTAGAAACCTTAATTTAACTCATGTAAAGGCCATAAGAGCAGGGTTGAAACCTCAAGAATTAAACTCTAAAATTGACTGAATCATCTCAGGAGACCAAGCTCAGGAACAGCTCTTTGGAGAGTGATGGGCACTGTCTCCCAAACAGGAAAATGTATACCATTTTTAAAGCATCTGTGGCTCTTGGCTAAAAAATCCTTGCTTTTAGAACTTAGCCAGGTAGGTTTTAGGACCCAGAGTTGGCACACCTGTTCTTGGTTGCCTGGGGTGGAAAAGGAAGCTACCTGTGGGTGACGTCTGCATTCCAACAGGCGGAGTCTCAGCAAATAGAAGGAAGTGACCTGGTGGGTACACACCTGTTCTCTGCAAGCTCTTTCCTTGTCATACTTCTCCCCTAGTGTTTACACACTGGCTTTTTATTTTTAGTTTTCCTTTTGAAAGAAGAGAGAAATTTTCAGCAGAGAAGGCGAGTAAAAGATGTCAGGAACATCACTCGCTGGCAGCTGAACAATGGAACTGATCAGGGAAGAACCTCTTTTATGGGGAGCTCAACTGTCCTGCTATGAGAATTAAAGAGACGGGATTGAGCAGAGATGAGAAAGGAAGGCAAGAAAAGGCAGAAAAGGAAAGAAGACAAGAAACGAGTGGTGGTCTCCAACCTGCCCTTTGAAGGACGGTCCCACAAAGAGAACCCCAACAGACATTATCATGGGAATCAAATTAAGACCAGCAAGTACACTCTGTTGTCCTTCCTACCCAAGAACATCTTTGAGCAGCTACACCGGTTTGCCAATTTCTATTTTGTGGGCATTGTGGTTCTGAATTTTATCCCCGTGGTCAATGCTTTCCAGCCTGAGGTGAGCATGATACCAATCTGTATCATCCTGACGGTCACTGCCATCAAGGATGCTTGGGAAGACCTCCGGAGGTACAGATCCGATACAGTGATCAATAATCGAGAGTGCCTCGTCTATAGCAGGTAAAACGAAACACCCGGGGAAGTCTCGGCCCCAGCTCTGATCTTTCTGTGGCTGCTGCCACCGCAGGTGCTGTTTATGGAAGGATGGGGTAGGGAGATAGCATTATTTTATCGCAGTGAAGCTGTTCAGTTCTCCACAATGGGGATTATGGTTTAAAACCGAAAAACACAAAACAAAAGAAATTGAGGCTTGAGTCAATCGTTCATTAACATTAGGAGGTCTTTATTATGTGACATTTTCTTTGCTGTTTCAAATGTGTTAGACATTTAAGAGTTTTGCATAAATTCACATCCATTTTAGGTCCAGTGTGGCCATGAGCACATTGGAGCAGGTTTGGAGACCCTTGGAGAAAAGTGGCATCACTGTTTTTCAGGGAAGCAGTAGGCAGTGTATTAGGAGAACCAGCCCTGGAGACACACTGCCTGGATTGAACGCTGTCTCCATCAGTCGTTAACTCTGTGACCTTAGGCAAGTGACCTAACCTCTCTGAGACTCATTTTGTCCTTCGTAAAACTGGAACACTTCCTGAGGTGGTTGTGAGAATTGCATGTGATAATCCTTGGAAAGTACTTAGCACTGCTCCTGATGTATGATAAATACTCAGTATGCAAACTGTAATTGCTTTATTTTTAGAATGTAAAACTCACATTAGCTCGATCAAGACTGTCCTTAAGCTTTCTCTCTGATATCCCAACCCAAACAAAAATGGCTCACCACCTGTCTTGCCATGTTCTTTAACATAATTTTATACCTGTCGTTGTCTTAGACTCCATTGAGTCAAAAACCAAACTGGGTTGTTAGGAAAAGGACACGCTCTCGATCAGTAAGGGACGAAAACAGAGTTACCGTGTGTCTCAACTTTGTGACAATTCATGTAGCCCAGAAAGAAGCAAGGGAATGGAGGCTGGGCTTGCAGTGAGATTACGGTGACAAAGAGTGCTTTCTGGGCTGGCAATGAGAAACTTTGAATGAGTCAGTCACTTAGATGAATACAGCAGGCAGGGGCTTGACTTCCTGCCAAATAAGGGAAAAAGTCCATCTGTCTCAAGAAGCACCATCCCTCTGACTTGTTCCCTCTGACCTTATGGACCCCAAGCCGTTCTGCAGTTGCTCTGGTCCTTCTTAGAGTGAAAGGGGCTTGCTCCGAGGTGTGCCCTACAGCTGTTTAGGGGCTGCTTCTTTCTAAGAAGTTCTCTTCCCCGGGAGAGAACATGGAGCTTACGACTTGGAGCTGGCTGACGATAGGGTTTATGAGCCAGACTCCACTCGGAAAATTGTAGCCTGGGGAAGCTTCTAAGGAGATCATGTAATGCAAGGGACTCAGCTGTCTCCAGGGCACCCCTAAAAGAACTTCCATACCTTCTCCTCAGCAAAAGATGAGCTTCTGTTCTGTTTGCCTACAGGACCAAAATTGCACATCTAAAAATATTAATCTGAAGGTTTAGGTTTTTTTTTTTTTCAGCTGGATCTAATTATCTTGAATATTGTTAGCACACTGAGTACCTAGAGTTGAGATTGAGTCATTCCTCACCTTTGAGTAAGGAAATTATAAAGAGAAAAAAAAAACAAATAACGTTGGAGTGCGCCGCCTTCCCTAAAGAGACTGATTTTTTAAGAAAGCATTGTTTTTCTCTTGCCACCAATCCACCGCATCACTTTTTGTTTTCTGTCTTTCTCCTTTGTTGTTTTTCTCATAGAAGATGCACAGTGAGGCTGGTTCCTTGGGGAGGCATCCAGGTGGACCTCAGTGAGCCTGGTTCTCTTCTCCCTGCTTTGCCAGAAATCCTCTGCCCTGAGCATCCCAGAAAAATAGGCCTGTTCTTGGGGATAATCTCAGTGTCAGTCAGACCACAGACTGGCCTGTGCTGGGTGCTGGCCTGATACAGGCCAGGCTGTTGTCATTCTGTTCTCAAAATAGCTTCCAGGAAAATGGCAGAAAACTGAGGAGATAACAATCCAGAAAAAAGAGACATTTATCCCCAGGCTCACTGGCAGGGAGGGACATACAGGTGTTTTATTTTTAAAAAAATAATATTATTTTATTCATTTCTTAATAATATAATTTCAGAGAAATCTTTCTAAAATTATTATAGATAAAAGTTTAGTGATAATAATGGGTTTGATCATCCTTCACTATTTTGGTGAATCATAGTTTAACAAAGAGAGTATATGAAAACCAGGTTCTAAGTTCAGTTTATTTCAATACTTGATTACCATAGTTGTCAGGACTGAAAAATTACCTTGGAAAAGCACACATCATGCAATATGTACTTGGGAAGACTTTATGGTTATTGATAATGGATATACAAATTCATATTTTTAATTGAAGTATAATTAATTTACAATGTTGTGTTAGTTTCAAGTATACAGCAAGGTGATTCAGTTTTGTATATATTCTGTTGTGTCAGTTGAGGTGCTCTCTACTGCAAGAAGCAGAAACCTCAACTTAAGCAGTTTTAACAGTGAAGAGACTTTGTTTCTTAAGTCACTACAAATATGCTGAGGTGGGCAGGTGATCAGGCATGGTTCATTCAGCCAATCAGCGTTCTAGCTGCAGCAGTTAGCTGTCCTTTTCATTCAGTCCCCCTCTGTGTCATCTTTACCCTCAGGTAGATTTCCCTCATGGCAATGAGATGGCTGCAGCAGCTCCAGCCCTCACATCTACATATAATAACCCACAAAGGGAGAAAGAAAAGCACTTCCAGAAGCATTCTTGGAAGGTCCAGGAAGCTTACTCCCCAGATCCTCCTCATCTCTCAGGGACCCCAGTGGGTCACATGCCCATCCCTGAACCAATCCCTCTGAGCAGGAGATGAGATTACGCTAATTAGGTTATACCTGAGCCATAGAGCCCAGCATGAGGTTCACTTCCCTGAAAGCATATGGGCTATACAGGGAAGGTGAAAAATCCAAATCTAAAAAAGGAGGTATTTCCAAGAGAAGGAGAAACACATGTTGGAGAGGCCACCACTATGTCCTCAACATCATCACCTTAAAACATTTTTGAGCCTCGACTCCTTGTGAATTGCTTTCCACATATTAACAGGAGCAGACACACTTTGGGACATTCTGTAATATATATCCTTAAAGTTCTTCTAACCCTGAAGTGGATTAATTCTATGAAAAAGCCCAGAATAGGAAGATAGAAAATGCTAGATATTATTATTATCTTAAGTAATGATGCTGAGGAGCATTTCCTTTTGCCAAACGTTGAAGATATTGGGTTGGCCAAAAAGTTTGTTCGGGTTTGTCATACCATCTTACTGAAAACCCCGAATGAACTTTTTGGCCAGCACAATACATGATGGGATGTCAGGCAAAGAACACAAGATCTGAGAGGACAATTTGTTTTCTGAGAAGCAGCATAAAAGCTTATATCTCATGCACTAGTTCTATCCATTTTGTCTCAGATTCACACATTTGAGAAACTGATGTCAAATGTCCTCATTTTCATACAGCTGAATCCTAGGACCCTAAGAATTTTGCTCACCTTAATCCCATGTATCGTCCAGCCTAGACTTGTTTATACTGTGAGAGAATCTTTTTGCAAACAGCAGAAGCCTTGTTTACAGAATTACAATCCTGTTAGAGTATTTTCTTTTAATATAGCAACTGTGCTTGTGGTCTAAAGGTGACCCCATTAATCAGATTTATAGAATGACTTCAAGGAGAGATTAGCTTCAGAATTGTATTAGCTTAGGCTCTCCCAGGGCTCAACTGAATGAATCTAGAAACCATACCCAGCAAGAGAATTGTATTTTTCCATCCAGCTTCATACATTTTTATTTGTATTCAGAAAACAGGCAACAGGGAAGCAGGAGTGGGAACCAAGGGAATCCATGAAGGTTTTTGTCCCCATATTGTAATACGGCAAAAGCCTTCCAGTGTGTCAGCAGCCGAGCACACAATCATTCATCTGCTCAGCAAGTCTTACGTCTGGACCGAGTACGTGTATATCAACATGGAAGGCCCCATGTACCCTCGAGGGGCTCTCAGTCCAGAGAGCACGAGGAACTTGTAAACAGCTACAGTGTCCCTTGCCTATGGACAAAGGGTCACAGTCATGCATGGGCTGCAGTGACACATCTGCCTGCCAGAAACATCAGAGCCAGCCGAGGGAAGCCTTCTCTGAAGAGGTGACATTTCAGGAGGGCGCTGAAGGATGAGCAGCATTCAAATAGGTAAAGAAAACAGGTCAGCTCACAGCCTATTCACGTGTCACCTAAAGGTTGTATGTGTGATTTATGCTGGTATCAAAAAGACCAGGATCAAGAGATATCAAGAGCTTAAGAGAGAAATGATTCCGATTAGAAACTTTATTTTATTTTATTGGCCACGCCGCATGGCTTGCAGGATCTTAGTTCCCCGACCAGGGATCGAACTCAGGCCCTGGCAGCAAAAGCTCCGAGTCCTAGACACTGGACCGCCAGGGAATTCCCTAGAAATGTTTAAATTCTGACTTTTTACCAAGACTTGGAGATTCTCTTTTCTGTAAGTCAGGTGGCTGCTCTAACATAAAAAGAATTCCAGATGCTACAGGCTCGCGGCCAGTCTTCTGACAGCATGGCACTGAGGGCCTGGTTTCCCAGCTGTGGAAAGCTCTGTTGGAGAAGGCAGACGCCTGGCCTGCAGCCTGTTTTTATTTGTATGTCAGTTTCCTTCTGTGCCGGTGCCCCCATAGGAAAGCCTGAGAATGAGGAAACCAGAGGTCCTCATCCTGGGTCTGTCACCAATTAACTACCTGACCTAAATGAAGCCACTTAGGCAGTTGTGTCCCCATTTGTCTCATCTTTAAATAGTGGTCATAGTCTCTCTACAGTAAATTTTGTGAAAAGATGTGAGATGACATTTCAGAGGGCTTGAACGTAGCAGAGCTATGGAAACAACTATACGATGCAGTGCCAAGGGAGAGTGCATAAAGCAGTCTCAGCAAGGATGTTTGGCATCACACCTGGGCTTGTCTCAGAACTGCCACTTACTAAATGTGTGGACACTTGTAGTTACTTGATCACTGCAGCCTCCATTTCAGCTTGTATAAAGTGGGGCCAGTATTAGCACCTATCTCCCAGGGGCATGTGGATTGAATGAAATAATCCTTATAAACTGTTAACTCAGTGTCTGCACCATAATTAGCACTACGTAATTTTTTAAATTTCCAGTCACTTCAACTCTAATTTTTTCAATGTCAGGTCCAACCTAAGCCTTCATCTTTCTTGCTACATTTCCCACCCATTACAAGGGAGGAATTGTTTATTTTATTGGCAAAGGTCAAGGACATTCACTGAGCCACATTTACCAGTGGGCAGGGTAACAGTGTTTTAAAAGCAAAAACTTATGCTCTGCTCTCTCATTTCTCTTCTATTCTATGTGGCAGGATTTAAAATCTGAATTAGGGAAACCCTTCTAGAGCCTGGACCTCTTTCCCCTAACTCCGTTTCCACAGCACTCTTGAGCACACCCGGACCAAGATTTAGATTTAGGCGAGGGATTTAGGTAGCTTCATCTGGCCCGGAGCCTAAGCCACTTCTCCCAACCCAGCTTCTAACATAGAATGTACATTCAAATATCATATTTGTGTGGCTCTTAATATAGTAGCTATTTGATCCCCATTCTACTATCATTTTCCCCCATATAACATCCCTCTGGGAAACCCAAAGGAGATGAGATGATTGACAGGGTAGAATTTAGGCTTTGCCAGGGCCATCCTAACATCGAAATACGATATGTATTCTTTACCCTAAAACTATATCCTCAGTTTGCTGCAGCTGTTAAGTGAAGTAATGCATGTAAAATGCTTAGTATAGTTCCTGGCATTCAGTAGCCCTCAGAAAATGTTGGCTAAAATATTACTAAGGAGAGTTCTATAACCTTGATAGCCAAGAGTCACCATGAGCTTGACTCAAGGGGAGTAAGAAAGACAGATCATTGGCTGGGGTTTTGAACCGCATGGGAGAAGACAAACGCTTTACCATAGAACTTGACTCCAAGCTATAATAACATAGCAAAATAGGCCTGGGGGAAGAATCTGAAAATGCACAAAACAGAGGATCATAGTGTCATTTGAAGCATGACTATGAAAAGTGCCACTGGCTGCAGCTGACAGACCAGCAGACCACTGCATCCACTCGGCGGGTCTTTGCTCTGCATCTGGCACCAGCCAAGTAGCGTCCTCTCTAAAGAGTCAGTTTTGCAAGTGCCCACCCGACTCCCATGGCCTCGCCCTGTGCTCACAGAAGGCCATAAACTATGTGGGCCAATTCAGCTTGTCATTTCAGGATAGAATGCATTAGGTTCTCCCCCAAACTCAATGGGTGGAAGAATCATAAAACAAGAATTCAGGTGTCCCTGAAGCTCTGCACTTGTGTCAACAGGCGTGATTTGTGTCTGAGCAGGTGAGCCTTTATAGCCTCTGATTTGCCATTATGGAGCCCACAGTTCCAAACGCTGGGGCTCCTGTTCCCGACCCAGCCTCAGTTATGTTTATGTCACCAGCTTCTGAGGTGTCATCTGCTGAGTACTGCACTTTCGAGCAGGACCAAGAGACCACGCTGAGCCACGAAGTCCCCACAGCTATCACTCCTATGTCCTGGCAGACACACCTATGTGACCTTACACAAGTTACATAACCTTTCTGGGCTTACGTTTCCTCATCTATGAAAACAGTAATAATAAAAGTTGTGTCATTATCAGGCAGCTAAATGGTAACGTTGTTTAAGTGCTGGGCTCATTATAGGCACTTAATACAAATAAGTTTATTGTATTACATTACATTAAATACATTATATTATATCATCTCATCATATCATACATCATATTATATTATTATGATATCATTTTTGGAAGTCTCCGTTAGTGCGTCCATAGCAAAAAGAGATAGATGTCAAAATGACTTAAGATTAGGAAAAGCTTCTCCTCTACTGCCTCATGTTCAAGACAAATCTACAAGGAATCAATTACTGAATATTTACTGAACACTCCCCTGTGTGCTAGACACCATACCAGACTCCATGTAGGTACGGAAATATAAGACCCAGCGTCATCCCAGCTCTCAGCAAGCTTATTACATAGTTGAAAATAGAAGACACATGAAACAATTAGGCCTCTGGGTGTTAATGAATTCACATAAATACAGATGCCACAAGCTGCTGATTTGGGTCTTCATTCTTCCTGCCCTAATACTCAGGCCTCCCCAGATATATCTGGGCATCCTCAGGTATAGTTAATATGTTCATGTCCCCCAATATTTCCATCCAAGCCAGGGGTCCGGGTCTCCTACCCACTCCTCTAGCCTCAGCTGTTTCTTTCTGGAGCTTCCCTGAGTCTAAAGCCCCCGTCATCGTGGTCTGTAGCAAACAGGTGGGTGTGGGGACACAGCTGCACTCACTGCGCTCTGCCTCAGGCCCACGCTGTCTTTAGCGTAACTTTAACTTAACGCTAAACCTTTAACTGCTGTTCCATTTCCATTTTGTGGGACCAGGTCAGGACAGAAGCCATAGGACCCTTCCTCCCTTTTCAGTTCCTTCCCCCTTGCTAGGCTCCTCCTCCAACCACAAAGCCCCACCCCTCATTCACGACAGCTCATGAAAATAGACAACCACACAGATTCTGTTCTCCTGTCACCACAGCAGTGACCCTGTTTGCTCCCAGCTAATAATAACTGTAATGGTAATAATAGCAGCAGTAAATGCCATTTGCTGTAAGGTCATTTCGTGTATTATTGAACTCTCACTTTAACCTGTAGAATAGATTTTATTTGTCCATTTGATAGATGAATAAATTGAGGGTCATCTAGTCAAGTAGTGGGTTCAAGGTCACACTACCTTGTATGTAAGAAGTAGTTCTGGGTTTTAGTCAGGCTCACGTGACTCCAGAGCTTTTAACCACCCCACAATATTGTCTCTACGTGAGCACACCGCTGTCAAGACAAAGACAGTTGGGCATTTCAAGTATTCCTGAACCAGCTACAGGACACTTGACTCTTCTTGGAGCCATGGAAAGAACAGAGGTTCCAACCCAAGCTTCATTGCTATACACCTTGGCCAGGTCAGTTTCCTCACCCAAATTGGAGATTTATCAAATTTCCTCCAGCCTTGATTTTTTTTTTTTATTAAGACTTTATTTTTTTACAGCAGTTTTTGGTTCACAGTAAAACTGAGGGGAAGGTATAGAAATTTCCCGTATACCCTCTGCCCTCACACATGCACAACTTCCCCCATTATTAACATCCCTCGCCAAAGTGGTCCGTTTGTTGAAATTAATGAACCAACATTGAGACATCATAGTCACCCAAAGTCCATAGTTTACAAGATGTCTCACTCTAGGTATTATACATTCTATGGGTTTGGTCAAATGTATAACAACCTGTATCCACCATTACAATATCATACAGAGTAGTTTCGCTTCCCTGAATATCCTCTGGGCTCCATCTGTTCATCCCTACCCACCTCCCAACCCCTGGCAATCACTGATATTTTTACTGTCTCCATAGTTTTGCCTTTTCCAGAATGTCTTACAGTTGAAATCATACAGTGTGTAGCCTTTTCACATTGGCTTCTTTCACTTAGCCATGAGCATGTAAGTTCCCTCCATGTCTTATCATGGCTTGATAGCTCACTTCTTTTTAGCTATGAATAATATTTCATTGTCTGCATATACCATAGTTCATTCATTCACCTACTGAAGGACATCTGGATGCTTCCAAGTTTTGGAAATTATGGATAAAGCTGCCATAAACATACATGTGTGGGTTTTTGCATGGCATAAGTTTTCAACTCGTTTAGGTAAATAGGATACGTGACTGCTGGATCGTATAGTAAGAATACGTTTAGTTTTATAAGAAACCACCAAATTGTCTTTCAAAGTGGCTGTACCATTGTGCATTCCTAGCAACAGTGTGCGAGAGTACCTCTTGCTCTACCTCCTCACCAGCAATTGGTGGTGTTCGCGTTCAAGATTCGGGGCATTCAAATAGGTATTTTGTGGTATCTCATTTTAATTTGCATTTCTCTAATGACATGTGATGTGGAGCTCTTTTCATGCTTATTTGACATCTGTATATCTTCTTTGGTGAGATGTCTACTCAGATCTTTTGTCCATTTTTAATTTGCAAAACACATATTTTCTCCCAGATGGTGGCTTGTCTTCTCATTCTCTTACCATTGTCTTTCACAGAACAGAAGTTTTTAATTGTAATGAAGTCCAGCTTCTCAGTTACTTCTTTCATGAATAGTACCTATGGTGTTTACCTAAAAATTCATCGCCATACCCAAGGTCATCTAGGTTTTCTGCTATGTTGTCTTCTAGGAGTTTTATAGTTCTGCATTTTACATTTAGGTCTGTGATGCATTCTGAGTTAATTTTTATCAAGAGTGTAAGGTCTGTGTCTGGATTCTTCTTTTTTTTTTTTTTTTTGGCATGTGGATGTCCATTTGTTGAAAAGATTATCTTTGCTCGGTTGTATTGCCTTTGTTCCTTTGTCAAAAGTCAGTTGACTCTAATTATGTGAATCTATTTCTGGGCTATCTATTCTGTTCCATTGATCTATTTGTTTATTCTTTTGCCAATACCGCACTGTCTTTGTTACCGTAACTTTATAGTAAGTCTCGAGGATGGGTAGTGTCAATCCTCTCCTTCAATATCGAGTTGGCTAGTGTGGGTCTTTTGCCTCTTTATATAAACTTTAGAACTAGGTTGTCAACATCCACAAAGAACTTGCTGGGCAGCCCTGATTTTAAGGATATATTTTTCTGGGAGTTTGCCCAGTAGCCAGCATCTAGAGCCCTTAGTCTTCAGTAGGCTGAATTTGGGTCCTTCTTTTCTGGACTTGGGGAAAATGTTTGGATTTTTTAAGTTCCTTGTGTTTGCACATTATGTGCCTGAGTGCAATTCATGAAATGTAATCATGGACATAAAGCGGGCATCCCAATAGCATGAAGAAGAAAATGCTGGGGCTGGCGGTGGTGGTTAGCCCTCACCATAACATTAGCAATCATTGTCATCAACATCATAAAAGAAGTTTGTATTCATTAAGTACTTACTAAGTGCAAAACCAAGAACTCAGTCCCTTACATGGGTCATGTCACTAATCCTTCCAATAACCCTCTGAGGCAAATACACATATTACCTTCAAGTGAAGAAATAGAGTCTCTGAAAGACTAAGTAACTTCCCCAAGTCACACAGGTAGTAAGTGGTGAAGCTGAGATTCAAACCCACTCTTTATCCCTAGACTGCAGTCACTCTCCCTGGCTTCCCCTTTCACCCTGGGGTAGCGATACTGACCATCCTGGGCCTGACATTCCCGCTTCCTGAAGGACGGCCCAGGTCAGCTCATCATCCTACACTGAATGGGAAAGCCCACAGACAGCTAAGCTTCCGGATAAATCCCCTCTTCTCTAGTTCCTTGAAACCCTTTTTACAAAACCCACATAGTACTTGCGAAATGGGAGCTTAAGCACCTTCTCCTCCTCCATTCCCCCCCTTTCACCTGCTTCCCCACAGGATCCAGTTGGTTATAAACCTCTCTTGCTGTTTATTTACCTCTTAATAAGCCCGACCTCCTCTCAGAAAGCCATTTAGCACTGCACCACTTAATTTCTCCCCAAGGCAGAATCTGCCAGATGGAGTCTTCCTCCCCAGCCACGTCGATTTGTCTTATTTTTAAGTAGCAGTGAACATGCCACAGAACTAAAATAGCAATCAGTTCCCAGGTGTGGACTCACTGAGCAGGGAAATGACCAGGAGTGTGTGGATGTGTCCCCCCGGGGCAGCTGTTCCGAACGGGCTGGATTAGCCAGGGAATGACTCCCGAAGGTGACTCCCAGCCAGCTGTGGCCACATCTGGGCGTCCCTCAATGCAGAAGCACGCCGCTTTTCTGCCTCAGCTGGATTCAGCCATTCATCACCTCCTCGGGCTGGACGCCTCAACCCTGGAGCTATGCACCCTTGCCTTTTCCACAGCTGAGGAGACAAAGTGGGCCCCCAGAGGACCAGGAAACCAGCACAGAATAACCCAGTGCAAGAAGGAAATGTCCCCGATGTCACTTTTTCTTATCCCAAAATTCCTATAAAATCTGACTCTGATGCTATACTACTACTACATTTGGGTCAATATAAATATATAATTCTTCAAATTTTGTACCAACTAAATTACTAAATTATGTCCCCCCCAAAAAAAATTTTGAACACCCCAAAAATCATGTTGTTCCCATAGCTTCCATGCTCCTGGACACACACGACAAGATGTGTGCCTGGAGGCATATGTGCCTCTGTTTGAGCAGCACGACCCGGAGATGGGCAATCTCTGTTTTGGGGAGGGAAAGCCTACAACAGGGACGAAGAGTGTCCCTTCACCACTGCATGTCATCCTAAGGAAGAGAAGATTACATCTAAAGGAAAGACAGGTGATTATTAACAGGACAGCAGTACTGGACAGGACCTCCCAGGGACCCAAAGAATAATAGAAAGAAAACAGAGACCAGTCTGACTTATAGCTTCTTGTGTGGTTCCATTGACCTTGCGATACCTATCATCATGATGGGAATTGACAAGACAGCACTCCAGCCAAACTCACAGAAGTGACTGCTCATAAATATATATACATACACACACATACACACACACACACACACACACACACACATACACACACATATATTTCATAAGTTCATCTGCATAACATCCATCTTCCATCCCATTAATAACTCACATCCCATAATATGCAGTGGAGCCCTTTATTTGAAGGAAGAAGAATGAATTTCAGTGTTCACGGGTGGAGGTGCATGGCCTTGCCTTCGGTATGTCTATGTATGTAGCGTTCCCAACTAGCTTTTGCAAACCTGGTTTGAACCAGTGTGCTCTGGAAGTGTTGGCAGTCAGGATATTGCTCCGAGTCAAAGATGTTCTCATTAAATCACAATCTCAATACCGGGCAGAATGCTGAGATTACAGCAAGCAACCAATGGTGAGCCATCCCCAATAGGACAGAAGTCAAAGGGGAGAAGAGTAAAGACAAGTTGAGTGACAATCATTTATTCCTGGGAGCAATTTTGCTGTAATATTCAAGGATCCTTTTTTTTTAAGTGCCCTCTCAAAAAGGAAAAAAAAAAAAAAATAGAGAAAGCCTCCCTCCTTCACCATACAAGATTCCTTTTCCAATGGAGAGTATCTGCCATTCCAGTTTCTTTAAGTAGCTTTATATTTGGACATTTAACAGGTGTTCCCCAGGCTGCTCTGAAGAAAAAAAAAAATTATTCCCTGAATCAACAGATAAATGTTTTTCTGAAATGGCAGTGAGAAACAGATCTGGGGGGACTGTCTCTATTTTTCATGGTAAAAAAAATAAGGTAGAGCAGATGATAAGCTGCTCTAAAATAAGACGATGGAATGAAAAAGTGCTTAGAAACCTGTTACATCCTTTTTCCATTAAAAGAATTATTATTATTAAAATGCTACAGATGCACTGCCCACAAAATGCTCAGAAGTGGTCCCCGTTTGGGTGGTACTGCCCACGGTTAACCAGTGGCCGCTGCACTGGGCTCCCTAGAGCATGGGCACTTCCACAGAACTCTGTGGGTCTTTAGAGTTACAAGACTGCTCCCTAATTGTAATCCCTGATTATTTTATAGACTCTGATCAGATCTTCCCTTGGTTGGCCTTCCAAAAGTCTTCCAGATGGATGTGCATCTATTTCAGGAAACCGGGGGAGTCCTTTGCAAGGATCTTTTTTGACAAGGAAAATGGGGTCTTAGGAGGGCTTGCTTGGGGTTCTCTAGAGGGCCCCCAAAGAAAGGAGAAAGGCGGCAAACGCTTATCCTCCCCAAGGACTTTTACGAACTCAGAGGAGAAAAGTGAAATTCCAGTCACGTCTCTTTCTCTGTGGAAGAGTGGTCTTGTCATGCCCAGGGCAGCTCAGATTCCCACAGAAACAGAAGCAGTAACGTGCCCAGAGAGGCTCAGCATCAGTGGAGAAAAATAGCAAAAGAGAGCCTGCTTCTCCAGGCCTGGCTGGGCTCAGAAGCATCCAGCTGCAAGCCAGCTGGACTTAGTTTAAAAGACCACATGTGGAATATTGGTTTGGTCCCAGATCCCACATTTAAAGAGGAACATTTCCAAACACAGCCTTAGTCAGAAGAGCCCTCACCTCTAAGACAGATCTTGAAACTGTGTCACACAGAATAATTGAGGGCACTTGGAAAGTTAAATTTGACTTGGGAAGTCCAAAAGGCTTCGGAAGACACCTGATGAATACTTTAAAGTATTTTTTCAGGGCTTCCCTCTGTGGCGCAGTGATTAAGAATCCGCCTGCCAATGCAGGGGACACGGGTTCGAGCCCTGGTCCGGGAAGATCCCACATGCCTGGAAGCAACTAAGCCCGTGCGCCATGGCTACTGAGCCTGTGCTAGAGCCAACGAGCCACAACTACTGAAGCCCCCATGCCTGGGGCCTGTGCTCCGCAACAAGAGAAGCCACCGCAATGAGAAGCCCGCGCAATGCAACGAAGAATAGCCCTCGTTCGCCGCAACCAGAGAAAAGCCCACGTGCGGCAATGAAGACCCAACGCAGCCAAAAATAAAATAAATAAAATAAATTCATTAAAATATATATATATATTTTTTAATGGTAGAAGATGGAGTAAATTAGATTGCCTGGGAGAGCAGAATTAGTTCAATATTTGGCTAATCAGAAGGAAGAATTTCGTAAAATGAGGGCTCTTGGAAACGGAATGTATTGCCCTGGGGAGTAGCAAGTCCTTCTGCCGGGGTTGTAAAAGCTGTTGCTGCCATTCCATTGGAGAGGAAAGAGGGGAATGATTTCCAGGAGGTAGGATATTCAAGCGGTGAAAACTGGGTTTGATGTCAAGTTGGACCCAGACTCAGGGTCCAGCTCTGTTTTTGTAAGGCCTTGGGAAATTTCTCTTGAACCCTCAAGTTCCTCATTATGAAATGGGTATAACATCTCCTCCAATGAGTTATTATGCAAGTAAATGAAGTATTAATTCACCCTAGTGCTTGGCAGGGTAGACATGCTAAATTCACAATTGTTGCTGCCCCCGTTATTACCTGCGCTTGATAAATTGGATAGGAAGAGAAAGTACATCATTTTCTCAGATTTCTTTAGCCCTCTGATCCTGTGATGACTGTGGGGCCCATCCTATCAAAGTTCCTGGTGCCATCTTCCTAATTCCCTGCTTCCTATTTCAGCACCACTCCAGATCTTCCTAGACAATGGTCTATATTCTCACCTTTCCCACTGCCGCTCTCCACCCATAACCAGAAGCAGTCTTTCCTATACTCCATTCTTTTGTGACCCTGCTTTCTACGGTGATGACTGGGTATTCTAGGAAGTGATGTATATTAAGAATACTATGTTAATATGACTATATAATCACCTTCTCCTTTAAATTTTTTCTCCTGCTAAGAAGCAAGGGCTGAGCACAGCAATCAGTCAGTAGCCGACAGTCCATCAAAAGTCTACATGGTCAGAAGGAGGGACCTTTGCTAGTGGGATTCTATAGATCATGCTTAGCTTTTCTAGAGATGACGATAGTGGTCATTTGGGGCAAGGTAGAATATAGAGCAGTCCTGTGACAAGCTGACTGGAGGATATTAGGTGCAGGCGGGACCTTTTCCATTCACTCATTCATGTTCTGGAGAACTTTAACATTCACTCTGACCCCTGTCTTTCTCCAACCCCAGAAAAGAGCAGAGCTACACACAGAAGTGCTGGAAGGATGTGCGAGTGGGGGACTTCATCCAAGTGCAGTGCAATGACATCATCCCGGCCGACATGCTCCTCCTCTTCTCCTCGGACCCCAGTGGGATCTGTCATCTGGAAACCTCCAACTTGGATGGAGAGACAAACCTCAAACAGAGGCGTGTTGTAAAGGGCTTCACAGAGCAGGTAGGGCTCTTTCTAAGGTCTTCAACTGGAATGGCAAAGGGAAGATGCCAGCCAGCTCTACTGGGAAACTGGATTTAATCTGGTGTGTGGAGGAGAAGGTAGTAGTTGCCTCCTTTTCCCAGGCACTTAGGTACACTTAATCTTCCCACCAACTCTCTGAGATGGATATCATCCCCGTCTCACAGATGGGGAAACTGAGGCTTGGGAAAGGTAAATAACTTGCTGAAGGCCTCAGAGTCCTTACCTGGGGACCCCCTCCATTCAACTGAAGAAACTGTGCTCTCTGCTCTAAACTAGATGAGTCTAGTATCTGCTCAATTACTCTTGAGACCAACCCATTTTTCTGTGCTTATCCAATCCTGGCTCATCCTGCCCAGGTCAGCTTCAGCAATTTCTCCCTCCATGAAATTTTTGTAGTACTCCTTTGACCGCAGCATAAAAGCAGCAAGGTATCATTAACTATTTTTCCATTTGTGTAGGTCTTACCTTCTCAACAGTACTGAAACCTCTTTAAGGACAGGGAGTGATCATCAACATTTTAATTTAATCCCCACTTTATGTGTGTGATACCTTCTATATCATGGAGGAATCATGATTGTTTGGTGGTTAAGAGCCCAGGCTCTAGAGTCTGGCAGAGCTGAACTCAAAGCTCAACTCCACCATTTATCAGCTGTCTCACCTAAGGCAAGTTATTACCCTCTCACACCTTCATTCCCTCATCTGGAAAATGGGCACAAAAAATAGTACCCTCTCCATAGGGTGTTTCTGAAGACTGAATTGTTACTGAGCCAAACTTGGTTCTGCTTGCCCACGTGCAGTAAAGCCAATGTACTGACACTGGGTCGTAGTGAAGGAAAACGCAGCATTTATTGTAAGGCTCCATACAAATAGTCTGGGACAGCTAGTGCTCAAAAAGACTGAACTCCCTGATGGGTTTCAGGAAAACATTTTTAAAGGCCAGCTAAGGGAGGGGGGTCGCAGGGTATGTGGTCTCCTCGTGCACAATTCTCTGATAGGTTGATGGTAAGGGAACAGGATGGTGTCACAGGGGTTATCAATCAACGGACGCCAGTAGGTCTTGGGGCTGTGTGCTCATGGTCATCAAGTAATTAACATCCTCCGTTTGATGGGGGGTTTTCATGTCTGTAAAACAACTCAGGAAATGTGCATCAGATACTATTATCTAGGTACTTCAGAAAGGAACTAAAGCAGGGAATATGGGGGAGAGGTCAGCCCCAAAAAGGCCCCATAAGGTCCTGTTCGATTATAAAATAATATGTACATGAATTACTTAGCATGAAGCTAGGCGCATAGTAAGAGGCCAGTAAATAGTTGGCAGTAAATGTCAATGGCGTTCATAGGCAATATGTGTTGACTGATCAAAACTGGCTGTGATATTCCAGTTTTCAATTAAAATTCCCCTTGAAAGGGTTGATTTCCCATCTGGTACCTTTCTCTGTGCATGGAAAAGCATAACATTCTATCACTCCTCTTCATCCTGACAGCCTGTGGCTGGGGAGAAAACGGATGAATCAGGGGATTTAGAAGAAGGAAGGCAAGTGGTTCATTCCTCAGAGATGCTCATGAGCTAACAACGTTTCGTTATCTAGACAGAAACTTCTCAAGAGAAGGCCACTCATCATACCTCACTTTGCCTCTCTCAAAGCCCCAGATGAACAGTTCTCATAAAATCGCTTTTCTATGATTGAACTCTGTTCTCTCATCCTTACAATGGGAATAATAATAATAGCTCTTCCAAAGTTTTGCTGTGTGATTCAAATGAGATAAGGAAAGTAAAGAACAAAATAGAGGGTTTGCTGCATTGTAGATACACAGTAAATGGTCTATTGCTGCTACCTCAGCTACAGTTCCTACAATGGGAATGGAAACCACCATGACCACCACGCCGTCATCTTGCTTTGTGGTTGTGATAGTGGCTCAGTCCTCCCATTGGTGCCCAGGCTCTATTGAGTCAATCACTGCCCTGGGGCTTGGCGTCTGAGTTTTCTCTCCTTTGCTTGTCCTTGTCACACTCACCCAGTCATCCCAGTGTTTACAAGAATGTAGGCCGGGATCTGGGTAAGCTCCCAAAGTCATTCTAGATACAAAATAACAATCTATTTCTTGGCTCAGGGCCCTGTGGGCTGCCCTCTAGAGCAAAGGTTTTCAAGCTTTTTTAACCATAACTCACAATAAGAAATACATATTGCACACACACACCTATCCACATGCACATGTGGGTATGTGTGTGAGTGTGTAAAACTGCTGCCTCAGTCATACTACGTGCAAAGGACTCTGAAACTTTCTATTCTATTCTACCGGGTTTTGGTTTTTGTTGTTGTTGTTTTAATTTATTTATTTATTTTTGGCTGTGTTGGGTCTTCGTTGCTGCACGCGGGCTTTCTCTAGCTGCGGTGAGTGGAGGCTACCCTTCGTTGTGGTGTGCGGGCTTCTCATTGCGGTGGCTTCTCTTGTTGTGGAGCACGGGCTCTAGGTGCTTGAGCTTCAGTAGTTGTGGCACGCGGGCTCAGTTGTGGCTCGTGGGCTCAGTAGTTGTGGCACGCAGGCTCAGTAGTTGTGGCTCGCGGGCTCAGTAGTTGTGGCTCGCGGGCTCCGTAGTTGCGGCACGCGGGCTTCAGTAGTTGTGGCTTGTGGGCTGTAGAGCGCAGGCTCAGTAGTTGTGGCGCACGGGCTTAGCTGCTTCGCAGCACATGGGATCTTCCTGGACCAGGGCTCGAACCCGTGTCCCCTGCATTGGCAGGCAGATTCTTAACCATTGCGCCACCAGGGAAGCCCCGGTTTTTGGTTTTTTTTGTTTTTTTTTTTTAAGTTCTGGGAGCAGCAAAACGTGTGTGTGTTTGTAAATCTCCCCCTCAGCCCGCCCACCCCAACATCCTCACCACAACTCTGAGTCCTTTACTCTCTTTCTCAGGCAGTTATTTCGGCGCTGTTGAGGTTCACCCAGTCCTTTCTCTTTTTTGCCATTGGCAGCGGCTCCCAAGCTGTTTCTTGTATATTAATTATTCTGATAGTTTGGGATTTGACTAGAATGAAGAGCTGGATGAAAGGGTCATTCACGCTCCACTGCTATAAACCAGCCAATTCAAGTTAATCGCATCTCTCAAACTCTAACCCTGAATTCTCGTAGGGTACTTGGTGTAATGATTTACCCAAAAAAAATAAATAAATAAATTCACTTGTAAAGGAATAAGATTTATTTGATCTTGAAAGTTTCCAGAATTCTCTATTCTATTTCAGTTCTTGATTCTCCCCCTCACTTTACTTAAGTGTGCTTTTCCACTTCTATAAGAACAGGGATAAATAGTACTAATAATAATGCACTTTTTTAAAGCCCTTATACATATAAGGTAAGTGAGGCACAGAAACGTGAAGTAACTTGCCCAAGGTCACTAAGCTAGGAAGTGTTGGAACCAGGATTCAAAGCCAAGTTTGTCCAGTCTCAGCTCTTAAGGTTTGCAGTAGCTCATCTCCCTGGTCCTTTGACTCTCACCCAGAGTTTACCCAGAATTGCTTACTTGAAAGCACACATTTATCATTTTCAATATTCTTTCCACATGTAAGTAACAAGCAGCAGGAAGAATAAAAGCACACCTAGCCAGCTCCCTGGCGGGGAGGAATTTTAGCTGCTCTGTGCTATCTTGCTTCTCCCTTATGTCTTCAGTGCAAAAAGCTTTCTGAATATGGATAGAATTCTCTTCTAACTCTCTATATAATATTTCTCAAATGTGTTGAACAAAGATGTTGATGAGAGTTGCAAGAAAAATACATGTTGCACTGTCAAATAAGATCAGAAGGCAATAGATTACAAGTTTTCCAGTAGTGTGTACTGCAGAACTTCTCAGATACTTTAATAAAGGGGGAGGGAGGGGTAGGTAGGTACTAGTATATAATATTTCTAATTATTTAACCACAGAAACCTTTTATTCCAAGGACCATATCCCAGGACTACTACAGGAGAGGTGGGATCACAATTTAGAAATTTGCCTTAAATGCAGTGAAGGTGTTTTGGATATATCATAACCATCACAGGGAGAAACTTGTTCATATATACATGCATCCTTCCCCATTATTATCACCAAATTATGATTCATGGGGACTGAGTAGTGGTCTGGGCATGCATATTTTTAAAATGTTCTCCCAGATGATCTTAATATGAACCTACCACTAGTTCATCAAAAACCTGTATAATAAAGGGAAAGTGTTACTTCCAGAAAACACTCATCATAATAATGGGAATAAAGCCACCATCTACAGGAGTCTTACATGTTTTGCCCATGTTGTCCTTTGTCCTCATGACCATCCTGTGAGGGGGACATCACTACTCCATTAGACAGATGAAAACCCTAAGGTACAGAAAAGGCAAAATTCACCACTTGTCTCAGAGAAGATTTTGAACACCTGCAAATGTGGTTTGTTTGTAAATTTAATATCTTAATGAGTATTAATGACTTTTTTTAGCTTGTTATTCCTATTGGCTATGAGACTTTTATTTTGCCAAAAGGGGGTTTTTACTAACCTCAGAGATTTCTAGAAACTCCCAACCCCACACCATATACCCACAACCATTTTCACTGCTGTGTTCTGTTCATTCAAAGTCAATAAGACAAACTTTGTCACAGCTCCCCTAGATCAGCACTTCTGAAGGTGGAGTCTGCCAAACCCTTATCTCAAGAGATAGTTCTCAAAAAACAAGGTCTGTGGTCAAATCTGATTAGGAGGCTGGAGTCCTGTGGACCCCTCTTGGAGGTTCCAATGTCCATGAACATTTTAAGGTCTCAGAGAAGACCTAGAGGAAGGAGGCCAATTAAACTTTCTTTAACCCTGAGCTTTCCAAACTTAAACCTCAGAACCATTTGGGGCACAATAATTTTTCACCACATGGAAACTTGAACACATTAATCTACGTTGCGTGGAACACACGTGATCACAACAGGTGAGGAATGACCGAGAGGCTGACCATCCTCATGGCTTAGGCAGCTCGTGCTTGCCTTTCCTGTCTAGGTTCAGGGGAAATTATAAACATGAGAGAGCTTCTCAAAAGGATCTTTCCCCTGTGACACAGCACATCATTCTCAAGGTTGCCAAAGAGTTAGTTTCAAAATCCATTTCCCAGAATGCAACTTGGACCAAGTCAGGTTTCGGGGTTTGTTTTTTTGTTTGTTTTTTTGTTTTCAATTGGAACTTTTATCATGATGGGCCATCTTTGCATTCACAACATGATTGACCTGTTCTTGAAATATTTATTCCTACATCCCATGGCTGGGAAAAGGACAGAAAGGGAAGGAATCCAAAATTAGGATTATGCTGAGGTCTGCCGAGCAGGCAAGAGGACTTCATTAGAGAACTAAGTTGTACAGTTTTCTCTTTGGGGACATTTTTGACACCTGAAATCTCTTCTTTTTTTAAAATTGTTTTAATTGAAGTATCGTTAATTTACAATATTATGTTAATTTATGCTGTACAGCAAAATGAGTGAGTTATACACATATAAACATTCTTTTTTTATATTCTTTTCCATTATGGTTTATCAAAGAATATTGAATATAATTCCCTGTGCTATACAGTAGGACCTTGTTGTTTATCGATTCTATATATAATAGTTTGTATCTGCTAATCCCAAACTCCCAATCCATCCTTCTCCCACCGCCCCCCGCTTAGTAAAATCTCTTCTTTAAAGGGGTTCCAAGATGGGCACTAGAGATTTAACACCTGAAAATAAGTATGTGCCATTTATTTTGGTAGATGGAACATTTACCAAAGCCAAAGAATCAGAAATGAATTCTTCCAATTAGTATTTCAGAGCAATTATCCTAGTTATCTTTTATCCAAACCACTGAAGCCCAAATCCTACTGAAGTGCGTGTCAGATCATTTCCCAGTGACAAGGAACTTGGGACACCAAGTTGACACGGACTAGCCTCTTCAGCATCACCTGAAAGCTTGTCAGAAATGCAAAATTTCAGGCCCTGCCCCAAACTAAACCAGACTCTGCAGTTTAGTTCTGCAGAGATCCCCAGGTGATTCATGTGCAATTGAAGTTGGAAAGCACTGACCTAGAGCATCGTTGATTAATGTAATAATTGTGCCTATCTGTTTTGTTGCCAATGTTAAAGATTCTTAATTGACTCTGCCTTTTAAGTAGCTTGCATTCCACTGATGGTTAGTGCTTTTAAGCCATTTGCTCAACTAAAAAGAGCCATCGTAACCTGGATCGTCCGCAGTGAATGTGTGTGCTGATTTAACGTATTTAGACGGGAGAGCACTTTACCTATGGAGTTGAGGTGGAGTGGGGAATTATCTATCACCATCCCAGTTCAGTGATGACGCATCTTGACGCATCTTGAATGATAGGCAAAAAGTCGTTGCCTATCCATTCAACTTGTCTGCCCTGAGAACCAGAGAAAAATCCTCTTTCCTGGTGGATTTTATAATGGGACTGCCCCTAGTGGACTGTTACACATTTTCTTTAAGAATGATACTTAGTCTTTTTACTTTTTGACCAGTGCTTAAATGTTGAGCAGAGATCACATTTTCTATATCTTTTAATATAAGATCTACGTAACAATATACAATAATAATAATAATAAACAACGCTATCAATAGATAACTTGGTTAAGCACATACTATGTGCCATAAGGAGCTCTTCTAAGTGTTTTATACCTATTATTTCTTTCTACTCCTTCTAAAAAACCCTATGAGACAGGCACATTGATTATCCCCATTTGACAAATGAAGCAAGAACAGTTCAATAACTCTGCTAGCAAAGGACTGAGCTCAGCTTTAAACCCAAGCAGAGTTCTTTTATTTTAACTTTTCATTATGGGAATTTTCAAGTATATACAAAAGTAAGAATAATATGATAAATTTTTATGTACTCATCACCAAATTTCAACAATCAGCTCATAACCAATCTTGTTTTATCTAGATCCCCACCCTCTTCTCTCTGTTAATTATTTTGAAGCATGTCTTTTCAATATCCACATTTCATCTGTAAATATTTCATTATCTATCTGTCAAGAATAGGATTTTTAAAAATATACCCTTCTATCTTTGTCACGCCTAAAATAGTGGCAATAATTCCTTGATCTCAACTTTCAAGTCAGTGTTCAATATTTCCAGTTTGTTTGAATAAGGATCAAAGTAAGGCCAAATACTAAGATTACTTTCTTAAATCTCTTTTACTCTGTAGGTTCCCTATTCAGCTTTTTTTTTCCCTTGCATATTTAGTTTTTGCTGCTGAATAAACCAAGTTGTTTGTCCCGTAAAATTTCCCATAGTCTGGATTTTG
This sequence comes from Balaenoptera physalus, assembly GCF_965194825.1. Lineage (NCBI taxonomy): Eukaryota > Metazoa > Chordata > Mammalia > Artiodactyla > Balaenopteridae > Balaenoptera > Balaenoptera physalus. Next base: position 37,211,260 of record NC_138890.1, read on the forward strand.
CTGATTGTGTTGTTTCCTTGTGGTTCCATTTTATGTTTTCCTACCCACTATATTTCTGTAAATTGGTGGTTGGATCTAGTGCCTAAATCAGACTCAGGTTAGACTTGTGTTTGTGTGCATGTTTATGTCAACATTACATCATAGGAAATAAAGTGTGCTACCATCTTGAGGTACAAAATGTCTGATGGTCTTTTTTCAGTGTAAGCAGTCATTGATGATCATTGTTTAGATCCATTAATTCAATGGAATTTGCAAAATGGTGATACTCTAACTCATGTAGAAAGAAGAATTTCCCCACATCAAGTATTCGGTTACTGTGCACTACCCTCTATAAAGGCAGGATAAGTGTTTGTTCCTTTCCTTTTATTTACCAGTTTTAAAACAATGAGTTGATTCCCTAACATCCTCCAAAGCTGACCAATGAGTTTTTCTTTTTTAGTATCAATATGAACTCCTGGATTTAAACATGTTTGATGTATGTCAAATCATTGCAGTTATTATCTTTAGTGACTATCCCATCTTTAGCCAGTGGGAACTTCTTCAAATTGGCTTCCAAGTTCTTTTGCCATGACCTCAGTAGTCTTTGATAAATCTAGTCCCTTTCGATAGAAAAATGGCATTTAGAAATCATAGTAAGCACATGCTAGAGGTACTTTTTGCTATTGGGTTGATCATTGTTTCTAGGCCATTTAAGTGAACAGAACTAGGACTTTTTTTTTTAAGATTAAATACATCAAGAATTATGCTGATACTTCACTTCACATTCAGGGCTAGAGGGTTTTACTCAACCTCATCAATATTAAATATGTAAATCTTTCTCCCACATCAGGCAAAGTACTTAACCACTGTACTACACAACTCCCTTTTGATATTTGACACTCGATATTGGACACTCACCGTTAGAAGTAGAATTAACAACATTTTCAAGAAGAGAAAACTTAATTTCAGAGAGATTGAATCTTGTCAAGGATTACCTAGCTAATATAGTATGGAGACAGAATTGGAACTCAATTGTGATGTACCTGCTTATTTCTCCCATTGCTAAAGTAAATTTTAGATTCCTTTATATGTATTTTCCATTTCTCAAATAAATACAATCTTCATATGTATGAAAATACTGAAGTTCTATAAGTTTTAGTTATAATTATATACAATAATACTTAGTATGACCATGATGGACACAACCCTACAAAAAGCTGTTGTTTTTATTTTTATAGCCCTCTGACTTCCTTTTGGTGACCCTCTCCTCCAGAGTTCTGCTGGGGCATGGGTACACACACACACACACACACACACACACACACACACACACACACACACAGACATGGCATGCCCCCTTCCCAACGGTTTGCCCACTTCTATTAAACATTCTTTTTCCATTTTTACCCCTTAAGGGCCACATTAGGAAGCTCTGCCAGGTTGTGTGAAAGATATAATCTCATTAAGGTGTTAACAGATGAAATCTTTAACAGCTTAAAGTTTTTCTCCCTCCCACTATCTCCATACCCCACGATAACGTATTTATGTTGCAATAGTGGCCTTCACTGTCTTAAACACTATGGATAATTGTGGATATTTCAGGCCAATGTGGGAAATACTTGGTATCTCAAAGGAGAGATATACCACTCTAGTATATGGATTAGTCGGGACTCTTGGTTGCAGGTGACAGAACTCCAGTTCGAAGTAGCTTGGATAAAAAGGAATCTTATTGGAGGGATACAGGATGAGATGGGCCTCAGAGTGATGTGGACCCAAAATTTCTATCCATCACTACAATCCCCATCTCCTTTGTCTACGTTCCTCTCCATGTTTGGTTTCGATCTCTCAAACCAGTTTCTTTCATGTGGAAGAAAAATTGGCACCAATAAAACTACATTTACACCCCACCCCCAAAAAGGGACTGGGGACCTTCCCTGTTGTCCAGCTTGAAAAGCATCCCAGGGAGAGGGAGTGACTAGCCTGGCTGGTATCATGTGCCCACCCCTAGACCAATTCACTCTGGCCAGTGGGGAAAGATTCTGTCCTTGGCATCCTCTAGTTCAACTTCATGGTTGAAATTGGCCTGTGAAGCAGGAGAGTACTGAGCAGCACAGCAATAAACATCCACTGCATCTATTCCGCATCAGGGCTATATAAGCCCAACTTAGGTACAACCAAGGTCATCTATGCTTAACGAGGGGGGTCCAGTGTCCTCTCTCCTATAGCTCCCAGTGTCATTTCCTCTTCCCCAAAAGCCCTTTCCCATCTGCCCTTTCTCTAGGCACCAGGTACCTGGGATGAATTCCTCCTTTCTTTGTGCTCCCATAGACTTCATTCTTGCCACTCTCAACCACTGCACATACCTCTTTGTAGTTCATTCGATAAATTCATTTACTCAACCAGCACCCGATGAGGTCCTTCTGTTGCCAGACACTGTGTTAGGATTTGTCACTGTTGTTGTTATCACAAGGGTGACACATTATGATCATATCTTCTGGAAATAACTGAATATAGAGTTTCTCAAACTGGAATTCATACTCTCTTCTTTGTCACCTCTTTTGCCCAAAACATGAGGTACAAAACATTGGATCTCATGTCATTTTCTTGCATCTCAGTTATCCACAGCAATAAAAATGTGTACAGAAAAGAATGTCTTTGCAACACTCCCTTAAGGCGCCACTTCCCATCTGGTGGCAGCTGCCCATATTTCCAGCATCATGCATTCATGCATTCATTCACCAAATATTGACTGAATGCCTTCTATACGGCAAGTGCTGTAGCATGCTCTGGGGGTCCAGGTGTAAACAAGAGAGATACAGGCTCTAAGAGGGAATTAAACAGACAATTGTTAACAAACAATTCCGCAAATAATTAATTGATTCCTTTCAGGAATGACAGAAGAAATCATTCTTTTTTCAGTATTAGCTTCACATGCCAAACCCGTGCCTTTTTGTTGGAAAAATGTCATGGGAAGATTTCAAGATTAAATTTAGTCTTAGCCCTGAATAAAAATCAGAATATTTGTCCACTTAAAAAAAAGGGAACACAGACTATAAGGAATCCTTAAATAGACCTTTTCTCCCACAGCCCTCCAGCCCGCTCTGTGTGCTTTTGTGGGAATCACTGGGGCAGGCAGGGAGACCCAGGTACTTGCACACGCAGACCATTTCCTCATCCGGAGTCAGAGAGGAAAGTATCTGCCAGTCACTGTTGCAGGTTATCTTGAAAAGAACTCTGACCAGAAAGCAGGAAGGTTATCGAGTGCTGGTAAATGTCATTAGTTTTCAGATAGAATTCTCAGAAATCACAGGGTTAATTTGCATGTCAGGGAGGAAACCTCAGTCACCTGACTCAGCAGCTGGGGCATGAAGAACATTTAATTCTACCATTTATCCAAACTAGTATGCTAAAAAAAAAATTTTTTTTTAACCACTTTAGGTAGTACTCTTCTAAGGTCGCAGTATATCTCCTGTGTAGCTGCCCCGGTTGGTGTGGTTTGTGTGCCCTGTAACCCCCAGTCCTTGCAGAGTCCACAAATGACTCACTAATGCTGCTTTGTCATCCTCCTCCTGGCGTGGAGTAGAGATGGCTCTCCTAGTCGTCTAACCTGAGGGTTGTGTAAAAACACACTCTGAGAGCTTTGCAGAAGCTTAGCAATCCCTTGTTCAACTCTTCTTTTTCACATACATCACCGGCTTATGATAAAAGCTCAGTATATAAGTGCATTCTCTGTTGGAGGAAAGAGTTTAGCTGATTTCTCTTTCTTCAATTAACAGAATCTTTCTTTTTATTTTTTTAATGCGCTTAGCTCTTTATTTTTTTGTTTTGCTTTTCTTTTCCTTTGAGTTTTATTGAGATATAATTGATGTACAGCACTGTTTCAGTTTAAGGTGTAGAATATAGTGATGTGACTGACAAACATCATGAAATGATTACCACAATGAGTTTAGTGATCATCCATCATCTCATATAGATACAAAGTAAAAGAAAACGAGAAAGTATGTTTGTCCTTGTGATGAGGATTCTTAGGACTTATTCTCTTAACAACTTTCATATATAACATACAGCAGTGTTAATTCATGTCAGCAATGTTAATCATGTTGTACATTCCATACCTAATAGTTATTTATCTTATAACTAGAAGTTCGTACCTTTTACTGCCTTCATCCAATTCCCCCTCCCCCCACCTCCTGCCTCTGGTAACCATAAATCTGATCTCTTTTTCTATGAGTTTGTTTGATTGGTTGGCTGGTATTAAACTATAATTGACCTACAACACCATGTTAGTTCTGGTGCACAACATAGTGATTCGATATTTCTATACATTACAAAATGATCACCACAAATCTAGTTACCATCTGTCACAATACAAAGATACTACATTATTATTGACTATATTCCCCATATTGTACATTTCATCCCCATGGCTCATTTATTTTGTAACTGGAAGTTTGCTTTTGTTTCCTTTGCCTGAGGAACCAGATCCAAAACAATATTACTAAGACTGATGTTAAAGAATGTATTGCCTATGTTTTCTTCTAGGAGTTCTATGGTTTCAGGTCTCACATTTAAGTCTTTAATCCATTTTGAGTTTATTTTTGTATGTAGTATGAGAAAGTAGTACAGTTTATTTCACATGTAGCTGTCCAGTTTTCCCAGCACCATTTATTGAGGAGAGTGTCTTTCCCCATTGTATATTCTTGCCTCCTTTGTCATAGGTTAATTGACCATATAAGCGTGGGTTTATTTCTGGGCTCTCTATTCTGTTCCATTGATCTATATGTCATTTTTTATGCCAGTACCATACTATTTTGATGACTGTAGCTTTGTAGTATAGTTTGAAATCAGGGCGTGTGATACTTCCAGTTCTTCTGTTCTTTCTCAACATTATTTTGGCTATTCTGCATCATTTGTGCTTCTAATCAAATTTTAGAATTATTTGTTCTAGTTCTGTAAAATTTACCATTGGTGTTTTAATAGGGATTACATTGAATCTATAGATTGCACTGGGTAGTACGGTCACTTTAACAATATTATTTCTTCCAATCCATGAGAATGGTATATCTTTCCATTTGTTTGTGTTGTCTTCAATTTCTTTTATCAGTGTCTTACAGTTTCCCAAATACAGGTCTTTAATCTCCTTGGGTAGATTTATTCCTAGGTATTTTATTCTTTTTGATGCAGATGTAAATAGGATTCTTTTCTTAATTTCTCTTTCTGATAGTTCATTGTTAGTGTATAGAAATGCAACAGGTTTCTATGTATTAATTTTGTATCCTGCAGCTTTACCAAATTCATTGATGGGTTCTAGTAGTTTTTTGTTGGCGTCTTTAGCGTTTTCTATGTGTAGTATCATGTCATCTGCAAATAGTGACCTTTTACTTCTTCCTTCCCTATTTCAATGCCTTTTATTTCTTTCTCTTGTCTGATTGCTATAGCTAGGTCTTCCAATACTATGTTGAATAAAAGTGGTAATAGTTGGCATCCTTGTCTAGTTCTTGATGTTAGAGGAAATGCTTTCAGCTTTTCACTGTTGAGTATGATGTCGGTTGCAGGTTTGTCTTACATGGGTTTTATTATGTTGTATTCCCTCTATGCCCACTTTGTTGAGAGTTTATTTTTTTTACATAAATGGATGCTGAATTTTGTCAGAAGCTTTTTCTGCATCTATTGAGGTGGCCATATGATTTTTTATTCTTCAGTTTGTTAATATGGTGCATCACATTGATTTGCAGATATTGAATGATCACTGCATCCCTGGAATAAATCCTACTTTATCATGGTAAATGATCCTTTTAATATGTTGTTAAATTTGGTTTGCTAATATTTTGTTGAGGATTTTTCCATCTATATTTACCATTGATATTGGCCTGTAATTTTTCTTTTTTTGTCTTTGGTTTTGGAATCAAGGTGATGCTGAACTCATAGAATGAGTTTGAAAGCATTCCTCTTCAATTTTTAGGAATAGTTTGAGAAGCGTAGGAAATAACTCTTCTTTAAGTATTTGGTAGAATTTACCTGTGGAGCCATCTTGTCCTGGAGTTTTGCTTATTGGGAGTTTTTTTGGCTACTGATTCAATTTCATTTGTGGTATTAGTGGTCTGTTCATATTTTGTATTTCTTTCTGATTCAGTCTTGGGAGATCATATGTTTCTACCAGTTTATCCATTCTTCTGTCTTTCCATTTTATTGGCATATAACTGTTCATAGTAATCTCTTCTGTTCCTTTGTATTTCTGTGGTGTCAGTTGTAGCATCCTTCATTTCTGACTTTTTCAATTTGAGTTTTCTCTCATTTTCTTGATGAGTCTGGCTAAAGCTTTATCAATTTTGTTTATCTTTTCAAAGAACCAGATCTTAATTTCATTGTTCTTTCTTTTTTCTTTTTTTTAGTCTCTATTTCATTTATTTCCACTCTAATCTTTACTGTTTCTTTTCTTCTACTAACTTACAGTTTTGCTTGTTCTTCTTTTTCTAGTTACTTTAAGTATAAGGTTATGTTGTTCTTTTGAGATTTTTCTTGTTTCCTGAGGTAAGCTTGTATCTCTATAGACCTCCTTCTTAGAACTGCTTTTGCTGTGTTCCATAGATTTTGAATCATTGTGTTTCACAGGCTGGTGGGTGGGGCCAGGCCCCAGCTCTAATAGGCTAGAAAGAGGACTTCAAGATGGCAGTTGGCAACATCAGAGTCCTCGTGGTAGAATGAGCTTCTGAAAATGACTTCCACCAGCATCTCCCAGAGGGAGTCCCAGTTGCCTCTTGCCTCTCTGGGAGGCTCTCCAAGATTAGTAAGTGGGTGTGACGCAGGCTCCTTTCAAATGACAGCCTTTGTTCTGGGTCTCAGAGTGTGTGAGATTTTGCATGTGCATTTTAAGAATGAAGTCTCTGTTTCCTTCAGCTCTCCCATACACAAGCCCCACTGACCTTCAAACAAGGCAGTCTAGGGGCTTGTCTTCCTCATGCAGAACTCCTGGGCTGGGGAGCCTGATGTAGGGCTCAGAACTTACTCCTTGGGGAGAACCTTTGCAGTTGTGAATTATCCTCCCATTTGTGGGTTGCTTACCTGGGGGTATGGGTCTTGACTATTGCCACATCTCTGTACCTCCTACCCATCTCCTTGTGGTTCCTTCATTATAGCTTTAGTTTTGAAAATTCTCTCCTGCTAGTCTTCAGGTCATTCTCATTGATAGTTGCTCTGTAAATAGTTATAATTTGATACACCCATGGGAGGAGTTGAGCTCATGGTTTTCCTACTCTGACATCTGGCTAGCAGAATCTTTCTTGAATATTTCCTAATGGCTGTAGAGGGGTTTCAGAATGGTCTAAGACATACTTCCTGTCCTGTAAGAGCTTAGAACTATGGGTCCCTATTTTTCTTTAACATAAAGACCCTCAGTGACTATCAAAAAATTTTGATAATCCTAACCCCCCCATCCCTCCTCCCTGAAAGTGGTTGTCTTTTCAGTGTCTGTTAGTTAAGAAAATAAGTTAAAGCAAAAAGCTACTATGAATTTGGTGACCCTTTTAAATGGATTTGTATTTATTGATCTCAGGAATTCCTACAGAAATTTGAAAACCATGTATGTGTGAGAGTTATTTTTACTCCGTCTACAGACAGCATTTTGGTGCACATGGGGATGTATAGACAAGTTGCAACGCTTCATCTACCAATTGGCTTATAGAAACAGCTTGGTATTTGACAAATAAAAGTGTAAAACATTTCAAGTTCCAAGTGAGTGGTATGGATATTACAAATTGTCTAGGCTCAAAGGAAGGAGAATTTGCTATGATCTATGGTAGACATATGGGTCCTTAAGAGGTAAACCCTTGAACTTGGCAATGAAGGTTTAAGGGAATTGTCAATGGGGAAAACTTGCAAAGAAATCATGAAAAAGGCCCAGAGGGTTTGCTCTATAAGAAGACAGCATTAAATGCTTACATCCAGCAAAGAACAAGCACAAGCTTTAGAATCAGACAAACGTGGGTGCTCATGAGCTGTGTGACCTTGGGCAAGTTACATAGCATCACCAACACTCAGGTTTCTCTCTTATAAAATGGGACTAGCCTGTCCTGAACACTTCACAGAAGAGTTGGGAAGATCAAATAAGATCACATAAATAAGGGGCAGCATTTTGTGAAGTGTGATTTTACCAAGTAAATAAACATCATTATTTTTTAAAGGCCTAGAGATGTCCAATGGACTGAGTAGACCACTGTGTTGATTAGGATTCTTTGTTTTCAAGGAACAGAAATGATTCTGGCTCACTTAAACAAAACAGAATTATCAAAAAATGTGCTGGGCGGTGAGGTGGAAGGGGTGAAGTACACAATATGACTCACAGATTCTAAGGACATCTGAAGAACCAGGCTCAGAAACAAGAACCAGGAAACTTCAGCTCAGCAGGAGAATATTGGTAGCAGCAATTATTTAACGTTCTCCTTTGTTTTTCCTTCCTTGAGTTATTCTACTCAAGGCAAAGTCCCACAGTGGGCGAATCTAGTGGGCAGGGCATCGTGATTTATAGTCTCATTAAGATTATGAACCAGGGAGAAAAGGTAGTTTTCCAAAAGGAAGTTAAAGGATTGTTAAAGAAAGGAGAACACAATAGAGAGTGAGTCACCAGAAAACAACTATCCACTACAGACAATTTCAAAAGATCATCCATACATTTATGTAATCATATTTATTGATCAACTTTGACTAATAGTGAAAAATAAGTCTAGGAAAGTAAAAGTTGAGGCTAATTCAAGGGAAATGGCCTATTCTAGATACAGGAATATATCTCAACCTCTTTGTTTCACCATGGCCTTCCCGGTTGCCCCAGGAGGATACAGTCTACTGTATCTAGGGCATAGGTCAGTGAGGAGTACCTTAATCCCGGAGAGTCATTACACACTAACACTTGGCTCACTTTCCTTTGCTTTCACTGATACCACCATTGACACACCCGGCTAAACTGGGAACTTTGAGTTGTTTTATGGCTGCAATAATTGATTTGTGTCAAGTACCTCTTCCTTCTCTCTAATTCTCACTTCCATGGCTCATACATTATGGGTATTCAATAAATACTTGAATACATGGATGGATGGTTGGATGGATGGATGGATGGATGGATGGGAGACTAGTCTGGCCCATGTTGGGATCTAGGACTTTGACTACTTTTTTTCTCTTTTTTTTATTAGTTGAGCCAAAGAATTTCCTTGCAAGAAGCAATCTTATTCCCATGAATCAAAGTTAAGATTTGTACCTGGGGCTTTTCCTAGTTGTGTGGGGCAGTCTTTACAGAGAGGTTTTCTTTGTTACCTCCTCATCCATCACCTTTCAGTATTTATATTTATAATATTCATCTCCCCAGCACTAACCTTACCTCTCCAAATCTTTATAGTGTGCCTGTTAACACAAGGTATCACAGGAGATGCTCTAGAGCAAGCTGACAGTTTACTCAAGGAAGCAGAGATCTAGATACATCAGTGTTAAATGGAGGCATGAGAGTTGATGTGGAAACATGTTAAAAGAGCAATTTTTGTTGGCTGGGGTGAAACAGTCTGTGGGGATATGGGTGGGCTTCATAGAGGAGGTGGCAAATAAAAAAGCTCTCAAATGCTAAAAATATATATAAAGTAATAATTCTCAAAAGAATGTTCTCTGTCTAGGCAATTTAGTGTCTTAACCTCTACCCTTTGAAGGTACCCTACTTTAAAATGCAAATTATACTTGGAAGAGGTAACACACCACATTGCTTATTAGTTGTAGTAATTTTTATATATTTTCTACTATATATTAAAAATGAATTCTTTTTTCATAACAAATCCCCTTTATTTATTTATTTATTTTTGGCTGCGTTGGGTCTTCATTGCTGCATGTAGGCTTTCTCTAGTTGTGGTGAGCAGGGGCTACTCTTCATTGCAGTGCATGGGCTTCTCATTGTGTTGGCTTCTCTTGTTGCGGAACATGGGCTCTAGGTGTGTGGGCTTTAGTAGCTGTGGCACACAAGCTCAGTAGTTGTGGTTCGCAGGCTCTAGAGCGCAGGCTCAGTAGTTGTGGTGCACAGGCTTAGTTGCTCTGTGACGTGCGGGATCTTCCCGGACCAGGGCTCGAACCCATGTCCCCTGCATTGGCAGGCGGATTCTTAACCACTGTGCCACCAGGGAAGCCCCCCCCCCTTTTATTTGTAACTGTAGGATAGTACATATATTGCCAGGAACCTCCACCATGCTTATGTGGTAGTTTCTGTGGTATAAGAGTGATATATACAGATTTTTCTTATTACAACTCATTATGACCCCCACTCATAAAACCTAACTTTTTTCCAATTGAAGTGAATAAAATAGAAAAATTTGGATTGTGTCCTTTCCTAATGGACTGATAGGATAGAGGGTATTCTCAGTCTCGGCAACTTCATCTCATGTTAACTTGGAACTTTTTCTAGGGCAATTCTTTGTTCTTCCCCCTTCCCCAAGGGACATTTGGAAATGTCTGTAAACATTTTTGGCTGTCACAGCTGAGGGGGAGAAGGGGAGGGTGCTACTGGCATCAAGTTGGTAAAGGCCAGGGATGCTGCTAAACATCAAAGAATTATCCAGCCCAAAATGTCAAGAGTGGCAAGTTGAGCTACCCTGGTCTAAAAATGCCTTGACCTGCCAATCAACCAGATGTCTATGTAGACACTAGAAAAAATGAATGTGAGCCAGTGCAAAACCTTTCCTGAAACATAAATACAAATCTTTTAGAAACAATCAAAGAAATAAAAAAATTTTAATAGCAGTAAATCAAAGGTCAGCGTGACAATATTATGTAATTTAGTTTTTGATTCTTCCTTATCTGACCCAAGTTAAGAAGGGTGGTAGTGATGGTGATAATGATGATGGTTTCTAGACACTGGGGTTTGCTTACATTTTTTATTGAGATATAACTGGCGTATAACATTATATGAGTTCTAGGTGTATAACATAATGATTTTACATTTGTATATATTGTGAAATGATCACCACAATAAGTCTAAGTTAATATCTGTCACCATACATACTTACTTTTTTTTCTCATGAACAGAACTTTTAAGGTGTACTCTCTTAGCAACGTTCAAATATGCAATACAGTATTATTAAATATTGTTGCCATGCTTATGTTATATGCCTTGACTTATTTATTTTTTAACGGGAAGTTTGTAACTTGTGACCCCCTTCACCCATTTCACCCACCCACAACTCCCTGCCTCTGGCAATAAGCTTTTTTTTTTAAATTTAGATTCCACATACAGTTGACCCTTGAATAACACTGGGGTCAGCGGTGCTAACCACCCACACAGTGGAAAATCCACATATAACTTATAGTCAGTCCTCTGTACTCGCAGTTCCACGTCTACCAATTCAACCGACCACAGATCGGGTAGCACTGTAGTATTTACTATTGAAAAAACCTGCATAAGTGGATCCACACGGTTCAAACCCATGTTGTTCAAGAGTCAACTATATACAGACCTCATTTATCGTACTTCGGTCATAGGAAGTGGAAAAGGAACATAGAAAAGGAAATAGAGCCAAAAAAAAAGGAGATCTTAATCAATAATCTTTCATTGTGCATCAAAATAACACTGTGGTTTAAGAGAGCAGGCTGTGTGGCATCAGACGTCCTGAGGTTAAAGCCTGTCTTCTGCTTTGCTAGCTGTGTGCCACTGGGGAAATTCACTGAATCTCTCTAAGCCTTAGTTCCTTCTTTTGTAAAATAGGGTAATAATAGGACCTACCTGATGGAGTTATTGTGTGAATTCAAGAGAATAGCATGTAAAACATATTTAGCTATACTTGACACACAATAAGCATTCAGTAAGTACTGTAATAATATAATGAGAGGAGAAAGTGGAATAAATGTATTGATGATGATGACGATGATAACAATGGCAATGACAATAATGATGATTGGCTTTGGAGTCCGATGATGTGGATTGCAATGCTGGCTCTGTTACTTACCAACCATAAGACAATTGCTTTACTGAACCTGCATTTGCACTTCTGTCCACACCTCTTAAGGTTACTGTGAGAACTTAATGACAGGTGCCTGGCACATAGTAGATACTCCAGATCAGTAGGTCTGGCCTGAAGAACCACAAAGACACTGTGCTCTCTGGAAAGGGTTTGCCTTTTCCTGTACGCTGATGGCTGTTCCTTTCATAAGGACAGCACCTTAGATAAAAGGCTGGCTCAGAAAGAAAAGGTGGTTAGGTGGGCTTCATTCCCAAGCTAAGAAAAGCTAAGGGGTTGTGAGTCAGAAGTGAATCAGAAATTCCTGAACAAGGTAAAAACTAAGGACCCTGACAGATTTGTAGGGCTTGGCAACGCCCCCGCCGCTGCTGTCCTTGAGTTCTCCTAGCAGCTCCCTGGAGTGAGTTACAGGAAAGCCTAAAAAGCAAGCAATGCTGCTGGGTTGCCTGGAGGCCCGTGTGGCCCTCTCCACAGTCTATCTCGGGCAGGAACAGAAGGAGCCCGGGGACAGAGAGCTAGAAAGGGCGAAATCACCTCTCCGTGTAGAGAGGGAGACAGAGCACCCAAGGCCAGTGCCCAGAAGAATAAAAGGACAAGGGATGCTTCAAGAGGAAGGTCATTGGGAAGCCCCACTGAGGGACAAGAGACTTCACCACTGCCAGGGATCCGCCAGGTATGATTAAACAGATGACAGAGACTCACTGCAGCAGGGTCGTTAGCTCTCAGACCCTGCTGCCACTCACATCTGAGATAAGTTTGGATTTAGAAAGCTAGCAATGAGATGAGTGGTGTGGATCAGGAGGGAAGCACACGGCTTCATCGGGGCCGTGAAAGCAGCTGACAAATTACGGCGTGATTTGTCATCATCTCAGAACTCGGCAAGTGTTTGTCCCTGAAAGAATCAATACGTGGAGGGAAAAGGGCTGTATTTTTAGAAACTCCTGGATGGGTAATTTATTTCAAGTGAATGGAGAGTTTATGTTGGCGCCCCACAGAAGCAATGGACACTATATTTACAAGAAGCCAGAAAATGCTATCATTTCTTCTAATCAATTTACTCCTTTGAACAGCTGTACCTTGAAGCTTGGAGTGATAAATTCACTCCCCATGCTAAAAGCTCTACCCTGGGAACCATTTCCAATCCCACCTTTAGTACTACTTCATTCTATATGCATAGCATGTTATGCCTTTCAAAACTTTCCTACATGAATTCTATCTTCTGGATCACAAGTGAGATGGACAGGGAGGTGGTGTTAGCCCCATTCTACAGAGGAGAAAACTGAGGCTCAAGAGTTGAATGTACTATTAGCCAACATGGGGTAGAATTAGAAAGCAAGATCTCCCCACCCCTAGTTGTGTTTTCCCCCTCATTGAACTTTAAGAGATTGTACAACTAAAATACTGAATGAAAGAGAAAAAGTGAAGAGTCAAGAATGTGTTTTAAATGCTTTGCTGTAAGAATGTTCACCAGGGGGCAGTGTGCTGTGCAAGTAAAGAACAGAGGGTCTGCACTCAGACTTGGATTCAAATCTCAGTCTTGATATGACCACGGGCAGCCACTTAACCCTTGTGAGTCACAGTTTTCCCATCTCTAAAGAGGGACTAATCAAAGTTCTTACTTCATAAAATGATTGAAAGCTTGAAAAAAAATAGCATTTCTTAAGTTCTCATTGCAGCATCTGACAGAAATAAGAGTCTAGTAAATGCTACTTATTTTGTTTTTTTGTTTGTTTGTTTGTTTTTTGAGAATTTTTTAATTTATTTATTTTTGGCTGCGTTGGGTCTTTGTTGCTGCACGTGGGCTTTCTCTAGTTGTGGTGAGCGGGGGCTACTCTTTGTTGTGGTGCGCAGGCTTCCCTTTGCGGTGGTTTCTCTGTGTTGCGGCGCACAGGCCCCAGGCGTGCGGGCTTCAGTAGTTGTGGCACACGGGCTCAGTAGTTGTGGCTAACGGGCTCCAGAGCACAGGCTCAGTAGTTGTGGCTCACGGGCTCAGATGCTCTGCGGCACATGGGATCCTCCCAGACCAGGGCTCGAACCCGTGTCCCCCGCACCGGCAGGCCGACTCCCAACCACTGTGCCACCAGGGAAGTCCCTACTTATTTTGTTTTATTAGCTATTATTTCACAGCATTTTTGCAACAGCCAAACAACTGAAACCATGTCAATGTTCAGTAGTGAAAGGATTAAATGAAATAGGGCGACATTCATGCAATAGGTATCTATCCAGGTAACATGTAAAAATGTTCAAGTTGTATGAACACTAAATCTCATTGTTGAAATGCATAAATGTGTATGTTTGTCCATACATAAATGTGTATGTAGGGTGTATGCATATATTTTTTAAAGCCTGGAAGTTCTATATACACACGAATATTGGCTAGTTGTAGGTCGTGTGATTTATAATCTCTGCTTTTTTGATCATCTATTTCTATGCTGCCCAGTTTGGTAGCCACTAGCCCCCATGTGGCTATTTAACTTTAAATTAGTTAAGTGAAATTAAATAAAATTTAAAAATCAGTTCCTCAGTCATACTACCATATTTCAACAGCCACATGCAATGCGTGGCTTCTACATTATACAGTGCAGACAAAGAACATTTCCATCATTGCGGTAAACTCTATGGGGCAGCTTGAGTCTAGAGATTCAAACCCAGGCTGGGGTAAAGTGGTCAGGACAGGGCCCTCCCTTTGCCGCACATCCAACTTTTCATCTGCATCTATTCTCTCCTCCTTAATGAGGATTTAACTGTTTCTTTTAACACATTACAACTATCACAGTGTGACAAAGAGGGGATTACCTTATTTGCAATGGTTCTAACAGTGATTAGCTCTTCTGATGATCCTATTAAAACGAGATCCCTCTGACTTAATAACCTCACGGCATCCTCTCTCTCACAGGAGGTACCGTTCCAACCAGAACGTTTCCACAACACCATCGTGTGTGAGAAGCCTAACAACCACCTTAACAGGTTTAAGGGTTATATGTAAGTATCTGCCGCCTGTGTGCTGCTTGTAAATATCTCCCCTGCAGCTAGAAAACATTTTTTCTTGAAATAGCCAAACAGATAAGCATCTGGGTCCTAAGGAAGTTTATTTCTTTTTATCATAAAAAAAGAGCTAGAGAAAACTAACTAAATTGGGAAAACTTTTCTAGTCTTTTTTTTTTTTTTGCTGGTGTGGTATTTAATTATCTCACAGGGTTAAATTCACTAATAGTTTTTTCAGAACTCTGGTGTAATAGCATCAAAATCGAGACGACACTCTGATTCAGGGGAGGCAAAGTATGATTGAATTTAGATCAGATTTCTGAAGGGGCCTTTACTGCCCTGTAGGTAAGAACAGGACTTTGGAGTTGGACAGACCTAGGTTCGAAACCAGGCTCTATCACTTACAAGCTGTGTGACCTTGAGTAAATTAATTAACCTCTCTGGGCCTTCATTTCCACATCTGTAAAAATAAAGATTATATCTACATCACAGGATTTTTCTTGTCTAAGAACTGATCATATGCAAAGCCCGTAGGACAGAAACTGGCACAGAGTAGATAGTTAATGCGACTGCTGCTGTTGCAATTATTGTTGTTATTGTTCCTCACCTCTGGTTCAGCCTGAGAGTTTTACTATAATTTTGCTCCCACATTTGACTGCCGGTCTTACTGTAAAGAAAAAAAAAAGACCAAAAAAAAGAGTAGTGGTAACAGATGTGAATAAATGCCCGTATTCTGGCTTTAAGAGTTAGAGGACTTTCACAGAGCCTCGTCTCATTTAATCTGCCAAACAACCCAGGGAAGCGAGAATTATGATTCCCATTTTTCAGATGGGAGATCTGATGATAAGATTTTTCAGGATTCTCCCAGAGGCACACAGCAGCTTCAAGGCCAAGCCAGGACTTACAGTCGGGTCTTTTCACTCCAACCCCGGTGTGTTTTCCATTGTCTGCACACACAGCTCAGACATGTTATAGCAACTTCTCTACCAATGGGCCCTGCAGTGAAGCTTAGGAAGGCTTCTTGGGAGGCAGGTGTCAATGCTTTCCCTCCACCCACATTTTCTCAGGCCCTGTGAGATATCTTGAGGAGCCAGATAAGAGGGGAAAGGGTAAGAACAGTACAAGAGAAATAGCAGCTTTTCAATGCAGATTACTTTTTAAAAGCTCATAGAGAGCGGACGAAGACAGGCGAGAAGGGCACGAGCTCCTGGGGGAGAAGAGGATTCGTTGCAGTCATCTGGCAAGGTAGAGCTTGCCACCTTCCCCGGGCAAGGAGTCTACCCCTTGAGCCCGAGCTTTGTGGATTCGGTTCATCCCAAGTCACCCATGCCTTGAGCCATTCTCCTTCCTCTTAGAGAGCAGCCTCCTTGCTGGGTTTCTCTTTGTAATCCTTTCTCTCCCAGACAGCTCATGCCAGCAGCCAGCCTTTCTAAGCTTCATCCTGGGCTCTGGCCCCTCATCTCAGACAGAACTTTCCCAGTTCCATTCAACCCGCAGCACCTCCTCTTCCTGGCTGCTGCCCCTAGAGTTGTCTTTCCCCACCTGCCCGGGCCTCGTGGGTGAGCCCTGAAAGTCCAGTTGGTCAGTCCAGCAGCCAACCCATGGGATGCTGGGGGATTCACCGTGGTCCTACATCCCTGCCGAGGCCCAGCTCCCACAGATGATAAGCACTCTCTTCCTGAATAAACCCACTGTCTGATGCCTCCAGGTCTCCAGAAGCTTCTTTGGGTCCCCTTAATTTAGGAGTTCTCCTGGGGCTACCCAGGTTGGCTAGAAAATGAGTCGTTTTTAATGCTTTGAAGATTAGGAATGTCAGATTTAAAAATGTAACTTTTAAACAGTAAGATCTCTATAAAGAAGTGGTTCTCAAGCCCCTTTTCCTCCTCTCCATCAGAGGAGCTTTAGCGAGTCTGGACACATTGTTGGTTGTCACAACTGGGGAAAGGGGTGCTGCTGGCCTCTGGGGGGTAGAGACCAGGGATGCTGCTCCGCCTCCTACAGTGCACAGAACAGCCCCCACAGCAAAGAAGGATCCCACAGAAAGTGCCAGTAGTGCTGAGGTGGAGAAATACTGCTCCGAGTCGGTTAAATAAACATCCCTGTAAACAGAGCACTAAACGGAAGAGCTATGAGATGGCTAATCTCTTTCTACCATCCATTGAAAAAGGAACATTACGACCAGGAGAAAAAGATGCTGTCATATGTTATCACCTCAGAGCATCATAAAAAAACGCTCTTTAAACCACTAGCTACTGACACTGAATCATTCAAGTTTCTATCCCAATATTCTATCCATAGCCAACTCCCTCCTTGATAAGGAGAGGTAGGTCATAAACTTCAGCCATTCTTGGACCACCTTTATGATGTGTATCACATTCATAAAACACCTCTACTTTCCAAATTTTTTATTGGCTTTCTTTATTTCAAAAGGAAAATGTATGTTACTGGCACTGTGGGCATCCAGCATCACTGCCATATGTAGATTGCCACAGATTTATGGCAGTATTACTTTCCATGTATAAATTTCATAACAGTAAAATTAATAAAATGAAATAAAAACAGTTATTATTTCATTCTAACTACAGACTTACTTGCCAAAGCCTCCTCTGTGTTGAAAAGTTAGATAAATAAGTGCTAGAAAAAAGTTAATGAGGGTTTCCCTGGTGGCGCAGTGGTTAAGAATCTGCCTGCCAATGCAGGGGACACGGGTTCGAGCCCTGGTCTGGGAAGATCCCACATGCCGCGGAGCAACTAAGCCCGTGAGCCACGGCTACTGAGCCTGCGCGTCTGCAGCCTGTGCTCCGCAACAAGAGAGGCCGCGACAGTGAGAGGCCCGCGCACCGCGATGAAGAGTGGCCCCCGCTTGCCACAACTGGAGAAAGCCCTCGCACAGAAACGAAGACCCAACACAGCCAAAAATAAATTAATTAATTAATTAAAAAAAAAAAAGTTAATGAAATACTAAGACATTTCCTCGTTAGATTTCAAAGAATTGCAAATGGGAATGACTCCGATTCAATGTAAATTAACGGGGTGCTACTTTGGGAACCCTGGTGTAGTGAAAACCTCATGAGGGTTGGTGTCTGGGGCCTGGGTTCCCAAGTCCTAGGATATCCCATGTACTAGGTGAGTGACCTTGGAAAAATCTCTCACCCTCTCTGAGCTTCATCTTTCTTATGAGTAAGGACTATCACCCAGCTAACTTCCCAGAGCTGTGAAGAGACAAATAAAATAATGTAAATAAATGTAGTTTACAAACACAGTAAAGAATTATTATTAAGAGGAGTATTGAGTGGTAGTATAGCACTCTGCAGCCAGACTCCCTGGGTTTGAATCCCCTTTCTGCCACATACTAGCTCTGTGAACTTGCCTCAATTTCCCTATCTATAAAATGGGTATGAAACATGACCTATCTTATAAGATTGTCATGAGCATTAATTAATACATGGAAAACACTTATAACTGGACCTAGAGAAATGAAGTATTAAAGAATTAGAAGGAGAAAAATCCCTAAGGGTTCAGATTATTGCTTTTCTGTTCTCCCCAACGTTGTGGGAAAGTTATATTTAAATTTCCTGAAAAACCCAAATGGAGGGCATCAGGATAGAATAAGGGCCAGACGCTGAGTAATCACTAATGTGGACTAACTCAGAAGTTTCTAGTGTGAGGTGGAAAATTGCCGTGCTTCCGGAGGCTAGAGAAAGAGAAACCCTCCATGTACCTCCCTTTTGAGAAGCTGCCTTGCAGGAGGTTGCACAGGGTCGCTGGTCCACCTCCTGTGAGGTCTGTTTATTGTAAGGCTTCCTCAGCAGAGTTCTGCCTTTTAGGTGAGTAAATGATTACGTCCTTAGGGATGGGTGATTCCCTTCTAATGGTCCAGGACCCACTAGACATCCCAGGAGCAATGAAGAGTTGCACTTAAACATGGGGATTAGATTCTGAGTTAATATCACTCTTCTGAAGAAGAGCGAGAAGAAGGATCTTGTTACTCGCCACTCTAATTCTATGACACCGGTGACAGCATGGAGAGGCCACCAAACAGCTCCCTCTCTTTCCTCATCCCCAGGGAACATCCCGACCAGAGCAGAACCGGCTTTGGCAGTGAGAGTCTTCTGCTTCGAGGCTGCACCATCAGAAACACCAAAGTGGCTGTTGGCATTGTCATCTACGCAGGTAACTGTGCCTGGACAGCTTCCTGTGTCCCTGTCCTTTATCCTCTCTCCTCCAAAACCTCCTCCAAATTTATCTTCAGTCAGTGGGAACTTACATCAGTTCTAAGGGGTAGAGTCATGTGACTTCCCTTTTCTCAGCTAAGCAAACTGAGGCTGGAATCACAGCAGCTCTCTTGGTCCACAGAGACATAATTCAATTCCAAGCTACTGTCACTCATCCAGACAAGACAGGGAGGGGCTCATGCTCATGTATCCCTAACACTTTTGTGACACTAACCATAGGTGGGATGAAGAGTATCTTCTTGAGCCTGAGGAATAACCTCACCAAACTTAGCAACTTCACCTCGTGTGCCTCAGTGTCCTCATCTATACAATGGGAAGAATATTTGTATCTGCCCCATAGGTCCCCCATGAGGGTCCAGTGACCCAGCACATGGAAAGAACCCAGCACTGTGTGTAGCACGTGAGGGCAGGATGGGTTTTAGTTGTTGTTTTTGCAGTTGTTTTTATTATTATCTTTATTCATTTTGTGGCTCCATAGATGGTGGTCTATCTCTCCTTTGCACTTTGATTTTGCTTCCCATTGAGAAAAGGTAACAGCAGCACTTCTCACAATGATACCTGAAGTATTGGAGGGAGGTCTTGGGACTGCTGTATCCCCAGTACCTAGCACCTGGCACTCCGTGGGTACTCAGTACGTGTCTATTGTTACGTGAACAACTGCAACTTCTTCTGTAGAGGAAACACAGTCTCCCTGGAGTGTCTGCCTTCCCTGGAAGTCTCCAGAATACGTTTCCCTGGATCTTCCACTCACTGGGACACCTTGTAGTATTTCATTTGCTTGTTATTTTGTTTGATTTGATTTGTTTTGGTCTGAGTAGACTCCCACTTTGCCACTACGGAGAACAGTATGGAGGTTCCTGAAAAAACTAAAAATAGAATTACCATATGACCCAGAAATCCCACTACTGGACACATACCCTGAGAAAACCATAATTCAAAAAGACACATACACCCCAATGTTCACTGTAGCACTATTTACAATAGCCAGGTCATGGAAACAACCTAAATGTCCATCGACAGATGAATGGATAAAGAAGATGTGGTACATATACACAAGGGAATATTACTCAGCCATAAAAAGGAACGAAATTGGGTCATTTGTGGAGACATGGATGGACCTAGAGACTGTCATACAGAGTGAAGTAAGTCAGAAAGAGAAAAATAAATATTGTATATTAACGCATATATGTGGAATCTAGAAAAATGGTACAGATGAACCGGTTTGCAGGGCAGAAATAGAGACACAGATGTAGAGAACAAACGTATGGACACCAAGGGGGGAAAGTGAGGGGGGGGCAGTGGTGGTGGGATGAATTGGGAGATTGGGATTGACATATATATACTAATATGTATAAAATAGATAACTAATAAGAACCTGCTGTATAACAGATAAATTAATCAAATTTTTAAAAAAAGAAAAATATGTTTTTTAAAAAGTTGTGTCACAATCTAGCTGGCTTCCCCTAATTTGAGGGAGGGATGTTATATTTGTCAGCATAGGTCACTGCTTTCAACGGTCTTTGGCAGTGGAGTTCAATGCCATTTGGTAGACCTACTAGACATGGACGCTTCAACAATCCCTACCGCACCAAAAAACCTGCATAGACATGGATTTGCTTCTCTGCCTAATCAGAAACAAAGGTCGGAGTGGGTGATGGGAGCGGTCTGTGAGGAGGCAGATGGAGGGAGAGTTAATCATGACTCTGAGCACTCAGGCTGCCTGGGGCTGAATCACTCCCTGGCTGCAAGTTCCTGGGAAGCTGGTTCCGTTTTCAGCACAAGGAGCATTGATAACCCCTGCCTCCTAGGGTTATAAAGTTCACAATGCCTGGCACACATTAGGGTCTCAAAAAATGTGAGCAAAAATGGTACAAATTGTGTTTAGTGTTACTGTCTAGACCAGGGGTTCTCAACCTCTGCACCATTGCCATTTGTTCCGGATTGTTCTTTGTGGTGGGGGCCATCCTATAGGGTGTTTAGCAGCACCCCTGGCTTCTGCTCACTAGATGCCATTAGCACCACCTCCTCAAAGGTGACAACCAAAAATTTCTCATGACTTGGCCAAGTGTCCCCTGGGGAGAATGACTGGCCAAGAGCTACGTTCTCTGCCTTGATAATACAGATGGACAAAGTAGGAGCACCTCAGAGTCAAAGGCCAAAAAAAGGACAAGTGAGCTTTCCAGAAGGAAGAGATTCAGTGTAGAGGTATGCGCTCCTCACAGCAAACATTTATTGAGCCCCTACTGTGTACCGGAAACTAATTTAGGTACTTTGTGTATATCAGTTCACTCCCCCACCCCAAAACACACAACGATTATATCTCATTTTGCAGATGAGGAATTGAGATACACAAGGATTAATTCCCCCAAGGTCACATGTCTCCTGAGATTAATTCCCTATAACCCAAGGTCAGGTATCTGCAGAGCCAAGCTCTGTCGGACACTAGAGCCCACATTCTATCCACTACACCATACTGCCTCCCCCTTGAGCCCAAATTTTGCCAAAAGAACAGGCGGATCTTAGGAAGTGAGGAAGCAGGTGGGTGAAGGGGGTGGTCCCAGGACCCCTTGTATGGGGTGAGCCTGGGGCACGCAGGAACCACAGCTGTGTCAGCCCCTGCACAGGTGCAGCAACTTGAGTAATTTAATAAGCCTAGCATGCTCACTCCTACGGTTTTGTTGCCGCTTTAAATCCACAAGGCCACCAGCTAAATAGCATTAAACCACACACTGCTGGAGCTGATATATTGGTTTTCTCTAATTTTGCACAGAAAATATGTGATGGGTCTCTTTTAATTTGACTGCTGAGGGGTACAGCGTGGTAAATAAAATTTGGCAGCCCCAAAGGGGAGGCTCTGTTCTAAAGACAAAGGCTCAGCTTGACTCTCAACTCTTAGCTGGGTGGTTTGGGTTCCACGAGTTGTTGGAAGGAGAAATAGACTGGGAGTCAGAATCCTGGGTTCTCCATGTGGCTCTGGTGTCAATTTATTCTTTCATTTGGAGCGGGTCTCTTCTATGTTTCAGTCCTGAATTTCTCTAATTGGAAAAAAGAAAGGGGGGGGTGCCTGAATGAGCTCAGTAGTTTTTAAATTTTACTGTCTTTTCTTTAAACAAAACTTTATGCAGAACTCCAGGGTAGGAGAGTAGCTGCCCAGAGTTAATGCTGGGGTGGAGACCTTTGGCCACTACCACTCTTGGACAAGCACGATGACACCTTAGGCAAAGAAGCAAGCATGATAATCACTGGCCTCAAGCAAAGTCCTGCCACAGGGCCTTGGCACATACTGTTCCCCCAGCCTAAAAACCTTTTCTCCCAACCCTTCTCTCTCCCTTCAGGTCTCCCTCAAATGTCACCTCCTCTGAGAAGCCTTCCCTGACCACACTCTCTAACACCATCTCTTATTTATTAACCCCTTATTTATTGTTTACTTCATGGAACTTATGGCTAACTGTAATTACCTTATTTACTTGTTTCCCTGTATATTTTCACCAGATGGTGAATCATCTGTCTCACCACTGTATCCCACCACTGAGCCGATAACAGCCCCTCTGCGCAAATTAGAAAAAGATGGCCCTTCCTCAAGACAGCTTACTGTCATTTGCTGCAAATGTGTCCTAGTGGACTTACAGATCTATGACAGCTACAAAATGAGGGCTGCCTCTCGAGTTGTGCAGGGCACAGCCTGTGCACAGTAGCTCTGTCCATGCCCACCAGTGTCTGGCAGGTAGGGGATGTTCAGTAAAAACCTGCTGACCAATTGTGTGAGGTCTCTCCGGCCATTCCCAGAACCTCCCTGCAGCAGGACAGATTCAGGTTAGAGAATGAAGCTTCTCTTGTATCGAAATCTCATGGGAGAAGAGCCAGAGGCAAACAGGGGCCAAGGGCTGACAATCTCATTTTCTCTCAAAGGCCATGAGACAAAAGCCATGCTGAACAACAGCGGCCCGCGGTACAAACGCAGCAAGATCGAGCGGCGCATGAACACAGATGTCTTCTTCTGCATCGGGATCCTCTTCCTCATGTGCCTCACTGGGGCTGTAGGTATGGAATGTTCTGGAAAGGACAACCCCACAGTCATCTTCTGTTTCTTTGGGCGAGTTGCTGCAACTCGGAGCCTCAGTTTCCTCATCTAAAGAAAGAGAAGCCTCAAAGAAAGCCTACTCTGTACTTTAACAGGGTGCCAATTAAGTACAAATGCAGATGACATTCTCCTGAAAGTCGCATGCACTCTAAATCTTAGGAAGAGCATCTGTCATGTATCTGTCCAAGAAATACTTCCTGAACCCAGGCACCCCCTTATCATGAAAGGGTAACGAGATGAATCAATCACAGGACCGGTCCTCAAAGAGCAGGAAGGTCCTCATAGTCTAGTAGGAGGAAGTCCAACCTGAGAACAGAATCAGTAACACCATCTGTTCCCCTCATTGAGGGCGGTACCAGGTACTGTGTTCATTTCCTAATGCCACTGTCAAAAGTCAACACAAATTAAGTGGTTTAAAACAATGCTAGTTGACTCTGTTATAGCTGTGGGGTTCAGAAGTCCAAAGTCAGTTTCACTGGATTAAGACCAAGGTGTCCTCAGGGCTGGAGATTCCAGGGGGAGAATTGGTCCCTTGTGTTTTTCAGTTTCTATTGGCTGCCTGTGTTTCTCCCTTTGAAGCATCTTCTTTCATCTTCAAAGCGCATTACTCCAATTTCCACTCACATTTCCTTCTCCTTGTCTGTGGGAGTGTGGCCCTCTGCCTCCCTTTTATAAGCACACTTGTAATTCCGTCATTGGGCCCACCTGGATAATCCAGGCTCCTCTTCCCCATCTCAAGACCCTTAACTAAATCACTTCTGCAAAGTTCCTTTTGCCATCTAAGGTAGCACATTCACAGGGCCCAGGGATGAGGACGTGGACACCTTAGGGGGCCATTATTCAGCCCACGACCGGGATTATGGGAGCATCAAGGAAGAAAGTCTTGCTGGAGCTGATTCCCAGATGCAGTAGGTGTTCACCAGAGGAGGGAGGTGACAGGAACAGGATGGGGCGGGCAGCTGTGAAAGGAAAGAGAGAGGTCACTTTACCCCAGGGACAGCACAAGCAAAGCACAGCAGCAGGAAGGAGAGTCATGTTATGCAGAGGAGTGTTTGGCCATTCGGTGTGCCAAGAGCAAGGCCAAGGATGGAGACCTGATTAGAACTGGGCCGTGGCCAGGTTCTACAACAGCCAGGTGTAGACAGCTGTGGGAGGTGTAGACACGAGTGATCCGGAGCCATTTCAGTGGATCTTCGGAGGGTAGGGGAAGAGGGGCCCTCACTCTTACCCACTCTCCCCCTCTCTGGCTTAACACTAAGGATGGTTCTCAGGACCCTAAAGGAGACCCCAAAAAGAAGCAGGGAGGATCAGAAGGAAGAACTCGTACGCTGAGTCCAGAACTCCCTGCCAACCCCACGCCAGTGAGCAGCTCTGGCGTTTGCGCTTTACTTGCTTTTGTCAGAAATCGCACCCATCACTGTTTTTAAAAGATAGTGTCCAGGGAGTCCCCTGGTGGCCTAGAGGTTAGGATTCTGTGCTGTAACTGCTGTGACCCGGGTTCAGTCCCTGGCAGGGGAACTGAGATCCTGCAAGACATGAGGTGAGGACAAAATTTAAAAAGATTAAAAAAAGATAGTGTCCAAAGCTTAAGCTCTTCCTAGGCCCACAGAGATTTTCTGTGTCACCACCGTGAAGACAGTGGGATTCAATCTTGTGCATGGCCTGGAGTTTTGAATGAATATGCTTCCCAGATGTGTCTAATGGCAATCCAGGTGAGGGACTCATGGCTGGAAGGGCAGCACCTGCATGGGACGGAAGCAGGCAAACAAGAAAACCAACTGTTTGTTTTGTGGGCCATCCCTGTGTCCCTGGAAATGCTGCAGAACTGTCAGCTCTGCTTCGGGACAGGTTTTTCAGGGGACATCAGATCTGGGAGGGACATTGGATATCATCTCACTGCGTCCCCAGGGAAAGGAAGTGAATGATTAAAAGGTCACAGAGTTAGATAAGGTACAGGCCAACCAGAAGCAGCTTGGTAGATTGCCCAAAATAATAAATACATGGAGAAAGTAATTGGGAGGGTCAGGATTCTATTCTGTCTGAGAATAACACAAGCCTCTGCTGGCACCAAATCAAACACAGCTCCCACGGGAGGTGAAAGCTTTCGAATAAGCACCATTCAGGGTCATTTATCACATGTTTGCTTTAATTGTGTGAAGATGGTGTTTCTTTTTTATTTGCCCAGAATGTCCTCCCCAGGTCTTTCTGATCACCCAGTACCCACCTGGGCTTCAGAACCCCTCCAGGCCTCCTCCTCCATGCAGCCTGCTCTGACTTCTTTCATGGTCTGTAGCTCCTCTGAAGGCCAGTAACCCTTACTCTGTGCCTTACATTTGGCCCTTAACCTCACATCTGTAAGTCTTCTTTCTTCTGCTGTGTCTGATGGTATGTGACCCAACCTCCTGTGCAAAGAAGTATCTTAGGGGCAGGGCAGGAACCCCTATGCCTTTTATTCTCTATAGTCCCTGCCCTGGGGCCAAGAGCATCATACACATTAGGTTATCCTGTTCTCACAACAACCCCATGGAGAGGTATTATTACTAATTGACAGATGAGGATGCTGAGATTCAGAGAGCTCGGTGCGAGGGGCACTTATCAATCCTCACTTGATGGGTGTTGTTATCCCCATTTACAGTTAAGGAAACAGAGGGTTCAGTCTGCATCTGGTGCTGTCACTATGGGCTCTTATAGTGTTCCAGGATCTGGCATAGCACCCCTCATGCTAGGTGGGATTTGTATCTTTACATCGGACTCCCTGACTTGGTAGGGAACTCCTCAAAGACAAGAAGTAGGACTGACTCCTTCTTGAATTAAAAAATTTTGGATAAAAGGAGGGAAGGAAGGAGGCAGGGAGGAGTGAGTGAACAGAGATATGGATGGACGGATGGATGGATAGATGGATGCATGTATGATGCATGGACGGGTGGATGGGTGGATGGGTGGATGGGTAATTGGATGATTGATTGGATGGATGGATGGGTGGATGGATATGTGCATGGGAGAGAAAGACAGACTAGGATACAGGTCTGTCAAGACTTCCCAGCCATGTACTTTCTACCACACAACTGAAAAAAAAACTCTTGCCCCTTTCTCGCTTTCCAACCCCTGAATAACAGGACTTCAACAAAATGTAAGTAATCCCCATGGTAGTCTCCTCTGGGAGGACAGACTTGATGCCTATTAAGAGATAGAAATGTAGTATATATGAAGGACCACTTTAGAGCTAAATGAATACACACACACACACAACCCTATGTTATATAGAATAAGGATGGGCTCCTCCAAAGCCCACTCATTTCTGACAATAGGTCAAGGAAGGGCTGATGTAATTGACCAATTTAGGATTAATTGGAGATTTTGCCTCATGCCTGGCTTTGCCTCCTCTTAGGTCACAGCCTCTGGAATGGAACCTTTGCAGAACACCCTCCCTTTGACGTGCCGGATGCCGAGGGCCACTTCCTTCCCCTTGCCCTTGGAGGCTTCTACATGTTCCTCACCATGATCATTTTGCTCCAGGTAGGGGGCCCTCTGTAACGTGGGACTCAGAAGACCCGTGGCCAGTATCTGCACAACTTGGCAAAATAAAGAAAAATCAGCGCTGGCCCCGTGAAAGAGCTAACTGGACTGAGATGGGGAAATGTTTATCGCTTTCTTATGGGTCTTTGAAAGTATTCACAACTGGGATTATGCCAGGCTCAGCCCTGCCTTGTGGAGGGGACCTTGGCCTCAGATAATAGCAGAGGAAAATATTTATCAGGCTTTTCCATTTAAAAGTAAGATTATAGCAGTGATCCACGTGTGCCTGTCCCTCTGCCAGATCTAAACAGGTAAACCCTTGTGGGAACAACAAAAGATAATGCAGCACAGAGAACTACAGAGAACTTTCAGACCCCAAGCACTGAGAGAAAGAAACCACAGGTTAGTGTTTTCTCATTTGCAAGTTTGAGATGGAAAAAGAGAACCGGCACTATATAGGAGGAAAAATACAAAAACATAGAGCACCTACGAGAGAGGTAAGAAAGGCAACTACTGTAGGTAAACACCTGCAGTGAAGTATAAAGAGACAGATTCAAAAAATCCTCAGGCTCTATAAGTAATCACAGTCTATGAAAAGATAAGGCAAGTTGTAGTTTTGTTTTAACAAAACCCCATCTATGTTTGAGTTCTTACAGTATTTGAGGGTGTTTCACTGTCCTCTTACTGATGAACCTTTTTCATTCATTAGTTCGTTCATTCATTGAGCACAGTAATCCTTTTAAAATGTGAGTCGGGTCATGCTCTCCTCTGCACTAAACCCTCTGGTGGTTTCACATCTACTCAACGTGAAAACTGAAGCTCTGACTGCGACCAACAAGGTCCTAGGTGATCTGGACCCCGACGCCCTCGTGGACCACATCTCCGAGCTGTTTCCTGCACACTCACACACAGGCCTGCTGACTCTCACCCCCGCCCTGTAAGCACCCAGCCACCCACGTGCTGCCCGGAACCCTCCTCCTTCCACAGATAACCTCACGCTCACACCCTCATTTCTTCAGGTCTCGGCGCAAAGGTCATGGCTTATGACCGACTCCCTCCCAGCCTTCACCCTTTTCACTTTTCTTTACTCTTTTTCATGAGACTTACCACTACCCAGTATCTGTTTATTTGCTTGTTTACTAGAATGTGAGGTTTTGTTCTGCTCACTGCCGTTTGCAGGACCTAGAACGGCATGTGACACACAAAGCACCTGATAGGTACTAGGTATTGGATCAGTGGGCAGTGATCAACAATGAGTCTGAATAGGAAACAAACTTATGGTTACCAAAGGGAAAAGGGGGGGAGAGAGATAAATTAGCAGTTTGGGATTAGCCGATACACACTACTATACATAAAATAGATAAACAACAAGAATCTACTGTGTAACATATTCAAAACCTTATAATAAACCATAATGGAAAAGAATATATATATGTATATTATATACATAAAACTAAATCACTTTGCTGCATACCTGAACCCAACACACATTGTAAATTAACTATCCTTCCAAAGAAAATGAGTCTGAATACCCGTCAAAGTGGGCAGCAGTCTTTGGTGGCATAGAGATCAGAGGGGCATCAGGAGACTCTGGACGGAGGCATCTAGAGCTCCTTCCCTCCTTCTGGCTCAGTCATTAAACAAGCAATGGTGAGTGCCTACCCCGTACTAGATACCTCTGGTTGAAGAAGGCGTATCTCTTTTTCAGATGACCCTAAGAATGCCAAGGGAGGCATGAGGTCATTAACTTTTAATTTCTCAGAGAAGGTCCATCATGTGAGCTGACCTGAGCTTTCCATGAAATCGCTTTGCTGCTCCCATCACCCAGCGAAGGTTCTGAGTTGGAGGACCAGCCCGTTTTCTGATACGATGGGAATTGATCTCCCCACAGATACTGATCCCAATCTCCCTGTACGTGTCCATTGAGCTGGTGAAGCTCGGGCAAGTCTTCTTCCTGCACAACGACCTTGACCTATATGATGAAGAGACCCATTTGTCCATTCAGTGTCGAGCCCTCAACATCACCGAGGACTTGGGCCAGATCCAGTACATCTTCTCTGACAAGACGGGGACGCTGACCGAGAACAAGATGGTGTTCAGGCGTTGTACCATCATGGGCCACGAGTATTCTCACCAAGAAAATGGTACGAGGGCTTCCAGGGGCTCCCACCCCTCATCTAAAGGAATTGCCCCTGCTCTCCTGAGAGAATGGTGATAAAAACCATTATCCTGGCTCCCAGCAGAGGCTGGGAGTAGCTTCCTGCATCCCTGTGGCTTCCTTGTCACAGATCAATGCTGTTCTTATCACTTGTAAACTTTCATTTGTTCACAAAGGCTATCAGTGATCTCCTGTGTGGTAGCCCTCCAGTCGGTTGATCTTTGTCCTTGGTTGATCTTTGTCTGGTGCCATTTACACACAGGATTTTTATCTGCCAGGAATGCACTGGGGAAATGTCCAAATTATGTGCCAGTCATGCAGCCAAAGTTTAAGAATTTCTCAGGTCCCCTTACCTGACAGGACAGGCCCAGGTGTAGGCACATGGTGAGATGTGATACATCCAGGAAATGCCCTCCATGCTAACTGATCTCTTAGATTTTCACTGACGCAAAGCTTTGCCTTAGGGGATGTGGCTATAAAATGCCTGGAATGTCATCTTGCATAGACTGAAGGTGGCCGACAGAGCTGACTGATCCCCTCAGCTCCCTCCCCCGACAACACACACACACACACACACACACACACACACACACACACACACACGCACGCACGCACGCGCTTCCTAACTAGAAGAAACTCACAAGAGCAGCATTCATTCTTTTGAGTGGGAGGGATGGAGAAAGAGAAAAGAGGGGATATTATAGGCGGTCCAATTCCCTTTGCCACAGTGGTAACCATTTACATGGAGCTTCTAATCTCTTCTTAATAATAATACAGCTACCACTACCAGTCCTTAGAGTATGCTAATCACTTTTATATCATTATATCATTAAGTCTTCAAAACAACCCTGTGAGTTAGGTACTTTTTTATAACCCCTAATTGAGGAAAGAGAGGCACGGGTTATGCGAAGCTCAAAGTCACATAGCTAGGAGGTAGGAGAGCCAGGATTTGAACCTGTGCAACTTAGTCGCACCCCTCTATCACCAGCCATGGTAGCCAGCTGCCTACTCTTAGCTCCACCCCCAAAGTCTGGCATCTCCCCAACCATGATCTGGCCAAGGTATGACTGGCGCAATAACGGGGTTCCTTTCCTGCAGCTAAGCGACTAGAGACCCCCAAGGAGCTGGACTCAGATGGTGAAGAGTGGACCCAGTACCAGTGCTTGTCCTTCCCAGCCCGAAGGGACCAGGGACCAGCAACAGTAAGGGGCCAAGGAGGGTCCCAGCCTCTGCGGAGGAGCCAGAGTGCCCGGGCACGCATCCAGGGCCACTTGCGACAAAGGCCCACGGGGCGCTGTGAAATCTCACAGCCCCCTGTGGCCTTCAGCAGCTCCATAGTAAGTCCCTGCCTTTTCCTCTTTGAATTGCTAGTGGCCCGTCTCGGGTAGAGAAGGGGGAGGGCTCTGGGGTATGAAAGAGAAAAGGGTGTATAAACCCTGAAGAGCTCTCAGAATGGCAGCTCTTGGTCTTGTATGTAATCTACATGGGTTTTTTGGGGCATGTACGATTCTTGTTAATTTCAAATGTTCAATGTTTAGAAATTGGGAGATTTCTAAATGGAATTGAAAAAAGTGTCCCCACTAAGCCAGCATTTCCTTGTGGCTGTAAGTGGTTTGAATGAAGAAGTCGGTGCTCCTGAGCCTGGGCGTGCCGTCCTCAGTTCATCACGGTCCCTCACCCCCTCTCTCTTTATCCTCATCCCTGAGCTGAGGCCCAGCAGCATGTTCATTATGCATTTGTTCCAAAATACAGTTAAGAGGAAAAAGAAATATCTGACATGTCCATGTTTCTGTAAAGTGGAAAAACAAAAGATGAGCCTGTAAGGCTTAGGTTTCAAGAAAAATGGGAGAATGTATTTATTGTGATAGAGTCTTAAATTGTTATGAAGCAAAGAACATCTCTGTCAAATGTACTCAGTCCACCTCACTCCCTTAGGCTAACTGCCAGGCCCCTGGGATGTTCGACTTTGCAACTTTGGGGCTTTCTGCATCTGGTCCCTCATGTTCGATCCATTGGGATAGTTACCACTAGACGTCCAGGCAGCAGGTGAAGAAACTGAGTTCTTTCCCCAAGATGACACAGCATGCCCAAAAAGTCAGGGCCAGAACCAGGGCCTCTGACTCCTGTCTCATCCCACTTTCCTCTGCACCAGGCTCTTCCTCTGGGGAGCACATCATCCAGAGTCTTCTGCACTTACAGAAAAGGCCTCAGGGAGCCCCAGGTATCTTGAACGAGACGCACATACTGAGGGACTGAAAGTGCTATTATCCCATTATTAGAACATTAGATTTTCAAAATGATCATTTTGGTGAATTTCCTTCCAGTCTTTTATTTCCCCCACTAATACACACACACACACACACGTACACACACACACACACGTGCGCACACACAAACTACATATTTTAACATTTTTGCAGTCATAGTACACATAAATTATAGCTGCTGGTTTTTTTTAACCTGACATGATATCAAGAGCCTTTTCCACATTGCTACCTAGTATTCATTACCCAGGACATTGCTACCTAGTATTCATTACCCAGGACATTGCTACCTAGTATTCATTACCCAGGACATTGCTACCTAGTAATCATTACCCAGGACATTGCTACCTAGTAATCATTACCCAGGACATTGCTACCTAGTATTCATTACCCAGGACATTGCTACCTAGTATTCATTACCCAGGACATTGCTACCTAGTATTCATTACCCAGGACATTGCTACCTAGTATTCATTACCCAGGACTGTTTTCTGACTGTGACAAGAAGTGCTGTGAGTCTGTATGTTCTGGGTTGTTGTTTATCTAACTTTAAGTAAGTACACAGTTAACTCTCTTATGTTATTATCATGCACAGAAATGCAATAGTAGCAAGGAGAAAACAATAACAGTGTGTTAAGACATATGATGCTTATAAACCTACAAGAAGAATGATCCATTGATGCCTTTGGGAAGATTTTGGTTTTTATTTTTCTTTTTGATTTTCCCAAATGAAGTAACAACAAGACATGCATATTGTCAAGTCTTTCCTTCTTTAATTTAATTCTGTCCCTTCTGAATGGTATGCCCTTCCCCTCAGCTCTTTACCTAAATATTTGGACAATGAATTCAGTGAATTCTCACTGGGCACAGGTAGTAAGTCTTGCACTACTGGTGTCTTTTGGCATCTTCCAGTTCTAGATACCACAGGCATCCCGTGTGTCTGAGAATGTCTCCCCCGGGACACGGGGGGAAAAAGGAAGCTTTCCTGTGTAGATCTCATTTGGGATACACAGATTCATTGCCCAGCCTGACAAATCTCAGCAGCCCAGAAAAATTGCAGCCCTGAGTCAGTCAGTAGAACTTTTATTCGGGGCCCTTAGCTAATGCTCAGTGAAAGGGACACGTTAACTTATGAGCTGTCTCCCAGATCCTGGATGTCATCGTTCTGCCCTGGCTGGCACATTCCAAGTCCAGTTCTAACTAAATGCATTGAGGAACAATAAGGAAATTGACACATAGAGTTAAGACCCAACTCTTGTTGCCTGGGCAGGAGAGGATGGTGATGTGTTCTCTTTATGAGCTGCTAAATATGCTGTTCTACAAGTCAGGCTGAAAATCTGGGGTCAGTGGGACAATAGCATCCTGGCTATTTGTTAGGGAGGCACTGTGGCTTTAGGGTGGGGTAATATTCTTAGGAAAGTGGTGAGTTCTGAGCCAGCATTTAATAGTTCTGGCAGAGGGAAAATGAAATGCCTTTTCCCCCCTGGTCTGTAAGCAGCCACTTTTGGAGTAGAGTCTTTGTTTAGACATGCCACTTGGAAAAATGTTTTTGAGTCATCAGACCAAAGACTATTTTCCTAATCATAAAGTTTGCATCAGGGCCGTTTAGGCTCCAAACCCCACCACCTCTCCCTTCTGTGGGCACGACCCCTCCCACCTGTCTGGAAAGAATGCAGTAGAGGGAAGTAAAGGCGGTGTCTTTGGCCCTCTGCCTCCTTTCTTGAAACTTGGTCTTCCTTTCATTCTTGGGAAGATATTTGTGCCATACGTAGAGTCTGCTCTGGGTTGACAGGGACAGGCCACATGCACAAACTCCCACGGCAAGGTTAGGTAAGAGTCCTGATTTAACTAGTCAAGCACGCAAAATCTTTTAGTAAGTGATGTGACCACACGGGGCAAGAAATGGATGAAGCCTTTCTCAGCTTTGCTTCCCTTAGCTCCCAGGGTCCCAAATGGGGGCACACAGCTGTGGTGACCCTTTTCACAGAACTGGGTCTTACAAGATCTGGGATACTTCTTTCTTTTTTTCTTTTTTTATTGAAGTATAGTTGATTTACAATGTTGTATTTGTTTGTGGTGCATAGCAAAGTGATTCAGATAGATAGATGATAGATAGATAGATAGATGATAGATAGATAGATAGATAGATAGATAGAGACATATTCTTTTTCATATACTTTTCCATTATGGCTAGTTACAGGATATTGAATACAGTTCCCTGTGCTATACAGTAGGACCTTGTTGTTTATCTATTTTATGTATAATAGTTTCTATCTGCTAATCTCAAACTCCTAACTTATCCCTACCCACCCCCTTTCCCTTTGGTAACCATAAGTTTGTCTTCTATGTCCATGAGTATGTTTCTGTTTCATAAATAAGTTCATTTGTGTCATATTTTAGATCCACATATAAGTGATATCATGTGATATTTATCTTTCTCTGTCAGACTTACTTCACTTAGTATGATGATCTCAAGGTTCATCCATGTTGCTGCAAATGGCATTATTTCATTCTTTTTAATGGCTGAGTTAGACACACACACACACACACACACACACACACACACACACACCTTCTTTATCCATTCATCTGTTGATGGGCATTTAGGTTACTTCCATGTCTTGGCTATTGTAAATAGTGCTGCTGTGAACATTGGGGTGAATATATCTTTTTGAATTAGAGTTTTCTCCAGATATATGCCCAGGAGTGAGATTGCTGGATCATATGGCAACTCTATTTTTAGTTTTTTAAGGAGCCTCCACACTGTTTTCCATAGTGGTTGCACCAATTTGCATTCCCACCGACAGTGTAAGAGGGTTCCCTTTTCTCCACACCCTCTCCAGCATTTGTTATTTGTAGACTTTTGATGATGGCCATTCTGACCAGTGTGAGGTGATACCTCATTATAGTTGTGATTTGCATTTTTCTAATAAGTAGCAATGTTGAGAATTTTTTCATGTGCCTATTGGCCATCTGTATGTCTTCTTTGGAGAAATGTCTATTTAGGTCTTCTGCCCATTTTTAGATTGGGTTGTTTGTTTTTTTGTTGTTGAGTTGTATGAGCTATTTGTATATTTTGGAAATTAAGCTCCTGTTGGTCACATCATTTGCAAATATTTTTTCCCAGTCCGTAGGTTGTCTTTTCATTTTGTTTATGGTTTCCTTTGCTGTGGGAAAGCTTATAAGTTTGATTAGGTCCCATTTGTTTATTTTTGCTTTTATTTC
The DNA here is from genome assembly GCF_965194825.1 of Balaenoptera physalus. Taxonomy (NCBI): domain Eukaryota; kingdom Metazoa; phylum Chordata; class Mammalia; order Artiodactyla; family Balaenopteridae; genus Balaenoptera; species Balaenoptera physalus. Next base: position 37,245,681 of record NC_138890.1, read on the forward strand.
TTTTGCCTTGGGAGACTGACTTAAGAAAACATTGGTACGATTTATGTCAGTGAATGTTTTGCCTATATTCTCTTCTAGGAGTTTTATGGTGTCGTGTCTTATATTTAAGTCTTTAAGGCATTTTGAGTTTATTTTTTGTGTATGGTTTGAGGGTGTGTTCTAACTTCATTGATTTACATTTACATTTACAGCTTTCCCAACACCACTTGCTGAAGAGACTGTCTTTTCTCCATTGTATATTCTTGCCTCCTTTGTCAAAGATTAATTGGCCATAGGTGTGTGGGTTTATTTCTGGGCTCTCTATACTGTTGCATTGATCCATATATCTGTTATTGTGTCAATATCGTGTTGTTTTGATTACAGTAGCTTTGTAGTATTGTCTGAAGTCTGGGAGGGTTATGCCTCCAGTTTTGCTGTTTTTCCCCAGAATTGCTTTGGCAATTCTGGGTCTTTTGTGGCTCCATACAAATTTTAGGATTCTTTGTTCTAGTCCTGTGAAAAATATCATGGGTAATTTGATAGGGATCACATTAAATCTATAGATTGTTTTGAGTAGTATGGCCATTTTAACAATATTAATTCTTCAAATCCAAGAACATGGAATATCTTTCCATTTCTTTGTATCATCTTCAATTTCCTTTATCATTGTTTAATAGTTCTCAGCAGATAAGTCTTTCAGCTCCTTGGTCAGGTTTATTCCTAAGTTTGGTTTTGGTTTTGGGTTTTTTTGATGCAATTTTAAAAGGAATTGTTTTTTTACTTTCCCTTTCTGATATTTCATTGTTAGTGTAAAGAAATGCAACAGATTTCTATATGTTAAACTTGTATCCTGCTACCTTGCTGAATTCATTTATCAGTTTTAGTAGTTTTTGTGTGGAGTCTTTAGGGTTTTCTATGTATAATATCATGTAATCTGCATATAAGGACAATTTTACCTCTTCCCTTCCAGATTGGATATCTTTTATTTTTCTTGTCTGATTGCTGTGGCTAGGACTCCCAATACTATGTTGAATAGAAGTGGTGAGAGTGGGCCTCCTTGTCTCATTCCAGATTTTAGCAGGAAGGCTTTCTCTGTTGAGTATTATGTTGGCTGTGGGTTTGTCATAAATAGATTTTATTATGCTGAGATATGATCCCGCTCTTCCCACTTTGGTAAGGGTTTTTATCATGAATGGATGTTGTGGTAAACTCTCTTCTTGCTAGGTCACTGGGTTTTTTTCCTTGGGGCTCCTGTCCCATTTGGGAAAAGCTTACCTTAATAATCCACATGCTTCTATTTAAGCAAATATTTACTAATATTGAGCTCTCCCCATTCTTGAACCAAACTCAATATCATCAAGGCCACAACCTCATCAAGGGCAAAAACATGACTGCCCTAAATAATACTTCAGCCTTCAGCTCCCCAGCAACTGGGAAAGTTTGTTTCCACAATAGCAATACAACCACGTGGCTAAGTATTCAAAAGGAACCAAAGGGCAAATGAAGAGAGTAAGCCTCCCTCCCTCCTCTATTCCCCACCACCTCAGAGACAACCATTATTTGTATATTCCTGTGTCTTTGCCAGAGGTGCTGTATCTATATAGAAGCAGGCAAGTGGGGTGTACACATAAACACATCCTTTCCCACAAACAGAAGCATAGAATACACACTGTTTTGGACTTTGGACTTTTTTTTAACCTAATGAATCTTGGGGAATATTTCATATATGTAGACAAACTGACAGATATTCAATGGAGAGCCGTTCATCCCATTTTTAATGGCTGTTAGAATTTGTTGGATGGTCGAGCCATCACATGTTTATACATGTATATAAGTTTTTCTATGGTATTCTTAGAGCATAACTGCTAAATTGAGATTGTGTGCATTTTTAAAATTTGGATTGATACTTCTCAAGTGGTTGTATGAGTTCAGACACTCACCAAAGCAAATAGAAGGGTCTGCTTCCTCCCCTTCTTCCAAGTCTCTGTATTCTCAGTGTCTACATTTCTTTAGAATAGCCTTTCATTTATTGTCGGTCAGTCAACAAATACTAAATAATATGGCAAGTACTCTTCTAGACACTAGGGACATAAAGTCTAACGGGGCATTGTTCTGATTTCAGGTGCTTACAGCCCAGTAAAGGGGCAAGAACCCCAGTGCCTACAGGACACTGCTCTCAGTGCTGGGGTGTGTGGGTGCAGAGGTGCTATAGGAGCCCAGAAGAGGTGCACCTACATCAAACTAGGCATCAGGGGGCTTCCTGGAAGGGTTAGCATCAGAGCTGAATTTGAGACAAAATTTTAAAGGTTAACCAGAGCAAAGAGAAGAGACCATCTAGCGGGGAGAGTGCAGGTTGTTTTAGGGGAGACATTCTGCACAAGCAAATGGAGACTTGGGGTTCCAAGGAATAGCTGGAATAAGAGGCACAGGTCGGAGAGAGGTGAAGGAGGAGATGGAGGCATGGGAGGAACCAAGCCTCAGAGTTTGCTTCCAGGCCTACGCACCAGGGTTCCTGTTCATTTCCACCGCTGGCTCTGTGGGTTCCCATAGCAACAATCTGCTGCACCCAATTAGTGATAGTCACCAATATGACCATGAGTGAGCCATCACTAAAACTGAGAGGAGAGTAATGGAATGGAGCTTGGCCTTCTCCCAGCCTTCAATGCAGAACACTCCTCAGTCAGAGAGGAAGTGGGAGTGATAGGGCAGCCCTATAGCCTAGAGCCTTGCTACTCAAACTCTTGTCCTCTGACCCCCAGCAGGAGCACCACTTGGGAGCCTGTAGAAATGCAGATGCTCAGACCCCACTCCAGACCTGCTGCATCAGCATATGCATTTAAATAAGACACCCAGCTGATTTGTGTATATGTTAGAGTTTGGGAAGTGCTGGCATCGTGTTTAAGGGTTTGGGTTTTGGCATCAGCAGAACTGGATTCAAGACCCAGCTTTTTAATTGATTTTGGGACCTTAGCCAAGTTACTTATCTTCAGTGAGCCTCATTTGCCTCATAAGTAAAATGGGAGAATGATAATAGCTATTTTGATGCTGTTATAATGATTACATGATGTACATGGAAGCACTTACCAAAGGCCCTGACTTTGCTATAAGTTGTCAACAGATATAATCTGATGATAATAAGAGGATCCTTGAGTGTGTGGTGTGAGGTCAGAGATCACCTTCCCCAAAGAGGGTTTATCTGAGCTTCGGGTGTTCTGCAATAGAAAGAAATCCAACCAGTTGGGTGCCCAGCTGCCACAAAGCTCTAATCTGAGCAACTGGTAGCCCCACAAATGTGTATTTCTTTTCCTTCAGAGAAATAGACTAGCCAAAGGGCCCGGAGGGGGTTGGGGGCACTGCTATCTCTATAATCGTCCTACATGCCAAGTTCCTAAATGTTAATGAACCGGACAGCAAACCAATGGGCTGTGGACAAAGGGAACCACGAAGAAGCTTGCCCTGCAGAAACAAGTCTGCGTGCCTGGATAAAGCTTCCCTGACATCTGTCACTGACACCTGCAGGCTGGGCCTGCTGCCGATGCCAGAGAGAAGCAGGCCCTTTGCAGAACTTTTTTTTTTAGTGCCTTGCTATATGATTGGGTGAAAATATACTAAATAAGAGTTTTAGCAAAGAGCCCCCATGGGTTAATCAGTGGTGAGGTAGCATGGCGTCCTAGATAGGAGTCAGGCAACAAAGGTTTGAGTGAGTGCCTACAGGCTGCCAGGCACCGGGGACACATCACAGTCTCTGCCCTCATGGCACTTAGAGACTAGAGAGTAATGGACATGCAATACATAACCGTTAAATCATTTTAACTGTGTCACCGTTTGGAAATACATAATGCATAGCTTGGAGCAAAGCAGTGTGCTGTCAGAGGCCGGAGTCAGGTGGTGTGAAAACTGTCCTAGTTCTGACCCTGATTCAACGTGCAATCTTGGGGAGTTCACTACCCTCCTCCCTGGCACTCAGTTTTAGCATCAGGAAAATAGGGGATTTGGCCTTGACCTCCAAGCTTGTTCCCAAGTCTGGGTATTTTTGGTCAGGGTTGAAAGCATCCCATTCATGTACCCCTGCCAAAAAAAAAAAAAAAAAATGAAATCTACTTTCTGAAAAAGATCCCCATAATCCCCTTTATAATCTCATGGACTCCCTGCTGAGCCCTAAGGATTAGATATAGAAGCCCGTCTGTTGTATTTGGGGTCCCAGACACTAAAGATGCCAACTGTCAGCAAGTATCAAAGGCCACTTCCTTCTCGTGGGAGATCTTGCCTGGCATGGAGGTTAAAGAGCATGAATTCTAGAGTCGGACTGTCTTGAATCAACTTGCTGTGAGACCTTGGGCAAAACACCTAATCTCCCTGGGCAGCAATTTCCTCGTTTGAAGTACAGAGGTAACTGGGAGAATAATAGTACTCAATCGATAGTGTGCCGTGGGGATGCAGTGAGATAGTGGATGTACCCAGAACATAAGAAATGCTCCACGAAATGGAACTGTCATTACTATTATCAGAAATTGGCTCAGAGTTCCGTGAGTGATGTTGGTAAACCGGATGGACCCTGGAATCTGGTTAGAGGAGTTTGCACGGGAGCATTAATGAGGGAACATAGCTACTTTACCACGACCACAGAAAGGAAGACCCTAGGCTCGCAATCAAGGTGTCTGACATCAATTCTGGCTTTACAATGACTCCTTGGGTGACACTGGTCAAGTCAGACATCTCTCTGGGTTTCAGTTAAGTTGGGGCTAGTTTCATCTCAACTTGGGACTCTGAGAACCCAGTGAGATCACATAACTGACATCGTTGGAAAGGTAGGATTAGCTCCATCACTGTGCGTTGCTGCTATGACAACTGCACTCAGAGGCAGAGAGGATGGATGCTTCCTGCTCCTTCCTAAGCTTTCTGAAAATAGGGTCACTGCACGGGACGGATGGCCCACCATTACTTATTACAGGGCAACGAAAGGAAATGCAGACCTGACGCGGTTTTACTCGCACTCTTCCTTTTAATAAAAAGGCTTGTCCTCTTAAGATGGTATAAGCAAGTTGGAAGTGTAGGTGTTGGCTCTGGGAAAGCCCTCCAAATGACGGTCAGAACTCTTTACAGTGTGAGCTCCACCCGCAGTCCACTTCCCCGATCAAGCTGTGCTGTTGCAAAACCCGACTCTCATCCCTCCAGCCATCCAGCACCTCCGCGTCAGTCTGGGTTTCCTCCCCTGTGGCTCTCGCCTGTGCCAGCAGTCCCAGGGAGGTTAGAATCTGACTTCTGGAGTCACTGCAGTTGGTAGTCAGAGAACACAGTCTGAGGACTCTTTCCCCACAGGAGGTTTTTCATCTCAACTTGGGTTCTTGTTTGTAAAACTTGCTAGCTTGTTGGCCCTCAGTCTTCACTCTGCACTAATCAGTCAAGATTCCCTCAGTCCATCGTTTCCAAACATTGACTCTCTTCTAAAACTTTAATTGACCTGAGAACTCTGAACATTGATAGAAATGGCTTTATGTGGAAACTTCTTTGCAGAATGGCTTTTGTCATATCTATGAAGAGCTAGTGTTTATTGAACTTCTGCCTCAAACAAAGCAATCCTTGGAGTTCCAGAAGATACAACTTCATGGAAAAGGCAGTCTCTGTCTTTCAGGCTCTTGGTTTATCTCTAGAGAGATTAAACATGGACATAAGAAAACTGAATTTAAAATATAGGTCAATATGTAGTGAATTCTAGAGGGATGGTGGAAGTGGCACCTTCTACAAAGATGTGGAAAAACTGGAAATCCATGAGTCAGATCCAGCCCACAGGTTTTTTAAAAAAGAAAAGAAAAAAAACCACAAAAAACAGTTCTCACATCATCTCTACTTTATCTTGAAAAATCCAGAGATTTGGCAAAATGTACCAGCCCTGGAGCATGTTAGTAGCAGAGCAGTCGCCCCCTTTTAGATGGGGTGGGACTTGCCAGGTCTCACAGCCCCCCCATCCCATAGTGTCCTCATCTGTACCTTGGCCAGCTCCCCTCATCTGCCTCACCCTGACTCCGGTGCACATTCTGCATTCAGGAGCCTGCTACTGTGGCTCAGGAGACAGAGAACTCACTGTGGGCTGGATCAGATCTCATGGACCTGTGGAGTTTCCATGGTTATTGAAGTCTAGGTAGGATTTGGGTAGACAGGAGAGGACTTCGAACAGGCTGTGATCAGAGGCATAGGAGGGGAGGATACCCCCAGGAGGCAGCAAATAGACCCCCCGGCCTAGCCGAGGGTCCACAGTGCAGAGTGGTGGGAATCAAGAGTGCAAATGCAACTGGGAGAGAATTTAGATGCCAGACTGAATTGATCGTGTTTACAATGAAGACCTCCTGGAAGTTTTTCAAGCTCAAGAATACCTTGAGGGAACTAGTATTTTAGGAGGACGACTGCGTGATGCATATGAAGGGGTTGAGAGAAGAGAGGAGAAAGGCAGCCACCTCACTGTAGAGGCTGAAGCAGAAAGCCAAGCTGGAGGGCTAGAGGGTCTGCGCTTGGCTGGAAACATCAGGAATGAGGGGTAAATGGCGGGGACACCCTGTGGGGAAAGAACTACCAGAGCCTATAACTGATGGACATGTGGGGTTGAGGGAAAGGGAGGAACCAAATCACACTCTACAGTGACCAGGCCCAGGGGAGGGGGAGACGTGCTGGATGCAGGATGCAGGCGGGTACTGTTTCAGCCTTTCCCAGGCATGAAAGAATCTGCCGGAGGGGGCTTTCCTCCCCAGTCCCTTCAGGAAAGACTCTGACCCGGGCCTTTCTCTCCCAGGAAAAAGACGTGACTCCAGATAAAAACCTCCTGACCAAGGTACGAGATGCAGCCCTGTGGCTGGAGACCCTGTCAGACAGCAGACCTGCCAAGCCTTCCCTCTCCACCACCTCCTCCACTGCTGACTTCTTCCTGGCCTTGACCATCTGCAACTCCGTCACGGTCTCCACGACCGCAGAGCCCCGTCAGAGGGTAAGGACCGCTGATGGTAAGGGTGGGATGGATGGGAGGAGGGGGAGGGGAGGGGGTAAGCCCTGCACAGGGGGACAAGATACTTGGGTCCTAGCCACACTGTCACCATTTCATCACTGTGAGACCTTGAACAGAGCTCTTCTCCTCTCTGGGCCTCAATCTCCTCATTTTTTAAATAAAATATTAAAAGTTCCATATGATCCCTCTATATAGGTTCACATTTTTGTGTCTGTCTGTCTGCAGGGTAGATGTTAAAAGTTAATATGTACTGAGCACTTGCTGTGTGCCAGGCTCCATGCCAAACATGTCACCTGCACTATCATTTAATCCGCACAGCCCAACAGTCCTAGGAGGTATGTCTTTGGATTTAACAAGTGAAGAAACAGTGGCGTGGCTCAGAGAGCTTGAGGAACTTAAGGAAGGACGTATGGTGAATACACGGCAGAACAATCTGTACGATTCTGTAATAATATCACGGTATAGTGGTATCTGCTTTTTAATGGAGGGTTAAAAAAATAATTAACACCATATGTGAAGTTCTGCCAGTTTGGAGATAATGCACCTGGATGGCCACTCATAGGATGTTATACTCTGAATTATTTTTCAGTACAGAAGATAGATTTATCTTCGATTATCCACATACTCTCACCCAAGCTCCCTTGTAAGTGAAAAATAAGAATAATTGGGTGTTACAACATGTGGCCACAAAATCAAGAAAAAAAGGGTTCATCCAGGCACCAAACCAGAGCCCCCATTATTACACCCAGATTCTAAACTACCCTGAAAAGTCAGCAAGTAATCAGAAGTCTTCAGGGAGTTTTAGGAACGCAGGAAGCATTATCTGAGAAATTCTCCCTATTTTCAAGAGAGAAAGAAGTACCATTTGGGGAAGGACAGCATCCAATTCTCAATTTTCACGGTAATGGGGAGGCTTTAGCTGGCAGGTAGCTCAAGAGCCCAATCCCTGGAGTCAGACGGACCCAGATTTGAGACCCAGCTCTGCTATCTACACCCTGGGTGATCACAGCCAATTTAACCTCTTTATGCCTCAGTTGCCTCATCCAGAAACTGGGATAACGATAGGATCCCCTAGCGTTGCTGGGAGGATAAAGTGAGATGTTGCGTGCAAAAATAAAGCAAACGAGGCGCTGGTAAGGGTGCAGGGCGTGTGAACCCCTACTGTGAGTCTGGCTTTTGTCTCCTTTGCTTTGCTTTGCTTTGCCCACGATCAGAGTGGGATGGTCATAAGATAGAGGAAAATGAGTATCGCCAATCCCTAGGAAGTCAGGGCTGGAAGGAAACCAATGGCCTAACTCCCTCATGTTATAGGTGGGTAAACCGAGGCTCACAGAGGGGAGAACACTTGCCCACCATCACTGAAGGCCCACCTAACTCACTGATTGCAAAATGAGATTCATAAGACAGCTTGATAGTTTTCCCAACCTGGAGAGTCATGGTCTCCTTCCCTCCTCTACCACAAGGTCACAGTGCCACCCTTGACCAAGGCTCTGGTGACATCCCTGGAGAAGATTCAGCAGCTGTTCCACAGGTTGAAGCTTTCGAGCCTCAGCCAGTCATTCTCGACCACCGCACCCTCCGACATGGGCCTGGGGGAGAGTTTGGGGGCCAACATGCCCACCACGGACTCGGAAGAGAGAGACGACACGTCTGTGAGCAGTGGTGGCTACTCCACCGACGGCGGCTACAGGAGCAGCACGTGGGAGCAGGGTGACGTCCTGGGGGCGGGCCCGGGTGCCTCCCTGGAGGAGGTGCTGCAGGCCCCGGCCCTCAGCCTGGCCGGCCCCGAAGTCTGTTACGAGGCCGAGAGCCCGGATGAGGCTGCCCTGGTGCACGCTGCCCGTGCCTACAGCTTTACACTGGTGTCCCGGACGCCCAAGCAGGTGACCGTGCGCTTGCCCCAGGGCACCTGCCTCACCTTCGATGTCCTCTGCACCCTGGAGTTTGACTCTGTCAGGAAGAGGATGTCCGTGGTCGTGAGGCACCCGCTGACCGGTGAGATCGTCGTCTACACCAAGGGTGCCGACTGCGTTATCATGGACCTGCTGGAAGACCCAGCCTGCGGTGAGGCCACCTCAGCGGGTTCTGAGAAAAGAGGGCTTATTTAACAGGCGGCGTGGATGGTAACCAGGGGCTCAGGTTATAGGTTCGTTCAGTCCGGCAGGTCCCAACTGGAGCACAAACCCTCAAGATGCTCTCCTCAGAGCAGCTTGCTTAACACACACTGCTTTACATGTCTCCACAACCTGGAGAATTACAGAGCTCATTATTAACTTATTAAAGGCTTTGTTTGGGCAGTCTTGTCATAGAGGAACTTCTTTAACTTTATTTATCCCAGTTTCTAGTTTTCCAGACTCATTTAAAGATGGACTCCCCATACACAACTTTTTTCAACCAGGACCTCCATTAACATACCCTAGAACACACTGTGGTTTTAACTCTTAGTTTTGGAGAGAAGCCAACTGAACCCAAAGAGGGAAGTGACTTGAAAGAAGTGGCCCCAGCTAACCAGTGGTAAATCCTATGTGGAGGTGTCCTGAATCCCAGTTCAGAGCTCTTTCCATGCTGCCAGAATTCTGCATCAGGCTCGGTTCACTCTGGGAAGCCTCAGGTGGTCCTCTTTATCATCCCTTTCCCCAGCCTCCCCCAAATAGATTTTCATAAACTTGCTCCAGGCCAGAAAAATGTTCCAAAGTCCCTACATATCAGTGTCCAATTTTGGAACAGCATGAATTAGTGTGCAGCCGCTTCCTGATTGCTAGCAAGGAGAAGACAGTTATGGGGCTGTGATTCTCCCAGGGTAGTAGATTCTAGCCAAGCTTTAGAATTGCCCAGGCAGCCCTGTGCCTCCTGAATTATCAGCTATGGATCAGAGCCAAGAGGTTCATGGAGATTGATGAGTGTTTTGAATGGGAAGGGAGCTAATTAAGTCTCTTCATCCCCAGTCTCTGGCAGACAAGTGAATTCAGTGTTTCCGAGTCAAGGGTGCCACGGCATTCTATCCCTGGGCAACAGCCTTCCACACTGCCCTGGAGATGTTTCTTTCTTTGTTCCTCACCTGATTCCAAAATGGATTACCGATGCCTCCAATAAAAAACACATAGACAGTGTTACTATAAGATTTGCGAAGCAAAGATTTCAAAAGGAGGGGGGAAAAATAACCTCAGGGTTCAATATATTTACAGTGTTTGAACATTCAATTTGACCCTGAGGTTCCTGGTAGCCTGAGCAAAAATGTAAACTCAAAGGCACACAGGTAGAAGGCAAAAGGTGTTTAATCTCAGGAGCTGATGTCTTTGAAAATAAAATATTGTGGATAGTGCTCAAAAAGATAAGGTACAAAGACTGTGGTTAAGGTACCAGGAAACCAGTAGCAACTGAAAAATGAGAAAATAATCTTTGAAGGGATTTTTATACTGCATAACAGCAGCCTTAGAATAGTATCATGGAGAAAGTCAGAGCTTTGTTGGACTTCCTTATACTTATCTTACTGTTAAGAATTGTACTTTTAATTTTGCATTATATGGAGGGATGGACAAAGTGCACAAAATCTGTTTACCGCTTAGGGCTTCTAAAGATCTCAATCCAGCCCTGGTAAAGAAGGATTCAGAAGCTTTTTCCAAGCTCAGATTTACAAAGTGCTACCACTGATTAGTGATGTCTGTAACATCTTAGATAAAGGAAGCGGTGATGGCATCAATCTTGCCCCATAACCACCCAGCCCAGGCTGAAAAATTCTTTTTTATCTGATAGATCAAAGTACTGGAATTTCAAAAGAAAAAGATAAACTTCTTCTAAGAGAATCATATTATGTAGGACTTCAAAAGGGGGACTTTGAGCAACACGATGAAATATTTTTCACACTAGATTTATAGGAATCCAAAAAATATTTTTTCTAAGCCTAACTCAGCAAACCCGGTATGGTGAGGAACTTAGTAATGAGATTCAGGTCTGTAGCCACCTTGGAAGCAACTTGCTATAAGGACTAAAGTAGATGATGGAGAAGGTGATGGATAGTATGTCTGAGACTTAGCAAACTGGTCATCCAGGGCTAAACTGGCCACATGGAAAACTCCTTAGGTAACAAGAAACACTCAGACTTCTGGTCCCCTGATTCAGCAGGCCTTCAACCTGACCTGCGAATCTCTATTATTGGTTTAAGTTCCCTGGTGGTTCTGATGCAAACAGATGTTTGGGTTATCCATGCTTTTTTTTTTTTTTTTTTTTTTTTTTGCCTCACAGCATGCAGGATCTTAGTTCCCTGACCAGGGATCAAACCCATGCCCCCCTGCAGTGGAAGCACTTGTCCTAACCACTGGACCGCCAGGGAATTCCTGCAAACAGGCATTTGGGAACAATACCTGGAACCACCTACCTTCCCTAAATAGCACTTCTCTCAGCCAGACTTTGGATGATCAGATATAGAGAGCAGACAATTTAAGGACCCGTGGAGTTACCAATTTAAGGACCCGTGGAGTTACCGCCTTCCAGGGCAGCCTGGGAGAGCTGGTCCATGTTTACGGGGGGCGGGGGTATGAGGGAATTCCTCCTCTAAGATGCCTGAGCGTTAGGAATGGGATCCCTAAGCGATTGCCCACGACCTCATGGGGGACAATGACTGTTTGACAGCGACTGACACTGATGTGGAAAAGAAGGTGAGGAAGATCCGAGCCCAGACCCAGAGGCATCTAGACTTGTATGCAAGAGACGGCCTTCGAACACTGTGCATCGCCAAGAAGGTGAGAACAAATTCCACGCTTAGTGGCTGAAAGGCCTCGACCCTGCTTCTGTCTTTTCTATTTCTTTTTTAGAAGATCCTCAACGTTGGTTGTTTTAATATTTTCAAAATTAGCTATCCTGACCACAGAGACCCATGACTTTGACAATTTTGCTGGGACAAAAATCTGAGTGGCAAGTGTCCTTATTAGTGTGGCTTTGTGGTTCCTTGCTTTCCATTGTCTATGTAACTGATAACCTATAACTCATAATTTTTCTAATGTTATAATTTTGCCTTCAAATATCCTTTGAACATTTGCATTATTTGCCTAGATTTGGAATTGGGGAGATTTTATGTGATCACATACAAATCTAGATTTCTGGTTTCTCTTGAAAATGCAGAGGATCTGGAAAACTGGATCTCCATTCTTGAATAGCTACAAATGGCTAGAGCCATGTAGCATGTAGCCATGTGACTAGGGCCATGTAGCTGATCCCTTTGATGAAAGATATGTTCTGCTGTGTTCTAGGGCTGGTCATGGTTCCTACCATTCCCGATCGCATTGCCCTTGGCCTAGCTATAGTCAAGTAGATTACCCACCTTATGCCCTTCAGGTCTTTCACTTTGCTGCCCCTACAGGAAAGGAGGCAAAGAGCTTTGAATCCCAGAACTGGGGCATCTAACGAGGCACCTAAAATCAGACAGGGGAGCTAGGATGGGCATGCATTGCGAGATGGCTAGAAGTGGCTTCTTCTCCATAAATCCCCAGAGCTCTTCGTCTCTTTTGTAGGTGCTTAGTGCACCATAAAGTTTAAGAGCACCCACTTTAAAGCCAGACCTACCAGGGGACAAGTCCCAGTCTCACCGCTTATCTGTGGTGCGACCTTGGGCAAGTTTCTCCACCTCTCTGAGTTTGGGGATGTTCTTATCCGTAAAAAGGTGCTAGTGTTCCCTACCTCATATAATTGTCAGGGAGATTAACTAAGATAACACAGGTACAGCGCCTGGGAGAGTGACCAGCATTACTATTCTATAAATTGTAATTATATCCTTACCACCTTCTATTTTTTATTGACATTATCTATTCCTATTTTGCCTCTTCTGATAAGACTGTTCTTCCTTGAGAGCAAAAGGCCTACCTGTGTCCCCTTGGTTTTCCCTACAGTGCTGTGCATGGAGGGAAAATTAAAGAATATTTGATGCTTGAAGAAAAGAGTCATTCATTACTATAAGAGACAGTGAGGATATAATGCCAACAGAGGGATCTAAAAGTGCTATGGACTCCAGATATGCCCTCTAGTTGGATTCTTTCAGCAATTGGGCACCCCCAGTAGCTGGTGGAATGGTCTACCAGGCTATGCAAGATCTGGCTGCTCCTTACCTTTCCAGCTTCATTGCTGGTCCTCTCCACCTGGCTCTCCATCCTTAAGCCAACTGGTATGTTCAAGGGACAGAAAGAAAGCCAAGTCCATTGCTATTTCATGGCCTTTGAACTTACCCCTCCCTGTGACAGAACCCTTCTCGTCATTGGATCTCAGCCTACATGTCACCTTGTCTAAGGGACCTGACGATCCAAATGAAATAACCCCTCTTCCCACAACTATCCCCCTACCCTGTCATACGCCATCATATCACCCTCTTTGTTTTCTGTATGGAACTCCTTGACATGATCCATTCTTTTAAATTATTCACTTGGATAATGTCTCTCACCCTCCACTAGCACATAATCCCAGGCCTATAGGATTCTTGTCTGTCTTGATCACTGCTATATCTCCGGTGACCAGAGCATCGCAGGGGCTCAACAGAAGTTTGATGATAATGGAACACGAAGAACAATCCATCAATTCAAGACTCAAAAAAAAAAAAAAACTATTGAGGGAAAAGCCCCATCTAACTGTACAGTGAAGCTCAAACTGGCCTGTAGGAGGCCCAGCACATGGGCAGGGGGAGGGAGTCACCCAGAGCTGTGAACAAGCCTCTTCCTGTTGCATAGATCTTAAGTGAAGAGGACTTCCAGAGATGGGCCAGTTTCCGGCGTGAGGCTGAGGCGTCCCTCAACAACAGAGATGAGCTTCTCATGGAGACAGCACAGCACCTGGAGAATCAACTCACCTTACTCGGTAGGTAAAAATAAGTTATCATTACATTTTAAAAAAGGAATGCTGCAAGCTGGAAAGGGAGTTCTTGGCCTTGATTCTGACACTGCTACAAATGTGTCTCAGTTAGGAAACTCCCTGGGGTGCCCTTCCAGGCATTTGGCACCAATGGGCTGTGCCAATATCCAACCCAGACTCCACACACAGCTTCCTGAGGATGCCCCAGGAGCATTCCTGCACTCCCTGCTGGATGAAGCCTGGTTGCTTCTTCTCCAGTCGTTCAAATGTTTATTGAGCACCTACTGTGTGCCAAGTAGCATGCTAGGTATTGTGGCTACAACAGGGAACAAGAGCCGCAGACCCTCACCTGAAACTAACACAACATTGTAAATCAACTCTACTCCAATAAAAATTAAAAAAAAAAACAACAACACGGACCCCGCCCTCCTGGAGCTCAGAGTCTAGCAAAGACACTTGGATGATTAAACAAGTAATTTCAACAGAGTGTGATGAGAGCTGGGCTGGAAGATGTACCTGGTGGGATGAAAGCACAAAGGAGAAGGTGGCAACCTACTGTGGAGCCAAGGAGGGTGCAGGACAGCCGGAACTGAGCAGAGAAAAGGAGCTGGTCAAAGGGGGAGGGTGTTCCAGGAGAGGGAAGGGCCCGAATGAAGGCCTGGAGGCAAGAAAGCCCGGGCTGGCTGGAGACTCAGAGGTCTTCTACGGCTGGACCACAGAGTGTGGGGGAGATCAACAGGATGAGGCGAGTTGAAAGAGATCGGCAGGAGGCAGGTTATGAAGGGCCATGTAAGTCATAGGCTAAAGGTTTGGAGAGGGGATGGGGATCAAAGCAGGGACAGATTTGTGTTTTACAAAAATCACTCTGCTGCTGTAAAGACTTCTATAGAAGTTAGATAGATACTCTCAGGGGAAAGATGGAAAACACCAGCTAAGAGACAGCATTGGATTTCTGTTGAAGGAAAAGCATTGCCAAGGGAGAAGGGCGAGGCTTTATTTATCAGACTAATCTCTTCACAGCTCGGGAGTAAGATCCAGGAAAGGCGATGCCTGAACAGCATGCGCATACTGGCCATGTGGCAAAAGGCTTCTTTCATCTTGGGAGGCAGTGCTGGCCTGGGGATGAAGGCCACATCTTGGCCCTGTGGAGACCCTGCTGTGTGCCCAGGGACACATCCCCACACCCCTCTGAGCCTTTGCGTCTCCTCTGGCTAAATCACCAAGCTCAGCCAGGCAGGGTTGAAGGGGGAAGACCCAGGGTCACTGTAAGAAGACGGTAATACCTCTTTGTATATAAAAGGTACCAGCAAGATTTGGTCAGATGGGTGGAAAACAGGGGGAGACAGGTTTGCTCCCCACCTCCTTCGGCTTTTTTGTTTCCTGTGTTTGCACTGCAGGGGCCTCTGTCTGCTGCCTCACAAGACCCCCTTGAAAGCTGGCCTCGAGAACCCATTTTAACAGGAACTAGAGGGTAGCTAGTCCAGACAGCGCCATCCGGCACCCCGGGCCACCCCCAGAATGTCAGCCCATTAGGGCACCTGACCCCCTTTACACCCTCTCCCCTGCGGTCTCTTTTGTTTCAGGGGAGCCTTCTGGCCTCAGCTGGTGAGAAGTGCCCCTGAGCCGGTAGTGCATGAAAGAGAACACGCTTGTCAGGACCCGTAGGCTTCCCTGGCTGAGAAAGGCTCTCACCACCCTCCTGTTTCATTTTCTCTTTCACACAACTAAATGTGTTTTTCCTGCTCTCTCCTTCACTATGCCTCCCGGTAACACACATCATTTTCAGTCTCACCTTCCAGGCGAACGCTCGGCGGAAAAAATGGGGATCGGGCATCACTTTTCATGGGTTGGTTTACCTGTGCCCTCGGGCCTGAAATACACAACAGGCACATTTCAGGATAGAGAGGTTTGTTTTCTTCCCTCAAGATGGCTTGCGATGGCGAGGACTAGGGCTGGGAAGAGATTTCATCCTGCCACGAAGAAACTGCCGTGCCATTAAAAAGCTGCCATGCATTCACACCGAGTCCCACAGTATTAAATCAACTTTTCAACATGCATCTAATGTAACTGCTTTGCCAACCTATTGTCACTCGGGATTATTAAAAGAAATGGCACGCCTGTTCCTGCCCAGAGTGAGATGGGTAGCCATTAGTCTGTGGTCTGAAATGAATCTCAATTTAAATGCAGATTTATTTTTGCTTCATCACTTAGCAGCTATTGGATATTTGGGTATAGAATCATCAGCTTTGGCTCAAAGCTTGAGACCATTCAAAAAATGATGGAATCCGCATCGTTAATGCCCTCCAAGAATGTTATCAAAAACCCAAGTCTCTGTTAATTCTGCGGTGAGCGCTTGCAGAGCAAAGATTCCAGCCTCTCCGTATCTTTCCACTCCTCTTGCCACTAGGCCAGTCCAGCCACACCAGCTCTCCTCTGACTGTTAGCCCTGAATCTCATCCTGCTGCCTCCACCCTCCAATCTGTTCTCTAGAATGATCTCCTTAAAATTCACAACGGATCCCATCACTCTCCAACTTAACTCCCTTTAATAGCTTTCTTTGCTACCAAATAAACGCCAAATCCCTTCATGCCCTGACGGGCTCTGCATGGTCCAGCTCCTCCCCGCCCTGCCTGGCCTCCGTGTCTCAGCCTGCTCTGCCTGCCTTTCTGTGTCATCTTCTGCTCTGACCTCTGGGCCTTCACACATGCTGATACCTCTGCCTGGAATGCCCCTCCTTCCCCACCTTTTGGGTTTATCCCCCAGGTCTGAGCTTAAGTGGCCCTTCCTCAGCAAGGCCTTCCCTGACCTTCCAAATGAAGTTCGGGTCTCCTGATATATGTTTGCCCGGCACCCTGGACTTCTCTCCTCACATAGCTCAGTTATAAATCCTTCTTCAACAGGCCTTTGAGCACCGAGAGGGTGGGGACCAGCTCTGTCTATTTCACTGTTGTATCCTGGGCATTTAGCACAGCCTAGAACATGAGAGAGAAGTTAATAATCACTGCCTGGCTTGATAGGGCTTTGGGGAAATTAAGCAGCTACTTTCTCAACATAAATGTGAGTTCTGGTGTCTTTAATCACTCCAGGAGCCACTGGGATCGAAGACCGGCTGCAGGAAGGAGTTCCAGGCACAGTCGCTGCTCTGCGGGAGGCTGGGATCCGGCTCTGGGTGTTGACTGGAGATAAGCAGGAGACAGCAGTCAATATTGCCTATGCCTGCAGACTGTTAGACCAGACGGACACCGTTTATTCCATTAACACAGAAAGTCAGGTGAGGCCAAAGTAGAGCTCAAATGTCCAAGTGCGGAGCAGCTTCTAGGCCAACAGGAGATGGGATTGTGGGTGGGACTTGGGTACACAGGAGAAGCACCCCTACTCCCAAATCTTGGAGTTCCTAGGGTCCTAGAAGGCATCCAGCCCAATATCCTCGACCCCCATCCCCACATACGGTTGACCAGTCTATTTATATTACATCTAGCAGTACCTAGGAGCAAGTTGTGCCTCTCTCGAATCTCATCCTTGGCCCAGTCTCCCCATTCTACACGTGAGAAACTGAGGACCACTGGAGCTAAGTCACTTGCCCAGGGCCACCCTGGTAGTTTCTGATGGACTAAGTCTAAAATGCTCTTCTCTGGCCAGGCCAGTGCTATTTGCATCATACCAGACTGTTTGCTCACAGATCCTCACTTGTCTGTTTCTTGTACTTTGGATTAACTTATCCATTGAAAAACCCCAATTAAATAGAAATGATTCTGAGTTTAAAATTTCAGCTCCAATTCGTATGCGCCATTTGTTGCCACAGAATAAAACCTGAAGGAAATGACACGTGAGACCAGTATGTTTTGATGGGATGGAGGAGAGAGAGAAAGATAAGCCAAGTTTGAAAACTGCAATTCTCAGCCTGAATAGGTTGTGAGTGGTAGGGAGCAAGGTTTGGAGACAGAGGGCTGTATAAAGTCTAAAGAAGCGTATTTAAAGTCGTAACACAGTTTTATATTTAGGGGGAAAAAATCTATTTTCACGACGCAAACTGCAGAAAGTAAAGTTCCACTGTCTCCTTGGCTGATGAATATGGAAAGTAGGTGTTGAGTTGTGTGCTCCTATCAAAGGGAGCAGGACGGTATTAGACGTGTGGTTGTAACAAGGAAAGCAGTGGTTGCGGTGGGGGCACCCGGAGACCTAGAACATACCATGGGGAGAAGGATGGAGAGAGAGAGGAAGATGGAAGACGGAAAGAACAGCGCAGAAAGAGAGGCAGGAAGGATGATGGAATCTCACTCCTTCACTTTTGCCTGAGGCTCAACTGGACCCAGAATAGACGTTTACAGGTTTCAATTTGGTTTTCATTCCATGAAGAATCCACGTACACATATTTTTTCAAAGAGGTAGTGAATCCTAATAAAAGTGCCAGAGGCCCTTTAGATGAATTGGGAAAATCACTGACTTTCTTGCCAGGTGAACAGATAATGCCATGATTAGATTAAACCCCGATGAATTTTCAAAATGAAACTACTCTCAGGGAAATCTTGGCGTTAATATCATGCCTAGGAAAGAAAGTAATTTGCAGCTTGCTTGAGTGCTTGATCCCTGTAATAGTGTGGATGTCTGCCTGCCCCACTTGCAATGGAAATTCCATTTGCAATGATCATTTCACTCCAGCAGATTCCAGGAGGGTATCAACAAGCCTGTGAGTGCTCCTGAGGGGGACAGAGTGGGCTTCTGTGGGTTCTGTTAAAGGCAATGCATTCCTGTAGGAAGCGGAAGATGTCTCTTGATTAATTAGCCAAAGTTCCCAAGGAACTGTGGGCCACGTTCCAAGTTGAGCTCAGTCACTGTCAACAATTTTAAAGCTGTCCACAACCCTCCAAGATGGTACCTGAATGTTGGGCCCTGCCTACACCCCCAGGCCCACTAAACCTGGAAAATTAGGCTTTCTCATCCCCTTGGAAAAGTAGTAGGTGCAGAGATATGTTAAGACAGAAACTGGGGAAACCCATTCTAAATCTCAGACTTATTTAAACCCCAGTTTAATGTAATTACATATTTGGTGGATATTTCCTCCAAGGGTTTTAATCTGCCTGATTCAATATAAATTGATTTAGGGCTATGGTTTCTTTGTTATGTATCTTACAGCTATAAGCAAGCTATGGGACCTGTCTAGACCTCAGGGTTCTCATCCATAACATGAGAAAATTACTAACCCATCACTGGAAATGTTGATCTGTCAAGGAATTTTAGAAGGGACTATATAGTATTAGATAGGAACTGGTAATAGCAACTATTTTTGTTATTATTAACAACATATATTGAAGGCTTAACATGGTCCAGATACCATAGCTCTCTGAAATTCATTCTTCTCATTTGTAGAATAGGGATTAAAAAGATTTATTTCAGAGGCTATTGGGAGGATATTCTGTTCACAGAAGAACAATACTTACTAGCACTGTATTTATGAGTTAACAAATTACCCCAAAACTTAGCAGCTGAAAACAGTAAACATTTATTATCCCACCGTATGTGTGGGTTATGAGTCCAGGAGCAGCTTAGCTGGGTACCTCTGGTTCAAGGTCTCTCCTGGGGTTGCAGTCAGGCTATCAGTCAGGGATGTGAGCTCATCTAAAGGCTCAACTGGTTGGGTCATTTGGTGATGGAGAGGAGTCCTTCTTGCAAGCTCACGGACATGATTACTGACAGGCTTTGGTTCCTCACCACAGGGGCCCCTCTACCGAGCTTCAAGAGAGAGAGTGAGAAAGATTGCCAAAATTGGTAGCCACAGTCT
Organism: Balaenoptera physalus; assembly: GCF_965194825.1. Classification (NCBI taxonomy): domain Eukaryota; kingdom Metazoa; phylum Chordata; class Mammalia; order Artiodactyla; family Balaenopteridae; genus Balaenoptera; species Balaenoptera physalus. The sequence continues at coordinate 37,265,264 of NC_138890.1, forward strand.
TTAGATAAACTGACCTGGGAAGCGACATCCCATCACTTTTGCAGAATTCTCTTCATTAGAAAGGAGTCATTAGTCATAACCACACTCAAGGGTTGGAGATTACACAAGGAAGGATATGAATACCAGGAGGTGGAGATCATTGAGAACCATCTTAGAGGCTGCCTGCCTCGGTACCTGACAGATACTGAATGTTAAATGAATGGTAACGATTGTGATTATTACATAGAAAATTTGGAATAAATAAATTCAGAGATTTTATTTTGAAGTTTATATTTCCAATGACTTGCTGCAGTCACATGTTGGAGGAATTGACAGCATACCTCATTTTATTGCACTTCATTGCACTTTGCAGATACTGTTTTTTACAAATTGAAGTTTCGTGGCAAGCCTGCATTGAGCAAGTCTGTTGGCCAAACTTCTTTATTATTACTGTATTTGTTATGGTGATCTGTGACTAGTGTTCTTTGATCTTTTAGGGTACCACGAACTGCACCCATATAAGATAGGGAACCTAACTGATAAATGTTGTCGGTGTTCTGACTGCCCCACGGACAGGTTGTTCCGTCTCCCCCCACTCTCCTCAGGCCTCCCTGTTCCCTGAGACACAACAATATCAAAATTAGGTCAATTAATAACCCTACAATGGCCTCCAAGTGTTTGAGAGGAAGAGTTGCATATCTCTAGCTTTTAACCAAAAGCTAGAAATTCTAGCTTTAAACCAAAAGCTAGAAATGATTAAGCTTAGTAAAGAAGGCATGTTGAAAGCTGGGACAGACCAAAAGCTAGGTGTCTTGTGCCAGTTAGCTAAGTTGTGAATGCAAAGGAAAAATTCTTGAAGGAAATTAAAAGTGCTACTCCAATAAACACGTGAATGATAAGAAAGTGAATCAGCCTTATTGCTGATATAGAGAAAGTTCTAGTGGTCTGGAGAGAAGATCAAGCTAGCCACAACATGCCTTTAAGCCAAAGCCTAATCTAGAGGAAGGCCCTAACTCTCTTCAATTCCATGAAGGCTGAGAGAGGTGAGGAAGCTGCCCAAGAAAAGTTTGAGGCTAGCAGAGGTTGGTTCATGAGGTTTAAGGAAAGAAGCCATCTTCATCACATAAAAGTACAAGGTTAAGCAGCAAGTACTGATGTAGAAGCTGCAAAAAGTTATCCAGAAGATCTAGCTAAGATCATTAATGAAGGTGGCTACACTAAAGAACAGATTTTCAATGTAGAGAAAACAGTGTTATATTGGAAGAAGATGCAGTCTAGGACTTCTATGGCTAGAGAGAAGTCAGTGCCCGGCTTCAAAGCTTCAAATGACAGGCTGACTCTGTTAGAGGCTAATGCAGCTGGTGACTTTAAGTTGAAGCCAATGCTCATTGACCATTATGAAAATCCTAGGACCTTTAAGAATTATGCTAAAATCTACTCTGCCTGTGCTCTATAAATGGAACAACAAAACCTGGATGACAGCGTAACTGTTTACAGCATGGTTTACTGAATATTTTAAGCCCACTGCTGAGACCTACTACTGCTCAGAAAAAAAGATTCCTTTCAAAATATTACTGCTCACTGACAATGCACCTGGTCATCTAAGAGCTCTGATGGAGATGTACAATGAGATTAATGTTGTTTTCATGCCTGCTAACATGACATCCATTCTACAGCCCATGGATCAAGGAGGAACTTCAACTTTCAAGTCATTATTTAAGAAATACATTCCATAGCGTTATAACTGCCATAGGTAGTGATTCCTCTGCTGGTTGTGGGCAAAATAAATTGAAAACCTATGGAAAGGATTCTAGATGCTATTACGAACATTTGTGACTCATGGGAAGAGGACAAAATATCAACACTAACAGGAGTTTAGAAGAAGCTGATTCTAACCCTCATGGATGACTTTGAGGGATTCAAGACTTCAGTACAGGGAGCCACTGCAGATGTGGTGGAAATGGCAAGAGAACTGGAATTAGAAGTGGAGCCTGAAGATCTGACTGAATTGCTGCAATCTCATGATAAAACTTTAATAGTTGAGGCATTGCTTCTTATGGATGAGCAAAGAAAGTGGTTTCTTGAGATGGAATCTACTCCTGGTGAAGATGTTGTGAAGATTGTTGAAATGACAACAAAGGATTTAGCGTATTACATAAATTCAGTTGATAAAGCATTGGCAGGTTTGAGAGGATTGACTCCAATTTAGAAAGTTCTACTGTGGGTAAAATGCTGCCAAACAGCATTGCAGGCTACAGAGAAATCATTCATGAAAGGAAGAGTCCATCGATGTGGCACACTTCATTGTTGTCTTATTTTAAGAAATCGCCTCAGCTACCCCAGCCTTAGCAACCACCACCCTGATCAGTCAGCAGCCATCAACATGGAAGCAAGACCCTCCCCCAGCAAAAGGATTACAACTTGCTGAAGTCTCAGATGGTAGCACTTTTTAGCAATAAGTATTTTAATTAATATATGTACAGTTTTTTTAGACATAATGTTATTGTATACTTACTAAACATAACTTTTATATGCCCTGGGAAACCAAAAATTTCATGTGACTCACTTTATGGCAATATTCACTTTATTGCAGTGGTCTAGAACCAAACCCACAATATGTCCAAGGTATGCCCGTATATACTGTGTGCCAACCCCAAGTTCCAGCAAGGACTACCTTGATCTCTTTCCCAGAAAAGTGCTGCGGGAATAACCACCTGCTCCTGACCCCCTTCCTGTGGCCCCGCTAGGTCCTGTACACGTCCTATTGCTTTCAGTGCTCAGTTTAGCATCCCCTAAAGAAAGCCTCCAGAATAATGAACTGCAGTCCTACTCACTCCAGAAGAAATTATTCCAAATATTCTCAGAAGCTTCTAGATCAGGGGTCTCCACACTTGTCATTTCAGAACAACCTTCACGATTTTTGCCTAAATCCAGATATTCTCTATACTGTTGTTTATTTAATGATTTCATTTTAATAGACTCACTTGGAACTTTTCAAAACTTATTTTTAGAAGAATTTTTTAGCACTACAGTAAATGAAAAATCATCATCCCTTGCCACGGATAAAAGAACACTGCTAAATAAAGACCCCGTGAACAGAACAATGAAATTAAAATTGATAATACAGCTGACTGCCACCACTCTTCTCTATCTTTATTTAAAAGTGATGTTTAAACAAGTGAAAGAGGTAGTAAGGATATCTTTAGATCAAGATCTGTCTTTATCTTTGACACAATCAAAAGTAATGGAGGAGAATTGATAAGAGGAAATAATTTCTTCACCATGTTTCAAGGTAAACATCAGAAAAAAATCAATAAGACTCACATACATGGTCAGTTTTAACCAGTACGACCAATGCATTTATACAAACAGATAAACACGCAGTCAGTGTATTTTTTCAGTTAAGAAGCCACAATTCGAGATGACCTTGGGCAAGTTACTAAGGATTTTACTGTTTCAATTTCCTCATCTCGAAACTGAAGTCAGTAATACTCACCCTACCTACCACACAAGAATGTTCTGAGGAACAAGGGAGAACAGAAATGACGTGTGAGAAGTGGAAAGCAGGACACCAGCATGACACATTGTCATCATTTACCATCATATCAGTATCATTTACTACATTCTATCATCCCTGTAAAAGTCCCCCATCTTGCTGAGCTGTCTCCACTCCCATTCCCAAGCCGTCTCTCCTATTTTGGCCATTAATTTGGTTCCAAATTACTATTGCTTTGATGCTGTTTGAAATATTGCAGAGAAATGTCAAGATCAGAGTGAAATCCCAGGTCATCTCTATGGGGGTAGAGTTTTATAACTCTTTAACTAAAGGATAAAGTGACATTTTTAACCTGTTTCCAATGTTGCTTACTAACAGCAAATTCATTATCCTGCTCTTTATAGGAAACCTGTGAATCCATCCTCAACTTGGTATTGGAAGAGGTAAAGCAATTTCATGGACCACAGAAGCTGGACCACAAGCTCTCTGGGTTCCGCCTACCTTCTGCGACGCCACCCCCCGCCTCAGGAGCTGCAGTTCCAGAGGTTGGATTGGTCATCGATGGGAAGACGTTGAATGCCATTTTCCAGGGCAAACTGGAGGAGAAATTTCTGGAGTTGACCCAGTATTGCCGGTCTGTCCTGTGCTGCCGCTGCACCCCACTGCAGAAGAGTTCGCTCGTCAAGCTGGTGCGAGACAGGCTAAGAGTCATGACCCTTTCCATAGGTACCCGTCATGCGGAGATGCTGGGGGGAGCTGGGCAAGGCCACTCTGGCCCAGAGGTGAGGGGTCAGGTGTCAACGTCAGGATGCTCAGGCTGAGGGTCATCGTCTTAGAGGGAGAGAGTTCAAAGTGACAATCAAGATGTGGCAGTCAGCAGGTGAGCAGAAGCTAAGCAGAGTGGGAGAGCAAGTCCAAGTTCTCAGGGTGAGCAGGTCTGCTAAGGAAAAGTCAGGACTTGGATGGAGGCCAAAGCCAAGAGGGGCCTCAAGTTCAGAATGTCCAGGCAGCTCAGTATACATTCAGGCCCACTCACTTCTGGGATGCCGACCATGTGCCCTTCAACACTTAACACATAGCACAATACCACGCACCTCAGGTGCCTGTGGACTTGATATTCTGTCGAGTGTTGATGGCTGGTGGGGAGATTTTAAAAGTGAAGCTTGTCCCGCATTTAGTGTTGTATATTCATTTCTAAATATAGGACTCCACACAAAGCATACTCTCAATAAACGCTGGCTTCTTGGTTGTTAAAGAATTTCTCATAGGGGATTAAATTTTAGCCATGGTTGAGGGAGAGAAATTAAGTGTCCTTACTTCAAACCTCCCAGGAACAACCAAAGCTGGTTTACAAGAACCTTCACGATCTGGGCTCCATTGTCTCTCCAGCCACCTTCCTCCCCACAACATTCAGCAGTCCATGTCCCAACCACGTGAAGCTGCTTTCCATTCTCCAGGAGCCTCGTCCTCTCTCGCTTCCTGACCTTTGCTCAAGCCGCTTCCTCTGTAAAACCTCCTCCACTCCCGCCTAATGTTCCTTTACTCCGTGGGCTCCCACAGAGTTCCACAGCACTGTTACGCCTTCAGTGCTGGGCTGCTCAGGAGACCAGACGTTTCTTGAGTGGAGGGCCAATGTCAGTCTTACTCAGCTCCATCCCGTGCCCAGCGCACACCGAGCACATGGGAAACGTTGCTTTCGTTTAAGGACATTCTTACAGATGGTTCAGGTTCTCTTCCTCCTACAAAGACATGGAAAGAGATTTTCTTTCCTGGCATTTCAAATAAGGGGCCTACTTTACATTGGTGGGTTTTTTTTTTTTTTTCCTTTTCTCCTGGTCTTCAGGTAAAAGCAGTTCAAAACCAGAAAAAAAAAAAAAAGAGGGAGTGGGCAGAAAGAATAGAGGGAGCAGAGCTTTAGCAACCGCATCCTAATTTTATTCCCTGAATTGTCCTCTTCAAAACTTCAGACACGTTCAAGGCAATAGCCCGGGATTGATTCCCAGAGGTGAGGGACTGGCTTCACTGCCACAGCCGCAGAAACAAAACCAGCAGGGCAAGAAATAGCAGGATTCCACACCTCTGCTTCCACTGCCTTGCTAACAGAAGAGGTTAAAGGGTGGATTTGTTCTGCCAGGGGGAAGATGAAAATCATGCACTGCTGTGCTATCAAGGAAAAAAAAAAACATCGTTAGAAGAATAACAGCAACTTACACTGACAAAATTTTTGAGCTTAATGAATTTTGTTGCCAGATAATTAGGAGAAGAAAATTTTCTTCCCCAAATCCATATTCTCTCTAATATCTCATATAAATTGACTTGCAGATTATTATAAGAACCCACTGGAAAAACAGGTGGCGCCAGGAGAAGGAGAAGGATGAAGGCAGTTCAGTCTACAAATCATGGCCCTCAAGCTGAGACTGGCCCAGTGCATATTTCTGTAGAGATGCTAAGAATGGTTTTTGTGTTTTTAATGGTAAAATGTGTAAAAACTAGTTGCCTCTCAGCAGGAACAGTTGTTCAGTTTTGCTTCTTGGCCCACAAAGCCTAAAATATTTACTATCTGGCCCTTTACAGAAAAAGTTTGCTAAACTCTAGTCTGATGGGTAAGGCATCATAGTCTGGAAAAGCCAGGCTTGTGAGGAAGCCCTCACCGTTTAGAGCTGTGCCGTCCAACATGGTTGCCACCTGTTATATGTGGCTATTTAAAGTTAAATTTAAAATTAAATAGAAATTCACCAGCCACATTTCAGTAGTCATAAGGGGCTAATGGTTTTCAAATTGGACAGTAAAGATATAGGACATTTCTATCACAGAAAAATCTGCTTGACGGTGCTGGTATAAAAGGTGCCATTTGTGTGTATGTATTTCCATGCCCTAACCTCCAGTTTCCTGAAACAACTGATTCATTGACTGGGAACTCAAGGTGACTCAATGTACCTCAACCTAAAAAATGAGTCAATCCCATGTTCCTATATTTAGAAACATCACTGAACATTGTCTCTGTCCTTGGGCACCATTGACAATCTCTGATGATTTAGCTGTCTGGCATTCCAGTTGTCTTGATATGGTCAGTATAAGTTCTACTGAGTGAGGGGAGGTATACTGGCCATGGAAACAGAAAGATCTTAGTTCCAGTGCTTCCGGGTCCCTTCATTACCTGGATTATTACCTTGCCGAGTCCCTGTGTAGCTCAGATTCTCCATTTGCTTCTCAGTGAAGCCCACTGTAACACCTGTGAAGGCCTTTTTGGCAAACTGTAAAGCACTGCCCAAGGCTCACATACCACTGTATTCCCAATACCTAACATTGTACCTAAAAAAAAGATACAATAAATCTTTGGTAAATGATAAAGAAAGAGTAGGGCTTCTTGTCCAAAGAAGAAAAGATCTCTCAGGCTAAATGCCTGTAGCAATGACTCTTCCTATAGGACTATTCAGAGCAATGTTAAAAAGATTCACTTATGCACAAAATAGGGACAATTTAGTGCCACTTGTATAAAACTTCTCATTGTCACATAGCAGTTGGACCAGGATCTCATGACCTCTCTCCTTTCAGGTGATGGAGCAAATGACGTAAGCATGATTCAAGCTGCTGATGTTGGGATTGGCATCTCTGGACAGGAAGGCATGCAGGTATCATTTGCTTCAACTCTACTTGTTACTTTCTTCCTCTCCTTTATCCTTATTGGTGGGTTAAGCAATTCCCCACAGTGTTGGAGGAATTTCTACTGAAGAGCGTTGCAGAATTATCATCTGAAAGGCAGATATCCTTGCCTGTACGTAACCTCCATCACCACATCCCTACTGCCCAGCCCTTCAGAATAAAGAGAGTGATCAAAGATGCTTGGCTTCTTATAGACAGCTGGTGATACCCATAGTCTAAAGCCAAAGAGTACCCAACCATTCAGGGAAAACAAAGACTTACCCTGATTCCATGCTTCCTCCCTGTAACCTCCACCCACATCCAAGTTTGCAACGCCCTCTGTGAGCACTGACAGATGTAAGGACATCGGAAAATATTTTTCAATTGCCATTTTAGTCGTGATGGCTAGATGGACCTATAAGTTGCTTGGTATACCTTAAAAGTGTACCAAAATTACTCAAATTCAGCTTGGAACGAGCATACTAACTTCAGCTGCTAATGTTCCCCATTAAGACAGACCCCACCTTGGGGTTTTGAACCATTACCAATTGTATTCCCACCACCAGTGCAGACATTAGGTGGTGCCTAAATTTGTTGGTGGGGAGGAACGAACACCGTCACCTTGTGAGTGTCTACCGTAGGCCTGCACTCTATTTGCACTTCACGCTTATTGTCCCAATTAATTTCAGCAGCCACCACCCTGTGTGTTAGGGATTGTTATTCCACTTTTTCAGATGAGGAAACTGAGGCTGAGAGAGGTTAAACGCCCTGAGCAAGACTCGGACCAGGATTTATAACCAGGCACGTCCAAACCTCATACTCCAAAAAAGTACTATGAACTGGGCCTTGTTCTGAGTCATCCCAAGGGCAAAAGACACATTTCAGCTCCACGGAAAGGAAGATCTATCCATCCATCAGCTCCACATGAGACTGGAGCAAATGGCCTGCTTTGGTGGGTGGCCAAGGGTGTTGAGAGGTTTGAGGATCACTTGCATGGAAGCCCCTACTCTCTGGTCAACCATCACATCCCTAGATGGTGCCCAACACACACTGGTTCACAAAAAGGCTTATTGGATAAGTGGAAGGAGGTGAAGGGCCAGACCAGACCACTGGTCCCTTCTGACCTGCCCTCCTTGGATTCTAGTGGGGTTTGCATTTCCCAGAGGAGAGGGTGGGGTGTCAGAGTCCATAAAGCCACCCAAGGGTGCTGCACGTGACAAAGGGTCTTTTAGACCCTTCCGGCTGTGGACCCAGAACAGAGCAGCACCCTCGAGGGAGCCTCTTTGGTGCATTGGCAGCTGTGAACGGAAGCTGATGTGTCTGCTGTGCCCTCTCAGGCCGTCATGTCCAGCGACTTTGCCATCTCCCGCTTCAGACACCTCAAGAAGCTGCTGCTTGTGCACGGACACTGGTGTTACTCACGCCTGGCCAGGATGGTGGTGTACTACTTCTACAAGAACGTGGTGAGTAGCCCTGCGGTAACCTCCCGCCCAAGCCTTGGGAGTCCTGGCCAGGGGAGCCAGCTCTCCCCGCTGAAATAGACAAAGCATCTCTATGTAAGGAAATAAGTCGGGCTAACCTGGATTTTCAATCCTGAAACTGTCCCTTACTAGCTCAGTGACCTTGGGCAAGATAATTCAGTTCTCTGGGCCTCAATTTCGTCTTTGATAAAATGGGGCTAGTACTATTTGGTGAGATTATGGTCAAGATTGGCAATACTGTCTGGCACGCACCTGGCACATAGGAAGCAGCGTGAGTACTCTGGAGTCAGATCAGATTTGGTTCAAATTGAGGCTCCTGTATTTGGTAACGGCTTCACACCTTAGTTTCCTCATCTGTAAAATGGGGATGGTAATAGTACCTTTCTCACACACTTGCCATGAGGATGAATTGACAGCTTGTGTAGAAAGTGATTAGCGCTTAGTGATCACCCCATAAAGTTAGCCATTCTTTTTGGTATCATTGTTGCTGCTGTCATAACTCTTAGAGGGCCTCCATAAATGAGGTTTCTTTTCTGACTGCAAGGAAGAAGGATTTGAAGAACAACTCGCCTAACTTGTAGCTTAGGTTTCCTCCCCAGATAGAGTCACCCGGATATGCAAAAGCAGCACCCTGCCCCTCAGAAGAGTGAAGGGGAGTGTTTAGGATCTTGGGCTTCCACCCAAGACCCTGTGTATCACTTCAACATCACCAGCATTCCCAAAAAGGACTTCTAAATAAAATACCTATTCGTAAAAATGTTTAGATCAGGGTGACCATCTGGGTTTTAGTCTTGCCTGACTCTAGTATGCTGTGTGAACTTGAAAGAGTTACTTCAACTCTCTGAGCCTTGGTTTCCTCATCAATAATATGGGGAGACTAGGACTCTCTCTTGTCCCTAGAAGTATTATCGAGAGGATTTAGCATCAGAGCTCTGGATCACACATAGCACTATACAATCATTTGAAGGTATTATTGTTTCTCTGAAAGATATGTGTGTTTGTGTCTTGTTAAGAAGGGCCCAAAGCAGGCACACACCAACTGAGGTATTAAAACCATCAGAGGCTCTTGTTTGCAAAGCCCTTGATTAACAATGGGCATAGGAAGAAGTCAGAGCACTGCTGTACTAAGGGAGAGAACAGGGCCTGCGTTTTTCATTATCTAGCTTGAGGACCTTTGAATAATCCCCAGGAGACTCCAAATAGAATCCAATTCCTTTTTGCATAAGGAAAAAGGGAGGATTAAGACCAGAGTGATGGAAGGGAAACACAGTAGCCAAGTAGCAGCTACAAAATGGCATATATTTTTTCCTCTCACTCCATTCTCCCAGGCCTGCTTTCAGGCACTGTCACAGTTACCCTGACTCAGGAATAAGTATTTCTGTGCAAAGTTCAATGTATATGTAAATAAGCAGCATGACAAAAAATAATGTAAATTCCATACACTGGATGGTACCATTATTTCAGCAAGTCCATGCAAACAAGTCTCTATTTGACCAGAAAGACTGTGTAGTTAGAATTCAAAATGCCCCCGTTTAATGTTTTTTCCTTGCCTCCAAAAGAATCATTCTTTTGAATAAGCACAACCTCTTCTCTGCATCAAATTTGTGAAATAGAAAAGGAAACGTTTCCAGCCAGCCATGCTTTCAGAGCTTAAATGATATTTATTTCCAGCTCAATACCGGGATGGAAATTGCGATACTGATGCTGTATTATCTCCCCTTTGCAATTAGAGGGTGGAGAACTATGACTTCCATATCCGAAACCAATTTCAGAGGGGGTTAAAACCCTGCCTGCTCTGAAATGTGAACAATGAATTAATTACTGCACTGTAGCTTCTTGGGAGGAAAAACAGGCGCCCAGTCTCAGCGATGCCATCACGGGGTTCAATGCGCTCTCCCCGGGGTGCAGAGATTCCAGCCAGGCAGAGCAAGTGGAAACGCACAAGGTCCTAACATGACCTGCGGAAGGAAACACACGTTCATGTTAAAACTCCAGGATGCGTGTGAGGACAATAGAGCCACCAAGATGTACTTAGTTTGTTCAAATAATTATTGAACATCTGCTGTGTCGGGAACATTATCAGGCACTGGGTATAGAGCAGAGATCTAGACACACATGGTCCCCACTCTCATGAGGCTTACGGTCTAAATCGGGGCTCGGCAAACTTCTTCTGCAAAGGGCCTGCTCATAAATATTGTCTGCTTTGTGGGCCGTATAGCCTCTGTCACACCGACTCAGCCCCACTGTGGCAGCTGTAGACGATATGCCAACGCATCGTTGTTGCTGTGTCCCAGTAAAACCTTATTTTTGGCTGGACTTGACATGCAGAATGTAGTTTGTCACCTCCTGGTTTCAATAAATCTCAAAATGTGGTTCCTGGACCCCCAGCATTAGCTCACTTCGATGCTCATTAGAAATGGAGCTCCTCAGGCTGCACGCCAGGCCCACTAACTCAAAATCTTCATTGTGAGTAAGATCCCCAGGCGATTCATATGAACATTAAAGACTGACAAGCACTCCTATGGGGGAAAGGAATTTAAATTTTTAAAACATTTTCTTCGGTGCATCTCCCTAGAGTAAGGCCAGGGTGCTATGGACATATCGCCAGGAGACTCTTATCCTAATCAATCCAGAAGAAAACAGCATTTAAACGATGGTCTGAAAGACAAGGATATTTAACTATGAGTTAATCAGTTTCCTGGCCAAGGAGGAGATGTCTGACAACCTGAGTCCTTACAGGAAATATTTCAGGAAGTTTATGCATCATTTTATAGCATACGTTGAATCTAATTCCAAAACCAACTGTAAGAGATTTACAGTAAAAACACAAAGGCAGTAGGCAAGTTACAAAGGAAACGTAAGAGTGTAGATCAGGACATAGAAAAAGGAGTTTCGTCGCACCAGGAACCTGGGATAAGACACTATTTTTTTTTTAACACGAGTCCAAATTGCTTACTATTACATTCAACAGACATAAACTACTCTGTCAAATTGCTTATACAAGTTTCTAAATGCTTTCTTTCAATTTCTTTACTTGTCTCATCATGGGCCAGTAACAAACATTCCTGGGTCAACACAGGTCCATGAACAACACTTGGAGTCGCACTGGTATACATACGTCTCTAACTGAAAATCCCTGGTAGAGCAGAAGAGGCAGAGCAGTATAATGACGTGGTATTAAAAGCCCAAGACTGGAGGTCAGGAACCTTGTATTCTTTTTTTTTTTAAGGATTAATACAGTTTCAATTTTTTAATTGGATTATTCCTTTATTTTAATTTTTGTTTTATATAAGAGTATACTTGATTTACAATGTTGCGTTAGTTTCAGGGGTACAGCAAAGTGATTCAGTTTTACATCTACATATACCCATTCCTTTTCAGATTCTTTTCCCATATATGTTATTAGTAATAATAACAGTAATAATGTTATTACTGATGATTGAGTAGAGTTCCCTGTGCTATACAGTAGGTTCTTGTTGATTATATATTTTATATTATCTATTTTATATAGTGTGTATATGTTAATCCCAAACTCCTAATTTATCCCTCCCCCAACCTTTCCCCTTTGGTAACCATAAGTTTGTTTACAAAGTCCGTGAGTCTGTTTCTATTTTGTTAAGTTCATTTATATCATTTTTTTAGTTCCACATATAAGTGATATCATATGATCTTTGTCTTTCTCTGACTTATCTCACTCAGTATGACAATCTCTAGGTCCATGTTGCTGCAAATGGCATTATATCATTCGTTTTTATGGCTGAGTAATATTCCATTGTATATATGTACCACATCTTCTTCATCCATTCCTCTGTCAGTGAACATTTGGGTTGCTTCCATGTCTTGGCTATTGTAAATAGTGCTGCAATGAACGCTGGGGTGCATATATCCTTTCAAATTATGGTTTTCTCTGGATATATGCCCAGGAGTGGGATTGCTGGATCACATGGTAGCTGTTTTTAGTTTTGTTTTGCTTTTTTAAATAAGACTCGTGTGAAATAATGTTTTTTGTTTTTAATTTTATTTATGACTGTATTGGGTCTTCATTTCTGTGTGAGGGCTTTCTCTACTTGCGGCGAGCGGGGGCCACTCTTCATCGCGGTGCACGGGCCTCTCACTATCGCGGCCTCTCGTTGCGGAGCACGGGCTCCAGACGCGCAGGCTCAGTAGTTGTGGCTCACGGGCCTAGTTGCTCCGCGGCATGTGGGATCTTCCCAGACCAGGGCTCGAACCCATGTCCCCTGCATTGGCAGGCAGATTCTCAACCACTGCGCCACCAGGGAAGCGCTGTTTTTAGTTTTTTAAGGAACCTCCATAGTGGCTATATCAATTTACATTCCCACCAACAGTGCAAGAGGGTTCCCTTTTATCCACACCCTCTCCAGCATTTGTTGTTTGTAGGTATTTTGATGATGGCCATCCTGACCAGTGTGAGGTGATACCTCACTGTAGTTTTGATTTGTATTTCTCTTACAGTTAGTGATGTTGAGCATCTTTTCATGTGCTTTTTGGCCATCCATATGTCTTCTTTGGAGAAATGTCTATTTAGATCTGCCAATTTTTTGACTGGTTGGTTTGTTTGTTTTATATTGAGCTGCATGAGCTATTTGTATATTTTGGAGATTAATCTCCTGTAGGTCACTCTGTTTGTAAATATTTCCTCCCAGTATGTAGGTTGTCTTTTCATTTTGTTTATGGTTTCCTTTACTGTACAAAAGCTTATAAGTTTGATTAGGTCCCATTTATTTATTTTTGCTTTTATTTCTATTGCCTTGGGAGACTGACCTAAGAAAACATTGGTATGATATATGTCAGAGAATGTTTTGCCTATGTTCTCTTCTAGGAGTTTTACGCTGTCATGTCTTATATTTAAGTCTTTAAACCATTTTGAGTTTATTTTTGTGTATGGCGTTAAAGAATGGTCTATTTTCATTTTTTTACATGTAGCTGTCCAGTTTTCCCAGCACCACTTATTGAAGAGGCTGTCTTTTCTCCACTGTATACTCTTGCCTCTTTTGTCATAGATTAACTGACCATAGGTGTGTGGGTTTATTTCTGGGCTTTCTAGCCTATTCCTTTGATCCATATTTCTATTTTTGTGCCAGTACCATAGTATTTTGACAACTGTACTTTGTAGCATAGTCTGAAGTCAGAGAGCCTGATTCCTCCAGCTCCGTTTTTCTTTTTCAAATAGCTTTGGCTATACGGGGTCTTTTGTGTTTCCATACAAATTGTAAAATTTTGTGGTCTAGTTCTGTGAAAAATGCCATTGGTAATTTGATAGGGATTGCATTGAATCTGTAGATTGCCTTGGGTAGTATAGTCATTTGACAATATTGATTCTTCCAATCCAAGAACATGGTATGTCTCTCCATCTATTTGTGTCATGTTCAAGTTCTTTCATCAGCATCTTATAGTTTTCAGAGTACAGGTCTTTTTCCTCCTTAGGTGGGTTTATTCCTAGGTATTTTATTCTTTTTGATGTGCTGGTAAGTGGGATTGTTTCCTTAATTTCTCTTTCTGATCTCTTGTTGTTAGTGTACAGAAATACAGGTGATTTCTGTGCGTTAATTTTGTATCCTGCAACTTTATCACTGATGAGCTCTAGTAGTTTTCTGGTAGCATCTTTAGGATTGTCTATATATAGTATCATGTCATCTGCAAACAGTGACAGTTTTACATCTTCTTTTCCAATTTGGATTCCTATTATTTCTTTTCTTTCTCTGATTGCCATGGCTAGGACTTCCAAGACTATGTTGGATAAAAGTGGCAAGACTGGACATCCTTGTCTTGTTCCTGACCTTAGAGGAAATGCTTTCAGCTTTTCACCAATGAGAATGATGTTTGCTGTGGGTTTGTCATATATGGCCTTTATTAGGTTGAGGTAGGTTCCCTCTATGCCCACTTTCTGGAGAGTTTTTATCATAAGTGGGTGTTCAATTTTGTCAAAAGCTTTTTCTGCATCTATTGAGATGATCATATGGTTTTTATTCTTCAATTTGTCGATGTAGTGTATCACAATGATTTGTGGATATTGAAAAATCCTTGCATCCCTGGGATAAATCCCACTTGATAAGGGTGCACAATCCTTTTAGTGTATCGTTGGATTTGGTTTGCTAGTGTTTTGTTGAGGATTTTTGCATCTATGTTCATCAGTGATATTGGCCTGTAATTTTTTTCATGTGTGGTAAGTTTGTCTGGTTTTGGTATCAGGGTGCTGGTGGCCTCATAGAATGAGTTTGGGAGTGTTCCTTCCTTGCAATTTTTTGAAACAGTTTTAGAAGGATATGTGTTAATTCCTCTCTAAATGTTTGAAAGAATTCAATTGTGAAGCCATCTGGTCCTGGACTTTGGTTTGTTGGAAATTTTTAATCACAGTTTCGATTTCAGTACTTGTGATTGTTCTGTTCATATTTTCTATTTCTTCCTGGTTGGGTCTTGGAATGTTATACCTTTCTGAGAATTTGTCCATTTTTTCTAGGTTGACCATTTTATTGGTGTATAGTGATCTCTTACAATCCTTTGTATTTCTGTGGTGTCCATTGTAACTTCTCCTTTTCCATTTCTAATTTTATTGATATGAGCCCTCTCCCTTTTTTTCTTGATGAGTCTCACTAAAGGTTTATCAATTTTATCTTTCAAAGAGCCAGCTTTTAGTTTCATTGATCTTTTCTATTGTTTTCTTCATCTCTATTTCATTTGTTTCTGCTCTTATCGTTAAGATTTCTTTCCTTTTACTAACTTTGGGTTTTGTTTGTCATTCTTTCTCTAGTTGTTTTGGGTGTAACGTTAGGTGTTTATTTGTGATTTTTCTTGTTTCCTGAGGTAAGATTGTATTTCTATAGACTTCCCTCTTAGAACTGCTTTTGCTGCATCCCATAGGTTTTGGATGATCATGTTTTCGTTGTCTTTTGTCTCTAGGTATTTTTTTATTTCCTCTTTGATGTCTTCAGTGATCCATTGGTTGTTTAGTAGCATATTGTTTAGCCAGAACATCTAGGTCTGGACTCCAGCTTTGTAACTTACTAGTCTGTAACCCCAGCCCCATGATTTGACCTCTCTGAGGCTCGGTTTTCTCAATTGTAAAATGAGGATAGTAGTGATATCCTCATAAGGCTGGTAGATGGACTGAGTGGGTCGGAACAGAGTTTGGCACATAAGACGCGCTTTCGGAGTCTCTGTTGCTGTTGTGTTTGCTGCCGTTGCTATTCTTGGCCTCGTCTGTAGATGGCGTCACTTCCAGCCCTGGCGTCCAAAGGTTCTACAACCTCAAGTCACAGTTCCAGCCCCAACTGGCAGAGGGACTTTGGTGTAGTCACTTACCCCATCTGAGCCACTCAAGCTGCCTGTGTGTACATGGAGATAAGAGTTATTGTCTTACCCAGCTAGCTGCAGAGGAAGAAGCAAGGCAAGGTACTCAAATGGCCAAAAAAAAAAAAACAAGCAGTCAAAGCCTCATGCAGTTGCTGAACCCTAGTATCAAGGAGACTTTAGCACTTTGGTTCTTCTTAAACCAATCCTGTCAAGAGCACAAGTGGGTGATGTTGATTTGGGGACTCAGTGTCTGCCCATAGTATATTTCAAAACTACCTACAGTACAGGAAACAGACCAAACCCTCTCCTTCCCAAATCTCCTCCTCTGAGAAATAACTTAACCAAAACTCATAGGAGAAAAGCCCTCACAGCATCACGGGACTGGAGTGGGAGCGGGGTGACCTGAAGCCCCAGAGCAGCAATGGAGGGGAGCCCGGCCCTCAGAGAGATGCAAGGTCCATCCAGGGTGTCTCAGAGCACCGGGGTCTCCTTCAGAGCCAGGAAACCTCCCATTAGTCATCTTGGCAGAAAAGCCAAAGGATGGAGTTCCTTGGCTGGAAGAATCTCAGTCAGCATTGTTATTATATAATCCAAAAACAGGACTAAGAGGTCTTGGGGGTGGTTGAGGAGGAAGCTTTGAAAACTCAGGGTCTGGTTGTGCCATTTCCTAGCTGTGAACACAGGCAAGGAGTAACTGAGTATCTCAGAGCCTCAGATTCTTTGTAGATAATGTTAAATAATATTATTATCAAGTTATCATATTTAATAATATATAAACATAGTATTAATGATATTATTAGTAATAACATTAATCTTGCTAGGTTGATGGGACAAATTATGTATATTGTACATCTACTAATGTGGTATATACTAATATAGTATGTCACACACCTGTCACAAATTAACAATCGTGGTGTTAATAAGAATGTTAATATTACTAGTAGTATTACAATACTAAACAGAGAGGCTTTTAAAAATAACACTGGCCCAGCAGTTAGGGAATGAGAATTCTAGCTTGAACACAAACCTGCTGAAAGATTCCTTACAACATCGTTCACCCCTCTGTGCCCCAGCCACGTGGAGCTGAGAAGTTCTAGTTCTAATCTCAGGACCGGCTGCTTCTGTGACCTTGGTCAAGTCACCAAACCACATCACAGTATGTTAGATAGTAACAGTGACCCAGCCCTTCTCAGGTGAGGAGGTCTTGGGTGGAAAGATCTTTCGAAAGCCTAAAGCAACTTAGGCATAAGATTTTCTTCTTCACCTTTTGAGCTGTGTGACCATGAGGCAAGTGTTGTGAGGTCAACCTCCTCATGAAGCCATCCTCCCACCAGCCTTCCTGCCCACAATCAAGTCTTTCTAGCGTCCCTTCCTCTTACCATTACTACTAATCACAACTACTGCCTTTTGGTATCACATGTCATGGTCTAGGTACTACTAATCGTATGCGAAAGATGGCAAGATGATGTTCAGAAAGGCTAAGCAATTTGTCCAAGGTCACATCCAACTGGGGTGTGATTGATTCAAGCTAGTACATGACCCAACTGGGGATTCAAAACCAGTCCTCTCTGCCTCCAAAAACCTATGCTCTTAACAACGTATACTTAACAAGTCGGTGGAATTCCTTTCAGGTCCTAAAGGAGGTTAGTAGTAGTAGTAGAAGTGGTAGTGGCAGAATCTAAGGGATGAAAATTACCTCCAGTCCTTATACAACCTTGCCTGTCACAAACAAGGAAACTGAAGCTCCCAGTCTGAGAAGGGACTTGTCAGAGCTCCTACGCAGCATCTGGTGACCCGGCTGCCCGCGGGTCCTCACTCACAAGGCCGCACTCTCTGCCTGCAGGGCTACGTCAACCTGCTCTTCTGGTACCAGTTCTTCTGCGGTTTCTCTGGCTCCACCATGATCGATTACTGGCAGTTGATCTTCTTCAATCTCTTCTTCACCTCCTTGCCTCCTCTTGTCTTCGGAGTCCTCGATAAAGACATCTCTATGGAAACGCTCCTGGCGTTGCCTGAGCTGTACAAGAGTGGCCAGAACTCTGAGGTAAGGGGCCCGGGCAGGTGGGCGGGGGGGGTGACCTCCAGCTCCTCCCTTGAGGTGTCAGAGGAGTGCTGGGCTGGCCGTCCTGTGTTCCGGTCACCGCTCTGCCACTTACCTCCCATGTGACCTGGAAACGCTGCTCCCTGTTTCTGGCCTGTTTCTCATTTGCTGTTGAAGGTGATGGACCAGACCGGTGGGTATTTTTCTTTTCAGTTATTTCTTAATTACATCACACATTAATACAGGACTGCCCTAGTTAAAAGGGAAGAGGGCTTACAGAAAGATCCCATCACCCTTATCTGGTCTTTGTCTGTAGGCTTTCAACAGAACGCCCAAGGCTCGGTTTGGGAACCCCTGGACTAAACCTATTAGAACAGTCTCTTACAAGGCGCAGAGGCCACACTGATGCCCTAAATGATCTGGAGAAGTCAGACAGCAGGGAGCCCGACTAGCACAGACACGGGCCAGGAGCTTGGAGGCAGAGAGGGGACCTGACTGCCTCGAAGGGGGAGCTCTGGGAAAAGGGATGTCGATATGCACGAGGGTACCTTTGCACCTGGGGAAAAGGAGGGCAAAGCCAGATGTGGTGCTTGAGAGCTGGTGGTATTTTGGGGACAGCCAGTGAAGAACCAAGCCCCATCCTAACCCAGAGACAGGTGGAGAGCAACACAGCGACCCCAGCACTTCAAGCAAGGGAGACGGGGCGATGGCACGCATACATCCTGGGCCCTTCTAACTGTCTCCTTCCCAGAGGCGAGCTAGCTGCGTAATGTCTTCCTGGAGTAACTAACATTAAAAGAAGTTAATGTGGCAAAAACATACAATGTGAACAGTTTCACTTTTCCCAGGGAAGGCAAGAAGAGTGAAGCACACAATGAGAAAGCTTGTCTCTGAAGCCATTGAGCTCTTGGGAACCTGTGACCCTGGACTGTGATTGAGAGTTCTCTTTCAGATGCTATTCAGAAACCTCAGAATCTCTAAACTTACCGAGTTTGTATTAGCACTAACAATGTGCTAATGAATGATAATCATTCATTATCATTTGGTAATAATTTGGTAATATATTTGGTAGCTGAGCCCTTACTAGCTACCAAAGCACAGTTGCATTTAGACCTCTTGAAACCCAAGGGACTAGTTGGTGGTGTTTTTCTCTACTTTCTAAGGAAGAAGAAACAATTCTCAAAGAAAGAAGTTTAGTGACTTTCACTAAGGTCACACAGTGCTGGAACTTGACCTGAGGTCTGTCACCCCCAGGCCCATGCTCTTAATCGTTCCATTCTATTGCCTCTAAGATAAGAAGCATTGTAAGTGCCGTGTTGTCTAGTCCAGCCGTGCACAAGAAAGTTGCTTACAAAGAACAGAGGCTTGCTTTGATGGTGGTTACTGTTGATGTGTTATTTCCTGGCAGTGCTATAACCTGCTGACTTTCTGGATTTCCATGGCGGATGCGTTCTACCAGAGCCTCGTCTGTTTCTTTATCCCCTACCTGGTAAGTTGTATGGTCCCATTCTAACCATACAAATAGCAGGGTAGAACTGGTCCTGTTTATATGAAATCCCAGACTAATAGTTTCCTAATAGCATCTTCAGAGCAGGGGCTCCAAAGAGGAGGCCTGCAGACTCCACCCTACCCTGGGTATTCAAAAAGTCAGAATATTTTACCAAAACGTCTTAATTTCTGCCAGCTTCTGAAACACTGAAAGTTATCAATACACTGGGTCATTTTTCCCTTGTGGCGAGAATCCAGGGTTGACTCACTGCCCTGCTTAGATGGGGGGCATGTGCTCCCGTTTGCCGTAGTCCCCACCATGCCCTTTTGTGTCATGCCTGGCCTTCTTCACTCATTTACCGCTTCTTACTTGAGCACTGAAGGTATTTGAATTTGCAACCCTTGGTTTATATTTAGATTTGTGCTTCCGAGGTCAAGGCAGGAAGTTCTGATAATAAGGAATACTACATTATATGAAATAAAAACAAGAATGCAGATAGTAAGGGATACCAGCCCCATCTCAATTTGGTTCCCCAGTTTAAAGAGTGAGAATTTATATAGCATAGGATATCTGTATTCATCCTAGACAGGGAACTCAGGTGTGGGGTAATTGCTCCCAGGAAACCGGTGGTGTCTAGTTTCTGGCTCATGTTCGTTTGCAAATAGCAACACAATGAGTGTTGAGGTGGGCATTTTGTGCTTTCTTTGAATTTCCTGGTTTAAAATACCCTCCCTGGTCAGGCCTCTGCTTGCCTTTCCTGCTTCATCTTTTGCCCTTACTATGTGCTCAACAGACCT
Source organism: Balaenoptera physalus (assembly GCF_965194825.1). Lineage (NCBI taxonomy): Eukaryota > Metazoa > Chordata > Mammalia > Artiodactyla > Balaenopteridae > Balaenoptera > Balaenoptera physalus. Next base: position 37,285,500 of record NC_138890.1, read on the forward strand.
ACCATCTAGGACGATTTGGACTTTTCACCCTCAGTTCTGGCCTTTGCCTGGTCTGCCTTTCCTCTCTCTTTTCAAGAGACTAACTCTTATTATAGTCTCAGCTGATTCCTCTCTTGTACTTGCTTCCATTATAGCATTTATACCCTTAAATTGTACCACATTTGCCCTGCCTAGTTGGTCTCTTAACTCCTTGAAAGTGGACACAGCAGTGTCTTTAGCAGTTGGCATTGTGCCTGGTAGGTACTCAGTAAATTCTTTCTTGACTCCTTCTGCAATGTTCTGGAATACTCATCATGGCTTCCTTTGCAAAAGCTTTTTAAAGAGTTTAGTCCTGTCAACTCACTCCTTCTCTTGTCTGTCCCTTGGGTCAGCTCCACCTGATGGCAGCTGGATACCTTCTCCCCAGCCTGCCCCTCCCTTGACACCTGCCTTCACTGATGTTTTACAATCACTTGTCAAAGCCAAGGCCTTCAGTCCATGGGCACATCTGCCAGTGCCTGTTTGTTCCTCCTCTGCAGACCTACAAGGATTCTGATATCGACGTCTTTACCTTTGGGACACCCATCAACACCGTTTCCCTCGCCACAATCCTCCTGCACCAGGCAATGGAAATGAAGACCTGGGTAAGTGCCCCAGAGCCCTTATGGCCTAAAAATCGTGTTCCTGTTCATCAACCACCTTCAGATTTCTGAGCTGCTTTACTCCATATAATTGATCCACTGGATAAATACATACTGAACTCCTACCTGTGTTCCACTTGTACAGGGATAAAGAGGTAGAGAAGATAAAGCTGCTGGCCTCAACTTTGTAACCATCTAGCCAGGATGAAAAAACTAATTCATAAAGAACAATGAGAGAATTTGTTGCCAAAATACATATTTTTGATTTAAAAATTCAGGGGTGTTTGAGAGACGAGGAAAACATTAGACTGATCGTACTTGAGGCTGTGTTAGGGAGGTATGCTCCCCATTTAACTTGGGGGTAAAAGATTAGAAGACTGTCTCCATGTAAGCATATCTCAAGCACGTCCAAATATCACATTTTAGTATCTAAAAAGGTAACACTGTCTTTCTCATTAAATTCGACTAGTCAATGATAATTATAAAAACAAAGAGCTTAAAATTATATGCCAGGTACATATCTACATGATGTAATGTATTATCTCACTTAACCTCCCAGAGCCCTTCGTGTTAGATGGGATTTGGAGCGTTTTGTTCTGTTTCTTTCAGTTTTATTGAGATATGATTGACATACAGCACTGTATAAGTTTAAGTTGTACAACATAATGACTTGACATACATATATAGTTGACACTTGAACAGTTTGGGGGCGCCAACCCTCCACACAGGGGAAAATCCACACATAACTTTACCGTTGGCCCTCTGTACCTGCAGTTCCACATCCATGGCTTCAATCGTGTAGTACTATAGTATGTATTTAGTGAAAAAAATCTGTGTATAAGTGGACCCGTGCAGTTCAAACCTGTGTTGTTCAAGAGTCAACTGTATTGCAAAGTGATGAATGTTAACTTACTGTGGAAATCCTTTTGCAATATACGCATGTGTTTGTTAGGTATTTTTTTTAATTCCCATTTTATAGATATAGAAATGAATATAAAGAGGTTAAGAAACTTTCCCCAAGTAGTTCAAGACAGAAGCAAGTTTGAACCCTGGCCAGCTGACTCTTGACCGTTTAACCTCTGTACTAATAGTGTGAGAAGGTAAGACTGACTGCTGCAGGGAGACCACTTGACAGAAAGATCTGTCTTTAGCCAAGCTGAAATGGCTCTCTCTGAAAGCATTTGTGTTAACCATTTAGAAGACTTCCCCAAGTAGGCTCAGTGTGTTCCCAGCATTCTGCAGTGGGACTTCCTCCCCACGCCCTAGTATCACAGGTTAGGCCAGGCCCTGACATTGGGCAGTGGCTGATACGAGCCACCCAAGGGAGCTTCCAGATCACGGAAGCCACCCAAGGGAACTTCCAGATCACGGAGTTCCCATCTGGAAAACCCCTTTGCTCCAATTCATGCCGATGACGGATAGACCAAAATGATGAAAAGGAAAAGGCCTAGCCAAGCTTAAGTACAGGATAAATTTCTTTCAGAACCACCAGAAAAACCACTTAGTTTTATCAGAAGCTGTGAAGAAGGCAGACAAGAGTCATAACTTTAATACTGGGAACTGAGCCAAACTAAGGAAACATTTAGAACTCTTGAAAATACAAAAATTTTGTCATTGAAATTAGACTGGGCACTGGCTAAAAGTAAACTACCAAATTGGAAGGTAGTATTGGGTACCCATCCAGAATGTAATCAAGAGGAATGGTGGCTAGAATAAATGGTTCCAGCAGCTACATAATAGGAGTCAGAGTCACAGAAGAACAAGCAAAGAATAGTAGAGAAGCAGTATCTGAAGAGATCATCACTGAGACGATTAATCAAAATAAACCTGGGTATATTGCCTGGTATATCATAGTAAACTGTACAGTGTGAAAGACAGAGACAATCTTAAAGTCTGCCAGAGACTATGCACAAATTACTTGAAATTTAACAGCAGTTAAAAAAACAGCAGAAACCAAAAAAACAATGGAGTAATTATGTTCAAAGAAAGACCTGAGGCAAAATAACAAACAGTTACACTATCACTTAAGACTAAGTAATAAATGACATTTTCAGATAAACTCTGTAAGGTCTACCACCCACAGACCCTCACTAAAGGAAGAAAGAAACATGCAAGAACATAAAAGCTAAAACTACAAGAAACACATAATGGCCAGGAAGGGCTGTTCAATAGGTAATTAACGTATGCTGAAGACTTCATTGTGAATAGGAAGAAAATAGAAATACACACTTAAATTGTTCCAGAAAAGTCAACATTTATTATCTCCTAAAATTTAAGATTAAGCATAAAGGAGAGGAAAGAAATTAGAGGAATATAGGAAACTATCAATTCTCCAGGCTGTAGGGAAGAGGAAAAGGTAAGAGCAAAGAAAATGATGGCAAAAATAAAAAATATGTTCAAAATAAAGCCAAATATATCAGTACTCATAATAAATGTAAATGGATTTAATTTGCCTATTAAAAGCAAAAATTATCAGATTGGACTTTTTTCATCCAGTGAATATAAAGAGAAATGGAAAAACTTTTAACAATTCTAGTATGAGGTTTTTATAGAACTCTATCAGAAGCAGACATAGATCAAGCTTTGAATAAATTACCACATTTGACCTAATGTAGTTAGAGCTAATATATAAAATCCTGCTCTACACAAATAGTAAACATGCATCTTTCAAAGACACCTGGACCATATACCAAAAATTTAAAGAAAAAGACCAAATTCTAAATCACAAAGGACTCTGAAAGAATCATTATCATAAAGAACGTATTTTCTGACAACAATGCATTTAGATTAAAAACAAGCAATAAAAATATAGCCAAACAAGCCTAACATGACTGGATACTTCAAAAAGCACATCTAAATATGCAATTCATGAGGTCAAGAGTAAATCATGATGGAAATTATACTTATTGCTGCTGAACAACTATAAAAATATTATATATGCAAACTTGTGGGATGCACCTAAAGCTTTTATTATGAAAAACAAAAAGATGAAAAAGAGGTAAGTTAAAAAATTCAACTCGAGGAACTTAAAAAAGTTACCATGTAAACCTAAAGAAAAAGATGAGAGAAAAATCAAGGAAACAATAGGAAAGATCAGTAAGACCAAAACTGAGCTCTTCAAAACCCTAATGAAAACACATCTCTGACAAAACTGATCCAGGGGAAGACACAGGAAGAGAAGACCACAAAAATACTACTAGGAATGAAAAAGACTGCAATTATGAATATACAGCCATCTCTTAGTACCTGCGGGGGACTGGTTCTAGGACCTCCATGGATACCAAAACCCATGGATGCTCAAGTCCTTTAGATAAAATGACATAGAACATTCAGCCCTCCGTATCTACAGATGCGAAACTTGCATACACAAAGGTCCATGTAATCAATTTTTTAAATATTTTACTGAAAATTTAAAGCAAGTCAATAATTTCTTTAAATGGGGACTTCCCTGGTGGTGCAGTGGTTAAGAATCCGCCTGCCAATGCAGGGGACACAGGTTCAAGTCCAGGAAGATCCCACATGCTGTGGAGCAACTAAGCCTGTGCTCTGCAACAAGAGAAGCCACTGCAGTGAGAAGCCCACCCACAGCAACAAAGACCCAACGCAGCCAAATAAAAATAAAGACTTGGCTTTTTAAAATTAATTAATTTATTTTTGGCTGCATTGAGCCTTCTGCTGTGTGTGGGCTTTCTCTAGTTGCGGCGAGCAGGGGCCACTCCTCACCACGGTGCACGGGCCTCTCATTGCGGCGGCCTCTCCTGTTGCAGAGCACAGGCTCTAGGTGTGCGGGCTTCAGTAGTTGTGGCACTTGGGCTCAGCAGCCGTGGCTCATGGACTTAGTTGCTCTGTGGCATGCGGTATCCTCCCAGACCAGGGCTCGAACCCGTGTCCCCTTCATTGGCAGGCAGATTCTCAACCACTGTGTCACCAGGGAAGTCCCAAGACTTGACATTTTAAAAATAATAATAAAAATAATAATTCCTTTAAATGTAAAATTTACCAAAACAATCAAAATCATTCAGCAAACATGAATAAACCAATCACTATTACAGAAATTGAATCGGTAACCCTGTTCCTAAAGACACCAAGCCAAAGGATTATAAAGGTCAGTTTGACCAAACTTATAAGGGACAGATAATTCCTATCTCATACCCATTGTTTCATGGATTCAAAAAAATAGAAAATATAGGCAATTCAATGTTCATGGCTAAAATAATTGATATGAAAATGAGCATGGATTGTTCAAGAAAACAAAATTACAGACCAATCTGCTCAGTGAATATAAATGTAAAAAATTCTAAATAAAATATTGCCACACTAACTCAGTAGCACGTTAAACATAATAAAGCCCAACCAAGGAACTTTCATATTCTGTTGGTAAACTATAAACTGATACCACCATTCTAGAGAGCAATTTGAAAATAGCTAGAGGAGTTTAAGTACTCATTATATGCTATGACACAATTCCACTTCTAAATATGCACCCTGGGCCATCCTTTTGCACATGTATATACATAGACATGTACAAGAATGCTTGTTTCTTCATTGTTCTTAATAGCAAAAAACAAAAAATCGGAAACAGCTTAAATGTTCATTAACAGGAAAATAAATAGTGGCATATTCATACACTAGAACAGTTAAAATGAATAAATTAGAATGGCATTTATCAACAAAAATAAAGGTCCAAAGCATAATTCAGAGGGATACTTATAAAATTAAAACGCATCCACTGACATGGATACATAAACATGTATATATAAAATACACAGAAGAATGATGGTGAACACTGAGTTTATTTTCAAGATTAACGAGAAGGCATTTGCAAGGGATACATGGGTGCTTGAATTGTATCTGTAAGGCTTAATCTTTTAATAAAATCTGAGGCAAATATGTGTAGAGGAAGAAGAAAAAATTTTCCCTCTACCCTTCTAGGTTCTCAGCTTAGATACTACTGTAATAAAAGACAGATTAATGGGAGAAAAACAAACAAGTTTAATAAATACTTCCTATACACATGGGAGAGGCCAGGAAACTGAGTAACTTTCTGAAATGGCCCTGGCTACCACCTTAAATACCATCTCTAGCTAAAGACAAAAGAAGTTTTGAGGCTAGGGGAGGCCAGATATTGGAGTTGATAAAGATTTCCTAGAAATGTGGAATTGTCCTTTTCTTCCAGGTACAGAGAGGGAGACACCCTTACAAATGGAGATTTCCCTTATAACTGTAAGTGTCTCTTACAAAAAGATAACTTCTTTTCAGTTTCCAGAGCTCCTCCTCTGTCTGCTGTTTCTTAAAAATAACCAGCTCAAGATAATCCTTATGCCAGAGACTTACTTTGGGCTGATATATTCTGCTTCCCTTTATATAGCATAAGGTTAAAAATGATAAAGCTGGATGTCAAGTATACGAGATTTGTTGACTATGTGCTTGAAATATTTCACAATAATTTAATTACTTTTTTTTAAACACCAGCACAAGATATTTCCCAAGAGGATCTCTGCTCTCCATGACCCTCTTAACCATTAGGTATCTTATTAACCTTTCAAAATTGCCCTGTAAATAATCAGGCCTCAATGTGTAATATATTAAATGGGTAATGACTGGTCGTTCGGCCCTCTTTCTCAGACCACTGCATTCATCTGCTTTAAAAGACAGAACCTGTTCCTTTCACTCACCATTCAGCACTATTAATCCACTTAATGCATCTCTAGACCAGGTATCCTGGTAGTTACTGGTGATTTCTGTTGCTCTTGGGAAAGGAGTTAGTTAGCTACTAGAATCATTATGAAAAAAGTGTTTCCCTTTTTAAAGTGCTTGAAGCAGAGGGAGAATGTCTTTCTTCCCTGGGTAGAAATCTAACATGAATTTTAATAGCTGTGTCAGCTTTCACAGTCCCCACCAAAGTGATTTAAAAAGTTAGCTAACTGCTTTCTTTTTCAGGAACAGGGGCTAGGATATTCAAACCACCTCTTCCACTGAAAACAAATTAATGTGTGTGTGTGTGTATATATATATATACACATACATATTTATATATTTTTATTTATTTATTTAATATATGTATACATATATAAACATATATGTATACACACATATAATATATATATACACACACGTATATATGTATACATACGCTAAAGGTATGAAAAAGATGACAGGATAGTTAAAGACTAAAGCCTCTGGGAAAGTGGGTTTGTAGAGAAGCAAGCTGAGCCAAAGCCTCTGTTTTCTTCAAAGCGTTTGCAACCCTGCCCAAAATGAACTTTTTGGCAGACTTCATTGAGCGTAAAGTTCAGAAATTAAAACCCAGGCTGCTAAAGTGGGAGTCTAATAAGAGATCACATTAAATTAGGACCCCAAAGGCTCTACCTTCAGAGTAGAAGGTATACCCAAAAGTGGACCTACCTGCACTCCCCTCCCCAGCAGGGACTGTAGGGATTGTTCCCACTGTGCTGAAGAGAGCAGGGAGAATCAGTAAAAAGGACTTATCCTGGGAAATGGACCATGGGCTGGCCTCACACAGATTTGCAGCCCAGATTCTTTGTACCACCTGGGTGAGCCAAATTTTGACCTATGAATTCAGTTTAAACTAACTGACAGTGCCCAAGGATATTACAAAATACACACACAAACCCTCTCCAGGGAAAGTTTTCCTAAGCCTAAAAGTAAGTATCCCCACTAATTTTCCAAGGCCGAGAAGCATCACATATTCAAAAATAAGGAAGCTCATTATCATACTAAGTGAAGTAAGCCAGACAGAGAAAGACAAATATATGATATCACTTATATCATAATTTTTTTTTAAAGATACAAATGAACTTATTTACAAAACAGAAATAGACCCACAGACATAGAAAACAAACTTATGGTTACCAAAGTGGAAGGGGGTGGGGGAGGGGGAGGGATAAAGTGGGGAATTAACATACACACACAACTATATACAAAATAGATAACCAACAAGGACCTACTGTATAGCACAGGCAACTATACTCAATATTTTGTAATAACCTATAAGGGAAAAGAATCTGAAAAAGAATATATATATATATAACTGAATCACTGCAACTATACTTCAATTCAAATATATATAATAATAAACAGTAGACTTTAAGATTTTTGCACTATATAACAACAGATCGCATTAAGAAATTTCAATAACTCAAATGAGTAAGAAAAATAAAATTTTCAAAAACACACAAAAAAAATAATGAAGCTTAAAATGAAACAAGAACTCATTAATGAGGATCACAAGCACAAACATCAGTAACAAATATCTCAGGTATTGGAATTATCAGATATAAATCATAGAAAAGGTTTGTTTGCTATGTTTAAAGAAGATTAAGCTTTAAAATATCTGCAAGAATTGGAAAACCATGCAAAGAAACCTAGAAGATGTGAAAAAAGACCAAATAAAACATTTAGAAATTAAAAAATACTATAACTGTAATTTAAGTTTCAATGGCTGGATTAACAGCAGATTAGGCACAGCTGAGGGGAGAATTAGTGAACTGGTCAAATTATCCAGGATATAAAACAAAAGTAAAATATTGAAAATTATGGAACAGATATTGAGATATATAGAAGATATGGTGGTATCTTAAAAGATCTAACATACATTTGATTAGAGTCTCAGAAGGAAAGGGGGAGAAAATGAGACAGAGGCAATATTTGAAAAGATAGTGACTTGAGAATTTTGCAAAAGTAATGAAAGACATCAATCCATGAATTCAAGAAGATCAGCAAAACCCAAGCAAGATAAATTTTTTTTAAATCCACACTTATAAGAAAACTATAGAACACTGAAGACGAAGTAAAAATCATAAAAGCAGCCACATTATAAGAGATTTCCTTCTAAGGAATAACAGATAAAGAGTTGCTAACTTCTCAATAGCAACAACAGAAGCCAGAAGATAGTGAAATGCTAGCTTAAATATACTAAAAGAAAAACTTCCCAACAAGATCAAAAATAGCTTTTAAGAATGAGAATGAAATAATGGATCAGAGAATGCATCACCAGCAGACTTTCACGAAAGGAAATTCTAAAGGATGTACAGCCCTCCCTCAGTATCCACAGGGGATTGGTTCCAGGACCCATTGCAAATACCAAAATCTGTGGATGCTCAAGTCTCATAATCAGTCCTCCATATCTATGGATTCAACCAACCACAGATCAGGTAATACTGTAGTATTTGTTGAGAAAAATCCACATGTAAGTGGACCCGCACAGTTCAAACCCATGTTGTCCAAAGGTCAACTCTATTTAAAGTATAAGGAAAGACACCCCAATGTTCATTGCAGCACAGTTTACAATAGCCAAGACATGGAAGCACCCTAAATGTCCATCGACAGAGGAGTGGATAAAGAAGATGTGGTACATATATACAATGGAATATTACTCGGCCATTAAAAAGAATGAAATAATGCCATTTGCAACAACATGGATGGACCTGGAGATTATCATACTAAGTGAAGTAAGTCAGAGAAAGATGAATATCATATGCTATCACTTCTATGCAGAATCTTTAAAAATGATACAAATGAACTTATTTACAAAACAGAAACACTCACAGACTTAGAGAACAAGCTTATGGTTACCAGGGGGAAAGGAGGGTGGGAGGGATAGATTGGGAGATTGAGATTGACATGTACACACTACTATATTTAAAATAGATAACCAACAAGGACCTACTGTATATAGCACAGGGAACTCTGCTCAATATTCTGTAGTAACCTAAATGGGAAAAGAATTTGAAAAAGAAGAGATACTTGTATATGTATAACTGAATCACTTTGCTGTACACCTGAAACTAACACATTGTTAATCAACTACACTCTAATATAAAATTTTTTTAAAAAGTATAAGGAAAGAAAGCTCATATGGAAAGTCCAAAATGCAAGAGGGAATGAAGGCATAGAAAGTGTCAAACATGTAAGTAAATCTTAACGAATATTGACCATATTAAACTGTAATAATGACTTATGTGATTTAAAAAGATGATAGAATTTAAATACACAGTAGCAATGAGATATGAATCAGGAGGGAGGTAAACAAAGTTAATGTATTCTAAAGTGAATGTATTCAGGAGGAGGGAAACATAGAAACTTTATACCACAGTAAGTTAAAACTGCTTATTAGCATTTATTGAGTAATCACTAAGGAATGGAAATGAAATATATAACTTTCAAACTAGTAGATGGGGAAATGAAATTATATGGAATTGTCAGTGAGTTTAAAAGAGGACAAGAATTGGAAGGAAAGCAGCATAAAACAGGCAGGGCAAAATGAGATCAGACTACAGAAGACTGCACCGCTTCGGAAATGAATAACTAACAAACAGCCACATGTGGAAAAAATGAATTCATCACACAAACATAATACTGAGGAAAAAAGACAAAAGTCACATCAAATATGAATAACTTTTAAAAACAGACTATTAAGGGAGAAACACAGGTAGTAAAACTAAAGAATATCATGAAAATTATCACCAAAGTCAAGGTGATTTAGGGGTTTCCGGGGTATGTGTGTTCAAATTCTGGGTGGTAGCAACATAGGTGTTTACTTCAACATAAGCCATTAAATGGCACACTTTTTTAAATTGTTTATAGGTATGTGGCATTTCCAAAAAAAGAAGTTTTAAACAAGTTAAAGTAGCGTGACTGCATTCCCCCCTAATCTAAGCTATCCCTTCAACAGTGTTTACTTCTTTCCTTCCACAGACCATCATCCACGGGCTTGTTCTCGCAGGCAGCTTCCTGATGTACTTTGTGGTATCCCTAGTGTACAACGCCACCTGCGTCATCTGCAACAGTCCCATCAACCCCTACAGGGTGATGGAAGGCCAGCTCTCGGACCCCACTTTCTACCTCGTCTGCTTCCTCACACCGGTCGTGGCTCTTCTCCCAAGGTTTGAACAGGGGGTGCTATTTTCTTCCTAGAACTACCACTCTCCCCTCAATCAGCCATTTTCATAGCCCAAGAGTCAGGAGTTTGACTCCAGCTGGGATGCTTGAGGCTACTGTTTCAAAGACAGGGAGCAAGGACAGAAAGAATAATGAACTTGGAGGCAAATAGCACGGACTCGGGTCCCAGCTCAGCCACAGAGCAGCAAAGTCACCAAATCTGGCAGAACCTCTGTTATAACATCTGTAAAATGAGAATACTAATTCCTACCCTCCTGCCCTACAAACTTTGTTGTGTAAAAAGAATCATTTTGAAAAGCTCTATAGTCCTTTATTCCTTAGCCCAGGAGTCTCACTCTCAAATGCCTACAGGGACAGGTAAGCAACAGCAGCAAACCAGGTGAAGTACAGACATTAGGAGAAGGAACTTCTAAGCTTCAGCCTATCACTGCCACAAGGACAGATCAAGACTAGCGTTTCAGAGCTTTAGATTTTTCCCAGAAATTCAAATTTTGCATGAAATAGCCAACTTTTTAATACTACTCAAATTTGTTAAAACACACACACACCCTGTATTTGCCAAATAAATCATTCATGCAGAGGGACTATTTCTAACATTTCCAGCCTAAATCCTCTACATTTGCCTTTTCCCGAAAAATAGCAACAGCAACAACAACGCTTGGTGTGTCCTTCAAATTTACTCTTGACACATGCTTTTCTATCTAGCTCCTCATTTGCCTTTTACAAAATCACCTAGAAATTAGGCAAAGCTGTGGTTGTAGTCCTATGAGGCACCAGAATGTGCCCTCCAGCCCACCACAAGTCACAGTGGGAGCTGAGTTCTCCCAACTCGGAGGCCAGTATTCTGTTCTCCATCCCACGCTCTCTAGTCAGAGCATTCGGTGAACTTAATGATGCTGTACCCAGAGGCAAGACTCAGCCTCTCTCCATCCTTAGGATCTCGTCTGCTCTGAACATTGAAATTCAGCTACTTTTATCATTATAAGCCACAGTCAAGAAGCCATTGCAACACTGTGTAGAACTTTTTCTAATCCAAAATTAGGCAGAGAGCCATTAGCATGCTTTGCTTCCTTTAATAAGTAAGTTTGGCAGCTTGCTTAACCTAGTTTGGGCTCCATTTCTTCTTCCTAAGCCACCTCAGAACCTTGACATCTGATGCAGGGTTTAGAGGCTGAAGATACCAACATGACAAACACTATTGTGAACTTAGCAAACTGCTGAGTATGCACTGTGGACGCAGCCTCCCTGCTTGGCCCCTACTGGCCTCTACAGCCTTCTCCCCCTGCTCCCAAAGCTCAAACTTTGGGCTTCACATCACCAAGCTTCTTGGACTTCCCTAAAGGCTCCCTGCCCTCTCCCCTTCCTGCCTGTGTTCATGCTGTCCCTTCTATTCAGAATGCCCTTCGTTACCACACCTCCTCACCCTTTGACATCATTTCAGGCATGAGCAATTCAAGAACCCTCGCAGGACTTCACCTACCTCCCTCAGGCTGAAACAGATCCCCCTCGCTCATGTGTTCCCATGACCTGGGTCTATCTGTCACTACTACCTTTAGCCCACATTATCTGTTTTATCTGTTTGTCTTGGTCTGACCATTAAACTCCTGGAACGAAGGTATCTCCTTATCATTATATAACCCACAGCTAGCAGAGTTCTTGTCATGTAGGCTGCCCTCAGAGATAAATGAGAAAAAGATGCTAAAGAAACAGAAAGATGAATAAAACAGAACTCTTGCTCTCAAGAAGTCTACAACCCAGTGGACAATTCAGACAGAAGTTTGATCGTAATACAGGTGAAAGTAACTAGTATTAAAAGAGGGCCCTGGGACTGAAGAGTGGGAAGCAATTAAGCACAAGCCTCAGAGGACATTATTTCCCACCCACCCCCTTTCTCAGCCCAACCCCTTGGGAGGTGGAGCCTGGGAGAGACCATGAAGGTCCTGCCCTCATTGGAAAAGGGCATCAAATATGTGGGTTAAATATTTTTGTCCACACTTTTTGGGGTTAAACACGGTTATGCTCACCTCTGACCAAGGACTGACCTCCTCTGTTCTGTGTCTTATTTGGGGTATGGAAAGAGCAAATCATCAGCGGAGGATTCTTGTCCTGCCCTTGGCTAGAAGACACATGTAGAGCCAGAGGCCACCAGCTTGATGAGGGTTGTTGAAAAGTATGAACGTTCTTGGAAAAGACAAACACTCAACATTACAGCTTGTTAAACAAATGAGGGACAACTTAACTTAGGGAAAAGTCAGCAAATATTTTCTTGCCAGTTAGTTACCATAGTGCGTAAGTTAAATCTCTGCTTATTCTATATTATCATCATAAACTTGAATTCCTGTTTAATTCTGTTGCCTAAGCAAGGCAAAGAGATTTCCTTTGACAGAGAAAGGATTATTTTAATAGCTCCAAGGACTGTTGACTTGTAACCTTAGAACAATTAATTTTTGTTACAGAAGTCTACATGATAGAATGTTTGCTATAGAAAACTCTATTTGTTCACTTAAAGATGTAAGCTGTACTTATAATAAGATTGATTTCACTCACCAAGCTTGTGATAATTAGCCACTAACCGTGACCTCACTTATCTCGGTCTAATTACTTCAACCAGTATAAAGGAACTATATGGATTCTCTTAAAGTAAGAGAAAGTAAGTTTCTTTTGTTTTATCTCTTAAATAACTAACACACAAACTTTAAAACACAATGCAGCATCGTAATTCGCTACAATAGAGCCCTTGGACACTCTTCATTTAGCTTCAGTAACACAGAACTCTCTTGGTTTTTCTCCTACTTCTTCTTTGTTTCCTTTGCTGGTTCATGTCTTTGACATGGTGTATTGTCAACCCTTTGTCCTAGGTTCTCTTGTCTTCTCACTTCAATTCTTTCCATAAACATAGCAACCACTATTGTGAAGTTAAATATCATTTTTCACAAATGAATCTCTAATATAAACTCCCAGCCCAGATCTTTCTAGTTACCTATGCCTCACCAGCACTGGGCCTGCTACGTCTCAGAAAAGTGGGAGACATCTATAATTTAATTCGCTATCTACCTTCTGTCACCACCACCATCCCAGAAACCTGGCTTTCTTCCCGAGTTCCTTTCATCCACTGTGACCCACTTAGGATCAAGGCAGGCCCATGAGACTTATCCTTGATATCACCCACCACCACATGCCCCTCTCTCGCCCATCACCAAGACCTGACAATTTTATCTGCTAACCTATTTCTCAGTAGGTATTTCCATCTGCTATTTCCATTTCTACAGCCACCACCATGGATAGGTTATAAGACTTTCATTCTGAATTACTTCAATAGTCTCCTATTGGGTTTTACTCTAATCCATTATCATTGTGTCAAAGTGTAATCGTGTCATGTTCATAACTTTCCAAGGCCTTCCCAAGGCCTTTACAATAATGCACAAAACCCAAAACCTTCCCCATGGTCCTTGCCTGCTCTGACCCTGCCAACCCCTCTGTGTCCTATTCCCTCACTCTCCACACTGCAGCCACTGAGCCCAGGATTTGGTTCTCACCCCCTCTTTGCCTGGCTTCCTCCTATGCGTCCCTCAGTCCTCACCTTTAATGTCTCCTCCTCAAGGAAGGTTTCTTGCACCAGATCACGTGTTTGACACTCTCACTGCTCCTTCGGCTTCTAACTAACTCTGTTCCTGTGCTTCCTGACAGCAAGATTCCTGTCAGTCTGGTTCCCAGTTTAATAATCCCTTGGGGCTTGGCCCATTGTAGGAACTTGACAGGTATTTGTTCACTAAATGGACAGAGAGGGAAGTTGGTAGCTTGGGGGAATGTTTAAACTGAGAAAATTCCAGTTTCCCGCAAGAAGTTGAGTCTTTCCTGAAACACATATGTATGACCACCTGCACTGCCTCCCTGGGTGAGATGAGAAAGAATGGGGAAAAGTTTCTGATTCCGTAGGATCTACTGTGGTCTTCAGAAACCCCTGCTCACTTTGAGATCATCCTGAACCTTTTAGACATAATAGTAGAAGGGTGGGAGCCTCTCTGCTTATAAGGCTTTAGAAATAAAAAAAAATTTAAGGATTATTTTTGGAAAAGACCTTGGACGTCGTCTGGACCAACTGGATTACGTTTTAGATAAACTGACACCCAGAGAGGGGGTATGAGCTGCCCAGCGTCACAAGATGGTATATGCTTCTCCATAGATCACATAGTTTTAGTTACCTTCTTACCTAAACTTGGAACAGGAAAATATTCTAGGCACATATAGAGACCCCTGATTCCAGAGTCCACTACAGGCTACAAGAAGCTTGGCAGGGGAAAGGAAACTTGAGTTAACCATCAGGGAGATCTATCAACTTCTCGGGAGACCTTAGGAAACCCATCTCATCACTTGGGACCTCAGTATCTTCATCTGGAAAACAGTGATAATACACTGATGCTGTGAAGCTAGCATAGCCTGTGGATTCAAGAAAAGAACGTACTGGGAAACTACTTTAAAATTATTAAGTCCCACAAAGAGTTGACATTCCAAAGCAAGTAAATTTGCCTAAATTAGAACAGCTCAGAAATAGAATGGACTGCCTCATGCATGGTAGATGAGAGAAAAGCCTCAGAATCCAGAGCACTTGGTCTTGACCACAGCTTGACCATTGTGTGGCTCTGGACAAATCATTCAATCTCTCAGTGCCTCAGTTTCCATGTCTGTACATAGCGGGAAACAAAAGTACCAACCGCATGGGATTTGGGGGAGAATAATATGAGTTAATAATATGTAAAGCACTTAGAATAGTCCTGGTACCTAACAAATGTTAGCTGTTATATTTTGTTGTTGAACTCCCCAGTACCAGAGGTGTACAGGCATAGATTTGATCCATCAGTCAAGAGAGTGGCAAAGATGATCTTTCCCGAATAAATGCTGGAGAGGGTGTGGAGAAAAGGGAACCCTCTTGCACTGTTGGTGGGAATGTAAATTGATACAGCCACTATGGAGAACAGTATGGAGGTTCCTTAAAAAACTAAAAATAGAACTACCATACGACCCAGCAATCTCACTATTGGGCATATACCCTGAGAAAACCATAATTCAAAAAGAGTCATGTACCACAATGTTCACTGCAGCTCTATTTACAATAGCCAGGACATGGAAGCAACCTAAGTGTCCATCGACAGATGAATGGATAAAGAAGATGTGGCACATATATACAATGGAATATTACTCAGCCATAAAAAGAAACGAAATTGAGTTATTTGTAGTGAGGTGGATGGACCTAGAGTCTGTCATACAGGGTGAAGTCAGTCAGAAAGAGAAAAACAAATACCGTATGCTAACAAACACATATATATGGAATCTAAAAAAAAAAGGTTCTGAAGAACCTAGGGGCAGGACAGGAATAAAGACGCAGACGTAGAGAATGGACTTGAGGACACGAGGAGGGGGAAGGGAAAGCTGGGACGAAGTAAGAGAGTGGCATGGACATATATACACTACCAAACGTAAAATAAATAGCTAGTGGGACACTGCCACATAGCACAGGGAGATCAGTTCGGTGCTTTGTGTCCACCTAGAGGGGTGGGATAAGGAGGGTGGGAGGGAGACGCAAGAGGGAGGAGATATGGGGATATATGTATATATATAGCTGATTCACTTTGTCATACAGCAGAAACTAACACACCATTGTAAAGCAATTATACTCCAATAAAGATGTTAAAAATAAAGAAATGAAAAATTTAAAAAAAATTCTTTTTAAAGTGCCATCATACGAACTAAGAGGTGGTACAAACATTTATGAGAAGGAAGTTCAATCAAAAAAGTCTTCCCCAAGGAAGTACCCCATGATTCATGCAGTCATTAAAGGCCAATACATGGTAACCTTTTCTTTATAATAACTAACATTAAATTACCATTGTTTGAAAAAAAAAAAGATGATCTTTCCCTGGGCAGGGAGTTGGATTCTAAGGACCCTTTCAATGCTGAAATTCAAGAAGTCAGAAAATATCTTTATTATTTCCCACCAGGTACTTTTTCCTGGCTCTACAAGGGACATACGGGAAGTCTCCGATCTTAAAAGCTCAGAAAATTGACAAACTCCCCATGGACAAAAGAGAGCTGGAAATCCAGAGTTGGAGAAGCCGACAGAGGCCTGCCACTGTCCCTGAAGAGGCCCAGCCCACCCACCGTCCAGGGCCACCTGCCCCAGAACAGAGCTTCAGAGCCAGCACCCCAAAGAGCTCGAGCCCTGTGGAGTGCAAGTCCAAGGAGGACTGGGTGCTGCCCAGAGAGAGATGCAGCGGGGACCACATAAGGGATGACCCGTGCTCACGGGACTCCTGGGCTCAATTCTCATCTGGGGAGCACCTTCTCCTGGAGCCTAGTAGGATGACGGCGTCCGGAGCCTACTCAAGTGGACAGACGAACTCGAACCGGCCCTTCAGCCAGGGCAGCCATCGCCGATCCCAGAGTTCACTGACAATATGAGGGGCCTGCAGAGATCTGCACAAACTCAGAGGAGGCCGCTAATCACTGGCTTAATTAACCACGACTCTTCCTCTTCGTGAAGGGAAGAATGTGGCCGTCTTATCCTCTTCTCCCCACCAGGCTTGACTTCCTTAGAGGAAGTGCTGGCCCCAAGGGGTCTGACAAAAAAGGACTGGAAACCAGTCGACCTCTAGTTTTCTCCTGCTGCCAGGCAGCACTCCTTGCAAAAGGTTTTTTATAAGGAGGCTATATTTCTATTGCATTGAGTTTTTTTCATTTTTTAACCCAGAGACATTCTTTGACCCTCTCAATAAGTACAGCCTACAACCCAATGCAACTGGGCCATCAGTTTCCCAGATGCCAAGAAGTGTAGCAAGCCAGCCAATATCTCAAGATCTGGAAGTTTCTGGGCTTGTCAAACCATCACGTCACCCCTCGGTGTCAAGAGTTCAAGGTTCAGAAGAGTCTCATACACACAAGTGCCTCATCTCAAGTGTACTGCAGGGATGGTCATGTCGGGGTTAACACCCCTTCCCTTCTCAGAGTTGGGTCTGCTCTAAACCAAAGAAAATCACATCTAAAGATTAAAATCAGATTTGAACTCAGAGCCACAGACACTTCTGAGGGTCATAAGGCCGCAGCTAGTGTAAGAGGCAGAAAGAACATAAGCATGTGAAAGCGAACGGACATAAGCCCGTGAAGCAGAAACTCCACGCTTTAGCTAATAGGCTACATGTCCCACAGTCTGGGGAATCTACCAAGAGGGCGTGGGCAGCACTCTTCTTTTAAAGATATTTACTTTATTTATTTTTAAATAAAAGTACAAATATGCCCCACTGTTCAAAAGTTTGCCTTAAGCCATTTCACTTTTACCAAAGACCTACATTTTTGCCTGTTGTTGCTAACCGAAAGAAATCCAAAGAGTTGAATTTCTTTCTGCTTTTACCCCCAAAAAAAGGTGAAAAGTGAAAATAGCACTCAGTGTTTATTTTGCAGCCAGCAGTTATAGAGCACTGAGCACTGAGTGGCACCACCCAACTCCTTCCCCAGGAACTGCACTCAGCATCTCAGAATCAAACCGGCATAGCTTTGAACTGTGTCTAAGCAGCTGTGCTTTACCTGTATTTATCCAGATATTTTGTGCATCCATTAGCAAGATGTGTCCTAAGGTAATTGCTTCTTTGTTTACGCCATTTCAGCTTACGAAAATTTTCATACTAACGCTCTACTTTCAGATAGCAGGGGAAACCTGTACCCATTCCTCATTCAACTCTCAGAAAAGGAAAACTCTTAAGATCAGACCTTTACACAGCTGCACCCAGAATAGACGACCCGCGTGACAGAGCAACTCTGAGCCCAAACAACAACATCTGAAAGAGTAGGACCAGTGTCAAACCCCATTGATTAAGCTTATCCCAGAATATTACAGGCTTCAGCTGAATTAGGGAGAGCCAGAGGAAGTCTCACTTCACAGGGAAAAGAAGGATTACATAGACTTCTTATCCCTAGAGGTCGTAAATGCCAAAAATGCAAAAGAGCTCGAAACAGTGTTGGAATAAAAGAATGGATGATAGGATTCTAATACACTGTCAAGAGAAGTGAGGTCTACCATGGGCAAGGATAGCCTGTTCCTAGTCTTTTAAGGTGAGCCAGGGAGGACTACTGAACCCTCCCGCCTTAAGGTGGTGCCTATATATGTCAGGCAAGAAGTACAAGGGTGGGAACAAGTGGCAAGTTACAGCCACCCCGTGAATTGACTTATCACTTGAGTAACTTCTCAGCAGAAGTGCCCAAAAAGAGCTCAACAATCAAGCTGGCACATGGCAGACTGAGCTGGTCCTCTGACCATCCTGCTGGCAAACCTTAACTGGAAGGGCCATTTGGGACATCATCCTAGAGTCAATGTACTGGATCTCTTTCACTGACTTTGCCACATACTGATGCCAGCACTGACCAGCTGGTGGGTCTTCAGGGGAATCCTTCACGAGGATTGCTAGAGGAGGAGCAGATAAACACATCAGGCAAAGCAGTAATGATATAAATTGTCCCAAATGAGGGGACTGAGCCAAAGCTTGGATCTCAGGGTCCTTCCTTTCCCCCGTATGATTCCTGCTCACTCCTGAAAGCCAGATGAGACAGGTAGGATGTTTCAGAAAAGAACAGAGTCGTGGGAAGAACACTGCCTCAGGAGATGGGGGTGGGAGTCTTTTCTCTGCCCCGTATTCTCTAGGAGCTAGGAGCACTGACCTAGCATGCTTCACCTGCAAACTAGGTTAGAACTGCCCTACCTCCCAGGCTTGGCATAAAGATCAAGTCCAAACTACACGGGGTTGTTAAAACCCTTTGAAAGCCATAACACCCTTGATAATAACACAGGGATTTTTATTCCAGAGCTAAGAGGAAGCGAGGTCATGGGAAGTTGAGAAAATATCGGACCCCTGTACCTGAATGCCAAAGCACGCCCAACATTTTCGTGCTGCTCTCTTTCTTGCATGACCAACCATCCCAGTTTGCCTGGGCTTTTCCGAGTTTTAGCACTGAAAGCCCCACATCCTGGGAAACTCCTTAGTCCTGGGCCAACCAGGCCAACTGGTCACCTACTCTTGCCCTTTTTTGTTAAAGCAAACCAACAGTGACCGTCCAAGTACCATCTTAGGGGAAAGGGTTATAACAACTATTTCTCTGCAATGTATTGCTAATGACTGTACTTAATACATTTTTATACGTTCATGACGTTTTACAGATTGACTGGAAATGTACTGTCCTTTATTAGAAGGAAAAAATAAACATGGTTTTCCATTGTTGCCTGCAGTCTGAGTACTACTGTCCATCCATCCTTCTTTACATTCACTCATTTATTCATCTATTCATCCACCCATCCGTCCATTTATCTATCCAATAAACTTCTGTTAAGCCCCTACTAGATGCCTGACAATGTGCTTGGGGCTGTGAGGGGCTCGATCTCTTTCTAAAGAAGCCCATAGCCTTGTTGGACATAGGATATCAGGAACATCATCGATCCAACAAAGAGTGTGACAAAAACCTAAACGGCTGTAAGAATGAGAAGCAGCGCACATAGTCTCCTCTCTCTGAAACTGCAACCTGGATACTCCCCTCTTCCTGGAAACCAGACACCAACCTCAAACTCATATTGATTAGATGCCTCTTTTCATCCACTCATTCAGCAAATACCAAGTGAGTGCCTGCTGTGCACAGCACCGTGGTGGGCAGCAAGGATAAAAGCCCCGCTCCTGCCCTCAAGGGACTTGAAATCTAGAAGGGGAGACAGACAATATTCAAGGAAATCAATATATGTGATGATCAGACACAGTGAAAGGGAGCAAAAATGGAGAGGAAGGGAGGAGGGAGATTCAGAGAAGACCTCTCCAAGGAGGAGACGTTTCAGCTGAGACCCCAACCATGAAAACAAGACAGCAGGGAAGGACCATTCCAAATGGAGAGAATTAAGTATGAAGGCCCTGAAAAAGGAAGAGTTTGGTATATTTAAAAGAAGAAGAAGAAGGAGGAGAAGGAGGAAGGAGGAAGAAAGAAGGAACAAGGAAGAAAGAAGAATAAGAATAAAGGAGGTCAGTGGGACTAGAATGCAATAAGCAAGAGGAAGTGCCCCATGATGACGTTAGTAGTAACGACTGTATTTGCTTCATGTGTGCTAGGCGCTGATCTAAGTTCCCATTATTATGTAAACCTCAACGCAACCCTTCAAGATAGGTACAGCAGTCCCCCTTATTCTAGGAGATTATGCGCCAAGACCCCCCGTAAATACCTGAAACCACAGATAGTACCAAACCCTATATACACTATGTTTTTTCCTATATATACATACCTATGATAAAATTTATAAATTAGGCACAGTAAGAGAATATCCAAATTGCTGGCATCACTACTGTTGTGTTTGGGGGCCATTATTAAGTGAAGTAAGGGTGACTTGGACAGAAGACAAGACCCTCTGTCACTTGGTCCCTACCTGCCCCAGGACTGCAATACCAGGACCGTCGATCTGATAACTGAGACTAGAGTGCTACTAAGTGAGTAATGGGGGTCGCATATACTGCTCGGATACGCTGGAGAAAGGGATGATTCATGTCCCAGGTGGGAAGGCACAAGATTTCATCAAACTACTCACAAAATCATGCAATTTAAAACTTACAAATTCTTTCTAGAATTTTCCATTTGGTATTTTTGGGCCATGGTTGACCACAGGTTACTGAAACTGTAGAAAGCAAAATCATGGATAAGGAGAGACTACTGTACTATTATTCTCCCCTATTTCAGTCAGCTTCAGCAACATAACAAACCACCCGCAAAATGATTCATGTACTCACAATGCTGTGAGTGGGCAGTTTGGGCTGGATGGCTGGGATCTCCTTCCACGTGGCCTCACATCCTCAATGGCATCAGCCGGGCTTGTCACATGGCAGCAATGTCCTGAAAGAACAGAAGTTGCAAAGCCTCTTGACACCTAGGCTCAGAACTCACACATTATTGCCACCGCATTCCTATGGAAGCAAGTCACAAGGCCAGCTCAGTTTCAGGGGGGTGGGAAAGTATACTCCACCTTTAGTGGGGAAAGTTGCAAAGAAATTTGAGATCCTATGTAATCTACCCCATCCCATTCACAGAGGGAGAAACTGAGGCAGAGAAATGTTCCATAAACATGGTACAGTAACACAATTAACAACTGGGGAGACGCCATTCCAATCCCAGGAGTCTGAAACCAGAGCCCATACTCTTAGCCACAGAGCTCCACAACTGTGAGATGGCACTGGAGGGGCAGGTAGGGACCAAGTGACAGAGGGTCTTGTCTTCTGGACACTCTCTTGAGAGACAAAGTAATGCGGTGCTTAGCAAGCCTGGACTCCATCCCCCCTCTGTCACAGACTGGCAATGTGACCCGGGGAGAGACCACACCATGTTCAGCTGGGTTGTTCACCCAAACAGAAGCTTCAGTAAGTAAGAAAGATACCAGCACCTAAGGGGAATTTGTGCCTGCATGGCCCTAAAATAGCTCCCCTGAGCTGATCACCCAGCCAGAACTCTCCATTCTGCACAGAGAGCCCCCAGAAGAAATCAATCACATAGGAGTGAATTCTTCCAGGTAACCAGCGAACAGGTCCCCAAGGCATCTGGGACCCGGGAAGAGTTCCATGGATGAAGGAAGTGGGACTGTCATCAGGGGCAGGCCCCCGAGCAGACAGGCCTTGTGAGGGCACTAGGAGAAGCCAGCGCCCAGCCCGGACTTCAGGCCGCCAGCAGTGAGGATTCGGGCAGTTTCAGATGGGAGTCATATTGGGAGCCTTTTTGTTCCAAGGTGTGCTGGTGCCACCTAGCATCTAGCATCGGTGGAGGAGCTGCCACACCTGAGGATTCCTCCCGCGGCTGGAGCAGGAATAACAAGGCGCAGGGGAAGCCGAGCCAGGAGTTGGAGGCCAGATTTCAACTCTGGCCCTGCCCACAGTTTCTGCTGTGACTCTGGACAAATCCCTTGCCCGGGTTTCAACCTCAAACTGAGGTTCACTCAGATTCCCCAAACACTCAGGGTGGGAATTGGCCTGGTTCTAACATTCTGTGATTCTAAAAGCTATTTTGGGGAGGCTGGTTACAGTGGGGTAAGGACCTCTGGTAAATCAACGTACTGTTCGCGCAGCTGTTTTGAGTCTTGCGCGTGCGCATGCGAACACCACACACAGAAAGATCCCATAAGGGAGGGAGCCAGTGGTCTTGTTCTCTGATGTGTTCCCAGTGCCCTGCACATGTCAGAGCTCAGCAATATGGTGACTCTTGCTGTTGAAGAAAATCATAGACGGGGGCTGGTTTCAGAGAGAGTAGAGAAGGAAGGAAGGCAGCAACCCTATTTGGGAAGATAATGCACCCGGGGAGGCGCCACGTTGCCTTTCTGAGGTCAGTAGGTATTAAGGAATTGCAAACACCTCAGGAGCGGGCAGGGCAGCCGGCATTTCCAGCTGTCAGGAGGGAGCTGGAGCCAGGACGCTTCTCCCTCACACACTGTCAGCTCGCTCCAGGTGTGAAGGGGTGGACGAATAGGAAATTCACTCTCCTATAATCTCTGTCAATACCTCCACACCCCTCCGTAAACGTAGCTGCTTGCTGTGTAAATAAAACACCAAGACCAGCTCCAGTACCATGCACATCACCGCCCCTAAGCCCCTCCTCTGACCCCAAATTTAAACAGCCACCGTCTCTCCCCTGACTCCCAGGCTATCGGGGGAGCCAGCCCCTCGCAGAGCAGGGCTGGAGGAAGGTAAGCTCAGGCACAACAAAGCCCCAGACCACCTGGGAGGCACAGTATCCTCAGAGCCTGTTCTCAGACCCCAGTGCAGCAAAGGGAGGCTGCCTGACACACACTTGACTGAACTTTGAGGAAAAGTGTCCTTTCTTCCATGTCTTGAGCCCTTCCTACCCCAGCTCACCCATGTTCCCACAGGTTGAGGTGGGAGATATTCCTTAAGATGCTGATGACAAAACTGAGGTGAGAGATAAGTGGCTGTGCGCACGGTCACGCAGTAATTTGGAGTTAGAGCAGAGACTGGAACTGGGGTCTCCTGACACCCCCCAAGGAGGACTCTTCAACCATCTCATCAGCTAGAGATGAACTGGCAGTCCCTTCCAGCTCTGCTTGCACGTTTAAAAATGAGAAGATTAACCCAAAAGGGTAAAATTTTTAAATATCAGGCCACACGGCAGGTGAGCCAGCATAGATCTGTTTGACTATGAAATTCATATCGCCCTGTTTGCAAAAGGGCAGCCTGGGGGGTGAAGGATGGGGCTATACTAGTAAGAAGTCACCTCTCGGGGACTTTCCTGGTGGGGCAGTGGTTAAGAATCCACCTGCCAATGCAGGGGACACGGGTTTGAGCCCTGGTCCGGGAAGATCCCACATGCCGTGGAGCAACTAAGCCCATGCGCCACAGCTACTGAGCCTGCGCTCTAGAGCCCACATGCAACAGCTACTGAGCCCACACGTGTGCTGCAACTACTGAAGCCCGCGTGCCTAGAGCCCATGCTCCACAACAAGAGAAGCCACCACAATGAGAAGCCCACGCACCGCAGGGAAGAGTAGCCCCCGCTCACCGCAACTAGAGAAAGCCCGCACACAGCAACAAAGACCCAACGCAGCCAAAAGTAAATAAATAAAATAAATTTTAAAATATATATTAAAAAAAAAAAAAGAAAATGGAATCTCTGAGGTACCTTCAATAGGTGCTTTTACCAAATGGGCCCATGGGTACCCTTCCAAGCAGGACCTCATGTCACCCTCCTGGCCTCACCATCGGCCCAGGATAAACCAGAGGATGTCATTCAAACCACGGGCTTAATGATCATCATGATCTAATGTGAGATCCCATCTTGGTAATTCATCTATTTTAAGAGGTCTTGGGGTCCTTCATCCCGAAGATAAAGCAGGCAGGGTGGCAGGACAGAGCGAGGATATCGACATCTTTGGCCAAAAGACCCTTTCTTTAGAAGACCCTTGCTTCACCCCTTGGACATGACTGCCTACACATCAGGCAGCTCTTGTACAAATAGGAAATATCAATATACACCCTTTCTTCTGTTCCCTGAAAATGATAATGTATTTTTCACTTGGCTTCCTTGTCCCATTTTATAGATGGGTAAACTGAGGCTTGATACCTTTCCCAAAAGTCAACAGGCAATTATGTGGCTAAGAGCCAAGATTCAACATCGAGGAGCCCAACTCCAGGGCCCAAAATATTAACCTCTAGGTTACACTCCTTCCACAATGCAGTGAAAGGAGACCTGACTGAATTAAGAGTCAGGAGATCTGATTCCCAAATCTGCAAATTTCTTACTGTGGGACTTCTTCCTCTCTCACTCTTCTCTATATGTAAAATGAAGAGGTTGGCCTGGAGACGACTAAGGCCACCACATTTTTCTGAATTCATGATTCTCCTCTGTAAGAACACATACTCAGTTGACTCCTAAATGCCCTTGAAGCTTCCACTCAAGCTATCAATAAGAAATCTTTTTTCAGTAGATGTGCTTGAAACCAGACTAATCAGCTTTTCAAAAGGATAATTAAAGCCACTACTAAGTCAACTGAAAACCTGCTGACTGGCTAAGCACTAGCAAACCACAAACATAGTTGGAAGGTGGGGGGTGGGCAGGGAGAGTAAGCAGGTGGCAGGGAAGGAATCTGCAGGATATTAAGATAACTCCCGGGCTTCCCTGGTGGTGCAGTGGTTGAGAATCTGCCTGCCAATGCAGTGGACACGGGTTTGAGCCCTGGTCCGGGAAGATCCCACATGCCGCGGAGCAACTAAGCCCGTGAGCCACAACTACTTAGCCCACGGGCCACAACTACTGAGCCCACGGGCCACAACTACTGAAGCCTGCACGCCTAGAGCCCATGCTCCACAACGAGAAGCCACCATAATCAGAAGCCCGCGCACCACAATGAAGAGTAGCCCCCGCTCGCAGCAACCAGAGAAAGCCCACACACAGCAGTGAAGACCCAACGCAGCCAAAAATAAATAAATAAATAAATAAATTTATTTTAAAAAATAAAAATAAAAATAACTCCCAAAGGAGATAAGCAAGAGCTGTGTGTTCTATTTATGACCCAACTCCTGAACCAGGTGTTCAATGAGCCCCCATCGCCTGACCCTGACCTACCTTGCCGAGCTCAGAGCCTGCAATTGAGGGAATCAGGCTGCTTGCCATCCTAAACACATTTTACACTTTCTAACCTCTGTTCCTTTGGATGGGCCACTTCCTCTGCCTAGAACGCCTGATCAAAGCCCAAATCTCAAATTCAGACCTCTAACGACCACTTCTTCCATAAAGCTTTCCCTAGTCACTGAACTCTCAAACCTCTCTGCACGCCACTTATGGAACTCAATACAGACTCGTGTCTTTTTTTTTTTAATCACTCCTGATAGAATGTCAGAGCCTGAAATCACAGGTCATTCCAGGGCTAGAACCAAGCCTTGGCCAATGATAGTAGCAGACTGGCTGATAAGAATGTTCTTTCATCTAGTCCTGACTACAAATCTAGGAGACAGAGGTGGGGAGAGACATTTCCTCTGCCTCTCTCATACCATGAGGTCTCTGTCTCAGCCTCCCACTCTTCTCTTCCCTATAGGCAAAGACCAGAGAATGATCCAATGGTCAGAGTGCCAGGAAAATCAGTGATTCTTGACGGCCTGTATCTTAAAAGAGTTCCAGACACATCTGAGCTCTCCTGTGTCTCTCTTTCCTCCTTCCATGAGGTCAGCCAGCACACTAAGCTGAGACTCATCTCATGGAGAAAGCCAACCTCTCTTTCGTTCCCTTTTCTTTCTCCTACTTTGGTTCACTGGGCTCAGTTATAAGTAAATTATTTTTGTTCCCATTCTGCTAATGTTGCTTGTGGTACTAGTCTGGGAAGAACAGAGTAAGGGGAATTGGGAAGTGGAGGCCCACAGAGGGGAGAAATGATTGTCCATGTGGGATGCAGACATTCCTGAGTTCTAAGTCCATGATGCCAAAAATAACATCAAACTTAATTCATATTTTTAATCCCCATTTAACAGGTAAAGCAAACTGAGACTCGGAAAAGTTAAACAGTTTACCTAAAGATGCTCTGTTAACAAGAGACAAAACTAGTGTCCCGAACCCCAGTGGGATTCCCAGCCCACTGTAATTAATAACCAGGGCAGCCTGGTCTTACGGAAGCGTCAGGGCATATGATTTTGCCAGAATAGTCCTGTCTCACCAACTCCCTCAGGCTGTACTTCCAGCTACTTAAACTTTCCAGCCTCCTCCCCTTCCAGCTCCTCCACAGGCGCCCCCTCCAAACACTGACACAGAGCCTGGGAGGACTGGCACCCCGGACACCACGTTGACATTGGCCCAGCTCTAATTACAGCTCCAACAGCCTGCACCAAGCCTGTAGACAAACCACACCTGAGGCACATCAATTTCTGCCCCAGCTGGCTCCCACCATGGGCATGTTCACACTGTTGTGCTCAAAGGCGCCCTGCCTGAACCCCTGATGTGGGAGGAATGCACCCAGCCCCTTTTCACTTCTTATTCTTAATTAGAAGTTCCATTAAAACCACTACAGCAATGAGGCACACCCCAGGCAGCACACTTCAGAACAATTAGCATGCCCCTCAGGTGGCTAAAATGGCCTTGACCCTGGTCCGGGCGACATAATTGCACCAAAACATACAGCCTACCAGGAGGCTCCCATTGTAAGTGGAAAGAAACAATTAGTCACACAATCTATTGGGCAGTTAGAGCTGTAGGAAATTCTTCAGTATACATAATTTAAAAGTTTGCCAGGGGGTGAGATATATGGAAATTATCTCTTACCTATGGCTTCCTATGTTCGTAAGCAAACTTCTATCCCTGCCCACCCTACAGCCCGATGCTGTTAATGCTGTGTGTGTGTGTGTGTTTGTGTGTAGACGCCTGCTGCACAAAGGGACCGGTTATAATTATGTGCCTGATTCACTGTGGACCCGAACAGCCCACTCCTGGAATGTGGTAAATAATCAGTGGGGCAAAGAGGTTATGGAGCCCCCATCTACCTCGCTGCCACTTTTGGAATCCCCAAGCCACTAATTAAAACCTGCCCCTAAGATAGCTCATGGCCACGTCACCCTGGTGATTCTGAGGAATAAATAAAACGAGCAAATGGGAAGACCAGAAAGACCTCTCTGAACACCAGGAGAGTTGCAGAAAACCACCGGAGGCTCCCTGGCCTCTCCGTGAAGCCACACTTGGATTTCACAGGCAGAAGCATCTCATCTGCATTCATCATCCCTCTCCCGTTCTTGTGGCTGAACCATTGCGCCTTCCGCGGGCCGGCACTGCCACTATAATTAATATTCGACTGGCATTTCCTCTGCGTACTCAAAGCCTGTTCTTTCAGCCTTTTCAAATCCAATTCAGACCAAAGTCATCTTTGCCCTTGCAGTTTGGTTCGGGCGGCAGGGATTGTTAGGATTGCAGCTTACGGTTTATTAGCATTTATTGAACAGCCAAGGAGCCCTGCACGATACCAGTTGTCACTAGGTCTCTGACTCCCAAACTAAAATTAACAAGCCAGCGGGACACCAATTCTGGGGCAGAAAGGAGGCTGTTTCAGTGAGAATTATTATTTATGATTTTTTCATACAAAACTATGGATGAGTGGAGCCTTTGAAAAAAGGGGCAGTCAGGCTCATAGGATGCAGCCACTGTTTGATCACTCACTTGAAAGTCTCCACAAACACCCTTCTGGCTTCATCATTTGTGGATCTAGAGGAAATGGTAAAGTATAAGGAGGCCTTGATTCAAATCCTGAACTAGTCCACTACATGACCTTCTGCAAATTACTTCCCAACTCAGGGACTCAGCCTCTCACATTCAAGATGAGAGTTAAATGGGATCAGTGGTGGTTAATCCATCTCCTTGGGGAGATGTGATCAGGATGGGGTAGGTTCCCTTCCCTACATTACCCAGAACAGCTCTCATTCTACCTGCTTCATGTACCAGGCTCTCCCCGAAGACTGGTTAAAACTCTTCTTTTTGATCTGTAGACTGCAAGTTTGAAGCCACTAGGTTATCTCTAAAATCCTTCATAGCTCTGGAGCGTATGAAGTAGTAAGAACTGAAATGGTATAAGGAACCCACCGTGCCAGCTGTATATTTTGAGTGATGAAGGAGACATGAGGGCCAAGGAAGAAGCAGATTAACACGGAATCCCAGCAAAGCAGAGAAAACACCCAGAGATTATACTAATGACTGTAGATAGAAACCCAGAGCACAGCGGAGCTGAGAACTGATTTGAGTGATGTGTAGGCTTTCTTTAATAACTAAGATAGCTCAGCATCATTCTGTGGCAGATTTCCTGGGAAGATGGAAGTCCCCTTTATCCAGGCTGACAGGTCCAGACTAATAAGACTTTCTTCCCCTTCTCTCTTGAATGGATGCATTGCTCACCCATGCAAGCTTTGAAAATAGGGCACATATCAGCTCCTTGGCTGAAAATCTTCTAAAGACAAATTCTGAAACCTAAAAGAAATCTCCATGTGTATTCCAGGATGAAAACAAATGACTCTGGTTAATGAAAGCCTGGCAAACCCACACAACCAGCAACAACAGAAAAAGTTAACTTTTGAAACAGAAAAAGAGAACATCAGCTCAACTTCCAGTTAAATGAGGTGGACTGACATACACATTTACCTCCACTTTCTCCTAAAATCCCGCTAGAATATGAGTTAAGGGAGTAGAAAGGTATAAATCCTCAAGAACAAAGAGAAAGGGAGTGAACTAAAGACAAAGAGGAGTGAAAAAAAAATTAGGAAAATGGAAAAGAAATAAGGGAAGGGTAACTGGATTACACTTCAGCTGTCTTCTCTCTGCAAAGGATCTGCAGGGTGAGAAACCAACATGAATCCCAGCAGTGCCTACCAACAGACCTCAGAGGTTTGGGAATCAGAAGCACCAGGTAACTCTGAAAATGGGGATCCAGGGAGTAGAGAGCTGAAAACAAGGTGTTTCAAAGCCTGAGCCAGCTCCCCTACCCCAACCAGTGCAGACATGGAACCTCCATTCCCCAAACCAGGTGGGAGGTTGAAATGAAGATTCTGCAGGAGGTACCATGAGCAGAGCACAGGCTGAGAGCAAGGTCCTCCCTGATCAAAAGGTTAGGCCCTCAGCTCTTAGAATGCAGGCAGCCCCAAAGCCAAGGCCCCTCCCAAACAGGAGATTGGAGAACTCTTTTTTGGTAAGCTGACTAGCCCAAGAGAAGAGATTTTCAGGTAATATCATCAAAAGAGGGCAGGCAGAAGACATGGAAGCAACCTAAGTGTCCATCAACAGATGAATGGGTAAAGAAGATGTGGTCTATATAAACACACACAGTGGAATACTACTCAGCCATAAAAAAAGAACAAAATTTTGTCATTTGCAGCAATGTGGATGGACTTGGAG
Source organism: Balaenoptera physalus (assembly GCF_965194825.1). Classification (NCBI taxonomy): domain Eukaryota; kingdom Metazoa; phylum Chordata; class Mammalia; order Artiodactyla; family Balaenopteridae; genus Balaenoptera; species Balaenoptera physalus. The sequence goes on from NC_138890.1 coordinate 37,315,460, forward strand.
GGCATTATGCTAAGTGAAATAAGTCAGACAGAGAAAGACAAATACTGTGCAATATCACTTATATGTGGAATCTAAAAAACACAACAAACTAGTGAATAAAACAAAAAAGAAGCAGGCTCACAGATATAGAGAACAAACTAGTGGTTACCAGTGGGGAGAGGGAAGTGGGGAGGGGCAACAGAGGGGTAGGGGAGTGGAAAGTACAAGCAATTGGGTGTAAGATAGACTCAAAGATGTATTGTACAACATGGGAAATATAGCCAATATTTTGTAATAACTGTTAATGAAAAGTAACCCTTAAAATTGTATAAAAAATAAAAAATAATACTTTAATAAAAAAGAAGGCAGGCGGGTCATCATTTGAAAAGCAAACTGTGTCCAAGACCCACTGTTTCCCTCTGCCCTAGAGAGACACAGCCCAACACTGTTCTGTTTGGAATTCCACCGCCACCACCATTAGCTGAACTCTACCTAGAGTATAGTGAATGGAGGCTTTAATCGAATCTACCCCATTTCATTGGCAGGGAGTGGGGGGGATGAGGGAAATCAGTAACATACCTTATTATGGTAGGTTTTGCTGAGTGGAGGTGTACAAGCACAGGGCAAGGGTGAAATGCCACAGAATGAGAGAGCAGAGTCTTTTTTTTAATATTGGAGATTTGTGATTAAAAAAGAAGGGATACAAAAGATGGCTTGCAAGGAAGAACTACTCTAGGGAGAAGGACAAGATGTATAAAGGTAGGTCCCTCTTCTAATCCCCATGCACAATCTTTAGTTAAATGTCACTTCTCCTGGACACTCCTTGGAGCTGTGTCTACTTGGGAGATGGATCAAACTTCCATGTCCTACCTCAAAGGGGCATCAGGAAAGAACAGAGGCTGCCACAGCCAGACTACCCAGTTATTTGTCTGCATCCCACCAGCATGTCTTGGTCAAGAATCACTCATTTTAAAAACGGTCAAAAAGACTACCCCCTCAAATGAAACCGCCTGCAGATAAGCACCAAGGACACCCCAATATCTTTGCATGCAGTGTAACTTAATTCATTTTGGCATTCTCTGAGGAGAAAATTCTACACTTTTTCTTGCATTTAAATTAAGAATGTGCAGCAAATGTCAGTGAGGATGTGGAGAAAAGGGAAACCTCATACACTCTTGGTGGGAATGTAAATTGGTTCAGCCACTGTGGAAAACAGTATGGAGGTTTCTCAAAAAAACTAAAAATAGAACTACCATATGACCCAGCAATTCCTCTCCTGGGTATATATCCAAAAAAATAAAAACACTAATTTGAAAAGATACATGCACCCCGACGTTCATAGCAGCACTATTTACGATAGCCAAGATATGGAAGCAACCTAAGTGTCCATCAACAGATGAATGGGTAAAGAAGATGTGATATACCTGAAGAAAAAGAACAAAGCAGGAGGCATAACCTTCCCAGACTTCGGACAATACTACAAAGCTACACTAATCAAAATGGCATGGTATGACAAAAACAGACATATGGATCAATGGAACAGAATAGAGAGCCAGAAATAAACCCACACACCTGCAGTCAATTAATCTTCGACAAAGGAGGCAGGAATATACAATGGGGAAAGTCTTCTCAGCAAGTGGTGTTGGGAAAGTTGGACAGCTGCATGTAAATCAATGAAGTTAGAATATATCCTCTCACCATACACAAAAATAAAATCAAAATGGCTTAAAAACTTAAATATAAGACATGACACCAGGACTTCCCTGGTGGTCCAGTGGGTAAGACTCCACACTCCCAATGCAGGGGGCCCGGGTTCAATCCCTGGTCAGGGAACTAGATCCCACATGCATGCCACAACTAAGAAGTCTGCATGCTGCAACTAGCAGATCCCGCATGCCACAACTAAAGATCCCGCATGCCACAACTAAGACCTGGCGCAGCCAAAATAAATTAAAAAAAAAAAAGACATGACACCATAAAACTCCTAGAAGAGATCAATCATAGGCAAAACATTCCCTGACATAAATCATACCAGTGTTTTCTTAGGTCAGTCTCCCAAGGCAATAGAAATAAAAACAAAAATAACAAATGGGAACTAATCAAACTTACAAGGTTTTGCACAGCAAAGGAAACCATAAACAAAACAAAAAGACAACCTATGAACTGGGAGAAAATATCTGCAAATGATGCAACCAACAAGGGCTTAATTTCCAAATATACAACAGTTCATACAACTCAATAACAGAAAAACAAACAACCCAATCGAAAAATGGGCAGGAGACCTAAATAGACATTTCTCCAAAGAAGAATACAGATGGACAACAGGCACATGAAAAGATGCTCAACATTGCTAATTATTAGAGAACTGCAAATCAAAATTACAATGAGGTACCACCTCACACCAGTCAGAATGATCATCATTAATAAGTCTACAAATAACAAATGCTGGAGAGGGTGTGGAGAAAAGGGAACCCTCCTACACTGTTGGTGGGAATATAAGTTGGTGCAGACACTATGGAAAACATTATGGAGGTTCCTCAGAAAACTAAAAATAGAAATACCATATGATCCAGCAATCCCACTCTTGGACATATATCCAGACAACTATAATTTTAAAAGATACATGCACCCCTATCCTCACAGCAGCACTATTCACAATAGCCAAGACATGGAAGGAACCTAAATGTCCATCTACAGATGAAAGGATAAAGAAGATGTGGTACATATTAACTCAACCATTAAAAAGGATGAAATAATGCCATTTGCAGCAACATGGATGGACCCAGAGATCGTCATACTGAGTGAAGTAAGTCAGAGAAAGAGAAATATTGTATGATATCGCTTGTATGTGGAATCTAAAAAAAAAAAATGATGCAAATGAACTTATTAACAAAATGGAAACAGACTCAAAGACTTAGAGAACGAACTTACGGTTACCGGGGGGAAGGGTCAGCGGAAGGGATAGTTATGGAGTTTGGGATTGACATGTACACACTGCTATATTTAAAATGGATAACCAACAAGGACCTACAGTATAGCACAGGGAACTCTGCTCAATATTATGTAACAACCTAAACAGGAAAAGAATTTGAAAAGGAATAGATACATGTATATGTATAACTGAATCACTTTGCTGTATACCTGAAACTAACACAACATTGTTAATCAACTATACAGTACTCCAGTATAAAATAGAAAGTTAAAAAAAAAAAAAAAAACTATACATCCTTCAGGGGAAAAAAAAGATGATATATTGGGTTGGCCAAAAAGTTCGTTTGGGTTTTTCTGTAAGATGTTACATATATACACTTCTCAGCCATAAAAGCGAATGAAATAATGCCATTTGCAGCAACATGGACGCAACCAGAGATTATCACACTAAGTGAAGTAAATCATAAAGAGAACGACACATACCATATGATATCACTTATATGTAAAATCTAAAATATGACACAAATGAACAGGTCTACGAAACAGAAACAGACTCATGGACATAGAGAACACACTTGTGGTTGCCAAAGAGGGGGTTGGGGGGGATGAAGTGGGAGGTTGGGGTTAGCAGATGTGAGCTATTATATACAGAATGGATGGACAACAAGGTCCTACTGTATAACACAGGGAACTATAGTCAATATCCTATGATAAACCATAATGAAAAAGAACATTAAAAAAAGAATGTATATATGTGCATAACTGAATCACTTTTCTGTACAGCAGAAATTAACACAACATTGTAAATCAACTATACTTCAACAAAAACAAGTAAAAAGATGTGATATAGATATAACTATATAGACACACACACACACACACACACACACACACACACACACACAAAATGGAATACTACTCAGCCATAAAAAAGAATGAAATTTTGCCATTTGCAGCAACATGGATGGACTTGGAGGGCATTATACTAAGTGAAATAAGTCAAACAGAGAAAGACAAATACTGTATGATAGCACATATATGGAATCTAATAAAACACAACAAATTAGTGAATATAACAAAAAAGAAGCAAATTCACAGATATAGAGAACAAACTAGTGGTTATCAGTAGGGAGAGGGGACAGGGGAGGGACAAAATAGTAGTACAAGAGTAAGAGGTACAAAAAAAAAAAAGAGTAAGAGGTACAAATTATTAGGTATAAAATAAGCTACAAGGACATATTATACAGCATGGGGAAAATAGCTAATGTTTCGTAGTAACTGTAAGTGGAGTATAACCTTTAAAAATTGTGAATCACCATGGTGTACACCTGTAACATATAATATTGTACATCAACTATACTTCAATAAAATTTTAAAAATTAAGAATGTGCAAGTGATTTCTGTACCGACACCCTTAAATGAGAACCCTTTTGACCCTGTGTCCCTTAGAGATAGCTGTAGGGATAGTAGCTTGCTTGGAGCGTGCACAGCAACTTCTCCAGAAGGCCATCAGAGAAAGGAGAAGCATGTTGGAAGATGACGCTAAGTCACAACGATGACGGATCCTCTAGCTGTCAGAGCCCAGGCCACTGGTCTCCCTTCTAACATTCACAGCTCTTGGGCATGTGGTAAGTTCTTGGGGTTGAGAAGGATAATAAGAGTGACCATACTAATGACACAATTTATTGAACATTTACAGTATTCCAGGCACAGTACTAATGCTCTACATACAACTCTTCACTTAATCTTTATGACATCTATACAAGGTATCACCGTTTCTCTTTTATAGAGGAAACTAAGGTTCAGAAATATTAAATTATTTACTAATGGACACACAGCTAGTATGAAGCAGGCCTGGATTTTAACTTTAGTCCCTCTGATCCCATAGCCTGTCTGCTTAACCACCAAATTCTGGATTGTTCATTCTTAAGCTATCTCCACATCACTTACCTACTTAGAAAGTTTCAATGGCACCTTACTACCTACAACAGTGGTTCTCAACCCAGCATTATATGTTCATCAAATTCAACGACTCATGGTTGCCTAGAGAGTCATACATACTATCCAGCTCTTGGAACGCTTTCTACATTTAGGTGCGTGTTATCCATCTTTAAGAGCCCAGCCAAGGTCACACCTCCTCTGAGGCCTTCTGTGAGGACTTCAGCCCCTAGAAGTTTCTGAAATGATTTTCTGTCCTCTGGGCTCCCCGAACCCTTACTGAGCATCGGTCAGTCTGCCTCGATAGTGTGACACCTTACAAGTTAGCATTTTATATACTGTATATGTCATGGTCCCAGCACAAAGCACATTCACTTTAGAAAAATTTGAGGAGTTTTTAATAAAGGGACTGATTACAAAGGTGTGGGAAGTCTAGAGGGAAACTATGGCAGCTAGTCTGAACCCCAAGTCTGGCAATAGAGGCCCCTATAACCACTCGCAGGCCTAAAAAAGGATGAGAAGAGGAAACAGTTGTCGCTAATGGGACCCAATACAAAGAAGGCTGCCTGGAGAGGGCTGCCTTACAGGAGCTGGGACTATCAGTTGAGGAATTAAAGAACTCCATAGAAAAGACTAAAACTCTAATTCAAAAAGAGGCATGCACCCCAATAGTCACAGCAGCACTATTTATAATAGCCAAGACATGGAAAAAACCCAAGTGCCCATCAACAGACAACCGGCTTAAGAAGATGTGAGATACACACACACACACACACACGACTATTACTCAGCCATTAAAAAAGAATGACATAATGCCATTTGCAGCAACATGGATGGACCTAGAGATTATCATACTAAGTGAAGTAAGTCAGCCAGAGAAAGACAAATATTATATGATATCACTTACATGTGGAATCTGAACAATGATACAAATGAATCTATATACAAAACAGCAACAGTCTCACAGACATAGAAAACAAACTTACAGTTACCAAAGGGGAAAGGGAAGGGATAAATTAGGAGTGTGGAATTAATAGATACAAACTACTATACATAAAACAGATAAGCAACAAGGATTTACTGTATAGCACAGGAAACTATATTCCATACCTTGTAATAACCTATAATGGAAAATAATTTTTTTAAGTTAAATATATATAAAAGTATATATATATAAAACAATCACTTTGCTGTACACCTGACACTAACATAATATTGTAATCAACTATACTTCAATTTAAAAAAATCCCAGATGGGGAAAGACATAAATACATACAGACGTACGTACATAAATCACTCCACAGGGTGAGAGACAGTGAACAAATACCTTGCCTTGCTCTCCTTCCTCCCTCCCTCCATCCATCTTTTGCCGACGCTCCTCACTGGCAGAAATCGACAGGAAGCTGAAGAGCAAGGGAACTCATAGATCAGTGGTTCTCAAATGTTAACATACATCAGGATCACCTGAGGGCTGTTAAAGATTCCTGGGCCCCACCCCCAGATTTTCTGATTCAATTGGTCTGGGGTGAATGGGGCTCAAGAATCTGCCACAAGATCACCATCAATGCTAGCATGATGCTGATTCCAGGACCAGACATTGAGAACAACTGCCAGAAACCCTACCCTAGAGGCCAGCCTCCTAGGGTACAGAACATGGTGGAAGGGGTGAAAAGTTGATCCTGAGGGGCAAAAGGAGAATATCCAGCACACACTCATTTATCCAATCTACACCGTTAGACAAGAGGTCAGCAAACCTTTTCTATAAGAGCCAGAAAGTAAATATTTCAGCCATTGCAGGCCATATGGTCTCTGTTGCTACTGGTTAACTCTGTATTCATAGCACGAAACCTGTCATAGACAACACAAATGAATGAGCATGACTGTGTTCAATGACATTTGACTTTCATTCTTTATTTATAAAATTTTGTTGGGACTTCCCTGGTGGCACGGTGGTTGAGAATCTGCCTGCCAGTGCAGGGGACATGGGTTCAAGCCCTGGTCCGGGAAGATCCCACATGCCGCAGAGCAGCTAAGCCCGTAAGCCACACCTACTGAGCCTGTGCTCTGGAGCCCGCGAGCCACAACTACTGAGCCCACATGCCACAACTACTGAAGCCCACGCGCCTAGAGCCCGTGCTCTGCAACAAGAGAAGCCACTGCAATGAGAAGCCCGCACACTGCAATGAAGAGTGGCCCCCGCTCGCCACAACTGGAGACAGCCCGCATGCAGCAACGAAGACCCAACGCAGGCAAAAATAAATAAATTAATTAATTTTTTAAAAAAAATTTTGTTTACCACATACTCATTTAAGTCTTACCCACCTTTATATCTCCACAGTGTTCAAAAACAACCACTACAATCATTTGCTGAGTGTCCACATACAAATGCCAGGAACCTTACATGCATTATCTCCTCACTTTGAGGACACCTAGATTTACTCTGCCCCAGTTAGGATCAGCACTTGTGTAGCTCTCAATTTATTTAAGCCAATTTTTCATCTCCACTGTATGTCAGGAACTGCATGAGTCACTCGGGATCCAGATGTGAAGGAGACAGCCACAGTCCCTAGCTTTGAGGGTTAACCAGCTAATGAGATGTCAATTAAGGTTTTCTGGTTGCAAGCAACAAATGTGAGCCTGAGTTACTTAAATAAAATGAAATGTGTTGGCAAAATACTGAAATGCCGATAGGCTTGAAAGACAAACAGGTCAGCCATTCTTCAGGAAGGCTGGAAACCAGAATACATCCCACAAGGGTTGCCAAGTGCCAAGCTCACTCCCTGGATTCTTGTAACTCTGTCCTGGATGGGGCTCTGGCTTAGGCAGTTTTTAAAACTTCCCCAGATGATTCTAATTTGTAAGCATGGTTGAGAACTACTGCCCTGGTCTCTTCAGCAGAGTTGTTTTATTTTTCTCCTATGTCATTCTGTTTTTTAGTAGATCACTGGCTCCTGGTAAAGTTAAAATATACTTTTGAAAATATACCCCAACTCCCCACCAAGTTTAATAGGTGGACAACAATATACTCCATGTTTATAGCAGTCACTTTGCCTCAAAGCATTCTCAGGTGTCTCATCTCAAGTGAGCTTCACGGCTGCCCTATGAGGTAGATGGCACAGATGTTATTATTTCTCCTTAAGACAAGAAAACTGAGGCTCAAGTAAGGGATGGGTCCAAGTGAATGGCAAAAGCTGAGACTAGACCCCAGATCTCCATAGGGCAGTGGTTCTCCAACATTAGAGTGACTAAGACACACCTGGATACCTGTTCCAATGCAGTGTACTTGACTTCAAATCCAGAGGTTCTGATCCAGTAAGTCTTGAGTGAGGCACAAGTACCTACAGTATCACCCAAGTGATTCTGATGCACCTGGCCCCAAAATCTCAGTTGGTGAAACACTGCCAGTGAGGAAATCATCCTCAGCCCGTGGCTTTGACTATGATCCTGTCCAGAAGCAAGGGAGTAGATCAGCTGACCAATTCAAGATGCTTTCCAAACCGATAGCATTTCCTTTGCTTTTCCCTTCATCCTTTTATCTGCTAATATTAGCTTTTCAGAGAAATAACAGTCAAAGACAAACTCTAGATCAGCAATAGTGAGTGAGTTTCCGTTCAACTCAGATCAATCAGTAATGGTTTCTTAGAGCCTTGGATGGAGAAGCAATGAGACTGTACTGGGCACAGCAGGAAAATATACTGTGATCAGTTAGTGATGTCTGTCAGGGACACACTGAGGATTCCAGCAGCCCAGGCTATCATTGCTCTAGATAGGATTTATCCTTTGTTGTTGTTTTTGTTGTTTGGTAGAAAGAATATTTCTACAAAGAGAGACCTTGTTTCTAACTACAGATAATGAGAAATGATTTTTTTAAATTGCTTCCATGCTTTCCATAAACTATGGGTTGTACTTGAGACATTCTAGATGCCATGATTCAAATGTAAATATCCCCTGAAATCCATCAATGTCTGGGTAGCTGATTAAGCACCATGGACTGTAACGGCGTTCCCTTTTCTGATCTTCAGGCATTTTTTATTTTTGTGAGCTGATGTATTACCACGATGAGGGTACTTTCTCACACATTCTGCTCACGATAACTGATGAGGCGTGAAACTGATTCTGAACACCTAGGAGGGTTATGATTTTTCATCATCCATTAAGACCCTGTGGAGCTTTACAGGATGAATCCCAACTACACTCACTCAGAATCCAACCACACTTCTGGAAAGAGGGCACTTAATGACTCAAGATACATTAAGTACAGCTATTTCACAGCTGGCACCCAATAAGGGGCTCCATTTCATTCAGTCGGTCAACAAATATTAACTAAGCACCTAACATATGCCCGGTACTGTTTTAGAAGCTGCAGATAACACAATGGGCAAGAAAGACTCACTTATCCCTAGAGCTGGCTTCCCTCCCTGTTAACTCACACTTACTATTGGCCAAACACACCAACAACATGGCACCTGGGGATCAATACTTGAGGTGGCCTGAACTGGATGTCATCCTACAATTTTCTGAAGGTACTTGGAGGAGCCCACTTGTCAATAGACAATGCTGCACCTTCAGTGTTAATACTCCCTGTACAAAGGATGGGCCCATGGAAATCTCTGATGAGTGAGGGTGTACGGCACGTGAGCCCCTCAGGAAGTCGCTCAGTCAAGAAGGGGCTTCAGGCCTTACCTAACAAAGTATGTAGACCTCTGGAAAGAATTCTCTCTCCTGCTAATCAATGCCTAAAACCATATCCTTACCCAGAGCTGGGCAAGGGAAAAGGGAGACAGGACATCAAAAACGCATAAGGGAGTTGTTGTTTTTAATACACACTCCTAAGGTTTTGTTCTGCTGTCCCAGAATCCTGCCTCTGAAGTTCTGGCCTAGGCTCCAGGCAGATATATAAAAGCACTCACGGGTGATTCTGATGAATCTAGAAAACACTGTCTTCAAGTTTCATTTAGATACAGGCCTCACCTCTGTCAAAATACAAGGTAGAAATTATGAAACCCATTTGACTGGGAATCACCCAGCTCAAGTTCTAGTCCTGATTTTGTCTTTAATCAGCTGTGTGACCTCAGACAAGCCACTGCAGCTTTCTGGGCCCCAGTTTCATTATAGACACAATGAGGGGAGAAGGAGGAGATGATTTCTAAAGTGTCTTAAAGAGCTCAGGTTATGGAGTTATTTCTTTCACATTTGCAGGCCAGTTTCAAACACTAATTGATTAAGCCTTGGTATAAATAATCACCGTTAAATAGTTCTTACAGGAAAGTATGCATATTTAAAACACATTCTTGCCAGATCAGTCCATTACGTATTTAAATGTCTTCGGGATCCATAATTAAGCTTCTGCGGCGTTCAGGGTGGAATTTTTGTAAACTCCCCAAAAGCAGAGTCAGCCTTGTACCATTTGTCACCCTGCCTTCTGTCTTCCTGCCCCTTGCCCCATCCTTTGGATGTCCCCTCATCTGTGGTAGTTAGTCATTATCTGACTCTTAAGAGGAAGCTATTGGATTTCTCTAACAATATGTAAATTCCCTCTTCTCATTAGAAGATCCAGAATTGTGACTTTTCACAGACCTTTAACAGACTGATTGGATTAATATTCTTGTACTTTTTCATGCTGATTGCCTGCCTCGCTATACCCCACTCACTCACACCATCATGCAAATCCTCTGTGCTGACGGCTAAAATCATTGGCCAAGCAACTTATCAGATGACAAACATCAAGATTTTTGTGTCTACTGCTTCTCCATACAGATTATCTCCTCTGAGATAATAATGAATGAGACCAAAATCTGACTTTCTTGCCCGTTCAGCATAGTTATCTTATCTACACCCCTATCTCCAGCCTAGTTATAGGTCAAAATCAGCAAAAGTAATTCCCCAGGAATTCTTCACCAAGCCACAGTTGACCCAGCCAGTGTTCATCTTTGGGATGGGGCTTATAGTTCACTACCCACCTAGAATCATAGCATATTAGAGCAATAGATCCCAAAACTCTAATGTGATAAGAATTCCACAGGGGCGTGGCAGTTGTTTTCCAGTCTGCTCGCAGCCCCACACGCCCCAAAGCAAGTCATAAGGCCAGCCCAGACTCAAGAGATGGAGCAACAGACTCCACCTATTAAAAAGGAGCAGTCCCATTAAAATCCTTAGCACATCCCTTGTTCCTTTTACTCCTCCTCCTCCTCACACCATTATTACCATGACAGACTATAGGCAAAATGGTCCCAATTAATCCCTTCTGACTATTTATTCCCCTTGGCAATGTGACTATAAAGCTCCTCCTGGGCTTCCCTGGTGGCACAGTGGCTAAGAATCCGCCTGCCAATGCAGGGGACACAGGTTCGAGCCCTGGTCCAGGAAGATCCCACATGCCACGGATCAACTAAACCCATGCACCACAACTACTGAGCCTGCGCTCTAGAGCCCACGAGCCACAACTACTAAGCCCGCATGCCACAACTACTGAATCCCACATGCCTAGAGCCCGTGCTCCGCAACAAGAGAAGCCATCGCAATGAGAAGCCCTCGCAATGAGAAGCCCACGCACTGCAACGAGGAGTAGCCCCCGCTCGCCACAACTAGAGAAAGCCTGCGCGCAGCAACAAAGACCCAATGCAGCCAAAAATAAATAAATAAATAAATTTATTAAAAGAAAAAAAGCTCCTCCCATCAACAGGTGAAATCTGTTTCTCCATCTCTTGGGTCTGGGCCGGCTTTATGACTTGCTTAAGCCAGTAAATAGTAGCAAAAGCAATATGCCAGTTCTGATTTTAGACCTAAAGACCTTGCATGCTTCCTTCTGGAATCTCACTAAGCTTCTGCGTGAATGAGCCTGAGCTAGCCTGCTGGAGGATGAGAGACCTCACGGAGAAGCAAGTTTCCCAGCCAGCAATCAGTCACACCACAGAACCAGAGCCACCTAGCTGGCCTGACACCCACCACAGATACATGAGGGAGACCAGCCAAGATCAGAAGAGCAATCCAGTTGTCCACTAGACTGGGGAGCAATAACAAACAATTGTTCCTTTAAGCTACTAGTTTTAGGGTATTCTATAACCCCACAACAAATAATTCATGTAATAACTGATTCCTTTCATTAAATCTCTCTTCCATTGCTGTTTCTCTGACTGGATCATGACTGGTAAAGGAAACTTGTTAAAAATGCAAAACCCCAATTGAAGCACCCCAGGCAATTTTGATATATGTGGCCTCAGAACATTCTTTGCCAAACACAGCTTTCAAGGGGCTGTGGAAATTATCTTGTCTAAACTCTCACCTCTCAAGCAGTTTATAGATAAGATCACCTTTAGGCAAAACCTCAGTCTGATCAAATATTTGGTAACCAATTCCAATGTCCAAGAAACATCACAACACTGTCAGGGATCTTTTTTTTCCTAGCTTCATTCCCTCAAGCTGCAGTTTTTGTTTCTTGTATTTCTAACTTAGAAGAAAAAAAAAAAAAAAACTGGCTGGCAGATATTCTCTACAAGTAAAACATTTTTTACCCCCTAGGTTAAATAGCTGCAGCCAAATTCTTTAAATTTTCATTCTGGCTGCTTGGAATTAAAAAAGAAAAATTTAATTAGCTCCTGATGTACAACATAATGATTTGATATTTCTGTATATTACAAAATGATCACCACAGTAAGTCTAGTTACCATCTGTCACCATACAAAGATATTACATTGTTATTGAATATATTCCCCTTGCTGTACTCTTCATCTCTGTGACTCATTTATTTTGTAACTGGAAGTTTGCACTTCTTAATCTCCCTCATTTATTTCACTCATCCCTCCACCCCTCTCCACTCTGGCAACCACATGTTTGTACTATGTATCTATGAGTCTTTTTCTGTTTTGTTTGTTCATTTGTCTTGTTTTATTGGATTCCACGTATATGTGAAATCACATGGTATTTGTCTTTCTCTGGCCGACTTATATCATTTAGCATAATACCCTCTAGGTCCATCCATGTTGTTGCAAATGGCAAGATTTCATTGTATTTTAATGGCTGAATAATATTCCATTGTGTGTGTATATCACATTTTCTTTTTGTCCATTCACCTATTAATGGACACTTAGGTTGCTTCCATATCTTGGCTATTGCAAATAATACTGCAATGAACATAGGAGTGCATATATATCTTTTTGAATTAGTGTTTCTGTTTTCTTTAGAAAAATACTCAGAAGTGGAATTGCTGGATCATATGGCAGTTCTATTTTTAATGTTTTGAGGAAACTCCATAGTGTTTTCTATAGCAGCTGTGCCAATTTACATTCCTACCAACGTGCACAAGGGTTCCCTTTTTTCTACATCCTCTCCAACACTTGTTATTTGTCGTCTTTTTCTCTTTTTAATTGAACTATAGTTGATATACACTGTTGTGTTAGTTTTAGGTATACAGCAAAATGATTCAGTGATACATATATATTCTTTTTCAGAGTCTTCAATTATATGTTATTACAAGATTTTGAATATAGTTCCCTGTGCTATACAGTAAATCCTTGTTGTTTTTTTAATATATAGTGGTGTGTACCTGTTAATCCCATACTCCTAATTTATCCCTCCCCCCTGCCTTCCCCCTTGGTAACTATAAGTTTGTTTTCTATGTCTGTGAGTCTGCTTCTGTTTTGTAAATAAGTTCATTTGTATTATTTTTAGATTCCACATATAAGTGACATCATATAATATCTGTCTTTCTCTGTCTGACTTCACTTAGTATGATAATCTTTAGGTCCATCCATGTTGCTGCAAATTGCATTATTTCAATTCTTTTTTATGGCTGAGTAATATTCCATTGTATGTATATGTATATATTGATGTATATATATACCACATCTTTATCCATTCATGGACACTTAAGTTGCTTGTATGTCTTGGCTACTGTAAATAGTGCTGCTATGAACACGGGGGTGCATGTATGTTTTTAGAGTTTTCATCTTTCTGGACATATGCCCAGGAGTGGGATTGCTGGATCATATGGTAAACTCCATTTTTAGTTTTTAAGCAACCACCTTACTATTTTCTATAGTGGCTGCACCAATTTACATTCCCACCAACAGTGTAGGAGGGCTCCCTTTTCACCACACCCTCTCCAGCATTTATTATTTGTAGACCTTTTGATGAAGGCCATTCTCACTGGTATGAGGTGATAACTTATTGTACTTTTGATTTACATTTTTCTAATAATTAGCAATGTTGAGCATCTTTTCATGTGCTTGTTGGCCATCTGTATGTCTTTGGAGAAATGTCTATTTAGGTCTTCTACCAATTTTTTGATTGGGTTGTTGCAGTTTTTTGGGGGTTTTTTTTGTTTTTTGTTTTTTGATATTGAATCGTATGAGCTGTTTGTATATTTTGAAAATTAAGCCCTTTTTGGTCACATTTGCAAATATTGTCTCCCAGTCCGTAGGATATATTTTCATTTTGCTTATGGTTTTCTTTGCTGTGCAAATCTTTTAAGTTTGATTAGGTCTCATTTGTTTATTTTTGCTTTTATTTCTCTTGCCTTGGGAGATGATTTAAGAAAATATTACTCAATTTATATGCAAGAATGTTTCATCTATGTTCTCTTCTAGGAGTCTTATTATGGTATCACGTCTTATATTTAAGTCTTTAAGCCATTTTGAGTTTCTTTTCATGTATGGTGTGAGGGAGTATTCTAACTTCATTGATTTACATGAGGCTGTCCAGCTTTCCCAACACTACTTGCTGAAGAAACTGACTTTTCTCCATTGTATATTCTTGCCTCCTTTGTTGAAGATTAATTGACTGGAGGTGTGCAGGTTTATTTCTGGGATGTCTATTCTGTTCCACTGATCTATATGTTTTTGTTTTGATTATTTAGCTTTGTAGTATTCTCTGAAGTCTGGAGGGTTATGCCTCCAGCTTTGTTCGTTTTCCTCAGAATTGCTTAGGCAATTCTAGGTCTTTTGTGGTTCCATATAAATTTGAGGATTATTTTTTCTGGTTCTGTGAAACATGTCATGAGTAATTTGATAGGGATTGCATTAAATTGGAAGATTGCTTTGGGTAGTATGGTCATTTTAACAACGTTAATTCTTCTAATCCAAGAGCATGGGATATCTTTCCATTTCTTTGCATCATCTTCTATTTCCTTTATCAGTGTTTTAACAGTTCTCAGCATATAGGTTTTTCACCTCCTTGGTTAGGCTTATTTCTAGGTATTTTTTATTTGACACAGTTTTAAATGGAATTGTTTTTTTACTTTCTCTTTCTGATATTTCATTGTTAATGTAAAGAAATGCAGCAAGTTTCTGTATATTGATCTTGTATCCTGATACTTTGATGAATTCATTTGTTAGTTCTAATAGCTTTTGTGTGGAGTCTTTAGGGTTTTCTATATAGAGTATCACGTCATCTGCATATAATGACAACTTTACCTCTTCTATTTCTGTTTGTTTGATTTTTGTTTTTTTTATTTGCATATTTTATTAGTCTATTGCTATTCTAAGAAACAGTAAAAGTTATGTTTAGTGACCAATGTTCTGTTTCTTTTTTTTAATTTTTATTTTATGCTGGAGTATAGTTGATTAATAATGTTGTGTTAGTTTTAGGTGAACAGCAAAGTGAAAGTGGATTAACGTGTACACACTGCTATATTTAAGATGGTGAGCCAACAAGGAACTATTGTATAGCACAGGGAACTCTGCTCAATATTCTGTAATAACCTAAATGGGTTTGAAAAAGGATAGATACACGTATATGTATAACTGAATCATTTTACCTCCTCTATTTCAATTCGGGTACCTTTTACATATTTCTTTTTCTCATCTGATTGCTGTGTCTAGGACTTACAATACAATGCTGAATAGAAGTAGTGAGAGTGGGCATCCTTGTCTTGTTCCAGAATTTAGCAGGAAGGCTTTCAGCTTTTCAGCGTTAAGTATTATATTGGCTGTGGGTTTGTCATAAATGGCTTTTATTATGTTGAGATTTTGTTATCTTTTTGCTAATAGGCATTCTGTCAAGTGTGAGATTATATCTCACTGTGGTTTCAATTTACATTGCCCTGATTATTAGTGATGTTGAGCATCTTTTGATACATCTGGTGGCCATCTATATGTCTTCTTTGGAAGAATGTCTATTCAGGTCTTCTGCCCATTTTTTAATCAGGTTGTTTGTTTTGTTGATGCTGAGTCATATGTGTTTTTTGTACATTTTGGACATTAACCTCTCATCAGATATATCACTTGCAAATCTTCTCCCATTCAGTCAGTAGGCTGGCTTTTCATTTTTTAGATGGTTTTCTTCACTGTGCAAAAGCTATTCAGTTTGAAGTAGTCCCATTTGTTGATTTTGGCTTTGTTTCCCTTGCCAGAGGAGACAGATCCAAAAAGATATGTCTAAACCCAATGTCAAAGAGCACACTGCTTACATTTGCTTCTGGAAGTTTTATGGTTTTGGGTCTTACATTTAGGTTTTTAATCAATTTTGAATTTATTTTTGTACATAGTGTGAGAAAGTAGTCCAGTATAGTTCTTTTGCACATAGCTATCCAGTTTTTGCAACACCATTTATTGAACAGGCTGTCTTTTCCTCATTGTATATTCTTACCTTCTTTGTCATAGATTAATTGAACATATAAGCATGGGTTTATTTCTGGGCTCTCTATTTTGTTCCAGTGATCTGTGTGTCTGCTTTTGTGCCAGTACCATACTCCTTTGATTATGGTAGCTTTGTAGTATAGTGTGAGATCAAGGAGTGTGATACCTCCCACTTTGTTCTTCTTTCTCAAAGTTGTTTTGGCTATTCGGGGTATTTGTGTTTCCATACGAATTTTAGAATTATTTGTTCTAGTTCTGTAAAACATGCCATTAGTATTTTGATAGGGATTGCCTATCAAACTGGTAGTTTGCCTTGGGTTGTATGGTCATTTTAACAATATTAAGTCTTCCAATCCATGAGCATTGTGTATCTTTCCATCTGTTAGTGTCATCTTCAATTTCTTTCAACAATATCTTATAGTTTTCTGAGTAATGGTCTTTAACCTCCTTGCTTATATTTATTACTAGGCATTTTATTCTCTGATGAAACTGTACATGGGATTGTTTTCTTAATTTCTAACAATTTGGTTTTAGTGTATAGAAATGCAAGAGAATTGTGTATATTAATTTTGTACCCTGCAACTTTACAGAATTAATTTGTTAGTTCTAATAGTTTTTTGGTGGTGTCTTAAGTTTTCTATATATAGTATCATGTCATCTGCCAACAGTGATAGTTTTACTTCTTCCTTCCCAATTTGGATGTCTTTTATATCTTTTTCTGGACTGATTGCTGTGGTTAGGACTTCTAATACTATGTTGAATTAAAGTGGCAAGAGTGGACTGCCCCATCTCATTCCTGATCTTAAAGGAAATGCTTTCAGCTTTTCATCATTGAGTATGATGTTAGATGTGGGCTTGTCATATATGGCCTTAATTATGTTGAAATATGTTCCCTCTATACACACTCTGTTGAGAGTTTTATCATAAATGGATGTTGAATTTTGCCAGAAGTTTTTTCTCTTCTATTGAGATGATCATATGATTTTTATTCTTCAATTTGTTGATGTGGTGTATCACATTAACTGATTTGCAGATCTTGAACCATCCTTGCATCCCTGGGATAAACTTCACTTGATCATGCTATATGATCCTTTTAATGTATTATTGAATTTGGCTTGCTAATATTTGTTGAGAATTTTTGCATCTGTGTTCATCAGTGATATTGGCTTGTAATTTTCTTTGTGGTGCCTTTGTCTGGTTTTGGTACCAGGGTGATTCTATGCTAGGATCATAGAATGAGTTCAGAAACATTCCTTCCTCTCCAATTTTTTGGAATAGTTTGAGAAGGATAGGCATTAACTCTTCTTTAAATGTTTGGTGGGATTCACCTGTGAAGCCATCCTGTCCTGGACTTTTGTTTGTTGGTTCAATTTAATTAGTGGTAATTTGTCTGTTCATATTTTCTATTTCTTCCTGATTCAGTCTTGGGAGATTATATGTTTCTAGGAATTTATCCATTTCTTTTCAGTTGTTCATTTTTTTTTTTTTAAATTTTATTTATTTATTTATTTATTTTTGGCTGTGTTGGGTCTTCGTTTCTGTGCGAGGGCCCTCTCCAGCCGCGGCAAGCGGGGGCCACTCTTCACCGCGGTGCGCGGGCCTCTCACCATCGCGGCCTCTCCTGCCGCGGAGCACAGGCTCCAGACGCGCAGGCTCAGCAATTGTGGCTCACGGGCCCAGCCGCTCCGCGGCACGCGGGATCCTCCCAGACCAGGGCTCGAACCCGCGTCCCCCGCATCGGCAGGCAGACTCTCAACCACTGCGCCACCAGGGAAGCCCCAGTTGTTCATTTTATTGGCATATATTTGTTCATAGTAATATTTTACGATCCTTTGTATTTCTGTGGTGTTGGTTGTAACTTCTACTTTTTCATATCTGATTTTATTGATTTGGGCCATCTCTCTTTTTTGTCTTGACAAGTCTGGCTAAAGTTTTCTCAATTTTGTTTATCTTTTCAAAGAAACAGTCTTAGTTTCATTGATCTTTTCTATTTTATTTTATTTTAGTCTCTATTTCATTTTTTTATTTTAGTCTCTATTTCATTTTTTTTCTGCTCTGATCTTTATGGTTTTTATTCTACTATCCATGGGTTTTGTTTGTTCTTCTTTTTCTAGTTACTTTAGAAAGATTAGAAAGCTTAGGTTTTTTGAGATTTTTCTTGTTTTCTGAGGTAAACTTGTATTGCTATAAACTTCCCTCTTAGAGCTGCTTTTCCTGCACCCCATAGATTTTAGATCATTGTGTTTCCATTTTCATTTGTCTCCAGGTATTTTTTTATTTCCTCTTTGATTTCTTCTGTGACCTATTGGTCATTTCATAGCATATTGTTTAGCCTCCATATATTTGTGTTTTTTTGCAGTTTCTTTCCTTATAGTTGATTTCTAGTTTCATACCATTGTGGTCAGAAAAGATGCTTGATATTACTTCAATCTTCTTAAATTTACTGAGGCTTGTTTTGTGGCCTATCGTGTGATCTATCCTAGAAAATATTTCATGTACTCTTTAAAAGAATGTGTATTCTGCTGCTTTTGGATTAAACGTTCTATATGTATCTATTAAGTCCATTTGATCTAACATGTCATTTAAAGCCAAAGTTTCCTTATTGATTTTCTGTCTGGATGTCTAACATGTCATTGCAGCTGTGTAATGGGAAAGGGTGATGGTAGCAAGGTTGTGCAGCTCCACCTACAACCCTGCAGAGGCCCAGCATTGGTGAAGGCATCAAGGCAGACAGTATAGTCAGCTTGTGGCTCTGTCTCTGCTTTCAGGGTCAAATCCATATGGGAACTATTGGCATCCATGGATGTACCCACCCCATGACTCATGGGAAATGCTCCTGAGCACTCTCCTGCTAGAGCACAGTGCACGGCTCTGGTACCCTAAATACCATACATATATTGGGGAAGTCATTGAAAGGCTTTGATGTAGTGTCTCATGTCAAATCGTGGTTCAGACAGGCATCTTTCAGCCAATGGCAGCTGCACTGAAAGAGCACAACAGAATCTAAAACTTAGAAGAGGAGAGAACACTACCAAACCCGTTTTACGAGGCCAGCATTACCCTGATACCAAAGCCAGACAATAACACTTCAAGAAAAGAAATTACAGGCTCTTATCTCTGATGAACATAAATTCAAGAAAACTCAGCAAAATATTAAACAAACAGAATTCAACAGTACATTAAAAGGATCATATACCATAACTAGATGGAATTTATTCCAGTGATGTAAGAATGGTTCAACATAAGCTAATTGATGTGATACAACATATTAACAAAATAAAGAATAAAAGCTGTATGATCATCTTACTAGATGCAGAAAAAGTATTTGACAAAATTCAACATCCTTTAATGATAAAAACTTAAACTGGGTATGGAGGGGATGTACCTCAACATAATAAAGGCCATATATGGCAAGCCCATAGCTAACACCATAGTCAGGGGTAAAAAGCTGAAAGCCTTTCCTCCAAGATCAAAAACAAGACAAGACTGTCCACTCTTAGCACTCCTATTCAACATATCACTGCAAGTCCTAGACTTGCAGTTAGGCAAGATAAAGAAAAGTTATTCAAATCAGAAAGGAAGAAGTAAAATCTTCTCTATTTGCAGAAGACCTATCATATATAGAAAACCCTAAAGGCTCAAAAAAAAAATCTGTTAGAACGAAAACAAACTCAGTAAAAGTATATAAAAATCAATTGCATTCCTATACAATAATAGTGAACTATCCAGAAAGAGAAATTAAGAAAACAAAGTCATTTAAAATAGCACCCAAAAGAATACTTAGGAATAAATTTAAGCAAGGAGGTGAAAGATCTGTACATTGGAAACTATAGGACATTGGTGAAAGAAATTGAAGACACAAATGGAAAGATATTTTCTGGTCATGGATTTGAAGAATACTGTTAAAATGTCCATACTACCCAATGCAATGCAATCTCTATCAAAATTCCAATGGCATTTTTCACAGATATACAACAAACAATTCTAAAATGTGTATGCAACCACAAAAAATCCTCAACAGCCAAAGCAATATTGAGAAAGAGCAAAGCTGGAGGTATAACACTTCCTGGTTTCAAACAACATTACAAAGCTATAGTAATCAAACAGTATGGTATTGGCATAAAAATAAAGACATAGATCAATAGAACAGAATTTAGAGCCCTGAAACAAATCCACATATATATGGCCAATTAATTTACAACAAAGGAACCATTAATATACAATGGAGAAAGGATAGTATCTTCAATAAATGGTGCTGGGAAACTGGAAAGCCACATGCAAAAAAATGAAACCAGACCCCTATCTTAATCCATTTTGAGTTGATTTTTGTGTATGGTGTGAAGATTTAGACCTGAAATGACAAGACTCCTAGAAAAAAAAAAAACATAGGAGGTAAGCTCCTTGACATCAGTCTTGGCAATGATTTTTTGGATTTGACAGCAAAAGCAAAAACAACAGTAGCAAAAACAAACAAGTGGGACTACATCAGATTAAAAGCTTCTGCACAGCAAAGGAAACCATCAACAAAATGAAAAGGCAACCTACTGAATGAGAGAAAATATTTGCAAACCACCTATGTGATAAGGGTTTAATATCCAAAATATATAAAGAACCCATACAATTCAAAAATAAACAATATAATTTTAAAAGGTGCACAGGAATTGAATTGACATTTTTCCATAGAAGACATACAGATGGCCAACCGGTACATGAAAAGGTGCTCAACATCACTAATCATCAGGAAAATGCAAATCAAAACCATATGAGGTATCACCTCACACCTGTTAGAATGGCTACCATGAAAAAGAAACGAGACAACAAGTTTTGGTGAGGATGTGGAGAAAAGGGAACCCTTGTGCACTGTTGATCAGAATGTAAATTGGTGGTACCACTATGGAAAACAGGATGGAGGTTCCTCAAAAAATTGAAAACAGAACTACCACATAATCCAGCAATCCTTCTTCTGGGTATATATCCAAAGGAAATGAAAATAGGATCTGGAAGAGCTATCTGCACTCCCATATTCATTGCAGCATTATTCACAATAGCCAAGATATCAAAACAACGTGTTAGTCAACAGATAAATGGATAAAGATGTAGCATATATATGTATATACACAATGGAATATTATTCAGTCATGAGAAAGAAGGACATCCTGCCCATTGAGACAACATGCATGAACCTTGAGGTCATTAAGCTAAGTAAAATAAGTCAGACAGAGAAAGACAAATAATACTATGATATCACATATTTGGAATCAAAAAAGCTGAATTCATAGAAACTGACTAGAACTGTGGTTACCAATGTCTGGGGGGAAAAGGGAGATGTTGGTCAAAAAATACAGACTTCCAATCATAAGATGAAAAAGTTCTGGGGATCTAGTGTACAGCATAGTGCTTATAGTTATTAATACTGGGGAGAGCTTCAAGATGGCGGAAGAGTAAGATGCAGAGATCACCTTCCTCCCCACAGATACATCAGAAATACATCTACAGGTGGAACTGCTCCTATAGAACACCTACTGAACACTGGCAGAAGACCTCAGACATCCCAAAAGGCAAGAAACTCCCCCACGTACCCGGGTAAGGCAAAAGAAAAATAAAAAACAGAGGCAAAGAATAGGGACAGCACCTGCACCAGTGGGAGGGAGCTGTGAAGGAGGAAAGGTCTCCACACACTAGGAAGCCCCTTCGTGGGCGGGGACTGTGGGTGGCAGAGGGGGAAGCTTTGGAGCCACGGAGGAGAGCGCAGCCACAGGGGTGCGGAGGGCAAAGCGGAGAGATTCCCGCACAGAGGCTCGGTGCCGAGCAGCATTCACCAGCCTGAGAGGCTTGTCTGCTCACCCGCTGGGGCGGGCGGGGCTAGGAGCTGAGGCTTGGGCTTCGGTCGGATCGCAGGGAGAGGACTGGTGTTGGCCGCATGAACACAGCCTGAAGGGGTTAGTGCACCACAGCTAGCCGGGAGGGAGTCTGGGAAAAGGTCTGGAACTGCCGAAGAGGCAAGAGACTTTTTCTTGCCTCTTTGTTTCCTGGTGCGCAAGGAGAGGGGATTCAGAGCGCCGCCCAAACGAGCTCCAGAGACGTGCGCGAGCCGCGGCTATCAGCGCGGACCCCAGAGACAGGCATGAGACGCTAAGGCTGCTGCAGCCGCCACCAAAAAGCGTGTGTGCGAGCACAGGTCACTCTCCACACCACCCCTCCCGGGAGCCTGTGCAGCCTGCCACTGCCAGGGTCCCATGATCCAGAGACAACTTCCCTGGGAGAACGCACGGTGCGCCTCAGGCTGCTGCAACGTCACACCGGCCTCTGCCGCCGCAGGCTCACCCCACATCCGTACCCCTCCCTCCCCCCGGCCTGAGTGAGCCAGAGCCCCCGCATCAGCTGCTCCTTTAACTCCGTCCTGTCTGAGCGAAGAACAGACGCCCTCAGGCAACCTACACGCAGAGGCGGGTCCAAATCCAAAGCTGAACCCCGGGAGCTGTGCAAACAAAGAAGAGAAAGGGAAAATTCTCCCAGCAGCCTCAGAAGCAGCAGATTAAAGCCCCACAAACAACTTGATGTACCTGCATCTGTTGAATAACTGATCAGACAATGAATCATCCCAAATTCAGGAGGTGGACTTTGGGAGCAGGATATATTATTTTTTGCCCTTTTCCTCTTTTTGTGAATGTATATGTGTATGCTTCTGTGTGTGATTTTGTCTGTATAGCTTTGCTTTCACCATTTGTCCTAGGGGTCTGTCCATCCGTTTTTTTGTTGTTTGTTTGTTTTTATGCTTGTTTGTTTTACTTTAAAAATTTTTTTCTCAATCATTATTTTTCATTTTTTATTTTAATAACTTTATTTTATTTTATTTTATTCTCTTTCTTTCTTTCTATTTTTTCTCCCTTTTATTCTGAGCTGTGTGGATGAAAGGCTCTTGGTGCTCCAGCCAGGCATCAGGGCTGTGCCTCTGAGGTGGGAGAGCCAACTTCAGGACACTGGTCCACAAGAGACCTCCCAGCTCCATGTAATACCAAACGGCGAAAACCTCCCAGAGATCACCATCTCAACGCCAACACCCAGCTCCACTCAACAACCAACAAGCTACAGTGCTGGACACCCTATGCCAAACAACTAGCAAGACAGGAACAAAACCCCATCCATTAGCACAGAGGCTGCCTAAAATCATAATAAGGCCACAGACACCCCAAAACACACCACCAGACGTGGACCTGCCCAACAGACAGACAAAATCCAGCCTCATCCACCAGAACACAGGCACTAGTCGCCTCCACCAGGAAGCCTACACAAGCCACTGAACCAACCTTAGCCACTGAGGACAGACACCAAAAACAACAGGAACTATGAACTTGCAGCCTGTGAAAAGGAGACCCCAAACACAGTAAGTTAAGCAAAATGAGAAGACAGAGAAACACACAGCAGATGAAGGAGCAAGGTAAAAACCCACCACACCTAATAAATGAAGAGGAAATAGGCAGTCTACCTGAAAAAGAATTCAGAATAATGATAGTAAAGATGATCCAAAATCGTGGAAATAGAATAGACAAAATACAAGAAACATTTAACAAGGACCTAGAAGAACTAAAGAGCAAACCAACAATGATGAACAACACAATAAATGAAATTAAAAATTCTCTAGAAGGGATCAATAGCAGAATAACTGAGGCAGAAGAACGGATAAGTGACCTGGAAGATAAAAGAGTGGAAATAAATACTACAGAGCAGAATAAAGAAAAAAGAATGAAAAGAACTGAGGACACTCTCAGAGACCTCTGGGACAACATTAAACGCACCAATATTCGAATTATAGGGGTCCCAGAAGAAGAAGAGAAAAAGAAAGGGACTGAGAAAATATTTGAAGAGATTATAGTTGAAAACCTCCCTAATATGGGAAAGGAAATAGTTAATCAAGTCCAGGAAGCACAGAGAGTCCCATACAGGATAAATCCAAGGAGAAACACGCAAAGACACATACTAATCAAACTATCAAAAATAAAATACAAAGAAAAAATATTAAAAGCAGCAAGGGAAAAACAACAAATAACACACAAGGGAATCTCCATAAGGTTAACAGCTGATCTTTCAGCAGAAACTCTGCAAGCCAGAAGGGAGTGGCAGGACATATTTAAAGTGATGAAGGAGAAAAACCTACAACCGAGATTACTCTACCCAGCAAGGATCTCATTCAGATTTGATGGAGAAATTAAAACCTTTACAGACAAGCAAAAGCTAAGAGAGTTCAGCACCACCAAACCAGTTTTACAACAAATGCTAAAGGAACTTCTCTAGGCAGGAAACTCAACAGAAGGAAAAGACCTACAATAACAAACCCAAACAATTAAGAAAATGGGAATAGGAATATAAATATCAATAATTACCTTAAATGTAAATGGATTAAATGCTCCCACCAAAAGACACAGACTGGCTGAATGGATACAAAAACAAGACCCATATATATGTTGCCTACAAGAGACCCACTTCAGACCTAGGGACACATACAGACTGAAAGTGAGGGGATGGAAAAAGATATTCCATGCAAATGGAAATCAAAAGAAAGCTGGAGTAGCAATTCTCATATAAGACAAAATAGACTTAAAATAAAGACTATTACGAGAGACAAAGAAGGACACTATATAATGATCAAGGGATCGATCCAAGAAGAAGATATAACAATTATAAATATTTATGCACCCAACATAGGAGCACCTCAATACATAAGGCAAATACTAACAGCCATAAAAGGGGAAATCGACAGTAACACAATCATAGTAGAGGACTTTAACACCTCACTTTCACCAATGGACAGATCATCCAAAATGAAAATAAGTAAGGAAACACAAGCTTTAAATGATACATTAAACAAGATGGACTTAATTGATATTTATAGGACATTCCATACAAAAACAAAAGAATACACATTCTTCTTAAGTGCTCACGGAACATTCTCCAGGATAGATCATATCTTAGGTCACAAATCAAGCCTTGGTAAATTTAAGAAAATTGAAATCGTATCAAGTATCTTTTCCGACCACAACGCTATGAGACTAGATATCAATTACAGGAAAAGATCTGTAAAAACTACAAACACATGGAGGCTAAACAATACACTACTTAATAACCAAGTGATCACTGAAGAATTCAAAGAGGAAATCAAAAAATACCTAGAAACAAATGACAATGGAGACACGATGACCCGAAACCTATGGAATGCAGCAAAAGCAGTTCTAAGAGGGAAGTTTATAGCAATACAATCCTACCTTAAGAAACAGGAAACATCTCGAATAAACAACCTAACCTTGCACCTAAAGCAATTAGAGAAAGAAGAACAAAAAAAACCCCAAAGTTAGCAGAAGGAAAGAAATCATAAAGATCAGATCAGAAATAAATGAAAAAGAAATAAAGGAAACAATAGTAAAGATCAATAAAACCAAAAGCTGGTTCTTTGAGAAGATAAACAAAATTGATAAACCATTAGCCAGACTCATCAAGAAAAAAAGGGAGAAGACTCAAATCAATAGAATTAGAAATGAAAAAGGAGAAGTAACCACTGACACTGCAGAAATACAAAGGATCATGAGAGATTACTACAAGCAACTCTATGCCAAGAAAATGGACAACCTGGAAGAAATGGACAAATTCTTAGAAATGCACAACCATCTGAGACTGAACCAGGAAGAAATAGAAAATATGAACAGACCAATCACAAGCACTGAAATTGAAACTGTGATTAAAAATCTTCCAACAAACAAAAGCCCAGGACCAGATGGCTTCACAGGCGAATTCTATCAAACATGTAGAGAAGAGCTAACACCCATCCTTCTCAAACTCTTCCAAAATATAGCAGAGGGAGGAACACTCCCAAACTCATTCTATGAGGCCACCATCACCCCGATACCAAAACCAGACAAAAATGTCAGAAAGAAAGAAAACTACAGGCCAATATCACTGATGAACATAGATGCAAAAATCCCCAACAAAATACTAGCAAACAGAATCCAACAGCACATTAAAAGGATCATACACCATGATCAAGTGGGGTTTATTCCAGGAATGCAAGGATTCTTCAATATATGCAAATCAATCAATGTGATACACCATATTAACAAATTGAAGGAGAAACACCATATGATCATCACAGTCGATGCAGAGAAAGCTTTTGACAAAATTCAACACCCATTTATGATAAAAACCCTGCAGAAAGTAGGCACAGAGGGAACGTTCCTCGACATAATAAAGGCCATATATGACAAACCCACAGCCAACATCGTCCTCAATGGTGAAAAACTGAAACCATTTCCACTAAGATCAGGAACAAGACAAGGTTGCCCACTCTCACCACTACTGTTCAATAGAGTTTTGGAAGTTTTAGCCACAGCAATCAGAGGAGAAAAAGAAATAAAAAGAATACAAATTGGAAAAGAAGAAGTAAAGCTGTCACTGTTTGTGGATGACATGATACTATACATAGAGAATCCTAAAGATGCTACCAGAAAACTACTAGAGCTAATCAATGAATTTGGTAAAGTAGCAGGATACAAAATTAATGCACAGAAATCTCTTGCATTCCTATACACTAATGATGAAAAATCTGAAAGTGAAATTAAGAAAACACTCCCATTTACCACTGCAACAAAAAGAATAAAATATCTAGGAATAAACCTACCTAAGGAGACAAAAGACCTGTATGCAGAAAATTATAAGACACTGAGGAAAGAAATTAAAGATGATACAAACAGATGGAGAGACATACCATATTCTTGGATTGGAGGAATCAACGTTGTGAAAATGACTCTACTACCCAAAGCAATCTACAGATTTAATGCAATCCCTATCAAACTGCCACTGGCATTTTTCACAGAACTAGAACAAAAAATTTCACAATTTGTATGGAAACACAAAAGACCCTGAACAGCCAAAGCAATCTTGAGAACGAAAAATGGAGCTGGAGGAATCAGGCTCCCTGACTTCAGACTATATTACAAAGCTACAGTAATCAAGACAGTTTGGTACTGGCACAAAAACAGAAATATAGATCACTGGAACAGGATAGAAAGCCCAGAGATAAACCCACGCACATATGGTCACCCTATCCTTGATAAAGGAGGCAAGAATATACAGTGGAGAAAAGACAGCCTCTTCAATAAGTGGTGCTGGGAAAACTGGACAGATACATGTAAAAGTATGAAATTAGAACACTCCCTGACACCATACACAAAAATAAACTCAAAATAGATTAAAGACCTAAGTGTAAGGCCAGACACTATCAAACTCTTAGAGGAAAACACAGGCAGAACACTCTATGACATAAATCACAGCAAGATCCTTTTTGACCCACCTCCTAGAGAAATGGAAATAAAAACAAAAATAAACAAATGGGACCTAATGAAACTTAAAAGCTTTTGCACAGGAAAGGAAACCATAAACAAGACCAAAAGACAACCCTCAGAATGGGAGAAAGTATTTGCAAATGAAGCAACTGACAAAGGATTAATCTCCAAGATTTACAAGCAGCTCATGCAGCTCAATATCAAAAAAACAAACAACCCAATCCAAAAATGGGCAGAAGACCTAAATAGACCTTTCTCCAAAGAAGATATACAGATGGCCAACAGACACATGAAAGAATGCTCAACATCATTAATCATTAGAGAAATGCAAATCAAAACTACAATGAGATATCATCTGACACCGGTCAGAATGGCCATCATCAAAAAATCTAGAAACAATAAATGCTGGAGAGGGTGTGGAGAAAAGGGAACACTCTTGCACTGTTGGTGGGAATGTAAATTGATACAGCCACTATGGAGAACAGTATGTAGGTTCCTTAAAATACTAAAAATAGAACTACCATACGACCCAGCAATCCCACTACTGGGCACATACCCTGAGAAAACCATAGGTCAAAAAGAGTCATGTACCAAAATGTTCACTGCAGCTCTATTTACAATAGCCAGGACATGGAAGCAACCTAAGTGTCCATCATTGGATGAATGGATAAAGAAGATGTGGCACATATATACAATGGAATATTACTCAGCCATAAAAAGAAATGAAATGGAGGTATTTGTAGTGAGGTGGATGGAGTTAGAGTCTGTCATACAGAGTGAAGTAAGTCAGAAAGAGAAAAACAAATACAGTATGCTAACTCATATATACGGAATCTAAGGGAAAAAAAAAAAAGGCCATGAAGAACCTAGTGGCAAGACGGGAATAAAGACACAGACCTACTAGAGAATGGACTTGAGGATATGGGGAGGGGGTGGGGTGAGATGTGACAGGGTAAGAGAGTGTCATGGACATATATACACTACCAAATGTAAAATAGATAACTAGTGGGAAGCAGCCGCATAGCACAGGGAGATCAGCTCGTGCTTTGTGACCACCTAGAGGGATGGGATGGGGAAGGTGGGAGGGAGGGAGATGCAAGAGGGAAGAGAAATGGGAACATATTGTATATGTATAACTGATTCACTTTGTTATAAAGCAGAAGCTAACACACCATTGTAAGGCAATTATACTTCAATAAAGATGTTAAAAAAATAAAATAAAATAAAATAAAATAAAATATAGATAGTATATAAACTAAAAGGGCTTTTCAAATTAGTTTAATTTTTTATGTTGATTTTCATTACCAAACAAGTTATTAACTACTTTGAGCGTGACCTCTGCCTGCTACGTGCCAGGACCATTATACTCTGATTTACTCCTGTTAGACTACAACTGGTTCCATGGCCCACCCAGAAGGCAGGAATGCCTTCCCTTCTATCATAAGATCAGCATCCTGGCACATAAGAAGTGTCTGTAAATTCCTGAATCACAAACTCATACAGCTGGAATGGACTTTAAAGATTATGGCCAAATTTCACTTTACACCTGAAAAAAACTGAGATCTGGGCAGGGGAACTGACTTGCACAAGAGCAAACAGCTATGCTAAAACCCAGACCTCCTGACCCTCATCTAGGAGGTACACTGTAGCTTAAAGGTTAGGAACTTATGCCAAGATATGGGTTCAAATGTCAGTTTGGGGGACTTCTCTGGTGGTGCAGTGGTTAAGAATCCACCTGCCAATGCAGGGGACACGAGTCTGAACCCTGGTCCGGGAAAATCCCACATGCCGCAGAGCAACTAAGCCCGTAAGCCACAACTACTGAGTCTGCACTCTAGAGCCTGCGAGCCACAACTACTGAGCCCATGCACCACAACTACTGAAGCCCGTGTGTCTAGAGCCGTGCTCCACAACAAGAGAAGCCACCACAATGAGAAGTCTACACACCGCAACGAAGAGTAGCCCCCACTCGCCGTAACTAGAGGAAGCCCGCACACAGCAACGAAGACCCAGCAGCCAAAAATTAATTAATTAATTAATTTTTTAAAAAATTAAAGATATTTTTTTTAAAAGTCAGTTTTGCCACTTACTTGCTGTGTGACCCTAAGTAAATTGTTTAATTCTCAGCCCTTCAGCCCTTCAGACAGAGAAAGACAAATATCATACGATATCACTTATATGTGGAATCTAATTAAAAATGATACAAATGAACTTATTTACAAAACAGAAACAGACTTAGAAAACAAACTTATGGTTACCAAAGGGGAAAGGTGGGTGGGAGGGGAAAATTAGGAGGTTGGGATTAACATATACACACTACTATATATAAAATAGATAATCAACATGAACCTACTGCATAGCACAGGGAACTAGACTCAATACTCTGTAATAACCTATATGAGAAAAGAATCTGAAAAAGAATAGATACGTGTATATGTATAACTGAATCACTTTGCTGTACACCTGAAACCAGCATGACATTGTAAATCAACTATACTCCAATATAAAATACCATTTTAAAAAATAATAATTTCCCAGCCCCTGCAAAATTTAGACACTCCTACTTCCTAAGGCTGTAAGAGTCAACGCACCTATGCATGTATGTGCTCTCATTATTATCATTATGGTTTTGACACTACCCTAGGGAAGCCTCTTATTTTTTCATCTTAATCCAAATATCCCTCTACTCAGATGCCCTCTCCCACAGTCACAAAAGGAACATGAAAGGACAGGAAGTGGGAAATGAAACACAGCGACAACTGATTCTCATATGAGCAACAAAGCTTGTCTAGAAACACCAAGGAATACAAACGGCATGACTTGAATGCCTGCTGGCTCCAATGTCAGGGTGGCCCTGGGGCAGCATCATAGTTGCTAAATTACTTGCAAAATTGTGCTAGGGAAGCAGGCCAGCGCTCAGATGTGCAGCTCACAGCAGCCTGCGCTGGGCCCTGAGAAAGCCTGCTGTTGCATCAGCAGTATCTTTAACTCTCACTATTGGCCCAGGGAGCACTTTTCAGCGAGAGCCTTGTAGACAGACATCAGAACTCACCACCAGCAAAACCCAACAACAAAATTAGGAAAGAAAAAAAAAAAACCTGTAGGGTTGGTAAACCCCCCACCAACGGAAAAAAAATTCATGGTTGGAAAGGGAAAATGCCTAGAAAATAAGATTAGGAGAAAACTAGCATAACTCAAAGGAAACTAGGTCTTCTAGCTCCTGCTTATCCATGTGGGGTCATATTCAAAATAAACACAAACTGGACCCCAAAAGTCTCAAGAAGCAGCAAAGACTTTAGGGAAGGTATCTTGAAGCACAAACAGGGAATTGCACCCCACACTAGAGAACAAGATTGAACTTCCTAAAAATCCTCCCAGGTGATCCACAAGCACACCTCCTTCTCCTCAAAGGTGCCCTGTGCACCTGTCCTTCTCCTCCTTCACAGCCTCTCAGCAGCATCCCATCCAGGGTCCTTTCTCCCTGGTGGCTTGGGTCCCTTCCTCCTGCAAAGCTGCCCACCTCCTGGCACTTTCTTCTGTCCGCTGCCCCAGCCAGCACTGCAGAAGCAGGCCGCTGAGCAGCAATCTCCTCCGCCTTAGCAGGCAGGAATGGGAGACCAAGTATTTATACTTTACTCCATTCTCTTCTAAGAAACCATTTTGAGTGCCATTAAGTACGTTTTTCAGGACACAGTACAGTTCTAAAGGTCGCCATCCCAAGCACTGAAGAAAAAAAAAAAATCAAACTGTTTTGTGAACCACTTTCTTCTACTACCCAAAACAGATCACTACTGTTTGGGAATCTATTTGGGCAGATTCTCCTATAGGTTTTCTATTCAACAGACTGCTCTGTTCTTTCTAAGGTTTTAAAGCAGCCCCTGTTGGCTTGAAATTTAATCTCCGTTTTGTTTTCAGTCACCCTTGTTTCATCTTCTCAAGCTTTAGCCAAATGCTTGGGAACCATGTGACCATTACACAAACCTCACCATTTTTAAAGCGCTTATTTTCCTAGGCCTAGATTTCTGTGAATAACTGAGAGGGTGAAACCTAAACAAATCTCTGTTAAGTTAAGCCACACACGCGCACATTAGTTCTCCTGGAAGGGCAAGCCATTCTGTCAGGTTCTCATTTTAAAGAGCCTACACTGAATTATACTATGTAAACATATTATGGGTATTTTATACAAAATAAAGAACTATGTTATGTCCAAACCTCAATGTTTCAGGATTATGACATTTTTCAACAGACACAGCAGGTGCCCAGTGCCCTAAAACATCTAAGGGCAGAAAACCTTTGCCTCATCCCTGAGCTGCATTTACTCTTGCAGCAAAGGTGGTCGTGCCGTAGAAGAAACGCCACAAGCCCTGGAGTCACAGAACCCAAGTTCAAGCCATGACCCTGACTCATATGGGCTCTGGGACCCTGGCCAAATGCTAATGAAAGATGAAATCTGCTAATCTCCTAGTAATTAAATACAACCACATATTCTTTACAGTTTCTTTCATCGACAGAGGGAGTTTCTCCAAGCTTAGAATCTGTGCTGGTCTTGAGACTTGCTTTGACAAATAGAATATGGTGGAAGCAACAGCCTTGCAGCTTCTGCCTCCACCATCTTGGAATGCTTCCCTGAGACCACCATGTAAGGAAGCTAATCTAGTCTATGGAAGAGGGGAAGCAACATGGGGAGAAGCAAGGCATCATAGCCCACATCTAACATCAACTGCCAAATATACCACTGAGGCTCTCTTGGACCCTCAACCCAATGGACCCTCCAGCATTTTGAGTCTGGGCAAAACCAGCAGAGGAGCCACGCTGCCAACCTACAGAAGCATGAAGAAGGAGTCACTGTTACAAATGAACTTATCTATGAAACAGAAACAGACTCACAGACATAGAGAACAGATTTGTGGTTGCCAAAGGGGAGGGGGGTGGGGCGGAGGGACGGATTAGGAGTTTGGGATTAGCAGATGCAAACTATTATATGTAAAATGGATAAACAACAAGATCCTACTGTATAGCATAGGGAACTATATTCAATATCTTGTGATAAAACATAAAGTTAAAGAATATGAAAAAGGATACATATATACGTATAAGTGGATCACTTTGCTGTACACCAGTAACTAACACAACATTGTAAATCAACTATACTTCAATAAAATTAAATAAAATTAAATTTAAAAAAGGAGTCATTGAGAGACTGATTCAAGATGGCGGAGTAGAAGGACATGCTCTCACTCCCTCTTTTGAGAACACTGGAATCACAACTAACTGCTGAACAATCATCAACAGGAAGACACTGGAACTCACCAAAAAAGATACCCCAAATGCAAAGACAAAGGAGAGACCACAATGAGATGGCAGGAGGGGTGCTATCACAATAAAATCAAATCCCATAACTGCTGGGTGGGTGAATCACAAACTGGAGAACACTTATACCACAGAAGTCCACCCACTGGAATGAAGGTTCTGAGCCACACGTCAGGCTTCCCAACCTGGTGGTGTGGCAACAGGAGGAGGAATTCCTAGAGAATCAGATTTTGAAGGCTAGCGGAATTTGATTGGAGGACTTTGGCAGGACTGGGGGAAACATAGACTCCACTCTTGGAGGGCACACACAAAGTAGTGTGCACATCGGGACCCAGAGGAAGGAGCAGTGACCCCATAGGAGACAACCAGACCTACCTGCTAGTGTTGGAGGGTCTCCTGCAGAGGTGGGGGGCAGCTGTGGCTCACCAAGGGACAAGGACACTGGCAGCAGAAGTTCTGGGAAGTATTCCTTGGCGTGAGCCCTCCCAGAGTCCCCGTTAGCCCCACCAAAGAGCCTGGGTAGGCTGCAGTGCTGGGTCGCCTCAGGCCAAACAACCAACAGGGAGGGGACCCAGCCCCAACCACCAGCAGGCAAGCAGATTAAAGTTTTACTGAGCTCTGCCCACCAGAGCAACAGTCAGCTCTACCCACCACCAGTCCCTCCCATTGGGAAACTTCCACAAGCCTCTTAGATAGCCTCATCCACCAGAGGGCAGACAGCAGAAGCAAGAAGAACTACAATCATGCAGCCTGTGGAACAAAAACCACATTCACAGAAAGATAGGCAAGATGAAAAGGCAGAGGGCTATGTACCAGATGAAGGAATAAGATAAAACCCCGGAAAAACAACTAAATGAAGTGGAGATAGGCAACCTTCCAGAAAAATAATTCAGAATAATGATAGTGAAGATGATCCAGGATCTCAGAAAAAGAATGGAGGCAAAGATCGAGAAAATGCAAGAAATGTTTAACAAAGACATAGAAGAATTAAAGAACAAACAAACAGAGATGAACAATACAATAACTGAAATGAATACTACACTAGAAGGAATCACTAGCAGAATAACTGAGGCAGAAGAACGGATAAGTGACCTTGAAGACAGAATGGTGGAATTCACTGCCACAGAACAGAATAAAGAAAAAAGAATGAAAAGAAATGAAGACAGCCTAAGAGACCTCTGGGACAACATTAAATGCAACAACATTCGTATTATAGGGGTCCCAGAAGGAGAAGAGAGAGAGAAAGGACCCGAGAAAATATTTGAAGAGATTATAGTTGAAAACTTCCCTAACATGGGAAAGGAAATAGCCACCCAAGGCCAGGAAGCACAGACAGTCCCAGGCAGGATAAACCCAAGGAGAAACATACTGAGACACATAGTAATCAACTTTACAACAATTAAAGACAAAGAAAAATTATTGAAAGCAGCAAAGGAAAAATGACAAATAACATACAAGGGAACTCCCATAAGGTTAACAGCTGATTTCTCAGCCAGAAGGGAGTGGCATGATATACTTAAAGTGAGGAAAGGGAAGAACCTACAACCAAGATTACTCTACCTGGCAAGGATCTCATTTAGAGTTGATGGAGAAATCAAAAGCTTTACAGACAAGCAAAAGCTAAGAGGATTCAGCACCACCAAACCAGCTCTAAACAAATGATAAAGGAACTTCTCTAAGTGGGAAACACAAGACAAGAAAAGGACCTACAAAAACAAACCCCCCAAAATTAAGGAAATGGTAATAGGAACATACATATCAATAATTACCTTAAACGTGAATGGATTAAATGCTCCAACCAAAAGACACAGGCTTGCTGAATGGATACAAAAACAAGACACACATGGAAGCAACCTAAATGCCCATCGACAGACGTATGGATAAAGAAGTTGTGGTACATATATACAATGGAATGTTACTCAGCCATAAAAAGGAACGAAATTGAGTCATTTGTTGAGTTGTGGATGGATCTAAAGAGTGTCATATAGAGTGAAGTAAGTCAGAAAGAGAAAAGCAAATGCCGTATATTAACGCATGTATGTGGAACCTAGAAAAATGGTACAGATGAACTGGTTTGCAGGGCAGAAGTTGAGACAGATGTAGAGAACAAACGTATGGACACCAAGGGGGGATAACCGCGGTGGGGTGGGGATGGTGGTGTGCTGAATTGGGCGATTGGAATTGACATGTATACACTGATGTGTATAAAATTGATGACTAATAAGAAGCTGCAGTGTAAAAAAACAAACAAACAAAAAAACAACTAATACTAAACTTTCTTTGGGTTATTTGTATGGAAATATATTAATATAAATGTTTCAGACATGACATGAAATTTCTAAAAATCTTATATGTTCTGGTATAATGTTATGTCATAATTCTAGTTATTACTTTAAAATGTATATCTCAGAAATAACTAAATTTCCTTGTCAATTGCATTATTATGAACTTTCATCAAATCTTTAACTGTGGTCATTTTTAAGTCTTTTGTCATTTACAGACAGTTCTGGGTGTACTCTGATGCTTTTGCAAAAATGTTCCTATAAAAGGGTTTCATCTTCAAGGAATTCATGGAAAAGACTCTGACAAGTACAGCTTTCTGGTAACTGACTATACTGTTGAACTGAATGAATAAGCATTTTCAGAACTCTAATGGAAAACTGATGAATTCATAAAAGTGCTAACAAAAGATCAAGATGAAAAAAAAATTAATTACATGGGACTGAGTGAACTGATGAGGATGAGTATAATTTTTGTGACTTTGAATTAAAAAAAAAATCCCACAAGGACTCAGAGGCAAAAAATATAAAAATCCATATTCACTGCAAAGTAAAGGAGCTGTTACAGTGGAGGATTACTGGACTAAATGTCAATATAATGACATAGTATGAGTGTGTTTTGTGTTTGGTAGTTGCAATCATTGTTGCTTTGGTTGTGGTCATCCATGTACAATGCTTGGTGTCAGTTTATTTATCTCTTGTAAAAATAAAATACAGTGTGTGGGTGTGAAAAAAAAGATTGAGTGAGAATGTACAGATTAAAGACATGTAAGAGACATACAATAAACTGTAAAAAAAATTTTTTTTTAATAAATAAATAAAAAAGACCCATATATATGCTGTCTACAAGAGACCCACTTCAGACCTAGGGACACATACAGACTGAAAGTGAGGGGATGGAAAAAGATATTCCATGCAAATGGAAATCAAAAGAAAGCTGGAGTAGCTATACTCATATCAGATAAAGTAGACTTTAAAGAATGTTACAAGAGACAAGGAAGGACACTACATAATGATCAAGGGATCAATCCAAGAAGAAGATACAACAATTATAAATATATATGCACCCAACATAGAAGCACCTCAATACATAAGGCAACTGCTAACAGCTCTAAAAGAGGAAATCGACAGTAACACAATAATAGTGGGGGACTTTTAACACCTCACTTACACCAATGGACAGATCATCCAAACAGAAAATTAATAAGGAAACACAAGCTTTAAATGTCACAATAGACCAGATAGATTTAATTGATATTTATAGGACATGCCATCCAAAAACAGCAGATTACACTTTCTTCTCAAGTGCACAAGGAACATTCTCCAGGATACATCACATCTTGGGACACAAATCAAGCCTCAGTAAATTTAAGAAAACTGAGATCGTATCAAGCATCTTTTCTGACCACAACACTATGAGATTAGAAATCAATTACAGGGAAAAAAATGTAAACAACAAACACATGGAGACTAAACAATACGTTACTAAATAACCAAGAGATCACTGAAGAAATCAAAGAGGAAATAAAAAAATACCTACAGACAAATGACAATGAAAACACGACGATCCAAAACCTATGGGATGCAGCAAAAGCACTTCTAAGAGGGAAGTTTATAGCTATACAAGCCTACCTCAAGAAACAAGAAAAATCTCAAGTAAACAATCTAACATTACACCTAAAGGAACTAGGGAAAGAAGAACAAACAAAACTCAAAGTTAGCAAAAGGAAAGAAATCATAAAGATCAGAGCAGAAATAAATAAACTAGAAACAAAGAAAACAATAGCAAAGATCAATAAAACTAAAAGCTGGTTCTCTGAGAGATAAACGAAACTGATAAACCATTAGCCAGACTCATCAAGAAAAAGAGGGCGAGGACTCAAATCAATAAAATGAAAAAGGAGAAGTTACAACAGACACCGCAGAAATACAAAGCATCCTAAGAGACTACTACAAGCAACTCTATGCCAACAAAATGGACAACCTGGAAGAAACGGACAAATTCTTAAAAAGGTATAACCTTCCAAGACTGAACCAGGAAGAAATAGAAAACATGAACAGACCAATCACAAGTAATGAAATTGAAACTGGGATTAAAAATCTTCCAACAAACAAAAGTCCAGGACCAGATGGCTTCACAGGTGAATTCTATGAAACATTTAGAGAAGAACTAACACCCATCCTTCTCAAACGCTTCCAAAAAATTGCAGAGGAAGGAACACTCCCAAACTCATTCTATGAGGCCACCATCACCCTGATACCAAAACCAGACAAAGATAATAGAAAAAAAGAAAATTATAGACCAATATCACTGATGAATATAGATGCAAAAATCCTCAACAAAATACTAGCAAACAGAATCCAACAACACATTAAAAGTATCATACACCATGATCAAGTGGGATTTATCCCAGGGATGCAAGGATTCTTCAATATATGCAAATCAATCAATGTGATACACCACATTAACAAACTGAAGAATAAAAACCATATGATCATCTCAATAGATGCAGAAAAAGCTTTTGACAAAATTCAACACCCATTTATGATAAAAACTCTCCAGAAAGTGGGCACAGAGGGAAACTACCTCAACATAATAAAGGCCATATACGACAAACCCACAGCAAACACCATTCTCAATGGTGAAAACCTGAAAGCATTTCCTCTAAGATCAGGAACAAGACAAGGATGTCCACTCTCGCCACTATTATTCAACATAGTTTTGGAAGTCCTAGCCACGGCAATCAGAGAAGAAAAAGAAAGAAAAGGAATACAAATTGGAAAAGAAGAAGTCAAACTGTCACTGTTTGAAGGTGACATGATACTATACATAGAGAATCCTAAAGATGCTACCAGAAAACTACTAGAGCTAATCAATGAATTTGGTAAAGTTGCAGGATACAAAATTAATGCACAGAAATCTCTTGCATTCCTATACGCTAATGATGAAAAATCTGAAAGAGAAATTAAGGAAACACTCCCATTTACCACTGCAACAAAAAGAATAAAATACCTAGGAATAAACTTACATAAGGAGACAAAAGACCTGTATGCAGAAAACTTTAAGACACTATTGAAAGAAATTAAAGATGATACCAACAGATGGAGAGATATACCATGTTCTTGGACTGGAAGAATCAATATTGTGAAAATGACTATACTACCCAAAGCAATCTACAGATTCAATGCAATCCCTATCAAATTACCAATGGCATATTTTACAGAACTAGAACAAAAAATCTTAAAATTTGTGTGGAGACACAAAAGACCCAAATAGTCAAAGCAGTCTTGAGGGAGAAAAACGGAGCTGGAGGATTCAGACTCCCTGACTTCAGACTATACTACAAAGCTACAGTAATCAAGAAAATATGGTACTGGCACAAAAACAGAAACATAGATCAATGGAACAGGATAGAAAACCCGGAGATAAACCCACGTACCTATGGTCAACTTATCTATGACAAAGGACACAAGGATATACAATGGAGAAAAGACAGTCTCTTCAATAAGTGGTGCTGGGAAAACTGGACAGCTACATGTAAAAGAATGAAATTAGAACACTCCCTAACACCATACACAAAAAATAAACTCAAAATGGATTAGAGACCTAAGTGTAAGACCGGACACTATAAAACTCTTAGAGGAAAACATAGGAAGAACACTCTTTGACATAAATCACAGCAAGATCTTTTTTGATCCACCTCCTAGAGTAATGAAAATTAAAACAAAAATAAACAAATGGGACCTAATGAAACTTCAAAGCTTTTGCACAGCAAAGGAAACCATAAACAAGACGAAAAGACAACCCTCAGAATGGGAGAAAATATTTGCAAATGAATCATCGGACAAAGGATTAATCTCCAAAATATATAAACAGCTCATGCAGCTCAATATCGAAAAAACAAACAACCCCATCCAAAAATGGGCAGAAGACCTAAAGAGACATTTCTCCAAAGAAGATATACAGATTGCCAACAAACACAGGAAAGGATGCTCAACATCACTAATCATTAGAGAAATGCAAATCAAAACTACAATGAGATATCATCTCACACCGGTCAGAATGGCCATCATCAAAAAATCTACAAGCAATAAATGCTGGAGAGGGTGTGGAGAAAAGGGAACCCTCTTGCACTGTTGGTAGGAATGTAAATTGATACAGCCACTATTGAGAACAGTATGGAGGTTCCTTAAAGAACTAAAAATAGAATTACCATATGACCCAGCAATCCCACTACTGGGCATATACCCAGATAAAATCATAATTCAAAAAGACACATGCACCCCAATGTTCATTGCAGCACTATTTACAATAGCCAGGTCATGGAAGCAACCTAAATGCCATCAACAGACGAATGGATAAAGAAGATGTGGTACGTATATACAATGGAATATTACTCAGCCATAAAAAGGAACGAAACTGAGTCATTTGTTGAGACTAGAGACTGTCTAGAGACTGTCATACAGAGACTATGACTGTCATACAGAGACTGTCATACAGAGACTGTCATACAGAGTGAAGTAAGTCAGAAAGAGAAAAACAAATATCATATATTAACGCATGTATGTGGAACCTAGAAAAATGGTACAGATGAACTGGTTTGCAGGGCAGAAATTGAGATACAGATGTAGAGAACAAACGTATGGACACCAAGGGGGGAAAGTGGTGGGGGGTGGGAGTGGTGGTGTGATGAATTGGGAGATTGGGATTGACATGTATACACTGATGTGTATAAAATGGATGACTAAGAAGAAAACATAAATAAATAAATAAATGTACAAAAAAAAGGAGTCGTTGTTGCTTTAAGCTACTAAACTTTGGGGGGGTCTGTTACATAGCAAAGATTGCATCCCTATTTCCTCATTCAAATGGGATAACAATGCCTATCCAACTACTCATTTGTTTATTCAAGAGAGTTGATGGCTTGCTACATAATATCTATAGATTATATATTCATATATAATTGAGAATCAAATGAGATAATGGCTGTTAATGTACTTGGTAACATTAGTTTTACTATTGTCACTAACACCTCCCTTTCGCTGAGCTCCCACATTTTTTAAGCACTTAAAATCCACTTTGTATTTGATCTTCTCAAAGGATCAGACAGCATCATTTTCAGCCCTCTCTGATGGAGATGACCACTTAACACCTGCCCTTCTTCTACATACTCTCATTAGCAGAGAAGCCTGCCCTTGGATTAAGGACCTCTGGGACTTTCCTCCTACAGGAGGAAATAAGGAATTCACTCCTTATGGCGAGCCCACAGCCACTGCCATAAAGTGCTAAAGATGGAGGGCCTGCCCATTACCATCCCAATGAGAGCTTTTAAAAAAAATTATTTAATAACAATAACAGCTAAAATGTACTGAGCACTTACTATGTGCCAGGTACAGTACTAAGCTTTTTAGTGAACTGTTGTCTGACTCAACAGCACTCTGAGGTAGGTACGATTATTATCCCGATTTGGAAGTAAGGAAACTTAAGCCCCAGCAATGTTAAGTCACTTGCCCAAAGGCAGACAGCATGAGGTGGACAAAGATTCAATCCCTGGTAGTCTGAGGCCAAAGCACCCGCCTTAACCACTGCCTTGATCTGCTCATTCGTCTACACCGTGTTTCACTGTGGCTCCCAATACTCGTCCAGAACAAAGATTGTGTCTTCTCCAGCTAAGTTCATCAGAGGTGAAGTTCTGTGACCTTGGCTAAGCCATCTCCTTCTCTAGACCTCTGCCTCACGCCAGGTAAATTATGTGAAGGGTTAGACCAGGTAATGTTGAAAATCCCTTCCAGCCCCGAAAATTAAGATAGTAAATTCTTCCCCAACATCCTGTTTTATTCTGAGTTTTGTTCTCTTTCTTACTAAGGCAACTAAAGAACTTTAGGGGAGGAAAATGAAAAGCAGACGCTATAAAAATGTGTTTATTAACTAATGCAGGGAAATGAAAGGGCACCAGAGGAGATTCTATTTATATCTACCTCGAGGATTATGCCATCATCTACAGTATTTGATTTTTTAATACATTCATTCAGAGCTGAGACCCTGTAGAGGTGCTCTTTAAGCCTGACACTGAATGAAATAATTCAATTAAAATAGGCTCAAGGGGTTTCCCTGATGGCGTAGTGGTTAAGAATCCGCCTGCCAATGCAGGGGACAGAGGTTCAAGCCCTGGTCTGGGAAGATCCCACATGCCGCATAGCAACTAAGCCCATGTGCCACAACTACTGAGCCTGCGCTCTAATGCCCGTGAGCCACAGCTACTGAGCCCGTGTGCTGCAACTGCTGAAACCCGCGCGCCTAGAGCCCATGCTCTGCAACAAGAGAAGCCACCGCAATGAGAAGCCTGTGCACCGCAACAAAGAGTAGCCCCTGTTCGCCGCAACTAGAGAAAGCCCATGCGCAGCAACAAAGACCCAATGCAGCCAAAAATAAATAAATAAATTTATTTAAAAATAAATAAATAAATAATAAAATAAAATAGGCTTCAGGCTTTTGCAAGGTATTAAACTCTCTGCAGAGAAGATTTAGGACTTGCTCCAGGCAGCTTCAGCACCAGCATTGGTGAGACCACAGGAAACTGTATGAAGGGCTCAGTAAGAGGGGTTTCTGGAGACATTGGTGGAGGTGACATTTCTGGGCTGCCTGGAAACGGGGCTGTCAGAGTAGAAATTGTACCTCAGGGAAAACAGACTCTGCCCAAAAGCTTCCCAACAGCTCACTGGAGTCTGACATGCATTTTACCATATTGCCCTGGATGAAACCTATCCTTTCCCAGCAGGAAGTGAAATTTAATAATGATCATTAACATGTACCATTCATTGAGCGCTCTCAGTGAATATCCTCAGTAGAGTATTGACCTAAGCACTTTCCATGCGTTATCTTACATAGTCTTCACACCT
Organism: Balaenoptera physalus; assembly: GCF_965194825.1. NCBI lineage: Eukaryota > Metazoa > Chordata > Mammalia > Artiodactyla > Balaenopteridae > Balaenoptera > Balaenoptera physalus. The sequence goes on from NC_138890.1 coordinate 37,357,700, forward strand.
GTATGACGTTAACGATCATCAAGCCCATTTTAGATGGGCAAACTGAGGCGCTAAGAAGCTCCATGAGTTACCCAAGTTTACACAGCTAGCAGGCTGCAGACAGACCCTCATCTGTGGTGCCAAAGCCAGTGCTGTTCAGCACTTAAAAATGCAAGTGGCATGTTATTACAGGAATGTGAACTCGAGAAGTGTGCGCATTCAAAGAAATAAAGACACACCCCCTTTCCTCAGGTGCATGCAGTCTGGTAGGCAAACATGGCTTATACTCAGAGTAGCTCAAACTAAATAACAAATGACTGAGGTCAAATCCAAACATGAGAATAGGTTTTCACACAAGCAGGGCAGAGAGAACAAGATCACAGGAAGAGGAGGTTGTGAAACAGGCAAGCTGAGGACCTAAAAATCACCCTTCACCGTGCCCAAGACAGGCCCAGTAGGCTACTTTTTTTTTTTTTTAATGCTCGTAAGTTTCTGACTCCAATTCCAATGTGCGGCGGGTTCTTTCCCACACCAAGCAATTCTCCAGCACCAGCTGGGTGCCCTACAATTCAACTCACTTCTGATACTACCCAGAGGTAGCATCAGATCCCAAGGGTAAGGGCTCAGACCCACAAGGCTGCCCCCTGCACCCCACACCCCTGCTTCAGACGCCAGTCAAAAGCCCAGGTTTTCTGACGGACCAGCAATAATTGGAGATTCCAACAAACCCCTGCTTAGGTTCGATTAATTTGCTAGAGCGGCTCATAGAACTCAAAGAAACATTTTACTTACCAGATTGCCAGTTTATTATGAAAGGCTATAACTCAGGAACGACCCGAAGGAAGAGATTCATAGGACAAGATGTGGGGAAAGAGCACGGACCTTCCGTACCCTCTCTAGGTGCAACACTCTCCCAGCAACTCCATGTTCCCCAACCCGGAAGTTCTCTGAACTCAGTCCTTCTGGGCTTTTACAGCCGCTTCATGACGTAGGCACGATTGATTACATTATTGGCCACTGGCGATTGAACTCATTCGCCATCGCCTCTCCTCTGCCCCGAGGTCAGGGGGTGGAACTGAAACTTATAATCACATGATGGGCTCTCCTGGCAACCAGCCTCCATCCCTAGGTGTGGTCCAGAAGTCACCAGCAACACAACAAAAGACACCTTTAACGCTCTCATCACAGAAAATTCCAAGGGAAATTCCAACTTCGGAGGTCTGTGCCGGAAGTGGGGACAAAGGCCAAGTACACATTTATTATAAATCACAATACAACAACTGGGCGTTCCATGGGATTAGGAGCCGTGTCTTCCTTATTTGGCTCCATACCCCCAGTAGCCAGCACCGACATTTTGTTGGGAGAATGGAAGAGTACCTGAAAGAAGAAAAAGAAAACATACCAAATTAAATAAGCAAAAGAAAAGAAATCTCAGCCCTAAATCTAACCATCCTCTTCTGAAGGGGGTGGGGGGTGGAAGGAGAGCAGGCAGTGGAATGCAGAGGAAGCGGAGGGGGAGGATCTGCGAGACCTGTTGGGTCAGGTGCAAGTGATGTCGACGGCTGAAATGACCACCCTGAACGGCTAGCCCTGGATCAGTACTTGTGAAACTTGAGTGTGCATGGGGAGCTTGTTAAAATACAGATTGCTGATTCACTCCTAGAGTTTCTGATTCAGGAGACCAGGGAAATTTTGCCTTTCTAACTAATTCCCAGGTGATGCTAATGCTGCCGGGTGTAGCCCTCTGAGAACCAACAGCATTCAACCTCATCGCACATTAAAATCACCTTGGGAGCTTATAAAAACACCCTGGCGGTACCCCTGACCAAATCCATCATAATCCCTGGGGGTGGAAACAGTTACACCTGTTTTTAAAAAGTAGGACCAGGTCATTGCAATGTGCAGCCAAACCAGAGAGGAAGTAATGTAGGCACATGTGTGAGCTTGAAATTCATACACCATAAAAATAACAGCTAATATTTAACAGCTAATAACAGCTAATATTCACTTACCATGAGACAGGCACTCTGCTGAGTACATTACTGCATGACCTCATTTAATCCACACAGGAACCTTCAAGTGAGGACTATTATCCCCATTTTACCAATGAGGAGAGTCAGAGAAATTAAGTAATTTGTCTAGGCCACAAAATGGTAAGTGAAAACCTAAGAACCCAGTTCAGGGTTTTGTCTGTGCCAAGACTCCTAACCCCTAGGGGTCTTTAGGCCCGTTCCCAAGCCACTTAGTGCTCTGGCCCCTGCCTTAAATCTTCAGTATTTGCTTGAGTCCAGATGACAACAATCTGGGCTGTAATAACTGGAATCCACTTCCTATTTGGGATTAGATAGATAGATAGAGATCTGTATTCATAGATACATACATGAAAAAAACAAATGCAAATCACAGCATGGTTGTTTTCCTGAATTCAATACTACTTAAAAATCCAGCCACTGTCCTGCTCATACTCCTTCAATGGCTTATAACCACTTGCAAGTAAAGTTCAACCTCCAAATATGGCATTCAAGGCCCTTCGTGATGGAACCCCTGCCTCGGACTCTACAGCCCCTCATCCCTCCTCCTCTATTCTCACCAGGCTATTTTCAGTTCCCCAAATCTAACCATGCCACCATGCCTTTATCCTTGCTCTTCTCTCTCTTTCCTTTCACTTTATCTGCCTGGAGAACTTCTACCCATCCTCTAAAACTCAGGTCAGCTGTCACTTCCTATCCATAATCCTCCCGCATGCCTCTTCTCTGAGCAATCAAAGCAGCATGTGTATCACTTTTTATTCTAGGGTTACTATGTATCATTCTCTACCCCCTTAATCTGGTTGCTGAATTTCCAAAGGGACCTTTTTAAGAGGATCCTGGCTCTGCCCTGAGAATGTGACTTTCCCTGAAGATCCCTCGAGTAAGAGCTATACGCTCTCCCATCCACTAGACTTGGAGATGGAGTATTTGTCCTCTCTTCCAGACCATTGTCCTTCCTTCCTCTGTAAAATCCCTGCAGCCTTGAATCTCCTGTTATCAGATTACACCACCAACCACCCCTCCTTGTTACACTCCTACTCCCAGCATCACCCCCTTTATTCCTTGAATATTTAGCTCCTGGCTCACTGCCCCTCTCTCCAATACAGATCTGTCTTAATTACTGGTGATTCCAATATCTACATTGTTGACCCTTCCAATACCCTGGTCACTCAGTTTCTTGATTTTCTCACCTCTGATGAGCTTGGTCTCTATCCCACTTCACCAATCACCCCCATGGTCTCACCCCAGATCCTAGACCACGTCACTACCAGTCACTAAAACTCCTCCAAGATTTCACTTTCAAGTATCCCACTCTCCAAGTGAGGCCATGGCATGGGGGAGGGGGAGGGACCGTGAACAGAGGCTCAGATTCCCCAACCCACTGCTATCCTTGTTCCCTCTTGCCCAGTCCCCTGGCCTCTTCTTACTTTGTCAGACTCACTTGGCTAAACCACATATTTCTCAGTTAAAACCAAGTCTCTGCCTGCTCTGCCCCTGTACCCTGAGAGCTGAAAGCAGCTAGAGAAAGGGGCTGAGTGGTCACGGTCAAGTCGTGACCTTGAACCTCAAGCGGGTCCTGTTGCTAGTCCATTCACTCTTCCACTCTCCCTGACAATTCATGCTTTTGCCTCTCTTTACAAACCTTGAGTCCCCGTCCCCATTTTCAGCACTTGACTTTGCTTCTCTAAATCATTTGGAAATAAAGGCAATCAGATAGGAACTTCCACAAGCTCCCACCTCACTTCACTCTGCAGCACCTGCACCCACATTCTCTCTGCCCCACTATGGCTATGGGGTAGGACTCCAGAGACCTTCCCCTCTGGCCACGCAGGGATTCCAGACACTGCAGCACCAATGAGCCAATCCTCTACCCTCTTTGTGCCACATTCCCTAGCTCCCCTAGATGGGAAGATCCCACCAGACAGAAAATAAACTGTGGTTGGGGGGTGTGGATCGCTTTTCTTCTGAATTGGAAATTTAAATTATTCTTTTGTGCTCTGTACCCAAGTAGAGGATAAGGCCCTTGATATGCGATTATTTCTACAAACAAAAGGCTAGGCATCTCTGTATTGTTACTCCAGTGGATGCCTATTTATCTGGCTTCTACTTATTTCAAGTACAGTGACCCAGAGAAGACAAATAAAATAGGATTTGAAGTTCTTAATGTGCTGTGTATTTACTTGGATTTACAAAGACCAATTGTTCAATTCAATCAGTAAAAATAAAATCTTATTCAGTCTTTTCCCTGTAAGCATTGGAGGGTCTCAAAAGTGAATAGCATATGGGAGCGAGAAGCATGTGTGTGTGGGGGGATGGGTGGGAATGCCACTTTTTGTCAACTTTTTTGAAAAGTCTTCACTTTTCCCAGACAATTTTTTTAAATATTTATTTATTTTATTTTATTTTTTGGCTGCATCAGGTCTTAGTTGTGGCGCACAGGATCTTCATTGAGGCACGTGGGATCTTTCGTTGCTGCGCGCAGGCTTCTCTCTAGTTGAGGCGTGTGAACTCAGCAGTTGTGGCGTGCGGGCTTAGTCACCCCACGGCATGTGGGATCTTAGTTCCCCAACCAGGGATTGAACCTGTGTCTCCTGCATTAGAAGGCGGATTCTTAACCACTGGACCTCCAGGGAAGTCCCGAAAATTTTTGAAAAAGAGTACTCTAGCGTTTTTCTCTCCTCCCTTTCCAGCCCAAACTATTGACAATTAAAATTCCCACTTTCCATATTACGTTGGTTAAGGCCATAGGAAAGAATCTTCTAAGGGTATTTGTGTTTTAATTTACATTGAGCACTTACCATCTGCCTTGGCATCATGCAAGTGCTTTGTGTCTGTTATTTGAATCTTTATGCTTCATAGGATAGGTAGTATTTTATCATCATCCCCATTTACAGATTTGAAAACTGAGGCTTAGATAAATTCAGAGATCAGCCCAAGGTCTGTAGCTACTAAGTGGGGGAGCCGAGAATCAAACCTAGGCAGTATGACTCCTGAATGTGTATACAGGGATGTCCCAAGGCTTTTTATTTTCCTCTCAGAGATTCACTCCTTTATATGCTATAATCCATTGGATATTTAAAAGGAAAATAGGATGAATGGAGTCAAGTCTCACTGAGAAGATATAAGATGAGTTAGGTAATACAGAGTGGACTGACTTCCTCAGGAAGAGAATTAGCAGAGGCAAAATGCAAATTTTGCTGGTGGAGAGGTTGCGTTTTAAATCCTTATCTGCTAACACACTGGCAAGGACAGGGTGACCCCGGTCTCTAAGTGGCTGAGGGAGGTAGTCTAAGGTGGTGATTTCTGGAGTGAAAACTGCCAAGGTTTAAAGCCAGGCTCTTCTTACTTTGTCATCTTGGGCAAGTTAATTAACCTCTCTGACCCTCAGGTTCTTTCTAGGTAAATGGAGATGACAGTAATAGTAGTTACTTCCCAATCAAGTTGGTTCCAAGTGTTCACCAAAGAAACACCGTTAAATTTTGAATGCAGCATGAGAGACTGAATATACAATGGCCAAACCATATGTAAAAATAGATCTCTAACCTACTATCTGCAACCAGCCCTAGAAACCAACCCATTATCTAGGGAGCTCAGGAAGCCAGCCTACTTATTATTTATAAGTCAGACTTGTACAAAGTCAGACCACCATCTCTAGAAAAACTTCCATAAAGCCAAACTCCTATAACTACCAGCCCAAAACAGGCAGGACTTGATTAATAACTGGCAGCTTCCAACTTAGGACCAACCAGAGAAAGCCAAATATGCAGCCTTCACCAGTCACATAAGATGTCCTACCTCTTATTGGCCCACCTACAACTTCCTCACAATAACAGCCTCCAATAGGGACATACCTGAAGTCTTCCCTTTTCTCCACTATGAAGTTTTCCAATTCCTCTGCCTGCTTTTGAGTCTCGGCCAAAACACAAGTGATGGTGGCTGGCTCCCTTGTTACAGCAAGCTCTGTACAAATAGCCTTTGCCTGTTCTCACTGGGTTGGTCTTTGTTTATTTCCACAAGCGTTAACTGGACTCACTCAGGTTAGAAATGATGGAGACTTAGATCAAGGTGATAACAGTGAAGATAGTAAAAAGTGATTATATTCAGGAAATATTTTAAGGTGAGAACCTTCAGGGACTTCCCTGGTGGTGCAGTGGTTAAGAATCCGCCTACCAATGCGGGGGAGATGGGTTCGAGCCCTGGTCCGGGAAGATCCCACATGCCATGGAGCAACTAAGCCCGTGCGCCACAACTACTGAGCCCACGTGTCACAACTACTGAAGCCCACGCGCCTAGAGCCTGTGCTCTGCAACAAGAGAAACCACTGCAATGAGAAGCCCGCACACCACAACGAAGAGTAGTCCCCGCTTGCCGCAACTAGAGAAAGCCCGCCTGCAGCAACGAAGACCCAACACAGCCAAAAACAATAAATAAATAAATTTATTAAAAAAAAAAAAGAAATAGGCACTCCCAAGAGAACCTTGACTGGGTCAGATCCAGCCCTGACCAGACCTCATAGCCAAGTCCTGGACCTGGAGAATCACCAAGGTGTGTGGACATATATTGTCACTGAGGTGAGAAAAGGAAGTAAAATGATTTCAGGCACCGCTCTCCTCTCCCAAAACACAAGAGGAGAGCTGTCATTGCCCGACCCCTACCCCCAAATTCAACAGGCCTCCTGCTCCAAAAACTTTAAATCTTCACTTATTTCCATTCATTCTTGGCTAAACTGACAACTAAATCTGTTTACTATGGCTTCTAGTAAAGAATAGGCCCCTCCTGGGTCCAGGATTTCAAACCCTCAGCAGTTTGGCTGATTGATACTGGGAGGGTTGATAGAGCGAGACTTTCTCTTTCCTAGGGTCACCTCCTCTTGCAGTATGTACATAGGAGATACATAGATGGATGGACTCTCACAGAATCAAGGACCCAGAACACTCTAGAAGCACATTTTCCTGCTAAACAGTAACAACTGAGGAGTACTTCAGACATTTTTTTCATCACATTCCCATACTAAGCCAAATTTACCCAAAACTTGGAAATAAACTACCGTGATAAACGTTCCTCCTTTCAGTATCATTGTTTAACAGACTCATGAGAGGATTATTCATTAGGACTTGGTTTGATTTTGCCATTCACTACTTGTTTAGAGAACAGACATTGTGAAAATAATGTTACCTTGTAGATTTCTGTCCCAAAGGTTACAATTTCATTGCCCTGTAGAACATTAACCAATTTTGTATCTTTTAGCAAATTCATTTCCACATTCCCTCGACTATCATACTATATAAATGTGTTTCTTAAATTTTTTTGAACCAGCTCTATCTTCTTTGAATAAAATCTTTACATGTTTACTGTCTTTTGTATGAGTCATGTGTCATGGAGAAAAACTTTTTCTCTACCCTCTTATATTCTGTTCTTGGGGGCTTGCAAATTAAACTCAAACAGACAGACTAGCAAGAGAAAAATCAGATTTAATCATGGGAGTTCATAAAAAAGTTGTGACCCAAAGGGGCTTATATACCATCTTAATAGGGGAGAGGAAGGGGGAGAAGGGCACTTCTGGGAAACAAATGACTTTTTAGAAAGAGAGGGAAGAAAGGGCACTTAGAATAAATGGGGGACATGATAGTTTTGTAACAATGTCTGTTTTGGTGTGGTGCCAGCTTTACATCTCCAAGAAGACTAGAGAGTTGCTCCCAGGGAGGGGATTTATGACAATTGAGTTCTTTTGAGATGCTCTGCTTTTAGGCAGATAAGGGATTTCAGGATCTCAAATGCCTTCAGCTCAAAATAATTTTTATGTAACAATGGCATACTCTGGACTTCTTCATCCCTTCACATGTTTTAACTTTTTTGAAATGTATTCCCCATTTCCCAGGACAGCAGAAGAGTCACACCTCATCAGGATCAGAGCCAGACCTTAAAGCCAGTTCTGACACTAAAACTCTTCCCACATTGCCAAACTAAACAACTGTGTGGCCTTGAACAAGTCACATTCCCTCTCTGGGCTCAGCTTCCTTAGATATAAATTGGGGCATGTGGAAGAGATGATCTCTACAGTTCCTTCCAGATCTAGGCATCTCTGCTAAAGTTGATTACTTGGCAAAATGATAAAAACAGGCCGCATTGATCTTCAAGTCCTCTTCCCATTCCACCCCATCCCTAATGATGTCACTACGTGAGTGAGGCCTTTTCTCCCAGGCAGAAGCCCAGAGTCCTGAATTTTCTCTCTCCCCACCAACACTGATCTCTCCTATGTCCAGTCCACCAGGGAACATGTCCAACAGGGAACCTGCTCAGGTTATAAAGTAATCAATAGCAAGGGTAAAAAGCTATTAGGAAATGAAGTTCCCACATATATACACATACTCTCCTCCAAAAGATATCTGTATTTATCTTACAAGAAAGATAAAATTTTTACTCAGGTGAGGGGTGCAATCTCAGGCAGTGTGACAGGCAAGTGGGGTAGGCTTGTGAAAGCAGGGAACTCTTAATACCCCCACGTCAAATGCTTTTGGAGGGCTGGTTTTGGTCAAAACAGACCAGAACTGTGTCCCGACCAGCACCAGGCCCCATGCCATACCAGCTGTTGTATATTTTGAACATCACCTTTGTTTTTTTGGCTTGGTTTATAGAGTCACATCTGTCTCCAACTACGTACAATAGTGACAAAAATCTCTGCATCTGCTGCTAGTCATTCATCTTCTCCAACCCAAAATGTAACATTTGCGCTTGAACACTGCTGTTGATTAAGATGATTAGACTTGATTCTCATTATTCTTCATTAAATAGAAAATAGACACTTATGTATTTTTCTTTTCACTTATTAATCTGTCCTAATGTTTCTACACTGACGGCTTCTTCAATGCTAGAATTTAAATAATGAAAACAACTAAATTCAGAGACTCTTAAGGATAAGGAATGAGCTACCATCCTGATTCCTGCAATGAAGCTTGTCTTTTTAACACTCTTTTTCCCTCCTCCCTGGCAATTAAAAGACAAGCATCTGTGCCAGAAAAGGCTGGGAGCGTGCATGTTTTAGAGCAGAGGAGAACCAGCAGGACAGTTGTTCCCACTGCCAATGCAGCAATAACATAGCATGTCTTGACTTGTGGCACAATCATTTGAACATCTTTTTTACAAAGATAACAATGAATCTTCTTCTGGGTTAGCCTCAGATCTCAAGGGAATGTCCTGGCCCAGACAAGACACAGCACATGTGGTCAAAGGTGCATGTAGGACAATGATACTCGACCCTGGCTACACATTAAAATCACCTGAGGACCTTTTAAAAAATATTCATGCCTGGGCAGCACGAACTCAGACCAATAAAATCAGAACCTCTGGTAGTGAGGTCCAAGGATAGGAATAGAAAACTGATTAGAAAAGGTGATTTTAACAGGCAGCCAGAAATGTGAACCCCTGAGATAGAGAGGTGTTCACTGTAGCTTTGCTTAGAAGGAAAACAATGCAAACAGCTTATAGTTTATTGATTGGGTGTGATTAAATTATGATGCATCTACACAATGGGATAATTACCAGTCTTCTTTTTTTTTTAATAAGGCAAATCTATAAGCCTTGGGAAAAACCATTCTCTCCATCAATGCTTTGGGCACAGTTAAGGCCTATAAGTTTGGGAGAGGCCTATAAAAATGTTAAAGACCTGAAAAGAGACTGTTGATTACAAAATACAAAAATAAAACTGCAAAGTTGCAACGAATGTGTGTGTCTATAAAATATATCATGCCAACTTCAGCAATTGTTAGGTTTAGTATTCATAAAATTATTACATTTGAAAACAGCTGGTAAGTTCTATTTTTACCTCAAGAATTCCTGAGTATGCATTGTCAGTGGTTCTCAAAATGTGGCCCCCAGAACAGCAAAATCAGCCTTGTCTGAAAACTTGCTAGAAATGAAGACTTCTAGGCCTCACCCCAGACCTACTGAATCAGAAACTCTGGGAATGGAGTTCAATTCTCTGTTTATACAAGCCCTTCGAGTGACTCTGATACAAGCTTAAATATGAGGACCACTGTGCTAGATGATTACCAAAATAAAAGGATAATAATCTTATGGAATAAAAATTAAAATAACCAATCATAAACTAAATAAGTAGCCAAGTAATTTACAAAGCACAGTTTGAAAATCCTTTCAAAAATTTCTGAGAAAAATATATATAGCCTAAAAAAGTTAAACATAAAATTACCATATGATTCAGCAATCCACTCCTAGATACATACCCAAAAGAATCAAAAGCAGGGACTCAAACAGATATTTGTATATCAATGTTCATAGCAGCATTATTCACAATAGCCAAAAGGTGGAAATACCCAAGTGTCTGCAGCAGATGAACTGATAAACAAAATGTGGTCTATATATACAATGGAATATTACTCAGCCTTAAAAAGGAATGAAATTCTGATACATGCTACAACATGGATGAACCTCAAAAACATTACACTAACTGAAGTAAGCCAAACACAAAAGGACAAATATTGTAGTATTCTACTTATATGAGGTATCTAGAATAGGCAAATTCATAGAGGCAGAAAGTAGAATAAAGGTTACCAGGAGCTGGGGAGAAGGGAGGGGGGAATAGGGAGTTTCTGTTTGGGGTGATGAAAAAGTTCTGGAAACGGATAGTGGCATGGTTGTACAACATTGTAAATGTACTTAATGTCCTTGAGTTGTGCACTTAAAAATGGTTAAAATGGTGACTTTTATGTTGTGTATATTTTACCACAATAAAAACAGCAAGCTGGAGAACCAGGAAAGCCAGTGGAGTAATTCAGTCTGAGTCCAAAGGCCTGAGGACCAGGGGAGCCAGGGGTTAAGTCCCAGTCCAAGCCTGAAGGCCTGAGAACCAGGAATGCTGATATCTGAGGGCAGGAAAAGATGGATGTCTCAGCCAAGCAAAAAGAACAAACTTGCCCTTCCATCCTCTTTTTGTACTAGTCAGGACCTCAACAGATTGGATGATGCCCACCAGCATTGGGGTGGGGAGGAGGGCGTTTTTATTCAGTCTACCAAGTCAAATGCTAATCTCTTCCAGAAAAACCCTCACAGGCACCAAGAAATAATGTTTTACCAGCTATCTGGGCATCCCTTAACCCCATCAGGTTGACACACAAAATTTACCATCACAGGTGGTTTAGTTACCATCTGTAAGCTTGGACTATAAACTCCTTGAGGGTAGGGACTGTTGTTCATGGGTCTCCAATATCTAACACAGCACCTAGATCACAGCATTAACTAACAATAAATGAATGAACGAGTGAATAAGTGAATGAGCAAGTAAATGAATAAATGAGTGCACAAACAAACAATTGCCACATAAGTCTTTAGGTGGTCGTGTCCACTGAGATTATGTGCAAAATTTTGTGCACACATGAATTTTCCAGAGAATGGGTCTGTACCCTTTATCATAGTATCAATGGGACACATGACCCCAAAGTGCTCAAAACCACTGGTGTAGAGATGGGGACATGATGGGTCAGACTAGATTATTTCCCATGGATGGCCCCAGGCAAGCATTTCAAACAGATCAAAAGTGAGCGGCACACAAGCTGACAAGATGACGTATCACACTGAGGAAAAACAAGAGAGGAAATCAGAGTTTACTGAGTGAAACCTGTCATTAGCCGACCATTCCTCTTCGTGTCCTTGAAGTTCACCAGTTCTCTGATTTTACAGAAACAAATGAATACTCTGGTCATTATCCTGATTGCAGTTCTGGCAGACCCTAGCTAGACACAGATGCTTCCAACTTAAAGAAATTTCAAGAAAAAGCTTGTATTTGGAACACCTGAAGCCTCTGCTGAGGGACGAGCCAGGCACTGATGTAAGTAAGGAGGTCCTACTGGGTAGCAGAGGCCAAGGATACACACGATTATTCCACGGCCTTAGAGGAACTCACAGTTTCATGGAAGAGAAAGATAATCCTCTGCTCAACTCCCCTAGTAATCAGACAAATACAAATTAAAATGACAGTGAGAAACCTCTGTAGACTCATCAGACTTTCGGTGAGGATAAGGGAGAATGGGATCTTCATAGGAGTGAAAAGCTAAGGTCATTCTGGAGGGCACTGTACCAGTGCTCACCGTGTATCCCACCCGACCTTACCCCAGGGTCAGTGTAGCTTACCTACCACTCGCGGGTCTTACTCCTGGTATAAACCCCCAAGAAATTATCACACTGATTCCTCAGAGGACTTATGCAAAGTTGTTTTCCAAGGCTCCTGGAAACCCCAGATGCTCCCTTATTGTCTCCTGCTACTTACAGAGAACATGTTGGAAACATTAGTTAAAGCTGCACCACTGGGGGAAGAACTCAAATGTAATGCCCTAAACCTAGCCTCACCACCTAGCTCCAAAATTGCCATCTTGAACCACTGAGGGTGTGTAATTCTTATCTGGGGGTTGGTAGGGTGGGTGGAGGTGATTAGAGGGCACATATTCCCTGGATGCTGAAGACAGAAATCAATTCAGAAACATGGCCTTCGATGCAACAGCCGTCTTGGCCATCACTGAATGAGAACATAGAATGAGGAACGTGGAAATTAACCTCTCTGGGTCATGTCATCTAGTCCTCTGCCTCCCGTGGGTTGCATGATTAAAGCATCCTCAAGAGCCCAGATCTAGGGAAATGATTTTCCATTTTTTTCCTGAGATTCTTTAAAACTTTGATTCAGGAGGACTATGAACTCTTGAATAAAAGGGACTAGAGAACTCAAGGGAAAACTACAATGGTACACAAAGGTTTTGAGAATGGACCCAAATATAACTACTTCATAAATACTTTTAAAATATCAGTGTAGTTCCACTTACCAGTGATATGCTCTATCCAAGTTGCTTAAAAATATCAGTTTCTCTATAAGGATTAAGCCTCACAGGGCTGTGGTGAGGGATAAATGAAATAATAATTATGAAGCATTTAGCACATTATAGATAGCCCGTCAATGTCAGCCATTCTTCACAAAATGTTTCCTTTTATTTTCTTAGCCAATAAAATGTATTAAGCCCTTTTGTGTTCACTGAACTAGACCTTAGGAGTAAAGACTGGAGATAGAATTTTTGAAAGCTGAACAATAACTTGGATATCATCCAGTCCATTTTTTCCAAATCAAATCTTAACTGTAACACTGAAAAACAGTAATTAAAAAGAGCTGCTGTAGTGGGAGAGACTGGTAGAGAGCTGGCCTCTTGCCCTCCCCAGGGAACCCTAGGGTACCGCAGAGCACAGTTTGTAAACCACAGCTCATCCAACTTCTTCATGTTACAGATGAGGACTGTGGGGTTTACTGGTCTAATTGCTTGTCAAAGATCACAGAAGCTGGATCTCTGATATCAGGGAACCTACCAACTAGCTATGGAAACTGGATGTACGCATGCTAGGATGTGGAAGAAAATTGGGGCTAATTTTTTCAAGTTGTATTAACAAAGCCAGGGCATTAGCCAAGTCCCATGCCCTTTGGGTTTCAGCTTCTCCACTGAACTTTCGGTTCTCAATGACTTCTGCCTTAGTATCTACTACCCTGAAAAGAAGGATCATTTATATGCTCGGTGGCTGGTACAAATTTTTCATTGAATATTTTTATGAACTTGTGTATTTGTTATCAATTTATTCTCTAAGTAAAATAAAAATACAAATGTGTTGCCATTGTAATGAAGGAAAATCATTTTGAATCGTTTTGAATAAAACATCCTTATATAATCTGGAAATACATAGAAAACACTCAGAAAGCAAGCATTTATATGTGATGAACTTTATATCACTTTTATGTAGCATTGAAGATTTATTTTAAAAACTTACTAAGAAATATTTCAGGCGTACAAAATGAGCCCTACTTCTCTGACACCGGATTCTGAGCAGGGCAGAGTGACAGTGAAGATAGTTGCTTTAATAAAATGCAACTCCTCCCTAATGGCAAGACTGAAGATTAAATGATTTTGAATGTTGTATATTGTCATCACTTCCTACTAGGGCGGGAAGAACCAAAGGGAAGTGAAACTTACTTCAGTGCTCCGCCCCACTACCTGGAGTTGGCGGTTCGCTGTGCTGCACCCTCCAGATCCTCCCTTTAATCATCTCTCAATACTGCATTAGCTTTCCGTGGGAAAACCCACCGACATTCCAGTCTATGTTTTGAATCCTATTTCAAAGGCCTCAAATGGAAACAGAGAGGGGCTTAAACCAGAGAGCAGAGCAGATGAAGTGCGGCTCATTTACCCTCCACCAGCATCCCCTCTTTCCACCAGCCCTGGACAGACAAATGGTTCTTACCCAACATATACACTCAACACAATGGAAGATGAGGGCTCAGACCCTGCTGGCAAGGTCTATTGTCTAGTGGCTAAAAAATTCAAACACATAGACATTAGAAGGAAACAAATGTTTCAGGGGAAGATGTTTGATGCCAAGTGAGTAGAATGAATTGTAAATGTCCTGGGACTTTAAACCACAGAGAAAGCATTGCTAGTATTTAGACAAGACTTAGCAAAAAGAGATGGACCATGAGCTAAGCCTTAAATAACAGCAAGAATTGGATGGACAGGAGGGAGGGTGTTCCAAGTGGGGGAAACAGTGAACAGAGGACCCAAAAAAGGAAAAAAACAAGAAGTATGGAAGCAAGTGGGAATGCTTGTCTGAGCAAACCTAGGCTCTTTGATTAGAGATAGAAACTGAGGCCATACCACAAAGGGTCTTAAATACCAGACCGAAGAGTTTACACCTACCCTTATTCCCTCCCTTCCCCCCATTCCCCCATGACACTAATCAGATGGGAAAATTCACAAGCAGATGCCTTGCCTCCTCACTCTCAGAAACCCATGGATGGCAAATACCTTTCCTGCTTTATACAAAATCTCATCTATTGGTAGAAGCTGCAAGGAAAGCTGTGTTGAGAAAGATTCTAAGGTGACTCCTGAACTCGTGAGCGCTGTGATTTATAACTGGTGCCTGTCAAGGATAAAACACGGAGGCATTGCAGTAAGAAAAGCAATACAGATGCTTTGCCTTTGCCAATTGTGCTTTATCCAAAAGGGATGGCTATCCCCAGACCTGGAAGCCACCTAAATGTCCAGCGACAAATGATGGATAAAGAAGATGTGGTATATATATTCCATTTTATATATATATATAAATAGAGAGAGAGAGAGATGTGTGTGGGGTGTGTGTGTGTGTGTGTGTGTGTGTGTGTGTGTGTGTGTATATATATATATATATATATATATATATATATATATATAAAATGAATATTACTCTGCCATAAAAAAGAATGAAATAATGTCATTTGCAGCAACATGAAGTGAAATACTAAGTGAAATAAGCCAGACAAAGACAAATATTACACAATATCGCTTATTTGTGGAATCTAAAAAATAAAATGATACAAACAAACTTATATACAAAACAGAAACAGACCCACAGACATGGAAAACAAACTTACGATTACCAAAGGGGAAAGAGAGGGGAGAGATAAATAAGGAGTTTGGGATTAACATATACACACTACTGTATAAAATAGATAACCAACAAGGACCTACTGTATAGCACAGGGAAATATACTCAGTATTTTGTAATAACCTATAAGGAAAAAGAATCTGAAAAAGAATATATATATATATATATGTATATATATATAACTGAATCACTTGGCTGTACACCTGAAACTAACATAGCATTGTAAATGAACTATACTTCAGTTAAAAAGGGGGGATGGCTATCACGATGAGAAATTTAGGAATGGAGTTGCTTAATGGGGAAAGGTTGGTGGAGTAGGGAAGGCCTTATAATTTCTACTAGTTAGGTCAAACACCAACCCTATCTATGCTTAAGACCAACCCCAAAAGAATGTTCTGCCCAGACTATAAGTAAGATTATTAGGCACTAGTGCTGACATCTGGCCTCAGCAGTAGAGAATACTATAATTGATTAGTAATGTCTGTCATGAGCTCAGAAGTAAGAAGTAGCAGTATGCATGCTACATACTTACTATGCCTACCTTTACCAAAAGAAACCACACTAAAAGTATTTCAGGCATCAGAACCAACTGATACAAGAAGTTAGGTATTCTGGTTTGGTTTGGTTTGGTTTGGTTTGATTTGGTTTGGGGTTGGGGAAGATATGTTTTTCAATTTATATAACCAAGCTGACAGGTACTCCTTCTATGTATCTGTAACTACTAAGATCAGCCCAAAATGGACATTGTTTCGCCGAATGAACTCAAGGTAGGACCACGGAGCCCACTTATAAAAGAGTTCAGAGATTTTAAAGGCTTTAATCATAGCAGTTGTGTTTATCTTAACCTGTTTCTTTAGTGAGACCTACCCAGTACTTAAAAACATGCAGCCCACACCTGTCAATAATTCCCAGAGCAGATGAGCCTTCACTGGCAGCTTCTCACCCTGATCTCTGATCTCCCTGCCTCTAATTTTCTCTCCTGTTGGAACCCCTTCATCTGCTTCTCTACCACGCTCCTGGGACGATGGAGTTTGTTGGCAGAGAGAGCAAATTTTTTTTCTTCTTTATATTCTTCCTGTAAATGCAAACAAGCGACCAGCACTACAAAAACTTTCATATTTGCGAACACCCCAGGGTGTTTCACACAAATCAATCTGACCAAAACCCATAAAATATAAATTCACCTGATACAAGCACAGGATGACTGCAGAGATTTCTCCCCCTACCTCCGCATTACACAGTGTCCATACAAATGACTCTGGAAACAGCACCAATTACTAGAGCCACCAGAGAAATCTCAAGGTCAGGAGAATTTGCAGGAAAAAGAAAGCAAATGAAATGCATCTTTAAAGAGGACTTTTGCATAAGAGAGGCTGCTCCGAAGCAGATTCAAGTAAAAGTAGATGATTTGGGCAAGAAATTTTCCACCTTCCCTTTGTGATATTGCAGGTATCTGAGAATCACAGCCCCACTATCCATTCCCAGAGGCCTTTCCTAATCTGGAATCTATGCAATGTGCTTCTGCTATTGGGGAAGAAATAAGGGGTGTGCTGGATGTGGAGGAAGGCAGACTGGAGGGGCAGATCTGCTGAATATTTATATATATAAAACGTTTACAAAGGTACAAAATTTTTTTTAAAATATTCTTACTTACTGTTAAAACTTTACAAAATACAAGGAAAAAAATCAGTCACTCCTCATCCCTCTCCAACCATCGCCCGGTGGTACCTCCACCAGCACAGTCTCCCAAAGCCTGCAGCAGACTCTCCCCGTGCATACACAAAATCAGACTCCTGGGCATGCCCACACATCTGCAGAATCCAGATTTCTGGGAATGGATGGGTCCCCAGCACCTGCATTTTGTAAAGTCACCCCCAGCGATCCTTAGGATGACTTCCTTTCAGAACTGTAAACCCTGCTAATGCAGATATTTGGGCTTCTTCTGTTCACCATTGTATTCCAGAGCCTGACGTATGGGAGGTACTCAATAAATATGTATTGAATAGATAAATAAATTATTTTTCTTTTTTGCACATATGCTCCTCTTCCTTTTTTTTTTTTGAAACATGTCCTCATAGTTTCACTTAACGATAGATGAGGCACTTACCATGTACTTGTCACTGCCCTAAGTTTTACAAGCATTATCTCACTTATAATAAACCCATAAAGCAACTATCATTTCTGACCCCTATTTCAGATGAAAAATCCTAGACACAGAGAAGTTGTGTAATTTGTCCCATGCCACACCACTAGGAAGTGGTAGAAGCAGGTTTAAACCTCAGAAGTATAATCCAGTCTTCATGTTTCACATCTGCATCCATCTTGAGCCTTTTCTCAGGCTTTCAACAATGTTCTACACTTTTTATGCAACTGACAAGGGCTTAATTTCCAAAATATACAAAAAGCTCCCACAATTCAATAACAAAAAAACAAACAACCCAATCAAAAAGTGGGCAGAAGGGGGCTTCCCTGGTGGCGCAGTGGTTGAGAATCCGCCTGCCAATGCAGGGGACACGGGTTCGAGCCCTGGTCTGGGAAGATCTCACATGCCGCAGAGCAACTGGGCCCGTGAGCCACAATTACTGAGCCTGCGCGTCTGGAGCCTGTGCTCTGCAACAAGAGAGGCCGCGATAGTGAGAGGCCCGCGCACCGCAATGAAGAGTGGCCCCCACTTGCCGCAACTAGAGAAAGCCCTCGCACAGAAACGAAGACCCAACACAGCCATAAACAAATAAATAAATAAATAAAATTTTAAAAAAAAAAGTGGGCAGAAGACCTAAATAAACATTTCTCCAAAGAAGACATACAGATGGCCAAGAGGCACATGAAAAGATGCTCATCGTCGCTAATTATTAGAGAAATGCAAATCAAAACATGAATGAGGTACCACCTCACACCAGTCAGAATGGCCATCATTAAAAAGTCTACAAATAATAAATGCTGGAGAGGGTGTGGAGAAAAGGGAACCCTCTTATACTGTAGGTGGGAATGTAAATTGGTTCAGCTGCTATGGAAAACAGTATGGAGGTTCCTCAAAAAACCAAAATTAGAGATGTCATATGATCCAGCAATCCCACTCCTAGGCATATACCCAGAAGAAACTATAATTCGAAAAGATACATGTACCCCTATGTTCATAACAGCACTATTTACAGTAGCCAAGACATGTAAACAACCTAAATGTCCATTGATCGATGAATGGATAAAGAAGATGTGAAGAATATACAGAATGGAATATTACTCAGCCATTAAAAAGAATGAAATAATGCCATTTGCAGTGACATGGATGCAACTAGAGATTATCATACTAAGCAAAGGAAGTCAGAAAGAGAAAGACAAATACCATATGATATCACTTACACAGGGAATTAAAATACGACACAAATGAACATATCTACAAAACAAAAAAAGACTCACAGACATAGAAAACAGACTTGTTGTTGCCAAGGGGGAGGGGGCTGGGGGAGGGAAGGATTGGGAGTTTGGAATTAACAGATGCAAACTATTATATATAGGATGGATAAACAACAAGGTCCTATTGTATAGCACAAGGAACTATATTCAATATGCTGTGATAAACCATAATGGAAAAGAACATGAAAAAGTATGTGTGTGTGTGTATATATATATATATATATATATATATATATATATATATATATATAACTGAATCACTTTGCTGTATAGCAGAAATTAACACATTTTAAATCAACTATACTTCAATAAAATTTTTTTAAAAGCAATGTTCTATATTTTTTAATGGTAACATGGTATTCCACTTACAAATTCACCAGAATTTAAGAAATTATTGGACAGTTGCTCTCTATTTTTACAACACTGTGCCAAAAGCATATTAACTAAATTTCTCACAACCATAATCTTAGTTCCTTTAATCATTTCCTGAAAGTGGAACTGCCAAGTCAAAGGATGTGATCACTTTTAGGGCTCTTGATTCATATTGACAATTGTCCTACTAAAATATTTTAATAGAATACAAGTCTACCAGCAGCATAAAGGTGCCTATTTCTTCCATTAAAAACACAGAAACTTGAATATCATTAAAAATATTTGTTTATGGATGTCATGTTTGGGGGAGTGTTTTAGTTCTTTTTAACAGGGGGCACCTCTCACAGGGCAGGACCTTGGCAGTACCAGATCTAGGCAGGGAGACAGAGTTCATCTCAACACCTCCTGGTAACGCCCTGGGTACCCCTCCCTCAACGTGTTTTGGGTTTTGTTTTGTTTGACCTCTGTGCCTTTACTGATGTTACACCCCCAGCTACTGGGGATGTTTTCATTTCTATGCATTCCACAAATTCACTCCCTCCCCATTCCAGCCTTTGGTGACCAAGCTCCTCGAAAGATCTATGGAAGGCTTGCTGAGGGCCAGCAGAAGCCTTGTCTCCTGTGCTTATCCACAGAGCACTGGTAAAGAAATCCAGGCTCAGCCAGGCTGAGTAACTTGCCCAAGGTCACACAGCATGTAAAGAGGTAGAGTCTGGATTCTTAGAGCTGGAGCTCTTAACCACCACCCTCCACTGCCTCTCCCTTGGCAAAACTTGTCACCTGTGAGAGAAAATCTGAACTGTGAATCAACCATTGCCGGGACTGACTGACCTAGCAACCCTCCAGCCAAAAAAGAGATTACTTCTCCCACGCAGAGAAGGCGAGAAGGAAAAAGCCTCCACCCGCGGCCCCAGCGCCCCGAATGTAAGCATCTCTCCTCCTCCGGAGTCACTGGCTCCAAACACTTTGCCTCTAGTGGAACTGAAATCATTATCGATCCAAAAGTGTTCTCTAAATGAGCTCGCAATCTACCACAGCCGCCTGCAGACCGGCCAGGCTCCTAGGAGCAGCTGCTTCCTTGGTCAGCTCTTCCTGGCTCATATTTACTCTGAGAAATTAGAAGTTAAAAGTAAAAGCAAATAGAGATGGAATTTAATTATACTGAACGGAGACACAGTGTGCAAGGAATGCTGTTCTTCTCCTTTGATAAGCAGAAGAGAACGGCTGAGCTGGTACCTAGGCATTGCCCCAGCTGACAACTGCACTCTCTTCCCTTCCCGGCATCTCGGTCATCTAGCGATTGCATGTAAGCTCCGTCGGGGCAGGGACTGTGTCCCGTCACTCAACATGCTACTATCTGTTAGGCTAGCTTTCAGCCGGAAATAACTGATAAAGAGGTTAAGAATGTCTTAAACCATTCTGCATTGATTGTTTTTAAGTGTGAAGCCCAGAGGAAGGCACCCTTAGGGTTGGTTTGGCAGCTCAAATCTGCAGTTTTGCTTTCTGTGGTCTCAGCAGTTGCCCCCCACCTACCCCCAGGTCAACCGAGGAGGGGGTGAATGCTGTCAGCCAGGCAGGTGGGGACTTGTGCCAACACAATTTGTATTTTCAGGCTGGTGACATTTGGGTTGCAAGTGGGCAAGACAGAGTTGGCTATGGTTTTCCCATACAGGGAATGTGACTTACCTAGATTCTCAGAGCAGGTGACACTGCTGGTGAGAAGCCCACCCAGGAAGCCAGAGGTCAGCCTCTCCGTTAGGATCTGAGGATTCTGCAAACAGAGTAGGAATCAGGGGAACCGCTGGCAGCCAGGACCACCTCTAGGACGTACATGGAACCAGATTCACTACTCTCTCACTGGGTCAGATGGTCCTGTGGATGAAAAAAGTTGCCTGCCATGTCAGTAAACAAAGGATGTTTCAGCCATCAATCCACCACAGCTGCCCCTGTAGTGAGCCCTGCGGGAACTCAGCATGGTGACAAATGGCTTCCAGGCTGCCAGGTTGCCCACTGCCAAGCCCTCAGCCATGGCCGCCATCCCCAATTGTGCACCCTGAGGGGGACTCAGGATGCGCAAGAACAGGACACTGGCCCCAGAGAGCTGAGGTGCATAGCAAAGGAATGATGTCACTGAGCCCAGACTCTTGCATCTTCCCATACGTAGAAAAGTGCTAAATTCATTAACTTGAGCCATCTGGTTTTCTTTAATTAACGGTAATCTTTTAATGTTCCAACAACCTGGTCTTTGTTGCAAAAACCCTTGTATATCCTACCTCCTTCCTTACTTCTTGGGAGCAGTCCCTCAGAGCTATCTGAGAGGCTGTGTCCTGGGCTTGAGGTCCTCAGAAAGTCCGCTAAATAAAACATAATTCTCAACTTTTAGGTTCTGTATATGTTTTCAGTCGACAGTCCCTTCTCCTCCCAGGGCCTCAATTTTCTCATTTATAAGATGAAGGGGGAAAAAAAAAAAGATGAAGGGATCACATTACATCTCTAAGGTCCTTTAACACTTGTGTTCAATTTTGTTAGTTAAGAATCTGCAAACAAGAAAAATGTTAAAATAAATCAGAGTGATGCAACAGAGGATATGAATAAAGATATGGCCTGACCATCAGGCAGTGATGCAGTGGTTGAGAATTGGGGCTTGAGACTCAGCTGGACTTGGCCTCAGGGCCAAGATCTGTCACTTACTATATGATCTCATGTTTTTAAGCCCGAGATGAGTTTTCCTTGTCTATGAAATGGAGATAATAATAGCGATTTCATGAAGGAGTGTGGAGAATTAAATAATATACTCATGTTGCCTGGTAAAGTACCAGGCATATAGTAGGTGCTTCATAAACTGCACTTTCAACAAAACCAAAAAGATGAATCCGCAAGTGAGAGTCTTCCTTTAAGACTTCAGGAATCTCCATATCGTGGTTTTGGTTTCCAAATCTTTGTTCCAATAGAACTATCCTTTTTCTGACTGCCAACTTTGAGTTCAAGGAAGGCGCCAGGACCATCATACTTCCGGAAGCTTGATGACTACATATTTTATAAAGGGTACTGCCGGGCTTCACCCTAGACTCGGGGAGACATGCAGAGGCCCTCTATTCTGGCAAGGGTCCACCTTTCTTCCTTTCGTGGGCCTTATCTTGTTGGATAGCCAAATAAAAGTTTCTGCCCACTCACATTCAAAAATCTATTCATTAATGGGATGCAATTCACATTATGTACCACTAATTACCCTAGGAAAGCAGTAAAAATTAATAAGGAACTACAGTTTAATTGTTTGATAATGACAGGGAGCTCCAAAGTGTCCTCTTGAGTAACAAAATTAACATTTAAACTAGTTCAGTCGAAGAACCTTCTCTTAAATATAACTCTTCACTATTAGTGTGGCTTATTTATTTCTTTATTATCTCTTTGGGCAGCTCTGAAATATCAGAAATGTGTACTGAACCTTGAGAAGCTGCCCAATGTTCCAGGATAGTGAGTAGCCTGTCTGCAGAGTTTCAGGTGAACTGTGGATGGTCCCCACCATACACACACACACACACACACACACACACAAACACACACACAAACACACACACAAACACACACACACACACACACACACAGAGTATAATCAGACTGTCCTACGTTTATTTAACCAGGGCTAGAGAAGTTTCTCAGAAACTAGGGCCTCTTCCTAAAGGGAGATGGGGGCTGTGGGGAGCTGTCAAAACACTGCCCAGGGTAGGGTCCTACAGAATCTCAGAAATGAAATGTTTGTCATGATGTCATTCTTTTTTTTTTTTTCAGCCGCGTGGCTGCAGGACCAGGGATCAAACCCAAGCCCTCAGCAGTGAGAGCATGGAGTCTTAACCACTGGACCACCAGCGAATTCCCGGACGTCATTATTTTACGCTGGAGCGTATACTGCTATTCCAGGGTACTCTCTGGACTTTTGTTTAAGCGAATGTGGTAGTTTTCAAATATGCCCATAAACAGTGGAGTCTAATTTCCTTCCCCTTGAACATGAGGAGGATTTAGTGATTCTCTTCTAACGAATAAAATGTAGCAGAAGTGACACTGTGTGACTTCAGAATTAGGCTCTAAAACGGATTCAGCTTCCACCTGGCTCTCCCTTGAGATGCTTGCCCTTGGAATCCAGCCACCATGTTGTGAGGAAGCCCAAGCACATGAAGAAGCCACACTTGGGTGTCTCGGCCCACAGACCCAGCGAGGTCCCCAGGCCAGCACCACCATCACCCGCCAGGCTCATAACTGAAAGAGACTTTAGATGATTCCAGCACCCAGCCTTCAACCCCTCCCACTCCCACACCTGAGGCCCCAGCCCTGGAGCACCAGACACAAGTCATGTCCCCTGTATTCTGAATTCCTGACCCACAGAAACCATGAGACATAGTCAATGATATGCATTATTTTAAGCCACGAAATTTGGAGATAAGCTGTTACACGGCAATAGATGACTCACAGAGAAAATTTTACAGACATGGGCCTCTTGGTTCTTGAACCACAACCTTAAGGCCAGCAGGGACTGACTCACACAGGGCAGAGGGGAATGAAGAGGGAGGGCCCAGCTGTGGCTGACCACAGCCCCAGCCCCCAGCCTTCCAATATGCTCATCACCTGCTGAATGACACACCCCAACAGAAGCTCTGTGGTCCTGAGCAACTTTTTTTTTTTAATTATTTATTTATTTATTTATTTATTTATTTATTTACGGCTGTGTTGGGTCTTCGTTTCTGTGCGAGGGCTTTCTCTAGTTGCGGCGAGCGGGGGCCACTCTTCATCGCGGTGCGCGGGCCTCTCACTGTCGCGGCCTCTCCCGTTGCGGAGCACAGGCTCCAGACGCACAGGCTCAGTAGTTGTGGCTCACGGGCCCAGACGCTCCACGGCATGTGGGATCCTCCCAGACCAGGGCTCGAACCCGTGTCCCCTGCATTGGCAGGCAGATTCTCAACCACTGTGCCACCAGGGAAGCCCCCTGAGCAACTTTAAGGTTGAAGGGTTTTCTTATAATTCACAGAGATAGGACTAGGCACGGTTTATCTACCTGGGATACTTGCTTTCCCTGCAGAGCTAAGGATTGGCACTGATAATCCCTCAAAAGTGGCCTTTCAGAGAGTCCCAGCGTGTTGTGGCTCATTTCACACATGCTTGGGAGAGAGGAAAAGCCCAGAGAGAAGGAACAGCTGTGCTCTGGGACCAGTCATGCCCACTCCCCCACCCTCGACCCAAACTCCATGCCCCATGTCCACGCTCTCACGCCAGCACTGCTATCTTCCCAGGCCAGGCAGGCTGTCTTCTTATGCATTCATTCATTCATTCATTCATTCATTCAATATGTATCGGGTGCCTACTGCATCAGGGGAGACAGACATTAAACAACAAATCATACAAATAAAGAATTCTAGTTGTCCTAAGCACTTGGAGGGAGAAGTACAAGGTCCTCTGGCGAACTAGGGATATTTAAGTTGAGATCTGAAAAATTAGAGAATGAGTGAAGCAGACAGGGGTGTGGTGGGGGCCTAGGGAGAGAGCATTCCAAACAAAAGGCCACTCTAGGGCTTCCCTGGCGGCACAGAGGTTAAGAATCCGCCTGCCAATGCGGGAGACACGGGTTCGAGCCCTGGCCCAGGAAGATCCTACGTGCCGTGGAGCAACTAAGCCCGTGTGCCACAACTACTGAGCCTGCGCTCTAGAGCCCACGAGCCACAACTACTGAGCCTGCGTGCCACAACTACTGAAGCCCACGCGCCTAGAGCCCGTGCTCCTCAACAAGAGAAGCCACTGTGATGAGAAGCCCACGCACTGCAATGAAGAGTAGCCCCCGCTTGCTGCACCTAGAGAAAGCCCGCATGCAGCAACAAAGACCCAACATAGCCAAAAAAATCAATTAAATAAATAAATAAAGGCCACTCTATAGGAAGAAAGTATGTGGTTTCTGGGGACTTAAAGAATGATCAGTCAGGATGCCAGTCAGAAGTGGAGGAAGCAAGACAGTGGCCCCAGAAGAGTCTGGGGATGGAGGGAGCAACCAGACCATGTGGGGCAATACAGAAAGATCTCATCTATATTCTAAGAACAACAGGCAACCACCGAAGTGTTTAAAGCAGGAGAATGACAGGGTCAAATTTCACCTGTTAAAGCATCTCGGTCCCCTAACCCCATTATTTCCCATTTGTGTGTACACCTCTGTACAACCCAGATCACATTATATTATAGGTAGTTGTTTAGGTATCTTTCTCCCCCCCAGTGCTGATGGTCTCTTGAGAGCAGAGGCCATGTCTTAACCATATTTGTAATTCCATTAGGCTCCCTACTGTTCTTGGGATCAAGTGCAAACTCCTTTTGCAGCCTGCAAGGCCTTGCACCATCTGTCCTTTTCCCACCTCCCCAGGATCATCTTAGTCACTTCCTTTGCTCTCCAGTCATTCATCATGGTCCAGCCACTCCGGCGGACGTGTCACTTCCTCAGAGGCCTTCCAAGATGCCCTAGCTAGGATAGGGGCCCTGCTGAATATTCTCAGAGAAACCAATGCTTCTCCATCAGACTACCTACCAGGATTTATATCACCACTCATACACATTATTGCTTTAATATCTGTCCCCCTCCTAAACTGTCAGTTTCGTGAAAGCAGAGAACTCGTCTGCCTTGGTCACCATCATATCTCCAGGACCTGGCACTTTGACGCTTATAGTTGGCATTCCACAAAGAGCTGCTGAATGACAGAATGAAGGAGTAAGAATGCATGAATGGGCAAATGAATGGGTGATTTCATGTATGATCCCAGCGGCCACCCAGGCCAATTCAACAGCTGATGTTGGACACCTCTCTCTGACCACCCTCCAGGCCCTTCTGTGACATCACCTCTTTGCTGGCCTCACTGACTCTCCACTGGAAGAAGCCAATGTTCGTGAAGGCTTTATGGAATAAATGGAAAGTAGAAATGGGTAGAGAAGTCCAGGAAGGCATTTCTGGCAATCTCTGAGTAGTTATTACCTTAATCCTTCTGCCAAGCAAGAGGAGGAAAGCTGGCAAACACCCATGCTCAGTCAACAAGTCCATGTAAATGCCGACATTTACATGTATAGGACCTTGGCTGCGTTCATAAGCTTTCCAAGTCCAAAGTCTTTTATAGGAACTAATGGGGTCAAATACAGTCTGTCAGGTCACTGCTTCTCAAACTATCTCTGGTAAAGGGCCAGGTTTTAATTTTGTTTTCAATCTGCCACAGATCAATACTTTATAAAATAACAGGAATTATATACTTGGATGAGGCAGCAATGTCAAATTGCTATAAAAGTTTCTAAATGTTTACTTACCGTTTCTGTACTCATTTCTTCATGGGTAACAAATATTTCTAGACCTACATCCATCTGCAAATCACACTTTGAGTAGCACTGATCCAGGTCAGCACTTGTACTCCCACTGCCTCATTCCTCAACCATGGCAGAAATTGCTAATCAGTCATCACACATTTCCCCATGAAGCCCATGCTTGGTTTTAAAATCTTCCTCATCCCAGTGTTCAAGACAGCCACTACCCTTCATACCTGTTAGAACGTCTATTATCAAAAAGACTAGAAATAACAAGTGTTTGGCGAGGGTATGGGGAAAAGGGAACCCTCATGCCCTGTTGTGGGAATGTGAACTGGTACAGCCAGTATGGAAAACAGTATGGAGGTTCCTTTAAACACCAAAACACAACTACCGTATGATCCAGCAATTCCACTTCTGGGTATTTACCTGAAGAAAACAAAAACACTAACTCCAAAAGATACATGCACCCCCATGTTCAATGCAGCATTATTTACAATAGCCAAGATATTGGAAACTACCCAAGTGTCCATCGATGGATGAATGGATAAAGAAATTATGGTTTATATATCTACAATGGAATATTATTCAGCCATAAAATAGAATGAAACCTTGCCATAGGTAACAACATAAATGGACCTCAAGGGCATTGGGCTAAATGAAGTATGTCAGATTGAGAAAGACAAATTAGAGTATGATCTCCCTTATAGGAAGAGTCTTTTTTATAAAAGTAAAAAGCTTATAGATACAGAGAACAAACTGGTGGTTGCCAGAGATGGGGGGGGGAGAAATGGGTGAAGGGAGTTAAAAGGTATTTAAAAGAAAGTAACCCTGTAACCTTTACCTGTCATCTTCCAATTCTTCCTTCCCTTACAACGCCAGTTCTAAGCAATCACTAATCTGCTTTCTGTCTTCTGTCTTCCCTGTTCTGGACATTTTATACATTTGAAAAAAAGAAAAAAGACAGTCACAAGCATGTACACAATCAGGGATACCACGGGAAATTAAACCTATTTACCATCCTTACTTTACACGGTCCACGGGCTCACCATTTGTCATGTTCACACCCAGGATAAGGAAGTGTCTATATTTTTGTATCCAGCCTAATGAAAAGTTCATGAAGTATGACCATCTCATCAACGGAGTCCCTCCTGATCATTCAGTCCATTAACAATCTTTTTTGCAGCTTGAGAAGCCCTTAATTCACACATAACTACGAGAAGACATAGCAATCTATACCACAAACACAAACTTCTGCTATGTTCTCAGATGTAAACTATGTGGATTGCATTTGGGAACATGAAATCACTAGCCCTTCATTGCTTTGACTCTTTCTTCCCTCAAATGCTCCATCCCTACGGCTCCCCTGCTTCTATTTCAAGTTGTCACAGGGGCTCATTCACAGTGGATTATTTTCACTTCTCATTACCCTCTTTAGCAAAACAGTGAGGTTTTCATTCCTCCCACGTTCAATCTTTTCCCCAAGCAAGATTAAAACGCCTTGACCCTTCTTGGGTCACCATCAGGCTGTAAGCCAGCCTCCAGTCATGGTCACCGAGAGGCCAGAGAAGCAGCAGCCGCGAGGCGGAGAGAATTGATCTGTTGTCTGCAGGCTTCAGATCCGAAACTCACTTGTGGAGAAAGGCAAGTTTCACTTTGAACCTTTTCTCTCAACCTCACCTCTAAAGTTCTCTTTGAAAAGTTTTTGCAACTTCCTCTTGGTCCCTGTAAACCACAGAATCACAGACTGTGAGCCCTAGAATATGCCTTAAAGGGCATCTAGCTCATCCAAAGTCCTCTTTTGAGGAGTGGGAGGAACAGTGAGGTGAGTGTGAGGAGTCAGCAGACGTGAGCCTGCTTGCTCACCAGTGATGACCTTAGAAGAGGTGATCCGCGTCTCTGAGACTGTTTCCAAGGAAGACAGGTAAGATCCCTAAAATGCGGTGATTGTGACCCACTCGCGGGGCTGGTTGAGAATCAAATGAGACGATGTGAACAAAAGTGCTTTGAAATGAAAGCACCATGTGAATGTTGGGAGTTTACCAGTCCTTCTCAGCATTGCAGTAAACTAGAGGCCAGTATCAGTGTAGAAGCACTGGGAGGAGAAAGAGAGGGGGATCCCAGGTGCCTTGTGACAAAGACCTTTTTTGACCACTTGGGAGCTGAAATTAATTTAAGGAAAGGAATTGGGGTGTTTGGGACCATTGGTAGTCTGAGCAAGAAAGGAAAGTATTTAGTAACTTGATCTAGGATGGTGGTCATGATAGAAAAAAGTGGACAAATTCAAAAATATTTATGAGGTAAAATGATCAGGCTAAGTGTCCATCAGCAGATGAATGGATAAAGAAAATGTGAGGGATATATACGTACAGTGGAATATTATTCAGCCATTAAAAAGAAGGCAATTCTGCCATTTGTGACAACATGGATAGACCTTGAGGGTATTATGCTAAGTGAAATAAGTCAGGCAGAGAAAGACAAAAGCTGTATGATCTCATGTATATATAGAGTCTTTAAAAAAAATGAAACCAAACTCATAGAAAAAGAGAACAGATGTGTGTTTACTAGAATCGGGGTGGGGGGGGCAGGGTGCAGAGGAATTAGATGAAGGTGGTCAAAAGGTACAAACTTCCAGTTATGAGATAAATAAGTTCTGGGGATGTCAGGTACAACATGATGACTACAGCTAACACTTCTGTAGGACATATTTGAAAGGTACTAAGGGAGCAAATCCTACAAGTTCTCATCACAAGGTGAAAAAATGTTTTTGTAACTATATGAGATGGATGTTAACTAAACTTATGGTATTTATATGTACGTCAAGTCATTACACTGTACCCCTCATATAGCAAGTCGTTATGCTATATGTCAATGATATCTCAATAAAACTGGGAAAAAAACCCATCAGGGCTAGGTGATGGATTGGATACAGGAAGAGAGAGGGAGGGGGTATGTTCAGGGTGACATTTCTGTCTTATTTAACTGGAGATAAGAAACACCAGAAGAGATCCAAGTGGGCGGGGCACAGAAGGGAGATCACAGACTTGCTTTTGCACATGTTGAGTTTGACTCGCCTTTGGGGCACCCAAGCAGATATGCTAAATAGGCCATTGGAGCTAAGGGATTCTGTGTAGCTCAAGATATAAAAGGTTAAATATATCCATGTAGGTGGGAATTAAAGTAATTGGCTAGGATGAGACCACCTAGGGAGAGAACACAGGGTGGGAAAATAAAGGGACCTACGACAAGTCTATGGACAAGGGACCATAATATTTAATGACAGAGGAGGATGAAACTTAAGAGAAATTAAGGCAAGATCAAAGAGACAGAAGGAAAAGCAGAATAGTGTTTTTAAGCAAGGGAAGAGCATAATTCAACAAGAAAGAAATGGCCAGTAGCCCCAAGCGCTGATAAGGGTCATTTAAGATGAAGACAGATAAATATCCATCAGATTAGCAGTGGAGGTCATCGGTGTCCTCTCAAGATAGCATCCCATTCTGGGTCCTTTCCAAACACAGATTCTTTCCTGTGCCTTGTCCCCATTACAATCCAAGGTTCAAAGTGGACCTCAACTCTCTAGAAAAACCAACCATTCATGAGATCCTGAACACTAGGAATGTTTTCAACATGACAGTTTGAGGCTTCAGCTAAGCCTGTAACTTTCTGGAGCCACGGCTCCACCCTACATACCAAGAAATCCTACCTCCTGAGATTGGTTTCCTCTAGATCACAGATGGCAAGTGTGTGGCACACCTATTCACACCTACCAAACCTGGGTCCAGGTCAGACATCACTAGTTGATCGGAAGGAAGTCCCCCCTGAAAAACGTGTGCCTCTGGGGGTCACTATCCCTACATGCCATGTTCTAGGATGGCGGTACAGTTCTGAACCCTTGATCCCTTCCCACATCATCATCCCCCATTCCCCATCCTCCCCTGAGGGAGGTAAGACGACTTCCACAGCACATCATGTGTCTCTGTCCCTAGCTGCACTCAGCCCTCAGCCAGACTGTTGCATCTGTTCCCAATATTGAGGGGATTCACAGTTATTTGCTTCGGAAATCAGAGCCTGGGGATCGTCGGCTTTATCTGGAAAGCGGGGCCTGCTCCATGGAGAAGGGAACGACTCGGCACACAGCAGAGTGTGTTTGTTTGGCTTGTCCTGTGGGACACCAGCACCCACCGGGTCCTGCGCAGCACGGACGAGGCGCGTGCCTCCCCGCCAGCCTGATTTGGGAGGATAATAAGCTAAACAAAGGAGCAGATGATCATGGAGGCTTATTTGCAGTCTGTACAGTTTATATTTAGCCATCTCGTGACGGGTTGCTAGCTCTGTGTGGCAGTCACCCTTGGGAAATTCAATCTGGGGGATGCAGAGGTGGGACAGATCTGGGAGAGAGGAAGGAGGGGTTTAAAATGCTACTTTTGGGCACAGGAAGGACGGGCAGGACAAATTTGTCCAACAAGCAAGCAGCCAGGGACAGGATTTTGGACACTTACTTGTAGAAACATGGAAGAGAATATAAAAATGTGTAAGAGGGGACACTTTTCTTAACAATCTGTAAACTGCCAGGCATTGGAGGGTGAAGTCCCCTCTTCTTCCCTTCCTGGCCACCTTCAGTAATCCTGAGAGGGGTGGTGATTCAGAAAACCTGAGTTCTAGCCCCGGTCAGCCATCAGCTGGAAGCCACATCCCTGCTCTGGGAAATGAAAGGGCTGGAGAGGATGACCCCTAAGATGCGGTGATTCCCCACCTCCACCCGGTGTCAAGACGAAGAGAGGCAACCTAGGGGATGTGCAATGTGTGGGTTGGGTGGGGAGTCGCCGGTTAAAACCGTGGGGCAGGGGGATGCCCTGGTGGTCCAGCGGTTAGGACTCCACACTTCCACTGCGGCGGGCACGGGTTCATCCCTGGTCGGGGAACTAGGATCCTGTAAGCTGCAAGGCCTGGCCAAAAAAAGCCAAAAACATTCATAACTGGAACATTCTGCGATCATTACAAATTGCGGTACTGATGCCACCCAACCAAAAAAATAAACTTCCATTAAAATGTACGTCAACATTAAAATAACCTTTAGAGAAACACGAATCATGGTGCTGATCTATATTAATTCAGAGCGAAGGTATCTATAATATCCTGCTCGGTGGGAATGGCAGCAGCCGCGCAAGGCAACCGCTTGCTGTCAATCAGGCAGTGGTGGGCGGGGAGAGAGCGCCATCAGCCAAGGCGGGAAGGAGAATCCGAGCGGAGCCTCCCCGAGCCCCTGCTGACCCCTCCCACTCTACATTTGGGGTCTAAGTTGTGAATCCCAGAAACTGGTGCTGCCAGAGAAAGGAGGTTTTTCTATAGGGTTTTTGTTGTTGGTTTTTGATTTGTTTGGGGTTTTTGTCTCCGTTATGGTCCACCGTCTTCCCCCAGCCCAAGGCAGCAGGGGGCGGTGAGGACAGCACAGGTCCTCAGGGGCCAGTCCCAGGGGACCTGTCTTAGAACAAGACTGTGGCCTTAGGCCGAAGCGCCACTTCTTGGTGGAGCCTCCCAGGGATAGTCTTGTCTGGGCATAAATCTTCTCATTCTAGAGTGACAAGGCAGAAAAGGGCCTTAAAGATCATCCCTCAGTCCCAGAGCAGTCCTGTTTCCACGCTGTTCTCAAGCCAGCAGCCTCGTGAGCTAGTTCAATAAGGCTCTGGATTCCAGGATAACGGAGGGTTTAATTTGAGTTTCAGGGAGATACTTGCTTCTCACAGATAGTCACCCTGTCTCCCACATCAGAGCCAAACGGCTCGTCCCTATCAAAGGCAAAGAGGATTCAGTCATGGTGCGATTTGAAAGAGCCGACAGTATCTCTCTCACCACTTGCCAGAACCCCGCCCATAGCTCTTCATTCCTTTGTGGTAAAGTATATTCCTCTGTAAAATGAAATGAGGTATGAGTCAGGAAAACAGAACTCCCTCAGGGGAAAGAACCCCCCAAATTAGAAATTACACAAGGAGTCATCTGAAGGGGCAGGCCTCCACTCTTAACTGTCTTCACCACTTGGATTCTTTGAATCAGAAGAGACTTTTCACATCGTATCATCCTTTTATAAAGGAGCAATTTAGGCCCAGAGAGGTTATGTTCTTAAGCAAGGTCACACAGCACACTGCGAACCAGGACTGGGGCCCTCTGGCCCCTCTGCACATTTTGAAGGACTCTTCAAGCTTAAATTCTAATCCAAGACTCCATTTCTTTGTTTTACAGACAATAAGAACCACCCCCACCAGAAGCTCCTTTTTAAAATTTCTCTGCTGGCACTAGTATCTGTAGCAATGAACAGTGTGCAGAAGGGAATCATCATTGTAAGCACACTTGGTGTATCGGAATCGAGACACGTAAAGCTTGGGCTTCGGAGCTTGACGGGGCCTACACCAGCGCAAACCCTGTCGGACTGTCTGCGTGTTACCTGCGGGCTTCATTTGCTTTCTTCCCGGAACTTAGTCCTTTGCTTTGGCGCTCCTGCCCCCTAGTGGCAGCAAGCTTCACTGCCGCCACATTCTTCTACAGACAAATGAAAGGGAAATTCGGGGGAGAGGAGGCACTTTTGAGGAGGGATAGAAGCAATCCGCACCCTTCTCTAAAAGAGCAGGCTCGGTTATGATGGCGGAATTTTTTTAACCTCACACACAAAAGCGTGACTAACTAGACGTTAGCCCACAGCGTATCTGAACCTGCGGAGACGTGAGGCCAGAGCACCAAGGATCCTAGGTTGAAAGTAGTTTATATAACTGACTCAAGGACTCCTGGGCTCTGAGAATCTGATGGCAGGAATAAAAGGACCTAAAATAGCAAGCAAAAGAGAGGAACACTGACATATGGTACCCGCCCCCAACAAACACTGGCATGAATGAATTCAAAGTCCTGTCCCCCTAACTTTGCCCAGGCTCTGTCCAGTATTCAAAATACTGGTCCCCACGCTGCTTAGCTAATCCCTGTTCCTTCTGCCCATCTCTGCTCAGCGCTTCCCTTGCCTCAGCAGACGAGACGGGTCCTCTTCATATGCTCTCATGGCACTGGGTACTTACTTTTCCTTCATAAGACTTTCCACAGTCCCTAAGTCTGTGTTTCTCTGATTATTTTCATGCCCACCCTGAAGTGTAAGTTCCCTGAGGACAGGCACTGAGGCTACCTTGTTGACTACTGAATCTGTGTCTCTAAACTAGTGATTAGCACATAGGAGGCCCTCAATTAATGCTTTTCCGTGGAATTAATGAAATCACAAGTGTTGGTTTACTGACTGAATTATATCTGTTTACAGAGTTAAAAAGCACTTCCTCAGTGGAGAAAGCAGGTGAGCTACGTCTTAGGGTTTCACGGCTATGCAGCACCGGCCATGTGATTACTGCTTTTCTTGACATGTCTTGGGATCCCTCCTAACCTATAAAAGAAACAAAAATCTTCTGAGGATGGAGACCTTCCTTGAATATCACCGCAAATGCTCACCATCACCCTTGGGGCAGGTAGCTGGGCAGGTGTCTTTACCATAATTACACTTGTTAACGTTCTGCCCCCACCAGCTCAGCTTTCGTTCCTGCCATGGTGGGGAAATCAGCCTGAGAATGGAAGGACAGCAGATTGAGAGGCTACACGGACATCAGGACACCTGACCTTCGGGGCTGTCTCTCTGTAACCTTGGGTGGTGCCTCCCTGCCCCGGCTCTCGGTTGTCTCATTTCTAAACTCTTGGGGTATGTAACGTCAAAGCCACTGTTTTTCAGGTGTCAGAAAACCCAACCTAAACTGCCTTAAGGGGAGTAAAAGGGGGATACGTATTACTCATGAAACCGAAAAGCCATGGATTGAGGACTTAGTCCAGGATGTCAAGCAACTTCCTCTGAGCCTGGTCTCTCTTCTTCATCCTTCAGCTCTGCTTCCCTCTCTGTTGGCCCCCTTGCAGGAAGGGTCCTTGTATATGGGGGTCTCCAGCAGCTCCAGGCTTTCATCCCCACAGCAGAAAAATAGAGGGGCTTTCTCTTAGCCGTAGCAGACAAAAGGCCCTGGACTGCCCTCACAGGTGCCTTTGGGCCACATGCTCACCTCTGAGCCAGTAGCTGTGGTCAGGGGAAGTTCTGGGCTCCACCTGAATCACGTGGATTGACACAGCCAGAGACCAGGCACCCCGGGGGGTGATCAAGGAAGTAATCTCGGAATGTGGGAGAACAGTTGCTAGACGTGCAGAAACAAAAATGGCACTGCAGAGTAAGTGATTTCTAAAGACCCTTCCAGCTTTCAATATCCTGATGTGACTCTGATTGGACGTCAGGGAAATGGAAGGGAGAATAAAGCCATGGAAATGCTCTAGCATTAGCCCAACCCCAAACCCTTTCAAAAAGCCAAAATGCCAAATAAGAACCCTCACCCAGAGACTTCCCTGGTGGTCCAGTGGTAAAGAATCCGCCTTTCTATGCAGGGGACGTCGGTTCGATCCCTGGTCAGGGAACTAAGATCCCACATGCCGTGGGGCAACCAAGCCCACGCGCCACAACTACTGAGCTCACGTGCCTCAACTAGAGAGCCCGCGTGCCACAAACTACAGAGCCCATGTGCTCTGGAACCCACGCCACAACTAGAGAAGAGAAAACCCATATGCCACAACTAGAGAGAAGCCCGTGCACCGCAACGAAAGATCCCACACGCCGCAATGAAGACCTGACACAGCCAAATAAATTAAAAAAAAAAAAAAAAAGACCCCTCACCCATTCTGAAGGGAGCCCTTAGAAAGCAAGCAGTGATGGTGACGCTCCTGAAGCCAAGGGGCAGAAAATGAGTAGCATTTTGATAACGACACGAAAATGGAACATTTCTATTTCCCAAAAAGATAGACACTGTCAGTGAGATTCATAAAATAAAAAAATAAATAAAAAATCTTATTAAACTTTCCCTTTCACTGCTTCTTTGTATCTCTGGTTGAGGTGGTGCAGGATGAAGGTTGCCATGGTGATGGCTGAATTTTTTTTTTTTAAATAACAGGGCTCAGGAGCTCTGGCTGCTGGCCATACCGCCCCAGGCAGGAAAGGGTGGGGGGAAGGAGAGAAGCAAAGTGAGAAAAGGAAGAAAGCTGCTGGGCTCATCCCAGGACTCGGTAACTTCTCCAACTTGCTCTCCTTGCACCGAGGATAAGGCCCCAAAACCGCAGACTCTGGCTCCTTCAGAGAATAAGAGAATGTGGAGCCCAAAGGCATGATGAGGACAGGACCTTAGAAGTCACTTTGCCCATCCCCTACCTGATTCTCTCTTGTGACAGATGGATTTCTCCTACATTTACACTCCTTCCGGTGAACAATGGGCCCACCCAGCCCATTCAAGTTTTAGATGAGCCGCTGGAAACTTGACCCTAAGAGAAATGTTCAAAGACATCCTGAGATTAAGAACCCATAGGACTTTTAAGTGAAAGAGGAATTTGAGGTTAGGAGCCCAGTACCTGTCAAAACAGACAGTCCTGGCCACAAATTCTAGTTCTGCTCTTCTCTCTAGAACCATCTAAGAATGAGATGGGAGATTCCAGAAGTGGTGGACTATACCCCCGTGAGTAGATATACTCAAGCCTGCATAGGCCAGCAAGGAGCTGACTGATAGAGATGTTTTTAAATAGTTCCAGGCGTCAGAGAGCCAGGACCCTGCTGAGAGAGGCTCAGAGAAGCAACACACCAAGGCCTTCACGCAGAACCTTTTAAACTCCAGACGAGGGAAAGGGGAAGCCAGGAACTAGGCCTGGAGAGAACCAGAAACCAGGAAGCACAGAAATCTGCTCTGACACCAGAGTGCCTGTCAGGGGATTTGACAGGGGATGGTCTCGGCACGTGGCCTTTCTCTACTTGCCCAGCTGACCCCGGAAAGGACCTGCATTCTCAGCTGGCCCCATCCCTTGTCTCCTGACCAAAATGGCAGGCAGCTAAGGCCATGCTGTGTTTGTCAGAGCATGGCTTCCAGAAGTTAAATAATAATAGTAATAATAATAATAAATACTAAGATTGTTCCTCTAAGCTGGGAAAGTGGCAGGATTACTAAAGCTGAGTGAGTCTGACATTTCCCCCAGGAGCTGGCTGAGCAGAGAGCCCAGGAGGAAGGGGAGAGCCGAGGAGTGCGGGCCCCTGGGCCACTGACCTGCACCTCCATGACCTGCGTCCCCACCCCTGTCCTGTGCCTCAGGTGTGATGATCCAGCAGCTTGGGGTCTAGGGGTCCCCATCAGCCTTCCCCAGGCAGATTGGGAGGAGCAGGGGGAATGAGAGCACCTTAAGAAAGAGATAAAAGCCAGACTCAGAGCAAGGGAGAAGTGGTCCAGCATTCACACCCCCAGGCCACCCACCTGTGCCTTCTGGAACAGGGTGGAGAACTCAAAGGCCCCCAGCCCTGAGGGAGGCTGAAGGAGGCCACCCAGCACTGGCCCTGGCCTATCTCTGGTGCTGCCCAGACCTACTGGCCTCTCTTTCCAAGGGCAAGGTTAGATCCCAAACCCCACTCTGCCCTCACAAACCCTCCTCACAACACACACGCACACGCACGCACACACACGCACGCACACGCACACGCGTGTGCACGCGCCTGGAACCACATACCAAAACAGCACCAGGCCTTGGAAATAGTGCCCAGGGATGCATACACCCCAGGCCTGTCCAAGCACGAACCAGCTCCTGGAGGCTGCACAGAGTCCGCCAACAGAAAGGCACAAGGAGACCAGCCCGTTAGCGGCATGGTAAGACTTACGTTTCACCACATGCCTTTTTTGTAGAATGTTTCTCACATGCATCTACTGCCTTTTCAAAAAACCTAATTCTGCTCTTCTTTCTAGAACACACATACAGAACCTGTGCTTTGTCCTGGCCACCTGAAGCCAGGAAAACTAAGTCCTAGCTCTAGTCTGCCACTAACACTGCAGCAGTGTGACGTCAGCCTGGTCTTAAGCATCCTGTGCCTCGGCTCCTGGGGCTGTAAAATGGGGGCGGCAAAACCTACCCTGCCCTCCTCATAGGCACTTTAGGAGTTTGAGGAGACACAACAATGACAGCAATGATAAGAGTTAAACATACTGAGCGCTCATCATGGCCTGGGCACACGGCTGCCATCTCAAAACTAAAACAATCCTACGAGATAGCAACTCATATAAGCCTCAATTTAAGAGACAAGAAAAATAAGGCAGAGAGAAGTATGTTCAAGTCATGCAATGACATGTCTGGCCTTCTGACTCCAGAGCCAAAACTTGTACCCACTAAGCGCAATATGACAGTTTGATATTAATATTCATTATCCTACTGCCTGTCCCAAGAGGACTGGGTGAGTGAGTGATCAAATTGCCTCGACCTGTTTGCCCCAATATCAGAGTCTCTGCCTTTGCTTAAGATCGTTTAAGGAAGGGCTAGAATCTAGAGATAGGGTTAATAAGCAAATCCCAAAGTGGGATCCTGGTCCTAGATGTTAGGATTTGTTTCCTGACAGAGACCAGGCTTGTGGATCTGCCTCTAATGGAAAGAAGCCCCACCTGAAACTCCTATACACACAACTGGCTCGTTACTGCCCCACCCCGCCACTGTCACCATGGCAACGAGGGACCCAGGATGCCAGTCCTCAATCCCTGTTCCTGATTTAGAGTCTTCCTAATTCACACTTCCTCCTTCAGTCTTCTCTTCTCCCTCCTGTGGACTTCACAGCCCTCCACAATATCTACCACCTGGAGGTCATGCAGCCCCCTCCTTGAACACCACCAGGGACAGGCAGCTCACTACCCAACAGACCCAAACCATTCTCAAACCACACTAACTGCTTGCAAAGTCCCCCTTCTATTGCCCTGAAATCTGTCTCCACATTTTGTCTAAGCTCTAGTTTTAGTGCTGCCCTCAGGGGTCTCATATCACACCTGCCGTGACAGTCCTTCAAATAACTAGAGATGGTACTAATATTCTGCCTTGGTCTTCTCTAGGCCAGTGGTTCTCAAACTTGAGCATGAATCAGATGTGAAGATCTTGCTAAACCACAGAGTACTGGGCCCCACCCGCAGAGTTTCTGATTCAGTAGGTCTAGGGTGGGCCCAGAAATTCACATCTCTAAGACGTTGCTGCCACTGCTGCCGCCTGGGGAATCACACTTTAAGAGCCACTGCTCTGGATGAACACCCTCATAGCTTTGAAAACTCCTTCTGTGTGAGATTCCCAGGCTTCTTTACCATTCTAGTCTCTCTCTTTGGCACCTGCTCTGGTTTGCCACTATGGCGCCCAGAGCTAGACAAAGAACCTTAAGTAGATGTTTTGGGTTACAAGGAACAAAGATTCCCTCGGTCACCTCAAGTAAGAGGGGGTGTTTATAGTGGACTTAAGAAAAACAGGAACCTCAAGTTTCTGGCCAGCCTGACTGGACCCCAGGCTGATGAGGCCTCTTGGGAAGAGTAGAGATGGCAATGTAGTTGGATCTCCAGCCAGAGGACAAGAGATCTTGCCAGACCCTCAGCAGCAGGGTGACATTTATCCTCAGCGCTCTGCCTCTTCTTCCACCATTTTTGCTGCCAACAGCCAATTCCTTATCCCCTCTCCCCTTATAGATTATCTCTACCTCAGAGCTTCTGCTTCCTCATTCTTGCTTCCCTTTTCTTATGTTCATTATATCCACTCTGAGCCCGCCAGCAACTGCCTGATTTACTCTTTTTTTCCCAGTTCAAATTCACAAAAGAATCAAAGTGAGGGAACTTGTTCCAGTTTGGATAAAGCTCTTTAAGCATCCTATAGGTTGGCGGAACTTGGGTCCATATCCAATCTGTTGTGGTTGGTAAAAAGTTGAACCATGTGATTTAAGCATGAAATGCGTCCTTAGAAGGAGATCATAGGAGAAGCCTGCAGTCTGTTGGCTACCGACAGGTTTCATCTTGCATGCCAACTCCATGGAAAAAATACTGGCTGCCTTAAAGACAGTGCTGAGAAGGATTCAGAGGCTACATCGAAACACAGTGGAATATGATCTGTTAGTGTTACCTGCCATGGCATACAAACATGAAGCCTCAACCTGCATGCCAGTTACTCGCCTTCCTAGCGTTACAGCGTGTGGTCTGACGCGGGCAAACTAAGTGGAGGCATCACTTGCCTCATTCTGAATTTCCTATTTCTCTTTATAAGGCCTAAGATTCCAGCTGCTTGATTAGACAGCTGTATCACACTATGGCTTCACATTGAACCTCAGCCACTTAAAACCTAAGCCTTTTTCATACCTGTTATTAAATCACATTTCTCCCATTCTGTATGGTGCAAAAAAAGAAAGAAAAGGAAACAGTTAAATTTTACATATTCCCCTAATTAAGTTCACCGTGTTTAATTTAGCCTACCACTCCAGCCTACCAAAATCTTCTTACTATGGTGTCTTTTCTTGGCCTATTTGATAAATTGCTCATACTGTATGTGCAGGCCTCTGACCAGGAAATGAAGGTTAAATGTTTAACTCCTTTACAAGATTGACACAAACATGAATTTAGATTGTTTGTTTCCATGGACCTACTTTGCACCATTTGGGGTACAATTGCTCAATAATTTCAAGAAATTATTTTAGGCTAACAAGTCCTTGTGCACCTTTGTCCATTGTGTGCTCGGTGAGGATAACCAAAGACAGTTACACTAGTTCATGGAGGCGGCTCCTTTCCTAGAATAATTGCTGCCATTCATTGAATATCATTCTAGGTTGTGAGTGATTTAATACATTATTTCTAACCCTCACAACTTTAAGAGGTAGATTTTATTATCCCTTTTAGCAGGGTGAGACAATGGAGACATAAAGGGTTTAATCACTTTCCAAGATGGCACAGCTAGTATACATGGTAGGGCTGAATTCCAGCCCCAACCTGCCTGACCCCAAATCCTGTGTCCCTTCACTGTGCCACACACCTTCTTCATGTGCACGCCTCTCTGAACGACAGCAACACCTGCCAGAAATGACTGAAGGCAGAGATTGGGGGCAGAGATGAATATAGTTACCCATGGATCACATTTTTTAAAAGCACCACCCACATCAGGTCTTTAAAAGTATGATCTAGCCATACTTAGGATTATTACACAATTGCTAAAAAGAATGATGTAGATCTACATTATCCATATAAAAGACATCTAAGATGTCCTGTTAAGTATGTCTATTCAAGATCCTATTTTTTTAACATTATATTAACATATGTAGGTAGGAGGTGGAGAATTACAGGAGACTTCCAGTTTCTATTATTTTTTCCTTCTGTTTTATTGGCATACAGCACTGTATAAGTTTAAGATATACAACATAATGATTTTACTTACATACATCATGAAATGATTCCCACAATAAATTTAGTGAGGAACTTTCCTGGTGGCACAGTGGTTAAGAATCGGCCTGCCAATGCAGGGGACACGGGTTTGAGCCCTGGTCCGGGAAGATCCCACATGCCACGGAGCAACTAAGCCCGTGCGCCACAACTACTGAGCCTGTGCTCTAGAGCCTGTGAGCCACAACTACTGAGCCCGCGTGCCACAACTACTGAAGCCTGCGCACCTAGAGCCTGTGCTCTGCAACAAGAGAAGCCACCATGATGAGAGGCCTGCACACCGCAACGAAGAGTACCCCCTGCTCGCCACAACTAGAGAAAGCCCATGCAGCAACGAAGACCCACCTCAGCCAAATAAGTAAATAAATAAATAAAATTTTAAAAATAATAATAATAAAAATAATTTAAAAATTAAAAAATAAATAAATAAATAAATTTAGTGAACATCCATCATCTCATATAGATACAAAACAAAAGAAAAAGAAAAAAGTATTTTTTCCTTGCAATGAGAACTCAGGATTTACTCCGGCTTCTATTCTTAACATTTCCGTTTTGATTGCATTTTTACATCTATGTATTACTTTTGGAATTCAAAAATATTAGGAAAACAAAATGTTAAAATCATCAGTTACCCTTCCCTTAAACTCCTGAATTTCATGCATCTCTACGATGCATAAAGATCTGAGCTTCCTGTGTCTGTGGTGTCAACAATCAGAAACACAGTGTCTCACATAATAAGACCTGAGGTAGGCTAGGACTCAGGATGGTGAATTCCATGGTTACCTGAATTATGACATGCTAGAGCATCTTTGTACTCTGCCACCCTCAGCATGAGACCTGGCTCCGTTCACATCATTACCTGGCTGCCACAGTTCTAGGCATCACAAGCTGCTATGATACTGTCCAGTAAAGAAGAGTCAACTATTTCTTCCTATGTGACTCTTTTTAGCAACAAGAAGAACATATTCTAGAAATATCCACAGCAGACTTCTCACATCCTATTAGGACTGCATTCCATGAGTCTGCTAATCCAATCATTGGTAAAAGGGACAAGGTTATCCAGCCTGGAATGGACAAATGATTTTCTCCCTGGGACTGGAGAGGCCAGCCCCCTTTCAAGGCACATGACTTGCCTGCTCGCTGAACAATATTGGGGTTCTATTAACAAGGAAAAAGAGGGGGAAAGGCTCATAGGTACCCAACCAATGGTGTCACAACTGTTCCCTAAATTAATTATGACACCATGCTCCTCATATGAGTGTTCTCACCCAGCCACATTCTATGTCCCTCCCTGCAGCTATGTATTCTCAGAAGTACATTGTTTCTGAGCCACATATACTAGGTTTAACTACTATTTGCATTGTTACCGTATTAGCTAAGGTGCTCCTGATTTTGTTACTGTTACTATGCTGATAGGGATACTCATATGGGAAATGTAACTGCAAAGATGTCTGAAACATA
This sequence comes from Balaenoptera physalus, assembly GCF_965194825.1. Classification (NCBI taxonomy): domain Eukaryota; kingdom Metazoa; phylum Chordata; class Mammalia; order Artiodactyla; family Balaenopteridae; genus Balaenoptera; species Balaenoptera physalus. The sequence continues at coordinate 37,400,025 of NC_138890.1, forward strand.
CTGATTAAAATCCACTAAAGATCCAAAGCCATGGTCCAGTTCATTTCAGAAACTGAGAATTCTGAAAACAAGAAAGTAAATGATTTTTAGTGGTGGTAATATATGGCTCAGTTTAGCAAGATATACAGTGTTTGACAAGAAGTATTAAGTTGAATAGATTTTAGAGGAGAAACTTAAAAACAGACAGATCAGTCTTGGATGTTTAAAGATACAGCCTTCTACAATGCTAGGGTTCAATGAACTCTGTCACCCTTCTGAAAACTTGGAAGAAGTTACCTCCCTACATTGTTCAGCATTTTGTCCATTTGGAAAGTCATCACGACAAAAGTTTCAAGCCCTGTGTTACAAACTTGAGGAATCTCTGACATGAAATCAATGATGTTTCTAGTAGACAGGTGGTTAAACATGGCTGACAGGGAGAGAGAGAGAAAGAGAAAGAAATTTCCCAGCCCCATCAAAGCTGGACCTTTCGTCTCCCAAGGCAATAGAAATAAAAACAAAAATAAACAAATGGGACCTAATCAAAGTTACAAGCTTTTACACAGCAAAGGAAACCATAAACAAAACGAAAAGACAACCTACAGAATAGAAGAAAATATTTGCAAATGATGCGACCGACAAGGGCTTAATTTCCAAAATATACAAACAGCTCATACAACTCAATAACAACAACAACAAAAAAAAACAACCCAATCAAAAAATGGGCAGAAGACCTAAATAGACATTTCTCCAAAGAAGACATACAGATGGCCAAGAGGCACATGAAAAGATGCTCATCATCACTAATTATTAGAGAAATGCAAATCAAAACACGAATGAGGTACCACCTCACACCAGTCAGAATGGCCATCACTAAAAAGTCTACAAATAATAAGTGCTGGAGAGGGTGTGGAGAAAAGGGAACCCTCTTACACTATTGGTGGGAATGTAAGTTGGTGCAGCCACTATGGAGAACAGTATGGAGGTTCCTCAGAAAACTAAAAATAGAATTACCGTATGATCCAGCAAATCCTACTCCTGGGCATATATTCAGACAAAACTATAATTACAAAAGATACACATACCCCTATATTCATAGCAGTACTATTCACAATAGCCAAGACACGGAAACAACCTAAATGTCCATTAACAGACGAATGGAAAAAGAAGATGTGGTATATATATATAATGGAATACTACTCGGCCATAAAAAACAACAAAATAATGCCATTTGCAGCAACATGGATGCAACTAGACATTATCATACTAAGCGAAATAAGTCAGAAAGAGAAAGACAAATACCATATGATATCACTTATATGTGGAATCTAAAATATGACACAAATGGTGACTTCCCTGGCAGTCCAGTGGTTAAGACTCTGCACTTCCACTGCAGGGGGCACGGGTTTGATCCCTGGTTGGGGAACTAAGATCCCGCATGCCGCGCAGCATGGCCAGAAAAAAAAAAGTAAAATATCATACAAATGAACATATCTACAAAACAGAAAGAGAATCACGGACATGGAGAACAGACTAGTGGTTGCCAAGTGGGAGGGGTTTAGGGGAGGGATGGAGAGGGAGGTTGGTGTTAGCAGATGTAAGCTATTACGTACAGAATGGATACACAACAAGGTCCTACTGTATAGCATAGAGAACTATATTCAATATCCTATGATAAACCATAATGGAAAAAAATATTTTAAAAAAGAACTTACATATATGTATAACTGAATCACTTTGCTGTACAGCAGAAATTAACACAACATTGTAAACTAACTATACTTCAATTTAAAAATATATTGATGAAAATAAACAAAGCTGGACCCCGTATTCACAATTATCTTAATTTCTTCCCCTACCCATCATCAGTCCCTGCCCCCTAAAATGCCCTTGGCTTTCACCTGCCCCCTGCCTTTGTTTGCCCCTCCTGAGCCACTCTCCACTGCTCTCCACCCTGCTCTGTACCCCCAGAACCTGGAGGGATGCATCAATGGGCTTCTTGTCCTCTGAATTCCAGTTGAGTTTGGCACTGGCGAGAGATCAATGGGAAGGAGTAGAGAGAACTTGGTAAGGTTGGGGTATTTATTCTCCAAGTTCCCTCCCCGTGGGGTGCCAAGGGGCCGGCTGCATCCGAAGTTCTCAGCTCAAGTGTGCAGCCCTCTCTACGGTCCTATCTCCCCGATTCCAGTAGCCCACCCTGTCACCTGCCCCTAGAGGTCTAGGAGTGGCAGTAGAGTCCCACTATTACTAATCTGGGGTTCTGCACTATGCCTTGTGGTTTCCCTACACTCTGCCCACGCCTTTGTAAACAGTTTATGAAACTCTGCTTGAGCTATCCTAATTTGAGGGTGCCATCTGTTTCCTGATGATACCCCTCTCTAATTTGATCTTATATGGCCTGAATGTTTTTGCTTGCTGATACTTCTGTGTTCCTGCCTCCTAAATCACTGCTCTGCACAGTGACAGCAATCTCAACCTCGGAAGTTGCACAGAACTGGGTTCATATCCCACTCTGCCTTCTATAGCTAGAAGACCCCGGGCCAGTCACTTTACCTCTTTGAGTATCAGTTTCTTCATCTGCAACTTGGCAATAATAGTGGTATCCACTCATAGAGATCCCGTGAGGATCAAACAACACAGTAGGGAGTGATGGGGAGTGTGACGAACTCCTGCCTCAACAAAAAGGAAGCGGCAGCTCCCCAGATGTGAGTGATGGCTGTCATAAGGAAAAGCCAGCTCACAGTTATCAGTTCTTCTGATACTTTAAGGAGCCAAAAATCCAAATTTCCCTATGAAATCTCTTCTTTACTAAAATATCAGTACCATGAGGACAATAATGACAATTCTATTCATTACTGTATCCCCAGTGACTACAATAGTGCCAGGCACACAGAAGTGATCAAAAAGCCTTTGTTGAATAATTATTCCAATTTTTAAACATTAGCAACTAGTAAAGACAAAACAAAACCAGGGCCATGCAAGTAATACACGACCATGGGAGTGAACATCCCCTTAAATTTTGCTTAAATATCCTAAGCACCTCACTCACCTCACCCCAGTCCCAGCCCCAAACAAAACACTCCTATTAATTGCTACTTTAGACTTCTGCTCTAGAAATAACCACAATTGAAAGGTTCCAGTAAATGACGGATCTTTTTTGAGCCCCCTCCTAATTAGATAAAGCCATATTTTCAAGAAGTGGGGTACAGCCATCATTTTCAGCATTGCCACTGTGCAGCCCCTAGTTCAGTGCATCTGCAACCAGGCCCTTAATGAACATGCTCAGGGCTGAGAGAAAAGTGATGCAGCAACTTGTTTTAGCCCAGAAAGCTTGTGGATCCTCCTCTCCCTCTGCCACAGACCAAGGATACGAACCCAGTGAGCTGCAGATTTATTACCTAGTTTATAAATGCCAAGGAGACGGCGCTCCAGCAAAAGAATGGCTTGGTGGACACACTGCAGATAAATAATGTATGAAAACCACTTCTATTTTAATGGCACTTTGCGGTGACATTAATATTGATAAAAAATGTTAGCATGCGTTAGATGGTGCTATATTCAGTGAAAGATGAGTTTTGGCAGGCTCCAGGCCACTTCTAGTGGCCACTAGCCACTTCTAGAGGTGTGAGAAACAGCAATTCCCAGCTAATGGGTATTAGCACCTGTATGAAATAGGCTGGGTGGGTCAAATAAGACCAACACTTGACCTTGGCAAGTATCTTGTGGTGGCCACTGTAGGTTAACTGACCCAACAGTCCTAACCAAATCGCTCTCATCTAGTCAACTTCTCCTCTAGAGGTAAGTTTTTTTCCCAGCCTCTTCTGCAGTTGGCAGTGATCATATAAAATAAAATAATTCATGAGTGGAATTCTGCTGAGTGAAAAAGGAAGTTCTGAGAAGAAAATGTGCTTGCCTGATAAAAGGGGCAGAAGTGATCAGTCAGAACCACCTGTTTCACTCTCTTCCTGCCCTGAATTGGGATGTGATGTCTAGATCAGTCGCAGCCATTTTAAAACCAAGAGGCATGGGAGAAGAGGACTGCAGTGACAGCAGTCTTAAAGTGTCTGAGCCTCCAAACCAATATCAATAGCTGCCCATATGCAGAATGAATAAATGCCTATTTGTATAAGGCTCTGTAAGCTGAACGTTTTGCTCAGTACAAGTGAGTGCATTCTGAAACTTATCTCAACCTCTCTGTGCCTCTGTGGTATCATCTGTATGATGAGAATAATAACAGAAATGGTAACTTTAATGAAAATCTGTTCAAAGTCTTAAAATAGAACTTGGTACATAGTAAATCCTTAACACTAGCATCATTACACATTAATGAATAAGAAGCTACTAGGCTTTTATTTTTTTTAACACTCCTAAGGTCATCACAAATAATGCCTGAATCAATGTAAGCAAAAGGCTAAAAGGAAATAAAGACAGATATGTGTGGGTGGGGGAGCAGCAGATTTGGATTCAGGAGATCCAAGTTCTAAATGTCCAACAATAGGAGAAGATCATGCAAACAAATGCACATCCACTCCATGAACTACATATGCAGCCATTTAAAATGCATGAAAAAGATCATATAAGGACATGAGGATATACTTATGACAAAAACAGGAAGACAAATTACAAACACAAACAAATTACATTTAAATGATGATCCCAATTGTGTTTTTAAAAAGTGAAAATGAAAAGGTATAAGCCAAAATAGTCATCTATAATCTTATGGATAGTTTTTCTGCTTTATGATTTTCTGAATTTTCCAAATTCACAGTTAAAAAATACTTTACTGTATAATAAAATTTTTTTGATAGTTTAAATTTTTTTCTCTTTTACACTTTTCTGCATTTTCAGAATTCTTTTGCAGTAAACTCATATTACTCATATAATAAAAATATGTTAGTTGTTTTAAACAAGAAAACACACTTGTTGCCCAGAGGCAGGTGGAATCTGACCAGCCTTAGCCGTATGGCAAGACCCAGGGCAAAAATATATTATGGTTTCTTAAAAGCTACCAACAATGTAATTTTAATATATTTTAAAGTATATCCGTGCCCCAGAGGGCGGAATTGATCATGTATAAGGGCTCACTCCTGCTTACCAAAGACATAGGCAGGGGAATTAGAGTGGACCTCAATGTATACTATTCTGTTTTCAGTCACATTAGAGAAACTGAGGCAGGGGATCTTTTTCTTTCTTACCTTCCTTCTAAGTTTATGTGTATTCCTATGAATTTTTTTAGAATAAGAATTATCTTTTTATTTGAGATTTTGGATTTGTGGCCCAGCTTCCCCAGTTTCTAGCTACATGACACAGGAGATAGACAAGATGTGTAACCTTTGAAAACTCTATTTCCCATCTCTAAAATTATGGCTATAATATCTACTTCACTGGGGAAAGCTACGGTCGGCAAATAAAATAATGTGTGTTAAAGTGCTTTATAAACTGTAAAGCCCAGTACAAACTTTAGTGAAAAGAACATAGGCTCTGATTAGGCAGCCTTGATTAACATCCTGGCTGTGAAGCTCAATAGTGTGTGAAATTTAGGCAAGGTACATAAACTTCCTGAGCTTCAGTTTTCTCATCTAGAAAGTGGAGATGATATCTTTCTTCATATAAGACACCTGGAGCACTGCGAACACCTACTATAGGGAAGTTGTAATCACATTGTTGCCCTTTCCCAGGAAAAATTGAAATTAGCTCTTCTACTTGGAAGGGCCGCCCCAGGAGGTAGGAGCAGGACTTCCTTCAAAAACAGTTCCTCAAAGCACTTTAATGCCAAGAAGAACAAAGAGGAATGGCGCAAGGTGCCTGGCTCCCCACCCCTACCACCCCCCAGAGCATTTTTCAAGACTCTGTGCCAACCAGACATCCAAGCTCTGAAATATTATCAGAAAAGAGGGCAAGAGAATCTAGATGTGAAAAAACATGAAAAAGGAACTGTGAAGGTTAATTTTATGTGTCAATTTGACTGGGTCACAAGGTGCCCAGATACTTCGTCAAACATTGTTCTGGGTGTGTCTGTGAGGGTGTTTTCAGATGAGATTAACATTGGAATTGATGGACTGAGTAAAGCAGATTGCCCTCCCCAGTGTGGGTGGGCCTCATCCAATCCGTTGATGGCCTGCATAGACAAAAAGGCTGACCTCCTAGGGGTAAGACAGAACTCCTCCTGTCTGATTGCTGATCTGGGACATTTTTTCCCCCTGCTTTGGAACTCGAACTGAAACATCAGCTCTTTCTAGGCCTCGAGGCTGCTGGCCTTTGGACTGGAACTACACCTTGGTTCTCCTAGTTCTCAGGCCTTCACACTCAGACTGGAATGACACCATGGGCTCTCCTGGGTCTCCAGCTTGCTGACTCACCCTGCAGATCATGAGATTTGCCAAGTGGTACTCTGTAATCACATGAGCCAATCCCCTATGATAAATCTCTATGTGTATATAATCCTATTGGTTCTGTTTCTCTGCAGAACCCTAGAACAGGAATCTTCACCTTAACTAACACAGGGGTTTGACAGCTGGGAGGACTTAAGAAACCACTGTGTCCCTAAATCACTGAGTCTCAGCAGCCTTGTCACGTGGATAGACAGTGACTATTGTGTGTCCAGCTACCCACCGTGTCCCATCAATGTGAGCTGATAAATCATGACCTTCCCCTGTAATCTGAGGATGGCAAGTCAATACTTCCATTATTATTATTACTACTCCCAAGGCACCTCTCCAAGAGCATCTAACCTGTTCTCTCTGAAGCACAGAGCCGAAAGCATGATGAATCTGCCTCTGAGATCCCACCAATCACAGCAGGAAGGGAGGGGATGAGAAGGAAAGAAGAAATGTAAGGGAGGATACAGGGGGGGGAAAGAGAGTCTGAAAAAGCCTAAAACCGTTGCTTAAAGTGTTGTCCTAGAACTTCCTTGATAGAATCCCTTAGGGGTGATGGTTGAAATGGCAGACCTCCGGAGATGCTGAGTCTGTAGGTCAGGGGCATGACTTAGGAATCTGCCTTAATTAACCACCTCTTCAGGTGATTTTATGCACCTAAAGTTTGCACTTTAAAAACTTAGAGATCTACTATTCACTGCAGGGAATGATCATTGCTAAGGATCTTGAGGTTTGTGGTCCTGCCCTTCATCTCTCAGAGATCAGTTTTACAGAATACCTACCCTTGTACTTGTAGGAGTGGCCAGCATCTTTCATATCAATATCAGCTGTGTTTCAGTTTGGTGGAGCGGGGATGTCCCTTGATTAACACCCACAGTTCAGCCAAAGGGCTTGTAAAAACAGAAATTGCTGGGCCCTATTCCCAGAGTTCCTTATTCAGTAGGATAAGGGTGGAGCCTGAATTTACACTTCTAACAAGTCCCCTGGTGATACTGATGTGGCTCATCCAGGAAACTAACTTGAAAACCACTGGTTTACACAATGGATGGATTCTTGGAAAGTAGCACATCTTTTTCTTCTTATTTGGGCAGAAAAGCATAAGTAAGGGAAAGAGAAAAATCGCCTGCTACCTTACCACCCACTACCCACTGGACTCCATACACAGACATACATACACAGTTCCCTCTTGAAAAAAAAATCACACTGTATATTTCCCTATGCCCACCTCCTTCACTGAACACATCAGGAACCTCCATCCACTCTTCCATGACACACCTGTGCAACATAACTTCTACCAAATGCACAGCACTAGTCTAGATTCATCACAATTGTATGTGAAATCTTCTTCAATAACTTTACTGTTTTACATATATGTGGAATCTAGAAAAATGGTATAGATGACCTTATTTGCAAGGCAGAAATAGAGACACAGATGTAGAGAACAAATGTATGGATATCAAGGGGGAAAGGGGTGGGGTGGGAGAAATTGGGAGATTGGGGTTGACACATATACAGTATTGATACTATGTATAAAATAGACAACTGAGGGGAACATACTGTATAGCACAGGGAACTGTACTCGATGCTCTGTGGTGACCCAAATGGGAGGGAAGTCCAAAAGGGAGGGGATATGTGTATATGCATGGCTGATTCGTTTTGCTGTACAGTAGAAACTAACACAACATTGTAAAGCAACTATACTCCAATAAAAATTGATTAAAAAAATAATAACTTTATTGTTTTAATGAATCATGCTCAGTGTAAGAATCAAAACACTAGAAGAAAATACAAAGAAAGAAAAACACATCTTAATTCCCACCACTAAAGAAATAATCCCTGTTGATAAATTGATGTACATTTTTCAATGCACATATTCCTTTATGCATTTATAATTTTACATAAATTGATTCATATAATCCATGCAGTTTTGTAACCTACTTTTTCCACTTATATAAAATAAGTTTTGATAAAGCAAATACAATCTCAAAAATCCTTGGAAAATGTATTACTTAATGGAATCACCTCTTACTTAATAGAAGTTCTCTTAGGAAATGAAATATTCTCTTTCTCTTATTCTTATTCTCTTATAGTGAATTTTCACCTACTCCTCATAGACCTACTGCGTTATTTTTTTAAGTGTGTGTGTGTGTGTGAGAGAGAGAGAGAGAGAATTCCATATTTCATTTACCAGGTTTGCTTTAGGAAGAGTTCACCTGCATTAAGGATTAGCCTTTTGCAGTAAACCACGAGTCTGTGCTCTAAGCCCCTGTTCACAACACAGACGGTCTGAAATCCAGAGCATTTGGAGCTTCTGGAGTAAATTCTGGAATTTCTCCAGCATCTAGGACTAAAGACATTGATCTCTGGTCTCAGTTGAGTTTCACCAGTGTTCTGGTTCTAGAATGAGTCACTGGCTAAAGGTCTAGTAAGCAAAGGACAGAAGTGGGCAGACTGAGAGGGGGTGGGAGAGGCCCTTAATACCATCAGTACAGCCCAGAGAGCACACACATGTCCAACACCCATGCCGGGGGCCTTCAGAAGAACCAAGCACCCTTTTGCATCGTATAACATCATTACACTTTTTTATTTGACATCCTTTGGTTAATTTGTCCTCGATTTCCGGATAAGGCTTGATGTGAGATTCATTGAGATCATGCACAAGATGCACTGAGCCCAGTGCCCAGCATGTAGCAGGCACTTGATACACATCAGTGTCACTGAGAAGACACAGTGAGAAGGCATGTGCTGTGGGCCTCCCACTTTGTGCCTGGCTCCCCTCCCCGGGCCAGACCACACCTGCATTCTGTAGACATAAGGAGATGGACATTTCAGGACACCAAGACCCTCAAAGATGAGTTTCCCATAGATGGGAACGCCTGGCTCCCCATCAAATCTAAAGCCTAATAAAGCCCAGATATTACTTAGGCAGCCCTCAGCCCTCTGCCTAAAGGTGGAAATCATCATTATTGTAGAAAGCGTGACCCACAGAGCAGACCAAGCTGACAGTGACACAGGAGGACAACAGAGGGCTTGACCCACAGCACACAGCTGACCATACTGGCAAAGGGAGGAGGCCTTCAAAACCCTCGTATCCCTTTTCCCTGGGAGAAACTGGGAACCATAGTAAGGTCTAATCACAACCTCCTTTTGCCTAGTTTGGAATACAAAGACACTATATAGCCCTAATGTACTTACAGAAGGCAAGGAAGTAGAGATTCAAATAAATGGAGAGGGGGACCACAAGAGGGAGGTATCCATGTATCTCATCCTAAAAAGGGACCAGCCAGTTAGCTCAGCAATCCATGCTAAAGAGTACTTGTCACATTCTGTTAATTCTGTCTGATTCCATGTAGAAGGGGAAAAAAATCATTGCATGGCAGCGCCAGGCGTCCCAAGCGTCACTAAAGTGATTTTTCCCAAGAGTCTCCTATAACAGCATGGAAAGCACTTAGTACCGCACCTGGAACGTTGTAAGTAATCAATAACCGTAAACTAGTAAAAGCAGCAGCAGCAGCAGCAGCAGCAAAACTGACTTGCCTAGAGCATCCATTTAGCTAGTTAGAACGCTGCTCGGCTAGAATCCAAGTCTTCTCACAATTAAATGAGCGCTCCTCCTGTGAACCCATCCTCCCTATTGCTTCAGAGCCTGAGACTTGGCCCTTCTGTCTCCAGTCTTCCAAGTTCTTCAGCCGACCTTGGATCTGTTCTCTCCAATGTCCCCCGAGTCCAGGATGATAGAGATATCCCAGCTGAAGAACTAAACTTCACAGGTCTGACACTGACACAACCCATGGAATTCAGTTCTCAGAGCTGGGGATACACATAGGCTTTCCAGAGTCGGCATGAAGCCCCCCTCCTCACAGCCCAGGCCCGTCCCAGCCCTGTAAGATACAAGAGAGAAAAGCCAGGTGAATCCAGAGCCGCTGCTTCCCATGACCAGGTCTAGTTCTGGCACTCCTGAGTCCTAAGTACCTGGAAGATGTGCTTCGCAGACATGCGCATCATTAAACATCATTAAACGTTGTAGCTGGGTTTTCCTGCCTTCTGGCCCTTACACATGCTCTCCCCCTGCCTGGAAAACTCTTCCCTCTCTACCAACTCATCCTCAGGTTCTCACCTTCAATGTCACTTCCTCAGAGAGGCCATCCATGGCAGAAACTGCTAATTGTTCACCCTACATCTGTTTTCCCCTCCTTCTTTAGTAGTAGAATCTCCAAGGTTATAACAGAGCCCCTAAGGGCACATGGACACCTGGCATATGACTTCCTTTCCCGGCCTCATGTGACTGAGCATTGGATGTGAGCAGAAATGATGAGCATTCCAGCGCCCCCTTCCCCATCTCAGTGCCGGACTGTAGACTTGATGGAGAGTCACCGTGGACCATGCAGATGAGGGCAGCGCCCCCAGGGGAAAGACAGAGCAACACGCCAGAAGATCCCTGAAATTGTGGGCTTCCATATGAGCCCCGCACTGCTTACACCTGCACTACTGTATGAGCGAAAATTCAACATCTACCTCGTTTAAGCCACTGCTATTTGAGGATCTCTGTTGGAGCACTGGAATGTTACAGCTTTCCTAGTATGACTATCTATTCCCTAACCCCATTAACTTCCTGCTAGTCTCTGTCATAAGATTTGGCTCTTTCCCTTCATAGCACTTACCATAATTGGTAACCACAAAACTTTTGTATAGTTATTTGATTAAAATTTATCTCCCAAACAAGATTATGTTTTCCACAAGGGCAGAGCTCATGCTAGGGCTTTTTAAAGTATATATAATAGTTTTATTGAGCTATAATTCACATATCATACTATTCTCCTATTTAAAGCGTACAACTTGTTGGTTTTTAGTATATTCACTGAGTTATGTAACCATCAACATAACCGGTTTTAAAACATTTTCTTCAAACAATCCAGATGGATTGTTTTCACTTTTTGCCTATTACAAACAATGCTTCTGTGAACACCTGTGTACAAGCATAGGTGTAGCTATACATTTCCATTTCTCTTGGGTATATCCCTAGGAGTAGAATTGCTGGGTCATATGGTAACTCTATTCCAGACTGTTTTCCAGTGGGGTTGCACCATTTTAAAAGGCTACTAGCAGCGTATAAGGGCTTCAGTTTCTCCACATCCTCTGCCAAGACTTGTTATTATCTTTCTTTTCATTATAGCCATCCTACTGGGTATGAAGTGGTATCTCATTGTGGTTTTGACTTGCATTTTCCTGATGACTAATGATGTGGAGGCTCTTTTCATGTGTTGACTGGCCATCTGCACGTCTTCTTTGGAGAAACGTCTTTTCATATCCTTTGCCAAGCTCTTAATTGAGCTGTTTTTATTATTGAGTTGTAAGAGTGCTTTACATGTTCCGGATACAAGTCCCATGTATATGATTTGTAAATATTTTCTCCCATTCTATGGGCTTTTAACTTGTTTGATGAGTGAGTGTGAGTGTGTGTGTGTGTTTTCCATAACATTATTTCCAACTTCTAGCATCATGTCTGGATCACATAGGCACTGCAGTGATTTGGGAGAAAGGAAAGAAAGGGAGGAAGAAAGGGAGGGAGGAAGGGAGGGAGGGAGGGAGGAACTTTCAGAGACCATGTGGTTTAATTTCCCTATTTTATAGATGGAGAAACTGAAAGCCTCAAGACATTAAGATACTGCATGATGAGATAATAAGAACAAGGAGCTAGAAGTTAGAACTGGGTTCTAGTCTCCAACCAGCTAGTCTCCAACCAGCTGTGAGAACTAGGCAGGTCACATAACCTCTCCGTACATCAGAGAACTCCTCCTTCCACTCAGGTACTGGAAGGAACAAAGTGAACAAACGTATAAGAAAGCACTGCTTGAACATGAGTTATAACTGAGGCCCAAGATCAAATAGCTAAATCAGTCAAGTCAGGAAAAGGTGGCAGGTGGCCCAATTTCTGGTCCAGGGTGCATGCTGGGGCATTATAATGCATTTTTCAGGTTGTTGCTGACTTCCATCATCAATCGGGATACCTTCTGGTTCAACACAGGGAAGTATCCCAAATCACACAAATTCTGAGTCTTCTTCCTACCCACAGGGAGTCTCAGACAAGACGTGATGATTCTACTAAGTGTAGCCCCCGAGCAGGGATTGTGTCTCATTCACTACGGAACCCTCAGCACCTAACACTGTGCCTGGCACATGGCAGATGCACAAAAGTATTGTTTAGTGAATGAATGAACAAATGAGCACATGTAGTATGAACCTCTATCCCACAACCTTAATGAAGCAAATGGGAATAAACTTACAGGGTAGAAGGATTCTGAGGTAGCATCTGGGCGCAGCTAGAGGCCGTAAAGCATGACGATTAGAGAGCAGGCGCTGGAGTGTGATGGCCAGGGCTGTAATACCAGCTCTGCCCCTGGCCAGCCTGGAGACCCTGGGCACATTACTGACCACTCTAAGACTGTTTTCTCATCGGACTAGGAGGATAATAATAGACCCACCTCACTGAGTTGTTGTGGGGAGTAAAGAAGATGATGTGCACAGAACACAGTGTCTGGCATGCAGTAAACACTCAAGAAATGTTAGCTTTGTATCAGAATCAGGAATGAATGATGTGATAGATTAACGAAGTCTGCCACGACTGCAGAGAGGGAAAGAGGCAGCGAGGCATTTTCATCTCTACTTAAAAGTACATCTGTTTATATCACTGTGCTACCCCCATGCCTTCCACTCCTCCTGTTCCATGCCAGGCTTCATGCTCTGTTCATCCATGGCCCTAAGCCAAGGCTCCAGGCATTTTTCATTCTGGTTGGATCCACACAATTTGGTGATTACTATATAAACGTCTTGTATTGCTCAGGCTGCAGCATCAATTCCGCTTACTGAAAATGATTCACTTGGCGCTCACTTCCCCCCGGGTGGCATGGAAAGGCTTCTCCATCATCCTCAACTCAACAGAGCCTGTCACACTTAGGATTCAACATCATGTACAGAGCAAATACCCGCATTTGAGGGGCTCCACTGTTCCATCGCTTCAGTTTCGCTTCCCCTTTTTTTTATGAAGGAAAACCAAGACATGGAAGGGGAAAAGGGATACCCTTACTGCAAAGAGCTCCAGCTTAGATGACCGTGAGATACAAGAGCCAGCAACACAGAAATCTAATGGGAAGGGGAGAGCCACGTGACGTAAAAACCACCAAGCACCGACCGCTTGCCAGACCTACGCAAGGCTTTATATGCAAGTCTCACTTTGCTTTCACAAAGTGGTGGTAGGAAGTAGATACGGTTGCCTTCTTCACTGAACAACAAAAAAGAACACTGAGGAAGAAGAGGAAGGGGGGGGAAGAGGAAGAGAAAGGGAAAGAGGGTAAAAGCTAAGCAGTTAAAACACTTAGCCTAGCACACACAACTAACAATTGTAACCATTCTGCCCCACTGCCTGCCTCTTAGAGAAAGAACAAAAAAAAAAAAAAAAAAGGTTCCTTCCCTAAAGAAATTTAAAGACTAGGTAAGGTAGCGATGTATACAGATGAAAAATAAGTAACTGTAGAAGGCAATATATAATATATGCTAAGATAGGCTCAAAGGGGTACTGTACAACACGGGGAATATAGTCAATATTTTGTAATAACTGTAAATGGAAAGTAACCTTTAAAAATCATATAAAAATAACATTTTTCCAATTAAAATTAAATATATACATATTAAATTAAATATATATACATGCTAAGCCTGGCATCAACAAGAGGGGCCTGCAGCTGGTAGAAGGAAGACCTTGCTCTAGGAATGGTCCCTGGGAAGGCGTGCTCCTCCCACAGTCGACCTCGTCTCCATAAATGGAACCCAGTGCCTGGGCTAAACCTTGGCTTACCTGACTCCTCTTTCTTTCGCACCCTCCCTTCCATCCCTCTGCAAGGCCTGTGAGCTCTTCCTTCACAGTACAATGGAACTTAACCCCTCTCTCTCACCCAAGCCGCCATCACCTCCAACGGAGACCCCAGCAATAGCCTCCTTGCTGGTCCCCTGATTCTACTCCTGGCTCTACTGTCCACCCTCCAAACAAGAGTCAGGCAAATCAGGTCAGTCACTCCCCTGCATAAAGCTTCCCAGCTTACTCAGAGCAACACCCAAACCCCCTAGCACGGCATATAAGGCCCGTGTGATCTGGCCCCTGTCCCGTCTCCAGCCTCATCTCCCACCATCCTTCCCTCACTCATCCACTCCTGCCCAAGTGGCCTCCTTGCCGTTCCAATTCCTCCACACTGCTGCCTCTTCCTGGGATGCTCTTCCCCCTTACTTCTTCCAGAGTCTTCTCAAGTGTCACCTCATCCAAGTTACCTGACCCCCTACCTAAAATAGCCACAGACGTGCCCATACTCAGCCCCATGCACTCTATCTCTATGCCTGCTTTTTTCTTCTTTACAGGATTTCTTACTCTTTGACAGTTATGGCTACTTATTTGTTTACTGCCTGCCCCACAAGAATGAAAGTTCCATGGGGGTAGGCACCTTGACAAGAATAATGCCTGGCATAGAGCAAGTCAGTTCTCTACCTTTTTTTCATTATCATCCCCCAAAAGAGCCTTTTTAGAGATTTTTTCCTAATCACCTCTACTATGAAATTTTAATACCATAGACATACTATACATCTGTTCATGTACTATATGTATATCTGTGCTTTATACATAAAAAGGATGAAATTTTTCACCTCCCACAAGCCAATTTTTGTGCCTTTGGGGGTGATAGTTCCCCTGTTGGGAATGCAGAGAATAGGTGCTTGATAAATATTTGTAGAATGGATAAAGCTCCTGAGGTGGACAGCAGGCTGAAAGACAGACATTATTCAAGGTATTAAGTTCGGGTGGGGAAATTCCCAGCGACCTCGCCACCCAAGCCTCCAATCTACAGTATGAGTACATCCTGTCAAGCTGTGTCTGGTGACTATGCGGTATATTTCTAATTCAGGTTTTCAGCTTTTTTTTTTTTTTTTTTAACCCTAATCTTATTTTGCATCCCAACTCTCACTGCTATTTTGGATGCTTAAATTCACTTTTCCTTCACCCTCATCCCCAGGCATGCTTTAAAACCTAGATAAGCCCCCCACCCCGACCCCATTCATGCATAATACATTGTTCATCCACAAACCTTCATTGGTTTCTATGTGAGCCAGACTCTGGAGGTGAAAAGATGATTATGAGCCAATTCCTGCCCTCTGGAAGCTGTAGACATGTGAGGGTAGACAGGATGTTTAGTACAACATACCAAGTGCCCCAGTAGGAGAAGGGACAAAGTGCTTTTAAAGGACAGTGGAATCTCTCCGTCCACATCCAGCCATCCATTCATCCATCACTCATTTACAGAGCACCTGCTATGTGTCAGGCTCTGGAGCACGATGCTGGGGACAGCAGGGAAGAAGATGAACACGGCCGCTGCCCTGATGCTCCTGGAGATGACCAAGTAGCAGGAAAGACTGAGGTCTCATTGATAATCATACAAAACAAGTGAGCTCAAATGTGAGAAGCACTACCAATGGAAAAGCACATGATCCTATCAAGCACCTGGTAGTTAGGAAAAAGTGACATTTAAGGAGAAATCCTGAAGGAAAAATAGGCTGTGGTCAGGAGTTCAGGCAGAGGGAACAGAATGCTCAAACACTCTGAGATAGGACATGAGCAGGCACACAAGTGGGGACCAAGACGGACCCCTCTCCTGGGGATGGTACTGAGACCAGCCGTGGCACAGAAGTGAAGGAGGCCCAGGCAGCCAAGGGCCAGTTCGCATCACCCTTGCTTAGGAATTAGGGGAAAACAGAAGAAACAGGGAAGTGATGTGATCCTGATTGCATTTTTAAAATATTCTGGCCGGATGTGATGAACAGTTGTGGGGAGGGCACGAAATAGTCCCGCATATCCATCATGCAATTTAACACTTGATCCTGTGGGGTCTTGTATCCATCAGTGCATGCCTTGTGAGACTGAAATTCTCAAAGACAGGTGTCATATTTTCAACCTCTTTGCCCTCCCTCCCCATAACAGTGGTACATTACACATGGTAGACAATTAGAAAACATTTCTCAAGTAATTGTTCTGTGATAACAAATTCTATGTCTTTCTTATAATGAACAACTCGTTCCCTCTGCCCTCTGAAAGATTCCCTCCTGTCCCCAGTTGCTCTCCCACCCTCCACCCAACTGGCATGTTCTGGTTCTGAAGACCACCACACCTTTCAGATAACCTCCTCACAAGCTCTCTCAAGAGTCACTGCATCACCCGGACAGGGGATATCAGGGACCCCACCTGTACGGGGTCACCCAGACCCTCCAACCTCCGGTTCTTTGGAGTCTGCATCACCAGTGAGGCAGGATTTGCTCCTGCACTGCTGAAGCCGCCAGGTCACAGTGAACTTCAACGGCACAGCCAGAACCATTTCTCAGCCGGAATGGAGAACAGGACAGAGCAACTCAGCAAAGTAATTGCCTCCTATTTACCAGGACGTACTCCACACTATGAGACATTTTATCAACTTCATGGGATTTGTAGTCAGAAAACACGGAAACAAAAGAACAATACAAAGGCCTTTTAACCATTGACTGTTCACATTTATCAACACTCCTGTTCTACCCATTATTAGCACTTCCCCAGTACAGAGCCCAGGAAAGCTAAAGTTGTATTTTTTTTTTTTAAATTAATTTATTATTTATTTATTATTTTATTTTTGGCTGTGTTGGGTCTTTGTTTCTGTGCAAGGGCTTTCTCTAGTTGCGGCAAGCGGGGGCCACTCTTCATCGCGATGTGCGGGCCTCTCTTGTTGCGGAGCACAGGCTCCAGACACGCAGGCTCAGTAGTTGTGGCTCATGGGCCTAGTTGCTCCGCGGCATGTGGGATCTTCCCAGACCAGGGCTCGAACCCGTGTCCCCTGCATTGGCAGGCAGATTCTCAACCACTGCGCCACCGGGAAGCCCGCTAAAGTTGTATTAAATCAATAAAAACCAGAATTCTCTTTTAAGACAGAACTCCACTGTGTAACTCTGCTGGGTAAATGTATGTAATTTATCCTACGGAAAGAAACCCATACCTGACTTGGTCTTGGTGTGTTATGATAGACAAATTATTCATTTCTGTTTCCAAGAATTCATGCCCTTCTCCTTCATGCATTTTCCCCACTCTTTGAGGAAAAAATAAAAACTAACCCAAAAGTTGTTATAAATAAGATTTTGCCGCCCCAAAATTACTACTGTGGCACTTTGCTCTTGCTATATACACTTAGAATATAGGAATGAGTTTCTAGTATGTGAGGCTTTTAGGAGAGCTACTCATCTGGTATAACTTTGCAAATCTAAAATCCTTTCAGAGCTAAATGAATCCTGGTCTTCCAGTTCATTTCCCAAAGGTATAAAGAAGATGCTTCCAAATTGCTTTATATGCTCGTTACTAAAAAAACAGTCCCTTACGTAGCACTTTATTATTTTTTTTTAATCTTAAACAGCCTGAGTAATTATCTCATTTAGGTCTCCACAGACAGCCTTAGGAGGAAAGCTGGAGCAGACATGGCCATATTAAAGAAACTGAGTTGACAAATCTTTGCCAGTAAGAAACTGCAGGGTTATCCTGCAGGGTTGAACTTCACTAGCCCTTTGTGTAAAACAAAATCCCCTTATAAACATGAGGTGAGTTCCTATGAAGAGAAAAGAGACTTAAAACACAACTCACCAAACAACTGATTGCAGCCCATACATGGGAAGAGGGTCAGGGAGGCACCTCTAGGCTCTAGGGCCCACTCGGCCAGGAATCAGACAGAGCTTACTACAAAACAGGCTTAAAGTCTGCAGAAACTGATGGCTGGATTCACTTAGCAGAAGTGGGAGATACTTCTCTCTCTGGTCTTCCAGGCTATCCACTTTAAACTTGGTAACTGTTTCCTACTGGGGGGCGGGGAGGAGGGGAGGATTCTAAGTTCCCTGTCCCTGTTTCCATGGCCTTGACTGTCTCTCCCTCTATCCATAGGCTCTGCCACATCCAGGGTCCATGCCCTTGTGGTTACTAAGGTACCAGTCTCTGGGGACTTCTCTGACTCCCTCCCACTTCCCCAGCCTTCGATGCTCACCTGTCAAAACACTAATTTCCAGAGTATTAAACTCTTCGGAGGCACAAACTGTAGAATTTTGACCTGAATGTACTCACAGAGGACACTCAAATAAATGATAATTATACAATTACCATAACAGCTAAGATGTATTAAGTGCTTATTATGCACCAGCCACTGGGCTAAATGAATTATCTCACTTAAAATTCACCAAAAAAAGCTATGAGGAAGGTACAATCATCAACATCATTTTAAAGATGAGAAAAGGTTCAAGGGACTTGCCCAAGGCCACACAGCCAGCGAGTTAAGGAACTGGGATTTCAACCTAATCTTTCCAATTCCCGAACCCAGGTCCCCAACAGCCCAGCTGCACAGGCTAAGTGAATTAACCAAGCTTCACTGAAGCCAGCAAACTAATGAGCCCCACCCAGACTCCAGCCCCTCCAGCTCAAGCCAGGGCAGTCCTCGCCTCTTCAAACCACTCCTGGTTTCACTGGAGGAAGTGAGCCCTTTGGACAAAGGTAGAAAAAGCCCACACCCCCTCCCCCATATCAGCCAGATCTTCTTACACACTGGAAATAATCATCCCCACGAGAGGGGTTCTCGGACAAGCTTATAACAGCAAACATTATGGTTTTACAAAAGCTACTGCTACAAAAGGAAAAAAAAAAACCTCTGGGTGACTCACATGAATTGCTGGAAGACAAGTCTTCCATCCAGCCCTCTCTGAACTGCAAGATGATGGTGTGTTTCAACGGTAAATGAACACAGCATTCCCAAAGCCACCAAGTGAATGAATCGAGCAAATCCTCAGTCTTGTCCTCATTCCAGATTTCTCTCTTCCCACTGGCATTACTGTCTTGCTTAGAAAATCGTTTCTGGGCCCTTCTACTGTTCCACAAAGCTGGATTGTCACTTAAAGGCCTGTTCACTAACTGGAATTGCTCTTCTGTAGCTGCAAATAAAAATCACAGGCAGCTCGGATGAGTTTATCATGGGAGCTGATTAATTAGCAGTTACCGAACCCTGAAAATAGAGTTCCATTTCATTAACATGTAACTTTGGGGCGAATATTGTTATGATTTAAACACGTTTGCTCCGTGGTGGGGAAGCTATGGAGGTAGTAGAAAAATGGGAAGTCTGTGTGTTTATTAGAAGTGTGAGCAAATATAAAGGGCTTTTTAAATAATAGTAATAGCTAACATTGAGCTAGGATCTGTCCCACCAGTGTCTGTTCTGAGTGTTGTATGTGTATTTGCCCAAATGGTCAAATGGTCTCCTAGGACCATCCTAGGAGACAAACACCATTATTGTTTGCATTTTACACAGGAAGAAACAGAGGCACACAGCTGCTGAACGGTGGAGCCAGGGTTAACGCTCAGGCAGCTAGAACCAGACCGGTGGTTCTCAGCTGGGGTGAGGGTGAGGCATGGAGGTTGGCCCCCAGGAGATATTTTCAGCGTCTGCACATAATTTGATGGTCGTGAGGAGTCAGGGCTGTTAACGCCTCTGGTGGGTAGAGACCAGAGACGCTGCTAAGCACCCTGCAATGCATAGGACAGCCCCACAGCAAAGAATGATCAGTCCCAAAATATCCGTGGTGCTAAGGAGGAAAAATCCTACTCCAGAGCCTAGTCTGTGTCACTGTGTCCGAGGCTTGCGCTCAAGGAACAGGGCATTCTCTACGAGACGCAGGTCACCAATGATGACCCCTCCCTGTGTACTAGGGAGGTACATGTGTTCCTTCCTGGCCAGTCACCTCAGCAGCAGTAACACGCATACACAGGGCTAATACTGGCTTCCTTCCCTGAGGTCTGGACATGACCTCTTAAAAGCCTTGTAAGATCTCAGATTCCCTAGCAAAAGCTATGAACTCTCTAGAAATAATATTAATTAAACATATGACATTGAGGCAGAAATAGCAAATGCATCAATAGAATAAAAGTAAGATTCTAGAAAGACATCTGTGTATACGTGGGAATTTAGGACCAGGCAAAAATATCCTTTCAAGTCAAAAAGCAGCCGAGAGGAGTATACAGGAACTCTCTGTACTCTCTATGCAAATTTTCTGTAAATCTAAAGCTATCCTAAAGTTAAAAGCTTATTAAAAAACAAACAAACGAACTGCAGAGGGGGAAACTGGCATCCATAGAGGAAAATATTAACATCAGATCTGTCTCACACCTTATGAAAAATACACTTCAGCTGGATGAAAGAGTTAACTGCAAATAAAATAAATATAAGAATAAATCTTTATAGCCTTCACTTCAGAAAGGCCTTTCTAAACAAGGCACATAAACCATCAAGGGCAACACTGGCAGGTCTGAGACCACCTAGGTGGCCATACAATCACACACTGAAGACACAAGGGGTATCAGTTCAGCAGAGAAGGAATCAGTATTGTTTTCTCAACTTTCCTCTGGGAGAAATTTCACAGCCAAAGCTCTGAATCTCCAATTCCAGAAGTCAAAGGGAAAGGGCCCAGGTGGACCCCCGCTGGCATTCCCCTCTAACTAGCTTTAGATTTAGAAGGGAAATTCTCCTTCCCGGTGTCACGGGGCTGAAGGAAGTCTCTGGCAAGCAGATGGAGTGTTAACTGGTGCATAGAGCCTAAGTCTTGGCTTTGGGAGAACAAGAGGCTCTTTCCTTGTTATTTTAATATCCGACCGGATCTGGATGACATGACAGTTCCTCAAGCAGTGGGAGCAGTGGTCACAACTACTGTAGGCCAGGCAACCTCTGGTCCCCGCACACCAGGCCCCCAGCCAAAAGATGGCATTGCATGCCTCTCCCCATACCTCAGGAGACAAAGCTAGAGACAACTTTTCAGCTATACACGCAAGACCGTGGTATTAGTTTCCTCTGAGATCTGTGTGGTTTTATGCCCACACCTCCAAGAAATACTAAAAATCCAAGACAGTCATTTTTTCAGCATAACCTTGAATGTTTATCCCCGATAAGGAATGTATCCAAATAGTCATGACCTTAAAGATATAAATTTCTGGCAGAGTAAGGAGCCTAAGAAAAATCTGTATAAAAGGGTAGGGAAGCTCTTGGCCACCCTTTGATAGTATAGCCAACTGTTTGCAGTTTCTCAGGATCTTCTTTTGAGAATCAAAGACATTTGCCTAGAGAAAAGACAACAAATATCACGTAAAACACTATATCAGAGCCGATCTGGAGTGGAAAAAAATCAGAAGATCTGAGTTCGAGTCCCTCCTGGGCAGTGGGGCTTTCAGTAGGTCGCTTGACCTCTTTGAGTCTCAATGGGTAAAATGGGTATAATTCATTCATTCAACAAATATTTAAGAAGCTCCCATTATGTGCCAATTCTACTGTCTCTACTAACCTTACAAATTTTATGGGAGAATTACATGAAATGACCCATGAGAATGCTTTGCAAATTGTAAACCATAAAAATACTTCGTTAGTCATCATTAAAATAAAAAGAATGTCTTGTTGTTATTAAGATTGAGGCCAGGACCAAAATAAGGAACTTTTGCCAGATTGTAGAACAACCAGAGGGAGGAATCACCGTTTGAATTTTAAAAAGTACCCAAAGCTGGCTTTTCGGGACCACACCCAAGCCTATAAAATGCTGACAGTCAGAGAAAATAAACATTTGCTATAGATTTAGCCCAAAGGCCCACACTGAGAAGGTAAGACTACACTAAGTTTCTTCAGGGTCCTTGGACAAAGGTGGGGTGATAGGAATTCAGAGATAATAGGATGAGCAAGAATCATCACTGGCCTTCCAGTCAGCACGGCACCCCATCCACGCCTGGGCCTGGCGGGATCCTGAAGAAAAGGCTCCGACCCCAGTCAGTCCACGTGCCACCAATCCAAGCAGCTCCAAACTATCCGAGCAAACCTCCAAGTCAAGTTTCTACCTTCTTCTCCCTCTGTGAACTCCACCATAAAGAGTTTGCTTATCTGTTCTCAAAAGTGCTATGCCTAAGGACAGCAAGGTGATTTTTATTAAACAAATGAAGAGAAATCCACTCTATTCAAATCCATAGTTTACAGCATGGGGGCCAATGTCAGCAGTGTACAGCAATCAGAAGAGTTTGGGGAAAACTCAGGCAGAACTCTGGGTAAGCAAGTGAAATAATGGACACTGAATGTGCAGGTCCCAAAAGACAAGAAAATACAATCATACAGTAATTAAGCCTTCAAGAAAGAAAAGCTACACTATTTGCCCCATTGATATAAAGTCAGGTTCAGCATGTTAAAAAAAAAAAAAAAAAAGATTATTTTCAAAACACAAAAACTCTTATACCCAAAGGCAGGACTGAATGAGATCCAATATTATGTAACAACCTAAATGGGAAAAGAATTTGAAAAAGAATAGATACATGTATATGTATAACTGAATCACTTTGCTGTACACCTGAAACGAACACAACATTGTTAACCAACTATACTCCAATAGAAAATAAAAAGTACCATATGTACTATGTAATATTTTCATGCTACTGTCACTGCAAGGACGTTTATGACTTGTTAAGTAGAGGTGACAGTCTACAACTCCAGGGTTTAAAGCATATTATTTTATCATCCCTATAGGTTCTACACCACTTCCAGACTCCATCCCACCCCACCCTGAAAATAACGAAAGGTTAAAAATATTTTCCTTGTGGAAATGGAGCCACATCTTAACTAAAGTACTGGAAATCTCTCCAAGGCCCTGACATTTTTATATTTATGGACCATGACAAAAGTCTCACCTACTTTTTAACGTCATTCAATATGCCTTAAACATCTTGATTACATCTTTAATGTGCCATTTACTCTGCAATAACCCACTGCACAAAAGCCAGCTACCTTTCAGACAGAGGGTAAGTACATAATAAATCAGCCTGCAATGATGATTGTTCCCAGCTCATACTCACAGCGAGCTCCTAAAATTTCATTTTACTCTATCTTTCCAGCTCAGCGGCCGTTCTTGTCCTCCTCTTTTCGCTACTCTCTCCTGTCCTCCCGGCCCACCCAGGCTTTGCAGCGGCTCGCTGCCCGGGGGTTACCACTTCACGCGGCCCTGCTGCCGCCGTCCAGGCAAGGAAGAGAGCTGTCAAGGGTCTTGGAGCAAGGACATCTTTCTGGAGAAAGGCTCTTGCTCGCAGGGGTAGAGGAAGGCACGCAAGGGCCTATTTGCATATGCTTTTATTCCATTTCCACACCCTGCACGCTAACGCTCTCTGGAAAGTCCCTTCTCGATTCCCTCCTGGGCGCACAGAAGGGGGAAGAGGCTGGGCCGGCATGGAAGGTTCCAGCCTGGCAGGGTCAGCCTCTCCCTGGGGAATAGCCTCCCCCTCCCTCCCGCTGCCCGCTGGGTCTGGACCCACGGGCGGGGGCGCGGGACCCGCTGCACGCGCGCCGGGGGAGCCGACGACGCGCTCGGCCGGCGCGCCCTGGAGAGTACTGCGCAGGATGCTCGTGCTCTGCTCCAGCCTCCCCCGGGGAAGTTCTGGTCAGGCGCTCGGTCCCGGGCTTCCTGTCTGTACTCTCCGCAGCCCCGCGGGGAAATCCCGAGAGCTCTAACCGCTGCCCAACGAGCCCGTCCACTTTACAAGTACGCGCAGCTTGAGTTTCGGTTCAAACCTCAATTTAACGTTCACCATAAATAAGTAAATAAAGAATGAATAAATAAATAACACGTGTGCAGGCATTCATTTAAAAAGAAAGAAAAGAAAAAGAGAAGAAGAAAAGAAAAAAAGAAAAGAGAATCAGGCTTTGGGGTCAAGATCAGTGCTGCAGATACACAAGGCCTGGATCTGTTTGAACAAATGGATGCTTTTAAACTGGCTGCTTGAAGTGAGCGCTGACCTGGCAGGCAAGAGACCCGGAAATGTTTTTCCCAGTACTTTTCTCTGAAATGATATACAAAGCTGCCTCACTCAGCTAATGATAACAATAATAGCTCAACTTTAATGGGCTCTTACTATGCACCAGGCATTCTGCTCAATGTTTCACAGGCAAGGGCTTTCCTAATCCCACAGCAGCATGTCAGGGAGCCAGTATGATGATCCCCATTTTACTGATAAGAGAGTTTTATCTCCGAGGAGGCTAGGGTGACTTGCCCAAGGTCACACAATTAGGAACTGCTGCCAGGGGTACCACCGTTTGCTGCTCCTCTTCCCAAACTGGAAAGGCCCTCCCCTAAACCCTTGGAATATGCAATTGCAAATGAAGATTCCCAGACAAGATAAATATACCCTCCCTACACTGGAAATTTACCCATGGACAGAAAAGAGCCAATTTAAAGGTTTTTGCTTCCAAGCAGAGTTAGTCATTTCCCTGACCTCCCCAGAAGGTGTTCGTTGCTCACCTTGCTGGGCTCCCAAAAGCTTTGTTTGCCCTTCTATTATAGGTAACTTTTTAAAAAGCACATATTTATTGAACACTTATTATATGCCAGACACTGTACATACATACAGGTTCTTATTCAATCCTCCCAACACCACCAAAAAGTATATCCTATTATTATCCCGATTACAAATGAGGCTCAGAGAGATTAAAAACTTGCCCAAGGTCACATAGCCAGAAATTAGCAGAGCCAGGGTTTGAACTGAGGTTCCCTCTCCTGGGATCTCTGAGCCCCACGCGCTGCATTACACTGCTGCTTAAGGGGACCAACATCAAAACTCTGTATTTATGTGAGATTCTCTCTCACGAGAAAGGAGCTCCTTGGGAGTATGGGCCTGGCCCCAGGTATCTGAGTCAGCTCTGGGCTGACTTTTAGGCATTATGTAGCATTTTCTGAAACACTGGATGGATGAGAGGAAGGATAAGGTGACCAGAAGAGTTAAGTGTACTCTTTACCCATTCCACATTGAACTAAGGAGTAAATGACCTACCTATTTGTGAAGCTTTTACAAAGGGTTAAGAGCTACATCATGTCAATTAGTGATGATCTTGTTTAAAGAAATCTGAAGTCATTTGGATCCATTAACTGGGGCTTGACTCAAATGGAATAAACAGAAGGAACCCAGGCCTGGCTGGTTTCTGCTAACAAGTTCATTACCCTGTTCCAGTCAGTTAACCTGACTTCTGCATTCCTAAGGGCTCCTTCACAACACCTGGGGCTCCTTTGGTATGGTTTTCTGGAAGCAAGCAAGTGGATACACAGAGCCAGGATTTAAATAGCTACATGCCACCAGCTGCATGCACCTCCATTGTCTATTACCTGGGTAAGAACAGACTCTAAAATCTTGAGCCAGGTTTTCATGGATGATATAGGAATTTAGCCTCATCCTTTTATAGTCAAAATTTATATCATTTTTGTTTTATTTTGTTGAGGTGGGTGGTGAACTTAAACACCATTTATGGAATTTATATGCCAGGCAAAGTGTTAGGCACTTTAGCTACATTCTCATTTAATGCACATAAAATAGGTGTTAACATCCATCCTACAGGTGATAATGTACAGATGACTGACTGAGGCTCAGAGAAGTTCCATCACTTCCCAGAGTTACAGTTAGAAAGGTGATGCTGGGAGGAGGGGAATTTTTGAATGAGTATGAATCTTCCTGGGTGACAAGAACACCGCCTTTCCTGGTTTGGAGCCCCAATCTAACTAAATGCCATGCTACATTCTTTACAGGTGCTCACAAACACGAAAATTAATAGGATTACTGGGCTGGACCTATTTTCTACCCAGTTACTTGGGAGGCAATGTGTACAACATCAATATGAAAAATTTTAAGCCCTGCATTGTTTTATTTTAAATCCAAGCAGGGCCACCCTTCCTTTTGAATAACTCACTCACCCATCCCCCACCCTCTACCATTGTATTAGACATTTCTAAATGAATCCATATCCCACAGGAAATATTACATAAGGCAGTTCTTGATTTTCCACAAAACTGTGTTAACTGAAACTAATGTTGATATATAAGTTGGCTTAAAGTTCATAAATTGATACAATATTATAATGTTATGTTGGGGAGGCATTTAATTAAACATTTATTAGCTTTGATTTTATAGTTTTCTTTTCGAATTTCGGAGCCAGCCAGTTCTTCCCCAGTGAGCCCTGGAAAAGCACAAATAGGCAACATCCAGAGTCTCTGATATGTTACCTGGTTCCATGTTTAAGAGATGGCCTTGCTTCACGGTTCATGACGCACATACACGAAGCTTGAGAATCTTGCCACTATCTGAAATATCACAGTGTGGGCTCAGGGGTACAAAAAGGTCATACTGGAAAGATGACCTCAAACGTGCCCCTGAGTACTTTAGGGACGTCTCCACCTGAGTTCTTTGGCCCTCAGACGCTTTGATCCAGTACTAGGAAATTGTGACATAGATAGCTACGAAAAATACCTCCAAGTGTCACGATGATGCTTGTGTTTCCAGCCCACTCAGTAGCTGAGATGCTTGGGCTTCTTGAACCCAGGAAATCCCCAATAAGACAGGCTCTGTTGGGGTGAGGGTTAGAGCTGGTGCCTCCAACAGCTTATAGTTCAGCTGGAGCCCAGAATGAGGATTCAACTCACCCTCCTCTCTGCAAGTTCAAGGGAGGGTTAGCTGTCCCTGGTGGACAGCCTCTATCCAAAGGAAAACCCAATGTCACCAAGTGCCCTTCGGCTCAGGTGCCTCATACAGAGCATGTGAGCAGCGGAAGGCCTCCAGGCTGCCACACCCCAGCTTCCCCTCACTCCATCGTATCACAGGACTGTCTGGCATGTGTGCCTTGTCCAACGTTTTTTGTTTTTTTTGTTGTTTTTTTTTTGTCCAACGTTTTTAACTTTTCATTTGTGCACAACTGGTCTCTCCAACTAGCTTAACACCCTTCAAGACAAGAAGAAGTAGTAGAAAGAGCCAGACCATTAGACTCCAGCTGAGAAAAACTAACTTAGCTTTTACTGACTTCTAACACAACTGGGAATAACTCCTATCTGACAAGGGTGTGTTAAAGCTTAAATTTATTTTTAAAAAGCAGTAAAGTGCCAAACATAATACATGGTCCTTGGCACGCCCTGAAAATGACAGAGCAAAAAGATCACCTATTAAATAGCTTTGTATTTCTTGTATGGCCTTTCCCCAAGCTGGACCTCCAGAGAGCTAGTGCCCAGTGCAGAGATGGTACTACACTGTGACAGAAACAGGTAGGAAGATAATAATGATGCCCATTGCATTCCTGCATTCTGAGAGGCTGCTCCTGAACCTGAAAACCAAGCAGCTCTAAGGTGGGAACAACACAGTGGGCCTGAAAGAGCAGTAGAGCACCACCATCCCCAGATGTGGAAGACTGACACAATCGGACCCAGCAAATGAAGGAAGTCATCAATAATGTAGCCAAGATTTGGCCAAACAATGCTCATGAGTAAAGCTGTCTTAACATCAAAACACTGACAAGTCTAACTGTCAAAAATAGGGAGTTGGCAAAATAAATTATGGTGCATCTACCAAAGAAGTGTATTCACTCTACTTAAAGTGATGATGCCGACCTAAATGCTCATCGACAGAGGAATGGATGAATAAGATGTGGTACATATACACAATGGAATACTAGCCATAAAAGGGAACGAAATCGTGCCATTTGCAGAGACGTGGATGGGTCTACAGATTGTCACACAGAGTGAAGTAAGTCAGAAAGAGAAAAACAAATATCATATAATATCGCTTATATGTGGAATCTAGAAAAATGGTACAGATGAACTTACTTGCAAAGCAGAAATAGAGTCACAGATGTAGAGAATAAATTTATGGTTACCAAGAAGGGAAGGCGGGGTGGTATGAATTGGGAGAATGGGACTGACATATACACACTACTACATATAAAATAGATAACTAATGAGAACCTACTGCATAGAACAGGGAACTCTACTGAATGCTCTGCGGTGACCTAAATGGGAAGGAAATCTAAAAAAGAGTAGATATATGTATATGTATAACTGATTCATTTTGCTGTACAGCAGAAACTAACACCACACTGTAAAGCAACTATACTCCAATAAAAATTAATTTTAAAAAATAAATAAAAAATACAGTGATGATGCTAAAGAATGCTTCATCACAGCTTTTAAGATCTTCTAGATATTTTTAAAAAGGAAATAATACTACAAAAAGCTGTTGTCACGTAATTTCTATAAGAAAAAGTGAAAGCAACACACCAAGAAGAGTAGTTACGTACAAAAGGGAGATGGAACTACATGAGATGTTTCTTAAATTTTCTCATCTGTGCTTCTACATTTAAAAAATAATCCAAGTGTATTACTTTTATAAAAAGAGGGAAAGTGTTAGTTTGAGAGAGAGAGAAAGGAAGAACAGGAAGGAGGAGGAGAAGGAAAAAAGGAAAGGAGGTCAGCAAGCAGGGGTTCATAAACATCTTCCCACCAAGCTACTTCCCCTCTGCAAACCTTTCTGCTCTTCTTCCTTCAAAGCTTCTGCTGAGGAAAAACAATACCAGCCATCCTGCTAGTAAAAGATTTTAGATAAAAGCCCAGGAATATATATCCCATGCGTTAACAGAGTGTAAATATTTATAGATCAAAGATAAATGCAATTTAAGGGTAATTTTAAGCAAAAATTACTCTGTCTTTCCCATGTACTCCTAAAAGCATGATGGGACCCTGAAACTGCCCAAAAGCTTTCAACTAAGTGGAATGATCCAGAGCGATATAGGAACATCATCTTCTTCAAAAAGCATCCCGAGGACTCCCCTGGTGGCACAGTGGTTAAGAGTCTGCCTGCCAATGCAGGGGACACGGGTTTGAGCCCTGGTCTGGGAAGATCCCACATGCCGCGGAGCAACTAAGCCCGTGCACCACAACTACTGAGCCTGCACTCTAGAGCCTGCGAGCTACAACTATTGAGCCCGCATGCCACAACTACTGAAGCCTGCATGCCTAGAGCCCATGCTCCACAACAAGAGAAGCCACTGCAATGAGAGGCCCTCGCAACACACGAAGACTAGCCCCCGCTCGCCACAACTAGAGAAAGCCTGCGCGCAGCAACGAAGACCCAATGCAGCCAAAAATAAATTTATTTAAAAAAAAAAAAAAAAGCATCCTGAGAAAAACTACAGATTACAGCAAATAGAACTAGGGAAGTGATTTTGTGGAGCAGAACTACTTTAGATCCCAACCTGGGTGTGGTAAAAACCATGGTGTAATGTTGAAGCAGCAGGTCCAGAGCCAGACTGCCTATGTTGAATTTGTTTGCTTCCATTTACCAAGTAGGCAACTTACTTGATCTCGTTCTGTCTCTGTTGCCTTATCCTAGGGATAGAAAAAATAGTAGTGCCTCATAGGGTTTTCTTTAGCACTAAATGAGTTGGTACATGTAAAATGTTTAGAACTATGGCCAACATACAGTAGGTACTCAATAAATAAATAATTGATGATTCTAGTAGGCACTTACTATATACTGGCTGCCTCGCATCCACTTCCCTTCCAAACACTGCTGGAGATCTCCTTTGTGAAATCACCACTCCCCCATTCTCAACCCCGTTATTTTGAATGGAATTGATCCTATGCTCCCCTCCAAAAGTGGTTACTGATTGGCTTAAACCACACTTCAGAACAATGATGATTGGTTCAGGAAAGGGCCCATGACCCAAGTCAGGGCAATGAAAGAGAAGCAATTCTGAGGCTCCTTGAGGAATCTCCAAAAGACACCCTCTCTCTCCCCCTAGATGATGTAGCATATGGATATTGGGTCTACAGCTGCCAGGCCATTTAGCTACCATAAGGGGGGTCTGGAGCTGCCAGAGGGACTCATGTAAGAGCTGAAAATGAAGCCGTCATTCAAAAAGCTCTTGATTGTATCACTGGATTCCCTGGATGGGTACTCACCTGAGGCTAGCCCTACTGCTAAACAATTCAGTTATGTGAAACAGTAAACTGTCTGTTACTTAAGCCAGTTTGTTTTGGCTTTCTGTAACTTGCACATAAGAAGCACTAATCGATTCCCTTTTCTGCGATGAATAATCCTTTGCATTTCTTTCCCTGGAACCATGCTCTAGGCATTCTCTACATCAATAGAATTTGAGTTGAGTCTCAGACCCTTTCTATGAAGAAAATGAAAGAAAACAAGCCTTCAGCTGCCTTCATCCTTTCCTGCCTCAACTATTTCAACCCATCCCAATTTTCAAGGTATCCTCCCAAACCAACAACATGACTTGAAAAATGGTCCAGGCATTTGGAAAAAGAAAAACATAGTTAGTCAAAATGCATAAAACTCTATGTTGTGTGCATATGTATCTTTTAATGTGGTAACTACCCAAGAAGGAAAACAAGAAATATGTATGTTGTAACATACTTAATCATTTTGATGAAATTCTACTACAAAATCGATGTTTCTGGGATTTTGTGATGAGCGACTTGAAGGACAGGGCACATTATCACACAGCTTTGAATCACCCCAGTACCCAGGCCATTGTCTCCCATCTAACAGATGACAACGATCACTTGTCAAATTGAAATGCCCGTCGTGGGGGCTTCCCTGGTGGCGCAGTGGTTGAGAATCTGCCTGCCAATGCAGCGAACACGGGTTCGAGCCCTGGTCTGGGAAGAACCCACGTGCCGCGGAGCAGCTGGGCCCGTGAGCCACAACTACTGAGCCTGCGCGTCTGGAGCCTGTGCTCTGCAACAAGAGAGGCCGCGATAGTGAGAGGCCCGCGCACCGCGATAAAGAGGGGCCCCCGCTTGCCGCAACTAGAGAAAGCCCTCGCACAGAAACGAAGACCCAACACAGCCAAAGATAAATAAATAAATAAAAATTTAAAAAAAAAAAAAAAGAAATGCCCATCGTGTAGGCTACACCCTGCTCAAACCACAACTACAACTATTTTTTGAGTACCTACTATCCACCAGGCGATTTGCTAGGCAATTCACACATATTCGCTTAGATAATTTACCTCAAAGCACATGTGCATAGTAAATAGTGAACTTCCATTCCTATTTATAGAGGAAGAAACAGGGTCAATTTGTCCCCGGGCCATGTAAGTAGTAAATGATGGCACAAAGATTAGAACCCTGGCCTAATATGTAAAAGACACATTATAGAGAAACACAAATCACATGAGTATCAGTAGAAGAACAAAAGGTCATGTGGTTACAAGATGTAAAGGTCAAGGGCAAAGATATTTACGAGGTGGGAGGAAGCATGATGTACAGGGAAAAAGAAACACAAGCTCACACTACTCTGCTATGACTGAACTTCATGAGCTTAAACAAGACAAAGAATCCATTCACTTGTTTGATCAACAGTTACTCGTTAAGGTCTACTTTGTGCTTAATACTTAGAAAACAATAGTGAATAGGACTCCCCTGGTGGTGCAGTGGTTAAGAATCTGCCTGCCAATGCAGGGGACACAGGTTTGAGCCCTAGCTGGGGAACATCCCACATGCTGCGGAGCAACTAAGCCCATGCGCCACAACTACTGAGCCTGCGCTCTAGAGCTACTGACAAGGGCACTAATCTCATGAGGGCTCCCCTTTTGTGATCTAATTACCTCCCTAAGGCCCACTGTGAGCCACAACTACTGAGCCCGTGTGCCACAACTACTAAAGCCAGTGTCTAGAGCCCGTGCTCCACAACAAGAGAAGCCACCACAATGAGAAGCCTGCGCACCAGACCCAATGCAGCCAAAAAAACAAAAAAACCCACAACAACTATATTTCAATAAAAGTTATTTAAAACTTAAAAAAAAAAGAAAACAATAGTGAATAAAACAAACATGGTCCCTCTCCTTGTGGAACTTGTAACCCCATGAAGAACCTAGAAATGGAAAGGCCCTTCAGGATCACCTAGTCCAATTCCCCCTTTGACAGATGGAAAAACTGAGACCCAGAGATGGGGAGAGACTTGCTCATAGTTACACAGTGAGTTAGTCAGTGGCCGAGCTGGACTAAAGCCCAGCTCTTCATACGACCCACTGCAGTGCTTCACAGATAGGAAGAAGATTGCAAATTCCATGGTGGTCCAGTGGTTAAGACTTGGTGCTTTCACTGCCATGGGCCCAGGGTTCAATCCCTGGTCAGGTAACTAAGATCCCACAAGCCACACGATGCGGCCAAAAAAAAAAAAACAAACAAACAAATGGGAAGAAGATTAACCGCCTGCCCTCACCCCAAAACAGCTCAGATGGAGTATCTGAAAGCAGCTGAAAGACATATAAAGATGTTCATTGCAGCACTGTTATAAGTGGCATAACACAAAGACACATATACACACACACACATATACACTGGAAACAACTTAAATGTGCTCCAAATAGGGAGTTGTTAAATAAACTATGGCACATTCATATGATGGATGCTTTTGCTATTAAAAAAATAATAATAATAAACATGAGTTTTATTGGCTTGGTCCAGAGAATGGCCACGGTGCTTTATGAAGCTTGGGGGAAAGCAAGTTACAGACTAATGAATATAACATAATCCCATTTCTTGTTGGTTTCTTGCTTTCAAGGAGAAAATGTAGATGTATTTATAAGTTTTATATACTCATGTTTAAACATAGAGAAAGATGTCGAAAGATATACATCACTGGGTTTTCTCAGGGGCTAGGAAAGGAAGACAGAAGGGACCATTATTAATTTTCTTTATATTCAAATTATATCATCTGACTTGGTACAAGCGTGTATACCTTTTATTTTTGATCATTTTTTTTTGAATAGGTAATATATTCATATGGCTCAAGATTCAAAAGAGACAAAAGCAAATAGAGTAAAAGGGGTCCTCCTCACTCCATCCTCCTAGAGGCTCCAGGTTCCCATGGGCTATCAGTTTCCTACATATCTTTCAGACATAGTTAACGCAAAAACGGAGATCTCTGTATGAATGCACGGTACAAACACTGCATCTTGCATTTGTTCACTTGACACTGTATCTTGGATATTCTATTTTCTCAGTCAACTCAGGCTGCTGTAACAGAATACCAGAGACTGGCTGGGTTAAGCAGCAAACATTTAGTTCTCACAGCACTGGAGGCTGGAAGTCCAAGATCAGGGCACCAGCAAGGTCAGGTACTTGATGAGGACCCTCCCTCCTGGTTTGCAGATGGACATCTTTCTGCCATATCCTCAGGTGATGGAGATCAGAGAGAGAAAAAGTAAGCTCTCTCTGCCTCTACTGACAAGGGCACTAATCTCATGAGGGCTCCCCTTTTGTGATCTAATTACCTCCCTAAGGCCCACTTCTAAATACCATCACATTGGGGATTAGGCTTCAACACAAATTTTGGAAGGACACAAACATTCAGTCCATAGCACATATCATATCCATACAGAACGAGCTTTCTTTTCTACAGTGCATTTATTTAACCTGCTCCTTACTAATGGGCATCTAGGTTGTTGCCTGTCTTTGCTCAAATGACCAATGCTGAAAATACTATTTTAAATTATTATTTTAAAATTACATCAGATCATGGCACTCCTCTACTCAAAAATCTCTGGTGGAACCTGTTCTCATTCAGAGCAAAAATGAAAATCCATCCAATGGCCTACACGGCCCAGGGAAATCTGCACCCAACCCACCACCTCTCAGCTCTGGGACCTCATGTTCTGCCATCAGCCCTGCCCTCTCCAGTGGGTGACAAAGGCCTCCTTGCTGTTCCTCAGAGCTCTCCACCCTACCGTCTCCATGGCTCACTCCTTCACCCCCCTCAAGGCTTTCATCAGCTCTCGCCTTCTCAAGGAGTTGCCCCACATTTTAAACAGCCCACACACTTCAGTACTTCCTGTCTTATCCACTCCCCAACATTTTTTTCCATAGCATTCATCACCTTCTAACATACTATATAACTTTCTTATTTAGTATATTAGCTGTCATCCGTCTTCCCCAACTAAAGTGTAAGCTCCCCGAGGGCAGGAATTTGTGTCTGTCTTGTTCACTGATGTGTCCCCAGTGCCTCAAACATAGTCACTGGCACACAGGACAAAGTTAAAGAATGTTTGTTGATAAAGAAGATGTGGCACATATGTACAATGGAATATTACTCAGCCATAAAAAGAAATGAAATTGAGTTATTTATAGTGAGGTGGAGGAGCATAGAGTCTGTCATACAGTGTGAAGTAAGTCAGAAAGAGAAAAACAAATACCATATGCTAACACGTATATATGGAATCTAAAAAAAAAAAAAAAAGATTCTGAAGAACCTAGGGGCAGGACAGGAATAAAGATGCAGACGTAGAGAATGGACTTGAGGACACGGGGAGGGGGGAAGGGGAAGCTGAGACGAAGTGAGAGAGTGGCATGGACATATATACACTACCAAACGTAAAATAGATAGCTAGTGGGAAGCAGCCGCATAGCACAGGGAGATCAGCTTGGTGCTTTGTGACCACCTAGAGGGGTGGGAGGGAGACGAAAGAGGGAGGGGATATGGGGATATATGTATATGTATAGCTGATTCACTTTGTTATACAGCAGAAACTAACACACCATTGTAAAGCAATTATACTCCAATAAAGATGTTAAAAAAGTTTGTTGAATGAATAAATATGAATGAATTGCCCATGTGTGTGAGCATCTTTTATTACACACATACTCTTAACAATTAGAGTGAATTAAAGTGTAGGAAAAAGGAAAGGCATATTGTATTTGGAGGAGGGAGCAGGGGAGTTATAGATACGGACATTGTCTTTCAAAACAAGACCTTTGCATATAACCTACAGCATATTTCATGAGATGTGTTTGTGTCACTTTACACACACATCTCAGGCAATCCTCACAATGACCTGTGAGTTAAGTACTGTTGTTACCCCCTTTTAGGGTTGAGGGAACTTGGGCACAGACCAGTGCAGTGATTTGTCTAAGGTCACACAGTGGGAAGGGGGAAAGAATTCACAGCAGGGATCCAAATGCAGTGGCCTGGTTCCCCAGCTTCAACTCCAATTTCCACTCAGGCCAGTGGCCTTTTAATGCAAGTGAAATCCTAGAAAGCCACTAATAAATCACTCTAGTCCAAACTCCTTTACTTTCACAGGTGGACACAGCATCAAAAGAATCGTGCACCTGTCCAGGCTGAAGACACAATGAGATTTAAGTAACTCGTTCAAGGTCACACTGCTCTGCGCAGTGGATTTGAACCCAGACATTCCTCATTCCTGAGCTTACCCTCCAGCACCACACCACACTGCCTGCACTTGGGCCAGAATGAAGAAAAAATAAATTGGAGAGTTGCGTGCCTGTAAACACCAAGGAGCACCCAGGAGGTTCCTTGTCCCCAAGGACTCACATCAGCCACCAAAGGCACACTGTGTGCTCTCTGGAAAGTTCTGACTTACAAGGTTCTTTCGACAGGAAGTGTTGCCAGCTCAGATCTTACCTAGATCAGTGTGGTGTCTGGGAGTTCTCCAAGCCACATCAACAGGACACAAGACAGATAATACCAGGGCCAGCCTTGAAATATTACCTAAGAGGCAGCTGACCGTCATCCTCCAGAACATCCAAGGGTCTGAATGATGGGCAGTGTCAGCACACATTAGGCCCCTGAGACCCACTGACTGTTGCTCTCCACATCTACCAGGACATCGTAAACCACAGTTCCATCTGGGCGATGCATCCTTTCAGGGCAGGGGGTAGCCGACATTTAACATGCCATCGACCCAGAGCAGGCTCATGAGTGTCTTGATGCTGCCTGTTTGCATTTGTGAAATAAAAATGAAGCACTGGGGCTATATTTGTTAATGGGTATCTGCCTAAGGTTTCACTTACTTTAAAATGCCACTAGTCTGAGAGTTGGGAGACCTGTGTCAAGATGATATCAATTAGTTTCTGACAGTCAGATGACATCTCTCTGGGTCTCAGTTTTTTCATCTGTCAGGTGGGCGGTTGGTACAAGGGCTGTGAATTTGGGCTCTGTTGCACTCTGAGTTCTGAATCTGGTCAATCCCAGGGCCAGGGACCCCTGTTCTTTGTGCTGCCCCATTCCTCACTCCGGCCACTGTCACAGGCAGGCTAAGCCCAGGCTTTGGGTCTCAGAAAAAAGCAGGAACACCAAAAAAGGGATGCCTTAAAAGCAAAAGATCCTTCAACAAAAACCACGAGGTGGTCCCTGTGGAAAAACATCTGAACTTTTTAATGTTAATTTATGATTTTTACTAACAGTGTATGGCGGGGGACATCTTTCCATGTTAACCTTCCAATTTGACCCTGTTCTAAAAATGTAGAATATTCTGACTTCCTTTCTCCCTCCCTCCCTCCCTCCCTTCATTTGAGAAGATTCCTAAATACTTCTGTACCTTGCTCTCCTATTTTTAAAAGGGGAGAAACTGCCCAGAGTTACCTCTTAATGTGTACCTCTTACACATTTACATGTAACCGTGAGGGCAAAGAAGTGTGTGCAAGGGTATTCTTTTTTTTTTTTTTAATTTTTGGCTGCACTGGGTCTTCGTTGCTGCGTGCGGGCTTTCTCTAGTTGCAGCGAGCGGGGGCTACTCTTCATTGCGGTGCGCGGGCTTCTCGTTGAGGTGGCTTCTCTTGTTGTGGAGCATGGGCTCTAGGCACGCGGGCTTCAGTAGGTGTGGCGTGTGGGCTCAGTAGTTGTGGCTCGCGGGCTCTAGAGCGCAGGCTCAGTAGTTGTGGCACACAGGCTTAGTTGCTCCGCGGCATGTGGGATCTTCCCGGGCCAGGGCTCGAACCCGTCTCCCCTGCATTGGCAGGTGGATTCTTAACCACTGCGCCACCAGGGAAGCCCTGCAAGGGTATTCTTCACAGCACTGTTGCAATAGCAAAATAGGGGTAATAAACTAAATATCCGTCAACATAGCACTCGTTAAACCAATCTCAGGCACATCCGTTCTACAGAACACTAGGTGCCCTTAAAGTGACTGCAGTAGGTCTGCATGTGAGGAATGGAACATCCTCCAGAACCCACTTCTAAATGAAAACAAGGTGCAGAGCAATGCACGGTAGGCTTCTATTTGTGTTTCTTTTAAAGAAATCTATATTCACATATGATTTATACGTGGAATATTTCCAGAAGGATAAACAAGAAACTATTACCAGTGGTTGTCTCGGGGGATTAGACTAGGCGGCCTGAGAGGGAACGAAACTTCATTTTCATTCTATACGCTCTTGTACTATTTAATTTTTTTTATCACTCACATGCAGAGCTTCTATTTAAATAGACAAAAGGGTTGCATTTAGGTACCATATTGTTATCAATGTGAATGATAGAAGATAATGAAAGATTATAATCTGTCGATACCAATTAGAAAGCATCCATTCATTTGAAAGACTGATGGAGCATTTACTATGTGCAAAGCGATGTATCTGGCCACGCAGAGGTGACTGGGAGTGGCTGTTCTCTTTAGGAGGGCGCAGCAGGCACCAGCTCAAGCTCTGGAGAGAAGCGGAATAGACTCCAGGCGCACCAAGGATCCACCACGTCCTTGCTGGGAGGCTGTGGGAAAATCAGGTCACCTCCTTGAACCTCTGTCTCTTTATCTGTAAAATCAGGATATTTAAAGAACCGACTCCCCGCCCCTCACCCCCCAAGAGCTGTGATGAAGACTAAAGGAGATAAGGCAGATGAGATGCTCAGCCCTGGTCCTTGTTAATGGTGATGCGCACAGGTCATGGTTATGACAGCTGTCTTTCTCTATATGTACTCCAGCCACTGATTCTCTCAAACTCAGGAACCGCTTAGTTCTTGATAACGCACTATCCCTCCTTACCCAAAGATTCTATATGAACTCAGAAGCGAAACAGACTCAGAGTGTAAGGGATATCCTTATTCTTAAGACGATTAGAAGAAGAATCTAAGCTAAGCCTTGCAGGTTAAGTAGGCAGATTCAACAGGTATGGGGGGTAGGGGTAGACTCCTTGCTGAGGAAGCATTATGGGTGAAAGAATAAAGAAATAAAAATGCCTGAGGAATGGCCAAGAGCCCAGTGTGAGTAACTCCATCCCTGGAGACCAGTGGACCCGTCAGGGCAAGGTTTCAAACCCTGTGATGAGGAGCTTCCAGAACAAAGTAGATACTGAAAGGTGAGGAGCAATGGAGTTGCTTGACACAACACAGAGGTTATGAGGGTATTGGCAGTGAGAACGGAAATGAGAAGATGGACCCTGACAGACCCCAGGATGTGGACTATCTAGGGTTTGGTGACCACGTGGATGTCTAGCTGGGCAAGGTGAAGAAGCAGCTAAAGGCAAACTCCAGATTCCCAGGTAACACAATAAATCCGAGCTCTCCATAACAGTTAGAGGGAGAAACGGGGGTGCATGTGAGTTTGTATGATGTTGCCAAACACAATTCACCCTTTTTGTTTTAATTTCCAAACTATCAGATCTGAGCCAGCTTCTCTTTAATTCATCCAATAAATATTTATCGAGCATTTATTGTACATCAAGGACTATGATATGAGCCAGGAATCTAACAGTAACGAAAGTACAGTGCTTGATCTCACAGGCCTTAAAATCTACCGTGCAGTCCAGGCATGGTAACAGGCAATCACAACTGTGCTAGGTCAGTTCGTGGCATGTTGGGATTTCAGGTAGGGGCACCTACTCCAAGCTTGGGTGGCAGTGAAGGCTTAGGAAGTGACTTCAAAGCTGAGAACAGAAAGAGAGGCAGGATTTAAGAAGAAAAACATCCAGAAAAGAATATTCCAAGCAGAGTAGACAGCAAACATGATGGTCGCCAGATCTGGAGGAGCTGAAGAGGTGGAGCATGGCTGGATGGAGACAGAGAGGTGGGGAGTGGACAGAAAGGAGGCCACAGTAGGACCAGATCACGATGTAAGGTGTTAGGCTTGCGTGCACAGGTATCACTCCCCAGGCGTTTCTCAGTGCCAGCTTGACGCAGCGCAA
This sequence comes from Balaenoptera physalus, assembly GCF_965194825.1. Classification (NCBI taxonomy): domain Eukaryota; kingdom Metazoa; phylum Chordata; class Mammalia; order Artiodactyla; family Balaenopteridae; genus Balaenoptera; species Balaenoptera physalus. The sequence continues at coordinate 37,439,210 of NC_138890.1, forward strand.
ACCCTGCCCCTGCAGCTCCAGTTTGCACACTTTGGAGAATTGCCTCCGGGTACGTGGGCCTGGGAGCGTCTCCCCAAAGCCTGTGCTGAAGCACGAGTCTGGCCAATGAGTCGGAACCAAGTTTGGATTTGAAAATGATGACTTTGCTTTTGTATCAGATTTCTAAATAGGGGTTTTTTTTTTTCCAGCCCCATCAATGTCATGTGCACTGAGTTCCCCCTTTCACTCCCTTTAATAAAACAACAAAAAAAAAACAAACCTTGTGCAAAATCCACGTGAAGGTGGATACCCTGGTATGACGAGGTGGGACAGTCATAAGTATATAACCTTGTCTGCAGATTTCTCCCATCCTTCATCTGACAATAATAACAATTTCCAAGGGCCTTACAACATTATCTCAATCTCAGGACACAGAAAGTAAGAGCCCGTTTTATTTTGATGTTGGTTCTGATGCTGGAAAATATTTTCTAACTTGCCCAAAGTCATCCAGCAATTTGTGGGTCTATGGGCAGGGCAGCTTGGTTTATTCCATTTTTCTACTTATCTTTCCCATTCTCCTCCTCGCCATTCACTTTTTCTTTCCTTTCTCACTCTCAGTTGCACATAATAGAGATGTACTTGTTTGCCTTAAGCAATGGACGTAGGGCAGAAAGGGCAAGGGAATTAATAAGGTCGTTCATACAGGGGAAGCTAAGACCCGCAGTGGGGCAGCAGGAAGAGCTGGAGCATTCCACACGCTGGCCCTGGGTCCACAGAGGCCCCACAGACATGGCAGCAGGAGGTCCTTGCCCTCAGGTCTCTGCCCTGCCATTCCTGGGCTTCAGCTGCTTTCAGGGAGTGTTATTCTCTCTCCTCCACTACCAACCAGCTTTAAAACAACGTTTCTCACATTTCGGTCCTTGGGACATTAAAGAGACATGACAATTAAGTGGAATTCATGACCTCAGGTAGAGTCCCAGGCTGGATAAAGCCACTATAAGGATAACCGGTGAGATGAGAATATGGACTGAAGATGACATAACAGTATTTTATCAAAGTTCAGTTTCCTGAATTTGATCATTCTACTGTGGTTGTGTAATAGAATAGCCTTGTTTTAGGAAATATACACTGAAGGACTTGGGAGTAAAGGGGTTTGGTGTAAATTACTCTCTAATAGTCCTGGGTGGGGGGAAGTATGTTTGTTGTTGGCAGAGTGGGGGGAAAATATGGCAAAATGTTTACAGTTGGTAAATCTGGTTAAAGAGCGTTCAGAAGTTTTTACAACTATTCTTGAAACTTTTCTTTAAGTTTGAAAATACATTTCAAGTTAGGAAACAAAATTAATTTTTAAAAAGCCCAAAAATGTGGTCCTGGACCAGATGCATCCGAATCTCCCAGGCACTGGTTTGAAAATACGGTACTAGTTCCCAAACCCCAACCCAAAGTAATGGAATCTGCATCTCTGGGGCTGAGGACTGGAAATGGCCTGTCAAATAAGCATCTGGAAAGAATGAAAAGAGCATCAGTGAGCTATGAGTCCCAAGGGGGTGGGGGAGGCAGGAAGAAAAACTATTTAAAGAAATAATGGATGAAAATTTTCTAAATTTGACAAAACTAGAAACCCAGAGATCCAAGAAGCTCAGCAAACCCCAAACACAAGAAACATGAAGAAAACTACAGGAAGGCACATTATATAACCTAATTACTCAAAATCAGTGATAAGGGAGGAGTGGTGGAAGCATCTGGCAAAAAAAGACTTTACCCACACAGCAACAAGGATAAGAATAAGAGCAGATTTCTCCGAGTTGAAAAAAAAATGCAAGAAGAGAAGACAGTGGAGCAGCATCTTTAAAGCACTGAAAGAAAAAGACCTGCCAACCTCGAATCCGGAATAAAGACTTCTTCAGAAATACAAAAGCTGGAAGGATTCATCATCAGCTGACTCAGACTACAAGAAACGTTAAAGTTCTCCAGGCAGAAAGGAAAAGATACCACGTGGCAATACGGATCTACACAAAGGAATGAAGAGCACCAAGAAAAATAATATTTTCTTATTATTTAAATCTCTTTAAAAGATAATTGACTGTTTAAACAAAAATAATGACAATGTAATATAGGGTTTATAACATGTTAGAAAGTACAAAGTTATGACAACAATAGCACAAAGGGTGGGAGGGGAGAGATGGAGGTATATTGTTCAAGGCTCTTATACTATATGTGAAGTGATATAATATCACTTGCAAGTAAACGGTGATAAGTTAAAGATGTATACTATAAACTCTAAAGCCACCACCAAAAAAACAGAGTTACAGCTAAAAAGTCAACAAAGAAGTCCATTTAAAAAAAAATACTCAATCCAAAAGACAGAAAAAGAGGAACAAAGAACAGATGAAATAGAAAAAAAATAAGATGATAAACTTAAACTTAACCATATCAATAATCAACCCTACAGAAAAGTTGCAAGAATAGTTAGAGAACTCAAGGATACTCTTCACACAAATTCACCAATTTTTAATGTCATTTTGTACTTGCTCTATCACTCTCTCTACATATGTTTTATCCTGAACCTTTTGAGAGTATATTGTAGACATCATGCCCTTTTACGCCTATACACTTTCACATGTATTTATTTCCTAAAAACAGGGACATTCTCCTAACCACAGCCAAGTTAACAAATCCAGGAAATTTAACAATGATGCAATACTCTTATCTAAAAAAACAGTACATTTCAAAATTTCATCATCGTCCCAACAGTATTCTTTAGAACAACTTTTTCCCAATCCAGGATCTGGTCCCAACGACACACTGCATTTAATGGCCATATCTCTTCAATGTGCAAATTCAATGTGCAGCCCTTCTTTGTCTTGCTTGACCTTGCCATTTCTTTTATACATCTTTATTGGAGTATAATTGCTTCACAATGGTGTGTTAGTTTCTGCTTTATAACAAAGTGAATCAGCTATATGTATACATATACCCTATATCCCCTCCCTCTTGCGCCTCCCTCCCACCATCCCTATCCCACCCCTCTAGGTGGTCACAAAGCACTGAGCTGACCTCCCTGTGCTATGTAGCTGCTTCCCACTAGCCAACTATTTTACATTGGTAGTGTATATGCATCGACGCTTCTCTCACTTTGCCCCAGCTTCCCCCTCCCCCAACCCATGTCCTCAAGTCCATTCTGTATGTCTGCGGACCTTGACATTTTTGAAGAGTACAGGCCAGTTGGGTATCTTTGTTATTACTGTTCTTGTTTAGTTTGGTTCGGTTGTGGTTCTCTGATAAAAATTAATTTTTTTTTTTTTTTACTCTAAATCATATCACGACACTGTCCTACCTACATGGCTCCCATGACCACGTCATTACCAGGCCTTTCCTGATCTGACCTCTGCCCCCCTCTCCACCCTCATCTCCCCTCACTCTCGCCCGGATCGTGTTCCCGCCACCAGGACGGGCGGGCTGGCTTCTCAGTGTGTTCTCGCCTCGGGGCTGGTGCACATGCTCTCCTCCCTCTTCCATCAGCCCTCATCCTCCTACCTTGGTTCACAGCCACCATCTCAGAGGCCTCTGCCCTCCTCATCACCACGTCAAAGTAGCCCTCCCCGAGAGCCAGCCCCAGTCACTTCTGTCTGCTTCCTTCAGAGCACTTACCACTAGCACAAATCACCTTGTTTACTTGCTTTCTACTGAACGAAAAGCCTCGTAAGAGCGGGAGTCTTGTCTGTCTTGTTCCCAGATGAGTTCTCAGCACTTAGCATAGTACTGGGCACACAGGCCTTCAGTACATAGTTTTGGAAGGAAAGAAAGAAGGGACAGAGGGCACCAAGGAAGAGAGAGAGAGGAGGAAAGAAATGTACTTTAGAAGAAAAGAAATCCTAGTGATGTCACTAACACCTGCTGAGTTCTCCACACTCTAAGCATTCTTCGAAGCACTGTGTGTATGCACCAACTCACTCATGGGATGGTCAGAGTCTTAAGTCACTTAATTTCTGAGAACCTAGACCCTCCACTAGTAAAATGAGGAAGACCTGACGTTCTGGGAGTATCTGAGCAGATAACCAAAGCCTCAGAGAAACATGAGGAGGTGCGCTCAGGTCATCTAAAGGGACCCCCACAGGGGGAGAACCGTGCAGAACAGTGGAGACCCGTCCTGCGCGGCCAGAATGAAGGCACGAAGGGGGTGGAAGCCGCCCTTCAGAGTGAATGCCAAGCTCTCCTTCCTGAGAGGGACACTTAGAGCCACAGGAGGAGGCTCCAAACACCCCATTTTTACCACATGATCCTACCTCCTGGACTGAGGAAATAAAATGTCAGAAAGCAGAAAGAGAAAATGAAGAAGGAGCCCAGAGCAGCAGAGATAAGAGCTGGAGGAAGCATTCCGCTGATGTTCAAGTTCCTGGTTCCATGCCATTCACGGTCTGGCTTCCCTCCTGTCCTTGCTTTCATGAAACACCCCACAGCCTTCAGGAGCTTTCTTTACTGAAGCTAACTCTAGCTGGTTGCTGTGTCTGCAGAATGTTTGTTGATTTGGGAGGGCTGCCTTCGATGGTTTGGGGAAATCCCCCAATTAAGAGTCTTGGTGGGAAACAAAGAAGTTGAAAATGTCAGTCACTCGCTCTCCCAGTATCCCTTGCAGCCGGGATGGTCGAGCACATGGCCCAGGTGCAACCAATCAGATGTTGCAATGAAACGGGACCCCAGAGGATTCATTTTAACGGTTGCTAGCGACAGCTGCATCTTCCATCCAGCGTCACCAGTGGCAGCAACATAAGCTGGGTTTGTTTGATGGCAGTGGCATCCATGGCCAGGCTGGGGCTGCATCATCAACTCAGACCACTATTCTGGCTGAGGCCTCACCCCCATTGTCACTGCTCTGTATCTCGTGCCTATTCTGTAGCTTTCCTGACACTTCTGTGGACCACTTGATGTGCTTTCAATAAATTCCTTTCCTGCTTATGTCAGCTGAATTGGTTTCTATTGTCTGCAACTAAGAACTCCAATGAATGCAGTTACTTTCCACAAGAGTCCTAACTCATTCAAGGATCAGTCTTACGTGAGTCTTCTTTAAGTGCACATTTCTAGCCTCTCGATGACCCCTCCCTTCAGCCACTAATTAATACTGTCTACTGAGCCCAAACAGGGAGAGCCAGCCTCAGGCCAAGCCCTTGGGTGGAGAGTCTCCTGCTGGACCTTATATTTTGGTGTCCAAGTGTATGTTGCAAAGGCTATTACTGGCCCAAGACCCACCTTTGTGTGGATTAGGAAAAGGCTTGCCCATCAACTGGGGATGGCTTGTGCAGGGAATAACCTGCAGGGCCACATGAAAAGGCCCTGGGAGCACAGTGCTTGCACGGCCCTGCTGAGCTGAGACTGACTTTGCTGGACTGTGAGGGACAGTGTACCAAACACATGTTTACAAATGGACAAGTTCTGCGTCTGGTTTGGGTTCAGCAGGGAAGCCAACTCGGAAGGCACCGGCTTCATAGAAGCTTGTAAGCTGGATGAAGCACAGAATCAGTGGTTTGCCACCTGGAGTCCATGGAGGGATTTCCAGCGGTGTCTCGGAACAGCCTGAAATTTTATATAAAATGTGTGGGCACCTACATTTTTCTGGAGAGAGGGTCTATAACTCTCATGAGCTTGTCCAAGGGCTCTGTGATACCTACCCCATACGTACACAAATAACTTATCACTTAAAAACCACTGGTACGATCTAATCTTTCATTTTACAAATAAGGAAAGGAAGAAAGAGAAGTGTTCAGAAAGGTCACAGAGCCCGTTAGTGGTCAGGTCAGAATGAAAATCCAGGTCCACAGCTCAAATAACAGAACTCTCTATGTTTTAGGGAGTAGTCGTCACATGATCATCCCAAAAAAATGTCATCAGGAGAATTCCACCTGGTCAGGAATGTCCCAGAAGTGGCAGCAAGACCTCAGAGATAGATGTCCCCAGGACGAGAAATGCCGCTCTTCCAAACGACAGGTTCCCACTGCCCCAGCCACCTGGCCCAGCCCCACGTGGGCCAGAAAAGGCCTGTCGTGGTGGTAGAGTGGATCAGGGGCCACCAGAGGGAAACTCTGTCCCTCTGCCATCCCCCCCACTCTCCCCTGTCCCACGCACACACTCACAGGCACCTGCACCAAGGGGCCAGGCCGAGACGCAGGAAACCTGTGGGCTGGAAAGCCACAAGCTGCTCAGCTAATGCTTTAAAAAAAAAAAAATTATTTTTTTCTAAGTCCTAAAACCCACACAAATACGCTTGGCCCTCCCATTACCACCAAGGCCATGTGTAGGTGGGACAGCCTTATACATTCACACTCACCTTTCTCAGACAAGGCCTCCCCTTCTTGGGCGTCTATAATATTCATGTCATCAGTTTTAAAGATTTTGGGAACAGGGCCACCAAACAGTTTCCCCCAATGGCTTACTTCCAGGATACCACCAAGTTTCATTAAAAATGAGCAAATACATCTTAGGAATTATCATAATAAACAGGAATCACTGCTAAGACACGGGCCAGGCACTGTAGTAAGCACTTGACATTATAATTTCATCTTCACAATAAGGATAAATACTATCACCCCTATTTTATAGCTAGAGAAACTGGAGACAAAAAAGGTAACTTGCTCAAAGTCACAAAACTTGTAGGAGGCCGAGCAGGGATTTAAATCCAGGTCTCTTGGACTCCAGGTTCTAAACTCTCAGTGGCTCTGCTACATCAGGCTAAATTGCCCCGAGGGAGAAAGGGTGCTAGTTGGAATTTCTGAGAATCCATGGTGTTCCCCAGCCCCCTTCTAAGGTTCTAAGCACAAAACAAGAGGATGCTCACCTTAAGTCCTAGACCTCCTTCTGATGAGAATCAGGGCTTCAGAGTCTTCGACTGTTAGATCCAGAAGAACTTCAGAGATCATCTCTTCTAACCTTCTCATTTCACAGGTGAGGACAGAGAGGCCCAGAGAGGGCAGGCAACATGTGCAGGACACACAGCTAGTAAGTGGTCCCTTGACTCCCAAGTCCAGGAAGCCACGTGCTGTACCAATGTCTCCAGAGTGGGAGACATTTTATCCACTGTTGTATGCGAGATGATTTTAGGAGTACAGCTAAAGCTTTAAATAACATGGATTCTCTTAAATAGTGAGAAGAATATTCCCTTTCACTTCTCTTTTAGTTCTCTGATTACTTTAAGGCTAGTCTTGGTTTGGTGTGACTCTGTCTTTAACACTTGTTAAACTCCTTTTTTTATAGAGACTGGACCTTTGGTGGAAAACCAAAGTATAAGTACAGCAAGAATGTAGTAACATTGTTTTATTTATTTGGGTTCTTTTTATTTTCAGGTTACCCTCTAATTATGCCAAGTGATATAAGTTTTACATTTATATATTCATTTAAGGTTTCTCTTTAAATATATGTATTAATAAATAAATAAATGTATTTAGGTTAAAGAAAAATTAAATCCACTAAAGAAAAAAATTAAATGAATAGTTACCACTTGCTATAATACAAAGTAACCTCAAAAATAATTTAATGAAAATAAGACAAACGTGTAACTTTATAATCACTTTTTAAGCAAATGACTCAACAACAAAAGTAAAACTTTAAAGCACATGACTCTAATCATGGCACGTTCATGTGATTAGAAATCTAGCACACCCACTTGGGGGTCAGCTCCATGCTCTGTGACTTCCTCTCTTCACTCCCCGCCTGCCCCCTGACCACTAAGGGGCCCTCAGGGAGACAATCACGCCACCTCAGGAGGAGTGTGACATGAGGCCACTGCGACGGGAGAGGGGAGCAGCCCAAAGGCAACTCGATGGCAGTCGACTGGGGGAGCGGCTCACAGCCGTGGAGGAAGTACGCCGCCCCCTAGTGGACCATTTGGGGATTTATGCTGGCACTTTCCATGGTCTGGTCTGTGTACACCGGCCAGCCTGATACTCAGTTGATAGGTAGTACTGTCCTTTGTATTAGATGTAAGCATATATGTAAACATAGATATATACTGCCTTTGAATTTCACTTCAGAATAGTAAAATGGTTGTTATAAAATACTTTCTACAGAAAGGGGTGTTTGTGTCTGACAAGGTTGAGAATCACCACCCTAGAGCAGTAAGACCTGCTCCCTGCTTTCAGGGCTCACAGGCAGCGCAAGCCCCTCTGGAGACCATTTCCCCTGCCTGACCAAACTCTCTCTGGTCTTCTTCTGTCCAAATCCTGCCTCCCTGCAGGCCCAAACCTCCCTCCCTCCAGCTCACAGCCATCTCGCCCTCCTCTGCTATCAGCACACTTCACCGGGATTTGAACCAGCTCTACCACACTGGACTTCACACAAGTTACTTAACCAATCAGAGCCCGGGCTTCCAACTATTAAAAACGAGTGCCCATATCTACGCCCTCCAGTGTTGCTCTGAGAGTCCATGAGACGATGCACATGAAGCACTGAGCACCGCCTGGCACGGAGTCCATGATCTGTAATGTCAGGTGGTGGCGGTGACACCCACAATCTCCTTTCCACCAACGCCTTCCCTCCAGTTTTATTTAAAGAAGTCTCAGTAAACCTGTATCGACTGATAAACACAGAGTCCGGATTTTCAGACAAAACTCAGCACACTCACCAAGCTGAGAGTGTCCTGAAGACAAAATCGGGACTTGCCGCCCACCTCAGCTATAAGAACATTTCCAAATAAGAAACAGCAGATGATGAATGAATAAGAAGGCAGGAGGTGCCCTCTAGTGGCAGAGTTACATATCTCGGGAAGAAAAGCAGGTTCCAGAAATGGAAAGCAGGAAGGACAGCGTAATTTTCAAGAAGGACAAATCCAAGTGTTAAACTACGTCAGGGGACAGCAGTGCCTGGAAGATACAGCAGGAATTTACCACCTCCTCAGTGGACCCTCACGGATGCCTTTTTTTTTTTTTTTTAATATTTATTTGGTGGCACCGGGTCTTAGTTGCGGCAGGTGGGCTCCTTAGTTGTGGCATGTGAACTCTTAGTTGTGGCATGCATGTGGGATCTAGTTCCCTGACCAGGGATCAAACCCGGGCCCCCTGCATTGGGAGCGCAGAGTCTTATCCACTGCGCCACTAGGGAAGTCCCACAATGCCTTTATTATCTGACTTTACCCACAGGAACTGGCTCGCTCAAGGTGAGGCTGCTAGTCAAGAGCTGGGAATTGAACTCAAAGGTGCAGACTACAAATCCAGAAATCTCTACCCTGGTGGACAGCAAACCCCTTCAGAGTAGGAGCTGTGACTTATGCCATTTTACATCCTCCCAGCACTTACCAAGAATTATGCATTCAGTCAATTGTTTGATGAAGTAATAATCAACATTTTTGAAATTATCACTCTTGTACCCAAAACTATGAAAAGTGGTATTAATGCATTATTTCACTTGTTCACAATACCTGTATAAGGTGGCCTACCTGATAGACAAGGAAACTAAAGTCTCCGAGAGGTTAAGTAACTTGCTTGAGATCACAAAGCCTGGATTCCCACCCAAGCACACTAACTCCAGAGGCTGGCCTCTTATCCACTAGTTCTCAAACTGTTTGGTCTCAAGATTCCTTTATACTCTTAAAAATTAAGGACCACAAAGAGCCTTCGTTTTGTCTATAAGGATTATATCTATCAATATATACAGCATTAGAAATTAAAACGGGAATTTAAAAATATTTACTAGTTGATTTAAATATTGTAATAACCCTTTTAATGTTAATTAACATATTTTTATGAAAAGTATTTTCTCAAATAAAAAAACATTTAGTGAGACTGACATTGTTATATATTTTTGCAGATTTCTTTTTTTTTTAAGTATGTGTCTTAAGGATTTTTTTTTGGGGGGGGGTGGCCGCATGGCATGTGGGATCTTAGTGCCCTGACCAGGGATTGAACCTGCGTCCCCTAAATTGGAAGCACAGTGTCTTAACCACTGGACCGCCAGGGAAGTCCCCATTTTTGCAGAATTCCTTAATATCTGGCTTACATGAAGACAGCTGGATTCTTCTATCGGCTGCTACAGTCAATCAGCTGTGATATCACACTTCACATAATTTCTACAAAACTCCACTATATGCTTGTGGAAAAGAATGAAAAGGGCAAAAAACACCTTGGTGCTATTCCTGAAAAGAGTCTTGACCTCACACACCCCTAAAAGGGTCTCGTGGCCCCTGGGTCCCAGGCACCCTTGGAGAACACTGCTTTGTGACTTCCTATCTGTAGGGCGAATGAGTCACTTCTCCCTGAAGTTCATTCCACCCAAAACATTCCTACTGACTTTTCGAATGCCTTTTCTTCCTTTTTCCCTCCATTCTTGCTCTTTTCCTGGCAACTGCACGTCCTCTAAGTCAACTTTTTCTCCCACTGTGCTCTGGATGTAGCCTGTCAAGGCAATGATGAACCTCGGGACAGAATCCTACAAGCAGTCAAGAGAGGCTCTGAAGACCTCCATCTGAAGACCAAGGAGCATAAACGATTAATTCCTAACTGTTATTCCATTTTTAAGGAAAAGAACTTCTGAAAAATCCTCTCTCAATTTCATCTAGACTAAGAAGCCTAATATTAAGAAGTAATAATCCCATTTAGGTTTTATTAAATAAATAAAGTCATCAATAGCAATATCCTAGAAGTCAATCACATTTCACACCTAGAGGGAGCTGCGGTCCCCAGCTGCCATCCCTCCCAGGCCTCCCATGAGCATCAGTGAAGAGGCGGCCTCCGCTCCACTGCTGCCTCCAGACCACATGCCCTCCCCGTCCTAAAACCCCAGCTCGCAACCTCACGCCATCAGACTACACCATCCATTGCCTGTCTTGTTGCAAATACCTGGGTCATACCCCTTCCTCCTTGAAGAATTTGACTCTTGGCTCACTATCATTCTAAAACCACTCCTTCATTCTGTTTATTCCTTCCAAGACCCTGCTCTCAAAATTCCCTTACAGTTCTCCTACAATGAGCTTGGCTTCCACTTACCTGAGTCACTCACTCCTGCGGTCATCTCCTGGACACCATCACTACCAATAACTTCAAACTCTCCGTAACCTGATCCTCAGGCACCCCACTCCCCATCTTCCCAGCTCAGCACTACCCTGTCCCCGACAATCTTTTGGTCCCCCAGGGACCTACACTTAAGATCCAAACTAATTTCCATGGCTTTCAAGATTCTACATGATTTAGTCCCGACCTACCTCTCTGGCACTGTCTACCAATCCTCTCCCTATTACTCAAAACACCCCCCAGCCCTTCTGACCTTTCTGCATTTTCTCAAACATGCCAAGTCCATTCCTACCTCAGGGCCTTTGCACTCGCTCTCTCCTCTGCCTAGACAGTCCTAACCCTGGATGTCCTCAGGGCTCCTCCCTCACTTCCTTCAAATGTTTTTTCAAAAGTACCTTCTCAATGTGGCCAATATGTAAAATTTCAACCCACCCACGCAAAGGACATACCCTCTTCCCTACTTCATTTTTTCTATTGCACCTATCACTTTATAGCATATAGTGAAACTTACTATTATTTTGCAGAGTCTATTTCTTCCTGCTAGGATGAAGGCAGAAATTTGTATCTGTTTTGTTCAATGCTATATCCTTAGTACCTAGAACGGTGCCTGGTGCATAGTGACCACTCAACAGATATTTTCGGCATGAAAAAGGAAACTGGATTATGCAGATTTCCAACACTAAAAATAAAAGGTTATTAAGTCATCTTCTACATAAAATTTTAAACTGCAAAGCACCTACCAATTTTTCAGAATTTATCAAGAATCATTTTTCAAAGTTTTAACAGGTTTAAAAATGAAGTGTAAGTTATGTTTATGTCACTACCACTTAGCTTTGCCTCTTTAATAGAAACACACAATATCTATTATGGGCTGAACGGGGTCGCTCTTCCCCACACCTGAAATTCATATGGTGAATTCTTAACCCCCAGTACCTCAGGATGTGACTACATTTGGAGATAGGGCCTTTAAAGAGCTAATTAAATTAAAACGAGGTCCTTAGGGTAGACCTTAATCCAATATGACTGGTGTCCTTTAAGGCCATTAGGACACACCCAACACAGAGGGAAAACCATGTTAGGACACAGAGAGCAGGCAGCCACCTGCAAGCCAGAGGAGGGAAGTCTCAGGAGGAATCAACTTACCAACATCTTGACCTTGGACTTCTACCCTCCAGAATGGTCAGAAAATAAAGTTTTGTTGTTTAAGCCCCCAGTCTATGGTATTCTTTTATGGAAGCCCAAGAACACAAATATAGCATCCCTGTGAGGATTAGTCTTCAATTATGTAAATTTTTAATTATGCAAGGTCGTAGGAACACGTCCCTCCTACAAAATTCAACAGGCCTGAGTGTGAGTGCCGGCTGGGTGCCAAGCCCTGGGTGGTGTTACGTCTGCTACCTTCTGAGTTCCCAGTTCTGTTTCCTTTTCAAGGTATGAGTCTGGGGACTTCCCTGTCTCTCTTCATCTGACTGCCCCCCTCAGCATCTCTGCACACCAGCCTCACCCCTCTGCCTCTTTCAGTCTTTCTGCAGGACTGAAATGTAATTGGTTTGACTGCTCTAGTTACACGCCCAGTTTTCAACCAAGGAATGCACAACACTATGCTCAACTAGCTTTTGCTCTTTCCAGGAAGAGAAAGATGCTTCTTAACTACGTGTCCCGCCCCTGACTACACCCCTGGGTTAGTGTCCCCACAGTGCCCCCGGTGGGCTGTCCCCTCCGGTGTGTCAGTTGCAAGTGTGCAGGACACCAGAAGCCAGCCGGGGCCTGGGGTCGGAGCAGCATACCAACGGCAGGCAGCTCGCACCTCTGCAGCAGTGCTGCAAGATGGGCAGGAAGTATGGTGCCTGCCATTGCCGTGGCAACCCCCTCCCACTCCTCGGGCACCAGAGGAAGGCAGGGCCTGCAGTTTGTTCCACTTCGTGCTCCGGGAAGAGAAGTGGCTCGTCCATCCGGGCTCCTCTTACGGGAAAGAGGCCCCTTCACCGGGAATATAAGCACGCATCCTCCTGGGAGCCTGTGCACGCAGGGACACAGGCAGCCACTTGGCTGTCGTGCTTCCTGCTGTAACTCATGCCCATAAACTGACTGTCTGTCTACGCCAGGCATGGCTGTGGACTTGGAGACTGCAAAGATAAACCAGCCCTCAGCAGGCGTTCACTCGAGCTAGAGAGGGATGGAAGATCTGCTCTTTCATTGCTCCTGCTGCTTGAGCACATGGGGCTAAGGTCCCCAAAAGCCACTAAATGCAACATGTTCTAAAGTTCGTTCTGGGCTTGCTGAGAGATGCCAGAACCAGCCCTGGTGAGCGTCAACCATTAGGAAAGGAAAGCCTGATAAGAGTTAGCTTTTGGGTGTCTGCAGGGAAAACCCATGTCCATGGTGGGAGGGTGTGGTTCCTCCCCCCACCCCCGTAGCTAAGAGTAGCTCTAAACAAATCACATATGAAGACTGGGGGACCTGCAAGAAAGAGAAAGTGGCATCTTGTCCCCCAGGTGCACACCGGCTGAGCTGCAGAAATTATAGGCCCCCCTGGTGCCACCAGCAGAGCCAAGCATGGTGGGGAGCATTCTGGGTATCTGAGAATATGGTGGGTGCCTTTTTCTGTCTTCTCACTGCACTATGGAGAAGGAGGGGGATCACTGGCAGGTGGGGACTTGAACTCAAATACTGGTGCCTGCTCCTGGCCCAGAGATGTCTCACCTGCCAGAGGAGCCGAGGACTACAGGGTCTGAAGAGCCTCTGATGTGGTGTGCCTGGGAAACCTTCACCCCATCCCATTCTCTGTAGCCCTCGAAGGGCCCCATGGCTATTACTGTGACCGCTTTCCTGTGGAAAGGACCCCAGTGGTTATTAACAGAAGGGCAGAGGCCATGGGTGGCCCCTGGACCAAGCAATAGGAGGCCCACCTGGGAGAAGTGTGGGAAGAGGCATGGCTGCCTTTCTCAGGAGGGACGGGGGTCCACAGCCATAGAGGACTGTGTGATCACACACAGCCCCACACCCAGAGCAAAGCCAGGACGCTGTTCATAACCAACATGCATCTGGTCCCACGAGCAGAGTCCCTTCTCCCTCCAGCTGCCCACCCTGGCACTGGGCTGCAGAAGGCCCCCAAGGGGCCTGGCAGCTTCAAGGGAGGGGAGGTGGGAGGAGAGCTGAACATGCACGTGCTTGAGTCCCAGCTCTAGCCTGTGCTGGGGGACAGGGAGAAGAGCTCAAAATGAGTTTGAGACTGAAGTTTTGAAACGAACAGGCCTGAGGCTTATATTCCAAGCCCCAAATTCATTTTAACCAAAAGTAACCAGAGAGCTAAGGAATCTGTTGAGATTCTTTTAAGCATCACCCATTACACCCAGCCAAGAGAAGAGGTCAACAAAACACCATTGGTAGTAATTACTGAAGAACGAAAACGGGTTCACATTTCCACCCTGATGGCTGGGAACTTCTCGGAACACAAATGATTATCTACGCTGGTGGGGGGGGGGGGCAGCCCCCCACACTTGTGTTCTGCCACCGCCTCTCTGCAGAAACCTTTGATGGGGTTAGGCTCCTCAGCCCTGACTGCATGACGCTAACATTGGCCACACTGCAGTCACTGGAACTCTTAAGAATCAGGGACTGGGCTTCCCTGGTGGCGCAGTGGTTGAGAGTCTGCCTGCCGGTGCGGGGGACACAGGTTCGAGCCCTGGTCTGGGAGGGTCCTGCGTGCCGCGGAGCAGCTGGGCCCGTGAGCCACGGTTGCTGAGCCTGCGCATTTGGAGCCTATGCTCCACAACAAGAGAGGCCGCGATGGTGAGAGGCCCGCGCACCGCGATGAAGAGTGGTCCCCACTTGCCGCAACTGGAGAAAGCCCTCGCACAGAAACGAAGACTCAACACAGTCATAAATAAATAAATAAATAAATAAAAGACCGTGAATTTCTTAAAAAAAAAAGAATCAGGCACTGAGGACATATTCATTTCAGCAAATACCTGAGTACCTACCACGTGCCAGGCAAGACACAACAGCAGACAGACATCAGCCAGCTCCCAGGGTGGCAGAAGAGACAGACAGCCAAACAGACAGACACAGCTTAGTGTGGTAAGCGCCAGAAGTTTAACAGTCTGGGGCCAACTGAGCAAAAAGGAAGGAACCTATCTCAGTCTTAGGGTATCAGGAAAGGCATCTGGTAAGAGAAGTATCTCGGTGGAGAGCTAAAGGATGGATAGGCGTGAGCCGGGCAAATACGAAGCCCTTTCCAGGAAAGGAATCGCACCATCATCTCCCTGGGAGCCACCGAGTAGCCTTGGGAGCCACGTAGACTTTATCCAGAGGGCAGTGGGGCATCATTAAACAGTAAATGAAATGAGGAATGACTGTATAGGTTTCTTTTTTTGGAGTGATGAAATTTTCTGAAATTAGGTAGTGGTCATGGCTGCCTAACACTGAATGTACTAAAAGCCACTGAACTGTACACTTTAAAATGGTTAATTCACCATTTAATTTTTACCTGAGGGGGAAAAAAAAAAGACACCTGGAGGGAACTTTCAATTCCAACCAAGATGGAGTAACAAGGACCAATTTACCCTCCTGCCTGAAACAACTAAAACCAAGACAAATCTATGAAACATGGTTTCTAGGAGAATAGACATCAGGCAACAAAGGACAGTGATCCCTGAGGAATGGGAAACAAATGAGGTGAGCCCTAGGATTGCCCCAGTGTATTGCTTTGAGAGTTTTGAGGCCACAAAGTGGGGAAGAAAGGAGAGCCAAGCCAGCTCTCTGAGCTGAAGAGACAGAGCAGAAGTCAGGGAATACCACGGCAGCTAGAGTTTGCAGGGCAGAGCGCTGGAGAGGAGAGAGAACCCTGGAAATCTGCAGAGGGTGTCCCTCCAGCGTCCGCTGCATGCATGCAAGAAAACTACCTGAAAGGATTAGAGGGAAGAATGCCCAGAGCTCACACAGGGCTGGGAATAGCGTCTGCTCCCAACAGACAGACTGTAAAACCTCGGAATTCAGGGAACAGTGAATAGACTACTAAGAGTCTTACCTCATTCCTCAAAAATTAAAAATAGAACCACCATATGATCCAGCACTCCTACTTCTAGTACATATCCAACGGATATGAGAACAGGATCTCAAAGAGATGTCTGCACTCCCATGTTCATTGCAGCATCATTCACAACACATTATTCGCAGATACAAAAACAACCTAAGTGTCCATCAACAGATGAATGGATAAAAAAGATGTGATATACATATATACATACATACATACATACACACACACACAATGGAATATTATCCATCTGTGAGAAAGAAGGAAATCCTGTCATTTACGACAACATGAATGGACCTTGAGGGCATTACACTAAGTGAAATAAGCCAGAGAAAGACAAATACTGTAAGGTATCACTTATATGTGGATTCTAAAAAAGCCAAATTTATAGAAACAGAGTAGAGTGTTGGTCAAAAGGTATGAACTTCGTTTTAAGACAAATAAGTTCCAGGGATCTAATGTGCAGCATGGCATTATGGTTAATAATATTGTATTATATGTTAAGAGTAGATCTTAAATGTTCTCACCACAAGAAAAAAAAAAGGTAATCATGTGATGTGATGGAGGTGTTAGCTAACACTACAGTGGTAACCTCAATAAAGCTGAAGAAAAAAAAAGAGACAGAGAGAGAGACTGGGGCCAGACAGATATGAGTTTGATTCCAGGCTCTAACAACCTGTCAGCTGTGTCACAAACTTTGGAAGCCTCGTTTCCTCATCTTTAATATAAGGATTCATTTGATTGTTGTAAAGATAAATGGAAGAACACATGTTAAAAGAGTTTTACCGGGGCTTCCCTGGTGGCACAGTGGTTAAGAATCAGCCTGCCAATGCAGGGGACATGGGTTCGAGCCCTGGTCCGGGAAGATCCCACATGCTGCAGAGCAACTAAGCCCGTGCGCCACAACTACTGAGCCTGTGCTCTAGAGCCCACGAGCCACAACTACTGAAGCCCGCGCGCCTAGAGCTCATGCTCTGCAACAAGAGAAGCCACCATAATGAGACGCCCACACACCGCAACAAAGAGTAGCCCCCGCTCGCCACAGCTAGCAAAAGCCCGCGCACAGCAACAAAGACCCAACACAGCCAAAAATAAAATAAATAAATTTTAAAAAAATAAAAAATAAATATTAAAAAAAAAGTTTTACCTCAGTACTAAGGGGAAATTAACCCTAGTTCTGCCTAACAAACCTTAAAAGCAAGACTCAAGTGAATCAAACTGTTTCCAAATAACTTAACTACATCCCAGAACAAAGTTTAAGAACATTTCTAGAAATGTAAAAATACCCAGCATAAAAAAAAAGGTAAAATTCACATCTGACACCTAATTAAAAACTGTCAAAGCAGTAGGAAAACATGAACTGTAATGAAGGGAAAAAACAAACATATTGAAACCAACCCAGAGTTGACATAGATGTCAGAATGAACAAAACCATTACAACGGATTATAACTGTATTCCATGTGTTCAAAACATTAATAAGAGACATGGAAGATATAAAAAGAAAAGACTGTAATCAAACTCCTGGAGGTGAAAACTATAATGTCTGAAGTTAAATGATACCATCGCATTTGCTGAATGGGAAACCTCATCCTGGCTGCCGCGTAGAGAATGGGTTTGGGGAAATAATATTAAAGTAGAAATACGAAGCTGCTAGAACATCCCAGGTGAGAAATGATGGCTGTCTGAAGAGGGATGACAAGCACTGGAAGAACCAGGAGTTTGTGAAACATTTAGGAGGTGGAATTGGCAGGGTAAGGTGACTGCTCAGGCGTGTGAGGTGAGGGAGCTGAAGGGGACGAGGTGAGACGTACGATGAAGGGAAGCGAGCAGCGCCTCCACTTGAGGTGAGGTCAGAGAGCATCAACCATGCCTTAGACGGAATCAGCAATGGGCAAAGGAAATGCAGTTCAGGAGGCAACTGCCATGAAACCAGGCAACGCCTCCTGCGGGGGCCACACCAGGGGCAGGAATGGTGCACTCAAGAACTGAAGGACGGGTGCAGCTGGCTTCAGGGGAGAAGGAGTGTGGAACAGGGGGACACTGGAGGGGCAGGCAGGGCCCAGATCAGGCAGAGCCTCCAGGCCCAGGGAGACAAGTTCAGATGTTCCCTGAGGCACGATGGGAATCTACTTAGATTACAATCTAAGCAGGGGATTCACAAGTAGATTTGCCTTTTCAAATGTCACTCTGGTTGATGATCTGAACGGACTGGAAGGGGCATGAGCCAAAGCTGAATGACCAGTTAGAGGGCTTTGGTCATCGTAAGAGATAACGGCTTGCATTGGAGGGATGGGAAAGAAGTGAGCAAACTAGAGACATATACTAGAAGCAGAACCATCAGGTTTGGTTTGGGATGAGTAAATGCCATTTATTGAGGTAGAGAAGGCTAGCAAAAGGCAGATTTGGGAGGGGAGAACCAAGAGTTCTAATTTAAATGTGTTAGATTTGAGATCTCAAGTAAGCAACTATAGATAGGGGTCTCGGAGTTCAGGGGAGAGACCTGGGTTAGAGACACAAACGTGGGTTAGAGATACAAATGCAGTACAGAGGTGGGATTCTAAACCACAGCAGTAGATAAGATCACAGGGGAGGGTTTGTAGAGTGAGAAAAAAGGCCAACACTGAGCCCTTACAATCTGACATTTCAGAAAGATGTGGGGATAAGGATTTTTAGAGATGGAGTTGAGACTAGAGAAGCTGCAAAAAAAATAAAAAGGAGAAGACAGTGATAACTGACCCAGAGCACAAGTGGAGGGACACTTCTTTTGCAAGATGCAGGCAGCTTATAGAATAAATGATAGCAAGATGAGAGCATTCCTGACTGTTGGCAGGAGCCAGTCTCTGCGAGGAGGAGGTACAGTACCCAAGAGGCAGGGGTGCTGGGGAGAAAGGTACAAGTTAAGAGAGTAGAGAAGGTATGAAAACAGTTGACTCAAAGTGGGAGAATGAATATGAGTGTCAAACTGTCAGGCAGTGTTGTGTGCCCAGGTCAGCTCCTAAAGTTGGTTGATCCTGAATCCTCAGGGATGCCAATTGGCCCAGAGGGTGGTTTTCTCCAGGAATGATCTTCATTTCTCAAAAGGTGTTAACCAAAGTACCAGGACTTCCCTGGTGGCACAGTGGTTAAGAATCCGCCTGCCAATGCAGGGGACACGGGTTTGAGCCCTGGTCTGGGAAGATCCCACATGCCACGAAGCAACTAAGCCCGTGGGCCACAACTACTGAGCCTGCACTCTAGAGCCCGCGAGCCACAGCTACTGAGCCCGCATGCCACAACTACTGAAGCGTACACGCCTAGAGCCTGTGCTCCACAACAAGAGAAGCCACTGCAATGAGAAGCCTGCACACCGCAATGAAGAGTAGCCCCCGCTCGCCACAACCAGAGAAAAGTCCACATGCAGCAATGAAGACCCACCGCAGCCATAAATAAATAAATAATTAAAAAAAAAATAAACAACAACAACAAAGTACCACATCCCACCCCTAGCCTCCTTTGAGGCTGTTTCAGAATCAGCTGCACGATCCCCAACCCAAGTCACAAACCAGGTATTCAGACATCCTTAAGTATCCAGATACCTTAGGAGCAGGTATCAAGGTGAGGCTAAAACCTGATGCCCACAACTCCACAATGAGGTCTGTGGGGAATCAGCAAGAGGAAGGCAATCTCTCCAGACTCCAGGCTCGCAAGGTTCCAGAGGGAAGGGGGTTTTCTCTTTCTTTAAATGGTATAATCCTATTAATATACAAATTGTCATAAATTTAAACCATGCTAATCTCCCGTACACATACACACACAGGATAATCCTAATAAGAGGTGAACACATAGCTTTACAGATAATTTTTATACCCCCAAATAAACCTAACTGTAATAGTAACTAAAACTCACAGAGGCTTACTCCTTGACAAGCCTATTTTGGGTGTTCATGCATTAGCTCATATAATCCTCCTGACAACCTGCCCAAGGTCACAGAATAAGTTGCTGAGCCAGGATCTGATTTTTGAGGCTATACTCCTCACCACTATGCTTTCCTGTCTCATGTAAGCATATATGTATTTAAATAAAAGTGATCCTAAAGACTGTTCTACAACCCACATGGTACACCAAAAAAGTTCCATGGTTATCTTTCCATGTCTACATATGTAGATCTACTTTGTCCTTTTTAATGAGCACATTTTACTCCAGTGTTTAACCGTAGCATATTTTCCCATTATAAACTATGCAGCAACAAACAGCTTTGTAAACACATCTGGGGACACTTGTATGAGGGGTTTCCCCATGTACTGTTGATCTTTCCTGTGCCTTCTCCCCATCATTTGTCATCCTGCCAATTCCAACACCTGGATCCCTCCTGAAGCCTTAGTCTTTTCTCCACTGTCATCTCCTCAAGATCATTTCATCATCATCATCTTAATCTGCAACAGACTCCAAATTGGTCTCCCTGTCTCCAGAGCGAGGTTCTAAAACACAAACCTGACCTTGTTACTTCCCTCCTTAAAACCTTTCCGGCAGAGGACTATGTCCCAGATGAAGGAACAAGATAAAACCCCAGAAGAACTAAGTGAAGAGGAGATAGGCAATCTACCTGAAAAAGAATTCAGAGTAATGACAGTAAAAATGATACAAGATCTTGGAAAAAGAACGGAGGTACAGATCGAGAAGATACAAGAAATGTTTCACAAAGACCTAGAAGAACTAAAAAACAGAGACAAACAATACAATAACTGAAGTGAAAAATACACTAGAAGGAATCAATAGTAGAATAACTGAGGAAGAAGAATGGATGAGTGAGCTGGAAGACAGAACGGTGGACATCACTGCCACAGAACAGAATAAAGAAAAAAGAACGAAGAGAAATGAGGATGGCCTCAGAGACCTCTGGGAGAACATTAAATGCACCGACATTCGCATTATAGGGGTCCCGGAAGGAAAAGAGAGAGAGAAAGAACCTGAGAAAATATTTGAAAAGCTAATAGTTGAAAAATTCCCCAACATGGGAAAGGAAACAGTCACCCAAGTCCAGGAAGCAAAGAGAGTCCCAGGCAGGATAAACCCAAGGAGGAACATGCCGAGACACAGAGTAATCAAATTGACAATAATTAAAGACAAAGAAAAAATATTAAAAGCAACAAATAACATATAAGGGAATTCCCATAAGGTTATCAGCTGATTTCTCAGCAGAAACCCTGCAGGCCAGGAGGGAGTGGCAAAAGTGAAGAAAGAGAAGAATCTACAACCAAGAATACTCTACCCAGCAAGGCTCTCATTCAGATTCGACAGAGAAATCAAAAGCTTTGCAGACAAGCAGAAACTAAGAGAATTCAGCACCACCAGACCACCTTTGCAACAAACGCTAAAGGAACTTCTCTAGGTGGAAAAGAAAAGGTCACAACTAAAAACAAGAAAAGTACAAATGGAAAAGACCACTGGTAAAGGCAAATATACAGTAAAGGTAGGAAATCATCTGCACACCAATATGATATCAAAACCAGCAATTGTGAGAAGAGCAGAGCACACCTGCAGGATATTGGAAATGCATTTGAAATTTAAAGACCAGCAACTTAAAACAATCTTGTTTATATACAGACTGCTATAACAAAACCTCATGGTAACTGCAAACCAAAAATCTACAGTAGATACAAACACAAAAAAGAAAAAGGAATCCAAACTCAACACTAAAGTTAGTCATCAAATCACAAGAGAAGAGAACAAAAGAGGAGGGATAAAAAAGACCTACAAAAACAAATCCAAAACAATAACGAAATGGCAATTAAGTACATATAGATAACTATCTTTATAAACATAAACAGATTAAATGCTCCAACCAAAAGACACAGACTGGTTGAACGGATACAAAAACAAGACCCGTATATATGCTGTCTACAAGAGACCCACTTCAGATCTGGGGACACATACAGACTGAAAGTGAGGGGATGGAAAAAGTTATTCCATGCAAATGGAACTCAAAAGAAAGCTGGAGTAGCAATACTCATATCAGACAAAATAAACTTTAAAATACAGACTGTTATGAGACAAAGAAGGACACTTCATAATGATCAAGGGATCAATCCAAGAAGATATAACAATGGTAAATATATATGCACCCAACATAGGAGCACCTCAATATATAAGGCAAATACTAACAGCCATAAAAGGAGAAATCGACAGTAACACAATAATAGTGTAGGACTTTTAACACCCCACTTACACCAATGGACAGATCACCCAGAAAGAAAATCAATAAGGAAACGCAGGCCTTAAATGACACATTAGACCAAATGGATTTAATTGATATTTACAGAACATTCCATTCGAAAGCAGCAGAATACACTTTCTTCTCAAGTGCACATGGAGCATTCTCCAGGACTGATCACATGCTGGACCACACAGCGAGCTTTGGTAAATTTAATAAAATTTAAATAACATCAAGCATCTTTTCTGACCACAATGCTACAAGATTACAAACAACTACAAAAAAAAAAAAACTATAAAAAACATAAGCATGTGGAGGCTAAACAATATGCTACTAAACAACCAATGGATCACTGACGAAATCAAAGAGGAAATCAAAAAATGCCTAGAGACAAATGAAAATGAAAGCACAACAATCCAAAACTTATGAGACACAGCAAAAGCATTTCTAAGAGGGAAGTTTATAGCAATACAAGCTTGCCTCAGGAAATAAGAAAAATCTCAAATAAACAACCTAAACTTACACCTAAAGCAACTAGAGAAGGAAGAACAAACAAAACCCAAAGTTAGTAGAAGTAAAGAAATCATAAAGATCAGAGCAGAAATAAATGAAATAGAGATGAAGAAAACAATAGAAAAGATCAATGAAACTAAAAGATGGTTTTTCGAAAAGATAAATGAAATTGATAAACTTTTAGCCAGACTCATCTAGAAAAAGAGGGAGACAGCTCAAAGCAATAAAATTAGAAATGAAAAAGTAGAAGTTACAACAGACACCACAGAAATACAAAGCAACTATATGCCAATAAAATGGAAAACCTAGAGGAAATGGACAAATTCCTTGAAAGGTACAATCTCCCAGGACTGAACCAGGAGGAAATAGAAAATATGAACAGACCAATCACAAGTAATGAAATTGAAACTGTGATTTAAAAACTCCCAACAAACAAAAATCCAGGACCAGATGGTTTCACAGGCAAATTCCATCAAACATTTAAAGTAGAGTTAACACCTCCTTCTGAAACTCTTCCAAAAAATGGCAGAGGAAGGAACATTACCAAACTCACTCTATGAGGCCATCATCACCCTGATACGAAAACCAAAGATACCACAAAAAAATAAAATTACAGGCCAATATCACTGATGAACATAGACACAAAAATCCTCAACAAAATACTAAAAACAGAAGCCAACAATATATTAAAAGGATCATATACCATGATCAAGTGAGATTTATGCCAGGGATGTAAGGATATTTCAATATCTGCAAATCAATCAGTGTGATGCACCACATCAACAAACTGAAGGATAAAAACCATATGATCATCTCAATAGATTCAGAAAAAGCTTTTGACAAAATTCAACATCCATTTATGATAAAAACTCTGCAGAAAGTGGGCAGAGAGGGAACCTATGTCAACATAATAAAGGCCATATATGACAAACCTACAGCTAACATCATACTCAACAGTAAAAAGCTGAAAGAATTTCCTCTAAGATCAGGAACAAGACAAGGATGTCCACTCTCGCCACTTTCACTCAACATAGTTTTGGAAGTCCTAGACACGGCAATCAGAGAAGAAAAAGAAACAAAAGGAATACAAACTGGAAAAGAAGAAGTAAAACTGTCACTGTTTGCAGATGACATGATGCTATACATAGAGAATCCTAAAGAGGCCACCAGAAAACTACTAGAGCTAATTAATGAATATGGTAAAGTTGCAGGATACAAAATTAATGCACAGAAATCTCTTGCATTCCTATACACTAATGATGAAAAATCTGAAAGAGAAATTAAGGAAACACTCCCATTCACCACTGCAATAAGAAGGATAAAATACCTAGGAATAAACCTACCTAGGGAGACAAAAGACCTGTATGCAGAAAACTTTAAGACACTGATGAAAGGAATTAAAGATGATACCAAGAGATGGAGAGATATACCATGTTCTTGGATTGGAAGAATCAATATTGTGAAAATGACTATACTACCCAAAGCAATCTACAGATTCAATGCAATCCCTATCAAATTACCAATGGCATTTTTTACAGAACTAGAACAAAAAATCTTAAAATTTGTATGGAGACACAAAAGACCCTGAATAGTCAAAGCAGTCTTGAAGGAAAAAAAACGGAGCTGGAGGAATCAGACTCCCTGACTTCAGACTATACTACAAAGCTACAGTACTCAAGACAGCATGGTACTGGCTCAAAAATAGAAATATAGATCAATGGAACACGATAGAAAGCCCAGAAATAAACCCACACATCTATGGTCAATTAATCTAAGACAAAGCAGGCAAGACTATACAATGGAGAAAAGACAATTTCTTCAATAAATGGTGCTGGGAAAAATGGACAGCTACCTTTAAAAAAATGAAATTAGAACATTCTTTAACACCATACATAAAAATAAACTCAGAATGGATTAAAGACCTAAATGTAAGACCAGATACTATAAAACTCTTAGAGGAAAACATAGGTAGAACACTCTTTGACATAAATCGCAGCAATATCTTTTTCAATCCATCTCCTAGAGTAATGGAAATAAAAACAAAAATAAACAAATGGGACTCAAAAGCTTTTGCACAGCAAAGGAAACCATAAACAAAACAAAAAGACAATCCACAGAATGGGAGAAAATATTTGCAAACAATGCAACGAACAAGGGATTAATCTCCAAAATTTACTAAGAGCTCGTGCAGCTCGTTATCAAAAACAAAATAATAATCCAATCAAAAAATGGACCTAAGATCTAAATAGACATTTCTCCAAAAAAGACACACAGATGGCCAAAAAGCACATGAAAAGAAGCTAAACATCACTAATTATTAGAGAAATGCAAATCAAAACTACAATGAGGTATTGCCTCACACCAGTCAGAATGGCCATCATCAAAAAAAATCTATAAACAATAAATGCTGGAGAGGGTGTGGAGAAAAGGGCACCTTCCTACACTGTTGGTAGGAATGTAAATTGATACAGCCACTATGAAGAACAGTATGGAGGTTCCTTAAGAAACTAAAAGTAGAGCTACCATATGATCCAGCAATCCCACTCCTGGGCATGTATCTGGAAAAAAACACGGTTTGAAAGGATACATGCACCTCAATGTTCATTGCAGCACTGTTTACAATAGCACATGGTAGCAACCTAAATGTCCATCGATAGATGAATGAATAAAGAAGATGTGGTCCATATATACGATGGAGTATTACTCAGTCATTAAAAAGAATGAAATAGGGACTTCCCTGGTGGCACAGTGGTTAAGACTCTGTGCTCCCAATGCAGGGAGGCGGGGTTCAATCCCTGGTCAGGGAACTAGATCCCACTTGCATGCCACAACTAAGAAGCCTCTCAGGCCACAACTAAGGAGCCCAAGTGCCGTAACTAAGAAGCTGGCAAGCCGCAAGTAAGGAGCCTGCCTGCCACAACTAAGGAGCCCAAGTGCCGCAACTAAGAAGCAGGCGAGCCACAACTAAGGAGCCTGCCTGCCACAACTAAGGAGCCCACCTGCCACAAGTAAGACCCGGTGCAACCAAATTACTTAATTAATTTTTTTTTTTTTTTTTTAAAGAACAAAATAATGCCATTTGCAGCAACATGGATGGACCTGGAGATCCATACTAAATGAAGTAAGTCACACAGAGAAAGACAAATATCACATGATTTCACTTATATGCGAAATCTAAAAAAATGATACAAATGAACATACTTATAAAACAGAAACAGGGCTTCCCTGGTGGTGCAGTGGTTGAGAATCTGCCTGCTAATGCAGGGGACACGGGTTCGAGCCCTGGTCTGGGAAGATCCCACATGCCGTGGAGCAACTGGGCCCGTGAGCCACAATTACTGAGCCTGCGCTCCGCAAGAAGAGAGGCCGCGATAGTGAGAGGCCCACGCACTGCGATGAAGAGTGGCCCCCGCTTGCCACAACTAGAGAAAGCCCTCGCACAGAAACGAAGACCCAACACAGCCATAAATAAATTTAAAAAAAAAAAAAAATTTTTTTAAATTAAAAAAAAAAAAAATAGAAACAGACTCACAGTCTTAGAGAACAAACTTATGGTTACAGGTGGCAGGGGGATAGACTGGGAGTTTGGGATTGACATGCACACTGCTATATTTAAAATAGATAACCAAGAAGGACCTACTGTATAGCACAGGGAACTCTGCTCAATACTCTGTAATAACCTACATGGGAAAAGAATTTGAAAAAGAATAGATACATGTATAACTGAATCCCTTTGCTGTCTACCTGAAAGCACAACATTGTTAATCAACTATACTCCAATATAAAACAAAAAAATTTTTTTTTAATTTATAGTGTACCTTGGAAACAGTATATATGATTTCTATAAGCACATAAAGAGCTTGTAAGGACTTGAGATGGTATATATACAAAAGAGCATTTCTCAATATGGGATCCCTGGAACAGTGCAGAATTTTTCTCTATTTCAAGGGGAAAATATTCGTGAAATTTGTATTTGCAGATATAAGAAAAAAATTGAACACATCAATAGCACAGAAGGATGATATTCAAAGTGTGTATACTGATACAGAGGCAGCATTTACCAACTAACTACCACATGTATGCTCTTTGCAATAAGTGGTTTTTGCTATATATCTTGTCATAATTTCAAATTTTTCTGTCATGATATTTAATTTCTAAGTTTGTATACAGTTTAAGATATATGTATAACTATTGCTGAAAATAAGTGTGTACATTTTAGTTTGCTTTATTATGCAGGAAAATACTATTAAATAAATGATAAATGAAAAACAAAATGAAACCTTTCCATGGCACCAAACACCCCCAGGACAAACTCTAAACCCCTTGCACAGTTCAAAAAACCATATGGCCCCTGCTTCACTGTCCAGACTCCCTTGTTGCCAGACACACTCCTTGCTCAAACCTAAAGCAGGAAAAAAACAGAAAGGCAGTTTTCACTTAACAAACTGTGTTATCTTGCTTCCTGCCATCTGCAAAAGCTGTTCTCTCTGCCCAGAACGCTTCTCTTCCATCAAGTCTCCATCCACATGTCCTTCCCCAGGAAGCCTTCCCTGTCCTTCCCTAGACTGGGCTGGGGAGTGCTCCCCAACTCCTGGTCCTCCCCACCCCCACGTGCATCTTCCTTTATCACAATGGCATTTGATACCTCTCTCCCCACTGGATGCCAGGCACCTGAGGGCAGAGGCAATGTTGTGACTTAACCATGGTAGGTGTAGGCTTGGTCCCTAGCACATGGGGCCTCAATAAATGGTAAATGATTAAACTACTGGAAAGAACAAAGTCAACTTAGGACATTTCGCCATAGTATTGACCCTTTTGGAACTTGGTATAGGGACTAACCTTCCTATATAGGTTAGTTCAGAATTAGTCTAATAGAGAATATTAGCATTAATATATTTAAAAGGCTTTGTGTCCCTGTTGAAGGTTAATTGGAATTTAAAACCTGAAAAATGTCAATGCAAGAATAAGTGCAAGAATAAGTTAGGTGTGGGACTTCCCTGGTGGTGCAGTGGTTAAGAATCCGCCTGCCGGGCTTCCCTGGTGGCGCAGTGGTTGAGAATCTGCCTGCCAATGCAGGGGACACGGGTTCGAGTCCTGGTCTGGGAAGATCCCACATGCCGCGGAGCAACTAGGCCTGTGAACCACAATAACTGAGCCTGCGCGTCTGGAGCCTGTGCTCCCAACAAGAGAGGCCGCGATAGTGAGAGGCCCACGCGCCGCGATGAAGAGTGGCCCCCACTTGCCGCAACTAGAGAAAGCCCTTTCACAGAAACAAAGACCCAGCACAGCCATAAATAAATAAATAAATAATTAAAAAAAAAAAAAAAAAAAAAGAATCCGCCTGCCAACGCAGGGGACACGAGTTCAAGCCCTGGTCCGGGAAGATCCCACATGCCGTGGAGCAACTAAGCCCGTGAGCCACAACTAATGAGCCTGCATGCCACAACTACAGAAGCCCGCACGCCTAGAGCCCGTGCTCCACAACAAGAGAAGCCACCACAATGAGAAGCCTGTGCACCGCAACAAAGAGTAGCCCCCGCTCGCCGCAACTAGAGAAAGCCCGCGCGCAGCAACAAAGATCCAACACAGACAAAAATAAATAAATAAAATAAACAAATTTTTTTTAAAAAAAAGAAGAAGTTAGGTGTGGATGAACCTTACGTAGGTAAGAGCACATTTCAGTCCAGTGCAGGGGAACTGTCTGACTGAAAGAAACTTTAATCCTACAGTATTACCGCTTGGACAGATTAGATTTCCAAACAGGGCTTCTCATAAGCTTTCTCAAGTAATAAAGCCAAACACATGCTACTTAATAAACTGTTTACAAACAGCAACAATACCCACAAAAGGAATTATCTATATTAATGGAAAAGCATCTGTTTAAGATTCTCAAAGTCAACAAACATTAAGCACTTTGCGTCTGACTAACAGCAGTGAAGAGAAGATCACTCGTGCCCAGGTCTGACCAAGGACAGTGACTAACTGGTAAAGGACTGACCAGTTGCCTTGCTCCCAGCCCTTTGTTCCCTCCACCACAACAAACCACTTTCCAAAGTTTCTAAATATATTGTAGGGTATGAAAGTCGCTCAAAACTAGGCTTTGCTTTTCAAAGTGGCCCTATTATACCTGAGGATATGAGGTCTAATCCTCTCCCTTAAAGTCAAGTGCTGCGTTGTCTTACTTTGTTCTCTTTTAGAAGCCTTTCTACTAATTTCAGAAATCCAGACTGGTTCAGCTATGTTTACAGGGTCAAAGTTTGAAAGTCAGGGGACTTCCCTGGCAGTCCAATAGTTAAGATTCTGCACTTCCACTGCAGGGGCATGGGTTCAATCCAGGGTCGGGGAACTAAGACCCTGCATGCCGAGCAGCGCAGCCAAAAAAATTTTTTTTCATTTTTCTTAAGTAAATAAAACTAAAAAAAGAAGTTTTAAAGTCAGGATCAGAGTCTATATGTGTTCCTAGTGTTTCATGCCTAATATCTTGCAGATTCCTCTAATAACGATGGAAAAGAAAAGGCTCACATTCTAACTTGACTATAGATGCTACAGATGTTTTAGGAGAAAGCCTTCCTATATAAGTTAGTATTTAGCAAGGATCAAATTCAATTGGCTGCCTGGCCCAGGCAAGTTAAGTGAGTTAAATACGCTGAGTCACAGAAGAGAGTAAGAGGAATACTTCAGTTCTCCCCTCAAACCATCTCACATAGGGTTCAGAGGACAGAAAACCCACACTCCACCTAAAAGGCAGCCACTCTACCAAGTGTTGGAAACAAGGGCCTACTATAAACAGGTCTGCTTTTCCAAGAGAAGCTCTAAAACCAAAGATATGTGAAACTCTTAATTTAAAATGGTGGCAACAATTAATTTTTTTTAAACATCATCCACTCCCTCTGCCCAAAGAAAAAAAGAAAAAAAAAGAAAATCCATGAGCAATCTGATATTTTGATTCCAATCTCAGTTATGGAATCAAAATACCAGTTCTATCATTTTCTAGCTCTTCGTGTCTTTGGTTTATCAGTGAACTTCTGAGCTTCACTGTCCTCATCTGAAAAACAGGGTCATGAACATGAAACACAATAATGCTTATTAAAGACTGAAAAACAATTCCCAACACAGAGTTAGCAAATAAATAGAGTTTCCTATAGGTAGAAAGTGGATCTTACTATCAGTAAATTATCTGCTGAGGTCTTCAAAGAACCCAATTGAAGAGCTCAAGGAGGCAGAATTCTCAGGAGATTTAGAGCCTTTCAAATTCTGATCACTGAATACAGAGTATTGATGGCATTAGAAACTAAACAGAACCAGAAATAAAGAATGCCTAGCAACAGACACAATGAGCTGGAAGTAGCTCTTCCTATTAAGAGATCTAATCACTGTCACTAGTTAATGGCCACAAAAAGGTAGTAAAGTACACATGGAGGGGTGTATGTTTCAGGGAAAACAGTGGCAGCTTCTAAAATAAGCTGTTAAAACAAAGCAGAGGGTTTCAGGGAAAGTTTTTTAACTCAGACAAACTTCTCTTGTCAGATTATAGACTCTTGTCTGTTAAACACATCTACTAGTTTTCATACAGTTTTAAGCAAATTCCAAACAATACCAACCACAATATTAGGAAGAGTTTGTTAAACAAAGAATTGCTTTATTAATACAAACTATTAATACATACCCACAGACTCTAAAGTGCTAAGAAATTTAAATATCTAAGTCATAGCAAACAGGTGGCAATTCAACATCCAGGGTCGACAGAATGCTTGAGGGAGACTGCAACAGATCTAGAAAACAGGAATTTCTTGTTCAATATCTGCAAATCCTCGTGTCCATCAACACACACACTAGTTGTCACTCTTTATCATGAATTCTTGTTTTTCCCTTTGTCTAATGAATCTTTACCCCCACCCCACCTACACACACACATACCGGCTCTCACTTATTTCTTGGAATGTGGCTGTGGCCACAGAATTAACCTTCATTATGAGATAAATCATAGAAGTACACGAAATTCCATCATTCTTAGAGACCCAAGTAAGGGCCAACAATTATCATTAATGCAATTCAGCAAATAGTGTGAGGTATTCCATCAGAACAAATAGAAAACATACTGATGATGGCTTTTGACCACCAGTTTGAACCAAGACCTCAAACCCTCTGCAGTAAAGGTTTGCCAATCGATGCTATTACGTGGGTCTTGATCCTACACGAGCTTTGGGTGTAGCTTGGAATTCTCATTCCAAGCAAGTTTATTATACTTCAGCTTATAACCTAAGAAGTTACACACTAAATTTCCTCTGGTTTTGCTTTTATCTAAGACTGTCCAGATTCCAGAATGACAATTTAACTGGGCATTTGGGACTAAAAAGCAGTACCAGTTGAGAATAGTTTTCATTATCCTGACACCTTATCCCTGCAGTCTGAAGGATAGAAATTACTTACAGGCTAACCTTCTGCACAACCTGTCCCCACGGTAATGGAAGTGTTATGACACAGATTGTTTACAGACCTTCTAGAAGGGCACTCATTCACTTACTAGACTCCCAGGGTGGAGGAGGCATCTTCAGAGGTGAAGGGGGGCCCAGGTGTAAGAGCTGTTCAAGCTCCCTCTCCTCATCGAGGATCATGAGAGGTACTCCATTCAAGGGCATGTGTGCAATCTGGTGCTCTTCAGGCAGGTCGAAACTCTCGAAATCTGCCACAGAAGAGTACTTTGTCAGGGCAGCATTCCTCAGGGTGGTCAGCTTTCACAGGGCCCATGAACTCAAACTATTTTTTATAATAATATTAATACCTTTTTCCACTGTGTTGACATTTACAATGATGGTCCAAAAGCAATGGTGGATAAAACTGCTGTGCACGAATCAAGGCAGTGGCAATAAACTATGCTTAGTAGTCACTATATTCCTCGCAGCCATTCACTTGCAGTAAAAAAAAGCGTTTCACATAATGTTACTCTACCACATGCAGTAAACAGTATTAATTTTATTAGCTCTCAACCCTTGAGAACATGTCTTTTTAGTATTCTGTATATGATGTGAAGTATGCCATAAAACACATCTACCGCATACTGAAGGACCATGGTGTTTTCCAAGAAAAAAAGATTCGTGCAATTATTTGATTTGCAAGCTAAACCAGAAGCCTTATTCCTGTACACCATTTACTTGGAAGAACTGAAAGACAAACTGTGGTAACTCAGCCTTGGATATGTGTCGAACATTTTTCTCCGAGGAATGAAAGAAGTCTACCACTTAAAGGGAAACGGTATTTGTTGCCGATGATAAAATTCAAAATTTCAAGGGGAAAAAAAAACTGGAATATCAGTAAACTCATCTGTAATCATTAGCTTAACAACTTCCTAATACTGAAGACTTTTCTGTTAAGATCAGTGGTGATACTAATGAGTGTGCTTTTGATACTTCATAATGAAACATTTCAACATGACCTACATTTTTTAATTAATTTATTTTTTATTTGATTTATTTTTGGCTGTGTTGGGTCTTCGTTGCTGCACACGGGCTTTCTCTACTTGTGGCGAGCAGGGGCTACTCTTCGTTGCGGTGTGCAGGCTTCTCATTGCGGTGGCTTCTCTTATTGCGGAGCACAGGCTCTAGGCACGTGCGCTCAGTAGCTGTGGCTCGAGGGCTCTAGAGCGCAGGCTCAGTAGTTGTGGCGCACGGGCTTAGTTGCTCTGCAGCATGGGGGAATCTTCCCGGACCAGGGCTCGAACCTGCATACGCTGCATTGGCAGGCGGATTCTTAACCACTGAGCCACCAGGGAAGCCCTCAGGCATTGTTCAACTTGACATAGAGCCCTCTTTCTAAATGGTTTGCTAAGAAGACTGTCCCCTAACGTTGAACAGGTCTAATCTCCCCCTAGGTGGTTAGCTTTTGAGGACAGGAACAATGTTTTCCACATCTTAGCTCGGATTCCTCTACTGACCTAAGATTATACCTTACAAATAAATCCACAAGTGTATTTGTTCAAAGCAACCCAGATTCAGACAGCCTTGTTATAGTCTTGGATCACATGTCTTATTCATAGCTATATCAAGTTACAGTTGAATTGGATCCTAAGAGAAACTCAAGGCTAAAGCATTTGTGCGATACCAAAAGATATTACCTAATGGGTTGAAGGGAAAGAATTTTTCTATTTCTGGATAGGTGTCATCTGAGGCAGGAACAGAGCTTTTTGCTTTAACGGTCTTCTCAGTCATCTAAAACAACCCAAGAAAACATACATTAGTGAGAGTGGAAGCCTTGTCAACTGATTAGTACAAGAGATCATAGGGCTTTTTTAAGACATGTGACTGCTTCACCACATTTTAAATTGTTTTCAATTTCATGCTGACTTCTAAGAAACCATAATCCTTCATTCTCAAAATTACAAATACAATTCAGCAAGCAATTCTAATATCATGGCTCAAAAGTTAATTCTAAAATATAAGTATCAGCACCTGTTAGCATAAGTTATCAAAATGCAGAGCGGAGTTAATTCAGAACTAATTGACTCAATCACCCAACCTAACAAAGGAGAAAATGGGCATGAATTACCCAGAATAGAAGCTAATCCTGGAAGCCATTTTTGGCTGTTGGAAATACAATTTTCCGTTGGTGTGTCCATCAGTGTTACCTAAATTATTTGCTTGGTTAATTTTAAAAACCAGTTTGTGTTCCTCAAATACACAGAGTAAGAGGCAGCCAAAGACAGCCAAGGACTTTAGAAGCCCACAGTGGATAACTCCCTAGTCTGGAATTGGCAGGCAGTCCACGATGATGGGCCAAAATGGAAGCCTGCATAGTCTTGATTTATGCTTACGTCACATGTGCAGGGCTAGAGGAAATCCCTAAGGCAGGGTTTCCCACATTTCAGTTCTGTCACATTCTCATCACTTTTGCTATATCCTTGCAATACTTGCCTTTAACATTTCTCTTACTCAACTCAGTTTTTTAAAAAAGACATCCTTGTCCTGAAACCACACATGTAGGTCTCAGTTTGAGGTCAAGTCCTAGTTGTTTTTTCCTAATACACATTAAATAAAACAATTAGTGAAATGAAGTGTTAATCCACATGCTAAAGTTATCTTTCATAGCCAAGTCGTCTCAGTCTAGGATGCACTAACCTACAATTTGTAAACACACATACAAAGGTCAACATGCTACCGCGTTATAACCTAAAAATCTGGTGCTTGCTCTGGAAGGAGGGGAGAAGGATGGCAGCACCTGAGCTGTTATATTAGCAACGTGACCTCTTGCAAAATACCCTCCCTCTCAGTACTTTTTAATCTGTAAGTACATTCTACCAATCAATCTGCTTAAAGACACTCATTAAGGGCAGGTGAGGCAAAAAAATTCACCAGCTGCTACTGATAAATGTGATCTCGTGTTACAGGGGAAGTCCACAAAGACAGTATGATGATTCTCTTCTGCTAATCTATGTTTGCTAGCCTCTATTTCTTTCTATTCACACAGGAGAAAGTCAGGTAGGATGCCAATAGTCATTTTAAGAGTCACAAGTGCTGAAGTGTCTAAACAGCATCTTTATTTATAGCCAACACTTACCTTTTTGGTAGAGAAGGCTGTCTGTTTCTGTTTGAGGGGTCCATTCGTCTTTATTGACTTTTCTGTAGCTCTGTTAACAGTTCCCAAAGCCTTTCTGGCAGCTTTAGGTAAAGCTGGTGGAGCATCAAACATTTTGCCAACATGTGGTGTTGAAACCTGAGATCTCCCATCTAAAGCTTTGACTGCTAAAGAGAAAGTCTTACCGTGAGATTATTCCAGCAGTAAACGCCTATGCAACTTGAAGGCTGACCTTGCCTATACACGTGGCCTAATTCTCACACCCAAACTTAACACCCTTTTGACAGTGGCATGGTCCTATGCCTAACAGTACTTCAGTTCAGTACCCTCTTAAATAATCTCATTAAGATACTGAACATGAAAAACAGACCCATAACAAGCACCTGGCAGTAGCAGTATTGGGTAAACCTGACTCCAATTGCTGGCGAAGTATACTAAATGCCTCCCCCAGCTCCAGGCCACACCCACCACTGATTCACAATACCTGTGTACCTGATTGCCGCCTGTATACTTACAAGGCCCAGACCCCAGCTTCAGCCCATCCTTAGAAGCCACACGGGTGCCTGGTTCTCCATTTTCCTTGTCAACGTAGATCAGAGTAGCCATTCTGGATTACCTAGGGGTGTGAAATACTCATTAAACCCTGGGAGTTAGGGAAGATGAAAGAAGCTAAGGTGTAGCACAGACCCAACTTTCTACCCTGGGCACGTCTATGCAAAAACAAGAGCTAAGCAGAGGGAGAAACCCGATCTTGGGCCGACAGGCACTTAATCCAGCTCTTAACTCTTGAAGCCTGAGTCAGGGGCCCTAAGTTCCAGAAGAGTTGGCGGTTTGGGACTGGCACAGGCCCTGCTACCCATCGGAACCGAACCGCGGTGGGCTGCGGACGCAGTCCAAAGGCCGTGGCTCAACCGGCTGGGCGCTACAGACGTCCCGGGGTTAGTCCCAGCCCCCAATCCCCAGCCCCGGCTCCCAGACATACGGACCCCGCTTCCCAGACCCCCACCCCAGCCCCGCTTCCTACCCCGCCGGACCCCTCCCGCCCAACCACTCGCGACCGCTCCATTCACCCACGCTGGGAACAACGGCCAAACTCCTCCTAGACACGGTCTCCAGCGGTCGCGCGCGACTCAGCGTTTAAACCACAACTTACGCCGCTATTGGTTCATCCGTCCAGGAGGCGGGGCAGGGGTGGGGAGGAGGCTCCCGGGAAGAACCAATGGTAGGAACCTAAGCTCCCTGGGCTCCGCCCCGAAAGCTTCCCCCGGCAACTTTGTCGCTTGTTTCCCGGGAAGAGAAATATCAAACCCACTGACACCTTGATCACGGATTTCTAGTTGTTGTTGTTTTTTTTTTTTTAAAGAAATTCACGTTCTTTTATTTATTTATTTATTTATTTATGACTGTGCTGAGTCTTCGTTTCTGTGCGAGGGCTTTCTCTAGTTGCGGCAAGTGGGGACCACTCTTCATCGCGGTGCGCGGGCCTCTCACCATCGCGGCCTCTCTTGTTGCGGAGCACAGGCTCCAGACGCGCAGGCTCAGTAATTGTGGCTCACGGGCCCAGTTGCTCCGTGGCATGTGGGATCTTCCCAGACCAGGGCTCGAACCCGTGTTCCCTGCATTGGCAGGCAGATTCTCAACCACTGCGCCACCAGGGAAGCCCCCTCTAGTTGTTTTTTAACCTGCTCCCCACAGAAACAGAAGGGGAGTAAATATGGTCTCCAATTCCAAGAAATAAATAATTATGATGATTATTGTAATACCAAGATACAGAGTTGGTTTTTGGAGTTTTTTGTTTTTTCCTGAGACACTTTGGTGTCCAAGACGTTTTCAAATGAGAAGATTGTGAAGTTCAAAAAGTCAAGGTGAGGTGGTGACAGAACTATTTTCCTAAAGTCTTCAACTAATCAACTATTTTTCCAGAGAGTAAATAGAGCAGAGCAAATCAAAAAGAAGGGGCAGCACTAGAGGAAAGGCATTGTAGTCATCGGGAAAATGACGAAGGGAGATGGATACATAATAGTTGTATTTTAATTAGAGATATAAAAAATACATATACAGTCAATATATAGTCAGGTGGGGGAAAAAACCCATATTAGGTCTACTGAATACTAGCAGGGAAGAATTAAAAATTAAGAAATGAAAATACAGGTAGATAAAACGGCAGTGTTTGTGTCATTCTGTGGTGCTTGTGATTAAGGTGGACTGATTCTGAAACTAATATAATATTATAAATCCATTATACTTCAATTTTTTAAAAATGGACTGATTATTTCCTAATTGCAAGACTATCATCAATATTTCAGGTTAGGATGCTGTCTCTGTTATACAGAATCCGGCTTAGGAACAAAATAATGACCTAATGAGTACAAAATTCAGGCTTCCTTTAAAGTTCTATCATTTAATAGGGACTTTTTTTGTTTGTTTTTGGCCATGCCGCATGGCACGCGGGATCTTAGTTCGGAATCTTAGTTCCTAGACCAGGGATCGAGCCGTGCCCCCTGCAGTGGAAGCGCAGAGTCTTAACCACTGGACCGCCAGGCAAGTCCCAATAGGGACTTATTTTAAATTTTTAACATCTCAACAATATATTCATCAAAGCTGGTGGGGGAAGGACAGAGAGTGAACAAGAGAAAAAGATCAGAGGAATAATAAAGATATACAAAAGGAATTCCAATTTCCAAGATATGGGGAGAAATTGTGCTTTAAAAAGTTGGTGACCTTTTCCTTTCTACAGTAAATAGAAATATATTAAACAAGATAAAGGAATCAATTCAAAAGACCAAGGGTGACCTGTGTCATCCAAACCGTACTCCCAACAGGTCACCAGATACTTTTTAACTTGCAGGGAAGTTGGGAGAGAGGAGTTGAGCCTACATTACTCTTTCACAGAAGGCTTAGCACTACACCTGGCATAGATATGGTTCGAAATATATGCCAGTTCATTGTCCCTTCTTCCCTGGCATTTCAGGATCAAAATTGATTGAATGACACATTCATTCAACAAATATTTATTGAATGCTTACTAAATGCTAGACATCAAGAAGAAAAGAGGAAGGACAAAAAAATGCATACCTTCTTTGCCCCTTCTCTGTCCTTTCTCCTTTATCCCTACCCCTACCCTTATTTCCTCCCTGTATCTCCTTCTAAATGTCTCAGCTCCATATTACATCATCAACACACAAAAGTGTTCATTTTGAAACCAAATCTTTACGACACTGTCAAAAAACAAAATTCAATCAAGTAAACTTTAAAATCTAATTGACTTTATTCAACAACTCATAAATTAGACAGCATCCCACCTAGCAACCAGAAGCATGCTCCAAGGGGTTGTACAAACTGAAAAGTTTTTGTAGGAAGAAGGGTGGGGCATGAAGCTATTAGCAAAATAACAGAAAGGATTATTTTTAGGCTGGGACATCTTTGGGGGGCGGGGAAGGGGGCAAGGAACAGCAAGGTTTTTACAGCTGATTGCCTCTTCTTCCTCTGAGAGGCAGGGTGGGGGTGAGGGGATGATAGAAAGGGTCCACGTGACATATTACCTCTTCAGTACTGACCAGGAAATTCCAAACTGATTGATTGGATTACATTTCTGGGGATTACATTTTGAAGTTGTGATTACGTTAGGTGTTAAATCTAGGTTTGGTATCATGGGCTTTAGCACAAGTGACACCATTTTGGGCCTGTGGCTTTTATCTTTAACAACACCTACAGCTTCCAAGTGGGGATTCTTTATCTCCTGAAGTTTTGGGGCACAAGGTTTATATCTCCCTAGGGTAAGTCTTCCCCCTACAACAGAAAGCACTGTGTCTCCCAAGGTCATGCAGTAACTGTAAAATGCACAACCACTCCCTCTTTGAGTAACCACTGTTTCCTTACTAATGATGCCCCAAACCCACTCTGCTATACCCCGGACCATTACTGGAGATACCCAATTGCTGAACCATCCTCACCTTATAACTGCATCCAGATCCTAATCAATCCCAGTTGATCAAACAGCAACCCAACCAGAACTGATCCCTGCTTCCCTAGACCCTCCTCAGAATCCTCCAGGGGGAACCTGAACCTTACAAAAGGTTCTTCCCTCTTGTCCAGCACATTCTATAATTCCTCTGAGAGATGTGCTCCCTGGCTTGTGCCTGATAGTTTTAACTAAATACAACTTAACACTTCCAAGAAAATTTTGGGAATTGTTTTAAGGAGATAAAAGCAAAGTTTGGGACTTCCCTGGTGGCTCAGTTGTTAAGAATCCCCCTGCCAATGCAGGGGACACGTGTTCGAGCCCTGGTCTGGGAAGATCCCACATGCCGTGGAGCAACGAAGCCTGTGCACCACAACTACTGAGCCTGCACTCTAGAGCCCACAAGCCACAACTACTGAAGCCCACGTGCCTAGAACCCGTGCTCCGCAACAAGAGAAGCCACCGCGATAAGAAGCCCGCGCACCGCAACAAAGAGTAGCCCCCGCTCGCCGCAACTAGAGAAAGGCCGCGCGCAGCAACGAAGACCCAGCGCAGCCAAAAATAAATAAATAAAATATATATTTAAAAAAAGCAAAGTGTGAGTGATTCACAGACTACTCACTTTCAGACTATTTTCTGACTTCTGTCCCTTCAGCTATTGCCCTGTAAAATCAAAATTAATATTTACATTCCTATGCTAGGCACTGAACATTCTTAATAAGAAAAAATAGATTATATTATGATGAGATCTCTTATTGAGGCAAGGATGTCACTCTGACATTTGAAAGGAACACATACTGTTTTGAAAAATAAAACGTGACCGGAACAGAGAGGATAGGACCAAAAAAAAAAAAAAAGGGGGGTGGGGGTGGGGAATTCTACTCCAAAATGACTATTTTCCAGTATTTTTTTTCATATTATACTTTAAAGGAAGGTTGAGATGTCATAAATATTACTGTTTTCCTAAAATGGAAATCGTTTTATAGTATTTTTTTCCTAATGGTAAAATACAAGATCACATTGGGGCGAGGTGTCACAATTACCGAATAGTGCCTCATGTTCTCATAGTATCTGGTATACCTTTCATAGCGGCTTTCTAGAACTATACATTTTTGAATAATTCAGTGTCTTTCTCACTCCGTATGATGTAAATTCGAGGAGAGGAAGACACTGTGTTTACCTTGTCTTCAGCGTGTTACACTACCTGGCTACTAATTAATGCTAATTTTAACTATTTTTTAACTTCACGCACTTCCCCCTTCATTTCACAGCGCTCTAGTGAGGCTTAAGCTGTTGTCTGCGCTCTACTAAGTTTTTGTTTGTTTGTTTTGTTTTACGTCGTATGATGCGGCGACTCTTAAAGTTTCAAAGAACAGAGCGGAAAAGAAGCTGCTCAAACCTAACCCACTCTACAGACCCACAGTAAAGAAACGGACACACCTCAACATCTCGCGAGACCAGCTCTGCTTGGGAGCCTGAGACTCAAACAGTTCTTAGCGCGCATGTGTGGGTCGCCCGGAAGGGGCCGCAGGGGCTGCTGGGAGAGGGAGGAGGTCAGGAAGTAAACATTGATGGTCGGCTTCCTTCATGTCCGGCTGTCTTGGGGTCACCAGCGGCGGGACCGGGTAGGGAAATATTGTGAGAACTTGAAGAGGGAGGTGGGTGAGGGTGAAGAACCCCGAGAAGTGGACCAAAGGCTC
The DNA here is from genome assembly GCF_965194825.1 of Balaenoptera physalus. NCBI lineage: Eukaryota > Metazoa > Chordata > Mammalia > Artiodactyla > Balaenopteridae > Balaenoptera > Balaenoptera physalus. Next base: position 37,479,151 of record NC_138890.1, read on the forward strand.
CTGTTACAAATATCCTCACGAGATTGATGAACGCCAGGTTGAGGAGGGAACGGGGACCTAGAAGGAAGCCGCCGTCCTAGGCCTCAGTCGTAGTACCTGTGCCCAGTCAGACCAGGACTGTGTCTTCAGTGGTTTTTAAAGTAAGAATTATAAGATGTCATTGGGGCTGAACTGTCTAGTACAGTAGCTGTTAACTGTTGTGGTTCTTAAGCACTTGAAATGTTGTCTAGTCTGAATACGTGTAAAATCCATATCAGATTTTAAAGACTTAGTCTTTCTAAGTCTAAACAGATTTTTTCCTATGTTGAAATGATAATATGTTGGGTATATTGGGTCAAATATTGCAAAAATAATTTTACCTGTTTCTTTTTATTTTTCTAGTATGGTTGTGGAATATTTAAAATGACATATAGGGCTGGCGTTATATTTCTCTTGGACAGCGCTGCATTAGAGGGTTTTAAGCTTGTGTAGTGGACATAATATGATCAAATTTGTGTTTTGAAAAAATAACACTGCAGTGTGGAAAACTGATTGGAGGGAATTGGAAGAGACTGGTAGGGAAAAGTATTAACACTAAGGTTATTGATAGTAGAAGTATATGAATTAGAGTGATATTCAGAAGGTGAAAATAACATTACTTAGTGATGAAATAGGTGTGGGAATTAGCTGGAACACTTATGAAAAGGGATGGATGGTGGTGTCTTTCATCAAGAGAGGGAACAGTGGAAAAGGATTAGATTTCATAGAGAAGATTATGAATTTTTTTTTTAGTTGAAGATTATGAATTTGAATTAAGATTTGTTGAGTTCAGGTTTCTCAGAGACGTCTAAGTGGAGGTACTTTGAAGTAAGCAATTGGAATGTATTTATTGGAAGCTCAGACAAAAGGTCTGGAGTAGAGAAATAAATTGGAGAGCCAACAGTTGTATATCGTGGCTGTCGAAACCTTGGAAATAGATGAGCTTATCCTCTGGTGGAGTTTAGAGTGATGAAGGAGGCCCCAGGATTGAGCCTTGTGGAATCCAAAATAAAATAACTGGGCAGAAATGGATGAACTTACAAAGGATTCAGGAGAAGCAGCGAGAGGGGTACAAAAAAAACCAGGAGAGTATAGTGTCACATAAGCGAAAGGATAAGAATATAGTAAAAGGGGAAGGAACAGAACTGAAAAATGTCCAGAGGACTAGGCACATTGATAACTTAGTGGTATCTTTGGAGTGGGGGGAGGGGCGTGGGAGGTAAATCAGAGTAATTGAGAAGGGAAGCAGAAGATGAGGAAATAGAGACAATGAATATAGGTAAATCTTAAAGCATCCAGTCTTTAAGAGGAACAGAGATAGGACCCTACGTACTCATTAAGGGTTAGTGTGGTAGAAAAGTTTGAGACACATAAGTAGAGAGGAATTAAGGAATATATATGAGAGAGTCTCGTGAAATTTTAAATACATGTGTATGTCTCTCTCCACTTATAACTTAGAGTTGAGAGAAAAAGTGCAACAGTATATAAAGACTTTTGTGGAGGGGAAAGAGACCTTTCCCTTACAGATACTATGAAGGATAAGACATGAGTTGAAAAATAATTGATATTACAATTACAAAGGTAACCTATACAGAATCTAAGAATAGAGATATTGTAGTGGGAGGGGAGAGAAAGAATATGCTTGTTATCTCTATAATAAAAAACAATTAAAAATAAAATAATTTATATTAGAGTGAAACAATTTCCAACAAAGAAACTAAAAATAGTGATATAACTAAAGGGGGAGGAGAGATGAAGGAAGATAGGGACCTATGTTAGTGATTAATCTTGTATCAGAGCAAGAAGTTAACTAATAATGTCTAGAATATGAAACATTCTGTATAACGCACAGTATGTGTCATTAGAGCGTACTTTTGATAGTTTCACTGGTGAATTCACCAAGGGCAAGTTTATACTAATAGATATTTCTTCCTTTTCATAGAGAAGGCCAGATAACCATGTCAGCTGCAGTCATGGATGCAGGTAATGCGGCCACCCTTTCGGGGTCCAAAGAAATGAGTTTGGAGGAACCAAAGAAGATGACCAGAGAGGACTGGAGAAAGAAGAAGGAGCTAGAAGAACAGCGAAAATTGGGTAATGCCCCTGCAGAAGTTGATGAAGAAGGAAAGTAAGTACTTTAATTTTTTTTTGCAAGATCTGTTCAGAATTCAAATTCATGTCTACTTAGTTTACCAATTTCTCATCCTTTGCCTTGACAGGAAGCCATCTTTATCATTTACATCATTTTTCTTTTTATTTATTTTATCAAACTCATATGTATAAGGTTTAGTAGTCAAATAATAATGAAGGACTTGTAATGAATAGCTATAGTCCTTTTCAGTTTTCCCACTCTCTGTCCTACTCTACACAAGTGACTATAGTTGACCCTTGAACAACACAGGTTTGAACTGTGTGGGTCCACTTATACTCAGATTTTTTTCAATAACTACGTGCAGTACTACACAATCTGCCATTGGTTGAATCCTCGGATTCCAAACCATGGATACAGAGGCCCGACTGTGCAGCTTGAGCATCTGCAGGTTTTGGTATCTGAGGCAGGTCCTGAACCAGTCCCTCTCAGATACCAAGGGACGACTGTACTTGTCAGTCTATTTTGAGTTTTTCTGGTTGATACCTCCACATGTCTAAATAACATACCTATACCATTATTATAATCAACTCTAGACATTATTAGTTAACTTCTTGCTCTGATACAAGATTAATCTCACTAACATAGGTCCCTATCTTCCTTCATCTCTCCTCCCCGTTTAGTTATATCACTATTTTTAGTTTCTTTGTTGGAAATTTTTTCACTCTAATATAAATTGTTTTCTTTATTTTTAATTGTTTTTTATTTTAGAGATAACAAGCATATTCTGCCTCTCTCCTCCCAGTACAGTATCTCTATTCTTAGATTCTGTATAGGCTACCTTTGTAATTGTAATATCAATTATTTTTCAACTTCATTCTGTTAAAAAAAATTTTATTTTATTACAGAGACATCAATCCTCATATTCCTCAGTATATTTCTTCAGTGCCATGGTATATTGATCCCTCAAAAAGGCCTACTTTAAAGCACCAGAGACCACAGCCAGAGAAACAAAAGCAGTTCAGCTCATCTGGAGACTGGTACAAGAGGGGTGTAAAAGAGGTATATATGCAACCTGTATATATGCATGTGAAAACGGAGATTTTATTTTAAGAACTTAATATAAGAACCTCTAAAGCAATACTATATAAAGTAGAAACAGATTATATGACCTTTTATGTGGTATTAAAATTCACAATACATACTACTACATACTACTTTAACGTCTATATTTTATAAATTTGATATTGCTGAAGTCCTTCTCATTTATAAAAGTGGAGATTCTAACTGGTTTTCCTCTTAATGAATAAATCATTTCACTAGACAATATAGTAATGAGAGCCAAAGTTATTTTTAACTTATTCAGATAAATAAAAATTTCCTTGTTTTTCTTTACATCCATTTATAGAATTCCATAACTACTAAGTACCGCAAAGGAGCATGTGAAAACTGTGGAGCCCTGACACACAAAAAGAAAGACTGCTTTGAGGTAAGTTCACCTTTGAGAATTTTGGAAACTGTTGTCAGAGAGTCTCTTTCTTTATTTCTGTCAGAGAGCTTCATTCTATTTTTTTAATTACCTATATTTAGGTACAATTTAAATAAAAATTAATTTGAATGAAATTAGTTTAGCCTCATCAAAACTTTTGCTGGAAGACGAAATGATAATTGAATAAACCATAAAGTCCCATGGTATGTTCACATCCACTCTGTAAAGATTATATGAAATTTTCCTCTGGGCTATAGATACTTAGGAAAAGATTTAATCTTGTTCTGTTTTCCAGAGACCTAGGCGAGTTGGAGCAAAATTTACAGGTACTAACATAGCTCCAGATGAACACCTCCAGCCTCAGCTGATGTTTGACTATGATGGGAAGAGGGATCGGTGGAATGGCTACAATCCAGAAGAACACATGAAAATTGTAGAAGAGTATGCGAAGGTTGATCTGGTGAGCACAGTTCACTGCTTTCCTGCTATCCTTAAAGAATGTACATTTTGCTGTATCTCTAATTTAGCAACTCTATTTTTTGAGTCTTCAAGCAGTATAAAAATGATGGCATTTTTATTATTGTAGTAGTCGTAAGCCTAATTCAATAGTGAAATAAACAGTGTGCTAGCCCTATTTGGCAGCAATTTCTTTTTATTTCATTCTTGTATTGTCCTTTACTCCATGACTTAGGTTGCGAAAAATACTGGCAGCATTAGAACAGATTAGTGTCCAAAGCTTTTTCCTTTCTTTTATAAACTCTTGGCCCCCAGACTATATCTTGCCTATGGGCCTTTTTTTTTTTATATAAATTTATTTATTTATTTTTAGCTGTGTTGGGTCTTCGTTTCTGTGCGAGGGCTTTCTCTAGTTGCGGCGAGCGGGGGCCACTCTTCATTGCGGTGTGCGGGTCTCTCACTGTCGCAGCCTCTCTTGTTGCGGGGCACAGGCTCCAGACGCGCAGGCTCAGTTGTTGTGGCTCACAGGCCCAGTTGCTCTGTGGCATGCTGGATCTTTCCAGACCAGGGCTCGAACCCGTGTCCCCTGCATTGGCAGGCAGATTCTCAACCACTGCGCCACCAGGGAAGCCCCTGGGCCTGCTTTATAAAGTTGTCTCACATAGCATTTCAGGGTGGGGGAAGGGGAAGAGGGTAAGTCGTTTCAGAAAATTGAATTTTATTTTAACTTAACCTAAATTTTTTCTGTTATGATTTCACCTACTCACTCCCATTTTTTAAAAACCATAGTCACATTGCTGTTTTTGGTTTTTTTTTTTAAGTAGAGTTAACATTTAAAATCATGGGATTTCACATAAAAATCTGAATTTTATCTTTTCTTGAACAGTGAAATACGTGGTAATCCTGGGCCAGCCTGGAAGGGTCAGTCATCTGGAGTCAGATGGCACCTCGTCAGCAGGGATTGTTCTCTGCAGTTTACCCCTGGTGGTGTCTAACTCAGTTTACATTAATGCCTGGTTCAAACAGGAGTTTGTAACTCCTGTTTAAATATGGCTGATTGAATCCAACTCATTTTCATTTTTTGTTTTTTGGGGGTTTTTTTTTTGTTTTTGGGGTTTTTTTAACTTAATTTTTTTATATAGCAGGTTCTTATTAGTTATCTATTTTATACATATTAGTGTATATATGTCAATCCCAATCTTCCAATTCATCTTGTTTTTTTTGTTTTTTAATTTAGTTTTTTTTTTATTGAATGAAAGAGTCATTAAATTCTACAGTGCCTTACAATTTTCAAAAGTTTCACAGACATGATTTCATATAATCCTATAATAACCCCCCCTTTTCTTAAATTTCCTACCCTTCTATTACCCCTCCCCCCTTTCCTCTTCCCATTGGTAACCACTAGTTGTTTCTCTATGAGTGTGCTTCTTTCTTGTTTTATTCAGTAGTTTGTTGTATTTTTTTAGATTCCACGTATAAGTGATATACAGTATTTGTCTTTCTCTTTCTGACCTATTTCACTTAACATAATGCCCTCCAAGTCCATCCATGTTGCTGCAAATGACAAAATTTCATTCTTTTTTCTATGGCTAAATATTCCATTGTATATATATATATTCCACACATCTTCTTTATCCATTCATGTTTTTTTTTAATTAATTTTTATTGGAGTATAGTTGCTTTACAATGCTGTATTAGTTTCTGAGGTACAGCAGAGTGAATCAGTTATACATATACATGTATCCACTCTTTTTTAGATTTCCTTCCCATTTAAGTCACCACAGAGCACTGAGTAGAGTTGGGGGGTTTTTTGTTCGTTTAGTTTTTGGCCACACCGCATGGCTTTTGGGATCATAGTTCCCAGACCAGGGATCAAACCCAGCCCCTCGGCAGTGAGAGCACGAAATCCTAACCACTGGACCACCAGGGAATTCCTTTTAACTCCTGCTCTTTAGGAGCCAGAGGTCTAGAGCTACAAAACATGACCTTGTCCAGTGACCTTTTCTGAAAACAATAAACTTACGCATTTTACGCATATAAAAATTAAATGTTCACTTGACTAAGTAAATTTCAAATGTTTCTTTTTTCTTAGGCAAAACGAACACTGAAAGCCCAAAAACTCCAAGAAGAATTAGCCTCAGGAAAATTAGTGGAACAGGCTGTAAGTAATAAAAATGATCATTAAAAAAAAAATTCAAACTCTTAGTAAACAAAAAATGAAGATTGAAACAAAAAATTCATTTTATATCTCTCCAGTTAGAAAAGATTTTAGGGAGAGAGAAGTGCTATCGAGGGGAAAGAGTAAAACTGACTTGGAGGGTTCATGCGACTATAAATTGATGTAATCATTTAGGAGAGGATATTGCCATAAAACATTTATATACCTTTTCTGGAATTAAATTAGTAAATCCATCCATCCTATATTTTTTCTAGTATTCAGAAAAGTCATTATGCACAAAGATGTTCATTGCAGCACTTTTTACAACAGCAAGAAATTGAAATAGTGTAATAGGGAATTAGTGAAGTGAGCTATCCTTGCTCTGCATGATAGAATGTAAAATGACTTTTATCAAAACTTTGTAACAACACTGGCTAACACTTATATTTTAACGACACATGTAAAATATTACAATATTACCACACAGGGAAGACGACCAGAACACCAGTTCTCATTTAATATAGAATTAGTGAATTTTTCTTTTTATTTATTTATTTTAGTATTTCCCACATTCTCCATAATGAACATGTAATAATTTTATAGCTAGGCAAAAAATTTTCAAACTAACAAAAAAGATGTATTGCAGACAGGTTTTTTCCTTTTTTTTTTTTCCAGTCAGTCAACTTAACAGAGTATATTATACTTATTAGAGTTGTGAAAATTTCTTTTAACAAATTAATGGCATAAGTAAATAATAAACATTTTCGAGTTGTCGAGTTTAAACTTCTAAAAGGGACCCTTAGCAAGTATAATTAAAAAGAAAACACAACTAAGTAAGTTAATCACCAAGTGAGCAGTCACAGAGGCTACCTATCAGGCAGGTTCAAAGCACAAGTTAACAGACAGATAATGTTAAAACCCAGCTCTGCCCCTGGCTAGCTAGGTGGTCCTAGAAAAATTAATTTGCCTCTCTGAGCCTCATTTGATCATCTCTAAAGCAGAGATAACAACACCTACCCCCGGCCAGGAGGTTTAGCACACGTATCACAGAGTAAACACTTGGTAATTGGTAGCTATTGTTAATCATTACCAACTCTGGAAAAAAGAAGAGGGCCTTTTTCTGTTTTTCTAACATATTCTTTGTTGTTGTTTCTTGTAAACATAATTTATTTTCCCAGTAAGCATACTTACTGGGAAAGTAAGTATGAATTTTGCCCATTTGGATATGAAGATTAACTGCATATAGTAGAGCTATGTCTACTATAGAGATTTAGCTGTCTGTGTAGCAATATAAATGTCCTTTGTTGAACTAGCAACTTGTAAGAACTCCAAAAAAAATATTTTTTTAAAAAATTCCCTATTTTGAAGGCACCACATATTCAGAAAAAATACATAGAAAATTATAAAGAAGAAAAATATCCCCTATGTTAACTATTACCATTTTCAAGTAGGCCTTTCAGTGTCCCAGTCCACCCCAGATGTGTGTGATTATCATACAACATGTTTTTTAAATGGATTCATCTTTACATACTCATTTATCACCTACTCCTTCAATTTTACAATATACAGTGCAGTGAGGACTTGTTCTCCATATCATTAAATGTAGACCTATAACATTTATTTTTATATAAATTCACATGGTTCAGTAATCAAAATAATTTAAGAAGATAGATGTGCCTCCATCCACCCTATCTCTAAACCTCACCCCCCATAACCATTTTTATTTTTCTTACAGATCCTTTCAGAGTTTCTTGTGTAAATACAAACAAATACAAATATGTAATCTTATTCCCATCTTTCCCTCTTTTTTTTTTTTCCAAAAAAAAAAAGGTAGCAAAGTATACGTGTTTTTCTGCACCTTGGACAGAATGACTTTAATGGTTGTTCAGTGTTTATTGAGTGCAATAATTTATATAACCAATCATCTCTTGTTGATTTGTTTTTTCCCAATTATTTGTACAATACACAACACTAGATTCTTATAAGTCTTTATATAATAGACATTTTTTCTTTATGATAAATTCCTAAAAGTGTAATTGTTGATGCACTGAATATGTATATGTAAAATTTGATGACTTATCACTTAGCTAGCATTCAGAAAGCCTGTACAAATTTTTGCTTCCACCAGGATACCATATAAATATTTTTTTTATACACACGTTTCCACATCCTCCCACTAATGGTATAAGGTATTCTTTTGAACTTGTGAAGCCTTTTTAAGACATGATGAAGTACTGAGCACTTTGCTCTCGGCATTTTGTGGAGTTAGAGAATATCCTGACCAACTGCTAATGAAGAAAGTGTCTTTGAGGCAAGGATTTCCCATGCTTCTTAAATCACAGCGTGTTGTCACCTGAGTGGATTTCTTCATTGCCTAAATTTTACAAAGGCTGTTTTGGCTCTAAAGATACTTATTACATGATCCTGGTAACTTTTCTTTTTGGCCTTAATAGAAAAACAGTGACGTTTAATGAAAATGTTATGTCTGAAGATGAACACATATGAAATGAATATTTATTAGGTATACTGATCAACTTAATCTTTCTATTACGTTTGTGTGATTATAGTCCTATCATCAATGAAAATTTTGGATTTGTAGACAGCCTAATAAAATTATTCACAATGACATACTTGTATTAAAAACTTATGTGCTCGCTACAAGTGAGAAATATGAGAATTTGTTCAGTTAAATTTGTTATATTATTTTAACTATGTTTTTAAAGTGTTAAATAATCAGTTGATTCAGTGGAATGCAATTACAAATTCATTTCCTTCTTTCGTGACACAGAATTCTCCAAAACACCAGTGGGGAGAAGAGGAACCAAATTCTCAGACGGTAGTAAATATATGCCCTATCTGGATATACATTAAATTTTAAAATTTCTGATGGCTAATATTAATAGTAATATATAATTCATAATAATAATAGGTTTAAAGAACAGTGAGTAAGGGTTTGGTTAAAGGGAAAACAAGAACTAGATGCTGCTCTTTTCTTAAAAATTTTTTTTCCTCTCTCTTCCTCTTTCAGGAAAAAGATCATAACAGTGAAGATGAGGATGAAGATAAATATGCAGATGATATTGACATGCCTGGACAGAATTTTGACTCTAAGAGACGAATTACTGTCCGGAATCTCAGGATTCGAGAAGATATTGCAAAAGTAAGCCTTGCCAACTCAACATACATATTCAAAAAATATTTGTCTTCCCAGCCTAAATTTTGTCTACTAATACGGTATCTCGGTAGTATATGGGCAATTTAGTGAGTCATTCCAAGATTAGGTGTCATTCCGGTTTTCTTTATCTTCACCTGTACCCAAGACATGCACACACACATTTAATTGACTCCTCCTACTAGTCTGCTGAAATCTTCTTTGATGAAAGTAAACATTAACACAGTCTTAAAATATTTTTTTCCTTCTAGTATTTGCGGAATTTAGATCCAAATTCTGCTTACTATGATCCCAAAACTAGAGCGATGAGAGAGAATCCCTATGCCAATGCAGGAAAGAATCCAGATGAGTAAGTACCAAGTTCAATGTAAAGATTTCAAGGGAGGGGAGGGGAGCTTTTATTCATAAACCACAATCTGAATTAAAATGAGCATCACCTATGGTCAGGTCAGAAAAGAATTTCCTTAAAGAAATCAGTCTCTGAAACAGTTTTTTTTTTTTAATTTGTGTTTACAGAGTGAGCTACGCGGGGGATAACTTTGTTAGATACACAGGTGATACCATTTCAATGGCTCAGACACAATGTAAGTGTTTTCTCTATGTCAAGGTATTTTATATCAGCTCATAAGAAATTTGGGGGCATTTTTTAAAGCTTGTTTCCAAGAAGCATGAAAACAATGTAGGTGACAGCTCATTACGATGTTTTTAATTACCCTAGTGTTCGCTTGGGAAGCCTATGACAAAGGGTCTGAAGTGCATCTGCAAGCTGATCCTACAAAACTAGAGCTGTTGTATAAGTCCTTCAAAGTCAAGAAAGAAGACTTCAAAGAACAGCAGAAAGAAAGCATCCTGGAAAAGGTAATTTTGACCAGACTGCTAAAGGAAAACATTCCTTAAATAGAAATTACCAGTTAATAAACATTTGATTTACATTTGGAATACAATATACAGTTCATTGTAATCCATCAGGATTAGTCCTGTCCTTCCACTGATGCAATCAATTGGTATACAGTATCAGTGTAGCTATATCAGTGAGCTTTTGCAGCAAAACAAATCACCTCAACATGTAATAGTTTAAATAAACATCTCTTATTTCTCACCATTTTGTATGTCAGCTGGGTTTCCTGGTCTGAGTCTGCCTATCTGAAGCTGGATGATCTAGAATGGCCTCACTTTGGTTTCTAGCAGTTAGCAGTCCTCATCTGTCCTGAGAAGTCCTCACCTGGAACATCTCATCTCTGCCCCACATGGGTTCTTATCCTCTGATAGGTTAGCCCAGCTTCTTTACATGGCATTCTCAGGATACCAGAAACTAGCAACAAAGTGTGCCCCAGTGCACAAGTGTTTTTCAGGTCTTTGCTTACATCATATTTGCCAGTGTTCCATACGCCAGAACAAGTAGCGTGGCCAGGCCCAGATTCAAGGGAAGGAGCAGCAAAGTCATGTGGCAAATGGGCATGCACACAGGATAAGGGGAGTTTTATGAGCATTTTGTAATCTACCACACTCAACACATGAATAGCAATTGAGACATCTTTTATTTGCCTTTGAAAATGTGGTGACATTTTTTTCACTGTGTTTTGTATAACAAAGCCCATGAAGAATAGTCCTCTCATCTTTCTGATTGGAAATAAACCCTTCAGTAGAGATTTGAATGCAAATCTTTGTAAAATGCATTTAGTAACATTCAATGTCCTTTTAGTACGGTGGCCAAGAACACTTGGATGCCCCTCCAGCTGAACTGCTCTTAGCTCAGACCGAAGACTACGTGGAGTACTCAAGACATGGGACAGTCATCAAAGGACAGGAGCGGGCTGTTGCCTCCTCCAAGTACGAGGAGGGTGTGAAGATCCACAATCATACGGTATGTGTTGAACCAGGATTATTCTTGTGTCCTTGTTAGCATTTTGCTCTGGATTGTATTTTTCATTAGTAAGTCATTATTGTGTTTCGTTCTGTTTTTTGCATTTTAACTTTGTCTTATTGTTTAATACAATTTTTAAAGGTTATACAGCATTTACAGTTATTACAAAATATTGGCTTTGTTCTCCGTGTTGTACAGTACATCCCTGTAGCCTGTCTTACACCCAATAATTTATACCTTCCACTCCCTGACCCCTATATACTGCCTCTCCCCTCCTCCCCACTGGTAACCACTAGTTTGTTCTCTATATCTGTGAGTCTGCTTCTTTTTTTGTTATATTCACTAGTTGTATTTTTTAGATTCCACATGTCAGTGATATCATACAGTATTTGTCTTTCTGTGTCTGACTTATTGCACTTAGCATAATGCCCTTCGAGTCCGTCCATGTTGCTGCAGATGGTAAAATTTTGTTCTTTTTTATGGCTGAGTAGTTTGCCATTGTATATATGTGCCACATCTTTATTCATTCATCTGTTGATGGACATTTAGTTTGCTTCCATATCTTGGCAATTGTAAATAATGCTACTGTGAACACTGTGGTGCATGTATCTTTTCTAATTAGTGTTTTTGTTTTTATTAGATATATACCCAGGAGTGGAAATGCTGGGTCATATGGTAGTTCTATTTTTAGTTTTTTGAGAAACCTCCATACTGTTTGCCACAGTGGCTGCACCAATTGCTGTTTTATGGAATTTTCCCAAAATGTGAAAGAATACTATTATTTTCACTCATATACCCACCATCTAGATTCAAATTTTTTTTTACAGATCGCCATATACACTTTGTCTAGAAGAGTGTGTGTGTCTAACTGTATATTTTTTTGACTGAAACATTTGGAAATTACAGATATGACATTTCACCCATAACACTGTATCATGCATCCTAAAATTAAGGATGTTCTCCTATATAACTACATTACTATTATCACACTTCAGAAAATTGACATTAATGCCTTAATATCACCTAATCTCTAGTCCTTAATCACATTTTCCAAAATATACCCCAAAATGCCTTTAAATAGCTGTTTGGGTTTTTTTGGTTGGAGTGGGGATAGTTGTTTTGTGCGTGAGTGTGAGACACAGAATCCAGTCACAGCTTATGTTTATTTTGATTGTTATTTGGTTGTTATCTCTCTTTTTTCTAGCATGTATCTCCCCTTTTTCATGACAGTGACTCTAACAGATCATGCCAGTTATCTTGTAAACTGTCTCATATCCTGTATTTGACTGGTTCCTAGTGATATCATATAACTTATTCCTGTATTCCCTGTATTTCCTATAAACAGGAATTCAGATCTAAAGGCTTGATTAGATATAAGTTAAATATTTTGACAGGAGCACTTCATAGGTGATACAGTATATGTCATATTGCATCGCATGATAAAGCATATAATTTGCTGTACTTTAAGTACCCAAACTACACTTGTCTCTCTAAATAAGAGCCAAAAACCTAGCCACCTAATAGGAGCTAGGCCAGTAATCATAGATGAGAGAAATGAGCCAGGCAAATTTTATAAACTAGAGAACACAATCCCTGTCTAATAGGGGCATCCACTGGTCAGCAACAGCCAATTATTGACAAGTGGGAATGTGGGCCCAGAATTTCCCAGTCCTCAATTTTTCAAGAGAAGTCAGATAGCCTAAATTTTTTAATTTTGGGGGGGCACAGAATGTAAGACACTTGTATCCACACCTTCTCCCTGTTAGCTAGCCCTAGTATCCCCATAATTTTCCTCCTTTTATCACCAGTATATGAGAATAACCAACAAGGACCTACTGTATAGCACAGGGGACTATACTCAATATTTTGTAATAACCTATAAGAGGAAAGAATCTGAAAAAGAATATATATATATATATATATATATATATATATATATATATATATAACTGAATCACTGTGCTGTACACCTAAAACTAACATGACATGGTAAATCAACTATACTTCAATTTTTAAAAACAATCAAATTAATTAATGATAGAATTAACAACAAAAAAGAAAGAAAAACAGTATATGAGAGACCCTAGTTTCAGGTTCATTTTTTTTTTTTTTTAATATACATTTATTTATTTTTGTCTGCGTTGAGTCTGTTGCTGTGCGTGGGCTTTTCTCTAGTTGCGGCGAGCAAGGGCTACTCTTCAATGCGGTGCGCGGGTTTCTCATTGCGGTGGCTTCTCGTTGCATAGCGCAGGCTCTAGGCACGCGGGCTTCAGTAGTTGTGGCACGTGGGCTCAGTAGCTGTGGCTTGCAGGCTCTAGAGTGCAGGCTCAGTAGTTGTGGCACACGGGCTTAGTTGCTCTGCGGCATGTGGAATCTTCCCAGACCAGGGCTCGAACCCGTGTCCCCTGCATTGGCAGGCAGATTCTTAACCACTGCGCCACCAGGGAAGTCCTTCAGGTTCATTTTTAAATAACCTCTCTGTCTCTCTGCAGCATATCTGGGGCTCTTACTGGAAAGAAGGCCGATGGGGATACAAATGCTGTCACTCTTTTTTCAAGTTTTCCTATTGTACTGGAGAAGCTGGGAAGGAGACTGCTGTAAGTAATTGTCCTCTAGTGCTTAAAGGTGAACAACAGCCAAAGCTCTTAAGTCAAAATTTGTATGAAACATACATTTTTATGTTTCAAATTCTAACTTTTTCTTAGATGACTGGTAACTATGACTCTCAAGTTAGATTACATATATTTTTCCACAGAATTCAGAGGAGTGTATTATAAATGATACAATTGGAGAAGAATCTGTGAAAAAACCTCAGACCCTCATGGAGGTAAGTCCATGATCAATTGTCCTGAATTTTTAAGTCTTGGGAGGGAGGAGTTTAAAACTTGTGCTAGAACTTTGTTTTTGCATTAACAACACTATATTTGCATCCTCCCAATCAGATGCATCAGGAAAAACTAAAAGAGGAGAAAAAGAAGAAAAAGAAGAAGAGGAAGCATCGAAAGAGCAGTTCAGAGAGTGATGACGAAGAAAAGAAACATGAAAAATTGAAAAAGGTACTTTGTGAAGGCTAAATAAATAGTAAAAGTGACCGCAGCATTCTTTATTTGTAGGGACCTTAGGAAATTATCTAGTCCTATTTACAAGGTCATTTTAAAAATGAGCAAATGAGCCCCTAGTCTGGGTGATTTGCTTAGGTCACCTACCAGTTGTAGAATACGAATAGAGATTTTGTGTGTCTCGGTATAGCCTGCTTCTTGAACTGTTTGTTGAATATCACTAACGCACAGAAGAAAAATGCTTGGTATAGTTGTTATTTTAGAGTTACGACATGTTCCCCAGAGAGACTTGCCATCTGGCTCTATAATTTGTAAGTTTCAGCAAGTCTTGAGAAAAATCGGAATTGCAGTCTCCACGAAAAAGCATCAGTTGCCGGCTTCTGTCAGTAAAATAAACCTCATTCAGTTTTCGTTGTTAAATAAAATTTCTTTGAAATTTCATTGAAAATGTCATAGAATGTTTTGTGGCCAAATAGTGATTAGTTGTAGCTTGACAGCAAAAGGGCTGACTCCCAAGCTCTTCCAGGCAATCTAGGTTTTTGATGTAGTAGTTCATACTCAGTGGGGTCTTCTGGTACTCTACCACTTTTGAACAAAAGAGATCTGATGTAGAGCCATGGTACTCATGTCTTTCTTCTCACTATAGGCACTGAATGCAGAGGAGGCCCGTCTTCTTCATGTCAAGGAGATCATGCAGATTGATGAGAGGAAGCGGCCTTACAGTAGCATATATGAAACTCGGGAACCCACTGAAGAGGAAATGGAGGCCTACAGAATGAAACGTCAGAGGCCAGATGACCCCATGGCTTCCTTCCTCGGACAGTAGTAACTGGTCACAGATGGTCACCGAAGATAGACTCTGCTGATACATTCTTTTAGATTCTTGCTGATGATTATCAATAGAAAAATCTGTATCTACTCTCCTTGCTGCCTGACTTTAAAGCATCCAGAAGACTTATAGTAAATTCATTCCTTTCCACACTGAAGAAACAGAGAAGAAAAAAAGCAGTACATTAAGTGCAGATTAAGATTCTATTTCCAATTTTATATTAGTGATGTGGAAAAAGGTCTTGGCTCTCCACCTATCACAGATATCTTAACATTTATTTATTAAGTTTCAAACTTTATTTCTCAATTTTTATGGCCCTTTATGTAGTGTTAGCACTCATTTTGAAGGCAGTTAGTTACTCTTTCTCAAAACAAGGGCTTCATTTTTTTTAAATTAGTAGTAACTATAACTGTAGTTATTTGATAATCATTTCTTCTTGCCTTCTCAGATTTTTCTGATCTAAAGCTAATATCCTGTCTTGAGCTCTGGGTTACTGAAAGGACTGTAGAACGTGTGAAAACTTTATCCCTGATGTCAGTCTGTGTAGTAATAATTCTGTTTTCCACTTGGTTATAAAATTTTGATTTTCAGAACATTTCCTTGTACCTTATACTCAGAACTAAATGCGTTAGCCTTTGCATGGAAAAAAAACTATTTTCTCACCCTTGAGTCAGTGTTAGTACTAGGTCTTTTACCATTCCGGACATGAGTGTTTAGACACAGAAATCCTTTTCTTTAGCATAGAGGATATGGTCTGTGATACTAATTGCTGTTTTAATTGTGATTGCCTTTATATAACAGTCATGAATATTAGATTTTTAAAAGATTGTAGAATATCTCTTGTACCTAATCTTCATAGCCAGCAGGTGTCTCTGTAAAATTTGCAAAAAAGCAAAACCTGAAGTTGAAGGTTTCTTCAAAGAATTACAAGTATAGCTTGTAGGGCTATTAGTAACTGAGATCACCACGATTTTTAGCCTTCTTCTAAGAACACTGTGAAGATAGTACTGACAGTGAGAGTGGGATCAGTGAAAACAGCCTGTTCAAAACCCCTGACACAAGGATATTGACTTTTAACAGCTCACTGGCTTTTCTAAACTACCAAAACCCACTAGACTATTGCATTAAGTTAGCATCTCAGAAATAGTGCTGGTGGGAGAGTAACTGAATCAAATTGTCAAGTTCTGTGGATATACATGGTATCTAGATCCAGACCAGTATGAAATTAAAACAGCAATGCAAATACATCGAATTCTTACCTACTTTAAGAATGTCAAAAATTGACGTTTTCATATTCCTACCTTAACATAGGATGGTTCAACATAGTCTGATATTAGTGTCTATTTTGTATTTTATTTATCTTTTGTTAATAAAGATATATAACTGAGAATACTTAACTGTGAGTGGTTTGTAGCAATATTTCAAATATTTGGGGACTTCCCTGGTGGTCCAGTGGGTAAGACTCCACGCTCCCAATGCAGGGGGCCCAGGTTCGATCTCTGGTCAGGGAACCAGATCCCGCATGCATGCCGCAACTAAGAGTCCACATGCCACAACTAAAGATCCCGCGTGCCGCAACCAAGACCTGGCACAGCCTAAATAAATAAATAATATTTTAAAAAAAACAAAAAACAAATACCTGGCAGAAAAGTGATCTATAGGACTGGCAGGAAGCCTGGCTTAGCTTCTGTGCATTTGAATTAGAAAATTTCAGGAGGGACTTCCCTGGTGGTCTAGTGGGTAAGACTCCATGCTCCCAATGCAGGGGGTCTGGGTTCGATCCCTGGTTGGGAAACTAGATTCCACATGCCGCAACTAAGAAAAAGATCCTGCATGCCGCAACTAAAGATCCCGTGTGCCACAACTAAGACCCAGCACAGCCTAAATAAATAAATGAAATATTTTTTTTAAACAATTTCAGGACTCTTTAAAAAATGTGTCACCTAACATTTCTGGGCTTCTGTTCCCTCTTCTGTGAAACCTAATTTACTCTGATTTTAGGAAGAATTCTATAATATATGAAATCATGTCATTTCTGTTTCCTTTTGGATAAAAGATAACATCTAGGACATTACTCAAGATATGAACTTTGATTTTATTATCTCAATTATAACTGCCTTTTGAGTGCTGGAACTATGTAATGTAATTTTCACATGTTATCTCCTCAAAAGAATTTCATGGGGTGAGTAATGGATGATATCCATATTTCACAGTAAGCATAAGGACTTAATGAGTCCAGATGGTTTGCTCAAGTCCTAACAGTAAAAAGTGTTGGGGCCAGAACATAAACCCAAGTCTCTGACTCTAAAGCCTACTCCTTTCTCTAGCATTTAAGGTCCAGGTTTCTGGGCCAAGCTGGTCTTTTGCAATTTCTCTCATTGACAGAAACTTTAAGCAGGCTCTCAATCTTTTTATCAGGTTCACCCTCAATACCTGAATATAAAGTATCTGTCCCACATTCTTTGACACTTCCCCCTCCCCTAGCCTTGTGGGATGCTTCTCCCAAGACTAACTATACAAAAATGAGTAAAATGTGATTTCATTAAATACCCTCAAAATAGGAAAGTGGGCTATATTTAAGTTTGTTTCTTTCAACTTTTTCTCATTTCTACTTTAGGGTTTTTCTCTGAAATCTCTCTAATATGGGTTTATTTATCTAGGAGTCTGTTGTTAAAAAGAATTTTAAATAAAATTTAAAATCGTTTCTCTAAGATGAATGATGATTCTTAGCAAATTCATCCACATGCTCCAATTAATGGGAAGTGGGGGGAGGGCAAGGTGCATGGGCGAGAGGACACAAGCTCAGTCTCCACCGTTAGTATCTTAATGGAATGTACAGCTTGTCCCATTTGCCTGAATGTTTAATTTGTAAGTAGAATGCGCTCCCTTCTCTTTTTCCTCATTGATTCCACATAGAAAATGGTTAATTATTGAAGCTTTACAATCGCCAAGCTCAAAGCCTGACTCAATATAAAACTTTATCTGCAGTGCTTTAAAAAGTAGAACTATGTGGGCTTTACAGGGCCTTCCATTCCCGAGATTCTACGATTCATCCTTTCTGGCAAACACAATAAGCAAAAAATCCCCAGCTCCAAGTCCCCCATCTGAAAAGAAAACCAGCGCGCGTGCTCCTTACTCAGGGCGGCGGGGCTCTCAGCCGCCAGCCAGTGCGCCTGCGTGCCGGGATCCGCCTCGCCCGGTCTGCGGGCGGGAAGCCCCCCGGAGAACCCGGATGGAACCCGGCGCGGCTGGAGCGGCTGGAGCGGGGGGGGGGGACGCCGCGGGCGCTGCTGTCTCACCGCGCCCCGCAGGATCCTGCTCGGGGGTCGGCCACGAGGAACCGCTGCCTAGACTGGTTCCAGCGCCCGGAGGCTGGGCCCCAGCCTGAGCGGAGAGCGAAGTGTAGCCTGAACGGGCGCCTAAAAGAAGCCCGAGCATCCCTTGGGCCTGCTCCTCTGGCTCGGAGACGTCGGGTGGAGACCGAGCAGAGTCTTCTTCCCGCGCCGCCGGCGTCCTTAGCTCGCCCGGGCTGCCTCCTAAACGCTCCGTCCTTATAATACACCAACAGGTCCTACCAGTTACGAGCTGGTGTTGTTTACATGCATTCTCATAATTAAACTTCCCAACAGCCCTATAAGGTAGGTACCATTGTCCTTCCCGGTTGAGGGACTGAAGCTTGGACAGGTCCCAGCCTAAGTGACAAAGCCAGGATCCCAGGCGTTTGCCTCTGGCGCATTTGCTCAGCTATTGCATTCCCGTCCCTTTTCTCCTGGCTTTTGCTCTTAACGATGTAAAATGTAATGATTCAATCCCCTGCCTCCCTGGACACCCGCACCTACCATGGACGGGCATAGGCGGTGGCCAGGGACAAGTTGGATTGTGTTTGGTTTGGGGTTTTAGGTTTACAACTGCACTTTAGTGTTGTCACTGCCGAAATAGATGTTTTAGCCTTCCTCAGGTGTTTGTTATGTTAATGTTCACTTGTAACTGACTGTTTTTCCTCTAAATTGTGATGCTCTTTCGTATCTACCCTTCATAAATTTGCAAAACATTTTACTCTGTTACATCTGGTCTTTCATTCTGCATCTTTAGATAGCTTTCAACAAACTCTCAAAAGAATCATTCTAAAAACTAATTATGTCTATCTTAGTAAGTAAACCTTTTTGTTTATTTTACTGTTTATTATGGAAATTTTCCAGCATACGTAGAGTGAGAATGGTGTAATGATGTGTACCCATCATCCAGCTTTAGCAGTTACCAACTCAAGGCCAATCCTATTCTGTTCCCACTCTATTTTGTGTGTGTGTGTGTGTGTGTGTGTTTGTGTATGTGTGCTGAAGTACTGTATTTCAAAGGAAATCCCAGACATCATTTCACTTGTAAATAACTAAGTCTGTATCTCTAACAAATGAAGACTTTTTTTTAACACAACCATACCATTATCACAGTTACAGTTAACAATAATTCCTTAATAAGATGATGCTTTTTTAATGTTTACATATTTTAGAATATTGTGATTGCTAAATACCACAAAGGAGCAAGTGAAAATTGTGAGTTTCTAAAACACAAGAAAGCCTCTTGGGCGGTAAGTTCATCTTTGAGGATCTTGAAAATTCTTGCTACCTATTCTCCCTTTTTGAGGGGGATGGAGAAGAATACTATAAATGAATTTTTCTAAAAATTCTTTTCCAAACAGGTTAATCTTCAATCAGAAGATACTTGAGTAGCATGAGTAGCATAGTCAGAGAGGGAAACAATGGACTCTAAACTCATCCTATAATGATTTCTAGTGAGAAATCATTTGAAGTAAAGCTTTTTCCTTCACTCCCTCTGTTCCCCAAAATATACATAACAGAATACAGAAAGATAAGCATTTTTTATGCTTATGTCATCATTTTGTTATCAGTTAGGAGAGGTTCTAAACACAGTTGGCCCATAGTCTCATCACTTGATAAAGGAACGCTTAAGATCAACTCTAAACTGTCTTTACTGACTGGCAGACATCTTCCAATTTTAAACTGACTGATAACAACCATATGGCAGATCAACTTCCTAGTTACATAGAAGTGCACTTTACAACTAACTAGTCATTCTTGGCAGAGCCTCTAGAAAGCTAGTGCCTTAATATTCTTGGCTTACTTACTGTGATTTTTTTAATGGCCAAAGTGGGCATTTGGATTTAAATGTACTCCTGTTACATTATTTCAGCCACATTCTGTGGCACAGAACTCTGGAAATTTAGGGGATCACTTATTTACGTGGGAGATAGAAATGTTTTCTAAGGTATGTTTGAGTCTACCTGTGGATTACACCTTTACTCATTGCTCAGGAGGGAGAAAGAAAAAAAGGCATGTCTTCCTTTTTAGGTCCCTCAACTGTCTTTTTTTTTTTTTTTTAATTAAAATTTTTTTAATGTTTCATTTATGACTTTTCTTTTTTTTTTAGTTTTTATTGGAGTATAGTTGCTTTACAATGTTGTGTTTCTGCTGTACAACAAAGTGAATCAGTTATACATATATCCACTCTTTTTTTAGATTTCCTTCCCGTTTAGGTCACCACAGAGCACTGAGTAGAGTTCCCTATGCTATACAGTAGGTTCTCATTAGTTATGTTTTATATATAGTACTGTATATATGTCAATCCCAATCTCCCAATTCACCCCACCCTCCCTACCCCACTTGGTAACCATAAGTTTGTTTTCCACACCTGTGACTCTATTTCTGCTTTGCAAATAAGTTCATCTGTACCGTTTTTCTAGATTCCACATATAAGCAATATTATACGATATTTGTCTTTCTCTTTCTGACTTCACTCTGTATGACAGTCTCTACGTCCATCCATGTCTCTGCAATTGGCACTATTTTGTTCCTTTTGATGGCTGAGTAATATTCCATTGTATATATGTACCACATCTTCTATACCCATTCCTCTGTCGATGGGCATTTAGGTTGCTTCCACGTCCTGACTGTTGTAAATAGTGCTGCAATGAACATTGGGGTGCATGCATCCTTTCGAATTATGGTTTTCTCCGGATATATGCCTAGGAGTGGGATTGCTGGGTCATATGGTAGCTCTCTTTTTAGTTTTTTAAGGAACCTCCATACTGTTCTCCATAGTGGCTGTACCAATTTACATTCCCACCAACAGTGTAGAGGGTTCCCTTTTCTCCACACCCTCTCTAGCAGATTTGTAGATTTTTTGATGACAGCCATTCTGACCAGTGTGAGGTGAGGTGTAGTTTTGATTTGCATTTCTCTAATAATTAGTGATGTTGAGCATCTTTTCGTGTATTTTTTGGCCATCCATATGTCTTCTTTGGAGAAATGTTAGGTCCTTCAACTTTCATAAGAAGCTGTCATCAACTCAGAAAACGTAACTGCCTGTTAAAGCATTTAGTGTTTACTTAGCAACCTAGAATATCTGTAAGCTAGGAATTGGCCCGAGGATATGTTTCATTTCTCTAAATCTGTCTATGTACTAGGATGTGTATCAGAATCACCTGGACAACTTTATTTTAGATTCTTTTGTCCTACTTTTGGAGGTGATGATTTATTAATTCTGAGGTGGTATAGGGACATGTATACTTTCAAAGGGGCTCCCAATGATTGTGATAGGCATCTCTTGTTAGAGATTACTGTTCTAGGTACTATTCATAAGAATTATCTAAAATGATTATTTAGAATACAGATTTGGGGCCCCTACTCCAGAGCTAGGGAATCAGAATATCTCAGGGTGGAGTCCAAGACTCTGCATTTTAGCAAGAGACTTATATGATTCCTCCATTTACTAAACTAGAGAACCACTGCCTTCTACATCCTGTTGTACTGTAATGAAGGCTTTTCTTCTATGAGAGAGCTTTTTCTGAAGTTTCAGTAACAAGAATAGTTGTGTTTCTCCTGAGCAACTTGTTTTGCTTTTTTATATGGACAGTGTGAATCATGGACTGATATTGTGTATCCTGCTTCTGTGTCAAGGGTGGCTTGGTCAGACCTGTTTGAAATTCTCTGCTTAAGTTGTAGTCAAAGCCACTCAAGGATCAAATAGTTTTATAGACCTGTTTAATCCTTAACTATTAGAAAGAACTGGCCACCATGTCAAAATCTGCCCTTCCTTACAGTATTTAGTGAATTACTCCCTTCTCTATTCACTAGTTCATAACTGGGGGTGTGCATACATCCTTGGCATAAGATGCAAGGAAGGGGTGGTAGTGAGATGCCTTTTCTGGGGATACAAAATGTACCAGATTTGTTTGGAACATACATCATTGAAAACAAATTAAGCCATAACTGCAATTCATCAATAGAGAATTTATGGGTATTCACAATTTGCATAAGCCCTAATCTCTGGTATGTAACTTGCTGGCAAGGTATTTATTCCAGGGCTTTAGCTGTGAGTTTGCTATGTTTAAGTTGGACTGTCATGCTGTCATGGCTTACTTTGAATTGACATGTTGCAGGATATTTCTTGACATGTACACAGATGACAGGATGGCATGTGATGTGGCTTTGTTTTAATTCAGTTAGCCACTGGTTTTTAATGTCTGGGTTATATTTTACTTCCAAAGCAAAAAATCTGCGACACCTCTGGAATACTACGTGAGAATTTTGGGGTGCCATGTCGAAGAAACGCAAATGGGACGATGACTATATTCGTTACTGGTTCACCTGTACAACGGAGGTTGATGGAACTCAGCGCCCACAGTGTGTATTGTGTAACTCTGTATTTTCAAACGCTGACCTCCGACCATCAAAACTGTCTGACCATTTTAACAGACAGCATGGTGGTATAGGTGGGCACGATCTCAATAGCCTGAAACATGTGCCAACACCATCTGATCAGAGTGAAACCCTGAAAGCGTTTGGAGTTGCATCTCAGGAGGATACCTTACTACAGGCATCATATCAGTTTGCGTATTTATGTGCCAAGGAGAAGAATCCTCATACAATAGCTGAAAAATTAGTGAAACCTTGTGCACTGGAAATAGCACAAATAGTTTTGGGACCAGATGCACAAAAGAAGCTTCAGCAGGTATCCTTATCAGATGATGTGATCCATTCTAGAATTGATGAAATGAGCCAGGATATCTTACAGCAAGTTCTAGAAGATATCAAAGCCAGTCCTCTTAAAGTGGGTGTTCAGCTTGCTGAGACAACAGACATGGATGACTGCAGTCAGCTAATGGCATTTGTGCGATACATAAAGGAAAGAGAGATCGTAGAAGAATTCCTGTTCTGTGAACCATTGCAGTTAACAGTGAAAGGAAAAGATGTGTTCAATCTGTTCAGAGACTTCTTTTTGAAGCATAAGATAGCACTCGATGTATGTGGCTCTGTTTGTACTGACGGTGCCTCTTCTATCCTAGGAGAAAATTCAGAATTTGTTTCCTGTATGAAAAAAGAGGTACCTCATATCGTGATCACACATTGTTTGTTGAACCCTCATGAACTTGTCACAAAGACATTGCCTACAAAACTGAGGGATGCTCTTTTTACTGTGGTGAGGGTAATAAATTTTATCAAAGGGCGAGCTCCAAATCATCGCCTGTTTCAGGCTTTTTTTGAAGAAATTGGAATAGAGTATAGTGTTCTCCTTTTCCATACTGAAATGAGGTGGCTTTCCCGAGGCCAAATACTTACTCATATTTTTGAAATGTATGAAGAAATAAATCAGTTTCTTCACCACCAAAGCAGCAATTTAGTTGATGGCTTTGAAAACAAAGAGTTTAAAATTCACCTAGCATACCTTGCAGATTTATTCAAACACCTAAATGAACTTAGTGCATCTATGCAAAGGACTGGAATGAACACAGTGTCAGCTAGAGAGAAGTTGTCTGCTTTTGTTAGGAAGTTTCCATTTTGGCTAAAGCGAATTGAGAAAAGAAATTTTACCAACTTTCCTTTTCTTGAAGAAATCGTTGTTTCAGATAATGAAGCATTATGCATTGCAGCTGAAATAACAGTGCACCTGCAACAGATGAGCAACTTCTTCCACGGATATTTCTCTGTTGGAGATCTTGATGAGGCAAGTAAATGGATACTGGATCCATTTCTTTTTAATTTGGACTTTGTCGATGATGGCTATTTAATGAAAAATGATCTTGCTGAATTACGAGCTAGTGGCCAAATCCTAATGGAATTTGAGACAATGAAGCTTGAGGATTTCTGGTGTGCTCAATTCACAGTGTTTCCAAGCCTAGCAAAGACAGCTCTAAAAATCCTTATACCGTTTGCAACTACGTATCTTTGTGAGTTGGGATTTTCATCACTTTTGCATTTTAAAACAAAGTCCAGAGGCTACTTGAATATGAGTGATGACATCCGTGTGGCTATTTCAAAAAAAGTTCCTCGTTTCTCAGACATCATTGAACAAAAACTACAGCTACAGAAGTCACTGTAAGCTGATAGACTTTTTTAATGTATCATTTTTAATATATTCTTAATTCCATTGTAAAATTAAGTTATAATTCTGTCTCTTTTATATTTATGATATACCAAATCCTTTAAAAGTTTAGCATTTTTAACTTTTAATTTTCACGTGAGACGTGAAAATGTTTTGAGAATAAAACCACAAGCAGCGGAAAAGATTAAGTGCTGCTGATACATAGGATTCTTCTAAGTATCTGTTTAACCTTTTGATGTGATACATAAAAAAAGACACTCGAGCACTAGAATATCCAAGCTAAATGGTACAATAGGCTACGAATAGAGCCAAGAGAAAAAGACCTCCCAGAACATGCATCTCATGTTGAAAGTCAAAGGATGAAATGACAGACTGAGTCCTCCCACGTCCTTGAGAGTTGTTTTGGGGAGGTTAATGAAATCAGAAGAGGATTATAAAATGTTATATGAGAGAAGGGATGATCCTAGTTAATGTAAGATTTATTTTTAAATGTATTCTTTGGAGTTAGTCTCACAATGTCCATTCCTCTTAGTTCCTATGCTGTAAATTCCATGACTTTAATAAACATCCTAATATCCTGTTAGTCACTCTTTGTCTTCTTTTAAATTACATCCAGACTCCAAGTCATCAGGGCTGCTAAAGAGGAGATCCCAGAGCCCTATTTGAGAGATTCTAATTTAACTGGTCTGGACAAGATCAAGGATCTTCATTCTTAACCAGCTTTCCATATGGTTCCGATGGATTCTTTGATCCTCTCACCTCATCTTATTTTTCCTACACTTATTTTTCCTTTACCCCAGTTTCCTCACTTATTTTACACCTTATGCTGTATGCATTTTTCTAAGATAGTTCAAAACTTTTGAATGGATCAGAATATAAATAATAAATTGACATGAAGTCACTGTAGTAATTCAGGGCCACCAAAAAGTTCCCCATGGGAATCTAGGTTAATATACTTTCCTGGATGATAATTTGGCTAGATTTATTTTTAAATGTAAATAAACTAACATTTTTTATTTCAAAATGTTTTATCCAAGTACAATATGCTCAAGGCTGGAGAGGAAATGAGTCCTATAATGAAAAGCCACAGTCCCCTTCCTACCCAGTTACCTTAACCATTTCTGCTTTAACATTTTATGGTCCCACCCACATATCTAAGTAATATGTTATACCAAATACATAGGCCAGTTTTGATTTATCAGATTTAGAAGTTATGTGTTGACTCCTCTAGATAACAGGTAAGGACTGAATTTATAAAACATCCATCTCCTCTCCTACTACTGCCAATTTTTTTGTTATGATAGTACTAATTTTCACTCTTCTGTTGATTCTTCATAGCCCTTTGATTGAGGATTTTTCCCTCTAGGAATTTATCACATGGAAAGAATCAGGGGTATCCACAAAGTTTATAAGGTGGGTAATCATAGCACTTTTGAAAATTTTTTTTTAAACTTGAAGGGGAATGAAGTCCAACTATCAAATTTAGATGCCACTTGAGTAAACAAATTGAAGTTTATATTTCCTGCACAAAACTAAACTTTATCACTGTCCATCAAAATGCTTTATCAATAAATATAAATACATGCCTTCTTTCCTATAAAAATATAGTTAGAAAATGTAAGTCCTAATTTTTCCCAGTATAATCTGACATCAAGAGCAGTGGAGGAAATTTCCAAAGCTAATACAGGAATAAGTCTGGAAGAGTATGTATAAAGTTTAATATGTGTGCATATCTAAAGATAGGAAAGAAGTAAGAATGGGAGCAAGGGTATGAATGAAGCCTGGGACCTAACAATACAATAGCAAGATTAGGATGAAATGCCAAAAGCAAATGACCCGAGATAGCCAGTCTTTTGTTAGGTCCACTACAGTTTTCTCTTAGACTGAATTCATTAGTTTCTGCTCTGAAACAAAAACCCAAAGGACACTTTAAAGGAAATGGCTAACTGAGTTTTTAATTCTTTTTCAAATTCTACAACAGTTCATTTTCCCCTGATCAAATGAATGAGACTGCTGTGTCTGATAAAATGAAGAGGAAACTGAGATTTTTTTTTTTAATTTAAAAAATCTCCCACAGTGGTACATATATTGGCATATATAAGTCCTATGTGTTCGTTTCTTTTTCTTCCAAGGAAGACATAATTGTTTTTCTTATATTTTCATAATAGGAGGTCGTCAATAAATTGCAAAAAGGAGTCAAGACAGTATAAATAATAATCTTTATGACCAGCAGATGTCACTCTCAGTGCATGACTGGTTGAAAGCAAACTTACTCTCATTACAGATTTTCCCAAATACCTGATTTTAAACATCTCTAGAAAAGGGATTAGTAGCTCAAATTAAAAATGCCCTACCTGAGCCTCTGGTGGTGACAAAATCGGTGACAACTCTCATGGAGCCAATAACTACCAGACTGCAAGAAATCATTGAGAAACAGTGGGAAAGAGAAGATAAAAAGGGCTTTTTGCCTTAAACTGACTTGACCACGTGGATTTTTGACATCTTGGCTGCTTTCCTAAGCCACCAAAAGCCACTTGAAGTGAATGGATAGGTCAGTGTTTTCAGACAATCCAATGGGAATCAAAACCAAATAGACATATACTTTTAAAGGGTGAACTTTATGATATATAAATTATATCTCAGTTTTTTTTTAA
Organism: Balaenoptera physalus; assembly: GCF_965194825.1. NCBI lineage: Eukaryota > Metazoa > Chordata > Mammalia > Artiodactyla > Balaenopteridae > Balaenoptera > Balaenoptera physalus. The sequence goes on from NC_138890.1 coordinate 37,506,338, forward strand.
TAGGGTCTGGATATTTATAGTTTAACTAAACTATAGTTTATTTATATTATAGTCTTTAGCATTAAATTATACCAAAATGTTGTAAGCTTGGCTTTAATCTCTACCAAGCATTTAGAAAAATTTGAAGCTTTCGAAGGCTACCTTAATTTGAAGGACTGTATAAGGTAATTGTCAAATTCATTGTACTTTGTACTTTATCTTCTGAGAGTACCTTCTGAGTACCTAAGGTTATTTCCCTTTCGTTTCACAGTTTTGTCTACGTCTTATTCTAACACAGAAATGGATTCCAGTCCTGTCTCAGCTACTTACTAGCAGGTTAAACTCGATAGCCCTCAGCATATAGGAATCAAGAGGTCTGGCAGACCCATCTCTTATTTTGCCCTGCTCAGCACTGATTCAATCATTCACTTGCTTCTTTTAATAGCACCCGTATTTTTCTTTAAGGAACTTTCCTTACCCCACTGTCAGTCTGTATGGCCCCATCCTGGCTAATTAGAGTCAGCTCCAGTACTTTTGCTGGAATTAATGGGAAAGATGCTATACTTGCTAAACTAGCAGGATGTGAGTCTGGAGCTTCCAGTGATCAACCTTGCTGCCAGAGGGTGAAGCCAACAGAGACAAAGCCAAGAAAGGGAAAGAGATTCCTTATGACATTGCTTCCACATCTAAATGCAGTCATACTTTTTTACTTTTCAGTTATATGGGCTAATTCCCTCTTTTGCAGTTTCCTGTCACATGCAACCAAGAGACTTACTTCATATACTTGATTTCCAATCTTACTTATTATGAATGGCTAATGGGAAAGTTTCGACTCCATTAATTTTACTGTGTGATTTTGGACAACTCTTACCTGTCCTGGGCCTCAGTTTTTCTCCCCTATAAGATGAAACAGTTAGACAAGTTTTCTCTAGAGAACCTTTTCATTTTTTTCTACAGAGGTCGTATTTCATTCGCTTAATTTTGGTGGTGTGACATAGTAGAACCTTTCCTAGACATAAACAGAAAAATAGACTTTTTGTTGTTTATTTTTTTGTTTTGTTTCGATTTTTTTTTGTAATGGCATCAGCTTGGTTTCTGGAGCAATCACAGTTCTATGTATCATTTCCTTCTACTGTAATTTTGGAGACTTTCGCCCTTTATCAGGCTTTTTATTCTGGTACTGATATTTATCCAAATTTTCAGGAGACCTTATCCCTAATGCTTTATTATGAAAGGTCTCAAATATACCAAAAAGTTGGAAGAGTAATACAATGAACACCCATATGGCTGTTTTCTAGATTCAAAAAGTGTTAACATTTTGCTATCGCTCTCTGTTTATATAAATGTATAGGTATCCATGTATCAAACAGGGTCCAGTAAGATCAGAAACTGTACCAATTTTTAAATAAAAGGAACCTACAGTGAAGAATCATTGGCCAGGTATTGGAGAACTTAATAGGCAAAGGGGGATACTGAGGTGTCACAGAGATAGTAAATGCAGGAAACAGCATCACTAGGGCTAGATGAACAAGAAAAGAGGCTGGCATTATTAAAATGTGAAAGCTTGGATGAGGGGTCCCTTGGAAGTGAGACTCCAGTGTCTGAGGAAGAGGCCCTGCCTGACTGGTATTACTGTCTTAGGAGCTCAGAAGTCTGAAGAATGGGTGCCAGCCTGCAGATGCTGCCGTCTCTGAGCATGTAGGATGAGGCTGGCTCTGGAAGTGTGAAAACACTGAACACTTAAACCAACTGCTGCTCCTAAACTAACTCACTGCCAGGGTGAAGAACCACTGCAGAGAGTATATTGTCAGCAGTAGGAAGCAAATGAGGAGGGAGTAAATCCCTGGTCCTTCCTCTAGGTTTCCACCATGTCTCTTGCACCCCTTATTTGCAGAGCCTAACAGAAAGCTAGGTGACAAAGAAATGTACTGTGTGAGGTCCCAGCCCCAGCATGACAAAGCAGATTACAGGACATATAGAGGGTGGGTCTGAAGCTGAAAGACAAGAGCTTGGGTAACCAGCACAGCCCATCTCTTTGGCCAGTCATCCTTCTATCCATAATTGAATTTTCTATACAATAAACATAGGTTTGTGGTTCTCTTAAGATGTAACTATCCTCTGTACAGATACAGATGCTCTTACCTTCTCTCCAGAGTGAGGAAACACAGTCTCAGGTCCTCAAATTTAGTTAACAGTGCCATTAATTATTCTGTTGCCTAATGACTAGCCCCAACTACCAAGGTTTTTTTTTTTTGTGGGATTGAGGGGTATAGAAGAAGTCTCCAGAAGTCACATCTATCTCACTGTTACAGTAAACAATGATAACAAATTGATACAAACCACCCTGAAACTCCTCAGATACACGGTTAGGAAGCGACACTATTCATCAGGACACGCCATGCCTTGACCAGACCAACTTCAGGCCCACTGGCATTAACCCCACAGCACAAGCCAAATACAGTCAGCAGCAGTATCAACTCCCAGTTCAGTGGAAACACTGTTACGTCCCTTGGTGAAAGCATTCCTCCCTTGGGAACTGAGACTTCCAAAATATCAAGAGTCACAGTCACAGCAATGGGAAGCAAAAATACTGTGAATTATTAGGTGCCCATCCCTTGATTCCCAGACCAATGTATTCTGGCTTGGGGGATTAAAAAAAAGAAAAGTATATTCATAGGTTACCAATTCAAAGCACACTTGCATCCTACAAGATAGAACTTTATCTTTTTAGATTCTTTTCTCCCAGTTGCAAGTAACTGAGTATTAAGTAGCTCATTCTATCATTCTAACAGACCAGGTGCCTCTGAGTGATGAAGTACATGACAAGACCAATAAAGCCATAGGTGTCAGTCTGTTGCCACACTCTGTTATGAACTGAATGTGTTCACCCCCAAATTCATATGGTGAAATCCTAAGCTCCAACGTGTGACATCTGAAGATGTGCCTTTGGGAGGTAGTTAGGTTTAGATGGAGTTATGAGGGTGGGAACCTGGCCCAGTGGGATTAATGCCTTTATGAAAGGCTTGCTCTCTCTGGTGCATAAAGAAGAGGTCATGTGAGCACACAGAAAGGTGGCGGCCTCCTACAAGCCAAGAAAAGAGGCCTCAGAATTAAACCTACCTTACCACACCTTGATCTTGGATTTATCAACCTCCATAACTGAGACGTTTCTGCTGTTTAAGCCACCCAGTCTATGGTATTTTCTTATGGCAGCCCAAGCAGACTAACATACACTCCTTTGCTACTGCTTGATAAGATGCAGTGTGGTGCAGGGTACCATGACACTTAATAAGGCTGGAAGAAGTACTAAAGACGAAGCCACATCCAGATTGTGTCTTTTCCAGTGAGAGTAAACAGCTGCCCCTTCCATGACAGAAGGGTTCTAATGTAATAAATCTGCCACCAAGTACCCATAACAGGGGCTAAGCTTTGGTCTCTGCTGTTGGCAGGTCAGGCACTCAGCAGGTCAATCTTGGTGGAGGGAAGTCCATGTTGTTGAGCCTCCATCCTTGCCAATGTGGCCATTCTTGTACGTGGGTCCACAGGGCAATCGTTAGGATGACTGGAGAGAAAGGCTAATAGCTGCGAAGTACATCACCTTGTCCTCTTGATTATTGAGAGCTTCCTCTTTGTTAATTTAGGTTCAGCAAGGCCATCAGGAAGTCCTCAAGCCAAGTCAGCTGTCACAGAGACCCACATATCCCAGGAATAGGCCTGCCCTAGTATGCCTGCCACTCTCAGTCATTTTCTGGGAGCAGCCCATGGGAAGTGTGAACCAGCCCAGGCGCAGTCGTGAGCGTCAAGAGGGCAGCAGCTGGGGCTTTGGTTAATTGTGTTCCCTGTAGTTGTATGTCTGCAGAGTATATTCTCATGGTTGCACAGAGTCCTTTGGTGAGCATTCTCCCAGAGCACAGTTATCTTCAATTCTCTGCCCATCGTGAGAGGTCCTTCTGTATATCTCACCCCCAGACCTTCTTGTCACTTGTCTTCTAAGTCTTTTCTTTCCAAGACCCTCACTATCCATCAAACCATGAGTAACTGCCCTTGAATACTAGAGTTCAGATCTATACTTCTGGATAGTGGTCAGTTTAGACATGGTAGACAACCAAATGTACTGCTCAAAATTCTGCTCCCTGGGAAGATTTCCCTTCAGTAGTATCTTTCAGAGGCATACCTGATTGGAGTTGTAGTGCTGCAGGAGTCTTTTCAGCAACCAGCTGATACTAGCATATTGGGCAGAGTAAACTGTAAACCAGGCCTAAATTTCTTCCTCCTAGTCAGCTAGTCATAAGGAACTCCCCACGCAGCCAAAGTTACAGACTGAGAAAAAGGAAGCCTTGCAGCAGGAGTAACTGTCAAAGGAATTGGGCCACCTACTCAAGCAATTTGCTTATTCCTTCCGGACCTGCCTGATCTCTACCCCTCATATACCATTTCCACCTCATGGTAGACAGCTGCTGTGCACACTCCAGTTTATGGCTTGCTGGATCACACAGCACCCAATCCCATGGTCAGGTGTTTACTTTTGATGCGGCCTAGCAGCAAACCAGGAGCTACTTCTCAAAAGGAGAATAGTTATCTTCAAAAGAGGGTGTGCACTTGCTTCCAAACCCTAGAGGTCTATGTTTCGACTCCCCTATTGGCATTTGCCAAAAACCCCATACAGAATCCCTATTTGCCACATTCAGGTGTTGCTGGATCTGCCGGGTCTCAAGTGGCAGAGTAGCTAGCACTACAGCATGGGCCTGCTGCAGAGCCTTTTGGTGCTCTGGTCTCCACTCAGAACTGGCAGTGTTACGGGTCAGAGTGACACCGAAATGGGGTATATGTTGCCTCCAAAAGCCAAAAAGGCCCATCAAGCATTGTGCCTCTGTTGTAGTGGCAAGAGACGCAAGGTAGAGCGACTTATCTTTCACCTTGAAAGGACTACTGCAATATAGACAGCAGTATTGTATTACAATAATCAAACTTGTTAAGAAACTGAGATCTTAAATTATTCCCACCACAAAAAGGAAATGATAATTATGTGGCGTGATAGAGGTGCTAACATCACTACAATCGCAATCATATTGCAATGTATAAATGTATCAAATCAACATGTACACCCTGGGCTTCCCTGGTGGCGCAGTGGTTAAGAATCCGCCTGCCAAGGCAGGAGACACGGGTTCGAGCCCTGGTCCGAGGAAGATCCCACATGCCGCGGAGCAACTAAGCCCATGCACCACAACTACTGAAGCCCTTGTGCCTAGAGCCTGTGCTCCCCAACAAGAGAAGCCACCACAATGAGAAGCCCGCGCACCGCAACGAAGAGTAGCCCCCGCTCACTGCAACTAGAGAAAGCCCGCACACAGCAACGAAGACCCAATACAGCCAGAAATAAATTTTAAAAATCAACACGTACACCTTAAATTTACAATGTTATGTCAAATTATATTTCAACTAAAACTAGATAAATTTTTTAAAAAGGAATGGACTATTGCAACATGCTCCAGACCATTAGCACATCAGAAACTTCACCAAGGTGAATGAGTCCCTGAATTTTTATGAGGTTTATCTCCCACTCTCTGACTCACATGCATTTTACTAAGGCATCTAAAGTACTTGCTTCTACCTTCTTATCAGATGCCATCTGTATGTCATCAGTGAAGTGGACAAATTTGATGATCTGTGAAATGTCAAGATGATCAAAATCTCTGCAGATTAGATTATCACAGACATTAAGTCGATGTAGCCCTAAGGCAGAACTGTGAAGGTGATCTCTTGGTTCTGCAAGGTGAAAACAACCTGCTTGCGGTATTCATTGAAATTGATATAGAGGGGAAAAAAGTATTTGCCAGATCACTAATGGTATATGAGTTGCCAAGGGTTATGCTGACTCTCTTTCGTAGAGATACACATCTGGAACAGTAGCTGCAACTGGAGTCATTATCTGTTAAGTTTACAGTAATCCACAGTCAATCTCCAGATCCAACAACCTTCTGCACAGGAAAAGCAGGTGAATTTAAATGGGGATGTGATAGATATTAAGCCTATAATGGTGGCACTAATCCCTGCAATTTCCTCCAGGAATGTGGTGTTGATTTTGGTTTACTACCCTGGTAGGGAAGGGAACTTCTAGGGACTTCTACTTGGCCCTTTTTACCATAATAGGCCTCACTCCATGGATCAGAGGGCAAATCTGGGGGTTCTGCCAGGAACTGAGCATATCTATTCCAATTACACATTTAAGAACTAGAGATATAACCACTGGGTTCACAGACCTACTAGGCTCTCTGTAATTTTAGCTTGGGCCAAATACTCCATTCATTACCTGACCACCACCAGTTCTCACTTTGACTGGTGGACCATCGTAGTATTTTGGTCCCAGGAATTAGCATCAATTCAGGGCCAGTGCCTATTGTTTAATCCCTAAAAGATCTGAGGCTTTCCTTTTTTCATAATACTAAGTCACCTATTAAAGACTGCAGGTTTCTGGGGAAGTCTTGGAGGAAGTCTCTAGTATATACTTGTGGCAGTGTCGTGGAGTTCTTAAGGGAACTCAGCATGTCCTTCAATCAAGGGGCTCTGGATCTGACAACTGGCTTAGGTCTGGAAACTGGAGTAGAGGTTATGACTCTCTCTGTAGTGACTTTAGTCAGATTTCTGGGCACCAGCCCTAGGGTTTTTTGTTACATAGATCAAGCAATGTTTTAGTAGACTATCTATTCCATTCCTAGATCTACTGTACCATTTAGCTACTGTATTAGGGTTCTCCAGAGAACAGAATCAGTAGGATTGACTGACTGATTAGAAGGAATTGTCTCACATAATTATAGAGGCTGGTAAGTCCAAAATCTGCAGGGTGGGCCAGTAGGCCAGAAAGCCAGGAGAGCCAATGCTGCAGTTCCAGTCCAAAGACAGCCATCTACAGAATTCTCTCTTGCTTGGGGGTAGTCATTTTGTTCTATTCAGGTTTCCAGCTGGTTGAGGCCTACCCACATTTTGGAGGACAGTCTGCTTTACTCAAAGTCCACCACGTTAAAAGTTCATCTCATCCAAAACATCCTCACAGAAACACCCAGAATAATGTTGGACCAAATACCTGGGCACCTGATGACCCAAACTGACACATAAAATTAACCTTCACAGCTACTATCAACAATCCCTGTGGATCAAAACATTCTGATTTCCATTTTGTCTCTGCTGGGCACTAAGGGCATCCACCTTCTCTCTCATGACTGAACACTGCCACTTGGCCTCGGCTACTCCAGGATCCTATCGACCCCACTGAAATCAATGAACTCATCTCCGTGGCAGCATCTTCTACCATCATACAAGCCCACAGAGAAAAGCCACCACAGAGATTCCCAAGGATATCGGTGATCTCCTCACTAATGTATTGCTCAGTACCTCAGGGAATGTCCTCTGGGCCCTCTTCAACCATATAGTGGGGGGCGGTGGGGGGGGAGTAGTGGGTGAGGGAAGCTCAAAGGTCACACGTGATAAGTTTACCAACATTTCTATCTCCCCAAGTCTTTTAATTCCTTTCTCTACATTGTGCCAGGTAAGTTCTGGGATCTCAAACTCATTGTATGTATGTCACTGTTGAGTTCAAGTTATCCAAGTAAGTAAATTCTTATATGAGCTAACATATTAAATCCAGAATCCCTGATACATACACCCATATCAGTAAATTTGGCCTGTTACATTCTGCCTTTTTCCGTCTAATGCTCTTAGAATCCCATTCCCACATATATTCACCAGGTTTCTGCCTATATAAATTAGAAAAATCTTGCAGTTCTTTTGGATTATAAATTCTTCCCTCCAGGTTCAGACTTTGTACTTGTTCCCTTGGAATATGCTGGATCTGACCCTAGTTATGGGTCTAGTGGCAGCAAGGAGTGGTGGGGTAGGTCTTGAAGAGTACAGGCATCTCCTTGAAAGTCACCTGCCTCAGGTGAGGGTATTACAAGGACTTCAAGCAAAGGAAACCTAATCTCAGACACAGAAGGCAAAGGCACGGAAGGCTCAGAGTGACTTAGGGGTTCAGGTTCTCAGTTTCATCTGTGTCCACGCAGATGTCCTCATTCCAAGTCCTGGGGACACTTTCCCAATCCTCATCCTAACTTTCACTGAGAGACATAGGCTGTGAACTCAATTTACATTAAATTCTACAACCTTCACAATTAAATCTTGTGTCTGAATTTGCAGCTCTATCAGATTTGCGATACTTTCAGAGCTGCCACAGAATCTCTCCAGTTCTCTGACCAGGACTTGGGCTGAGACTTTAAAGGGCTGAGTGTGTTGTTTTCTTTCTGTACACACCCCAGAGCACTCAGAAGGAGGCATCCCGCCCCACAGTCCCTGTAGTCATCATTATTCCCAGCAGCCACTTGGTCCCCCAAGGTACCTGCTTCAGGAGGTTCTTTATCACAGTAATCTACAGCCAATAATTAGATTAATCAGGGCCACTCCATGCCATGAGTTACTAGCATCCCATTTCCATGACAAGGAGCTCAACATTGCATTCAAGTCTAAAGACAAACCCAAACACCTAAAAAAAGGGTCTGTTTCCTGAGACTCCTAGTTCCAATTTCTGTATCAGTCAAGGTTCAGTCAGGAGACACAAACTCCACCAGTTACTTTTGCAGAGAAAATTTAATATAAAGAACTGTGAACCAGGTATTGGAGAACTGGAAAGGTAAAAGGAATACTGTAAAAAAAACCACAGAAAGCAGTTACCATCCCTAGGGCTGGGAGAACAAAGGAGAAGAGCTCGGGATTAATAGAATCTAGAAGCTTGGATGAAGGGTCCCATGGAGCTGGGTTAGAGAAGGCATTTGCCAGCTGATACAGGTATGTCTGAAGACAGGCTGTATTCTGAGACTGTGGAAAAAATGTAAACCTAAACCAGCTGCTCCTACAGGAAATAACTTTCATTCCCAGGGTGAGGAACTGTTGCTCGGGCGAGGCTGAGAGTAACAGGAAGCAAAACAGAAAGAAGCAAGCTCTTTGTGGCTCCTCTAGACTTCCAGCCCCCTTCTAATGCCCCCTATTGGCAGACTAACAGAAGGCCCGCTGGCAAAGGAGAAATGTGATTTGCAAAGTCCCAGCCCTGACATCACATAGCTGAGTTTGAAGGTAAGACTATAGCTTAATAACCAACTCTGTTTGGGGGTGTGTTTTCTGAACCATTTTAAAGTAAATTCCCAACACCATGTGTCTTCTCCCCTCCATACTTCAGCATGCATCTCCTAAGAATAAGGACATTATCCTATATAACCACAAAACCATTATTCACACACAAGAAAATTAACAATAATTCCCTAATATGTCTAATAATCAGACCATATTCAAAGTTCTTCCAATTGCCCCCAAAATATCTTTTATTCCTAATTTTTTGAACCACCTTTTAATATTTCCATGACATTTAACATTTTAAAGAATGTCCCACTCTCTGAATTGACTGTTTTCTCCTGTGTTGTTTAACTAGTTTCTCTATTCCCTATACTTTCCGCTAATCAGAGGTTAGGTGTGAAGGCTTAATTATATTCAGGTTAAAACCCTGGGTGTAGGGCTTCCCTGGTGGCGCAGTGGTTAAGAATCTGTCTGCCAATGCAGGGGACATGGGTTCGAGCCCTGGTCCAGGAAGATCCCACATGCCGCGGAGCAACTCAAGCCCATGAGTCACGACTACTGAGCCTGCCCTCTAGAGCCCGCGAACCACAACTACTGAGGCCCGCGTGCCTAGAGCCCGTGCTCCGCAACAAGAGAAGCCACCACAATGAGAAGCCCGCACACTGCAACGAAGAACAGCCCCTGCTCGCCGCAACTAGAGAAAGCCCGCGGGCAGCAACGAAGACCCAACGCAGCCAAAAATAAATAAATAAATCTATTTTTTAAAAAAAAAAAACCCTGGATGTATCATATAATGTCAGGTTTTATGCCCTTGGTAATGCTAAATTTCCCTACTTGGTTAACAGAATGGCCACCACATCTCTCCATTATAAAGCTATGTTTTTCCCTTCGAGGTTTTTTAAGAGTGTGTTTTATTTTTAATATGTAAAACAGGCATCTGGTAAATTGAGACAGTACAGTGAAGGCTGTACCTCCCACCCCATCTCAGCTCCACAGTTCTCCTCCAGGAGGCAGCCAAGGCTACCAGGTTACATGTCTTTAAAGTGTGGTTACACATAAACGTGTGTGTGTGTGTAACCTTTTTTCTTCATAAGCGGTAGACACACTCTTGTATGCTTTAATGTTTTTAATTTTTTATCATATCCATAATAAATTAAGTGGATGAGACATGTAGAGTTAAGTGTCTTCTGAGTATTATTTAAAAGAAATCTGTAGAAGTCTTTTAAAATACAAGATTTAGAGAAATTAGCCTCCTTCCACTTCACAACAGCTAACAGATAACACATTTCTTTCTAGCCACTAGCTAAATCTCATTTATGCAGTTTCATCAAGCCTCATTTCCTCAGTCTGGGATTTCTGCTTTTCATCTCAGCCAAAAGGCAGGGATAGACGGTACGTTTCTTATATTCCCTCCCAAAATTATGCTGGCAAAGCATGGCAAAGCCTTCATTTCTACACTCATTCATAGGCTACTTTCTCTAAGCTTGATTCTACAAAGCACAAGCCTCTAGACCTTCTTAGCAGAGCATCTCCCTCAAATCAAATGTCTGTTCATTTCTGACCTACCTACTGAGTTGAGAAACCTCATCAAGAGAGGTTTTTACATGAGATTCCAAAATGAAGTCTCTCCAACTGAAGCCTTTCAAGCTACATCTGGAAACTGGTTGGATCTTTTCTGGGTCATTTCCCGTAGAATATAAGTGATGTCTATTTTGGTCTGACTTCATTTGCTCTGGGATTGTAGCTGTCTCAAGGCCTTTAACTCTTCCGAAACCTCAGGCCAGAAGAGCCTCTTATAACTCTCTGGTTCTTCTTTTCCTTCCCATGAAAACTACTCTGCTTGTTGAAGCCCTCTGCCCAGCTAAACATCGTCTAGAAGAAGGAACTTATGCCTGGGCGAGATCTGAGCTCTCATTCCAACTCTGCCCCTCTCCCACTGTGTAACCTTGGGAAGATGGTCCTGTTTCTGGGCCTCAGCTCCTTCAACTATACGATGGGGAAAATACTTGTCCCAAACTTGGAAGACTGCAAGAGACTGCTCTTTGAAAATGTTTTTTTAAAAAGAAAGTCTATAATTGTTGGGGGTTTATTATTATTAGCTGCCTAAACTCTCTGCCACATCCCCAGATCTGGCTCATCCACCAGAGCAAAGGAAGAATTTCTAAGAAGTGCAATACAGCATTTCCTTATTTTTTATTTTATTGAGGGGAGGAGTATTGAGTAAGTAAAAGATTTCCATTGTTTTAAAAATCAAATTGTTCAGGCTTCCCTGGTGGTGCAGTGGTTAAGAATCCGCCTGCCAATGCAGGGGACACGGGTTCGAGCCCTGATCCGGGAAGATCCCACGTGCCGCGGAGCAACTAAGCCCGTGCGCCACAACTACTGAGCCTGCGCTCTACAGCCTGTGAGCCACAACTACTGGAGCCCGCGCCTAGAGCCCATGCTCCACACCAAGAGAAGCCACCGCAATGAGAAGCCCGCGCACCGCAACGAAGAGTAGCCTCCGCTCGCTGCAACTAGAGAAAGCCCGCACACAGCAATGAAGACCCAACGCAGTCAAAAATTAATTAATTAATTAATTATTTTAAAAAAATCATGGTACCAGTTTTCTTTAAAGAAAAAAAAAATCAAATTGTTCCAAAAGACCTAAGCGAAAAAATACGCCTCCCTCTTACTGCTGTTTTCCAGTTCCTCTCTCCAGAGACAACTTCTGCTGTTACAATTTTTTGTATATCCTCCTAGGGATAAATTGTGTTCATACATCCATGTGTGTCTGTGTTTTCCTCACCTCTTCGTTTTTTAATTTGAATGGTAGCAAACTATACACACTGTTCTGCTTCTTATTTTTCTCACTAAACAATATGTCTTGAAGATAATTCCATAATAGTACAAAGAGTTCTGCCTCTACGTATGTATGTATAATGATTTATTTAATTAGTCCCCTATTACTTGGCATTTAGATTGTTTCCAGTCTTTTATTAGTTCAAAGAAGGTTGCAATGGATATCCTTAGGCACACTTCCAAGACAAATTACTGGAAATAGAACAGCTATATTAAAAAATAAGTTGTGGGACTTCCCTGGTGGCGCAGTAGTTAAGAATCCGCCTGCCAAGGCAGGGGACATGGGTTTGCTCCCTGGTCCGGGAAGATCTCACATGCTGCAAAGCAGCTAAGCCCGTGTGCCACAACTACTGAGCCTGCACTCCAGAGCCCAAGCGCCACAACTACTGAGCCCATATGCTGAAATTACCGAGCCCGCGTGCTGCAACTACTGAAGCCCACGCACCTACAGCCCATGCTCCACAACAAAAGAAGCCACCGCAATGAGAAGCTCACGCACAGCTACGAAGAGTAGCCCCCGCTCGCCACTAGAGAAAGCCTGCGCATAGCAACGAAGACCCAACGCAGCCAAAAAAAACAAAATTGTGTATTTTAAATTTTTATAAATCCACAAAACCTTCCTTACAGTTCAACTATCATCTTGTTTCATTCTAAGTGACACAGAGCAGCCAGCCTTCACTCCAACATCATGCTCTTTCCATGCAAAGGCAGCAAGTCCCCTCTACTAACAGCTGTCTCCCAGTGCTGCCACATTAGTAAGACCCCATCTGGAATTATCTCATTCTGGAGACTTCACAGCCCCAAAGTCCCTTGTTGAAAGTAAGCATTGACAACTTGGATCTTGGCCATTAGCAGTTTGGAATGATTCAACATCATTTTTAAACGCTCTTTTGTACCAAAACCAGAGAAAGGAAAGGTTGAAAAAGACATACAGGAAGACTAGGAAGGCCCGCATTTTAATAATGCACGTAAGTCAAAAGATCTTGGACTTTGTCTTGACTCCACAACTGACTACTAAGTCACTGAAGGTCTCTGGACCTCTTTGTCCTTGTGTGTGAAATGAAGACCATGGACCAAATTATTTCTCAGGACCCTTCCTCCTTTGAGCTTCTGAAGACTCACATGCAGCGTATGTTGGGGGCACTTGTCTTCCCAACCTCACCATATTCAAAAAGCAAGAGATGTCATGAATTAGTACATGATTAATATCGAAATGGGTGGTACAACTGAGAAGATTTAGACAGTGGCACGCTGGTAAACAGGCTGAGGTGGGAAAAAGAGAGCCTTAATTTGTAGCATTTGCGGATTTACGTGGTGTAATTTTTCTCACTATGATGATTTCAAATGGCAGCATGATGTCACTAAACTCAAAGTTGGGAAGAGAGGCACAGAATTGGCTGCTGGCTCCAGAAAACCAACAATTATGGATTCAAAGCAAGCATTTTCTTCAGACTGTCCTGTGTTGAGAGGATTTCATGAAAGAGGAGAGATTTGAACCAAGCATTGAAGGAAATTACATTAGGACTCTTTCCATAGTAACTGACAGAAACAATCCAAACTAGCTTAAAGAGAGAGAGAGAATATAAAAATGTGAATGCTTTAGCACAAGTCTCTGAACTAAGGGCTCTAATAATGTGGTCACAGAACTCTCCCTCCACCTCTCAGTTCTTCTTGAATCTGCTCCTACTTGTGTATTGATGTCATTGTCTCCTGCCGTAAACAGGCTGTCTCCAAATGGCAGGCTCCCTGCCGGTGGCAGCCCAGGGCTCTGTACTTACAGTTAACAATTCAGAAGAAAAGAGTGCCCTGTCATGGAAAGCCCATGGAAAGACTGGCTGGCTCTGCTTGGGTCTCACATCCACCATCTGGACTCTTAACTGGGCACAGGAAAGGGTACCTGGTCCACACGCCTGGGCAGGCAGAGCACTCTTCCTCTACCACTCAAAACACATGAGTCATCCAGTACAAATTCCCCAAAGGACAGAGGGATGCTGGACAGAGAAAAGCCATGCATTTCTAGTAGACATATGGGTAAGACTTTGTGGAAGAGCAGGTAATAGTTAGAGGGAACTGCCTAAGGGGAGGTACAGGAGCCAGCAAGAAGACCACCTGACCAAAGGAGGGCCACCCACGGGGCAGCAGTTCTCAAAGGAGGGCGATGTTGCTCCTCTCGGGACATTTGGCAATGTCTGAAGATATTTTTGGTTGTCGCAACTAGGGGCAGAGGCCTAGTATTGTCATCTAGAGCAGCGGTCCCCAACCTTTTTGGCACCAGGGGCCAGTTTCGTGGAAGACAATTTTTCCATGGACCGGAACAGTGGGGAGAGGGGGATGGTTCAGGCAGTAATGTGAGCGATGGTTCAGGCGGCAAAGTGAGCGATGGGGAGTGGCAGATGAAGCTTTGCTGGCTTGCCCGCTGCTCACCTCCTGCTGTGCGGCTTGGTTCCTAACAGGCCGCAGACTGGTAGTGGTCCGTGGCCCGGGGGTTGGGGACCCCTGATCTAGAGGGTAGAGGCCAGAGGTAGAGACTAAACATCCGACAAGGCACAGGACAGTCCCCACAAGGAAGACTCATCCAGCCCCAGATGTCAACAGTGCCGAGGCTGAGGAACGCCGTCACATAGGAAAAACAGGAGTCATGTCTGGGAAGACGTCAAATCATAGAGGGCTTTCAGTTAGTGAGGCTACAGAAAGGCTACAGAGTTGAGGCATTATCCTATGACCGTTACACAGGGAGCAGTAGGAAGATGTTGAGACGGTTAACATAGCTCTTATACACTCTGCTCCTTCTGCTGACGCCTCTCCCCCCCCCCCCCCGCCTCCTCTGCCAACTTGGCACAGCTGGCCCTTTTTTATCCTTTGCGGCTCACCTTAAAAGTTACCTATTTGAGAGATCATCCCAAATCTCCCAATCAAAATAAGTTCTCTCACAGACTCCACACCATGATTCTCTCCCAAAGTTCCCTCTTCTTTTCCTTCATAACTCTTACCACAGTTTTGAATTCTGTGTTTGAGTGCTAGTAGAACATCTGTCTTTGCATAAGCATCATGGAGACAGAGACCTTGGGTATCTGTTCATGACTGTGACCCCCAACATCACAGTGCCTTGTACACTGTAGTTGTTTGATACTTAATCAATTAATTAATTGATTTGAAGGCTGATTATAGGATCGAAGAGGGGCTGAGGGTAGGAGGTGGAATTGAAAGAGGAAAAGAGGAAAGAAGAGCAGTCCTCTGGATTTCTTCCCTGCTTGTTCTGCTGTGCACTCATCTCCCTTCTCTGACTTTTCCGGCACCTATAGTTCACAGCATGACATATCAATTAGGGTTCAAGTGAAGAGACAAAACCCTTCTAGCTCTTTTAGGCAGACACGGATTTAATAAAGAGAATCAAGTGAGTTCAGAATCAGGGCAGAGCAAGTTGTGCCTGGGCCTCCAGGAATGAGTCCTAGAGCATCACCCCGGTACTGACCACCTCCCCTCCCCACCCCACCCACAACCTGGAAGCAAGAGCTCAGGGAGCCACTGGCCCAGGCTCTGGCTACTGGAACACACCACCTTAGGTGTAATCGGAGGACCGGGAGCTACTGCCAGAACTCCAGAGCCGTGCTGTACCTTTTGGGTCAGCCCCAGCAAAATGGAGTCCTCCCAGGCCGCTGTCTCCTCTCCACCTAACTCAACTGGTTTTTCTTCCTAACTCAGTTTTGAGTTCAGGTCTTGCACAGCACACAGGACTAGCTAAACCTAAATCTCAAACAGGAACCCAGCAGCAAGGAGCCTAGAAAACAGGTTTTTAGCTTTCTGGCCTCTGCAGTATATATAGGAAGGCACACTCAACGAGAGGCGTGGAACAAGCAAATCTACCCCATCTGGCATATGGCTGCCCCTGCCAGACTGTAAACGCTCTGTGGCCATCAATGTCATAATGTATCCATGTTCTCTAGAATGAATGAAACTGTGGAATGAACTGAAATGAATCAAAGGGGGAAAGACTTCTCATTTTTTATAACACATTGTACCTTTTCTATGACACGTATTGTATTTTGCATCTTACAGTAATTCGTGCTCACATTCATTTTCTCTGTAGACCAGAAGTTCATCTCCTTGTCTCCACACTCATAATAGGTAATACATGTTTGTGGACTGAATAAAAGACATAAACAGGCTACTGGGAAGAAGTCCTGAGCCCCGTTCCAGCTTGAAGCAGCTCCTGAAATAGCCATTTTATGAGTATTTTGGATTTCCTGCTCTGTGATGCCATCACCACTGCAAGGATCCACAGGACAAGGCCCCAAAGGGGAGCTTCAGGGGACCTGGGTTCCAGGACTCCTCCAAAAGCTGGAAAAACATCTGCTCCCATTCAGCCAGCCAGGAAACATTTATCTACTGGGTGCTGAGTGTGGCACCACTGCCTTTCCCTACACTGTTCATTAACCATTTTCTTGCCAATAAGGGCGTGCCAGTGATTCCAACTTGTGTCGCAGTGGAGTCCCATGGATAACACATGGAGATTTTTACTCTACCCTAGGAGAGGGGCTTTCCTGAGCCCTTTACATTCTGAATGGCCTCCCGGCATCCTAAGCCAGGATCCCTCACCTTTTCCATTCCTGACACATCTGGGAACAAACCAAGGTACCCAGAGTGGGTGGTGGACAGAGGTCCCCTTTCCAGCCACCTGTGAATTGACACACTAAACCCCACTGCACGTGTCATCTTTCAGTCATGTTTAGAGCTCTCACCCTCTCCCTCAGGCTCAACTGGACATCTCTTCCCCAGGCCTTCCCCTGGCCTCCCAGTTTCATGTTCAGTGTCTTCCTCTTCTGCAACACTTATTTCACATGAAACCACTTGTATCATCCTCACTAGACTCTAAGTTCCATGAGGCCAGGCACCAAGCCTATTTGGTTTACCTCTAGATCCCCAGCACCTAGCCGGGGACTGACACGTAATAGATGCTTATTAAATGTTTGCTGAGCCCACTAACTTTCATCCTCAAATAATAGTTATGTAATATTAATAATAATAATTCTCTACATAGTTTGATTGCTTACCAAACATCTCTATGAGTGAGTGTCCCAACTCTAGGGGGAAAGACAGTGCAGGTAATATAATTATTATTCTTCTTCCTTTTCAGAAATGAAATACCACCTATGAGATAACTAACTTGCCTAAGGTGGTGGAACCAGCTTGAGAATTCTAATGCATATCTGCATTAAAATTCTGACTATAAACCTTGGGTCATACACCATCTGTTCACCTGATGCTCTGGCAGCCAAGTGAAATACTGGTAGCTAGTGGAAGAGAGCAGTGGAAGGAACAGGGAGAAGCAAAACCCAGGCCTCTGATGACTTTTCTTTCCTCTAGTGTCTGCTTGCTACCTAAACATGGTCACTCTGCCCATCTGGGAGCTGGGGTCCTCGAGCAGGGGCATGTCTCTAAATGACCTGAGGCTGGGCAGACAGTTTGTGAGGCCAGCGAAGCCTCATCTTCTGGGGAGGAGGGAGATGAGGGCTGGGACACAGGGGCGCCTGTCCATTATTATGTATGTGCACACTCACATTATGGACCAAATCCACACCAAGGCACGTATACATATAAACACATACAGAATGAGCCACCGCACAAACAGGTGCCACACAGCATTATGCACATACACACTGATATGCAGTTACTGCCGACTCATACACACATTTAAACGTGCACCCAACACATATATCCAGCCACTACTGTGTACACACTGAAACTGAAGTACACTTCTATTGCACACCAAGCTGCAAGCTTGGATGTGTGCGTATATATGTGCAGACACAGCCCTGATGTATGTTTGGACACATGCACTTATGCATGCACACACACACATAAAACTACACACGATTCCTAATCACTCTCGAGTACACGCACATTCAGTACACAGGAAGAGGTACTCTGTTATAAGCTGTCATGCCCACAGCACAACCCCTAGATCCACAGCGAGATGAATGCTCACGTACAAGCAACACACGTGCCTCTTCAGACATGCACACATACCCACGCACTTGCAAACGCCTGGATAACAATCACTCTCGTGCACAGAAAATTTCAAATGCACTGACAAGTTCTACGCACAGAGCGATGCATCGACACACTCAAGTTGTCACCGGAGCTGAAAGGTTTTTCCCAACCGATGCCCAAGAGCGCGCCGCGCTGCGGGCCGGCCCACGTGACCGGGCGGAGCGCTCTCCCGCCCATGACGGGATGGGAAAAGTATGCCCGGGGCGGGCGCCGGCTGGGCTGCAGCTACGGAAGGCGGGACGGCCCAGAGCTTCGTGGCTGCAGACCCGTCTGGACGTGGCCGGCAGCGGCGAGGGTAAGTGTCTGCGCAGTCCGCCCAGTCCGCACCTCCGCCACCCTTCGGCAGGGACGGAAAGTGCGGTCGGGGAGGAGGGATACGCGGTGCCGGCGCGGGTAGGAGGAGGTGGGAGGGAGGGTACTGCCAACACCCCCTCTTTGCAGGCCAGGCAGTCTTATGAATTACAACATGAATTGACATTTATTGAGTGCTTACTGTGTGCCAGGCTCTGTGCTCAGAGGTTTTCTCGTTGATAGTAATAGCTCGACCATTTGCTGTGCACCTATTTTGTGCCAGGCCCTGCCAGCCCTCCACTTAAGCTCTTTCATTTCCATGACAACAGGTTATCACCACCTGCAGAAGGGGCACCGGGCTCAGAGACGTTAATGACTTGCTCAGGTTGCACAGCTAGTAGTTGGTGGTAAAGGGATTTGAAGCCTGGTAAGTCTGAGCCCAACACCCGAGCTAACAATCATAGTTACTTATCAAGTGCATTATCTAATTGACTCTTGACAACATTTCTTAATCAAATATATCATACAGACAGGCAAGCTGAGATTTGCACCCAATTCTTCACAACTCTCTTCACTCTCCCTCCCCTCCCCACTACTTGTCTCCAAGCCTTGTCTTATTTACTTCGTTCCTATTTCTCCATCCCCACTGCCACTGCCCCATTCCAGGACTGTTCCTTTCAACTAAACGGTTGCATTGGCTCCCTGCAGCCTCCCAGCCCAGGTCTCTCCCCTAAAGCCTGAATCCTTTGCACAACCTCAGTGCAATCGTCCTCTACCCTTTGACTGCAAAACTCTCCTGCGTGGAACCCTTCAAGGGTCACCTCCTTAGACTGGCCATCTCCCAGAGACCCCACTGAACCAGCAGCAATAGCAACGACAGTGTCCTATATGTGCCAATCCAAGGCTGAGGCTCAGTTAGTGTTGTTCCAAGTCCTCTCTGCTCCTCCATTTCCGCCCTCCCATCTGCACAGCTCTCCCTGATTCATTCCGTTATCTGGTAATCATATCCAGTATGCTCACTTTCAACTGCCTCTCGGCAAACCTTCCACACTTTTAAGAACCTCACTACTGCCCTTCATTCTAACACATCCAGTGCAGCACAGGCTTCCTTTCTTCCCAGATGTCTGACTTCTCCCCATCCCCTAGCAGGGACACAGCCTTGACTGTCTTCCAATCCTTAAGCCTTCGGGTTACCTTTTGTTTTAAATGATACAAAACTGACAATGCTTACCTTAAAAAATTCAGACAGTACAAAAAGGTGGAAAGTGAAAAGTAAAAGGTCACACACTCCTTCCCAATTCTGGGAGGTAACCCCTTTAACAAGATGCGTGTCCTTTCAGGAATTTCCCCCCCCCCCCACATCTCTATTTATCTGTGTCTATCTTGTTTAAACTCAAGGAAAAATCATACTTGACATTCCCTGCTACAACTTGCTTTTTCACTTAACCGTGTACACTGGCCATCTTTCCATATCTGTGTATACTCTGTTCCCGTGTATAGTGTGTCATTACACAAATGAATTGAGATTTCTTTCACAAGTCTAGGGCATCTTCAAACCTACTCAGCCTCCACCAAATATTCAGCAGATTCCCCCAAGAAGTTACTTCTTTCTCTGCAAATCCCTCCATTCTTCCCCGTCTTGCTATTCCTCCTCTCATCTTCACCTGCAGATTGGACACAGATGACTGGACCTTCTTTCCTACAGTCCCAGTGTCTGGTGCTTTCTACTCCTGAATGTTCATCATGGGGCAACACAGACCCTGTATATACTCACAGCTTCCACCACTCCTTCCTCCAGGTCAGAGGCCTGCCGAGCTGGCTTTACCTCCATGAGGTGAACTCCTGCATAAGTCAGATTTCTGTTAATCAAGTTCTAATCTAGGTTTACTTTTGAAGGGAATTCTATGCCAAATCTTTTTTCAAGGAAATAATCTTCCTTTGGATTTGTGCAGTGCTATAACTGGCTTACTTCTATAACACACACACGCAGCTGCCCTGTTAGTTAAGGCTTTATGTACATGGGTCCTGTGCCCAAGCAGAAGGGCCGTGATAGAGGGACACGAGCCCTAGGTCCTGAATCAACAGGCTTGGGTTCCATCCCAGCTTTGACCTGGGAAAAATGACTTCACTTTTCTGAGTTCTGTATTCTCTCCTGCCAAATGGGGATGATAGCATCAGCCTCTTAGGACTGTGGGGAGAATTAAAGGAGAAAACGAACATCAGAGCTTTGAAATAAGAACACACAACATACATGCAGAACAAACACATGGAGAATACCCTCTTCCTCTAGATCATACGCCAACAAAGGCCGTGCGTGATACATAAGTGAACAGGATGCATGACATTTAGGAGTGGTGAGGACTGGACACGGAAGAATATAGGTCCTGTGTATTAGTTTGCTAGGGCTGCCACAACAAAGTAACACAGACTGGGTGGCTTCAACAACAAAAATGTATTTTCTCACAGTTCTGGAAGCTAGAAGTCCATGATTAAGGTGATGGCAGATGTGGTTTCTTCTGAGGCCTCTCTCCTTGGCTTTCAGATGGCCACCTTCTGACTGTGACCTCACATGGTCACCCCTTGGTCTGGGTGTCATGTCCTAATCTCCTCTTCTTATAAAGATACTAGTCATATTGGATTAGGGCCCATCCATATGACTTTGTCTGACCTTAATTTACCTCTTTAAAGATCCCATATCTAAATACAGTCCCACTCTGGGGTTCTGGGGGTTAGGACTTCAACATATGAATTCTGGGGAAACACAATTCAGCCCATAACAACTTGTCCAAGAGGTAGCCAATTAGTGCCCTGCCAGAATGCTGCCAGGTCCTCCAGATTCTCAAGAAAAGCTGGAAATCTTTTTTTTTTTTATTTGAAGTATAATTGAGTTATAATATTATATTAGTTTCAAATGTACAACATAGAGATTCAATATTTTTACACACTACAAAATAATCACCACAATAAGTCTAGTTACCATCTGTCACCATATTAAGTTATTACAATATTATTGACTATATTCCCTATGCTGTACATTACATTCCTGTGACTTATTTATTGTATAACTGGAAGTTTGTACCTCTCACTCTCCATCTGTTTCACCCATCTTCTCCCCTACCTCCCCTCTGGCAACCATCTGTTTGTCCTCCGTATCTATGAGTCTGTTTCTGTTTTATGTTTGTTCATTTGTTTTGTTTTTTAGATTCCACATATAAGTGAAATCATATGGTGTTTGTCTTTCTCTGTCTGACTTATTTCACTTGGCATAATACTCTCTAGGTCCATTCTAGGTCCATCCGTGTTGTCACAAACGTCAAGATTTCATTCTTTTTTATGGCTGAGTAATATCCCATTATATATATCTTCTTTATCCATTCATCTATAAATGGACACTTAGGTTGCTTCCATATCTTGGCTATTGTAAATAGTGCTGCAATGAACATAAGGGTGCATGTACCTTTTCAAATTAGTGTTTTTGTTTTCTTCAGATGTGCATTTTCCCAGAAGTGCAATTTCTGGACCATATGGAATTTCTATTTTTAATTTTTTTAGGAACTTCCTTACTGTTTTCCATAGTGGCTGCACCAATTTACATTCCCGCCAACAGTGCACAAGGGTTCCCTTTTCTCCACATTTTGGCCAACACTTATTTGTTGTCTTTTTGATAACTACCATTCTGACAAGTGTGAGATGATATTGTGGTTTTGATTTGCATTTCTTTGATGATTAGTGATGTTGAGCATCTTTTCACGTGTCTGTTGGCCATCTTTAGAAAAATGTCTATTCAGGTCTTCTATCCAATTTTTATCAGGTTGTCTTTTTGCTGTTGAGTTGTATGAGTTCTTTGTATATTGTGCACGTTAACTGTTTATCAGATATATTGTTTGCAAATATCTTCTCCCATTCAGTAGGTTGTCTTTTCATTTTGTTGATAGTTTCCTTTGCTGTGCAGAAACTTTTTAGTTTGATGTAGTCCCATTTGTTTATTTTTACTTTTGTTGCCCTTGGCTGAGGAGGCATATTACAAGAAAATATTGCTAAGACCAATATCAAAGAGCGTACTGCCTATCTTTTCTTCTAGGAGTTTTATGATTCCAAGTCTTTAATCCATTTTGAGTTTATTTTTGTACATGGTATGAGAAAGTGGTCCAGTTTCCCAACATCATCTATTGAAGAGGCTGTCTTTGCCCCATTGTATATCCTTGCCTCCTTTGTCATAGATTAATTGACCATACAACTGTGGGTTTATTTCTGGGCTCTCTATTCTGTTCCATTGATCTAAGTGTCTCTTTTTGTGCCAGAACCATACTGTTTTGATTACTGCAGCTTTGTAGTATTGTTTGAAATCAGGGAGCGTGATACCTTCAGCTTTGTCCCCCTTTTTCAAGATTGTTTTGGCTATTGTTTTGGGGTCTTTTGTGTTTCCACACAAATTTTAGAATTATTTGTTCTAGTTCTGTGAAAATTGCCATTGGTATTTTGATAGAGATTGCACTGACTCTGTAGATTGCCTTGGGTAGTATGGTCATTTTAACAATATTAATTCTTTCATCCATGAGCATGGTATATCTTTCCATCTGTTTTCTTTCATCAGTGCCTTACAGTTTTCCAAGTACAAGCCCTTTACCTCCTTGGTTAGATTTATTCTAGGTATTTTATTTTGAAATCTTGATTTTAACATAAAAATCTCCCAAATTTTACATTGGCAACAATTTCAAACGTTAAAAAAAAAAAAAAAGACAACAACAACAAAAAAAACCAAAAGCACGGTGCAGTCTGTGGTTTGCATAAGGCCATTGATAAGACAGCTGGTCACCCCTTGTCTAGATTATAACTTCCTCAGTGGCAGGACCATCTTCCATAGCTCTCAGCCAGAGGTCCTTGCACATTGCAATCTTAACAAAAATCTGATCACTGAATGACAAAATTCCAATTTTACATACTTGTTTAAAGTAGGGCACACCCATAGAAATCCTGCACCTTTGCATTCATGCCATGCTGTAAAATCACCTCAGCTGTTATAACTGCCTTCAGGGCCATTTATCCCAAAGTTCACAACTGTTCAACTCCTCACAAGCTCACTGTTCTCACCATTTTACAGATGAGGAAACAGCAGACCCAGGTCTGCTCATTTATCCTTCTCCCATTATATCTCTCTCATTATATTGTTTTCATATAGTGTAATTATATCAGAATAACAGTACTACTACTGAGTGCTTACTGTGGGCTGTTTACTGAATGATCCTATTTACTATTCACAGTTACTCTATAATGGAAGTATGAGCCATCAAATTACTCATGGAGACATTCCTAAAGACCTCAAATAATTCAAATTGGTGTAATTCAATACTCGCCAGCTGAAGGATGGCAGGTATTTCTGTTTACCCATTAGAATTTCTGTTTACCTATTAGAATAGCCTTGCAAGGTTCTTGACAAACTTTCACACATAAAGTGAAACAATAAATATTTTTATACCATGCTATTTCAAATTCAAATGATTCAAATAAGATGATACACATTGCTTTTCCCATTTCACAGACAAGAAAACTGAGAGATTAAATAACTTAACAGAGGTCAAACAGCTAGAAAATGACTCTTAACCATTACTTAACCACCAGCTCAGCTCTGTGCTCTCAAAGGTTAGCGTTGTGTCAGATCTTTAGAGTTACACTGAATGCCCATCACAGCCTGACTGGAAGTGACTCCATGGAAACCAGCAAGCCCAGGGAAGTCAAGGAAAACTTAGCTTTTTCTCCCCAGCCCTTCAGAGTTCAGACTTTGTTCCTCTCCCTCAGTTCCTGGATCTGCAAGCACAGTCCTTTCTACACCATTCCAAGGAATCATGTAGCCCCCAAATTTCCTTCCCCTGCCTTCTGTATGGTCCTGGATGCTCCTCAAGGGAGCCTGTATGAAAGAGAAAGGAGGAGCAAGGCTTGCTTTCTCTCCTGGTATAGGTAGGCCAGGTGGGACCCTCAGTATAACCAGATGGTGTGCCCTATAAAAGCAGCAACCACATCTTTTCATCTTCAGATCCCCAGTATCTGGCCTCCAAGGCAATAAGAATAAGCCACACCATTTATTAGGCAGCCTTTCCAAGCCATGGTACCAAGTACCTGCATACGTGATGGCCCACTTGACCTCCTGTCACTTGATGAGATAAACACTCTCCCATTGATTCACCTATCTCTGTACTGTGGAGCCTGAACATGCCAGGTGGATCAGGGGTATAGGGCCAAGCCAGACACCCTCATCCTTCCCTCAGGACGGAACGGCAGGAGTGAAGGCCAAGCCTCCCTAGGAATCTCCTTTGGTAGCAACAGACAGAAATACAACTCAAACTATCTTACCTGAAAATGGAGAATTTATTAGGAGCCTTCAGGGGCCTCCACCTGAAATGCCACAGGACTCATGGAGGAGGTCAGGGTGATTTTCCGTTGGTTGAACTGCTGTTGGTGACAATTTTAAACAAGGTCTTAAGTTTTGTGTCATGTTTTGCTTTCAACATCCATCATCTTGTTTGCTTTTCAGAAGGACAAATAATAGCTAATGCTTTTATACTTCTTCCATATGGCAGGCCTTACTCTAGGAAAATTAAATCCTCATAAAAACCTTCTAAGGTAGGTACTATTATTATCGTCCCCATTTTGGAGAGGATGAGGATGAGGGGGAGAGGATAAGTAACTTGTAGAAGGTCCCACAGCTAGCTGGTGGGATTTCAACTCCAGCAACTCTGCTTCCATCTAATACAATAGCCACCGTGTGGCTGTCAAGCACTTGAAACCTGGCCAGTGCTGCAAGTGTGAAATACACACTGGGCTTCGAAGACTTAGTGGTACTTAAAGAATGTAAAATGCCTCAACAATTTTTACATTGATTACATGTTGAATTGATGATATCTGAGATATACTGGGCGAAATAACATGAAAATTAATTTCACCTGCTTCTTTTTACCTCTTTCACGTGGCAGTGAGACCGCTTAAAATGACACATGCGTCTCACATCCTCCTCCCATTGGGTAGCGCTCTGGTCGGCCAGTTGGAGGCCGGCCCTCAGGAGAAGCTGGATACATGGCTCTGAACACCCGCGGGCCTCCTCCCCCGTCTTCACACCCCACACGTCAGCTGCCTGCTGCTCTCACTGCGGTCCTTGGTCTCCAGGGCGGAAAACAGCTGAGGGCAGGTTCAAAGCTTGACGGCTTTGGCTTCAGCCGCCCGGGAGCCTGACTCTGGCCCTCACTTCGAGGACAGCTGAAGTCCCACGTGAAGCAGCCAGGGACCCAGAGGGTGGGCTCCGCACCCACCACATCACATGCCACGCGTGTTGGTGTGTAAGAGTTATGGGCATATCTGTCAGAAGCTAGAACTTGGTGGCGGTAACGCAGGGCCCGCCACGATGACTTCCGGGGTGCCGTCCGAGTTCCCGCTGAGACAAACCTCGCGAGATCCTGGCTCCTGCTCCGTCATTAGGTCTTGCTTTGGCATTGGACCTCTTTCTCTAGACTGAGCCAAAAACAGGGGCACGGGGGTGGGGGAAGGAGAAAACAGCAGATCAAATATTTTCTGAGGCCTCTTGGCAAGTGGGCCCCATGACTTTTAATCCTCTGTATTTAGACTTAGTGCTGGAGTGTTTCCAAATGGGCATCGGTCTCCAGATCCCAGGAAAGGGAGCTGGTTCCGTGAGCACTGCGGGAGGAGCGGCGGCCAGACCCTTTCTCCTCCCATCGGCCTCTGTCAGCTTCTCAGAGAAGCTGTTTCCAATTTGCTTCCTGGAATTCAGGGAGGGCATGGGGTGTTTTTCATCATGGAAATTTCACTCCCATCAAAGCGAATTTTCAGCGAACTCCATCTGCGAGCAAGGGTCACCCCAATCCCATCACCAGCCCTTTCCTTTTAACTGCAAACACAGGGAGAATTGCCCGGCTCTGTCAGGCTCAGGTGTCCTCCACCTGAAACACTCCAGGGGCTCCTAGTGGGAGGTCAGGACTGCACGCTGTTAGTTCCGCTGCAGTTGGTGGCAGTTACGATTTTAAACAAGGCTCTAACTTTTGTATCATGTTCTGCTTTCAACATTGGTTATCTAGTTTGATTCTCAGGAGAACTCTGTAAGGCAGATGGGGTGAGGGTTATGATCTCCATCTTACGGGTGAGAAAATGAGGCCTGGCTAGGAGGAAATGACTTTTTCTAC
Source organism: Balaenoptera physalus (assembly GCF_965194825.1). Classification (NCBI taxonomy): domain Eukaryota; kingdom Metazoa; phylum Chordata; class Mammalia; order Artiodactyla; family Balaenopteridae; genus Balaenoptera; species Balaenoptera physalus. Next base: position 37,532,803 of record NC_138890.1, read on the forward strand.
GTGGCCAGTGAGTTATAAAACCAGGCCTGGGACCCACGTGTTCTGAATCCAAGACCAGTGTTCTCCTTGGGTTTCCCTCAGTAGCCAAGTGTGGTTTTGTCATCCTTTTGCTCCCGTTGCTCTTTTGTTACACGAGTGACCATTTCATTCAAGGCCGTTGAACAGCTCTGAGTTGAGCTCTTATTACGGGCAGGGCAGACCCCGTGCTAAGCTGTGGTCATAACAGAGAGCAAGACAGGCAGGGCCTCTGCATTCCTGGACCTTCCACTCCAGGGGGAAGACAGACAATAGAAAGTTAATGAGCCAAGGAACAAAAAATATATAATCACAACTCGGGCCAAGTCTCTGGAAGGAGGACCAGGGTGGTCTGAGCAAACAAGCAGGGGTGGGCCTCTCTGAGGAGGTATTAGCCCTGAGACTTGAAACATGGGGCAGGCAGCTATCTGAAGGTTTCTGAGGGAGAGAGTTCCTGTGTCACACTCGGGGCTAGAAGCTTTGAATACATTATCTCATTATTCCTGGATGAACTCCGTGAGGTGGGTGTACTATTATTCCCATTGGATAGTTGAGGAAACTAAGTGGCTGTGTTTCCCACAGCTCTTAGTCACTAAGTGAAACACCATCCCTACCTGTCAGTGTGTCACAACCTCATAACCAACATGGCAAATTTATTTGAGCACAGTTTATGTCTTCCGGTCTCCAAGGGAGATTGTGCAGAACTCAGGCTCAGCAGCGTTGCTCAAGGCCCAGGCAAGTGTCCCTGGAGTTTCCACATTCAGGTAGAGGCATTGAGAGACCCATATCCCCACTGCTGGCCCTTCTCACATCACAGTCTGAATAGAGGGCCCTTGGGAGGGAACCAGGGGTTCATGTCCTGAGAGCTAAGGGCAAGAGCAAGGAGGAGGAAGGCTCCGCCCCTGACAGGGGACCTCAGGCTGGGGACCTTTAAGCTCCTAGTGTTTTCCTAGAACACTTGTCGTTAAGAATCATTAGCTACTTAACTCAGAGATGAGGAGCCCAGGGACTGGGTAAATTAAAACCAGACTGAAGAACTTCATCCAAGCTCAGCACCTCATGATTCCATTTTGGGGGTTGAACCAACTAACATTTTTTTCCCTTCAGCAGGAAGACTATCCCATGCAGCCTTCCCTGTTCAACTCACACCAGTAAGGACAATTTAGGAACTAAGATAGTTTTTTTAAAGGTGAAGAAGGACTAATGCTTATTTTTTCTTATCAATTGAACAGGCATTTATGGAGTACCTGCTGTATGTAAAATATTCTGCAAGCCCCTCCCTGGAATGGGGGTAGGGGCCTTGTGCTCTAGGAGGTCAAAAGGAGGAGGGGTTAGAATTGGATCAGGTTTGGGTTAGAAAAACTGGGGAAAGGAGAAAAGTTCTTTGAATCCAGGGTTATCAGGGCCCTTTTGGATTTAGACCACCACCTTGTTTTCTCTTCACCGTGAATTTTCTTCAGGGCGGAGTCTGGGTCTCAAACACGCATTAACCAAGCAAATATTTCTTGACTACCCACTATGAGCAAAGAAGTTGGAAGCCCTGGGGATATAGCTAGTGTCCCTGCTCCCCATGGGGCTTCCATTTTAATGGGAGAGGCCCAGTAAGTGGGCAAGCAGACAAATGCAGTGAATACGGGTGAGATGTAAGGGCTGGAAAGACAGGACAAGGAGCTGGGCTCCAAAGGGAGAGCTGTCTGAGATGAAGGCCTTGGAGGAAGTGACATTTAAGCTGAAACACAATGGATAAAGAGCCAGCATGCCAAGAGGGTGGGCCCCTGGGCTGCAGGCAAAAGGGTGAAATGGAGCTTGACCTGAAGAGGGGGGAGTGCAGGAAGAGAGGGGAAGAACCAGGATTAGGATGGAGGCAGGGGGCCCTTGCCTTTAAGGCCACATCGAGGCTTTGCTATTTGCAGCCAGCAGCCACTGGAGTAAGACCGTCCAGGAAGTGATGTGGCTGAGTTATGTTTATAAAGGATCCCTCTGGCTTGGGCTTGGAGAGTGCCAGTGCAGGGAGCAAGAGACAAGGCTGGAGGCTCTTGCCAACTCTAAGCAAGGCATGAGGTGATGGTGCTGAAGGGGAGGTGCTTTGTGCACCCTGGTCTTTTGGTTCAGCCCCTGGGGACACCCCGTTAATACTGCAAAGGGGCATCCCAATGGTGGGATGTCAGGGCTCAGAGGCTGCCCCCCATCACCTTGGCTAAACCACGTGTGGGCCTCTCAAAGGACAGGAGGTTTCCTCAAGCATCAATCTCAAGTACCCTGAAGGAGAAAAAGCATCGCTTTTACATTTTCTTAATCATGTATTTTATATGATATAATAAAAGATGAGACATCAAAGAAATTTCAGTGTTGCTGTGTGTGGCTTTGGCCTATGCTTCAAGGTCTTTTCTGTAATTTGGGATATTTAGGAAGAAAAATCCAAAAAACACTGACATAATGGAAAACATTTGGGCGTTAAGATCTGCCAAACCCAAGTTCAGATATAACTTCTGCCATGAACTAGTTGTATAACATGAGCAAATTAACCTCTCCGAGCTTCAGTTTACTCTTCTATAAAACAGGAAAAAAAAAAAAAAAAATAGCAGGGAAGGGAACAAGGCGTAGTACATTACATATAGTCTTCAGAGCCCCTCAGACACAGGTTCGAATGTTCTCTGCAGTATTCGAATTGTGTGATTTGGAGTAAAATCATTTCCTTTCTCAGAGCTTCTGGTTTTTTTTTCTTTTTTTAATATTTTATTTATTTATTTATTTATTTATTTATTTATTTTGGCTGCATTGGGTCTTAGTTGTGGCACACGGGATCTTCAGTGAGGCATACGAGATCTTTCGTTGCAGCATGCAGGCTTCTCTCTAGCTGTGGCGTGCGGGTTTTATGTCTCTAGTGGTGGAGCGCGGGCTCCAGGGTGTGTGGGCTCGCGGTTGAGGCTCACGGGCTCAGTAGTTGTGGCGCACAAGCTTAGCTGCCCCGCGGCATGTGGGAACCTAGTTCCCCGACCAGGGATCGAACCCGCGTCCTCTGGATTGGAAGGCGGATTCTTTACCACTTGACCACCAGGGAAGTCCCCGAGCCTCTGTTTCTTCCTCTGAAAAACAGGACAATAAGTTTACTGCCTTCATAGGGTTTATTGTAAACTTCAAATAAAATAATTCCAGTAAAGAGCTTTGCGCAGTGCCTGGAACTTTGTAGGTGTCCAGTTAAGTCAGTTTGCTTCTGCCGCAGTTTCCCTGTCTGTAACCAATGAGGTTGGCTTAAATGGCCCGTTGGGGCTCTCTTCAAGTTTGTCATTCTAAATTTATTTTTAAGCCCCAGCAAGAGTTCACCTGTCTGGGTGCCTTGGGGCCTTGGCCCCCCTCCAAGCCCTCATCCCCAGGTTTTTTCACCACTGTGGTGTGGAGAGTAGGCTGGGAGCAGGGCTATTTGGAGCTGTTTTCTTCGGAGGTGCCCTGGAGGCAAGGAAACTCTCTGCTCCCTCCCTCTAGGTTTGGAACCAGAACCTAGTCTCCCCGCCTTTATTTCCAAAACAGTTCCTGGCTTGAGCTGCTTCAGGAACCTCCAGGCTCCAGCTCTGAGAAATACCTTCCTCCCTGCACGTTCCAGAGCCTCCGCCCAGCCACTGGGGCCCACCCTGGGCCAGCATCACTGAGCAGGATCACTCAGTGAGCCCCCCTCTCAGCTCACTTCCTCCTTCCTCCCTCTCCCTTGTCCCAAATATTCGCAGGTTGCAACTTTCCAAACTATTTCAAAACTGCTTTGAGAAGTCGGTTTCTCTTCTGGGGCCCCAGATGTGTCCCAGCTCACAAGTAACACTAAGACCAATTTTGTAAGATTCTCATCAAGTAGACAAGGGAAGGAGATGGAGATTCCTGGGGCCTGGGGACAGTTTTCCAAAGTCCGTCATGCATGTAACTTCCACCGAGTTTGCCTCCCACCTCCCACTATCGTTTATGCAGCCCATGTGGAGCCCAGCTGGCACCAGAGAGACAGCAAACTGCAACTTTATTTTTGCCTCCCTCTGCCTCTTTATAATCTAGCCAGTGAGGGCGCTCCCCCCTCCACTAGGTAATCCACTCCCAGGTAATCTGCTCTTCAATCTTTGTTCAAAGGTGAGACTTCTTCCTGTTCCCCAACGCAGGTGTAAGGCTGGCTGGACCACCTGCCCCCCTTCTCAGCTCACCTCTTTCCAGGCTGAAGAAACGAGGGGAAGGAGAAGTAAAGGGACAGACAGCAGGGGGATTCTTGTTTCTTGGCAGGAACAGGGCCAAGCTCCTCGGCCCGTCTGGGCCTGGCAGACACGGATGATGTCTCTTGTTGGGGACCTTCTGTGGGCTCCTTGGCGGTCCCCAGGTTGAGCCCTCTGACTGTAACAGCCGTGAAGCGGGCCTCCACACTTTCTTTTGCAGGCAAGTCCAGGCCTCACCCTCAGCTTCTGGTTTTCGGGCATCCACCCTGCATGCTTATCACTGCTGGGCCCCTCACTTTCTGTCCTGGCGCCTCCAGCTCAGGCCGGCTGGGGCTGCGGAATGTCTGGCACCTTCCGTCTACCAGAGAAGGGGAGGAGGCAGTCAGCCCCCTTTCTGTGCAGCAGGGAGCTCTCTCTTCCCCCTTTCATGCAGCAACCTGCTACTTTCCCACCCACCAGCTTCCAGAGGCAGGCCTCAGATTCATTTCCACGCCCCCTCCCCTTCCCCACCACACGGGTTGCATTTTATTCAGTAAAATCCAAGAGTGCCCAGAGTCATGGAATGAGCTCTCAGACTATTCCTTTGTCATTTCTTCACTTTGGCCTGACCTCTCGATTGAGCATGCAGCCTCTCGTGTGTCCTGGTGCTCAGGTGAGAATTTCGATTTTAAAACACCCTCTTTCCCTGGCCCACTAAGTCTTTCTTTGCATCCTCTCCCAAGGGCTAGATACCCAGAGCTCACCTGTGCCCCTGTCAAGTCCCTTTCTTTACGTTGTGCCACAGGCCTTCCTTGCATCCTAGGAGATGCTCTGTCCCAGGGTCCCTGGCGCTGTGGTCCTGTCTGGGGGTTTCCAAGGTTTCCATGCTTATTTGTGGAGGCTTGCTCAAGATTCTTTAAGAATGGGTGTGCACTGCCACAGATGACAGTGCTCTTTGTGGAACAGGGATATTAGAAAGGGGTATAGAGGCATGAAAAGTGTACTGTCACCAAACTGAAACTGTTTTTTTCTTCAATTCACCAAGATTACAGAAATTGAAAAGACAATAACTTTGTTACTATATGATGTCATGTTATTTAAGGCAGTATCTGGTACTAAATCATCTCTACCTATCCAGGGACACCTCTGTGACATTTATTCTCTGAGGTCCAGAGAAGGAAAGTAACTTGTCCAAAGTCACCAGGTTGGTGAGCCTTGGAGCCGGAACTAGACCAGGCCCCCTAGTGGCAGCGCAGTGCAGTGCTGCAGTCTCCCCTCCTCTCCCTGGCCGGGGAGGCCTGGTCTTCTCTCCCCTTCATCTGTTCCCAGGGTTAAAGATTTGGAGGGGTCAGGAGGAAAGGTAGAATCGGCCTGTTTCCAGAGGTGGCCCAGTGGTCTGGACAGGCTCCCAGGCCTCAGGCAATGCAGCAAGTGAAGGGAAGGGAGGCTGAGGGCCCAGGAGGGAACTGTGAGCTCCAAGGGTGAGACCTGAGCAGTGGTCCTCCCCTACTGCCCGCGCCACGGCTGCGGGGAGCCCCCCTCATGCTTGAAGGCTGTGATGAGGCAGCTGAAGGCTGTGCGGGAACGGAGAAGCCAGCAAGACTTCATATCTAGTAAGAGAGGGCCAAGTGGAGTCTGAAAGTCTCAGACAGCATCAGAGGTGAAGGGGCTTAGAAATCATCTAGTCCAGTGGTCCTCAAAATGGGTCCGTGAACCAACAGCATCAATGTCCCTCAGATACCACATAATAATGCAAATCTTCCAGCCGCAACGCAGACCTACCGAATCACAAACTCTGGGGGTGGGACCCAGCAGTCTGGGTTTGGACAAGCCCTCCAGGTGGATCTGATGCATGCTCGAGTGTGGAAACCAACCCCTTCTTTTTCAGGGGGGGAAACTGAGGCCCAGAGAGGGAAAGGGGCTTGCCTAAAGTCACAAAGCCAGTTACCACTTCAGAGCTCATCCTAGAGGCAAGAAGTCGTGTCTGGAATGTTCTCTCTCCTGGTTTCATTCCAGGGAGAGAGGCTGTTGGTCACAAAGTGACTGAGCCAGTTTGTTGAGAGATCTTGAACAAGTGGCTTATTTCTGCTCTGGACCTTGGCTTCTGCATCTTCCTGGTGAGGGACTGGGGGTAGATAATCTCTGGGCACATAACACTCTGGTCTCTGGTGTGATCATGCCCCAGCCTTAAGGACATGGTGTGAAATTAAGACATATTGAGGCTTGCAAATTGTCCCAAAAAATTACATCCCACACAACCTTTCCAGGAAGCTATTACACCAAATGTGCCACCAAAATGAGAGAGTGAAAAAATAAAATAAAATAAGAGAAAGACATGGGATTCGTAAAGCAGGAGATATAACGCAGGAGAGAGGCAAAAAGGATCGCCATGATGGTTATAAAGGAAAATCCTGGGATGACAGCTTAGCATGTACAAAGGTTGGAATAGGAGAATGGAGGGCTCCAGGACTTATGTCTTTAGGAAAATAAATAGAAGAGGTAAATTATCTGATACATTTGATAATGTAGAAAATAATGGCGTAGAGAACTAAGCAAATAAAATTATTAATATCTCCAGTGAGAAAAGTGTGTATAAGAAAGGAAGTATAATTATAGTACAGTGCTTAGCTTAGCAGTAAACAAGACATAATAATTCAGAGTGAATTTTGATTTAGTCAAAAATTATATCTGAACTGCATGAGGGAGAGAAAACAGGGCCCTAGAGTGATGGAAGAGGGCTGAATCCTCATCTGTCATAATAGAAATTCAAAAGGAAATGTCCAAAATTGATAAAAAGAAACCATGTAGACATATTATCTTTTTTTTTTTTCATTTTTATTTATTTATTTATTTATTTATGGCTGTGTTGGGTCTTCGTTTCTGTGCGAGGGCTTTCTCTAGTTGCGGCGAGTGGGGGCCACTCTTCATCGCGGTGCGCGGGCCTCTCACTCTCGCGGCCTCTCTTGTTGCGGAGCACAGGCTCCAGACGCGCAGGCTCAGTAATTGTGGCTCACGGGCCTAGTCGCTCCGTGGCATGTGGGATCTTCCCAGACCAGGGCTCGAACCCGTGTCCCCTGCATTGGCAGGCAGATTCTCAACCACTGCGCCCCCAGGGAAGCCCCATATTATCTTTTAATGTCAATAAATGCCAGAAGAGATACCCAAAAGAGTTTGGAGTGGGGGGAGGGTTGAGGGGTGGGTATGAAGATCACACACAATTTTTCATTATAAGCTTTATGGTATTATTTGACTTTATAACAATGTGAGTGTATCATTTTTATTATTTTTTAACTGGAAAAAAGAAAAAAAGCAGTGTAGCCTGAAGCAAAGCACACAAGCTCTGGATTTGCACAGCCTCGTTCAAATCCCAGCCCTGCCAACTGCTAATTGCCTGACTCACTCACGTTGTGAACTTCTCTGAGCCCCCATTTCCTCTCCGTATCTATTCGGTGAGGATGCTGTGAGATTAAGTAATGCGTGGAAAGCTCTTAGCCCAGGCCTGGTGCACAGGGAGCCCACGGCAGAGGAGCTGTGCCCACGGCCCACCAGTGCTGCTCAGGCTTGGGGCACCTTCACTCAGAGCTGACACCTCACTTCTCACCCCCCAGTGTGCTGCCCCAAATCCTCTGGGAGAGGCAGCCTAGTTGCAAATCACCACCTGCAGTTGGAAGTATTGATATTTCTCCCCTTGTAACTTTCCATTCATGCCACATATTTGAATGAAACCATGGATCGTTTCTCTCCGTCCACAGCTCCACCCCATCAGCTGTCACTGGGCTGTCAGTCCTGCCACTCTGGAGCGCGACAGCGTGAGGATGTGTGCCCCCCCCCACCCCCCGCAGGAGCCCTCCCAAGTGTATTCTGAGTCCATGACTCAGCTCATCCAAATATGTCCTCAAGATGGGATGACACTGTCCAGCTACTTGTATGTCATGTGGGGGAGAGGAAGGATCAGAAATGTAACTGTGTCTCTCCCAGATGCCCTCTCCTCCTCTTCCTCCTCTTGATGCCTTTCTGACTGACCCCCAGTTAGCTCACAGCTCTCTTGCCTCCCATAGGTGACCACCATGATCCCCTGGGTGCTCTTGGCCTGTGCCCTTCCTTGTGCGGCCGACCCGCTGCTTGGTGCCTTCGCCCGCAGGGACTTCCAGAAGGGCTCCCCTCAACTCATCTGCAGCCTGCCTGGCCCCCAGGGCCCACCTGGCCCCCCAGGATCCCCAGGGACCTCAGGAATGGTGGGAAGAATGGGCTTTCCAGGCAAAGATGGCCAGGATGGCCAGGACGGGGACCAGGGGGACAGCGGAGAGGAAGGTAAGAAGCCCAGTGCCTGTCTCTCCTGTTCCCACCTGGGGTTGACAACATCTGACACGAAAGGGGTTTGCAAAGTTATGAAAACTAATGTGAATCCCATTTCATTATAAACCAAATTAATGTGTCTTTAAAAAACAGAGCAGTATATTCTCTGGAAAGGAACAGTGAGCATCAGATCTTCTGTTCCTGCCCCAGGTGCACCGTTGATTTGCTGAGTGACTTTAAGCAAGTCTCCTGAAATATTATTCAGAACTCTTCCGGTCGCAAGTGACAGAAACCCGATTTATAGCCCCAAATGGAATTTATTGGCTCATACAGCTAGAAAGTCCAAGGGCTGAGCTTCAGGAATAGCTGGGTCTAGGAGCTCAAATACTGTTGTCAAGGCTTTGCTTCTCTCTGTGTGTTGGTTTTGTTCTCACAAAGGTTGGAAGTTATGAAATGCCCACTGGTGGGCTCAAGCCTACCTCCTCATGGCTTGATCCATAGAGCAATTCTCGGGATGACTGAGTCTCCTTGATCACATGTGCATCCTGGACCAATCCCTTTGACTATGGAGGTGAGGTACCACCATTTGCTAGGACTGGGTCAAGTGCCCACCCCTTGGCGTGTGTGAGTGTGTGGTGAGGGCAGTTGGCCACTGTGACTTACAGCCTCACTAGGACCACATGAAGTAGTGAAGGGCAGTTTCCCGAAGGAAGGGGTGCCAGGCAGGCAGCAGACAAGTTGGATACTGTCTACAGGCCTTCTCATCCTTGACATTCCTTATATCTCTGAGCGCTTACCCCAGTAACCAAGCACTTTTCAGTGTCAGCAGCATCCCAAAGTGTACATTTTAAGCATTAGTGAGATCATAATTTTTATTTGTATGGCATTTTAACATTGACAAAGCACTTTTGAGTATGCTGCTCATTTGCTGGTACAGCAATACCATCCTATGAATGAGGTATTCTTATTATCCCCATGTTACAGATGAAGACACTAAGTCAGAATGATTAAGTTGAGAACAGCACGTCGTAGCTGCAAGAACGTGAACTTTGGAAACAAACCTGGATACCAATTTTGACAAATTACCTCTCCTGTCTCCAAACCTCAGTTTCCTCTTCTCTAAAATTGGAATTATAACAGGACCTACCTCACACGGGTGCAGTGAAGATGAAATAAAATAACATGTGAAGCACCTGTCTCAGAGTAGACATACAATAAGTGGTAGTTGCCCCTTAATAGACTTGCTGAGCTCACACCACAGGCTGGTAGCAGACTGCAAATCCAGGCCCTTTCCTACCAGATCAAATTAATTCCTCCAAAAGCACCTCCTTTCCATAAGAATAACTATAAAAATAATGATAATGGCTTTGACTTAAGGGGCGTCAGAGTATGTCAGGCACTGGACAACATAGTTCCCATTTCCGGACCACAGTGGTCAATTCGGGTCTGAGCGTGTGCTCCAAGCAGAGCCAGCCAGAGTTTGCATGACATTTCATGACATGATCCATCATCCTTATGAACCCTGAGAGAAACAGGATATCTCTGCTCTTGACTTTCGCCAGCTTGATTAAGAACTCTGAGGATGTAGGTTTGGGGCTGTTTTGGCTGTCTCTTCTGCCATGTATTGAGTCTCTGCTGAGAATTAAGCCAGCACACCAAGGAAGGCAGTGTTGAGAGATGCAGAGTCCTGACACACATAACCCAGATAAAGCTGGGTCATCCTGGGACCAGTCATAGGACAGGATAGTCTCCAACCACCCTCCCCCTGAATACACATACAAACCCACCTCCAGAAAGGTCTTGACAGGTAAAAGTCAGCTTTTCCAGAAGTTTCTCAAAAAAGGAAATCAAGAAGGAAGCACACACCATAACACGTCATAAAACTTCCCAATAAGCTTCCTTATCTATTTGTCTTCCCAAAAAACTCCAATCCAAAATGACCCTGTCTTTATTCCTCCTCTTCTCACGGTCCTTTCTCCCACCTTTTATTTATTTTCATTTTTTTCAAGAACAGCTTTTTGACCTTTCTTAGTTTTATTTTTTCCCCATTCCTTTTACTTATTTTTAATTACACGTATAATACACAAATACATTTTCATTGTAATATATTCAAACAGTATAAATAAAGGAAGATCTCTTCTTAATTCTTACCCCTCATCATCCTCCTTTCATCCTCCAAAGGTAACCACTATTAATTGGTTAAATGTATATCCTCCCTGGCCTCTTTCATATATTTACATGTATGTATAATAACACCAAACACTTCCAGGCACTCAGCATAAGCAATCCGTTCCTGGAAACTAGATGTTCAGTGAGAAAATGCTATTTGGAAATCTATTTCCCGGTTACTTAAAATAGGAAAAACTTAAACGCATTACACGTTAACCCAAAACTCTAAAACACAGAAAAATGCCTGTATGTGTACATATAAGGAGCCAAGTACCTTGTTAGGATGTAAAATATCTGCAACATTACCTGCTGATCACCCAGTTTGCAGAGTGGTTAGTGAGCACTTGCTTTGTGTGCTGTGATGCTAAGACACTGCTTAGCGCCTGGCAACCCCTCCAGCAGCAGGCTCCCTGATTGACATCTGGCATGCTTTCCAAAACATCTACCCACAGCTCTGCCAGTCTGCCAATTGTATCAACCGTACCACCACTGCGTTTGGATGTGACTCCAGTCGTTACCCAGATACAGTTTGTTTAAAATGTTGTATTGAGTTTGGGGGACATAAATATAAATGTTTCCCACATAATCATCAGCCAAAAATGTTGTATTGAGAGAAACGCACATTATTAGAGTATGGGTATTAAAAAACCCAGAGGTGTTCTACAGGCACATATTACTGTGAAAATGTAATACTGTGAAAATGTTCTGCAGGCTATACCAAGTGTATTTAGCAAGTGTTTACTATGTGCCAGGCACTTAAATGGGTGTAGAAATACCGTTGTGGTTTCCTCTGAACAAAAAGAAGTTTCTGCCACCTGCTTGTTCCTCTTAACAGTGTAGTTTAGAGAAGTTTTCAAACAGTGCACGTAAACCTGCCTCATTTTTTAAACTCCTGTGGAGAATTGCACATAATGGATGGACCATAATTTTTCTCATTATCTCCCTTTGGTTGGGCATTTAGTTGTTCCTAGTTTTTTGCTATTGTAAGCAATGCTGCTGTAAAAACCCTTGCCCACGTGGGCAGGGATCTTGGGCACTGGGCAGGGCGTTCACTAAGGTCAATGGTTTGAAGTCAAGAGGCTTCTTGCAATTCTTGTCTCAACCCATTACCAGCACAGCGGGGGGAAGGATTGATCTGGCAGACAAATCAGACTCTTCCTCAGAAGGCAGGACAAGGGAAGGGCGTGAATTGTTACACGTTAGTTTTGCCCTGATCCACATGATTCTGGAAGGTATGTATCACATTCGCATTTTCCAGATAAGAAGGGAGAAGTGCCCCTGGTTATACCATCAGGATTTGCACCCATTCCTATGCGACTCCACAGCCTTCATGTTCTTTCCCTTATCCAAAGGCTTGTGCTCTAAGGATGGAAAGCCCAGGTCAACGGCCTCTGCCTAGTTCTCTGAGGTCCCCTCCATAACACCAGCTGCTCTGTCTTCCAGGTTCACCCGGCCGGACAGGTAACCGGGGAAAGCCAGGACCAAAGGGCAAAGCAGGGGCCATTGGGCGGGCCGGCCCTCGCGGCCCCAAGGGGGTCAGTGGTGCCCCAGGAAAGCATGGCACACCGGGCAAGAAGGGGCCCAAGGGCAAGAAGGGGGAGCCCGGCCTCCCAGGCCCCTGCAGCTGCGGCAGTGGCCACGCCAAGTCGGCCTTCTCCGTGGCAGTGACCAAGAGCTACCCAAGGGAACGGCTGCCCATCAAGTTCGACAAGATCCTGATGAACGAGGGCGGCCACTACAACACGTCCAGCGGCAAGTTCGTCTGCGGCGTGCCAGGGATCTACTACTTCACCTACGATATCACGCTGGCCAATAAGCACCTGGCCATCGGCCTGGTGCACAACGGCCAGTACCGCATCCGGACCTTCGACGCCAACACGGGCAACCACGATGTGGCCTCGGGCTCCACCATCCTGGCTCTCAAGCAGGGTGACGAGGTCTGGCTGCAGATCTTCTACTCAGAGCAGAATGGGCTCTTCTATGACCCATACTGGACCGACAGCCTCTTCACGGGCTTCCTCATCTACGCCGACCAGGACAACCGCAATGAGGTGTAGACAGGCCAGTGCTGGGTCACCGAGCAGGGCACCAGCTCCTGAACTTGGGCTTCCAGAGCAAGACCCCTAAACTGTCTGTTGGAGACTGGATGTCGGGAGCTTCTAACCTCTGGCCGACCTCCTCTGCCCCTCTGTTCCTCCACCATTAAATCCAAGCTTTTTTATTCATCCTTCCATCTATCCATCTGCTAATTTTCTTAATATGTACTATGTGGCGGGCACTGTGCTACACTCCAGAAGGTACCTCAGTGAACAAGACAGACAGTGGTTCTCTCCTCGTGGGCCTCACATTCTAATGGGAGAAACAATTTACAAACAAACCAACAAATAGTATAATTATTGTGCCAAGATGGAAATGCACATGCCATGGTTGAGAGTAATAGGAAGAACTGGAGACAGGGAAAAGGGTGAAATTGTTTTTTTAGATATCATCTTTTTGGGTTTACTTACATAAAGTCTACAAATCTTAAATGGACAGCTCAATGAATTTTCACACATGTACACACCTTGTCACCTCCATGTAGATCAAGAACAAAATATCTCCAGCCCCCCAACTCCTCAAGGCCCTCTGAAGTCCCCTTCCAAGTCAGTACCAAGAAGAAGTTAATTTTTAAGCTGGGCCCTGAAACAGGAGATGTAGCAAGGCAAAAGCGGGGAGGGGTGTCCTGGCAGAGGAAAGAGCTTGCCACACCTGCGCAACCGGCTGAAGGCCAGAGGGATGGGTGAGTGAGAAAGGAGATAGGGACGTGAGGTGCGAGGCTGGAAGGTTACACGGAACCTCACAGGTCGTGGCAAAGAGTTCATTCAGCTCAAGAAAGCAAGAGTGAGCGTCATATAGGGATAACCTTGAATCTGCTCCACGCGTGAGCCAAGTCAGTGTCACACTTAAGCCCTTCATTATTAGTTACAAATCACCTGCAGGCCCGCTTCTCAATCGGTGAGGTACTTGGGTTACCCCAGCATGCCTGAGAACCATGGGGCGGATGTCAGTAGCATACAGATGAATCTCGTCCCCCCCCCAGGGATTTCCAGCGTGCAGGGATCTGAGTAGCTGGTGCTGGGAAGCCTCCCAGGTTGATTGCTGGAGAGAACTTTCTGATGGAGCCCCACGTCCCTGGCAGATTGGGCTGACCGTCTTCTGGCTGGAAAAGTGGGGCTGGGGGGCAAAGGAAAGGAAAGGAAATGCTGCCTGAGGTGGTCCTGGAAGGGGTGGACCCCTCCGTAAATGAAATGGAGTTTACTTAAAATAATTCCATTCTCGGGCTTCCCTGGTGGCGCAGTGGTTAAGAATCTGCCTGCCAACGCAGGGGACACGGGTTCGAGCCCTGGTCTGGGAAGATCCCACATGCCGCGGAGCAACTAGGCCCGTGAGCCACAACTACTGAGCCTGCGCGTCTGCAGCCTGTGCTCCGCAACAAGAGAGGCCGCGATAGTGAGAGGCCCGCGCACCGCTATGAAGAGGGGCCCCCGATTGCCGCAACTAGAGAAAGCCCTCACACAGAAACGAAGACCCAACACAGCCATAAATAAATAAATTAATTAATTAATTAAAAAATAATAATAATAATAATTCCATTCTCTTTAGGCCACAGAACATATGGGTTTGGGATGGGTCTGAGAAACCCAGGAAGGAGTTTGGGGCCCAAGCAGATTAGTGTGTGGTTGGGGTCCTGCCCAGCACCCCTGTAGGAAAGGGCCAGCTTCTGAGCTCGAGGCATTTTTGTCTATGAACAATTCTTTTGTCTTTTCCTTTCTTCTTCTTTATTTTACATTTTTAAAAAGAGCACCTTTAGCCACTTCCTCTTCCCACCCCCAGGGATTCAAGCATTTGGAGGCAGTTGACTCAACTCCGTGAAGCCTGGGTAATAAATCCAGCCTGAGCAAGATGGGCAGGACCCCGAAGCTCTGTGGTTGCCACTTCTGGGCCTGACCTAAACCCATGTCCCCTTGGCAGCCTGCCAGGGGATCCCCAGGGAAGGTGGTGGAGACGATGGGGTGGGGAGACCCTTAGCACTCTTTGTAGGGGGTCTGGCAGGTGGAGGCAGAGGCCTTGCAGGACCAAGTTCTGGGGTCTCGTCTTCCTTGGATGTGGCCCAGGGCTGCCGGAAGTGGTGAGGTGGGAGCTCTGGGTCGGTGGCGGGTGGGCAGAAGTAGGTGACACAGTTGAGGGGGGTCTCTGGTAGCCAGTGGATGGCAAGGAGGAGGGCTGGTGTGCCCCCTAACACTTCTGAGGGTGGCTGACTCCTTGGTGCCTTGAGTACTTGGAGTCCTCCAGCAGGTGACGCAGGATGTAGGCCCAGTTGTGGAAGGTGTTCCAACGAGGTGGCCTTCCCGACATGCTGGGGCACCAGCCCCACCCTCCTAGTCTAGCTGCTTACTCTGGGCCCCTGCAAAGAGGGCCTATCTTTAAGCCTTCATGCTTTTTTTTTCTTTTGTTAAGTTTTATTTATTTGTTTGTTTGTTTTTATTTGTTTATTTTTGGCTGCACCACGTGGCTTGCAGGATCTTAGTTCCCCGACCAGGGATTGAACCTGGGCCCTGGCAGTGAAAGCACCGAGTCCTAACCACTGGACGGCCAGGGAATTCCCTAGGCCTCCCTGCTTTAGGCATTGAGGAAGACCCAGAATTCAGTGCATCTTTGTGCAATAAAATTGCCCTTGGCCCCAGGGTCTTTTCTCATAAGGGACACACTTCAAAAGGCAGCCGTTATCAAAGAGAAACAAAGCTGAACACTAGGGGGCTTCCCTGGTGGTGCAGTGGTTAAGAATCCGCCTACCAATGCAGGGGACACGGGTTCGAGCCCTGGTCCACGAAGATCCCACATGCCGCGGAGCAACCTAGCCCGTGCGCCACAGCTACCGAGCCTGCGCTCTAGAGCCCACGAGCCACAACTACTGAAGCCCACACGCCTAGAGCCTGTGCTCCGCAACAAGAGAAGCCACTGCAATGAGAAGCCCGTGCACCACAACGAAGAGTAGCCCCCACTTGCAGCAGCTAGAGAAAGCCCATGCACAGCAAGGAAGACCCAACGCAGCCAAAAATAAATAAAATAAATTTCAAAAAAAAAGCTGGACACTAGTTTAACTGGTAAGGACTGATTTTAATCAGTAATATACTATTGTAGTATATTACTGCATTGGAAGAGTCCAATGTGAATTGGGCTCACTTTGCTTTATTCAGTGGTGACTGGGTGCTTTAAAGGGAGGATGAGGGAGTGGGATGGGGCTGACTGGAGGCTCTGTAGACTCAGGGAAAAGAGGGAGGGGACTGGTCCTGGTGAAGCCCTTATGGACTTGCTAACTGGCCTCTATCAGAATGGGGCTCCTGCGCTCCCACAGAGACTGGGAAACAGGGGCACTATCTTCAGATGTTGGCTGGAACAAACAGTACATTATTTTGGCTGCCTTGAGTGTTTTCAGGCAGCCACTTTAAGGGGGGCATGGGTCACGGGGCCTTGAGCTGTTGGAAACGATGTTAGTGCTTGTCTTTATAGGCCCAGGTTGACAGGCCTAGTGAAGAAGAGGGCTCAGAGGAGCCTGGCTAGAGTTTGGGCAAGGAGAGGTTCTTTGTCACCGTTCGCTTCTGGAGAAAGCCTGGGAAGTCTGCAGCTCTGATTATCTCAGTGCAAAAGCAGCAGACCCACACTGCCCTAACAGGCCGGCCCAGCCCAGCCCTCGCCGGGCCTCAGGGCACCTCCGACAAGTGAGGGGGTCAGCACATCAGGTATCTGCGGGTTCTTCCAGGGCCGCCTTCTGGATTAAGACTATGGTCGGAAAATAAATAAACAAATAAATAAATAAATACATACATAAAAATTTTAAAAAGACTACGATCGGGGGAGGCAAATGAGGCACTCACCTCAGGTGCAAAATTTAAAGGAGGTGCCCCCAAAATAATCAATATAAATAATATTTTAATTCAATGTCTTAATAAATCAAAATTAACACCAAAAAGTGTTTTGATGAACAGAATATCACAATTTTAAGTAAAGATGGGATCTGACAGTGCTGGCATTAGGGTGAGGTAAGGGAGGCCTGGCTGTGCAAGCTGCATCAGACCCTTGTGCAGCCAGGTCCTGGAGGCGGAAACTTCTTCTCTCCCTGCCTGTCATATTCACTCCTTCCACTAGGGGGCGAACGTCTACCACACAAACCTCCAGTCCTGAGGCTTAGAGGCTGGAAGACCTACCCTGGTTTCTTCTCCACGCTGTTTTCTAGATTCTAAGCCAAAGGAAAAAAGAGAGAGGGAGAAAGAGAGAGAGATTCTGATCCGTGATATTATTCGACCATGACCCTCAGCTGGAGAAAAGAAAAAGAATAAGAACACAAGAACCACACATCTTTCTAGCATTTTCAGTTAAAGGGATTTCACATACATTCTAAATTACAGAGGCAGCTGGTAGAGTGCAGGAATACCGCAGTTGTCCGGGAAACAAGAAATCTGGGTTCCAGTCCCAGCTCTGTCTTCTTCTGATTCCTTGTGTGGCTTTGGCCAAGCCATTTCACATCAGGTGGCCTCAGTTTCCCTATCTGTGAAACGAAGGATTGAATCAGATGGTCTCAGAATCCATTTTGGCACTAAACATTTATGCTTCTGTCTCCAAAGCAGAGCTAAGAAAAGAGGCTGAAATTCCTGAAACGTAAATTAAGACAGCTGGATGAATCAGGCCAACATGTTCTGACGCATTGAACGTTCACATCTGGCCCTCTGCTTCCACTGAAGACGATCAGTGGTTGCTGTTATTAGGTTTCCTGAGCTGGAAGATAATAACATTATTATCTAACTGAACATAAGCCACATGCTGGGTGTTATGTGTATTGTCTCTTCTCAGCTTCTCCACACCCCTGTGAGCAGCTACTACGATCAACATCCCCACTTTACAGATGGGGATAGTTGAGTCCTAGAGAGCTTGGGTCAATGCCAAAGATCAATGCAGTAGGACTGGAACCAAGCGGGTGCATCTAGAGGCTGCACTTTCAGCTACATGGGCCATGAGCGAGCCCCTCTGTGGGCAATAGGCCCTCCCCACCACCCTGTGTGCCCCCTGTGGAGGGGAGCCAGAGAAATGAGGGCAAGTGCCCTGACTTGGAAGCACTCCTATGTAGTGGGGTTTGGGTCCCAAGTATTTCCCTCCCGCGAAGCAGGATCCTGTCTAGTCAATTACAGATTTCATCTCAACTCAGCAGACATCTCTGAAGGCCTCACTGTGGTCGGGGAAGGCACCTGTGGTCCCCAGGACAGGTGGGGAGTCAGAAGCTCGCAGGGTAGAGAAGGGTGTGGACAGAGCTGCCCCTCCTCCAGCCCTTTAGTTTCCTTGATGGGGCCTGGGAGTCTGGTCCTTTACAAGCTCCTCAGCCAACTCTGAAGTACAGCCAGCTTTGCCAATCCCTGGGCCAGGCTGAGGGGAAAACTAGAATAGAAAAGACTCAGCTTCTACTCTTTGATGGGGCTGGAGCCTATGTGTGTTTCTTTTTCTTCATTTTCCCCTTTCCTGGTGTCCCTTCCACAGCTGTCCTCAGGCCTAGGTGGGCGCTGGCTGTGGAGCTCTGAGGGTGAGATGGAAGTTACCCTCCCAGGCCTAGCTCCTCATGCAGCGGCTGAGGGCAGGAGGAGGGTAGGTGCTTACTTATTGGCTCCTAATAACCTCTGCAAAATTCCAGGCCTCTCCCTGCTCTGGAGACAAAAGCCTAAACAGAATTTCTCAGAAAGGGCCCAAAGATGGCTCTGGGCAAGTCACTTTTTAATTTTTATTTATTTTTATTTATTTTTCCTCTGAGGCATTTTATCTGCACGTATGTATTACATCCCTAGAAAAAGAATCCAAGGATTCTCCCTCCTGTGTGTTTTCATCTTGCTTCTTCATGGTCCATGATGCCAGCTGAGGTTGTCAGTACGATGAAACCAAACAGATGGGATGGGAGCAGGTTATTCTGACATTTTTCTAGATCTTTGAGTTGCACATCAGACCTGGGGCTGATCACTCCACACTTATTTAGCCTGCCTGTGAGGTTCACAACAGTTTTCCCAGCCCTGTGATCATCGATGATTTCAAATTCACCAACATAACCATCCTTCATCATCACAGTTAGAAACCTGATGATGGCTTTGGAGCTCGGCCTAAAAATATGGAACGCTTCACGAATTTGCGTGTCATCCTTGCGCAGGGACCATGCTAATCTTCTCTGTATCGTTCCAATTTTAGTATATGTGCTGCCGAAGTGAGCACAAGTCGCTTTTTTTAAAAAGATATTCTTCATTTACTTTATCATTTTGCCTCAGATTGACCCTGATTAAAAACAAGAAGGAAGGGACTTCCCTTGGCGGTCCAGTGGTTAAGACTCAGTGCTTTCACTGCCGTGGGCCTGGATTCATTCCCTGGTCGAGGAACTAAGATCCTGCAAGCCTCATGGCATGGCCGAGAAAAAAAAAAACAAAAAAACCAAGAAGGAAGAGTTTAGCTTCATCTCTGGTATTTATTTTCACTGATGCCCTTGTAAACTCACAACACCAATTCATCCCCACCCCAAGTGATGTTTCAAGCTGAGGCTGACAATAACCGAAAATGGCCTCCTGGTGTGAAAAGTCCATGTTCCACGTGGGGCTTTCTCATCCCATAAAGCACATTTAATGTATGAGCTTCATTACATGGAGATCAAGGGCCTCAGGGGTGAAAGGCTGAGGAGGGCATTAAATCCTGAAACACTTCTCAGCTGCCCCACCACTTGGCAGAACTATATGGGCAAATCGCTCTTGAAAAGCACCCCATCAGCTACTTTGAATCCCACTCCAAGCGTGGTACAACCAGAACCTGTCCGAGGGGGACATGGAAGTCTGGAAGAGCCACCTTCTATAAGGAGGGAGAGGAGAGGAGAGTGGGGGTCCCGCAGGTGCCTGCCCACCCCTGCAGGGCAGTCCTCTAGTCCAGGGCACCGGCAGCTGTGAGGAGCCAAGTTTGAACTGGTGGACTTTATCAAGGGGCCAATTCTGGCCATTTATTCCATAGATATTTATCAAACCTCAGCCCAGTGAGTTAGGCATTGGGGATGCTGGGGTGAGCAAAATGCAGATATTGGTCTCTGTCTTCTTGGAGCTTAGAGTCTCGCACAGGTGACAAGCATTGGACACATGACCAGAGAAATAAATGTAAAATGTCAGCTGTGAGATGGTGCCATGAGAATGACAAGGTGAGGATTTGTCCTGGTAAGAGTGTAGAGAACTTTACTGGTACAGTGATATGACCAAGCTGAGATCTATAGGGTAAGTTAGCAGGAAGAAGAGTGGGGAAGGCATTCCAGGGGAGCAGATGGGAGCTTCCTATGTAAAGGCCCAGTGGTGGGACCAGCAGGGTGGGCCGTGGGAATCAAAGGAGTCCCCTCACCCAGGTCATGGTGTGAAGGGAGCGAAGACTGCAAAATAAGAAGGTGAGGGGGCAGAGCTCAGACCTTGAAGGCTGCTAGGTCAAATTCAAGACTTCTGTCGACTCTGAGAATAAAGGAAAACCACAGAATGATTTTAAGTGAGTGGGTGATGCAAGCAAATTTGGGTTTTAAGAAGATCATTCTTGCAGCCATGAGAACATTTCAACTTAACCTAAAGAGGAGCTTTCTAATGGAATGCTTGACCTTGGGAAAGTAATAACAATAAACACATTTATTGGGCTCTTACTAGGAATGAACCCTTTGTGCCATGTGTTTATCATGGATTAATACCTTTGGCCTTGAAGACAACGTATAAGGTAGGTGTATTACTAAGATGCACTTTTTACAGAGGAGGGAATAGAGGCTCAGGGAGGCTCAGAATGTTGGTTGAGGTCACTCGGTGAAGTTGCAGAGCTGGAGTTCAAATCCAATTCTGTCTGAACTCAGAGGCCCCAGAGAGCTGCAAGGAACCACAGCCCTGGTCCTTAGCCTGGGTGGCACAGTGGAATCTCCTGAGTGGGCTGTAAATATTCAAATCCCCCCCCCCCTTAGAGATGCTGATGTAAGTAGCCCAGAGTGCAGCCTGGACTTTGGGAATTTTTGTAAACAGGTGAGTCTGTTATGAGTTCCCGTTCCGCCCAGATAGGCTAGGATATTAGGACTCACCAGTCCTGCTGCCAGAAGCCTCCCCCCGCCCCACCCCTGCCCCCAGGGGACTGGGTTTCTGGAACTGGCAGATGGAGGCTGAGGGACCTTGGTAACGACGAGTTGGCTCTAATGGCTGGGCAGGGAGAGGCAAGCCCTCAAGGCTACTCCTCTGAGCCCTGCCAGCCCCCTCACCTCTGGCTCAGACCCAGCCTGCAAACAAGTTGACAGGAGGAAGAGAACAGGTCAGCTGATCTCGGTGGGCACAGCCAGAGCTGCTGCTGGCTGTCGGCCCATTACCAGGGACTGATCCACTCCTCTGAGAGCATCTGGAGCATTCGCAAGTAGTGGGAACATCCCTTACCTGCCCCCTTGGGGCTCCTTGGCTTCTTGTGGGTTCGGCTGCTTGGAGCAGGTTATGGACGTTTGACCTCCTCCCCTTTCCCTCTCCAGCCAGGCTGGTCTGTTGCAGCTTAAACCTGCCAAGTTTATTCCCCCTTGCAGGCCTTTGTACGCGGCGGTCCCTGGGCTTAGAATGCCTTCCCCCAGCCAGTCACTCGGCGACGCTAGGCCTGGAACTCAGGTGGGGCGCAGACGGAGCTCTGAACAGACTCTGAGTTGAGAGGCTCAGAGGCAGGCTATACCCAAGGCACCTGCTCCTCTCAGACACCTCCTCCCTGGCACATGGGAGGAGTCTTTATCTGCCCCCAGGGAGACCAGCCCCACCTGAACCACCATCACTCCTGCAGTCCAAAGACTCAGGTCACAGATGCTTACCTGACTCTCTCTGAGCCCGGTGGCTGCACAACCACAGGAAATTAGAAAGAGATGGGGCAGAGGAGAGTGAAAAACAATACCTCACATCTGGGGGTTGCTTTCTGCCTTTTCCAGAGCCTTCTGGAGCTATTATCTCACTTATAGACTCAGAATCTGACAGCCTCATGGTGACTGCATATGCCCCGCCCCCATAATACAAATAAGAAACTTTAAGGGTGGGGGGGTGGGGGTTGGGCGTGTTGCGGAGATTTTATAGCTGGTACAAAGTCTCGCAACCTAAACTACAACCCCAGACCATTTTGATGCACCTTTGATTTTCCGGATAACTCTGCAAGACTGGCAGAACAGTACCATCAGTCCATTGGACAGATGAGGAAATAGAGGTACAGAGATGAATAATCTGCCCAAGGTCACACTGGAACTCACTGGCAAACAGAGACCAGAAATCTATGCCCTTGGCCCTTGCCAGCATGACACCACAAAGCCCTGCTCCTGAGAGGGACAGAGAGAAGGCAGGTGGGGTCCCAATAATGCCAGTCGACATGAGTGGAAAAGTTACTTTTAAGACTGTGAGTTCAGGCTTCCCGGGCAGTGCAGTGGTTGAGAATCCACCTTCCAGTGCAGGGGACTCGGGTTCGATCCCTGGTCCAGGAAGATCCCACATGCCAAGGAGCAGCTAAGCCCGTGTGTCACAACTACTGAGCCTGTGCTCTAGAGCCCATGAGCCACAACTACTGAGCCCACGTGCCACAACTACTGAAGCCCATGCGCCTAGAGCCGTGCTCTGCAACAAGAGAAGCCACTGCAATGAGAAGCCCGTGAACCGCAGCAAAGAGTAACCCCCGCTCGCCACAGCTAGAGAAAGACCGCGTGCAGCAACAAAGACCCAACGCAGCCAGAAACAATAAATAAATAAAATAATAAAATAAATAAA
The DNA here is from genome assembly GCF_965194825.1 of Balaenoptera physalus. Classification (NCBI taxonomy): domain Eukaryota; kingdom Metazoa; phylum Chordata; class Mammalia; order Artiodactyla; family Balaenopteridae; genus Balaenoptera; species Balaenoptera physalus. The sequence continues at coordinate 37,555,277 of NC_138890.1, forward strand.
TTTATTAAAAAAAAAAAGACTGTGAGTTCTCAACTCCTCAGAGCTAGAGTTTGCCGGACAAGCTCAATCCCAGCCCAGCTTTTTTCTTTGACCTCTAGGAGTCTTGGTTTTCTCGTTTATTAAATGAGGATAGTAATAATCTCCTTACTTCATAGGTAATTGCGAGGATTAAATTAGATAAAAAGCCCCCCAAATGCATGACCTGTACTTGACAGGCAACAAAGAGTAGTTGCTATTTTTACTTTAATAACCATTATTAGAATTTCCATTATAATAATAACCATTCTGGAAAACAAACCATTAAAACAGCTTCCTCCATGGATGGGGCTTCCTGGGCTCCCAGCTGGTGAAATCAATCCAAAAAGAATCTCTCCCTTAGTCTTTCCTTTTTTTTTTTCCTCGAAATACATTGGTGTACTGGAGCCAATGTACTGGCTTCTGAGGGCCTATTGTTCCATTTTCAGGAACTTTGTGGGCTGGTTGTTAAACACAGCCATTATTAAAAAATAAATTATATAAGCTGTTTGGAGTCAATTCTTCATGAGTCTCTCTCATTTCAGCTGGTCCTGTGAGTGGAAGCACTGACTATCTTTGTTCAGGACTATCTTTTCAAACTTGTTTGTATAGTGTTTCCCTCAAGATAAAAAGAGCAGTTTTCTTATTGTCCAGAGTAATAAAGATAATGTCTGCCTTTGAGCATTATAAAAGATGATAACTTAGCATTCGGATCCCTAAACGCAGAATTCCTCTCCTATATACAACCCACTGCATGGATAAGTGCCATTTTGCATCACCCTTTGGGAACTGGGGCTCAGGGAACTAGTACAAGGTAATGCTGACACTCTAGTTACTGCAGTTGCTGTAAGTAATAAAGTCCTTTGTCTCTAACCCAGGAGTCTCTCATGTCTTCTGCCAGCATCCATGAAACTGACAATGTAGCTTGCAAGTAGGGTAAACTTTTAGAACCTCCAAAGTTCTTGACATAAATTTAAAATTAAATAAGTTATATTTAAAACAAAGTTGATAAATACTCAAAACTCATCATTTCCTTCTACATTTTATTATTATCTGTACTTCTGAGGTCATATGCATCTCCTGTAAGTGTGGGCATATTACATAATGGTGTGCTTCTGTGGATCTCTTCCCAACTGTGTGCTCAGGGACATCATATCAATTGCTTGCAATCAGCTATAAAGGTTGTATTTATACCGTGGAAATTATCCCTCCCCCACCAAGAACTGGTTGTGAAACATTTGCCATCACATCACCAACTAAATCCCACAAACCCCTCCCCAGAAGTTCTCAGACCTTGATGTTTCTAAAGATTTGTTAAAATGCAGGCTCCAAATTGGACATCCATAGGTTTAAAAAAAAACCTCAATCTAAATCTCACACTTTATTGATTTATTTATTTATTTTAATTTATTTATTTAGTTATTTGGTTGCACTGGGTCTTAGTTCTGGCAGACGGGCTCCTTAGCTGCAGCTTGAGGGCTCCTTAATTGAGGCACGCAGGTTCCTTAGTTGCGGCATGCATGTGGGATCTAGTTCCCTGCCCAGGGAATGAACCCAGGCCCCCTGCACTGGGAGCACAGAGTCTTAACCACTGCGCCACCAGGGAAGTCCCTAATCTCAAACTTTATACAAAAACTAACACACACACAAAAAAAACTAACACAAAATTGATCATAGATTTAAACTCAAGCTA